>NC_133387.1:144937852-146300269 GCF_047511655.1 Castor canadensis | reverse complement strand
TATTACGAAAATAGGAAAAACATCAAAAAGACATCTATTGGTTGAAGTTGAAGTGATGTAGCATATCAATGATTTCATAGAAGGTATTTCGTACCTAGCAAAGGATTATTTTAAGACAGGATGATCTGCAGGGTTTCTGGTGTGTGGGCTTGTCTTGAATTAAAGAGTAGGTGGGAGTAGGGCCTAAAGACATCCCAGCCAACTCAAGGAAAAGAGAAACAGAGAACTGTTTACTGAATGACTTTGCTGTTGGATATATCCCAACTGCAGCTTGGGAACATCGGGCAGAGTTACCACCCTGCTGCCACAACCTCTGCCAACTTGGATGAGAAGAAGTGAAGTTGACCTGTCTCTTGGCTCTGGAACAAGGCAAGCAAATGCACCAGCAGGCATAGAAAGGAAGAAGTTGTGAAATGAAAGACATGGAAGGGATGACTGTGATCCTCTTTCTCCCCACTATCCTGAGCCTCTTTCCTGCCTATTTGATGCCTGCAAGGTGATATAAAACAGAACATTGACCCTACACCAAATGGGGCCCTAGGAGTCTACCTTAGGGTTGCAGAGGGCACTAACACTCAGTTGTTTTAGACTGTTTTGTCCCCTAAAGTGGTCCTAGGTTTAAAAAGGGCTTAATATCACTGCTCTCAGAAGGTTATAAGCTTTTAAAAAACATAACACTTTTAAAAGTCAATGTGAAATAAAAGATCACTGTTTAAAGTAGCTGAGCTCTAGAACTGGCTGTCTCAGGGCTCTCTTGATGGTAAATTAGGCAGAGAAATAAAATATCTGAGGTTAAGAACTCCAAATCCTGCCTTTGCTATCAGATTGATTCAGGCTGTTGATGGTAGGAAAGTTTAGGAAGGATGAATTTCCCTATACACCCCTCATTTCTAATATTTCCCCCAAGCTGTTAGTATTTATAACAGAAGAACTCTGCATTGCATTGATTTGTCTTAGTGTGGGGGGAAAGTGTAGGAAAAATTCCCGTGTGTCATCAACTATTTAGTCAGCACTCAGTTCCTCAGCAGGGGAAACGGTAAGATTTATTAGGGAAAGTATCCGTCATCCCATATAAATAGATGCACAGTTAAAGCAGATGCAACCAGCCAGGGTGTATGTTTCTGTGCCGCTGATCATAAGGAATTTTTTGCAAGAACTCTTGAGAAAAGTCAGTCACTAGGGAAGAAAGCAAACATAAGGGCACACTTACACTTTATGTAAAATATATTTCAAAGTAGTAATTTTATTTGGTAATTATAAGATTTCTTTTGCTTTACATTTTCCTATTGAAAAAAATATAATGCAAATGATAAAACAGTCTAGAAACAGGAACAAAATATATAAACTAGGTCATTTGTCACTGCTGACCTCAGCTCCCCAGTCTCCCCTTCCTCTAGAGGCTACCACTATTGTCAATTTAATTTTGTGTTATTCAGAAATCTCCAGCAGGATGAGTGGACCCTCCTCTTTAGTTCCTACACACACGTCAGTCCATTCCTCACACCCCTCTGCACTTTAGGTTTTTCCTTAACATGTCTGGAAATCATTTCCTATTAGTCTGTACATATGAGCCACACTCAAGTTCTTAGCAGACTTAACCAATGTTATCACCTTGCCATAATGGTTCTAGGACTTTTTGTTTGTTTGCTTAAACATTACAGATGCATTTTAACTACAACTCCCCCTCCCCGATCCCATTGGTCTCTGCCCAAAGGCAATTCCTCTCCTGAAACGAGCATGTACATTTCTGCCTCCTTTTTTATGTATTTAGTACAGTGTGTTTCGTATTTCATTGTGTGACTGTGTCATTATTTATTTATCTACAACTTTATTTCTGAATGTTCAGGTTATTTCCTTTTTTTCTGTTAAAAACAGTGCTACAATAAACATTCTATTTCATGTCTGCTTGGGCAAATGTACAAGAATTTTTTTAAGGATATCTACCCATAAGTAGAATTGCCAGGTCACAGGGTGTGCACATCAACTCCATTTGACATTGCAACATGACTTTTTAACAATATGCACTCACAACAGTGATGTATAAAAGTTCTTTTCTTGTTCTTTCTTTGTTTTATTTGCTGTTTGTTTGTTTTGATACAGAGTTTTGCTACGTAGCCTAGGTAGACCTAGAATTTGTGATTCTCCTACAGAGCCATAGCAATAAAAACAGCATGGTCCTGGCACAAAAGCAGATATGAAGACCACCAGAACAGAATAGAGGACCTGGATATGAATCCACACAGCTACGCCCACCTAATTTTTGGGAAAGGCACCAAAAACATACAATGGAGAAAAGACAGCCTCTTCAACAAATCTTGCTGGGTAAAGTAGTTACCTGCCTGCAGAAAACTTAAACTAGATCCATTCTGTCACACTATACTAGTATCAACTCAAAGTGGATTAAGGACCTTAATAACAGACCCCAAACCTTGCAGTTAGTACATGAAAGAGCAGGGAATACTCTGGAACTAATAGGAATAGGCAAGGACTTCCTCAATAGAACTCCAGCAGTCCAGCAACTAAGAGAAAGGATGGACAAATGGGACTACATGAAATTAAAAAGCTTCTGCATAACAAAAAAAAATGGTCTCTAAACTGAAGAGACCATCCACTGAGTGGGAGAAAATCTTTGCCAGCTACACATCAGACAAAGGACTGATAACCAGAATATACAGGGAACTCAAAAAAAAAAAAAACCCTCCAAATTAATGAACCAATAAAGAAGTGGACAACTGAACTAAACAGAACTTTTTCGAAGGAAGAAGTCCAATGCTTACCATCCCTGGCCATAAAGGAAATACAAATCAAAACCACACTAAGATTCCACCTCACTCCTCTTAGAATAGCTATCATCAAGAACACCACTAACAACAAATGTTGATGAAGATGTGGGGAAAAAGGAACCCTCATACACTGCTGGTGGGAATGCAAGCTAGTACAACCACTTTGGAAAACAATATGGAGATTTCTTTAAAAACTAAACATAGATCTGCCATATGATCCAGCAATACCACTCCTAGGAATATACCCAAATGAATGTGTCTCAGGTTATTCCAAAAGCACCTGCACACCATGTTTATTGCAGCATTATTCACAATAGCCAAGCTATGGAAACAGCCAAATGTCCCACTACCAACAAATGGATTAAGAAAATGTGGTATTTATAAATGATGGAATTTTATTCAGCCACAAAGAAGAATGAAATTTCATCATTTGCAAGTAAATGGATGGAACAGGAGAACATCAGCTTAAGTGAAGTTAGCCAGGCTCAGAAGACCAAAAATTGCATGTTCTCCCTCATATGCAGATTATAGCCCTAAAACAAATGCAGTAATATAATTGGACATAGGCCACACACTAAGGGGAGACCACACATGGGAGGAATTAGGAAAGGGAAGGAAACCTAAAACTTGAATATGGTTGATGTGCCCAATGTAGAGGAGTGAATGTTGTAATCTTAAACTGGCAGAGGCCACTAAGTAGCCAAGAGGTTGGGTAAAGATGAACCAATGTGGGTTGCAATACACGTGTACATGGAAGCAATGCTAGGTATCTCTCTAAGTAGCTAGCCTTATCTCAAACTAGCAAAAACGCTATGTTTTTCTTATTATCACTTATGTCTTCTCTTCAACAAAACTGGAGAACAAGAGGGCTGAACAGACTCTGTCCAGAAGGGGAGGGGAGAGAGGACAGGTGACCCAACCAATGTACACATGTGCAAGTAAATGTAAAAATGATAAAAGAAAACAAAAGATATCTACCCATAAGTAGAATTGCCAGATCACAGGGTATGTGCACCTCAACTCCATTTGACATTGCAACATGATTTTTAACAATATGCACTCACAACTGTGATGTATAAAAGTTTTTTTCTTGTTCTTTTTCTGTTTTGTTTGTCTGTTTGTTTTGATACAGGGTCTTACTATACAGCCTAAGTGGACCTAGAACTTGTGATTGTCCTGCTTCAGCATCCCAAGTGCTGGTATTACAGGTATGTAATGACATGCTTGGCTTTCTTTTTCTTTCTTTTCTTTCTTTCTCTTTCTTCCTTCCTCCCTCCCTCCCTCCCTCCCTACCTTCCTCCCTTCCTCCCTCCCTTCCTTTTCTGCCTTCCTCTTTCTGTATGTCTCTCTCTGTGTGTGTGTGTGTGTGTGTGTGTGTGTGTGTGCACATGTTGTCTCCCTTTTTTTCACATCCTTACCAACACTTAGGATTTCTAGAGTTACCAACCTGATGTGGGTGAAATAGTACCTCACTGTAGTTTTAATTTGCATTTATTACTGAAACTGTACTTTTACTATGCTTTTTGGCTATTTAGCTTCCCTCTAACAATTAATATTGATAACTTTGACAGTTTTTCTACTGCATTACCTGTTTTTTCTGGATCTTTTACTTTCTGGATATTAATACCCAGTAAAATGTATTATAATTATCCCAGTTTGTGGCTTGTATTTTCACTGTTTGTGGAATGTTTTATCTAATGGAGTTTTAAAATATTTTAATGTAAACTTATCATGCTATTGTCTGCAAAAAACTGAAACTAGATCCATGTATATCACCCTATACCAATATTAACTCAAAATGGATCAAGGTTCTTAATATCAGACCACAAACTCTAAAGTTGATACAGGAAAGAGTAGGAAATACTCTGGAGTTAGTAGGTATAGGTAAGAACTTTCTCAATGGAACCCCAGCAGCACAGCGACTAAGAGATAGCATAGAAGAAATGGGACCTCATAAAACTAAAAGCTTCTGTTCATCAAAAGAAATGGTCTCTAAACTGAAAAGAACACCCACAGAGTGGGAGAAAATATTTGCCAGCTATATATCAGACAAAGGACTGATAACCAGAATATATAGGAAACTTAAAAAACTAAATTCTCCCAAAACTAATGAACCAATAAAGAAATGGGCAAGTGAACTAAACAAACTTTCTCAAAAGAAGAAATTCAAATGGCCAAAGAACACATGAAAAAATGCTCACCATCTCTAGCAATAAAGGAAATGCAAATTAAAAGCACACTAAGATTCCACCTCACCCCTGTTAGAATAGCCATCATTAACAACCCCACCAACAACAGGTGTTGGCCAGGATGTGGGGAAAAAGGAACCCTCTTACACTGCTGATGGGAATGTAAACTAGTACAACCACTCTGGAAAAAAATTTGGAGGCTACTTAAAAAGCTAAACATTGATCTACCATTTGATCCAGCAATACCACTCTTGGGGATATACCCAAAAGACTGTGACACAGGTTACTCCAGAGGCACCTGCACACCCATGTTTATTGTGGCACTATTCACAATAGCCAAGTTATGGAAATAGCCAAGATGCCCCACCACTGACGAATGGATTAGGAAACTGTGGTATCTATACACAATGGAATTTTATGCAGCCATGAAGAAGAATGAAATGTTATCATTCCCTGGTAAATGGATGGAATTGGAGAACATCATTCTGAGTGAGGTTAGCCTGGCCCAAAAGACCAAAAATCGTATGTTCTCCCTCATATGTGGACATTAGATCAAGGGCAAACACAACAAGGGGATTGGACTTTGAGCATATGATAAAAGCGAGAGCACACAAGGGAGGGGTGAAGATAGGTAAGACACCTAAAAAATTAGCTAGCATTTGTTGCCCTTAACGCAGAGAAACTAAAGCAGATACCTTAAAAGCAACTGAGGTCAATAGGAAAAGGGGACCAGGACTAGAGAAAAGGTCAGATCAAAAAGAATTAACCTAGAAGGTAACACACACACACACACACACACACAGGAAATTAATGTGAGTCAACTCCCTGTATAGCTATCCTTATCTCAACTAGCAAAAACCCTTGTTCCTTCCTATTATTGCTTATACTCTCTCTTCAACAAAATTAGAGATAAGGGCAAAATAGTTTCTGCCGGGTATCGAGGGTGTGGGGGGGAGAGGGAGGGGGCGGAGTGGGTGGTAAGGGAGGGGTTGGGGGCATGGGGAAGAAAGGACCCAAGTGTTGTATGCACATATGAATAATAAAACAATAAAAAAAACTTATCATGCTATTATTTACACTTTCATTGTTTTATTTATGAAAACTTAAAAATGCAAAAAAGATATTCTCCCATTCTTTCTTAACTTTTTAACGCCCTCCCCCCTCATATAACTCAGGACTTTAATCCACGTGAGATGTATTATTGCTGTAGTATGAAGTGGGAAATCAAAATTCTTTTCCCCTGGGCATAGCCAGCTGTCCTATCACCATTTATCTAATGTTCTCTACTTCCTGCTGACATGTAAGCCAACTCTGTTCTGGAGTTCTTTTTCAAAAATTTATTTGGAATGATAATCCTATGAATTGTGCTGTATCATAAACCAGAGATGGTTTTGATTTTAACAGGATTCTGAAAATTTGTAGATATAAGGTACTAATATTTGTATTCCCTTTAAAGAATGTGAATTACTTGTGGATAACATTTATGTTTAAATATCTTTGCACCTGTATTTTACCTCTGAATATATATCTCTTTAGCATCAGGGCTTCATTTTATTTTTGTTTACCTAGGAAAGTGGCATTTAACTTGTTTAGTATTATATTCTTTTATTTTAAATGTTCTCTGTATTATTTTAGTAATGCTTTATAATGGGTATGGTTAAATTTCATTAAATGTGAACTGTTTAAAATAAAATTGCAAGGAAACTCCCTGTGTAGCTCTCTGAAACAAACAAAAATGTCATTTTGTTTTCTTTTAGAAAATTGGAAGGGCCAAACAAGTCCTATCTTGGGGGGTTGATATCAGTGGGAGGGGGGAGGAGGTAGGGGAAGGGTGTGGGAGGGTGAATATGGTGCAAATACTGTGTATATGTGTATGTAAATGGAAATATGAGACCTGTTGAAACTATTCCAGGAATGGGGGGAGGAGGGGGAATAAAGGAGAATAATGGAGGGGGTGAACTCAAATATGATACATTTGATACATTGTAAGAACTTTTATAAATGCCACAATGTATCTCCACCCAGCACCACAATTAAAAAAAATAACAAAAAAATCTTTTCCAGCTTTGTCTCTTTAATCTTCTACATGAAATTTGGAGTCAGGTTGTTAAATTCCATAAAATGCCAGTTGGGACTATGATTGGAATTACAGCAATTCATAGATTCATTACACATTCATAGGAGAGCTGACAGACTGACACAGCAACTTGCCATCCTTCAGTGTCTCATCTTTTCTCCAGTGCATCTTTTATGTGGTGTTTTGTAATTTTGCCCAATAGGTCTTGCATATGCTTCATTAGGTTTTTCCTTTCATACCTTGAACATTCATCCTCAATGCTGAATTCTCCTGTTTGTTTGCATTGTTTATCTACACACATTCTCCTATATTTTCTGTGCAAATATTTCTCTAGTCTATAAATACAGTCAATTTTCTTTCCTTCTTTCTTCTGCTTCCTCCTCCTCCTTCTCCTCCTCCTCCTCCTCCTTCTTCTTCCTCCTTCTCCTTTTCCTTCTCCTTCTTCTTCTAGTATTGCTCTGGCTAGAACTTCTAATGCAATGTTTAAGAGAAGTCTTGACTTGCTCCTGATGCCGAAGAGCACATTCTAATGTTTTCCATGGAGTATTGTATTTTCTGTAGGTTTTTGGTAGTTAAATGTGGAAGAGACTGCTGGGTCCTCTTCTACATTGGTTCTTTCTCTTTTCTTCAGCAGAATCTCTCTCTGGCCTCTGGAAACACCTGTCAACTAAAATGCTTTCATATGCCAAGCTCCTTCATCTAAGTGAGGGCACATACTTGGTTCTTGCCATGGGATGTAAGTAGAAGTCACATATGCAAATTCTAGTAATATCTCTTAAAGTGAAAGCATAACCACTTTCCCCTTTTTTTTCTTCCTGCCACCCAAATGCATATGTAAGGACTGAAGTTAAAGAAATTGTGTTGTACTTGAGGTAATCATAGGAATAAAGATCATACAGAACAATAAAATGATAGAAGGATCTTAGCTATGGACCACTAGTGTTTTACTTGAGAGAAAAATAAAAGTCTACAGAGGTTAGAGTCTTCTGCCACTCACAGCCCAGCCCAATTCTGTAGCACTTTTCATCACTCTGCCAGCCGTTACTATTTCTTTAATGTGAATTACTCTTTTATCTTTTTGTCATTATATAATGATCCTCTTTACTCCTTATATTTTTGTCTTAAATTTTAATAAATCAATGATAATACTGTTAAATGTTGCTAGTGCATTTTATTTGTCTATTTACATAATTACCTCTTTGTAACATCTGTGTTTTAGGTGTGCTTCTTATAAGCAATACATGGCTGAACTTTTAAAAATGCTGAGTATCTCAGTTTGGCACAGTAGTACATTGTCAGTAGGCAATGGGGAGGCTGAGGAAGGAAAATTTCTTGAGCCCAGGGGGTTAAGGCCAGCTTGAGCAGCATAGCAAGACCATATCCTTTTTTGGCAAGTTCAATGTAGTATCTTTACATGTAATTCAGTTACTGAAATATGATTTAAGTTGTGTTTTTTACTTATCAATCTTTGACTTTGATTCTTTTTTCTTCTTTACTTTCTATTAGGCTGATCTGTTTTTTTGTTTTGTTTTGTTTTGTTTTTTTTAATTCTCCCCTGTCTTCTCTACTGGAAGTTAGAGGTTAGGAGTAAAATTTAGAGACCTTAGTGAAAAATTAAAGCCCCAGGCTTCCCTACTACTTTCACAAAGTGGATGTTTGGACTTTTCTACTTCTTTTTCATCCAGGGGTAGCTCTTCAAGAGCTTTCCTTCAAGGATGTTTCTTGGGCCCCCAGAACCTGGTCTCAGGGAGCTCAGAGAATTTACTTGTTCAGCTTTGGACCTTAATCATAGAAGGTGGCCAGGGGACTGGTTGGGCTCTGGGTCAGCCCCCACCTGCCCAAAGCCAAGGTCAGTATGAGAGACAATGGCACCAGAAGAAAGCCCCGAACAATAACCATTTACACTGATCATCAAATGAATGAGGGGTCAACTCAGACTGAACCCACAGTTATTTTGTTTTCTGTCTTTATTCTAAAACCTTTTTTTCTTCCTTTTGCACTCAACTCTTTCTTTAAAAGTTATTTTTGTTGCATTCTACCAGCACTTGTATGTGTAGGTTCCAATCTGCTCTGCTCTACAAAACCGTGGGAGTTAATTTACATATTTTACAGAATGTTTACAACTTCGAAGTCTCACCTTCCACCTCAGCTCTTCTGTTTTTGTCTGGCTTCCTCAGTTTCTGTTCAGCATCTTTACAAGCAGATTCTCTTTCTCTGTCTTGCTCCTCTGCACTGATGATTCATTTTGAAGTCCTAAGTATCTATGTAATCTTAGCCTCACTTCAAATTCTCCTTTCTCTCAGATTGAGGCAGGTCAGACCTCTCCTGCACACCAGCTCTTGGACACCGTGCGCAGCTCACTTCCATGTAAGAAAGGAGGACGTCATTCTCTGTGCTGGGTATGTTGTCTTTTTCCTGTACTCCAAAAGTTTCCCAAATGATGCCTGTGACAAATTTCAGCTTTCCAGCTGGACCCATCCCTAGCTATGATGGAAACATATGCAACTGGAAGCAGCTGACATGCCCAGACTTTCCAGCAGTGCGCTTTCCAATACATGGGGCCCTTATTTCCTGCCACTTCTTTCTGGCTGGGCAGCTCCCTTTAGCCACAGGCATTCCCTGAGTAGCTGTCTGAATTAACATCTGAGCTTGGCCAGCACTAGTGCAGCTGTGGGCTCTGGCATTGCTGCTCATTAGCAAATTCCCCAGTAAGCCTGCAGAGCTGCCTTGATTTCTCTTTTGGGCGTGATTATCTTAGAACGAGGCCAGCTTCATAGGTGAGACCTATGCAGCCACACTGGGCCGCTCACTCAGAAAACACAGGCCTTGGGTTAATGTTCCGATGTTGCTGATTTGAAATCTTAAATAATTCTTAAATAAAAGTGTGCTGGGCTCCCCAACTTATGTAGCCTCCTCTTACTCAATGTTGAGAACAACACTGGCACTTGGGGAAGTGGGTGGGGCTTGTTGACTAACCCAGTCTTTGGAGTCCAGAGCAAGAATCATTACAAGTAATTGTTTCAAAATATATTTTCAGATGTAGTGCCATATTCTTACAGGAAGCTTCCCAGACAAATAAAGTGCTTCAGGAGAGGGAGAAGGATAGATACCCTCTGGAATAGCTGTCCCTTGTAACTTCTTTTTGGTGGTACTGAGGCTTGAACTCAGGGCCTCATGCTTGCTAAGCTTGCTAGCCAGGTGCTCTACAACTTAGCCACTCTGCCAGTACGTACCTTTAACTTTCCATGATTATGTTAATGCTGTAAATCTTTTCTGCCCAATATAGTGGCCAATAAAGACACATATGGCTACTGAAAACTTGAATTGTGATCAGAATGACTGAGGGCCTGAATTTTTAAATTTTATTTAATTATTTAAAATTTAAAGTTAACTAGTCACCTGAAAGTAGCGGCTGCCAGATTGGACAATGTAGCTCTAGAACAACAAAATAAATTCTGACCTTTATGCTTTGATTATATTTTGCAATGATTCTACAGACTGAGACATTGTGCAGAAGGATTTCCTAAGCTTAGATTTATCAAGAACAAAGATGGAGGGTACTCAAGTCATAGTGTTCTTTCTAGGTGCAAAGAAGATATCCTTCCTACCTATGAAAGCTAGGTCAGGAGACTCATTGCTCGGCCAACATAAAGATAATGCATGAATGAATGAATTGCCTAAAGACTGCCCCACCCAATTCCAAAGGATTATGGAAGAAATAAGAAAGACAAAGAGGCAAGAAGGCCAGAGGACAGATTCTTGGCAAGGAGTGGTGATGAGGAGGTGGTAGTAGGAGGAGGATTGACAGATGAGCTTGAGCCATCACTCCTGGGCCCACATGACTAGGTGTTATACAGATGATCCAGCAAGTCCTGTGTGTTCTGATAAGACACAAAGTTTTTGAGAGCACAGAGGTACCTCAGAGGCCTCTGGTCATAACAAAGAAGAAGCTGAGTAGAGGAACTTTGAGCTGACCAGAACCACAAATTCCAGAAATAATTACCTAAAAGTTCAGACTGGAAAAACAGCATTTTAGTGGTCACCAGTCCAGGAAATAAGAAAATCACTGAGGATCCAGGTAATCCCACCTCCACTGCAGGAGTTATCCAAACTCTTATAGAACCCATTACACATAGATACTAACTTGGAGGAGAACAAGGTGACAGAGAGAGAATGTAAATGCTTATTATTTTACCAAAGAAAGCTAAAGAGAATTCACTTGAAGAGGTCATCTGAATTACTGAATGGAACTAAGATTAACTGAATGGAATACAGGTTAGGGTTCTTTTTTCCAATTCCCTCTTCGTGAACAGATAAATGGAAAAATAAAGAAGCTATGATTTCCTTGGATATCTGAATACAGAGTAAGTGAATTTGTGACTCCACTGTAAATGTGTTAGTTGTCCTTAGAAAGCAGATATGGACAGCAATTCTATTCACAAGTTTTCACAGATTTGGAGTACTTGGGGAGAAGGAACAGATACTAACCTGCTGAGCTGAGTCTGAGAGCCAGTTACACCAGAATCATAGCAGAATTAGCCACTTAACTCATAGACTCCCTTTGTTTATGGACACTAACAACTTTACATGGAATTTATATCCTGGTCTCCTATTTGGACATGGAAGAGGTTATAGATACCACAGCCTACCAGTCCAAGTGTTTTGAGATCAATGGGAGAGGAATAATCTGACAGAGTATGGTGTCATTTAGCTTATGCATTGCCATAGTCATCTTCTCATGCTTAGTGAATCATATCCGGGATCAAGGAGGCAAGATATACTTGGACAAAGTCCTAATGTATTTATCTGGACCTAACATCCCATTGTAGTGTCTATACAGCCCTCTGTGGGCTACACTACCACCTGCAGGCCAGTCCTAAAAAGTACATGTCCAAGACGATGGAGGAATTCCTAGACTGAACTCTGTTAAGCTAAGACAGTGCATTGTGCTTCAAGTACTCAGATTCCTGAAGTAGGAGCTCACGTGATCCATTACACATGTCTTACCATAGCTTTTATAAAAAACTGACATTCTCAAAAGAGAACGAAGTTTTTCTCGGCTCTCAGATGCAAATTCAGCCTTCTAACAAAGCCTCGCTTAATTCCTCCAATCTTACCCTTATCTACCTGACCCACCCCAGTGCACGTCTCCAACCGTTGATGTGGGAAACATTAGACCCCAGGAGGTCCTATCTTGATGATTTCACATATGGGTTTCCTTTTGTACAAAACTGACTAGTGGAAAATTCAATTTCTCACCTTCCTAATGATCAGGAATCATTTGTCACAGAGGAAGGAGTAGCTAAATTAGATATAGAAACTCAGTTTGTACCAGCCACCTTCTTTAGGCACTTTGGACTTACCATTCATACTTAGTCCTGGAAGTCATAGAACCATAAGGGAAGACTACAGCCCATTGCTGGAAATCAATCATCTGCTGGGAATTCCGAGGATATTCAGTTGTGATCATCACTAACAGAGGTAACCAGGTCAGGCAGTAGCTCACACAGTTGGACTCTTGTGCTTTCTAGGTGTAAAAGGAATAAATAAGCCTTAAGTTTATGTGCTGAACTACTGGAAAAATGATAATGTCAATAACTGTAGTGGAGAAAACAGTGGGAAAAATAGTTTGGGAGATAAGATCAAACTATTCTGAAAGTGTTCAATTTGAAATGCTTATTAGATGTCTAATGGAAATGTCAAGTAGGTGGAAGGATCTGCTAAGTCTGGAGCTCAAGAAAATGTCAGGATTGGAGAACATAGATCTAGGTGTTATTGACAGAGAGACAGGAGTTAAAGCCATTGGACTGGCTAAGATCTCCTATAAAGTGAGTGTATTTAAAGAACAGAAGAAGTTTAAACAATTTCTAGAATTAGAAATAAAAAGGAGCCAGAAGACTGCAAAGAAAGCAATGAAGGATGTAGAAGGAAAACTAAGACAGTGTGTGTATAAACCCAGAATCCAGTGCCTGACTGAGACTACTGAGAGGTCAAGAAAGAGAAAGACTACGAATCATTTAGAGGATTTGGAGATACAGAGCTCACTGGTGATCTTCAGAAGAATGGCTTCAGTGCAGTTACAGGTAACAATACATGGTTGGAGAAGATGCACCAAAACTACGAAGTGAAGGGGTGGGAGGTATGGCTCAAGAGGTAGGGCATGTGCTTGCAAGTGCGAGCACCTGAGTTCAAACTCCAGTCCCACCAAAAAACCAAAAATAAAATCTATGAAGTGAAGAAGAGACAGTGAGTATTGACAAGTCATTTTAGAAATGATGATGTAAAGAGACCTAAATAACAAGAGGGGTTAGATAGAGGAGTCCACAGATTCTAGGGATGGCATATTTATTTTAAGATGGCTGTCTATCTATCTATCTAGCTATCTACCTACCTATCTATCTATTGTGTGTATAAATGTAAAGGAGAAAGAGCAAGATTGGCTACTTGGTCAGTAGAGGTTCTTTCTCTCTTTTTGAACACTAGAAACCTTACATGGGGAGAACATTTTTAGTGTATCTTGAAAGGAATTTTTCAATCTACCTATCATCTATCTATCTATCTATCTATCCATCATCTCCATCTATGGAGAGAACATGTTTATATGCTGATGGAATGATTGAATAGAAAGGGGATATGTAAGGCTGGGCGCCGGTAGCTCATGTCTGTAATCCTAGCTACTCAGGAGGCAGAAATCAGGAGAATTATGGTTCAAAGTCAACCTGGGAAAATAATTTGCAAGAACCTATCTTGAAAATACCCAACACAAAAAAAGGGCTGGTGGAATGGCTCAAGTGGTAGAGCACCTGCTTAGCAAGCATGAGGCCCTGAGTTCAAACCCCAGTACCGCCAAGAAAAGGGTGGGATATGTAGAGATGCTGGAGAGAATGGGTAATGAAAAATATTTCAATAAGTGAGAGAAGAGCCAGGGCTTAAGTTGTAAGGTATAAGAGAACTTAAACTCAGTTTTTTCATCATATAGGAAGAAAAGGAAAAAAAACCCTCATAAATATGATGATAAGAAATGCCATAGCTGTCATCTAGTTGCTTCTACTTTGCGATACTGAGGTTTGAACTCAGGGCCTACACCTTGAACCACTCCACCAGCCCTGTTTTGTGATATATATATATATATATTTTTGAGATAGGGTCTTATGGACTATTTGCCTAGGCTGGCTTTGAACCACGATCCTTCTGATCTCTGCCACCTGAGTAGCTAGGTTTACAGAAGTGAGCCACTGGTGCCCAACTACTCCTACTTTCTTAATAAAAGTAGACTTGAGAACTATTTCCACTAACACTTGTTCACCTGGTTCACTGAGACCTTTTTGAAGGCTCAGAATCCAATGATTTGCCTGGATAACTGAGTCAGACGAGCCCAGGAATATGACGAAAGCTTGTGGATTCTTGGCAGTGCTACAGCTAGTTCTTGTACTTGTCCATCAGGAAGAATACCAGCTAGACAAATGAATGTATGAAATTCTCTCACCTCAACTGAGAACCCATCAAACCATGTTAAATGTTAAGGCTTTGCAGCAGCTAAACTGGACAAGACAGTCCAAGGGAGTAAGAAGTAGAAGTATCGGGCCTGGTTAGGCCTCTGCCCAATCAGGCTATGGCACCCTATTAAAAAAACCAAGAAAACTACCTTCACATTTTTCAGCTTCTACCTCTATGCTATATTTCTATCCTGCTTGTCATCACTTGGGGTTCCTAATCATATTTGGACCTCCTTCTTTTTCTTCTTCTCTCCTCCTCCTTCTTCCTTTCTTCTCCTTCCCCTAGCACTAAGTGGTTTTTATTTTTCAGCTTCCTCCTTAAGATGCTTCCTCTTGATTCTCCACCTCTTTAGCTCCAAAGAGCCTCAGATATGTCCTAGGCTTCCACTACCACTACCACTACCACATCCCCTCCCAAGGAGGCAGGGCCTTACACAAATAGAGGAATATGTAAAATGAACTTAAAAAAGATAAAATAATGTAACCATAAAGAGTTATTGATTAATCAAAGCAGCAGTAATAGGGCTTCTGAACAAGGCTTTGCCATCTAACCCCATTCATTTCTCCATGTTGTTCCTTAAGGAACAACACATCCCTTAGGAAAATGAATGACAGTGCAGATGAGGTAGGATTTAAAGAAGAGGATAGAGAAGGTTGCATCCCCAAGGAAGACCACACACACACACACACACACACACACACACACTTTGGTTACTATACATAGTAACTACATTTATTGTTGCTTACAAATAAACAAATAAAAAAATTAAATGTGTGTCTCCTTTCCTGGTAAGAATTTTATAGTAAAACATTAAGGGATATATTAATATAAAATGAAAACATACATAATTGTGCATGAATATTTTAATTTTATAAATAAGCTTTTCTATGGCTGGCACTGTATTTGAACCAGAATATCTAAGTAAAGGTACTATTAACCAAATATTGGTCAGGTTGAGTACTTATTTACCAACAAAATATGTGACTAAATGAATGAGGCCTTTTTGTTTTGTTTTTAAACACAATCCTTATAGTCACAGCTGGACATCTAGTTCACCTTGTGTTCTCACTCCAAATACCGTTGGAATTACCTTGTTTTACAAATAGGGTGATGGATCATCGAGATCTGCCCAGGACTAGGGGGTTTCCTAGGACATGGAAGTGTAAAACCATGACAGTTTTAGGCATACCTTTTTGGTTTACCTGAAATTGAAATAAATTTCCATTCCTAAAGCTGTGAGAGTGCCAGGCAAAATGGGTTGATGATGGTCACCCTATTTATACACCACACATTAGCTCTTTGCTTTAAGGCATGACAATATTATTCAGCTTGATTCTCTCCTAAATACTTGTCCCTAAATGTCTTTTCTCTATTTCAAAGACCAACTTTATCCACACTCCCCTCCCAAACAAATGTGTAGCAGTATTCAAAATAGTCTGAGTATGGAAGACAATTTTACAAGCTTTCATCCCTCCCTCCCTCCCTCCTTCATTCTTTGTTGCTTTCTTTTTTCCTTCCTCTTTTCTATTTTTACCTTTTCAGATCCTCTAAATCCTCTTCTCGATGAGGCCTTTACCTTTCCTGTCTGGTCTTTGGCTTGCCTGGCCCAGTTTTATCAAGACTCCTAAGTAAACCTGTTGAGAAGATTTGATACTTGATCACCCTTTATATATGGTTAAATTTCCATCCCTTTTCCTTTGTTACTTGAAAACCTTGCCTTGCCTTCAGCAAAAACCCCTTTACCCTTGATATCTCCTCTTGGTCACTCTACTTATTGGTTACAAATCCTTACTTGTCCTTGTAT
This sequence comes from Castor canadensis, assembly GCF_047511655.1. Classification (NCBI taxonomy): domain Eukaryota; kingdom Metazoa; phylum Chordata; class Mammalia; order Rodentia; family Castoridae; genus Castor; species Castor canadensis. The sequence continues at coordinate 146,283,919 of NC_133387.1, read as the reverse complement.
TGAGAATAGAACCTGACCATTATATTACACCTCTATTGCAATAATCTTGGATCAAGCCTTCTTTACTATTTTAACAAGTGTCAGGATAATTTTTCCTATAACAGACACATAGGAAAATGGGGTTTCTTTTTTTGTTTTTCTTTTGGTTTTTTGTTTTTGGTGCTGGGGATCAAACCTAGGGCCTCACATGAGCTAGGCAAGCACTCTACCATTGAGCTACATCCAGCCCCAAATGGGCTTTCTTAATTAATAAACAAGTTACAAGAGATGTTAGAATCAACATCTCCTCTTTGAAGGTCACTTTGCCCTGTGTCCCACCCAGTTTTGGAATTCCTCAAACCTCAACTTGTAACACAGTACAGTATCCTTTCCTTTTACTTTTGGCTGTTTAATGCATTTCATGGTAATCACTAATTCATCACATGGAACTGAGTAAGAACCATTTAATATGATTATCTTCCCCATTAAAGCTGTCATCATAATTAGAGCTGCAGTGAACTGTTTGCCAGGAATTATAACTTCTGCCAAGAAAAACTTGGGTGTCATTTTAGAAAAATTCTTAGGTGGGGGAGGAGGAGATCAGAACCATCTGTGTGGGGATCCAAAGCTAAATAACAATCAGTAAAGCCCCTTTTCCCTGCTGCTTGCCAAACTGTGGCCAGCCATCCAACTGGACCTTGCCAAAGAAGTTCGAATGAATCGTCTTTCAAGGTAGTCCAAAGAGCACATCCTCTCTGGGGAAGAAAGCCTTTGGAAAAGGCAGCAGCAAATAAAAACTAGGCCTTCATGCATAAGGCTTTTTAAAAAGTTGTTCCAAATGGTTTTGTTTGCCACCCCACTGTTTCCAGGGCAACTACCTAAGCCAGGACAGAAGTAGAAGGAGGCATGAGGCTAGAATGGGACCACCCACTGCAATTCTCATTTTATCCTGATGGCAAGAACCTTTATATCGACTCAAAGTGTTTGTCAGGCTTCTTGCTGTGAATCACTGGAATAACACTTTGCCCTGATGGAAGTGTGTCACAGGCTGCTGCTCCCTCATCCCCTCATACCGAGGTGTTTTTAAATGGAACCAAATATCCCAAGGGGAGTTTTCTCTGCACTACAAGCATTGCTTTGTCACACAGTTTTAGATTACACACTGTAAATTATGGATAAAAAACACACTATGCTAATTTCTTCCAGTGTGTCTTTCAGTTATTTTTAGGAAGAGTATCTTTGGAATTCGTCTTCTCAGGTAAATGTTTAAAATGAAGAGAATAATAAACCAAGACTGAAGGATGGTTGAGACGCAGACTGCAGCTGCATCACAGCCTGACATTTTAGAATAAGTATAACTTGTATCCAACATGGATTTAGCTGCCATTAGTGGAAGAAGCCCTGGACTGGACATCCTTAGACTTGGAGGTACCTTCTGGTTCTGCAGCTATTTTGGATATGTGACTTTGGAGCAATTCGTTTCATGTTCCTCTGAAGTTTCCTCACCTACGAAATGCAGGTGTTCAGCAAGATTTCTAAGGTGACTTCCACTTCTTGCATTCCATAGTACTCTGGGTTAAACTAAGTAAAATGTCCTCAGATCACTTGAGCAGATCATGGTGACTATCTTTAAAAGGAATGAATTCAATCTGTGAGGATTAAAAAAAAAATCAACTTATAGTCTTCACGATAGCTTGTTATGCTGGGCAGTTTTTTGTTTGTTTTCCCTGGAATGCTACTTCTCAGATCTATTCTCCATCTTTGTCCACCTTGGAAGGCTGTCCTGGAAGGACTACAATACAGCTTCTTTTCCTCTGGCTTCCAGCTAATGTGCAGGAGATTGAAAGGAGGGCAGACTGGGAGGTATCTCCCTGTTGGCTCTCTGCCTGTGAGTTGCATTTCTCAACCATGGGTCACAGCCCCTGGAAGGCACCCTCTACACCTGGCTGTTTCCAGGTTTCCCTCCACTTGCTGCTTCAGGTTTAGGGCCATTATACAATCCTTGTGGTCCTCTATGCCCTGTCCATTCTTTAAAAAATAATCTTTATTTAAGTCTTCCCAAATCTTCCAGTGTGGATGAGGCATCTGTGTCCTGTCAGTATCTTGACTGATACCCTCAACTTCTTGAGATAACAAGTGTACAAAGGCTGAAAAGGCCATGGTACTTACTACTAGACTGTCTAAATTCACCCTGAACGTATACTTCTCTTCCCCTGCCCCTCTTAAGTGTAACCATGAGAAAAGTTGAGAATCTCTGAATACTGCTGCTTGGTTACGTAGTCCTTGACCTCTATACATGCTGCTTTATCTTTTTATTTGTTTAAAATTTTTATTATTATTGTGCTGGGGATTACATTGTGACATTCGTAGAAGTTCTTACAAGATATCATAGTTGAATTTACCCCCTCTGTCACTCTATTTATCCCCCTCTCACCATTCCTGGAATAGCTTCAATGGGTCTCATTTTTCCATTTACATAAATGTGTACACAATATTGGCACCATGTTCACCCTCCCCTACATTCTTCCTACATCCTCTCCCTCCCACTGGTATCAGACCCACAAGCAATACTTGTTCTGCCCTGCTGCTCTCCTGTGCATGCTGTTTTACATGGGATTGAGAGGCAGGTGATAGAAGCCACTCTAGAAGCATAAGGTAAAGGACTGGGTACAGAGAATCAGATGCTCACAGTTAGAAGAGAGATTGTTGGACTCAGAGCTAGTCCTTCAGCAATGCTTCCAGTACAGCACCAACTGTCTAGAGAATGTCTCTGCAATGATCAAGAAGCTAGGGAATTAAGAAGTTGCTGTGCCACCTGCCAACTCCAAGCTCACACTGCATTGCTACAATGCAGAAATCAGAGAGCTTTGGCTTCCATTGTTGGCTCCAAACTAAACTGGACCTGATTTGTGCTATCAGAATGAAGCCTCAGTGCTGCTTCCTCTCTACTTGAATCAGTTTCTTTTTTTCTTTTTCTTTTTTGGTGGGACTGGAGTTTGAACTCAGGGCTTTTTTCACTTACAAAGCAGGTGCTTCATCAATTGAGCCACACCTCCAGTTCATTTTGCTCTGGTTATTCTGGAGATGGGGTCTTGCAAAGTATTTTCCTGGGCTGGTCTTTATATTCCCAATCTTATCCTCCCAAGTTAGGATTACAGGCATGAGCCACTGGCACCAGGCTTAAGTCAGTTCTGTGTTCAATTTGCACACAAGTGCATCTAATTGGTAAGCTTAAATCATGTTCCAACTTGCAAGTGAGTCTGAAATGTCACTTTTAAACTTCCTAGATTCTGCATGGGAAGGCACACTAGAAGTTTGGAATGAATTCTGAAAAGTCAATCTGCTCTATCTGCCACAAGACTTCTTCTGAAAGCATGCTTCAAATGACATACTACAAAAGCATGGATTGTGGAGCTTAAACAAAAAGATTAGAATCCAAGTCTCTGCTCCAGGGTTTATTAGCTGTATGAGCTTATTAATATTAGTTATAATTATTAATATTAAAAGCAGGGTGCACTAAATGTTTGTGGACCTATTTTTCATCTGCACAATGGTACTGTGGTTTGGTTTGGATGAAGAGTCCTCTGATGGCCCCAATGTAAAAGGTTGGCCCAAGAGTGGTGCTATTAGGAGGTAATGGAACTTTAGGAGGTGGGGCCTTGTAGAAGGTCCTTAGGTCATTGAAGACATGCCCTTGAAAAGGGTCATGGGACCCTGGTCCTGTCCTCTTGCTCTGTATCTTGGCTTGTGATGTGGGCAATTTACTCCACCCTGTGCCAGTCTCACTAGAGGCCCAAACTGTTGGGCTACCTGATTTTGGGTTTAAACCTTCAAATTGTGAGTGAAATCAACTTTTTCTCTTTATAAGTTGATTTCCTTAGCTATTTCTTTTGTAGTAATGCAAAGATGACTAATACAAATATAATGAATATGTCTACCTCGAGAACTGGCATTCATTCATGCATTCATTTATATATTAACATATCAAATATTTACTCATTGTTACATTAATACTAGAAGTTTTAGTTTAAAGTAACGGAAACCTAAGTGGTTGGATAAGCCAAAAATAAATTTATTAAACAGTATTTGGTAGGTCCCAGTATTGCCAAGAGAGCTGGAAAGCCAGTTTCAAAGCTGATATTCCCAACACCGCCTAAAACAGGCATCACAACGACCCTGAAGACCTGAGGCTGCCTCCACTTCCCATCACCCAAAGCTGCACTTTGCACCACCAGAAAGAACTTAGCTGTACTGATGTGGGTGCTCCTATCAGCTCTGCTGCTAGGGACTCAACAGTGCCCCCTCTGAAGGCCAGCAAGAGTGGCATCATTCTCAATAACAAAAGTAGTTTCCACATGGGATTTCTTTCTCACTTTGCTCTCATGGGAAGTTTCACACGAGTGTATGGTGGAGGGTAGGACATATACTCAGCTCAGCTGTCAGGACAGCTCAGAAAACATGATTTGTGATGTCTAATTTCAAAAGGAAAGAGACTCCCTAACTAAAGTGAGAGTATTCACAAGGTGCTGTACTCCGGACAAATGTCCACTATGCCTCCTCCAAGTGGCTAAGCAAAAACGACACTCACTGGTTCTCATTCTCTTTCTTATTCTCTATCTTTCACCCAAACTTCATTCCCAAGCACTTTCCCTGAGAAATGGTGGCAGGCTGGTCCTGAGAACTGCAAACTTATCTAACCAATCTTGTGTACAAAGCATTTCTTCCAACCATTCCATAAAAACTGTGTGACTGACTGCTGATCTGACTGGGGTCACGTTAGCTTTCCTAAATCATTCCTTGAGTCAGAGTAAGTTTATGTACGAGGTCTGGGTTATGGGACAACCAAGGAAGAGAGGTACAGGTTTAGCTCCAGAATTGTTTGACTCAAGCCTGGGAAGAGAAAGATTTTTACAAAGGAAACATGGGGGACAAGTAAAAATAATAATTTATCTAGTATAATCCTCCTGACCATTCAATATCCATACACACACTCTCTTCCTCACACATGCAATGTCGTAACTGTTACAACCCACAGAAATGCAACTCTTCTATGTAATATGAAAACTCCCTCCTTCTGCTGGTTCTAGGGCAGGAACTACTTCCAACTTTAGAATATCTTGGCAACATGCATCACTCTCAGATTGGTCTAGAATAGCTCTTTATGTATTGGCAACCTATAGCCAAATGATAAATTTAACCTTATTTACAATGATGGAAGAATATCAGGATACCTTAAAGGGGGAAAAAAAAGCCATGTGGGAAAGGAAGGGAAAGCCATGTGGGAAAAACAGCTTAGAGTGGTACTTACCAATAACAAATTCTCTCTGCCCTAGTGATGGAATGAATCTCTTGATCACTGACCAAGTAACTGACTCTAGTTCTCTCCTCTACGAACAGAGTCAGTGTCCAGTGCCCACTGTGGTCACATCTGAAGAGGACAGTAGGGAGGATCATTTGTGGGGATAAATTAACTTAGGACTATATTTTCTATTGAAGAGTCCTAGAGCCTAGAGGTTGCCTTGGGTCTATCAGTGTTTTTCTAGGAATACAATTTCCTTGGAGAACTGGTAGGCTCTCCATCCACATCCAACACTAACTAGGATGTTCTCTCTTACAGCAATCTCCATCCACATCCAACACTAACTAGGATGTTCTCTCTTACAGCAACAGACCTTAGAGTTCTGCCCGTTGTTCAGCACTTGACCACAAAGCTTTCATTTTGTTCATTTTCTTGGTGCAATGATAAGCAATAGCTTGAGCTGAAAGAGATAAAACTAATCTGGGCTCCCTATTTACTTCAGTGATTTGACTCTAAAATGGGGGCTAAATAAAGCCTTTACCAAGCAAGAAAAGATCAGAGGAAGGGATTAGCAAAGGTTTTCCAGGATCCCTTCTTATCTTTTTTTTGTTTTGTTTTAACTCTATCTTATATTTTCTTAAGTTTCCCAAAGCTTGGACTTTAAGTTTATCTTGGGTGAGAGAATTCAGCTCAAAAGATTATCTGACTACTAATCCTCTTTGATTACAGGCCACAGTTAGAAAAGGCTTTCCTTAGCTGCTGCTCTCTCTCTGCTTTCTGGTGAACCAGTTGGCTCTTACTTGTAGTAACTTATCTTGAGTTATAAAAACCAACCTGATCTAACCAGCTGAAATTTTTCTATTGACTCTTTCAAATCTTCAGCCCGGGTGGACACATTGCTTGAGTCCCTAGATACATTCTTATGAAGATAGTCATCTTCTCATTCAGGAAAGGGAAATCCACTCTGTCTCCTACCTCACCATGACCTCCCAACTACTCGTTGTTGTTCTAAGTGGCACTTTTAACAGTTGCATATGGGAATCAATTTCTACTTCAGTTTTCCCACAAACAAAGGAAATTCACTCTGGTTATTTTAAACAAAACAAGGAATATGCTCAAGGTTGAGGAGTAGAACAAAGAGATAAAAGCAAAGCTAAGTGACAGACTGTGGGAAAGACAAGAATCAATACATTTCTCAGTATTCAGGTAGTAGGAAATAATGGTCAGTTTTTTTCATGGCACTATTGTCAGGATAAATTATTTCATTCTTTCTGTTTTTTCCTTCCTCCCCTTCCTTCATTTCTTTTTTCTTAGGTTCTTGATACTACATAGCTCAAGCTGGTCTCAAATTCACCATTCTCCTGCCTCAGTCTCTTGAGTGCTGGAATTACAGTCATGTACCATCATGCCTGTATCTCAGCCATTTTCTACCCTATCTTACTCTACTAGAGATTTAATTTGGAGAGATTGAACGGACTTGTCATTCTTGGGTCATCCATCTACTCATCTCTGGGTCAGAATAAGGGAGGACAGTTAGTATGATTGACTCTTGCCAAGACTTGCAAGGGGATTCTTTCAAGGCGTTTTTACCAGAAGAAAATGCAGTTTGTGCCAGGCAGGCAAATCACAAAAGAAATTGGAGAAAAGGAACCTCTATTCCATAGTGGCAGAATTTTAGCAACACTGGTCCTTGTAATTAGGTAAAAAGTAGAAAATACACTTAATGAACTAGATGATTTAGCTAATGAAATTTCCTGGAAGAATGTTATGGGTACCACTTGGTATCTTCTTGTTGCTTAAACTAAAAGTAGAAGAAAGTAAGATGAATATAAAACTCAATTTAAAAGCAAAAATATCATTAATGTTTCTGAGACTGTCAATTAAGCCAAAGTTTCACAGCAAAGATCAAATACATGAAAGAACTATAAAATTCATTGTTATAAAAACTCAAAAATGGTTCCTCAGAAAATAATTAAGACCTCTAAAGTTCTTAAGAACATATCACCACAGATCATCTTAATTTAAAAAAGGCCTTCTAAGAATCTTAAAGGTATTGTCCTTTCAGGGCCCATTAGGAAGAGCAATGCAGGGAAGTTTATCATGAAGAGATCTTTGGGATTGAATTATGTTTAATGAAGTAGATTATAATTTGATTAATAAAAAGCTCACAAGGATTTTTAAAGAATTATGTCAGCTTGGACTAAAGGATATAGAAACAATGAAGAGATTTTTAGATTCTCAAATTTCTAAGGGCAGAAATAGGCTGAGAAAACTGTTCAGTGGTGAAGGTGGGTTATTCCCTATTAAAAATAAAAGAGGCCAAGAGCCCAGAAGGTAGAGCTAAGAGCCCTGTTGACTCATTCCCAGGTGGTAGGACTAGTCCTCTAATGAAGCCACTGGCAACATGCATCTTGCTAGAGTTCAAAATTGCTATGGATTTCTGTGTGCTTCTACTTTTTTCCCTCTTTTTGAAAGGCAGTGTCTACTGAAGTCATTGTAGGCCTGTGCCATTCCTGTATGCTGGGAATACGCAGGAGAGATATTTTGTCTCTTTGGTTCATGGATCTACAGATGAAAAAGAAATGTTCCTAATAGGAAGAAGGTTGTTCAAGGGATGAGTAGGATGTTCAGAAGAATACCATCTTCAATGCTCCCTTTACCTTGCCTCTGAGGCTCTTCTTTTTCTAAACTTTAAGAGACCTGGTCTTCAAAGGTTTCAAGATTTGCTGGAAAAATACTAGCAGAATCTGATAGCTCTCTTCTGATGTTCATTCTCTTTCAATAATAGAACCCTTGAATTTTATCAAGGCACATGCCTGCTAAGAACAGAGATTGCATTTCCCAGCCTTCATCGCAGCTATGCACTGCCATACGTTAATTGTCAATAGGATATCACTTCTAGAAAGTATCCCTAAAGCAAAGATTATGCCTTTTTGACTATATTTTTCTTCTTCCTGCCACTAGAAATACAGATTCAAAGACCAGTTATTCAGCAGTTACTTTGGACCATGCTTATACATTCATCCCTTAGGGCTGACAAAGAACAAAGTTCAAGGGATCCTGGGTACCTGACAAATAGATATTTTATAAGAGAGAATAATGTCTAAAGTGCTAAAGCCACTGTGAAATTGGATTCTATCCCACACTACACAATCTAATCCCTACAAACACAGTATCATAAACAGTTGAATTATGACTCTCTAAAAACTGGAACTTTGCTACCTTAGTCATGGCTGTATCTATCTCTTGACCTAGAATGATGCATAGTGCATGACAGGTACTTAATATTTATAAAAATGAATGAATAAAACGTTATGACAATCAATAATGAAGAACCTAAACTAATGACTGAGGCCAGAGTTTCCCAAATGCGGGAATTTTTTGTATTTAAATATACATAAAATAAAAGTAATCATATTTACTATTTTTTATGTATAGTTCAGTGGTATTAATCATATTCTCACTGTTGAGCAACCATCATCACCATCCATCTCTAAAATTTTTCTAATTTGCAAAACTGAAGCTTCATACCCTTAAGCTATTTTTTATTCCTCTCTTCTTTACCTCTCTCCCCAGAAACCACCATTCTACTTTCTGTCTCTAAGGATTTGACTACTACATAGTTCATATAAGTGGAATCACACATCTGTCCTTAACATAGTGCTCTCAGAGTTCATCCATGTTGTAGCATATGTCAAAAATCTCTTCCTTTGCAGACAGAATCATATTTCATTGTATGTATGTACCACATTTTATCTATCCATTCATCCATCAATGGACACTTGGGCTGCTTGCAATATGAATAATATGTGAATAATAATTCAGATTCCTTTGACTCTGATTTACTGAACCAAAGGCTTGGAAGTGTGGCTGGAGGTATGGCTTAAGTGGCACAGCATTTGCATAGCAAGCACAAACCCCAGTACTTCCAAAAAGAAATCTTGGAAGTGGAAGAAGAGAAGTGGGGAGCATTTTGGAAGATGTATTTTCTAGGTCACTTGGAGTATAGATAATGACAATTGGAAGAACTGACAATTGAAGCTACTGATCCTACACAGTAGTTGTGCTAGTCTAGAGGTACAGAAAAAACAAATAATAAGATTGTGAACCAGGAGTTCTCTGTTTTGTTAAAAACTGAGAATAACTTACATTGGGCAGAAATGAGGAGGCAGCATTGCTCCATTAAGTATGTGGAGCAATTGTTATATTTCTGAAACTCTCATTACAGCACCACACCACCAATTTTCCTTTTCTAAACACATCTGCTGCTTCTCTGATATGAGGATGGATTAGCAGAAAAAAAAAAAAAACTGACGCAGAAATATGACCTCTTAAAACTGAAATTCATCTAAAATGATCTTTTGTCTCTGGTGAAGTCCTGTGCAATTTATAATAGTACAAAATCATTCCCAACTTTTTTTCCCTATAGCTAAAAGTCTGTATGTTGAGATTTGCTCCACCATTGAAATGGAATTGCAAACATTTTTACAGCTTCTTTGTTGTGGCTCTAAACCAGAGGAGGAATGTTGCCAGAAATCCTGCTTTTTCCCAAGATATCCCAATTCACTTCTAAGTTAAAACATTGGTTTTATTCTGCCCCCTTTGGTTGAGTTATATTAAAAACAAATTCATCCTTCAACCTCTTATCCTGAAGGGATGTTAATTCAACTACATAATTTATTCTCTAGAAAAAAAATACATTTCTGACACATCTGTTTTAGAATTACCCATTTGTATAAATTTACTTGGATAAGAACCAGGAAAATTCCTCCTATGTGGCGATAAAATAAATTTTACTAACCTATTTTCATGTTGTAAGCGAACCAGTAATATTCACGGTGGCTTTCTGCTCCTTTTCATAAACAGTTTGAGTTGTGGTTTGATAAAGTGTGATGTTAGCTGAAATTCATTATGCTAAGAGAATGTCTCTCAATTACTTTTTTTTTTTCAGTACTGGGGTTTGAACTCAGGACCTACACCTTGAGCCACTCCACCAGCCCTTTTTTGGTGATGAGTATTTTTGAGATAGGGTCTTGTGAACTCTTTTGCCTGGGGCTGGCTTCAAACCTGATCCTCCTGATCTCTGCCTCTTGAGTAGCTAGGATTACAGGCATGAGCCACTGGCTCCGGGCTCCTAATTACTTTTAAAATTCATTAACACATTCAATAACAAAATTAAGCATTTACTATGTGTCAGAAACTGTAATTAGCAGGCAAAAAGAGAGTTTCTTACATGTGATTTTACATGTACATAGATATTGATAAAATAATCTCACAAAAAATGTTCTATATTTATCGTTACCAAAATGGAATCCTTACTGTGCTTTATGAGTGAATAACAAAGTGATTGGTCTGTTTGAAGGCCCTTGAAAGTCTTTTGAGCTGAGTGTTAAGGGACAGTAGGATAAGAAACTCTTGGGAGACCAAGAAGTTTTCAGGAAGAGAGAATAGTATAAACAAGTTAAATGGAATTAGAGGCAAGATGATGGAAGAGTAGAAACTTTCTCCATTGGATTCCAGGAATGAGTCTAGATAACAAAGAACAGACTACATATAGAAGAGAAAAAAGACAGGAAGAGCACTGAGAACCAAAAAAGAGGGACAAGAAAGCTCAAAAATATGACAAAACAGGAAGGCAACAGAGTAAATTAAGAAATAGTTTCCAGCTCCAGCCCCAGCTCCCCCAAGGGGAGGGAAAGCCAAAGCCTCCATTCCAAGGTAAACCAGGTGGCCTTCATAACAGGCTGGCCGTGGGACAGCTAACTACACTTCCCACAAACGCTAACCCCAGTGCAGGAATTTGACAGGACAGTGACCTCCCCAGTACTGCAGGCTAGCACCAGAAAACAACCTTTCATTATCCATACCTCAAGAGCTGGGGCAAGGTGCCATCTTGAGAGGAGGCTCCTGATAGAGACAGAGCTACTGGGGATTGGGTCTCAAAAATAAGGAGCAATCGCAGGGTGTCTTAAGATGTCTGACCCCAGTGTATGAGAGGGGACAACCATGAGAGGCTCATGGAGAGAGAGAGGCTTTGACTTGGTGATTGCTGAGAAGGTAAAGTTTGCTGAGAAAAGCATGGTGTTGGCGGTCCCATCCTAATGCCTGTGGAAATTTTCTAAAACAAAGCACCTGGCCTTTGCTGGCAAAGAGCTTAGGTTACAGAAGCTGTTCATGAGTGGTCTGTAGGCAGGTGAATTTTGAGAATGAGCAAACCACGGATTTGAAAAGTCACAGCCTAGGGAGTTCTGTGACTCCCAGCCACAGTGTCCATGTGGGAGACTGCTACTAGAGGCAGACAGAGAGAAGGAGAGACTTTGACCAGGGCAATCTAAAAAGCAGTAAAAAGCCCAGAGGTCAGCATCCACACCATATCCAGTGACAGCAGTTCTATTGACTAAGACCCCATTCTCAGAATGAGTGGCCCTGCTACCTCAGATCTCTTTGCATTTCAACAGGAAATCTCAAGGATTCCACACCCCACCCCCAGCCTCCCGTATCCCCATCTACAGTGACCATGAAGTTCCAAAACAACTCCACTGGCAAAGTGCTTTGTTAAGAGAATTGCCCTGGAATGTGCCCACCACACAGTTGGAGATACCCCCTTGTCCTGAGGCCCCAACCTGCACCTTATGCTACCACTTTTCTCTCCTTGAAAAATCCTCCCTACTGTAAAACTGGCCTGCCAGGCCATCAACATCCAGAGTGGCAACTCCACTCTCCTGAAGCTGTTCCCATAACAACACAGCAAAAGGAACTTAAAGTAGACAAAGCAGGGAATATCAGCACTTCTGTGCAGCAAGAAACATAAGCTGTTTTCTTCTTTTTATCTAATCCATTTTCAGTTGGTTCTTTCCTTCTTTCTTCATATTTTGGATTCTTATTGTCAGAATCTTTTTTCCTTTGTTTCTAAATTTTTATTCTCCTTGTTTCCCAAACCATTCTCTATTTCTGTTATAAATAGATAGTGCTCTCCCATACTATTGTCTCCTAAACCCACTTCCCTTCTTCCTCTCCTCCTACTTCCCTCCTTTCTCCATGCTCTTCACCTATATTACTCAAGTTCCAACCCTGATGCATTTCAACCAGTGTTCAGCTTCCAGAGCATCCGCTAGGAGCCAGAGTTTTGCTCCCATACAAACTTAGTGTAAGTTAAATGTTCCAATTGTTTCTTACCCATTCAAACATTAGGTTTAAACTATGATATATTATAAGAACTTTGGTAAATGTCATAATGTACCTCCAGTACTATAGTAAAAAAAATTTAAAAACCAAATATTAGGTTCATTGGGGAATTGTTGACCTTGTTCTCCACATATGGGAAGATGTAAAAGAGAAACAGCCTAACAAATGTGTAAATCTCAGTGTAGAAATTTAAATATGAAAAACCAAGGCAGTGTCTCCCCTCCAAAACCCCATAACAACTGAGTCCAAAGCTAATAAATTGACTGAAATTTCTGATAAAGAATTCAGAAGCCTACTGTTAAAAATGATCAATGACCTCAAAGAGGATTCAAAGAAACAGATAAATGAAGTTAGGAAATCAAGTCAAGACCTAGACAAAAAAGTCAGCAACATGGAAGAAAAATTTATCAAGGAAATGGAAATTATGAAAAAAAGTAGAAACGTTAGAAATGAAAGCCTCAATAAATGAAATATGAACTACAGTGAATAGTATCACCAGCATTCAAGTTTAAGCAGAAGAAAGAATATCACGGATGGAGGACAAGATAGAGGAGATATTGCAAGTAGACCATCACAAGGAGAAAAAGAATACCTATAATTACAACATACAAGAACTCCAGGACACTGTCTTTTTTTTTTTTCCTTGGGACTACATTTCTTTCTTTTTTTTTATTGTTTTATTATTCATATGTGCAATACAATGCTTGGGTCATTTCTCCCCCTGCCCCCACCCCCTCCCTTACCACCCACTCCACCCCCTCTCTCTCCCCGCCACCCTCTCAATACCCGGCAGAAACTATTTTGCCCTTATCTCTAATTTTGTTGAAGAGAGAGTATAAGCAATAATAAGAAGGAACAAGGGTTTTTGCTGGTTGAGATAAGGATAGCTATACAGGGAGTTGATTCACATTAATTTCCTGTGCATATGTGTTACCTTCTAGGTTAATTCTTTTTGATCTAACCTTTTCTCTTCCAGGACACCATCTAAAGACAAAACATAAGAATTCATAGGTGGAAGAAGGAGCTGAAATACAAACTAAAGGCATAGGAAACCTAGTCAATGAAATCATATCAGAAAATTTCCCAAGTCTATGTAATGGTACAGACACTCATGTACAGGAGGTGTTTTGAACCCCAAATAGACAGGACCAGAAAAGAACAACTTCCACATCATATCACAATTAAAATGCCAAAACAACAAAGAAAGGATACTGAAATCTGCAAGAGAAAAATGCCAGCTTACATACAAAGGTAAACATATAGGAATCACTTCAGACCTCTCACAGCAAACCCTAAAAGCCAGGAAAGCACTGAGAAATATAACTCAAGGTCTGAGAGAGACTAACCACTGACCAAGAATACTATATCCAGCAAAGTTGTCCTTCAACTTTGATGGAGAAATAAGACCTTCCAGGATAAGGATAAACTAAAGTGGTTCACGTCCACTAAGCCTGCATTATAGAAGATACTTAAGTGAATATTTCACACAGAAGATGAAGAAAAATGATCACAAACATGAGAGGTCAGGAAAGAATAAAATTCAAAGGGGAATTGATGAACCCCTGAGAGAGAGCTAGGAAAGTTTCAAGCATAATCAACTCAGAAAACCAGCAAAACGTGAAGATGAACAATGCCAAAGTAAAGAAAAATCAACATGAAACTAAATTTGGGAAAAAAAAAGCAATAGAAACATGAGTCACCAAATACCTCTCAATCATAACCCTAAATGCAAATGGACTTAACTCTCTAATCAAAAGACAGTGATTGTATGATTGGATCAAAAAACAAGATACAAAAATTTGTTGTCTACAAGAAACACACCTCATAACAAAAGACACACCCAAACTAAAAGTGAAAGGTTGGAAAAGATATACCAGTTATGCAGAAATTGAAAGGAAGCAGGAATTGCAATTCTCATATTAGACAAAGAGATTTTAGCAAAAATCAGTTGGAAGAGATAAAGGTTGTGGCATATTAATAAAGGGAACAATCTAGAAAGAAGACATAATAATTCTAAATATGTATGCACCAAACATCAGTGCCCGCAAGTTCATAAAACAAATGCTTCTCAGCATAAAGGAACAGATAGGTCCAGATACAATAATAGCTGAAGATCTCAACACCCTACTCTATACAACACCCTTCCTACACACAACATCCAACAAAAAAATTAAAGCTTTCCTAGAACTAAACAATACCATGGACGAAATGGACTTAACAGACATTTATAAAATATTCTATCCTACAGCAACGGATTACATATTTTTCTCAGTGGCCCATGGAACTTTCTTCAAAACAGATCACATCTTAGGTCATAAAACAAACCTCAATAAATACAAAAAGAAATTGAAATAATCCCCTGTATCCTAACAGACCATAATGAAATAAAGTTAGAAATCAATAGCAGAGAAAATCACAAAAACCATTCAAATTCACGGAGATTGAAAAATCACACTCTTGAATGATCAATGTGTCACTGGAGAAATTAGGAAATAAATTAAGAAGTTCCTAGATTCAACTGAAAATCAAAACACAATTTACCAGAATCTATAGGGCACAGCAAAGTCAGTCTTAAGAGGGAACTTTATGGCCATGAGCTCCCATATCAGAAAATTAGAGAGATCTTAAATAAATGGTCTGATGATGCAACACAAACTCTTAGAAAAACAAGAATAAGCCAATCCCAAAGGTAGTAGACAGAAAGAAATAAAAATAAGGGAAAAATTTTGAAATGGAGATGAAAAGAATGACACAATGAATCAATGAAACAAAAAATTAGTTCTTTGAAAAGATTGACAGACCTTTAGCCAAACTAACCAAAAGAAGAAAGGAAAAGATTCAAATTAGTAAAATCAGAGATGAAAAAGGGGATATTACAATACACACCAATGAAATTCAGAAGATCATATAGGCATATTTTAAAAACCTATACTCCAGCAAACTGGAAAACCAAGAAGAAATAGATGCTTACCAAAATTGAATAAAAAGGATGTGAACAACAAACAGATCTACAATGAGAAGAGATTGAGACAGTTACAAAGAACCTTACAACAAGGAAAAGCCCAGACCCAAGTAGAGCCACTGCTGAATTCTACCAGACCTTTAAAGAACTAATGCCAATGCTCTTAAAATTATTTCATAAAGTACAAAGGGAAGGAATACTACCAAACTCATTCTACAAAGCCAGTATTTCCCAAATACCAAAGCTGGTAAAAGCTGGGTGCTGGTGGCTTATGCCTATAGTCCTAGATACTCAGAAGGCAGAAATCAGGAGGGAAATAGTTCAAAGCCAGCCAGGGTGGATAGTTCATGAGGCCTTATAATACCCAACACAAAACAGGGTTGACGGACTAGCTAAAGAGGTAGCACACTTTCCTAGCAAGCATGAGGCTCTGAGTTTAAATCCCAGTACTGCAAAAAAAAAAAAAATTGTCAAAACCAGATAAAGACACATCTGAAAAAGAAAGTTACAGGCCATATCCCTGATGAACATAGATGCAAAAATCCTCAATAAAATACTTGCAAACTGAATCCAACAGCACATTAAAAAGATCATACACTACAATCAAGTAGGTTTCATTCCAGAGGTACAAGGATGACAACATACACAAATAAATAAATGTAATACAACACATAAAAAGAATCAAGGACAAAAACCATATCATCATCTCAATAGATGCAGAAAAAGCCTTTGACAGAATTCAACATTCTTTCATGATTAAAGTTCTGAATAAACTAGGAATAAAAGGAAGATACCTCAACATAATAAAGGCTATATATGATAAATCTATATCCAACATCATACTAAATGGGGAAAAACTGAAACCATGTCCTCTAAAGTCAGGAATGAGGGCTGGTGGATTGGCTCAAGTGGTAGAGCGCCTGCCTAGCAAGCTTGGGGCCTTGAGTTCAAACCCCAGTACCACAGTAAAATAAAATAAGGAATGAGACAGGGTGTTCATTCCCTACTTTTATTCAATATAGTATTGAAATCCTAGCCAGAGCAATAAGACAGGAGAAAGAAATAAAAGGGATTCAAATAGGGAAGAAATTCAAATTATCTATATTTTCAGATGACGTGATCTTTTTTTTTTTGATGGGAATGGGGTTTGAACACAGGATTTTGTTCTTGCAAAGCAGGTGCTCTACTGCTTGAGCCACACCTCCAGTCCATTTTCTCTGGTTATTTTGGAGATGGGGTCATGCAAACTATTTGCCCAGGCTGGCCTTGACCCATGATCCTCTTGATCTCAGTCTCCCAAGTAGCTAGGATTATAGGTGCAAACTACCAGTTCCCAGCTAGATGATATGATCTTATATTTAAGAGACCTAAAAACTTCACCAAAATACATCTTCAACAAAGTAGCAGAATACAAAATCAATATACAAAAATCAGTAGCATTTCTATGGACCAACAATAAACTATCTGATAAATAAATCAGGAAACTAATACCATTTACAATAGTATCAAAAAATTAAAATGCCTAGAAATAAATTTAACTAAGCATGTGAAAGCTATACAATGAAAACTATAAATTACTGAAGAAAGAAATCAATGAAGACATTAGAAGATGCCTGTGCTCGTGGATGCGCAGAATCAATATTGTGAAAATAATCTCTATGTTCAATGCAATCTCCATCAAAATTCCACTACATTCTTAACAGAGAAAGAAAATCAATCCTAAAGTTCATATGGAAACACAAAAGATTCTGAAAATCCAAAGCAATACTGAACAAAAAGAGTAACACTGGAGGTATCAAAATACCTGACATTATACTACAAGCTGAGTGCTGGTTGCTCACACCTGTAAACTAGCTACTCAGGAGGCACTGATCAAGAGGATTGTGGTTCAAAGGCAGCCAAGGCAAATAGTTCATGAGACCCTATCTCAAAAATATCCAGCACGAAAAAGGGCAAGCTGGTAGTGTGGCTCAAGTAGTAGAGTGCCTGCCTACCAAGCATGAGGCCCTGAGTTCAAACCCCAGTGCCACCACAAAAATAAGTAAAGATTCATAGTAATTAAAGCAGTATGGTACTGGCACAAAAGCAGAAATGAAAACCAATGGAACAGAATAAAAGACCCAGTTATGAACCCAGGCAGCTATAGTCATTTGATTTTTTGAGAAAGGGGCTCAAAACATGTGTTGGAGAAAAGATGGCCTCTTCAACAAATAATACTGGAAAACTGGATACATGCCTGTAGGAAATTGAAACTAGATCTCAATCTCTCACCTTGTGGATCAAAGATCTTAATTTAAGCTCTGAAATTGTGAAACTATTATGGGAAAGGATAGGGAAAACACTGCAATATAGAGGCAGAGGTAATAATTTCCCAATAGAACTCCAATAGCTCTGCAATTAAGAGAAAGGCTTTACAAACAGGACTGCATCAAACTAAAAAGCTTCTGCACAGCCAAGGAAACAGTCACTGGTCTGAAGAGTCAGCCTACAGAATGGAGAAAATCTCTGCCAGCTATCCATCTGACAAGGGATTGATAACCAGAATATACAAGAAGCTCAAAAAACTAACCCTGCAAAGCAATGAGTAAATGGACAAATGCACTGAACAGACAATTCTCAAAAGAAGTCCAAATGGCCATAAATACATGAAGAAATGCTCAATGTCTTGGCCATAAAGGGAATGCAAATCAAAACCACATTAAGAACCAGGCAACCAGTGACTCACACCTGTAATCCTAGCTGCTTGGGAGGCTGAGATTCAGAGAATCATGGTTTGAGGCCAGTTTAGGCAAGTAGTTCACAAGTGGTTGAGGTATGAAATAAGTGCCTTCTCTAAAATAATCTCTGTAGCTAGAAAAGAGCATGCCAATTAGGTCATCCATAACTCTGGATCTGGAGATGGGGGTCATCCCACCCAAATCATTTTTGGGAAAAGTGGCTACCTAAAAGTAATTCAGGCTGTTATTACCATAAGAAGGGTGGAAATTTTCTGGAAAGATATCAGATGTCCAGTATACATTGCAGAGTTTCAAGGGGCTTGAGAATGGAAAAAGTAACATCACAGATCTTCCTCAATGACACAAACAACAAAGGTGGCCTTCCAAGTGGAAAAAGGATTAAAATTGATTGGAGCAGAGCAAGTCTGCAGCAGGGAGACCAATTAGGAGGTTAGAATAGTAGTCCAGTAGGATAATAGCTTGTCAGAAGAAGTGACAGCTGAGTTGGGAATAAGCAGACAGATTCAACAGGCTTTTAGAAAATGAAATGGGTATAACTCAATGATTTATTGGAAATAGAAGAATTTATTAAAACTAACTCTGAGGTTTCTGATGTATACATAAGTTGGATCAATGGCGCTGATAAGGGGTATTAAAAAGAAAATCAGATTTGAGAGAAGAGTCTCAGTTTCAGATTAATTCAGTTTTCCATTTTTTTTTTGGAGATAGTCACATGGTTAGACAACTCTTAGATTGTTTTGATTACTCAGTGCATTTATTTAAAATTTTGCAACAAATCACCTTCTTACTTTCTAAATTTTTCAGGAAAAAATAGCTTCCCACTCCATCTAATGCTTAAAATGAACTACTGACATTCCTCACATAATCTCCTTTTATGCATTGCATAATAAGAAAATTCAGAAAAGAACCTTCACTTCACTTCTGATTGAGTACACCCTAATCTCTAGGAATAGACTCCTGGTGCACAAGGGCCCCTGCTGTAGACACCCCAACATCTAGCACACAATGCAACAGAAGGCACAGAATCATGGCTTCTACTGATGCCCTAGCCTGCTCTAAGGACTGAGGTGCTGATGGGGTGTTGGCAGGGGAGGGCCTTCAAGTTTGGAATGTATTCCTCTCAGCTTTGGAGTTAATTTTCCAACTTTTCTAGATCATATTTTGTTTGGTTGCAAACAATAAACATATGAAAGGAAATGAATTGGCTCTTAAAAACAGAACTACAAGGTGAAGCTGGCTTATAGGACTCTAGTGACTCAGAAAACATTATTTGTTCTCTTGCTCTCTCTCTTTTTTTCTTCTTCTCCTTCTCCTCCTTCTCCTTCTTCTTCCCCCTCTCTCTCCCTACTGCATTTCCCTATGTTTCAACCACTTCTACTGAAAATGGTCCTTTCCTTTCTTATGCTTTGGTGGGAATGGGATGTGAGGGGTAAGCTTGAATAAGTTTAAGCTTACATTACCCCATCTAGGCAAACTCAGGAGATCAAAATAACTTCTTTCCAAAGCCCCTTCATAAAATACAAAGACAGGAAACTTTGTCTGGTCTAGGTCATGTACCAACCTCACAGAAAGATGGAAGATTATGACAGACCAGTTGTGAGGCAGAACCTCACAAACTGAGGGACAGGTTCCCAAAGGACATGAGTATGGATATGGGAGAGCAAGGTATAGAGAAGGAATGGTACTGAACACATATAAATATAAAACTGATCCTTCTGGTTACAAGTTATGAAAATTTCTTCAAGTATTTGATCCATGGGAAAAAAGATTTTTCATAACTAAGACTTAGAAGTTTTACAAATATACTTCCAATTTAAATACCTGAGAGAGGACATCTGTTTGGTTTTACTAATAACCATTGTGACATTTAAGCAATGCCTTAAGTTAGTTTCCCACAGAAGGTGATTTAGAGGCAAGAGCTGATAGTTAATTTGGGAGATGGCTCCTGGAAGCACTTTTAAGGAAACAGGGAATAGAGGAAATTAAGTAAGAAAGTCAAAGGATTCCTTACAGAGCAGGTTACTGCAAGGGCAGCTAGATTTTAGGCCCATGTAGGAACTCTGAAGATGGTGCAAAATATTCCTTGGAATAATTTTCCAGTTGAGAGGCAAAGAAGTTGCATATTTTCCTACAACTCCCAACTGTCATTCATTGAGGACTGATTCCAGGGGCATTAGCTTTCATAAACACCTAGCTTACCTATTTCCCTCCAGTGGAAAGTGGCAGGGGCTTATGGCAGAACACTGTCAGCATAAAGTGGATATAGGAAAGGAACAAACAGGAAAAACCCTGCTTTGGTTAAATCATAGGTTGATAACTTTTGGGTAAGTGTCTAATCAGTTTGGTTGATATCTTTTGGGTAAGTGTCTAATCAGTTTGGGCTCCTGTAAGGATTGTGGTATTTTATAGTATTAAACAGAGTTTAATATACTGCTTTTTCAGGAAGATATGGCAGAAACTGTTCATTTATGTGTTTAGTATAGAGAAAAGAAATATGAAGATACAGTGCAGGTCATTTATCTGGAAATCTAAACACCAAAAGATTTAAACATATGAACTGTTATAAAAGACTGGTGTGAGTTAAACAATAATGACAACAGTGTAACAACTATGGTACTGGTAATTCATGTGTTGTGATGAATCTTAGTTATTTGTAGGCTTTGGCACACAAAAAGACTTTTCAGAGTCTCATTGCACTGATTAAAAATATGTATCACGTAACCCTCATCCATAGAATGGAAAGAACAAATCAAGAAATGCACCTGTTTTTTCCTTTCTTCAAGATTTAATCCTAAAGTCTGTGTGGCAGTTGGGGATAGAGGGATTAACAGTGGTGGTAGCAGACCGGCATATAGTGTAGCCTGAAAGTAAGAATGAATCCTGGGTTTGGGGATACTGGTGAATTTATAGGTAGGTAGACAGACGGAGAGACAGATAGATAGATAGAGTTGCACAGCTCACTGTGAGGGCCTAGAAACAGCAATATGCCAATAGCAATGAGGACATTTAACATGCAGACATTGGTTTGTATATCCCATTCGTTATGAAAAGGAATAGGGCAGAATTATAGGGTGAACCTAGAATATCTTTGTATGTCAGAAAATAAGGCTATACTCAAAGAAAGATGAAGATGTTAAGAGAACAGAAAAGTCAAATTTCAAGGTTCTCCCTGCCCAAACCTGGGACAATTTGGTCACCAAAATAAGTAGCAATAATATGATCTATAAGTGCTAGGGGAATAGCTCAAGTGGTAGAGGGCTTGCCTAGCATGCAGGAGGCCCTGGGTTCAATCCCCAGCACCATAAAAAAAGAGAAACTATATGATTTATAAGATTGGATAAAATAGATATTCATAAATCCATTTTAATATAAATAAATGGGAAAGATTTTCTTTACAATGATTAATGTAGAAGGAATGATGAAAATAGAAAATCACTATTTGACAACCACCACAGTAATAACACAGAAAAAAAAAATGAATGCTAAAACTTGTGTATAAAAATTTGAAGAATGGAATAAATTTGCTTCTAGATAAAGTCTATTAATTTTCTAATTAATACAATTAGAATGACAATTCTAATTGTAATTACAAATTCTAATTAATTAAATTTTGTAGTGAAGAAGCTAGGTAGATACCACTTTAATAAAATGTAATAAGGATGTATTGAGAGTAATTTCCTAAAACAAAGAGTCACTATAAAGCAACAATCTCTTTATCTCCAAGGATCAAAATTCCAGCCATCTCCTGTTCGCTGCTTCCCATATCCTCCCTTACTATTTGTTCCTTGAATGACCCTCTTAACCAAGGTCCCCATTAAAGATGAAAAAGATCAGCCCATTCTGGGTCTTTAGAAGATCTCTTTTACTTTCACAACAGCTTCCTTTGATTAATTCTTATTTCTCAGTGAGAAATAAGTTGTAACTTCATGACTTACAGTGAGAATTGTGTCCAGAATCCACAAAGTAATAACAGGTTTTAAAGTAGGAAAGTTGTTGGTATAAGTCTTGCAGGAATTGCTACACTCTGTTTTAACAGAATTTACTTCCTATAGTAACTTTAAAACCATGGAGCTCTTACCATCAAGAGATACAACCTGTTTCCTTGTAATTTTGTGACCAGTAGGACACAAAATGGCATTGTGTGATTTCCTAATCTCGGCCTCAAAGTGGTCTTGAAGATTTTACTTTTGCTACCCTGGAACGCAACTACTATGTGAAAAACTCCAAACTAACCATTGAGGGGCAAACTGAGGCACCCAGGCAACAGCTCCATCATGGGAGTGAGACTGATAAGGACCACCCATCCCTCATCCCATTTGCCAACTGAGGACATATACATACATTAACGCACTCAACCATGGACAGCCAGATAAGTCACCCAGATTGCCCTAAAACCAACCCATACAATTGCCAGCCTTTATAAACCAAGAGTGAGGCCCATTGCCCCCCTTAAAAAAAGCACAAAATCTGTTGGACAGAGCTGTACTCATCTGTTTACATATTGTCCATGGCCGCTTCTGAATTATAACAATAGAGATAGCAGTTGTGACAGACATTGTGAAACCCCTAAAGTCTAAACATATCTAGCATTTCGGAAAAAGTTTGCCAGCCCTTATTTTAAGCCATTAAGTTTTGGGATGGTTTGTTAGATAATCCAAACACCGCCTTTTATAGCAGAGGAGGCATCAAGCCCTTGCTTGAACTATAATTAATTTTTATAATTCCATGTGTACGTTTGAGACCTGGGAAGGTGTTTAACTTTATCTAGACCAACATCTGTTTTCATATGAGTAACAATGTCATTTTTCTAAATAGAATATGTTAATAATGCTGAACACAATATCCACTTTCTTGATACAAGGCCCTTTTTGAATTTAATAACCAGATAAAATTCAATATGGCTCTTTTCCACCCTCAAAAAAATTTCATTTAAAAATTATTCATGCTAAAGTGATTTCAACTTGATGTCAGAAATGAGTCTCTGCAGTATATGAAAGTCTTTCAAAGTAAAATTCACCACAGAAAGCAACATCTAGGTATTACTGCTGCATTTTCACAACTTTTTCCTGATAGTTGGTCCTTATCTTTTTTTTTTAAAGTAAAATATTACCCTGTCTTCGGCCTTCAAAGAGATGAACTATATTTTCTGACTTACACAAGGTATTTTAAAAAACTAATTTTAGGGATTGGCAGATCTACTGTGTAATCCTGGCTTGCTGAAAAGTATATGAATAGATTCCCAAGTGAGCTAGGGAAAATGAATAAATATAATGTGTAAAATACTGTAAAACTTAGGTATTTGTCTGTACACTGAAGTTTGCTAGCCTTCTCTGCCTAAATGGATGATTAGTCAATGCCAATTAAATGTCACTATTTCTGCAACAAACTATAAAATACAATGTAAGTTAAAAATAGGAGATAAAATGCATTTTTTTCATATAGCTGTGCAGAGATACAAAATGCACAGTAGGGTCCTAGGATATAGGGCTAGTTTTGAAGCATGTACAACTATAAAAGAAAGTGCTGGTTCTTGAAACTGGGGATTTGAATCACCATCAGTATGAGATATCATGACTCTGAAGGCCTTATTCAAGGTTACCTACAGGACATGAAAAGCTTTCCTCCAAAAATTTTGTATTGTCTGTTTGAATTTTAGAAGACCTCCCATAGTTGCTAATCTGCTTTCAGTCTTTTCTTAATGCTCATAATTTATAATAGATATCCAGTAGTTTAAAATTAGATTTAGCAATGGATTATACTTTTATTGTCCTTGAACTAGAGTTGCAAGATTTTGGAAGTAGAAGAAACCTTCGAGATTATCAAATGCAGAAAAGGAAATTATTTCCCTTCCTGTAGCTATGTGTCTTATCTCTAGAGGAACAACTTAAATAGCACCATTTTCATATAAATAACTAGTAGATTCTAAATACTTCTGAGTGGACTGGAAATAATATGCATTGACCAGGTTAATCTACTACTTTTAACAATAATTTAATGAAAATGTTGAGAATATTCTGGTTATTACAGATCACAAGAAGTTGGGTCAGAGTCCTGAAAGGTCAGCAATAAAATTCAAGGGGATCCAAAACTGAGAATAAAGAGTGAATTTGTCAACATCGTTGTGTTATGGATTGAATTGTGTCCCCATCAACAAATTCATATGTTGATGTTCTAACCCTTGGTGCCTCAGAGTGTGACTGTATTTGGATACAGGGTCTTTAAAGAGGTAATTTAAATGAGGTCGGTATTATGGGCCCTAATCCAAAATAACTGGTGTCCTTAAAAAAAAAAAAAAAAAAAAAAAGGAGATGCACTCTGAGAGAGGACCATGGGAAAACACAAGTCCATAGAAACCAAGCCATTGTGCATGGAAACCAAGGAGAGATGCCTCAGAGGAAATCAACTCAGCCGACTCCTTGATCTCAGGCTTCTATCCTTCAGAGTTATGAGGAATATACTTTTCTTGTTTAGGTTACAGTCTGTGGTACTTCTTTATGGCAGCCCTAGTAAACCACACATCTTCCAAAAATGTGGCACCCAGAGCTGAAAACAATCACACAGACATTGCCTGACCAAATGCCATGATTGTCATTTTTATTGTGCAAACACCATGATTGTCATTTTTATTGTGCAAACACCATACTTGTGCTGATGCAATGTAAGATTTTATAGCCTGTATACAGTTGAGATAGTCTGTGACTGTTTCTCAGCTGAAAGTTCCATCCAAAGATATACATTTTAGACATTCAAAAACGATTGGAAAAAATTCTAATTTTACGCAAGTCTCTTAAACACAAAGTGAGGCAATATTCCTAAAATATGTTAATACTTCCCTAAAAACCTCTTTCCTCGTCTAAAAAGCCTACCTTGCTACAACACAGCAGCTAATCTAATTTCTTTCTCTATCCTTTGCAAACTTCTCAAACTCATTCTTTTAGCCAGTGCTTATTGCTTTTGCCTTCCTCAGTAATTCCTCACATCTTTAGGATCTTTTTTCTTGTGCTTGGAAAAGCTCTTCAGCTTTGCCAAGAGATCAATCAAACCTTTTTTGTCCTCTTACCCGATCCACTAATCTCTTAATGAGGCCAAGGAACTGACCTTGCCAAGAAAGAACTTTCCTTGGCCGAAGGAAAGAGAGGAGAGGCTGTGAGCAGTCAGCCAGTAATTTTTTTCCAGTCAAAAGATGCATTAAATTTTTTGGCAGCAATTTCATACTGTTGCAAATAGTAATCCAAAATGCTTCAGTGTTTAGGTGCTAAGTGAAATCATCTCCTGTCTTGTACTCTTTTTCTTAAACATAAATACAAACTGTCATTTGTATTACTGATAATTTTCATCTTTTGGTTCAAGTGCCAAAATCCCAGAATCTTTTAAAATCTTTTTTCTTTCTCTAACATACTTGGCATTATTTCTAGCTTTATGAATTTGATAGCCTGGGACCACCAGCTGAGTGTGAGTCAGCAATACAGAGTGGGTAGTTTTATAAAGCTAACCATGATAGTGAAATATATTAATAGCTCTCTGACATCCAAGAACTAGGAAAATATCCCTCTGCTAAACTTAGAGTTGGTTACACCCTTAAAGTATCATGCCAATTTGGGGCACTGCATTTTATTGCACATGTGAAATGGCAGGGAGGATTTAAGATTAGGATAACAAAAACAAAATGAAATGTGGTTAAAGCAGTTGGGATTATTGAAATCAGAGATGAAAAACAGGTTTTTATGAAAAGGCTCTATAGAAGACATTCTATTCCTGGGTACTGCATGACAAAACAAGAGGAAATGGCTTTTGAAACACTGTAAGCAACATAAAGGTCTAAGAACAGATTGATAACTTTAAATTATGGTGCTTCTACATGCTAGAAAGCACCATGAAATGTTCTATTAAAATATAGTGAATTTTTAATCATTATCTGAGTAAGGAAGGCCTTCCTAAGTATTATATAAAAACCCAAGCCATAAAGTAAAAATATATTTAAATTTAAATTTTCCATTAAGGGAAAAAAAAACAAACTAGGAAGAATGTTTAAAGGAAAATGTCAGAGTAAAAAAAATGGGCAAAAGGCCATTTATTTGTTTATTTATTTGGCAGAACTGGGGTTGAACTCAGGGCCTTACACTTGCTAGGCAGGCTCTCTATCAGCCTGTGGCAGGAAGGCAGGGAGGAGGAAGGGAGATAATGAGTGCTACAGTGAGACAGAAAAAAACTGGAGTTTGGGAATATTACCTGGAGGCCTGAGAAGGGTCACTTTGTTCCAGAGGTTAAAGCAGCCAATAAATAACATGCAATTATGTATGGAACAAGCTGTACCCCCATCTATTTCTGTAACCTGCTTAAAATGGTATATAAGAAAAGCCTCTTTTCTTTTGGGGTTCAGCCTTTGGACTTGAGTCTGCTAAGTCACTGCTGGCTTGCTTAATAAACTTGCTTCCTGAATGCTTTGGTGCCCTCTCAGTCTCTGTCTGAGTCCTCCTGCAACATTTCTGGGGGCCTGCTTGGGATTTGGTGGGTGGTTTTCACCTCTTGTTGCTGGCTCAGCATCCCCGGCCAGCCAGGAGAGCTGACTCTGCCAGGCACCACCAGACCATGTTGATCCAGGGAGAGGGAGCCTCTCTCCCAGTGAACCGAGGAGGTGAGTTCTGGTTGCACAAAGGAACCCACAAAGGCTCAGGAACCAACCTGGAAGCCCTGTTCATCAAACTAGAAGAACCCAGGTTCAAATTCAGACCTGCCTCAGGAGGCAGAAGGGGAGTCTGATCAACTCTCAAAGATATCCTAGTAACTGCTTTTTGGGGGTGAAACTGTGTCTTTTGGGTTCAGGGAGTAGGGTGGAAGTACTGTGCTGTTTGAGAGTGTGTGAAAGTGCAAGCCTGAGACATAGCATGGTTACGAAATGAATGCAGAGTCCCAATCCATGTTCCGTGGTGAACACATATGGTCTGGGGTGAGCCCTAATGGGGCCTCCAGTCTGGGGCTTATACAGACTCACTTCAACGAAGAGATGCCTAAATCCCCAAGAAGGGAGCAGCCGGAGATGGATGAAGCAAGTGGTGTTATTTGTTTTCCCTGAGTGCTGGAGAGAAGGACCCCTTACCTCCTCTCCAAAGCCCTCATCTCTCTGTCTTTGTCTTTATCTTGACATCTGGCAAATGAGAGGAATGGGAGGAGGTCAGAGTAAAAACTCCTCCCTAGACTGCATGCTTAAGAACTTTAAGAGGGGATTTAATGGAGATTTCAGGGTCAAACTGACTTCTGGCAAGCTCAGGATCTTCTGTGAAATAAACTGGCCTGCTTTTGGTGTAGGATGGCCCTCAGAGGTCATTAGATAAGGTCATAGTCAATAGAGTTTTTGAAATGGCTGTAGGGGAACCTGGACACACAGATCAATTTCCTTATATTGATTGCTGGCAGGATGCAGTCCTCAGTCGGCCCATGTGGCTAAAGCCCCACCTAGAGAAAGCATGTAGAGTCATGGTAGCCAGGAGGGCAGCAGCTTCCAAGTGCAGGGAAAAATGTAAAAAGCCAGAGAAACCCATATTAGTGGGGGACACTGAGGGTGTCTTGCCCCTTATGTGCCACTGTACCCACCACCTTCTGCCCCTTTGCCTCCACCCTCAGAAGGGGAAACATCCAATGGGGAAGCCCCAGCAACAAGTACGCTTACAAGGCTGGGCCCAGGAGTCCTTGAAACTGCAACAACCCCACCTTCCTCAAGCCCCCTGAACCTCATGCTCACTCCAAGCCCACCAGTTCTCACTCCACAGCTCCCTATAATACTGGCCCCTAGGTTCAACTAGGAACACTTGAACAGTCCCACTATGGGCTTAGCCTCTCTCCCAGAGCCCACTGCACTGAAGATGCCCCTGAGAGAGATCCAGGGCCAAATATATTATGACCAGCATGGTCAGATACAAGGAGGAAGGTGGACATTTGCCTACCTGCCTTTCACCACCACAGACTTCCTTAATTGGAAGCACCATACCCCCGCCTTCATGGAAAAGCCTCAGGCCCTAATTGATCTAAAGCAGTCCATCATCCAAACTCAAAAGCCCATCTGGACAGACTGCCAACAGCTTCTTCTGACTCTATTTAATACTGAGGGGTAGTGCTGAATAACATTGGCAACTCTAAGGTGGCTGGAAGACCATGCCCCTGTGGACACTCTAAATGCCCAAGCCTACACTTGGGGCCAGTTCCCTGAGGAGGACCCCCACTGGGACCCTAATGACAACTGAGATTATAG
The DNA here is from genome assembly GCF_047511655.1 of Castor canadensis. Lineage (NCBI taxonomy): Eukaryota > Metazoa > Chordata > Mammalia > Rodentia > Castoridae > Castor > Castor canadensis. Next base: position 146,255,510 of record NC_133387.1, on the reverse strand, counting down.
CGGTTTGAGCAGTATCAGGAGGCATTATTAGGAGGCATGAAGGAAGGAAGAAAAAGGTTCATGAATGTGAGTAAGACAACAGAAGTCTACCAAGAGCCAGATGAGAGCCCCAGTCAGTTTTATGAACATCTATGTGAGACCTTCTGCCTGTACACCACTTTTGACCTAGATGCAGCCAAAAACCAGAGGATGATTAATGCAGCCTTTGTTAGCCAGGCCCAGGGGGACATAAGGTGAAAGTTGCAAAAGCTTGAGGGGTTTGCTGGTATGAACATCAGCCAGCTTCTGGAGGTGGCCACAAAAGTCTTTATCAATCAAGGCCAAGCAGGAGGCCAATAGAAATATGAAAAGGAAGGTGGACCTCCTTGCTGTGGCACTAGCCAGACAGTCAAGTGGGCCCTGGGATGCAGGCCATGTGGAGAAAGAGGCAATCCCTATGGACAGCAGTCAGCACTCCCAGAATGGCCTCACCCTAGAGAGAAATTAAGGTGGGACCAGTATGTCTACTGTCATCAAGAAGGATGCTGGAAAAGTGAGTGTCCCTAATAGCCCAGGGACCCCAAGAAGGCCCCTCCCAACCAGAGGCAGAAGCTGAGTTGTTGAAGGAAAGTATCAGCCTGCTCAGGGGAGAAGTGGCCCCTGGGAGGAGGATGGTGTTGGGCTGGCCACTTTTGAGGATCGTGAGGAGAACTAGGACAGGCTGGGCTCCATCCTACTGGGCCCCCAGGAACCTATGGTCTGAATGAAGATAGGGGCCATCCCATTGACCTAATGGTGGACACTGGTATGACCCATTCAGTTGTATCCCAATCTGTGGGCCCTCTCTCACAGAGACATGCAACCATTGTCAGGGCCATGGGAAATCAGGCTTGCTGCCCCTTCCTCATACCCAGAAAATGCAATCTTGGAAAGCATGAGGTAAAGCATGAATTCCTTTACCTTCCTGATTGTCCTTTGGCCTTGATGGGCAGAGATTTGTTGTGCAAGCTAAGGGCACAGATAACCTTTGACTCTGATGGCACCATAGCTTTAAAGCTGAGAGGACCTGAAGCCAAGATTCTGACCCTCATGGTTGCACAGGAGGAGAAATGATGAATCTGTGCCTCTAAAAATGCAATTCCTGAGAAGCCTGATTTCAGGAGTATGGGCTGAGGATAATTTCCCTGGACCAGCTCAGAACATACCTTTGGTGGTGGTAGAATTACAGCCAGGAGCCATCCCTGTTAGACAGAGGCAACACTATATTCCTCACAAGGCCCAGATTGGGATCCAAAAGCATTTTGACAGACTCCAAAAATATGGAATCCTTCAGCCTTGTCAGTCTCCCTTGAACACCCCCCTACTGCATGTCCAAAAACCAGGGACTGAAGACTTTAGGCTAGTTCAGGATCTTCATACAGTTAATTCAGCAACTGTTACCTTACACCCTGCAGTCTCAAACCTGTACATGCTTTTGGGCCTTATCTCAGCTAAGGCAAAATTCTTTACCTGCCCAGATTTTAAGGATGCATTTTTCTGCATCTACCTGTCCCCACAGAGCCAACCCATCTTTGCTTTCCAGTGGGAAAGTCCTACTACTGGAGAAAATGGACAATTGACTTGAACTGGTTTGCCACAAGGCTTCAAAAACTCTCCCACTGTCTTTGGGACTGCCCTGGTATCTGACCTAAAGGCTTTCTCAATTGACCAGCGTGGCTGCAAACTCCTCCAGTACATAGATGACCTTTTTGTTAGCTGGATCAACTCAGGAGGATTGTATGGAAGGAACTTGCCCCCTTCTCTCCCTTTTGTGGAGGGCAGGATATAAGGTTTACAGAAAAAAGGCTCAGATTTGACAGTATACTGTCAAATACCTTGGGTTTCACCTCTCACAAGGACAATGTAGATTGGGCCCTGAGAGGAAACAGGCTGTCTCCTCCATTCTGGCCCCCAAGACCTGTCAACAGATTAGAGAATTTCTAGGAGCTGCAGGTTTCTGCTGGATCAGAATCCCCAATTACTCTCTCTTGACCAAATCCCTATGAAGCCACAAAGGAGGGAGATCAGGACCCTGTGGTTTGGGGAAAAGAGCAAGAAAAGGCCTTTAAAGAAATTGAGAGGGCACTCACAAACGCCCCTGCTCTGGGCTTGCCAGATGTGATGAAGCCCTTCTTTCTATATGTACATGAAAGCCTGGGGACAGCTATAGGAGTCTTGACCCAGCTGCTAGTTCCTGGCATCACCTGGTGGCCTACTTATCAAAGCAACTTGATGCAGTTTCCTAAGGTTGGCCACCCTGCCTGCGCACCCTGGCGGCCACTGCTATCTTGGTGGCTGAAGCAGACAAACTTACTTTGGGACAAGACCTCACAGTCTGAGTTCCCCACTCTGTTTTGAGTCTTATGGAATATAAAGGAAATTAGTGGTTAACAAACTCCCAAATGGTCAAATATCAAAGCATGTTATGTGAAAACTCGTGTATCCAGCTAGAAGTTGTTAAGGCTCTAAATGCAGTCACCCTATTACAGGGTGATTCAGCCGCCCACCCCCCTCACCAATCACGAGTGTGTAGAGATTATGGATGAGGTGTTCTCCAGCTGGCCAGACTTGATGGAGCAGCCTATTAGTCATCCGGATGTTGAGTACTTCACAGATGGCAGCAGCTTTGTCCAGGAAGGCACATGATTTGCTGGATACGCAGTACTGACTCTAGACACTGTTACTGAAGCACAACTACTGCCACTCAGGACCTCTGCAAAAAAGGCTGAGCTTATTACTGTCATGTGGGTGCTCCAGATTGCTGCAGGAATATGAATAAATATCTATATGGATTCTAGATATGCCTTCACCACCATTCATGTCCATGGAGCCCTATATAAGGAAAGGGAGCCCATTAACTCAGGAGGAAAAAATGTTACATATGGAAAAAAATTGTAAAATTACTAAAAGCTGTATTGGCCCATAAGCAAGTAGCAGTAATGCACTGCTGAGGGCACTAGAAGGGGGAGACAACAGCTGTTTGGGGGAAATCGAAAGGCTGATAGGAAAGCCAAGTGAGAAACCCTCACAGGAGGACAAACCTCGGCCTCACTGGCAGCTGCCTTGTTCCCATGCTCCTGACCTGAATGGGACCTGCGGTGTATTTTACAAGAACAGGCTTGGTTTGAGACTGAAGGAGGAAATTTTCTACCAGACAGATGGTGGAAGTTTACTGATGGCCACATTGCTATACCTGAGTCACTGGCTCCCACATTTGTCAAGAAGTTCCATGAAGGAACTCACTCAGGGCGGACAGCTCTCTAGACCACCTTGGCCCAGCATTTTTATGTTCCCAAGCTCTCCAGCATAAGTAAGACACCATGTGAGAGGTGCAGTTTATGTTCCAGAAATAATCCCCAACAAGGACCAAGATTGCCACCCCAGGTGCAAAGTGTTGGAGGAACTCCTTTTGAAAACCTGATTGTGGACTTTACTGAGATGCCATGGGCCAGAGGACGAAAATATTTGCTGGTGTTTGTCCACACCTTCTCAGGATGGATGGAAGCCTTCCCCACCTAGACTGAGAAAGCCTGAGAAGTGGCCAGGTGCCTCTTAAAGGAAATCATTCCTCAATTCAGAATACCTGTGTCTATTGGGTCAGACAATGGGCTGGCCTTTGTGGCTGAGGTGGCACAACTGATGGCTAAGGGATTAGGAATAACTTGAAAACTACACACGGTCTACCACCCCCAGAGCTTAAGAAAAATAAAACGTATAAACAGGACTCTAAAATGGCAATTGGAAAAATTTTGCCAGGAAACCCACCTACAATGGGATCAATTATTGCCCATAGCCTTGCTCAGGATTAGGTCAAGCCCCATCAAATGGATGGGACTCTCCCCTTTTAAAATTCTTTTTGGGTGTCCACCCCCTTTAGTTAAGGACCTGTGAGGGGACCTTAGGTAAATAGGTGACCTCGCCCCAAGACAGCAGAAATAGGTCCTTGGGCTGACTCTCTCAAAAATCAATGACTGGGTAAGAGAGAGACACCCTGTTAGCCTAACAACTCTTATGCACCCCTATAAACCAGAGGATGCTGTTTGGGTAAAGCAATGGAATGTTCAACTGCTAAAGCCCCACTGGAAGGGCCCTTTTGTTGTTGTTTTGTCCACCCCCACCACAGTTAAAGTAGCAGAGATTGTTTCCTGGATCCACCACAGCTGAGTGGAGCCAGCTTCCCTCAAATGGGATTGCATCCCTAACCCAGCCTTGCCATGCAAGATCACTCACTGGAACACCTGTGCCCTTCCCCGACAGGACCCTGCTTCCCAGGAGACAACAGGAGATCACGGACAGTGAGGCATCGGCCCTGCTCTATCACTCCAGAAGCTGACTAGTCTACACATGGGGGAAGACTGAGGAGTCGCCTATCTCACCTTTGAGGATGAGTCCATTCCACATATTCTTCTTGCTAATCTTGGTCAGATCTCTAACTGGAGACCCCTAGGCTTTGGACTGTGACTCATGTATGCACAGTACCGGAGCAGGGAGTGCTTTTACCAAAACTCTGGTCTTCCATACTTATTACTCCTGTGCAAGCACCATTGTTGGGTCATGCACCCACAGCCATACCACCTACTCAGTGTCTTTTCACTATGGTCAGTGTATCTGTTTTAACCCCATCTGTTGCCCTCAGGAGCAATGGCTATAGGTCCAAAGCTTCACCAGCACTGGGAACCACACCCAGGTTAATGACCCCAACATACCTGTGTCCATACACTTTGATGTGTGTGCTGCAATAGCTGAAAACACCGGGCCTTGGGGCAACTGTGGAGGGCTAGCCTGGGACAGGACCTATAGGTTAAATGACAAGTACATATGCCCAGAAGATGACAGTGGACATCCAGTTGTGCGTACTATGAACAACACTACTGCCCTTATTGGGGTTGTGAAAGGTGGGCAAATTGGCTTGAAGGGGAGGTCCATACCTCACATGGAACTGCTGCTCTTTCACAAAAAGGGAAACAACCCTGACTGTACTCTTGGTGCCTGCAACCCTGTAAATTTCACTATTTTCAACCTCAATGGAACAGGCTACAAAGTTGGGGAAAAGTTTAACATTTTAATCTATAAAAAGGAAATAGACCCCAGTACTGTGCTGCATTTTCAATTCATCATGATCACTCATGAGAGCTCCTCATACCAGGTCTTTCACTCCTTTTATGAGGAGATACAAAGTGAGCTGAAACTCATCTCAGTTACAACCAAAAACCTGTTTCTCTCACTAGCTGAGTCCACAGCACAAATTCTGAATATAACTTCGAGTTATGTTTGTGGAGACCATGGGCCATGGGAGGTGACAGAGCTAAATGCATAAGAGCCCTTTAATGAAACCACTCTCCTAGCTTCAGGGAGAGCATTTGGCTCCAAAAACCTTCTATTACTGGGAATTACTGTATCTCCTGCCCAAAAGGCCAATTCTCCACCCTGGTAGGGGACTTGATCTGCTTGGGACAAACGTTTTACAATGACGCTACTCAGGAGACTCAGTTGTGAGCAGCTCCCAATCACACGGAGCCCCAACCTCACCCGCTGGCTAATTTCTCTTCAACAGCCTGAAAAAATCTCAATCTTAGTAGCTATTGTTTACAGATTGATGATGAGGGAAAGGTAATTGAAGAGATTACTGACAAGATGAAAAAGGTTGCCCTTGTCCCTGTGCAGACCTAGAAGGGATGGAGTCCCAATGACCTGTTTGGGGGCTGGTTCTCAACCCTAGGTGGGTTCAAGACCTTAAAAGGGGCAATGAACCTTGTCTTAGGAGCGTGCCTGATGTTACCCTGCCTGATCCTCCTGGTCCTGCGGACTTTCAGGATGGAAATATAAACCCCTAGATCAGGATGATGCTCTTTGATCCAAAGTGGGTCCAAGCATCAAAGGGGGGAATGTGGCAGGAAGGCAGGGAGGGGGAAGGGAGATAATGAGTGCTACAGTGAAACAAAGAAAAACTTGGGGAATGTTACCTGGAGACCAGAGAAGGGTCACCTTGCCCCCGAGGTTAAAGCAGCCAATGAAATAATGTGATTATGTATAGGACAAGCTGTACATGCCCCCCATTTCTGTAACCTGCTCTAAATGGTATATAAGGAAGGCCCCCTTTGTTCTAGGGGCTCAGCCTTTGGACTCAAGTCTGCTGAGTTGCTGCTGGCCTGCTTAATAAACTTGCTTCCCGAAAGCTCTGGTGCCCTCTCTGTCTCTGTCTGAGCCATCCTGCAGCAAGCCCAAGAATCTATTTCTCAAATCTTTTTTTTCTTTGTTTTCTTGGTGGGACTGGGGTTTGAACTCAGGGCTTGGTGCTTGCAAAGCAGATGGTCTACTACTAATTTCTTTAATGTACAGAAAAACTAAACACATCAATTAGAGAAAAGCTAACCATCATGAAAAATAGGCAAAAATTCAGAGAAAAAGTTTATATTAACATAAATGCAAGTAGATAGTAAAAACAATACAACTCTTTCAAATTCATGAATAAAAAATGTATCTTATAATGAAACTAGGTATAATTTTGTAGTTGCTTTTTGTTTTATTTTAGAGACAAGATCTTACTATGTACCCCAGGCTTGCCCCAAACTTTAAATCTTCCTGCCTCTGCCTCCTGAGTGCTGGGATTATAGATGTGTACTACCATGCCCACCTTAGATACACTCTTAAAAATCCAACAAGATAATACAATGCAAAATGTTATACCTAGAATATAGATGAGAAAGCACTCTTACATACCACTGGTAGTATGAATTGGTACAACCTTCTTGGACAGTTGTTTGGCAATATTGAAAAAACTCTAAAGCACATTGTGTCCACTTGACTTCTAAAAGTTTATTTTTCAGTTATTCTTAACAAGTATAGAAAGATACAGACATAATTTCAGCATCATCATAGGACTGAAATATCCAACTGTCCACCAGTGGAAACTGTTCAAGAAAATTATGGATAACATATAAGATGAAATTCTAAGCAGCCATTTAACATTCCCATGCATTCATATGCATATAGACAAGGGAAGATGTATATACAGTGTTATCTTTTTTCTGAGCCCCAACATAGTCATTGGTGACCACAAGAAATTTGCTTTCCATATACAGTTGTTCAGAAAGTTATTCAAATATGTCCTTCATCAATAAAGAAGCAAGTCCAGATTAAAAAGTACTGGAGTTCAGGAAGCAAGAGTCAACAGAGGAGAGTGGTGAACTGGGATCAGAGTGAAATCTTCCACTTGAGATGGAGCAGTACAATGGAGGCCACCAAAAGAGGTGTTGCCAATGAAAACCAACTAATGTATTTGGACTTCAATGACTTAAGTTTTATAGCATTATCAGATCAGTTCCATAAATCTATGGTCAACATGGAAACCAAAACCCAAACCAAAAAAGTGATTATTGACTCTGGGAGAAACAAAAGTTGTAATGTAGTACAGTGCATTAAATGACTGAGAATAATGTCATTCTGGCATATTTTGTTTAAAAAAGTTATCATTAGAAAAACCACCTGGAAATAGTTTCTGCCGGGTATCGAGGGGCTAGAGGGGAGAGGGAGGGGGTGGAGTAGGTGGTAAGGGAGGGGGTGGGGGCAGGGGGGAGAAATGACCCAAGCGTTGTATGCACATATGAATAATAAAACAATAAAAATTAAAAAAAAAAAACCACCTGGGTGTTAGTGGCTCATGCCTGTAGTCCTAGGTATGCTGGAGGCAGAGATCAGGAGGATCATGGTTCAAAACCAGACCAGGGCAAATAGTTTGAGAGACAGTATCTTGAAAAACCCACCATAAAAAGGACTGGTGGAGTGACTCAAGTGGTAGGAGTGCTTGCCTAGCAAGTGTAAGGCCCTCAGTTCAAATCTCAGTACTGTCAAAAAAAATTGTAAAAGGTAAAAAATTTACCTTTTTTTTTCTGGTGGGAGTGGGGTTTGAACTCAGGACTTCACACTTACAAAGCAGACAATGAACTGCCTGACACACACCCAGGTCATTTTTCTCTGTTTCTTCTTTTTAGGAGATGAGGTCTCAGGAATTATTTGCTTGAGCTGGCCTTGAACTGGGATCCTCCTGATCTCAGCCTCTCAAGCAGCTAGAATTACAGGTGTGAGCCACCAGCACCCAGCAAGACTTACCATTTTAGCCATACAGTTCGGTGACATTAAATGCACTCACATTGTTGTTTTAATGTAAACACTACATGATTCAGTAAAAGTTGTTATGTAACTAAGACAAGGAAAATGTATATGTGCATTGGAGGATGAGTTCATGAGTTCTAAATTTTTATCTTCATGGCGTCCATTCTAACTACTCTTATTCAATAGAATTCTATTGTAGCCAGAATAATTCGGCAGGAGAAAGAAATAAAAGGAAATGGGGAAGCCAAATTATCCCTGTTTGCAGATGATATAATCTATGTTTAGAAAATCCTAAAGGCTCCACCAAACACTATTAGAACTGATAAATTCAGTAAAGGATCAGCACACAAAATCAACAGAGAAATCAGTAGCTTTTCTATTTCACAATAATGAACTTATTGAGAAAGAAATCAGGAAAATAATTCCATTCACAGTAGCCACATAAATAAATAAATATTAAAATAGTTAAGAATAAACCTAACTAAGGATGTGAAAGGTCTCTATAATGAAAATTACAAAAAAACTGAAGGAGGAACTTGAAAACACTAAAAGGTGGAAAGACCTCCTGTGTTCATGGATTGAAGGAATTAATATTGTTTAAATGCCCATACTATGCAAAGCAATCTACAGATCCAATCCAATCCATATCAAAATATCAATGACATTCCTGATAGAAATAGAAAAAAGAATCCTAAAATTCATATGGAAGCACAAAATACCACAAATAGCCACAGCAATCCTGAGCAACAAAAGCAATGCTGGAAGCATCAAAATATCTGATGTCAAAATAGACTACATAGCCATAGTAACAAATACAGCATGGTATAGGTATTAAGACAGGTGGAGCAATGGACCCAAAACAAATCCACACATCTTCAAGCCAACTGATTCAACAAAGGAGACAAAAATGTTTATTTTTGAAAAAAAATTACCCTCTTTCACAAATGGTGCTGGGAAAATTAGCTATCCACATAGTGAAGACTGAAACTAGATACTTATTTCTCACCTTGAACAAAAATCAACTCAAAGTGGATCAAAGACCTTATTGTAAGATCAGAAAGTCTGGAATTACTAGAGGAAAACCTAGGGGAAAAACTTCAGGATATTGGCACAAGCAACAATTTCCTACATAGGACTCTAAAAGCACAGGAAACAAAAGTTAGAACTGACAATGGGCTTACATCAAATTAAAAAGGTTTTGCACAGCAAAGGAAACAATCAGAACTTATGGGAATGGGAGAAAACCTTTGCCAGCTATTCATCTGATAGACAATTGATATCCAGAATATATAAAGAACTCAAAACACATTACAACAACAACAACAAATAATCCAATAAAAAGGGCAGTCTGAATAGACACTTGTCAAAAGAAAAAATACAAATGGTAAATACATGCAAAATACTTAATATCTTTAGCCACTAAGGAAATGAAAACAAGTCAAAACTGCAGTGAAATTCCACCTTACCCTAGTTAGAATGGCTATTATAAAAAAAATAGTGAAACTAAAAAAATGCTAGCAAAGATTTGGAGAAAAGGAACCCTATACACTCTTGGTGGTGATGTAAATTAGTACAGCTACTGTAGAAAGCAGTATAGAAGTTCCTCAAAAAACTGAAAATAAAGATGAGTGTGGTGGTACAGGCCTGTTATTCCAGGAGACAGAGGCAGAAATTGTGAGTTCAAAGCCAGCTTGGGCTACATAGCAAAGTCCAGGATAGTTTGGGCTCCATAGTGAGACCTTGTCTCAAAATACTAAAAATAGAACTGCTATATGATCCAGCTATCCCACTCCTGTTCATATACCTGAAGGAATCACAGGCAACATCCTGTACAGACACCGGCACACCCATGTTTATTGAAGCACTATTCATGACAGCCAAAATATGGAATCAACCTAGGTGCCCATCAACAGATGAATGGATAAAAAAAAATATGCTGTGTACACACACACACAGACACAAAGAAAATGGATGAAAGTGGAGGACATCATGTTAAGTGAATTGAGCCACAAAAAGGGAAGTAGGACATATTTTGTCTTACATATGGAACTAAACCAAAAAGAAACAATATGTGAAAAACACAGAAAAGATGACTTGAAAACAGGAGGATTATTAGGGACTGGAAAGGATCCAGGGGCAAGGGTGGGGAAGAGGATAGAAGGGTAAGTGGACATGGTCAATGTATGATATATACATGAATGGAAATGTCATAATAATTCTCATAATTTGTACTATTAAAATGTATTAATAATTATAATAAATCATAAGTAAAAGATGCTCAATTCCTATAGTTTAAAAATTAGAAGCAATTAGAGATTTTATTTATTAACTAAAATATGTCACAAATCAATGCATGTAGAAGAATTTCATTAAAATGTTCATAATCTCTATGTATAACAGAAGGACTGAAAGAACATACTCCTACATGTGGGTAGTGAATATTTTTTGATGGCATTTTTTTGGTTGATCTGTATTTTTCAATTTTTTAAAACAATTTTTAAAATAAGCAAGTATTGTTTTCAAGATGAGAAAAGGACTTACAAAAATTTATCTATATCAACCATATGGAACACATGCTAATTAGGTAATAGAAGAAGTTAGGTAGATATTGGGAAGGCCTTAACTTGAAAGGTAGCTATAAACTCTCACTTGACCTTCCCTTGTACTCAGAGATAAGAGAGATCAGGAAGGGAAAGAGTAAAGAGGGAGAAGGGAAGAATGCTCGAAGGGTTGCTTACAGCAATGGTTGAGAAAGCACCCAAGGTGCGAGGGAGAGGAGTTACAGTAACATGACAGAAAGACAGAAACGTTCATAACACAAGAAGAATTATGTCTCAGAAATCTCGAGCTTAGAAACGACTGACTTTTAGTCAGGGATGTGGAAATCTTGCTGAAAGTACATTGTAAGAGAATGAAGCAATAGAGTCACTGGAACACACACTGGTGTAAATTCAAAGTGAAAAGGAGTAGAAGAAAAGGGGAAAAGGAAGAAAAGAAGGAAGGAGGGAAAGGAAGGAATGAAGGAAGGAAAGAATGAAGAGAAAGAAGGAAGGAAGGGAGAGAGGGAAGGAAGGAAAGAGGAAGGGAGGAAGGGGAAGAAAGAAAGAAAGAAAAAGAGAAAGAAAGAAAAACTAAAAGAAGACTTGGGCAGTGTCTTTTATCATGAATTAGGCATGGATAAAAATGGGTCTTATGCAGCCTGTGCAAAACCACCAGTATTTCCTGCTGGAACCCCGAGCTTGGCTACATTTCTAGGGCTTGTGAGGTTTCTCATCAATTGACCTGCCACTATGATGGGAACAAGGAATCTCTTACTGTTGTGGTGGTAACTAGCAAATGTTCCTGATATCCATTATAAAATGTTTAACTATTGTCTTATGAAAAAAAATGCACAAACTTTTAGATTGTTCTTGGCTGAGTTTGCCTTCACTCCCAACCTTTATCTCCTACCAATCTACACTATTTGCAATCCCCTAAATGCATTAGCAAACTCTTAGACGCCTGAGCCAATATATTCTCCCCTTCTTCCTTTATAACAGAACTTTCATTTTGTTGAAAGTAATTTTGTGCCCAACTTTAAAAATAAGTAAATAAATGCTATATTTCCCAGCTTCCTTTGGAGATAGATGTGGTCATATGACATCATTCTGACCAAAAAAAAAAAAAAAAAACAAAAAGAGAGAGAGAGAGATTAAATGAAATTCTGCCTGACATTTATTTTCCTTTCTTCTTTTTTTTTCTTTTTTTCTTTTTTTTTTTATGGCACTGAGGTTTGAACTCAGGGCTTCACACTTGCTAGGAGGCAGGTGCTCCACCACTTGAATCACTCCACCAGCCCTTTTTTGTGATTTTTTTTTGAGATAGGGTCTCATGAACTATTTGCCCACCCTGGCTTTGAATCACAATCTTCCTGATCTCTGCCTCCTGAGTAGCTAGGATTACAGGCATGAACCACCTGGGTGTGGCCTCTACCTGGGATTCCTAAATTTTATTTCTCTTCTGTAGGCACTGGAACTTTTTTCTTCCTGCTTGAAGAACTTTAAGGTTGGAGTTAAAATAATTATTTGAGAGTCCATGAGATAGGTCAAAAGAATTCCAAAGATCAAGAATGTGATATCCCTGAGTCACTAAATCAATGCCAGCAAGTGTCTACCTCTCTATTTTCTAGTAGGTGTACAAAATAAACCAGCTTTGTTTAAGCCACTATTACTGATATTTTCAGTTAAATCCAAGCTGACTCAGTCCTTCCCACCTCCATATTTTCATATACTATTTACCCTGCCTGATTTGTTCTTCTTCCATCTTTTGTAACAAGAGAACTGTAACCACCACTTCAAAACTCAGGTAAAGGGACTGCATCCTAGTGAAGCTTTTCCTTACCTTTGCAAATTCAGCTAATTATACATTCTTTTGGGCTCCCATAACACTTTGTACAAATTGCTAGTATTTATTGTAAACCCTTTTGTTGTCTTGTGTATTGATTTATCTCTGGTACTTGACTGTAAACTAGAGGATAGGACTGAGTTGTATTTTTTTTTTTTTTATGACATTACTGGGGTTTGAATTCAGGACTTCATGCTTGCTAGGCACGTGTTGTACTTCTTGAGCTACAACTCCAGCTGTATTTACTTTCATATCTCCTTGCACAGTCACAGACACATACAGGGGCTCAATAAATATTGGTTTAATGAATGTTGAATAAACTATCTCGAGAACTCGAAGATAGTGTTAAAAATTTCCTTCTGCCCCCAAGTTTATCCCAATTTCACACAATTGGGATGGATCATCTTTTTTCTTCCTACTCTATTCTTTACCCACATCACTCATTTTCATATTGAGTTTTGCTTTGTAAACTGCTTATTTTTTCTCTTCCATTCTAGATTATAAGCTCCTAGAAGGTAGGACTATGCATTTCCATTTTTCAGTCCTTCTAAGTATCTAGTACAGATGTGGTATCAGGTACTCAATAAGTGATGAATGATAAAATATACAATAATTACACTGTTATACTTTGGGTCTGAAATATCCCCCAAAGGTCATGTGCTAAGGACTCAGTTGCCAGCGGATAACTGTATTTGGAAAAGGGCAAGCCTTAGGAGGTGGGTCCACTTGAAAGAAGTGGGTCATGGGGGTACCTCTGAAGGAAATATTGTGACCCCTGTGCCTTCTTCTCTGCTGCCTCCTGTCCACCACGGCATGAACTACTTCGTACCCCCACCTGCTCCCCCATCACGTTCTGCCTCACCACAGGCCCAGAAGCACCAGGGCCATGTGACCATGAATTGAAACCTCTGAAAGCATGAGCCAAAATAAGCTTTTCTTCCTTTTAAATTGTTTCTGTCAAGTATTTTGTGACAGTGATGGAAAGTTAATATATGAACCTTTGTTCATCACTACTTTTTGCTTTCTACTTTCTGTTCATATATGATATTGCCTTAATTTCAAATAGGAATGAAAATAGGTTCACAATTTTGGCATTATACCCTCAAAATTGTAAAAAAGTCTATTTCTTCTCATCCTCAAGTTATATATTACAATAGAAGAGCAGTGAATAAAACCATCCATTCTAAATATTTTGGCAACTGAAAAATTTATGAATTAATTTATAACTCCAATAGAAAGCTTAAGATTTGTTCATTACTTTTCCCATAATCAGAAAAGTAGAGCCTTCTAAAACGCTTAGCCCCATATGCATTTCTTTAAGTTCACAAAGTCTATTTATCTTGAGACAGGATTGTATTGGACAGGGTGACCATAAAGATGCATATCTAGGTCATTCCTGAAATTATTTTGAAAAAAAGCAAATCTAATCAGGTCAGGAACCAAATCCTAAGAAATAAGGACCAAGGCCCAGAGTGGCAGCAGAAATACAGAGTTTGAGACCTTGCTGTGGACATCAAATGAGAGAGAAAGAGATTTGAGTAACATCAGAAACTTAAGCAAAAAACAAACAAACAAACAAAAAAACCCCAAACATCCCAAGCACACAGTCCATTTCCCACTGAAAAGTTGAGGAAAAGTTACTGTTAAAATAACAAAGAATGTGACCTGAAAACCTCTTGACCATCTAAACTAAGATCTTTCATTTTATTTTATAAAACAGATAAATCAGACTGCTTTTTCTCCTGAAAAGAAAAAAAAACGCAAAACAAAACAGACTATGCCACCATTTGCTCACAGTGCAGTCAGCTGGTATTTCTAGGACTCAGTAGTCTATGGGGGCTAGAGTTGAGTGTGGATATATGAACCTACAGATCAGAATTTCTCAACCGTGGTACATATTGCAGTTGCAAGAGATGCTCAGGGAAAGAGGAATGTGTATTTTATCTCCATTAAAAATAGTTTAAGCTTGGTGCTTATGGCTCATACCTGTAATCCAGAGATCAGGAGGATCATGGTTCGAAGCCAGTCCCAGCAAATAGTTCGCAAGACTTTATCTTGAAAAATACTCAACAAAAAATGGGGCCTAAGTGGTAGAGTGCCTGCTTAGCAAGCATGAGGCCATGAATTCAAACCACAGTGCTACAAAAAAAATAGTTTAAAATAAAGAAAAGAATAGTCAAATTCATAGAGACAGAAAGTAGAATGGTGGTTGTCAGAGACTGGGAGGAGGGACAGTTGTTTGATAGGTATAGAGTTTTGGAGATTGTTTGCACAACAATGTAAGTTAGTTAACACTACTGAACTACACACTTGAAAGCATTCAAGAAATGGTAAAACTTTTTGTTATATATATTTTCTACATAAATTTAATTTATATATTTAATCATAAATTAGTATTTTAATTTATAAAACATGAGACCCAAAATGATAAAACTCTCTCCAAGTAGCTTAATGAGATCCCAGAACAAAGCTCAGGAATCTTAAAAAAAAAAGTCATGGGGACCATGTCTCCCCATGGACTGTACATAGTAATTTCTGTTCAAGGAGTATAGTATGGAATGGAGGAAGGGCAGACAACAACTTACAGGGGGAAACTTTACAGGCTCTACTTCTTCAAGGTGATCAAGGTTAACATCAGTAGTAAAAGTCATGTTGATAATATGCACCTTAGATATGATGTCATAAAAATGTCACTCTATCTCTGTGGTCTTCCTTCCACAAACAATCTAATCATGAGAAAAACATCAGACCAATCCTGATTGAGGGGCACTTTATAAAATACCTGACCAGTGCTTCTCAAAACTGCCAAGCTCATCAAAAACAAGTAAAGTCTCAGAAACTGTGGGAGCCGAGAGAAACTCAGGACACATGAAAGCTACATGAAATATGGTAACCTGAATAAGATCTTAGAATAGAGAAAGGAGATTAGGTAAGAACTAAGTAAATCTGTACAAATCATGGGCTTTAGCTAATAATAATATATCAACATTAATTCACTAGTGGTGAAAGAGGTTAATAGTATATACTGTGTATGCAATATATGGAAAATCTTTGTACTAGCTCCTTAGCTTTTCTATGCTTCCAAAACTGTTGTAAAAATGAATATTGATATACAGACAAAGAGCAACTAGGTCCCATCCCAAGACAACTCAATCAGAATTTCTTGGAAAAGGATTCATGCACTGGTATATTTTTGAAGTTCCCTATATTGACACTAGTATGCAGCCAGGATTGAAACCACGGCTATAGATCACTTCATTGATTCTGGAGAAGTGTAGGCAACCTGCTGATTTTGATGGCTTAATAAGTACAGCCAGAAGTAACATAGACTGAAGAGGTGATGAAAATGCCACTTAAAGAAGTTCTTGCTTAAGAACTATAATTTTTTCCTATAAAGATTTCCTGTAGGAAAAAAATGTATGTGTACTGAGTAATGCTTAAAAGAAAAAAGATAAAAATCATAATTTCCTAAAGAAATTTGGATATAAACATTGTCAGGCATAGAAGGAATTAAAGATTTACTTGGGGTCAGGGGGCAAGTACATCTTAAAAAATATGTATCATACTAAGTGCTAAAGACATTCAGAGAAAAGATTGACTACTAGAGGTCTAGACCAGATGCAGACAAATATTGAGACCCTCCCAAAAGCAACAAGCAGAAACAACAGAGTGTGGCTTAAGTGGTAGAGTGCCTGCCTAGCAAGTGTGAGGTCCTGAGTTCAAATCCCAGTACCACCAAAAATCCCTGAAACAAAAACAAAGAGGTTGAGGTATGTGGTAATACTTGAGGGCAGATATAGCTTTTGAGCTGTGGGGTTTTTGTTTGTTTGTTTGTTTTTGAAGAAAGCATATTACTTACCTGAAAGGTGAGGAGAGAGAAGAAAGAATTCTAACCAGTTTAAGAGGGGATGGAAGGAACACTCATGCTACACTGAGTTTGAAGAATGGAAGGCTCCTTTGAGAAGGAGAAAAAGTAAGAAATAAGGTTGGTGACAATATTTGTAATACTGACACCGTGACTCATGCCTATGATCCTAGCTACATGGGAGGCTGAGATCAGTTTGAGGCCAGTCCAGGAAAATGGCTTGTGAGATCTCATCTTCAAAATAACCAGAGCAAAATGGACTGGAGGTGTGGTTTAAACAGTATAGTGCCTGCTTTGCAAGTATAAGCCCTGAGTTCAAATTTTAGTCCCACCACCATCACCACCACCAAAAAATTGTAACATTGGATTTCAGGATGAAGAGACTAGAGGCAGAAAGCTTTCGTACTTTTCCTCACTCATCGTAAGGGTCACTGCTGACACTCCCATCACAAAAAATTGCTTTAAGTGGGGTGGGGAGGGGGTCAAGAAGGAGAGATAGTGGGGGTGATCTAACCAATGTACAATATAAATCTATTTGGAATTGTCACAATGAATCCTCCCTGCACAATGAATATATCCTAATTTTAATAAAGGTGGGGGGGTGGAGAAAAAGTCGCCAGCCTCTCTGGTTGCACAGATAGCTTCCATGCTATCCACGAATGCACTAGCTTCTGGTAAGCTGCTCTAAAGGAGTTTGGAACAATTTAACACCAAGAGAGGTGTGAATTTCTCTATTAATCTTAATAAAGTATTAATTTCAAAACATTAAGTTCTTATAGGTTTACTCCAAAATAAAAATGGCCAAATTCAGTTATGGAAAAAAAAAACAGGTTAACAAGAGAAAAGCATAACAAATTTATTTAATCAGAAAGACTTCAGAAAGGAAGGCTCAGAGACCAAAGAAAAACTGTCTATTTTCTTGCTCAGGTTCAACAAAGAATGGACAGTTGTGTAGAAACGTGACTGAACAGAAAAGGGTATGATCTACTGGTCAAAGCCTAGCGTTGGGAGGGCACCCAGCAAGGCCTGTTTGTTCAGATTCTTCTCTGTGTGGTATTTCCTTTTAGATTTAGTGCAGGACCACTTTGGAATGAGGGTCTTCAAGGGAGAACCGAGACAGGAAAGAGTAATCTTTCTTGGGTCTATGGCTTTGCTTTGGGGAATAGGAGTTCCAGTTGCCCTTGGGAATTCTGGTTTCTATGACTCGCTTTGGGAAGAAAAGGGGTGGGAGACAGAGCAAGAGATCAGAGACCTTGCTTGCTTTGTTTCTGCTTCTGCAGCCTCTACTTTGGCTCAAAGTATGACATGCGCCATATTCCAGGACAGCAGGTTCTGAACCCCAATGCGAATTTGATGCTATTTTGAAATCAGAGGACAATCATTTAAAAATAGGTGTGGGTGAACCATCAGTGGGGTAAAAAGAATAGTATTTTAGGAAGATCTGTAAGCACTGCTGTGGAGAATTGACTGGAAAGAGCGACTCATGGCTGTAAGGAACAATAAGGGACTGTAGATATTGTGTAATCATATGGCAGTGGGGGCATTGACTAAGTGGGCAATGGTGACACAAAAACAAAAGGAAAGTTTTAGACACATGAGACATCTGGGTGAGATTGTGTGTGGTGATGGATGCTTCCTGGTTAAAGGGAAGTATAACATATGCCATCCTTAAGGAAAGATCAAAGCAGAAAAGTATCTTTACAGAGCTTATCCCTCTCCCTAAATGTAGGAGTTTTTCATTTTTATGATCCAGCATACTCTTTTTTAAGGCCATTTAAAAGCAGATCTGTCTAAAGTATACTTAATCAGGAAATGGTGCTGGTAAAATTGGTTCTCCTTTTCTGACTTCGCGTTCTTCTGACCAGCCCTTTGGCCAGCTGGTGATTGTGGGCAAGTCATTAATTTTTCTAAACTTCAGTTTACTCTTAAAAGAATAAGGACAAGAACACCAGTTCTGTCTACCTTGCAGGGATATTATGGGCATCAAAGTATTCTAGATTAAATTACTTTAAAATATTAATCATCAACTATCTGTACAGTCTCCTAGGAACAACAGGGAATATGAAGATGAATAAAAAAGTCTCTTGCTTCATACATCCTGTCTGGAGTTCTGAAAGGTGGTGCACCAGTAGCATTCCAGCCAAAGCTGTAGACCTTCTGGTCACACAGTTCAGTTTCCTCTCATCTGTATGGTTCGGCTCTTTTATGGTGGAACTTGAGAGTCCTTTTTTCCCTTCTTTACTATATATCATTGACAGCAGATCCTCCTTTTATGAGGGAGATAGAGTGTATGAAGAAAAATACGGGCCCAACACTCACATTTGAGAGCATGCTTATAAGGGATGTGAATGGGGGGAGAAAGATAAAGAGGGAGAGATGAGCTGCTAGAATTGATCAACTAGCTTTTATATACAGAAAGTGTGATGTAAAGTGAGAACTGTTCTTGTTTCTGTACCTGTAATGGAAAAAATCATTTGTGTAAAAAGATAACATTTTGAATAAGAGCATGAAAATTGAACACATTAAAGCTGAAACAAATCAGGAAGGATGTATTAGTCACCATTTTATTCAAGAAATTAAGGGGAAAAAAAATAAAAGACTAGTTCCTTTCTGATCCTTGGGACCTAATTAAGCCCCCTCTTTTGTACCCTTCCCCTGAATAAGGAATAGAGAAAAAAGGTCAGCTCTACCTCATCAGGAAGTCAATCAAATATGTCCTCTTAAGCCCGGTGTGGTGGTGCACATCTGTAATTCCAGCACTCAGGAGACTGAGGCAGGAGGATTATGAATTTGAGGACAGCCTGGGCTACATATCAAGACACCAAGGACCCAAAGAGGAAAGTTTTCCTACCTCAAATTTCATCTTATATCAGGAGGAATTAGCTATCTGACGCTATCACAACCCTCCCACTCCGTCATCCTTCACTACATGCTCTCTCTTTTTTGAGTGCCTCCGTATGGTTTCTCAAGTCAGGTGCCCTAGCGTCTTTGAATTCTAACATGCCTGCATCCCTTGGTAGTGCATTTCCCTTAATGATTCCCTTATAAGCTGCAGCTTAAACTGTCCACCCTATAAAAATATCTGCAGCCTGGTTCTGAAGACTCGGAATTCTAACTTCCCTTCTTACTCTTAGCTTTAAACTTTCTTGTTCTGGGCTGATGTAGTCTCACACTTATCTTTTTGCCATGCACTTGGATTTTGTATTGGCAGACAAGTGTCTTTCAGATGATCTATCAGAGGGACTGCCTGGTTTTCTGTTTCATTCTTGCCTCTGGTTGTGTTTACTGAATAATCTCTGTACCGAGATCTTACTTATGGTTAAGATGATACAAGTCTTCTAGTTCCTTAGAGTGGTCAGGAAGGTGATGAATCTTTCCCTGCTGTGCATCCAGGGAGGAGAGGAATGCCACCCACTCCCTCTCACTCACATTAAGTGTCATTTTAAGGACAGTGAGTTACATTTTTCATAAACAAAATTCAGGCATGGATATGGAGGGACAAAGATACTACGTCAAGATGGACAACAGTGTGACTCAAGAACAGGCTACATTGTAGAACATAAGAAAACATAAAACAATTTAATCACAAAACTGTGCATAGCTACAGTCAGTGAAACAGAGAGTGGAATACTATTGAGCAGAGTACAACATAGATTCTATTAGCTCTTTGGTGTTTAAGCTTTTATCAAATAGAAAATTTAAATTTACCAGTTAAATTTGATCTGCAAAAGTTATTCTTTTAGCCAGAAGGTAATATGAGAGGGAGAAGTGCCAAACAGAAAAGCAGACATGGAATGCACAGAGCAGAGGCTAAAGAAACCAGTCTACTTACAAAGTGCCAAGTGACATTTTAGAGAAAGGATATTGGAGGGTGTTAGAAGGGAATTATTGTGAAAATCCCCAAGTAGAGCCTGAAATTCCTCTGGCAGCAGTCATGGGAAGAGGAATCCTGCACTAATGTTATACCATTGTTTGAAAGCATGGTAGGCCAAAGTTCATTGAGCAATATCTGTATGTTTGCATGGAGCAGGAATAAATAACATATGCAAATTCCATGCTTAAAGTTCCCTCGTTTAGAAATCTGGCTTGCCTGATTTATGTCTCCTTAATCTACTTAGGCAGAGACCTTTCCTTGTGTTTTAATATCAAATAGGCTTTAGCTGAGACAGGTCTAATGGGACTTTGCCATCGGTAGAACCTTAATAGGGCATCAAGAGAATATAGATGAATTTCATCAAGAGGCTACAACCTTTACCTCAGGGAAAATTACATATAGGTGAGATACATATCATATATGTTACATAAAAATTGCATATGTATGTAATAGTATATATTTTTAAACACATATGGTTTTTAAAGTAAGGAGTCAAGATATGCCTGTGATTTCTAATGCAATATCCTAGAAATACCCTGCAGGAATTGCCTGTAGGTCTCTGTTCGCCTCTCAACTGACTACTTCCACCCATAACACGCCACATAAACTCAGAGCCCAGGACTACTTGGACAATTGAGGTTTTCAACTTTTAAACAAACAACTGCAAAGAATATGGCTAGGTGTAAGCATTGTTTGGACTTTGAACTTGATAGAAAATAACAGGGCACATTAATCGTTTTTGATCAGATTCTGCTTTTTTAAGAGTCCTGAGTTTCCATCCCATTCTTATAAAAGAATTAAAATATGGCTTATCCCAGAGAAGAGAAGCATTCCTAATTTGGCAGGCCCTAAAACAGTAGAAGGAAACCTTCTTAAGTTCAATGCCATTAAAAAAGCCGATAGTTGACTTTTATGAAGACTTCTATTTGAAGTCTGATGTTTTGAATGTTCACAGATGAATAAGCACAAGAATTACTTGAAATTATTCTTCAAAGCCTTGTAGCAAGGAAGAACCATTTTGACTCAGACTGTTGTGGTAATGTGAGTAGGGTAAGACTCGGAAGAAAATGGAAGATGGTCCAGACCTTGGTGGATAAAGAAGCAGCTCAGGTCAAGAACATTTCCCTTAGCCACCCTCACTAAGGGGATTTACATATCCCCAGAAGAGCGACTACCTATAAAAACAGGATCACACATTGTTTGCTTATTTAGTTATTTATGAATAAGTAATACAGCCATATGCTTCAAAATTTGGATTGCTCAAGAATATACGGTAAGAAATTCTTTTTAATTACTATCTATTCGTCTAGTTCCCTTCTTCAGAAGCAACTACTATCACCAAATCTTACGTATCTTTCAATCTATGAGCAAACATGTATGATTTATCCTTTTACACAAATGATAACATTCTATAGACCGTGAAGCTTTTTTTCCCATTAAACTATATTTGGAACTTATATCAATGGATGTTTAAGCTATTTCCAATCTTTGGCTTTTACAAACAATCCTTCAAAGACTCCTTTTAGGAAAGAATATTGAAGGCTGTAAGAGAGAAAAAACAAGTAACATACAAAGGTAAACCCATCAAAATAACAGCAGACTTCTCAACAGAAACATTAAAAGCAAGAAGAGCGTGGGGTGAGATCTTCCGGGCACTGAATGAAAATAACTTCAACCCCAGGATACTCTACCCAGCAAAGCTATCATTCAAAATAGATGGAGCAATAAAAGTCTTCCATGATAAGCAGAAACTAAAACAATATGTGACCACAAAGCCACCATTACAAAAGATTCTGCAAGGGATCCTGCACACAGAAAGTGACACCCAACTTAACCATGAAAGGGCAGGCAGCACCAAACCACAGGATAAGAAAAAGCAAGACAGTAGAGAGTAACATCAAGTTAGGTACACACAATCAAACCTTCAAACAACTAAGATAACTAAATGGCAGGAATCACCACATACCTATCAGTACTAACACTTAATATTAATGGACTTAATTCACCCATCAAAAGACACCGTTTGACAAAATGGATTAAAAAAGAAGATCCAACAATTTGTTGCTTACAGGAGACTCATCTCACCAACAGAAATAAGCATATGCTTAGGATGAAAGGCTGGAAGAAGATTTACCAAGCCAATGGCCCCCGAAAACAAGCAGGAGTAGCAATACTTATCTCTGACAAAGTAGACTTCAAACCTACATTGATCAAACGAGATAAAGAAGGACATTCCATACTAATAAAAGGGGAAATAGACCAAAAGGAAATAATAATCATCAATCTGTACGCACCCAATGTCAACGCACCCAATTTCATCAAACATACCCTGAAAGACCTAAAAGCATATATAAACGCCAACACAGTGGTTGTGGGAGACTTTAACACTCCATTATCATCAATAGATAGGTCATCCAAACAAAAACTCAATAAAGAATTCCAAGATCTAAAATATGCAATAGATCAAGTGGACCTAGTAGATGTCTACAGAACATTTCATCCAACCTCTACACAATATACATTCTTCTCAGCAGCCCATGGAACCTTCTCCAAAATAGATCATATCCTAGGGCACAAAGCAAGCCTCAGCAAATATAAGAAAATAGAAATAATACCATGCATACTATCTGACCACAATGCAGTAAAAGTAGAACTCAACAACAAAAGTAAAGACAAAAAACATGCAAACAGCTGGAAACTAAATAACTCATTACTTAATGAAGAATGGATCATCGATGCAATAAAAGAGGAAATTAAAAAGTTCCTAGAAGTCAATGAAAATGAAAACACAACCTACCGGAACCTATGGCACACAGCTAAGGCAGTCTTGAGAGGAAAGTTTATAGCCATGAGTGCATATATTAAAAAGATTGAAAGATCCCAAATCAATGACCTAATGATACATCTCAAACTCCTAGAAAAACAA
The DNA here is from genome assembly GCF_047511655.1 of Castor canadensis. NCBI lineage: Eukaryota > Metazoa > Chordata > Mammalia > Rodentia > Castoridae > Castor > Castor canadensis. The sequence continues at coordinate 146,232,332 of NC_133387.1, read as the reverse complement.
GAACAAGCAAATCCCAAAACAAATAGCAGGAGAGAAATAATAAAAATAAGAGCTGAAATCAATGAAATAGAAACCAAAAAAACCATACAAAGAATTAATGAAACAAAAAGTTGGTTCTTTGAAAAAATAAACAAGATCGATAGACCCCTGGCAAACCTGTGAGGAGAGAAAAAACCCAAATTAGTAGAATTCGGAATGCAAAAGGGGAGATAACAACAAACACCATGGAAGTCCAGGAAATCATCAGAGACTACTTTGAGAACCTATATTCAAATAAATTTGAAAATCTAAAAGAAATGGACAGATTTCTAGATACATATGATCATCCAAAACTGAACCAAGAGGAAATTAATCACCTGAATAGACCTATAACACAAAATGAAATTGAAGCAGCAATCAAGAGTCTCCCCAAAAAGAAAAGTCCAGGACCTGATGGATTCTCTGCTGAATTCTATCAGACCTTTAAAGAAGAACTGATACCAATCCTCCTTAAACTGTTCCACGAAATAGAAAGGGAAGGAAAACTGCCTAACACATTTTATGAAGCCAGTATTACACTTATCCCAAAACCAGGCAAAGACACCTCCAAAAAGGAGAACTATAGGCCAATCTCCTTAATGAACATTGATGCAAAAATCCTCAACAAAATAATGGCAAATCAAATTCAGCAACACATCAAAAAGATTATTCACCACGACCAGGTAGGCTTCATCCCAGGGATGCAGGGGTGGTTCAACATACGAAAATCAATAAACGTAATAAACCACATCAACAGAAGCAAAGACAAAAACCACTTGATCATCTCAATAGATGCAGAAAAAGCCTTTGATAAGATCCAACATCATTTCATGATAAAAGCTCTAAGAAAACTAGGAATAGAAGGAAAGTTCCTCAACATTATAAAAGCTATATATGACAGACCTACAGCCAGCATTATACTTAACGGAGAAAAATTAAAACCATTCCCTCTAAAATCAGGAACCAGACAAGGATGCCCACTATCTCCACTCCTATTCAACATAGTACTGGAATTCCTAGCCAGAGCAATTAGGCAAGAAGAAGGAATAAAAGGAATACAAATAGGTAAAGAAACTGTCAAAATATCCCTATTTGCAGACGACATGATCCTATACCTTAAAGACCCAAAAAACTCTACTCAGAAGCTTCTAGACATCATCAATAGCTATAGCAAGGTAGCAGGATATAAAATCAACATAGAAAAATCATTAGCATTTCTATACACTAACAATGAGCAAACGGAAAAAGAATGTATGAAAACAATTCCATTTACAATAGCCTCAAAAAAAATCAAATACCTAGGTGTAAACCTAACAAAAGATGTGAAAGACCTCTACAAGGAAAACTATACACTTCTGAAGAAAGAGATTGAGGAAGACTATAGAAAGTGGAGAGATCTCCCATGCTCATGGATTGGTAGAATCAACATAGTAAAAATGTCGATACTCCCCAAAGTAATCTACATGTTTAATGCAATTCCCATCAAAATTCCAATGACATTCATTAAAGAGATTGAAAAATCTACTGTGAAATTTATATGGAAACACAAGAGGCCACGAATAGCCAAGGCAATACTCAGTCAAAAGAACAATGCAGGAGGTATCACAATACCTGACTTCAAACTATATTACAAAGCAATAACAATAAAAACAGCATGGTACTGGCACAAAAACAGACATGAAGACCAGTGGAACAGAATAGAGGATCCAGATATGAAGCCACACAACTATGAGCAACTTATCTTTGACAAAGGAGCTAAAAATATACAATGGAGAAATAGCAGCCTCTTGAACAAAAACTGCTGGGAAAACTGGTTAGCAGTCTGCAAAAAACTGAAACTAGATCCATGTATATCACCCTATACCAAGATTAACTCAAAATGGATTAAGGATCTTAATATCAGACCCCAAACTCTTAAGTTGATACAAGAAAGAGTAGGAAATACTCTGGAGTTAGTAGGTATAGGTAAGAACTTTCTCAATGAAACCCCATCAGCACAGCAACTAAGAGATAGCATAGATAAATGGGACCTCATAAAACTAAAAAGCTTCTGTTCATCAAAAGAAATGGTCTCTAAACTGAAGAGAACACCCACAGAGTGGGAGAAAATATTTGCCAATTATACATCAGACAAAGGACTGATAACCAGAATATACAGGGAACTTAAAAAACTAAATTCTCCCAAAACTAATGAACCAATAAAGAAATGGGCAGGTGAACTAAACAGAACTTTCTCAAAAGAAGAAATTCAAATGGCCAGAAAACACATGAAAAAATGCTCACCATCTCTAGCAATAAAGGAAATGCAAATTAAAACCACACTAAGATTCCACCTCACCCCTGTTAGAATAGCCATCATCAGCAACACCACCAACAACAGGTGTTGGCGAGGATGCGGGGAAAAAGGAACCCTCTTACACTTTTGGTGGGAATGTAGACTAGTACAACCACTCTGGAAAAAAATTTGGAGGCTACTTAAAAAGCTGGACATCGATCTACCATTTGATCCAGCAATACCACTCTTGGGGATATACCCAAAAGACTGTTACTCCAGAGGCACCTGCACATCCATGTTTACTGCGGCACTATTCACAATAGCCAAGTTATGGAAACAGCCAAGATGCCCCAGCACTGACGAATGGATTAAGAAAATGTGGTATCTATACACAATGGAATTTTATGCAGCCATGAAGAAGAACGAAATGTTATCATTCGCTGGTAAATGGATGGAATTGGAGAACATCATTCTGAGTGAGGTTAGCCTGGCCCAAAAGACCAAAAATCGTATGTTCTCCCTCATATGTGGACATTAGATCAAGGGCCAACACAACAAGGGGATTGGACTATGAGCATATGATAAAAGCGAGAGCACACAAGGGAGGGGTGAGGATAGTGAGACACCTAAAAAACTAGCTAGCATTTGTTGCCCTTAACGCAGAGAAACTAAAGCAGATACCTTAAAAGCAACTGAGGCCAATAGGAAAAGGGGACCAGGTACTAGAGAAAAGGTTAGATCAAAAAGAATTAACCTAGAAGGTAACACACACTCACAGGAAATCAATGTGAGTCAATGCCCTGTATAGCTATCCTTATCTCAACCAGCAAAACCCCTTGTTCCTTCCTATTATTGCTTATACTCTCTCTACAACAAAATTAGAAATAAGGGCAAAATAGTTTCTACTGGGTATTGAGGGGGGGGAGCGGGAGGGGGTGGAGTGGGTGGTAAGGGAGGGGGTGGGGGCAGGGGGGAGAAATGAACCAAGCCTTGTATGCACATATGAATAATAAAAGAAAAATGAAAAAAAAACAAACACTCCTTTTATACTTAGATCCTTCTGTACATATTGTTAATTCATCTATACGATAAATTGCTAGACGTAGAATTACTGATTCAAAGAGTGTGTTTGTAATTTTGATAAATGTAAATGTTTCTTTTACACCCTCTCACTACATAGTGTTATCAAGCTTTGTTCTCCTGCCTCAGCTTCCCAAATAGCTGGGGCTGCAGGTATGGTCTATTATGCTCAGCTCAGTTTTAAAGACTCTTAATAGATTTAAAAAAAACTGGCACCTTGACTATAATATGAATTATAAGTATTTTCATGGAGTTTATGAATATTAAAATTTATTTTACCTTTATATTTGAATGAAAATTTGGGAAAAAAACCTCTTGGTTTAGTTTCTTTCCTGGGGGATTTTAGCGGCATTTCCCTACTGGTATCTCAGTGTTGGTGATTATGCAGCAAATTTTTCTGAGACACAATTGTACTGGGGATTAAACCCAGGGCCTCATGCATACTAGGCAAGCTCTCTACCACTGAGCTACATCTCTAGCCATTTTCATTTTTTATTTTGAGACAAGTTCTGGCTAAATTGCCTAGGTTGGCCTTGAGCTTGCAATACCCCCTTCCTCAACCTTCTGAGAAACTGGGATTATAGCCTGATGCCACTATGCCTATCCTAACAACCCTTTCAAGATGAACATTTTCTTAAACCATATACCAATATTTTTCTGATCCACTTAGCATCAATTTTATCAATTTTAGATAATTGCATGTTGGATCTCCTTTCCCTGTCTTCCGTTTATGTCTATTTTGTTCATTTTGCTCGCTTTTCTCATGTCTAATTTCTGTGCCTTTTGCATTTTCTTCAGCATCTAGTCTTTCCTATACTACTGTTTTGCACTCGATTTGTTAAAGACATCTCCTGTCTAAAGATCTCATTCCATTTGTTATCTATCTTCTTGAGTCTTGCATCTCTGCTTTGTGCTCATCTGTTTTTTTAAAAATGTGGTAAAATATGCATCACACAATAATCACTGTTTAAGCCACTTTAAGTGCATGGTTTTGTGGCATTACACGTATTCACTTTGTTGTGCAACCATCATCTCTGTCCAGCTCCAGGACATTTTTGTCTTCAACTGAAACTTATATCCATTAAACACTAACTCCCATTCTTTCCTCTTCCCAGTTTCCAATAACCATCATTTTATATCTGTCTCTATGGATTTCACTTCTCTGAGTACTTCATTTAAGTGAAATCATACAGTATTTGTCTTTTTGTGTCTGGCTTCACTCAGCACAATGTCTTCAAGGTTTATCATATAGTATCATGTGTCAAAATTTCCTTTCTTTTTAAGGCCAAATAATATTCCACAGTGAATATATATATAATTTATAGATGGGTTGCTTCATTAACTGTTAAATCCATGGCAAAACATTTGGTTGGAACTTTTATCTGTTCCACGGAAATACTTCTTTGATCAGTGCTTACCTGCACTTGTTTTCCTGTTCCTTTTCTCTTTTCATGAGCACACACACACACACACACACACATAGACTGGATGATTTCCTATTTTGGATTAGCAGGACTTTTTTTTGACAAGCCTTCTGCAAATGGTTCTTATGTTGGAGATACTACAACTATATCCAAGGCTAGCAGCAATCTCCTTAGGACCCTCAATTAAGTGGGAGTCCATTTAATTGTTGTCTCTCCACAGCCAAGAGAGACAGACAGCTGTAAGACTCAAACCAGGCAGACTCTTCATTCAATCCTCCACCTCATTAACAGACTATTTCTTAAAACAAGGCTTGTCATGTGAATCCTGCCTCAGTCCTGCCACCTGTGCTTCTCAAACTCGAAGTCTTGCATACCCCACATACCCTGTCCCTGTTAGGACATGTGAGGATCATTTGTCTGCATTGTGAATGTGCTCCTCATTTGGGGGTGTGCCAGCACTCTCTGGGATTTGCATTCAGAGGCATCCCCTACTTTTCCTCCCGCATCCTGTTTGTTCTTCACTGATTTTGGAGTCCTTCTACCTGTTTGTGGTTTAGAGTTTAGTAAGTATCCTAACTTGCATTCTGTCTCTCATTCTTCTTTTGGGTCATTTCCTAGAGCAGGGAGAAATGCCAGTTTTCCTCCATTATTTTCAGATTTCATAGTGCGGGGACATCTTTCTCAAACAAATGTTTTATTGTTTTTAAAAACCTTCAAGTTAGAGAATGTTTTGAGTAATATTATGGATATCTGAACCAAGAAGACCTGACTGACAATTGCAACCAAGAGCATTATAACAAGGCAGAGCAGGAAGCAGCACCTCTCACAAGAGGACTGTTTATTCCTGGTTGTATATGTTGCATGAAACATCTTATGTCCTCTGATTCTATGAGCAGAACCATCAATGTCTTTTCTATCACCCAACCCTCCCCACAAGCTTCAGACTTAAAGGATAACAGGCTGATATTAGGATTGTGATGTAAGAACCCCACTCCCTCCATTATGTAGCTCTGCAAGTCAAGTTTTTATATTTGTGGGTGGATATCAGAGATTTCTCACCGTGGAAAATATAGTGTGGATTCAGGAAGGCCCTGAAATATACCTCTGATCTATGTACAGTATGTGAAATTTCATCTGCAGCAATTTACTCCTTTCTGTTACTATGGCCTCTTTTAAAAAGCCTATTATTTTTTTAAAAATAAGCAAGTTGTCATTAAAATATTTGTGTAAATTACTTTAAAAAGTTTCTAGAGGAAAGAATACTGAGAAAGGAAACAGAGGAAATGGAAATGAAGGAATACCCAAAACAAATACTTCCCACTTAACAATTTGATCTAGCTGAACTAGCGTAAAAAGAATGTCAATCAAGTTGCTATGCACCTTATTTTACTAACAGTTAAAATTACATAAACATACCTATAGGCAAAGCAAATCTAAAGTTTGGTAGGTGAGTAAGAAGGTAAACTCCTTGAATGCCCACACATATGTTCCTGCTCCTTTCCTTATTTTATGGAATTTTTAAGCCTTTCATTCCACACTAAATCCAGTTGACTTTACTGTACTTTGCAGAGCTTACCTCTGCTCTGTGGAAGCTTAGATACTTTTCTGTTTATACCCTGTGAGGCAATACTGGCTGTACAAGCTAGTTTAAAGGAAATTAAGAACTCCACCTTGGGATTTTGCATACCAGCAGCACTTATTTTATATGAAGAGTGATGTTAGGATTGGATTTAAGCTTTCCTGTACTAGGTTGCCATGAAAGTCAGAATTACCTGGTCATTTTATTTTCAGAAATGGACTTTTAAAAAATAAATTGACAGGGAAATGTGAACATTGAATGTTATCAAAACCCAGTAAGGATTTTAATGTACAAAATAAGGTTTGTAAATTGGAAGCTGTCTCCTGACAGAACAGCTATCTTGGTCAGCAGTCTCATAAGGGTGTAATATAATCATACATTATATATATATATATATATATATATATATATATATATACATATATATATATATACACATATACATATATATATATATAAATTTCCTGTCTTTTCCAAAGCTAAGGAGAATATATTGTTACTTTGTCTCAAAAGTACTCTTAATCCCTTGGCTTATACCACTGGGGTGAGCTGCCAAGACAGTCATTTTAATTTTTTGTCCCATAAACAGAAGCACTTAGACACAAATACTTGCAGTAAGAATACATTTTGAAGAGGTGTGGCTCAAGAGGTAGAGTACCTGCTTTGCAAATGCAAAGCCCTGAATCCAAACCGACAGTCCCACCAAAACCAAAAACATAAAAATCAGAACACATTTTGAAACACATTTTATTAATAGTTATGGTTTTGAAAATAATTATTAAACAGGAATTGTGACTATAATGAATGTTGTGTTCTGAATACTTATTTATTCGATGATTGTTCAGCTACTTTCCTACCTTTTAGACATTTCACATTTTAATACTAAGATCAAGGAAAATAGTAATGACCCCCAAAAAGTAGTAATGCAAATGTGGAATGTCTATACCATGGGATTTTATTTGGCAATAAAAAGAAATGAACTACTAATGTATGTGACACCATAGACAAAGCTTGAAAGCACTATGCTTCGAGAAAGAAGCTAGTGACAGAAGACCAGATGTCACATGCTTCCATTTATATAAAATGTCAGAATAGGCAAATCCTAGAGACAGAAAGCAGATTAGTGGTTCCTTAGGGTCCAGGCAGGAGGGAGCATGGTCAGAGTGACTACTAAGATAGGAGGGTTTTGTGGGTGGGGAGGGGAGGCAATAAAAATGTTCTGCATTGTGGCAGCAGCTGCACAACTCTAAAAATCCTTGAATTGTACACTGTAAGTAGGTGATATGTGGCATGTGAATTGTATCTAAATTAAAGCATTAATAGGGCTAGAGGTGGAGCTTAGTGGCAGAAAGCATGTTTAGCATACAGGAGGCTCTTGGGTTAAATTTCCAGCACCAAAATAAAAATAAGTAATTAAAATTAAAGCCATTAAAATGACAAAGAAAAATGGAATTTTTTTCTATCAGTCAATTTGCTGTGATAATATTATTCACAGGTGGCATTTAATCTAGACTATGAAACAATAGGAATTGTTACAAATTCCAAAGATATTTTTATCTGATAAAATGTTTTTGCCAGTTTAATGTATGGCTTACTGCTTCCCCACTATAGTCAAGGTTCTCCAGAGAAACAGAACCAACTATGGCAGAGTAGAAGAGTGAGATGTGTATTTCTCTCTCTCTCCCTCTCTGTATATGTATCTGGTAGTCTGGAGGCAGAATTCCCTGTTCAACCAACTGAATGAGGCTTGCCCACATTATGAAGGGTAATGTGTTACTCAAAGTCTACTGATTTAAATGTGGGGAGTGTGTGTAGGGGGGGGGCAACTAATTTTTTTTTTATTCCAATTTGGCTATAAGCAGAAAGAATCCTGAGCACAGAGAATCAAGCAATCATACAAGCACTATGTTTGACATTCTGGAATTTAATTTCTTTGCAGAAGAAAAATTAAAATTTGCTTATTACTATATAAGAATGTCAAAAATAGAATAAATAAAATAAAAATCACCCTGTCCTCATTTTTTCAATTAGATTTTGGTCTAGAAAGATATCTATAAGTTGTATAAATAATGACTTCTACAAACTTCTAATAAAGTGAGGAATTAAGGTTTTTATAGAAGGAAAATCAAATTGACAAAGTATTAAGAAAACTTATGAGATTATAAAGCAAATAAATATGAGTTATCTTCAGTATGAATAGGTCATCACCACTTTTTTACTCAGTGAAGTAAGTCCAGAGAGTCAAAAAATGGTGTTCATGGGGGGGGCGGGGAATCCTTTTTATTTTTTTTAAATAAGACCACAATCCTTACATTTACAACTGCTAGTCTTAATGCTAGTCTTGTTAGTTTTGCATTTAAGAAAAATAATGTTTTGCTTTTCTTCCCAAAACATTGGCACTCTATTTCATTACCCACAAATATTTTCTATGCAAATTTAAATAAGTTACAATGAATTTCTGTGATAAAAATAAATAATAGTAAAGTTTATTACTATTACAGGATAAAAGTGGGGAGAAATTGGAGCAAAAAAAAAAAGAGAAACATTTCCTAACCCCCATGCAGGAAATGGGAATGGAGACTGTGAAAGCATTTTATCTTAACTATTAGTCAAACCATGGTCTATAGTTGATCTGGGGGCCACATGTGTTTAAGTTATTAACTCAGAGTCCACTAGAAGTCACAGTTATAATTAATCTACTTTACAATGAGTGTTACCTGCAGGAAAGAAGAGGGAGGGAAGAGAAGGAAAGTGAAAGTGAGTGCATGCTAGGTAACATGGCCTAAGGCTGATCATAAGAGTTAATACAACGATTCTGCAAGGTAGGCAATGCTTTCCCTGTTCTGATAGAGTGGTGAACTAAAACTCAGAAAGGTTAACACAGCTGATATTGGGAAGGCTTTCTGCTTCCCAAAGACTCTCCCTATCCTCAATAGCCTCAAGCAAAGGAAAATAGAAGTCTAGGGAGCCTCAGCTCTTGTAACTAGTAGTCACTTTTCACTATTAGTATCTCCCCAACATGCTTGACCATGGTGTTTCAACCTAAACTTGGCTGTTTTTCTTCCCTACCCTCTCTGAGGTTGTTTTGGCAGTGGTTCAGGGACCAGCCTGTCTAGCATGGATACAGAATCTGTTTTCTCTCAAAGTACAGTCTTTGTGAAGTTTTCTAGAATTTCTGAAATTAGCAGTAATGTCTGCATTTGGATCTATTTTCAGGCTAGTTTTTTTTTTTTTAATTGTTGTACTGGGGATACATTTACAAAAGTTCTTATAATATATCATAGTTGAATTCTACCCCTCCATCATTCTCCTGTATCTCCCCGCCCCCCATTCCTGGAAGAGTTTCAACAAGTCTCATTTTCCATTTACATATATATGTACATAATATTTCAACCATATTCACCCTCCTACATCCTTTTTTTATATCCTCCACTATTCCCACTGGTACAAACCCCTAGACAGAACCTGTTTTACCCTCCTGTTCTCTGTTTTTGAAAAAAGAAACGGCATTTTTGTTTGTTTAAGATCCAGGCTAAGGTTTTTGATAAGGTACAATAATATGCATGTGGATTCTTATAATTCCAGACAAGTTCCCACATGTCACAAAAGCTGGAGGAAAAAAAAAACAACTTTATAATAGACTAGATGAAGAATTCCTGTGAATAAAGTATGGGCCCTAGATTTTTGTTTTGAGTTTCTGGATTAATTACAGTACAGTTTTCTGAGACTGGGAAGACTGAGAAGCAGTTAAACAGGGAAGTTGCAAGGAAATGTGGTGTTCTAAACCTCAGACACCATATTCAATCCAATCATTCTTGTCACTTCTACTTTCAAAGTATGTTGATTCCAGTATTTCCTACTAATCCACCACCTATATGATATCAGCCAGGGCTTAGTATATGCTCTTAAACTATTGAAAACAAAGGGGACATAGTGCAGGGAATTGGTTATGCAGAGATGCAGGAAGTGAGAAGCCAAATGAGATGGCAAGGTAACCAAGAGATTAACCACAATCAGAAACTGCTGCCATGTCTAATCTGGAGGACAAAAGGAGAAGAGGTTATTGTCACCCAGAGGAGACTGGATCCATGGCGACACCAAATGTCCCTGCCAGAGATATTGCCTGAGGTATGTGTATACACACATACACACAGAGCAGGCAGGAGGGGGGAGGGGCAGAGGGAGAGGGAGAAGGAGGGAGAGAGGGAGAGAGAGAGAGAGAGAGAGAGAGTGTGTGCGTGTGAGAGAGAGAGAGAGAGAGAGAGAGAGAGAGAGAGAGAGAGAGAGAGAGAGAGAGAGAAATGACCTGGCTTCTTATTCTGCTCTCTCATTTCTAAATAGTTCCTAAACCTAGTCATAAGCCAGAAGCAATCCTGAGGCAGCTAAGCAGAGAAGCAGAGCAAGGGAAGGGAGAATTGGGTCTAAGAGCAGTTGGGCCCAGCTAGCACATACCCTAATCCAAGCCATCACCATCTCCTGGCTGGGCTGTTACAGAAATCTCCTCAGTCCTCTCCCATGTCCATTCTAACCTGTCCTGCAGTTAGGGTGAGATTAGACTACTTGCTTGTTGCTCAAAGACTTTTTCTATCTCACAGATTGAGGAGGGAGCTGCACTGCATTCTTACAGTAAATCAGAGGTAAAGATAGCTTCTGAGTTGTCACTCTCCCCTCCTTGGGTATTGTCATCATTTGCATGGTCCTTATTGGGTCACTGCTATGTCTGAGTTGTGGTTTCAGGAAGGAAAAGGAGGGAACATTTGGGGAAAGGAATTTCTTCTTTATCCAATGACTCAGAAATTTCATACATCATTTTACTCACATTCTGTTAGCATACGCTTAGGCACAAACCCAACTACAAGGTGGCTGAAAAAATGTAGCCTTGAGTTGAGCAGCTAATTGCACCCAAAAGAGAGACTGAATTTAGGGGTACAATCATAACCTCTATAATCTGTATGTGTTAGTCAGCTTTCTATTGCTGTAACAATATAGCTGAGACAACTAATTCAAAAAGAGGAAAGGTTTTTTTTGGACCACAGTTTGGAGATTTCAGCCCATAGTTATTGGCCCTATTGGTTTTGGGCCTGTGGAGAGGCAGTATATCATGGCAGGGAGTGCGTGCTAGAGCAAACTGCTTACTTATGGAAGTCAGGAAGTAAATAGAGGGAGCAAGAGATCTGTGTCCTGTAATCCCTTTCCAGGGCACACCACCTAGTGACCTAAGACTTCCTACTAGGCCCCACCATTTAAAGGTTCCCCCACCTCCCAAATGGTGTTACAGACTGGAGACCAAGCTTTTAATACATGGGCCTTTGAGGAACATTCCGGATCCAAACTATAGCACCATACTGCAGTTAGCAGGATGTTCCTTTTAAGACACAAGTCAGATCATGCTTCTTCAAAGTCTTCCCACTCTCTTTATACTGCAATCTGAATCCCTTCTCATGGAACACAAGACTCTTGAAGCTCTGATATCTATCCACCTCTTTGAGCACATTTCTACCACCAGTAGAAGGATCCTTGACTTGTAGCATTTTCCAGTTTCTGAGTAATGAAACTCCTTCTGTAGCTAGTGTCAGGCTACCACTGGGATGCTACTGTGAATGCGAGGTTGGGAAAAGACGCACAATTTCAGCTCTTGTGAGCTAGTTTAAGTTGTCTTCAGCACACCACTGCCTACTGTTCTCTCAAGTACATGAATTCCTCTGACCACATTAGTTTCTTTCTTGCTCCTCTTAACACAGAGGTTATCTAAGTGTGGTCCCCAGACCAGCAACACCTGGGAACTTGCTATAAATCCAAGTTTTGGGGCCCAATCCCAGGTCTACTGTAAGACACTCTGAGCATGGAGCCAGCAATCTGTTTTAACAAGTCTTCGAGTTGTTACAGGTGCACACTCAAGTTAGAGAACCCCTACCCGGTCTATAAGCTTCCTCTCAATTCATCATCCACTTGATACTCTCTTCCTCCATATTTTTATTCTCTCCAGTTCTCTGCAGAAATATCACTCCATGAGACCCGCCTTCCTTCGTGTCTCACACATTCCTTCTGTAGAATATAAGTTGACAATAATTTATCCTATTTATTTCTGTGTCTTTGGTACTAAAAACAGTGCCTAGCACAAGCCATGCAAAAGGAAATATATGTCAGATTTATTGATAGACTATCTAATTAATGTTAAAGTTAGTTTTATATTCTAACCACAACACTGAGATAAGACTGGTAAAGAAACACAAAAATACAAAATTATATTGAAACCTTTAGAGACCATCTAGCTCCATCCTGTTCCCCTTCTAATCTGAAATTCAATATGCACATATAATAGTTCAGGTACAAGTTATCTAAAAATATTTTACCAGTAAAAATCACACAATATATCTTTTTATTTCTCGTCCTTTTTTTTTTTTGGTAATATCCTTATTGAGATATAATTCACATACCACATACTCTACCCATTTAATGTGTGTGTGTTTAGTATTTTCACTGTTATGGAACAATCAACCCAATTTTGGAATGTTTCCATCATCTCCCAAAGAAATTCTTTATCTTTTGTTAGTCACGCCTTTCCCATATCTCCCCATTCTCCTAGACCTTGTCAATTGCTAATGTACTTCCTGTCTCTATGGGTTTGCCTATTCTAGACATTTCATATAAATGGAATCATTAAATATGTGATCTTCATGACTGACATTCATTTAACATAATGTTTTCAAGGTTCATTTATACTGCCGCAGTTTCAGTACTTCATTTTTTTTATTACCAAATAATATTCCATTGTGTGACTATACCACATTTTATTTATCAGTTCATCTGTTGATGGTCATTTGGGTCTTCCCACATTTTGCTATAATGAACATTCACATACAAGTGTTTGTGTAAATATGTATTTTCATTTTTTTTGAGTATATACCCAGTAGTGGATCTGACAGACTATATAGTACTTTGTTTAAACTTTGACAAATGATCAGATGGTTTTCCAAAGAAGTTTTATCATTTTGCATTCCCAATAGCACTAATTAGGGTTCCAATGTATCTACATGCTTGCCAAAATTTATTTTCTGCATTTGTTTTTATTATACCCATCCTGGACATAATGAGGTGGTGTCTGATTGTGACTTTTGTTTGCATTCCCCTGATGACTACTGATGTTGAGTACCGTTTCACATGCTCATTGGCCATTGGATATTCCTTTGGAAAAATGTCTATTCAAATCCTTGGCTCATTTTAAGTTGAATTATTTGTCTTTTATTATTTAATTATAATAGTTCTTTATATATTTTAGATAGAAGCTCCTTATCAGTATGATTTGCAAATTTTTCCTCATTTTATGGGTTTCTTTTCATTTTCTTGATGGTGTCCTTTCAAGCACAGTGTTTTCAATATTGATGGAATCCATTTTATTTTCTTTTTCTGTTTGTCCTTTTGGTGTCACAGCTCAGAAACCACTGCCAAATTTAAGGTTATACATGTGTATGCCTTTATTTTTGTATAGGACTTTATAGTTTATCTTTGATTCATTTGAGTTGGTCTTTGATCCATCTAGGTCTTTAATCTGTTTTGAGTTAAAGTTTATATATGGTATTAGGTAGGGAGATCAACTTTATTCTTTTGCATGTAGAAATCCAATTATGCCAAGAACATTTTTGAAAAGACTGTTCTTTCCCATTGAATTGTCTTGGCACAGTTGTTGAAAGCCGACTGTCTGTAAATGTGAGGATTTATTTCTGGACTCTCAAATCTACCCCACTGATCTATATGTCTGTTCTTCTGCCAGTACTTCTGGTCCTTTTAATCAATGTCCATTTAGTCCTGTCTTAGGGTCCATTTCACTGCAAAAGCATATGTTTTATTCAAAACAATTCTATCTGCATGTTTTTCATTCTAAAACTAATAAAAATGTAGTCAGTTTCCCTATCTTAGGGGAGGGAGGACTGCAAATTATGAAAGACAAAGTCTACTACTTCAAATGAATGGAAACTCTTCTGAATAACAAAAGAAGGAACTGGATGGCTTCAACCAGATGAACAGTAATATTAAAATTATCATTGCTTCATCTGGATCCCATATGTGGTAGTTACTTCTAAGAAAAGAGAGAGAGAAGTCATAGGCATAATGTAACTAAAATATTAGGAGACACTTATATTAGTGAAGAGCTTTAATATTTTGATGAAAATTTAGCTGATTATTTCTTCCTTCTAACACAATAAATGATTCTTTTTTGGACTACTGTAATGCCACATTTTGCCAGAATCTCTCCACCACTCCTACCCCACTGCTCTCATGTCTGACGTCCTAGAGTTGTTCTCATATGAATAATTTATGTTGATCAAAACAATTGCTTTATCTTTTGCCCAAAAAGAAAATGATTAATTCTACCCCTTGTAAAAATGGAAATACCCAAAGTCTCATCAGATGTAGCCTTGGACAACATTCTAAAGTAATTTTATCTAAATAAAATCAAACACATAAATATGCCATAGTCAGTCAGAGAACACTTCAACAGCACTTTAGGATCTAAAATGGTACTTGCCTCATTTTGGGAAGCACCATTTTTAAAAAGTATTTTAATTCACTAGTACACAGGAGATATTTTTTCCAAGTACATTTTTAGTTTTCAAAACCATGTGTTATTTACAGAAAATAGAATTCATGTGTTTTTGATTCATTTACACTTAACTCATTAAAAAATTCCTGTTAAACCACTTGGTATTCAAGTACTTTCAGTTTTCTAAATAAGTTTCCAAAAGCTTTCTTAAATATATGAAATGGTGTTAAATAAATATGTACATAAGTTTCCAAACCATGTTCATAATTTTTCTTTAGAATTTTGTGTCTTTAATTAGGGAAATGTGCTTTTCTCCTAGCCAGAAAAAGATTAGTGTGTGAAAATTTATCATTCGTCAATGCAAGAAAGCCTAAGTTTACAAATAAGAAGTTTTAAATATCATCAATAAGCAAATAATTTAATTCATGTATTTGCTACAAAGAAATGTGAGATAAATGTCACAAATTTCAGAGAAAGAAAGTGAGTTGACTTACTAAGCACATCTGGAGCATTGTGCCCTGGTTTTAGCTCTTTGTATACACAGAACTTAATTTTTAAGAGTGGTAACCTCCATCACATTTTTATAGGTGAGAAAACTGAGGCACATGTTAAAAAATCTTCCCAATACTACATAGATACTGTCACCCTCAGAATAAAAGAAAACTAGAAATATACCTGTTTTCTTGTAAGCCAGGGCATATTACCTTGACACTGAGAAAAGCAGATGTTAAAAAGAAAAGGACATAAACTCATCTCTGAGAAATTTTCCCCACAGACTACAGACCTGGCTTTGGGTGGTCTAGGGAACATGAAGTGATGAAATTAGTAACATGGTCTTGAAGGGGCAGAAGAGAATTCTCACTGAGAGAAATACCTTCATTCTGGGCCTCAAAGAATCCTTTCACATAATATTTTATGGATGATAAGCAGTACACAGTAAAACACACATGTGTGCATACATACACATATACAAATGGAAAAGATCCCATGAGAAAATGAATAAACCTAGATATGGTAGATATTTGAATCATTAGATACACATTACTTTTAAAACTTGCTTACCAGATTTAAGTAAGTAAACAACAAGGTTAGCCAGGGCACTGGTGGCTCACACCAGTAATCCTAGTTACTCAGGAGGCAGAGATTAGGAGGAGCACAGTTTGAAGCTAGCCTGGGCAAATACTTTGAGAGACCCTATCTCGAAAAAACCCATTACACACACACACAAAGAAGGGCTGGTGGAGTGGCGCAAGGTGTAGGTTCTGAGTTCAAACCCCAGTGACAACCTCCCCCCCAAAAAAAATACCCCAACAAGTTTAATATAGCAATATATCCTAACAAGTGACTAATTGGAAACCAAGGGGGCAGGCTCAAGTGGTAGAGTGTCTGCCTGGCAAGCACAAGGCCCTCAGTTCAAACTCTAGTACTGCCCAAAAAAGTGACTGACCATATTTGAAAAAAAATAATGTATAGAATGAATACAATAAATGAAATTTAAAAATTATTTGGTAACTGTAACAGCCAGTTAGAAAACATGTTAGAAAAAAATCATGCAGAATACAGCATAGACAAAAATATAGGACAGAGAAGAAAAACTGGAAGATATAGAGCATCCCATACTCATTTCATCAGAGTTCTAAAAGGAGAAGGAGAGAGGTGAGCAGAGGTATACTTTAAAACATAATAACTAAATAAGTTCCAGAATTATGAAGAAGCTTCCTTCAAATGATTTGACCAATTCACTCTAGCTTTCAGCTTTGACCTTACAAAGCAGGCACTCCACTGCTTGAGCTACACCTCTGGCCCCTAATATGAATTTAAAGTACCACTTTGGGGCCAGAGGTATAGCTCAGTGGGAAAATGTGTGCTTAGCATGCACTAAGACCTGGGACCCCAAGTCCCCAAAAGCCATTTTCATATTTGATTAATTGAAACGCTAGTCAACTTGGGCCAATATTATATTCAAAAAGCAGGAAACTTTCAGGTGGGCCATTCCATAAGAAATTAGAATCTTAATGCTCTTGAATATTTTAGTATACAGATTTTAATGGCAAAGGGTGGTGGTATTTAACATTTTCCAGACTAAGTTATTGCTGCCATGTTTTATGATGTGAAACTCTAGAACATCCGTAACCCATTTGTCTGTAATTTAGAGGAGACACAAATTACTTTCTGAAGACCATCTCATCCTACTCCTAGTTCTTTATTTCTCTGGCACAACTCCAAGTACCAGGTGGAGTGACTTTCTATCCAGTTGGCTTTTTGAATGCTTTAATATTTGCCAGAAAATGTCAATGCAAGACCTAGCTCTGTTGACTATTAAAACATAAGGCTATTTACTTAGTGACAATGATTTTCTGGATTTCAGGGTTTTCTCAGGGGATTTGGTCTCAAGTTCAGAGCTGTCCACTATTTCTTAAAAACTCAATTGAAAGTTAACACTAAAGAGAATTGCCCAAAGATTTGAAATCCATCCATTTCTCTGGATACACTGAAATCTATCTTGGGATAAAGGCATACCATACATAGAATCTTGCCTAGAATGACCCAAAGGAGAAATTATATTTTGGTTTTTGTTCAAACAGTTTTGTTTTCCTAAGAAATTGGTTTCCTTTTTGTATTATAGACTATCTAACTGTGTCTTTTTGATGCAGTACTCTATTCCTGCTGTATGGTTATTACTTATTCAGGGAAACAGGACATGTGCACAGCTCTGAATTCTGTTTGGCATGGTCATTTTGATGCAGTTGTTATAAACGCACCAAAATCATCATGGTCATGAAAAAACACAAATTTACTTTTGTTCTTTACATCTTATTCTTTCTTTAAAAATTTTTATTTTTGAATTAGCATGCAATAATAAGAAGAGGCTTCATTGTGATAATCCCATTTATGCACACATATAATTTGAACAAGTTCTTTTACTCATTTTATCTCTGCCTTCAACACAATCCTGATTTTTAACTCCAACTGGAGACATCAGTAATTACATGAGGCTTAGGAATGGGTTGAAGTTTGTAATTTTATACATTTTGTCAAAATAAAAAAAATCAGTTTCTATTTTAGACTGTACCAAAATATCCTGTTATTAAAATGACTGTATCAAAATTTTATATACTCAGGAAAACTATGAATCTAGTAAGTGACAAACTTATCTAACAAACTTTTATCATGTCCCACCTATGAGTTAGGTATTTGGTACATGGAAGTGACAGTGAAGTGCTACCAAATAAGCCCAAATTCTAAAATAGAGAAATTAATTTAATATTTGAAAGCAAAACTTGTAGAATTCATAATAATGGAAATAACCAACTACATACAAAGTAGCAGAAAACCAAATAAGACCAAGTCTCCACCCTCAACAATTTTTGTTATGTAGTTTCTTTTCAAACTAAGAAGCTTTGAAAAGGAAATAGAAGTGAGATTTATTGAGCATATTCATTATGAACTGGTCCTGTGTTTTTACCTCTTTGAGGAGCACCCAAAACTACAAAGATGATGAATAGGAAGTAATCTCAGGAATTGATTATTATATTGCACTGTTACAATTGAATCTAGCTGAATTTCATCTACTTTTACTATATTTTGACAGAACTATTTTAATAAAGAGATGCTGTTCTGAAAGTCTTCTATAGTGTTGCAATAGACAGAAATAAATAAATAAATAAATAGCAGCTGGAGCCATGGCTTAAGGGGTAGATCACTAAGCGCTGGAGTTTAAAGTCCAGCACCACCAAAAAAGAAAAAAAAAAGCAAACAACAACAACAACAAAAAAAGCAGTTGGGCTGGAGGCTTGACTTAAGTTGTAGATCACCTGCCTACCAAGCACGAAGCCCTAAATTCAAATTGCACGAGTATAGTAAAAACAAACAACCCCCCCAGTTTTTAGAATGCTTACCATTCATTTTCATTTGTTTATTCATTCACTAAACATTTATGCAGTTTAGTTTCGTATATGTTTTATGATAAGCACTGAAAATGTCAAGACCAAATAAGACCCAGTCTCGGTCTTTAATAATCTTACAATCTAGTAGAGAGCAATAGACACATAACTAACATGTATGATGTAGGCTATTGTCACAACTATTCATCATAATTGCATACTGTGTTAGTCATAGAACACGGCATACAACTGAATTAATTTAAAATGACAATTGTATTCTCTTGCTACTAGGGCTATGGGATGGCTAAATAAGAATCCAGGCTCCAGGTTCTGGGCTCTAGAATACATATTAGGCTCAGGTCACTTTCATGTGTCCTCTGTCTTTGGACCAGTAGCTGCCTGGGGTATGTGGTCTTTTCCATGTGTCTCACTCCGGGGACAGGCTGAATAATCGCAGCAACCTGGGACATACTCTTCTCAGCAAGAGGGCAAGCTCAAACACACAAACATATTTCAAGGCTTTGTTTGAATTACAAATGCTGATGTCCCATTAACCAAAGAAAAACATAACAACCAAAGCCCAACGTCAACAGGACAGGAAACTATATTTGGAATGTACATGAGCAAATATTTGCTGAACAATGATCCAAACACTCATACAAAGTGCAGTAGGAGAGAGGGGGAGGGATTGTATAAGTGAAAGTTCTTGGCCATAAGCAATAGAAACAGTTTCTGGTTCATTTAAACAGAAAAGGAATTAATTAAGGAGCATAGGTTAGTACATAGTCACATAGAATGCTCAAAAGCCAGACTCAGAGCCTAGGAATGCAGGAATAACTTCCAAAATCTTACAGAACTTGGCTGAAGAAGACATTGTTGTTACTACCAGTAACACAGACACCCCAGCTTAAACGGCCAATCCTACTGTTTTAACACTGTGGCTAGAACTACTGGCACAATTGTTTCTAAAAACTGCCTTCTCTGCTGCTATGCATTGTCAGAGTTCTGTAAAGAAAACATCCCTTCTAACATCAAAATATTGAATGTGTATGTGTCTAATTGGTAGATATTCGATCATTTGCACATACCCTAACTACAAGGAATTGAGAAAGCAAGTAGATGGCATTGTCAGTTTCTATATATGTACAAGCCTCTGCCCCATGAGAGAGAGAGAGAGAGAGACAGAGAGAGAGAGAGAGAGAGAGAGAGAGAGAGAGAGAGATCTATTATAAGTACATGGATGGAGGTAGAGGTATCAGGCTTCCCAGATTAGGTAAGGCTCAAGTTGAATCTTAAACAACAAATAGAAGTTAGAGTGTTGAAGAAGGGTAAAAACGGCCTTTCAAGCATAGGAATCATAGGAAAAAATAGTAAATTTGAGGATCTGCTAATAGTTTATGTAACTCCAGTATAATACATGGGAATGGGTGTGTATGGAACAGTGATGGAGTATCGTGAGATTAGGTTGGCTGGGCCCTGGTGGCTTACGCTTATAGTCCTAGCTATTTGGGGGAGGGGCTGAGATCAAGAGGTGGTTCGAGGTCAGTCTGGGCAAATAGTTCTCCAAAATAACCAGAGCAAAATGGACTGGAGCTGTGGCTCAAACAGTAGAGTGCTGGCTTTGCAAGCAAAAAGACCTGAGTACAAACCCCAGTCCCAAACAAACAATGTGATTAGGTTGGCAAAAGAAATGGGAACAAATCATGAAAGTTCTTTTATGCCATCTTAATTGGACAAGGTATAGTGTAGGAAAAAAGAGAACACTTTAGGTATTTCTGATAGAAAGTGATTTAATATAGGGAAATATACCATTGGTAGAAGGGTTAGAGGAATAGAAGTCAAGCGGCTGCTATGATTTCATTGCTGAGACCTAGGGCTTATGAAGCTGTTGCTTCTGACCCACTGACGCTGCCTCAGTTGCCTCTCATAGCCATGAGGCTAGTGAATGGATACTAGACTTTTCAGTTAAGCTCCTGGGGTTGTCTCTTAACACTTACCTTCATAACCTTGCTTGCCAGTAGCAACAATAATAGAGTTGGTTACTACCTCATTTTCATCTTCTGAATCTGGTGCAAGTGCATCAATATGGTAGAAACTCCTGCTTTCCAAAACTCTAGTGGCAAGGCCATATGAGGAAGACAGAGGTTTTCCCCCTAGATTTCCATTATCTCCAGTTAGAAGAGTAGAATGTAGAATGAAGTAGTCAATCCATGTTGACAAGTATGAATTTTACCTCAAGAGTTATGTAAATATTTGATGTATCTTTAAAGCACAACTATTACATATTCAGATTTGCTTTTGGAAAAGGTGTCATGCAAAGTTGTAATTGAAGGAATATATAATAGAAGGTTCTGCAGTAGCTCAAGTGAGATAGGGTAGAGAAATGTGAAAGTGAGAGAAGTGCAAGAGTTGGAAAGATATAAGGAAGGTAGAATCTTCCAAACTCAGTACAGAGTTGATTAGATTATGGCAGACACTAACGAGAAGGTGAGGGTTGAATTGGGCCCCACAAGGCGAGCAAGAAAGTGAGCAAACCAAGGGACAGCTGGTGCCACAGGTATTCATCCAGCACATCAAGCTCATGGAGGGGGGACATGTGGCTTTGGCCCAAGCAAGGGGCACCTCATGGAGCTGCTCAAGGTCTCCAAGGAGGAGGGAGGGAAGGAAGGAGGGAGGGAGGGAGGGAGAGACTGAGAAACAGTTTTTAAATCATTAAAACTTAGAAAATTGAGAAACTTAGAAAACTGAGAATAGAGTAGCCCCATGAAGCTGAAACTCAGACCTTAGCATAAGTGGCACTACTCAGCTGCTGCTGGTGTCTCTGACCTTGGAAGTAAGATTCCATAAAGTAAGATCCCACAGCTTGGGAGCCAGAGCTCTGAGCATGGGTGTGAGGGGGTGTTACTGTGGCTGATACTGACGTCTTTGCAGGAGGTACAATGAGACTAATTCTGCAGACATTGGGAAAACTGTGAACTGGGTCAACTTCTACAACAGAAACTGTAACTGCTGGAGTGATGAAAAGTTGCTGGTCTCATGAGGACAGAAACATAAAGCAAATAGAAGCAAACAGAAAGGGGAAAAGCTCTTCTTCCTCCAGTTTTGCAGGTTCTGTCTAGTGTTCTTCTATTGGCAAAGCTTACCAGGGAATACCTGGCAAAGCAGAAAAGTGGTTTGTAAATTCCTAGCCCACAGCATCACAAAGCCTAGTAAAGAAAGGTAGCTTGGGAGTTGAAGCTATAGTTTAATTTGCACACAGGCAGATACAACTTTAGGCAAAACCCTACAGAGGGTAGCATCAGCCTAATCTAACTGGGGAGTTCTGGACTATTAATTATGCCTGAAAGTGGTACCCACTCAAGACATGAGAGCTGGACTTTTTACACTGCTCCAGTTATCAGTCATTGGTCAAGGGCTGTCCCTGAAGGGATGTAAATTCACAGGTATATCCAATCTTTGTGAAAGCAGGCAAAGTGCCTCAATAGTGAAGGGCAATCCTGTGGAAAATTACCAAAATCAGTGGACGCTCAAGTCCTTTACATAAAATGGTGTAGTATTTGCAGATAACCTATACACATCCTCTTACTTTAAATCATCTCTATTATTACTTGTAATACCTAATATAATATAGATGCTATATTAATCACTAGTAGCTGTTTACTGTATTGTTTAGGGAATAATGACAAGATAAAAATGTTATTAAAATATGTTCAGTACAGATGAAATTTTATATGTTACTGGAAAGCCAGTCCCCTGGCCTCAATGCCAATTCACAAATAACAAGAGCAGGGTTTTGAGAAGGAAATATGGTTATTATTTATGAGATGAAGAAGAAGACCTCTCAAAACTCCGTTTCTGAGAGAAATGTCTGCTTTTTCAAGGGAAGCTTAGGGCTATGTAATGAAGCATGTATGTCCAGAGTGGCCACTGGCCTTGATTCCCCAGCTGTTGGGCGCCTCATCTCCAGAGCTGCATGTCTGCTGACAGGTTTACCTCTGTGGTGGTCAGAGAGAGATAAAGGGTAGAAGATTACCTGGTTTAATTGAAGAGTAAAGGAAGTTAACTTTGGACTCTCTAGCATGTAAACAAAGAGGGAAAGAATGTCAGTTTAATTAACAGAATACACTGGCCGGCATGCAAGCAGGCTACAACCAAAAGTTTTTCCTTTTGTAGTTCCTGATACACATACAACACACACAAATTTAGTACTGAGGTTCCTTATGCTTGCAAGGCAAGCACTCTACCACGTTAGCCATGCCTCCAGTCCTTTTTGCTTTTAGGCTATTTTTCAGATAGGGATTTGTGCTTTTACCTGGACTGGTCTGGGCCTGCAATCTTCTTATCTATGCCTCCCATTTGCCTTGAATTACAGACATGAACCACCATGCATGGCTTGTTTGCTGAGATGCGGGTCTTACTAACTTTTAGCCTGGGCTGGCGTTGAACTGAAATCTTTCTGGTCTTTGCTCCTCAAGTAGCTGGGATTACAGATAGAAGCTACTGCACCTGGCTAAAAAATATTTTTGAGCTGCACATGTGAAACCTGTTAGGGGAAAGGAAGCCATGTTAGAATTGGACACCCTCCCCCTTGAAGGTGACTTACTGGAAGTCCTAAAGAAAAAAAAACATCCACTTTCAGGCATTTACTAAAAATTCCCCACCTGGCCTAGAAGAAGGGACTTGCCCTTAAGCCATTATCTCAAGAGAGTCAGAGGATCACTGAGGATTTTCCTGCCCAGTGACCTTCTTGGACTTCTCCACCCACCTCCCTTATCTACTCCCAGTCTGTCAGCAGCTGGGGAACCCCTCCAACAGGACTGCTTCTCTACAATAAACCCTGTGCTGGCATTCAGCTGTCTCCCCGCCTCTCTACTCTGCACGTCTTTCATTCCAACAGAACCCATGATGTAAAGGACCAACTATAAATATCAAAGGGTATATGACTGAAACACCAACAGTATTCCCTCTGGAGGCCTCATTCTAAAGCTGCCTCATTTCTTGGCTTTCTTGATTAAATCTTTCTCCTACTATTTTGATGCTATGTGAAAAGGTCTTTTCCAAAGAATGAACCAGTTTATTCAGACTTCACTGTAACTTTGTTGCTCAAAGCCTTTTAAAATCTTCTGGAATCTAGAAGTAGTGTATTCCAACTCTGCAAAGCTCCTGTTTGTCAGCTTTCCATCACTGTGACAAAATACCTGAGAGAGAAATCACTGTAGAGGAGGAAAGGTTTCTTTTGGCTTGTGGTTTCAGAGGTTTGCTTGGCTTGGTTGCTTTTAGGCTTGTGGCAAGGTACTACTACATCCTGGTGAAAGCGCGTGATGGAGGAAAGCTGCCCACTGAATGGCAGCCTCTGTGACTGAACACAGGCAAACAAATCCCAGGGAGACAATTTCCTAAGTGGTCCTGTGTGAGCCCTGTGTGTTTTTTTCTCAAACAAAACTGTTCGAAACCAGTTTATACTTTTACACCCTTGAACCTGCCTTGGGTTGGGTCTTGTTGATTCCTGCCATGTCTTTGAGTTATCTTTCCTATTGTCCTGGTGCAAAGTACTTGACTTCTTTTTAAAATTTTTAAAATTTTTTTGGTGGGAGTGTGGTTTGAACTTAGGGCTTTGCACTTGCAAAGCAATCATTTTACCACTTGAGCCACACTTCCAGTCCTTGACTTCTTTTTAATGGTACCAATCTCTCTGCAACCATACCCTCTCTGGCCTCAAATTTACATGCCCCCCTTTTCTGGCCAAACTGTAAATTTTTCAAAATTTTCTGCTGTTTTTTGCTCCAGTTCTTGCTGTAAATCTGGCTAAAAGAAGCCAGCAATATTCATGCTTTTAGGTAGCAGGTAGCCATGAGCGATAAGAATATGCAAATAAAATACATTGAGAAGCCCCTTTGAACATCAACTTAGATATTAATAACAAAAAAATGGGACTATAAAATAGGTACTGTGTGTGTGGGGGGGTACTTGTGAGAGGGAGAGGGTTAACAAAGAAGATTAAGATAAGGGAATACAGTTGATGGACTTCATATACTTACATGAAAAAGGACGAAGAAACCTCTTGCAATATTTTAAGTTGGGTGGGGAGGGGTTGAGGGGGAGAGACAGTGGGGATGATCTAACCAATGTACCATATAAGCCTATTTGAAATGTCACAATGAATTGCCCTCCTATACAATGACTATATCCTAATGAAAAAAAAAACTTAAAATGGAGGAGTCTTCAAAAAACATTTAACAGCCCCTTTATGATCAAAATAGTCTACCAAGGTCATGGGATGTCACAAGATGTTTTTGAGTTACCTACTCTAAGGTGAATGAGATCAGTTCCTGAAACAATAGAACCTTACTTAACAAAACAAAGAACAGATCCTAAGGGTGGACCCAGTAACAGCTGGCACATTGCAAATCTGTAAACCTACTCTAGCCTTCTGACCTTAACAGTGACTTCAGCCTCCTGGTCTGGTCCTAGGGAGAGCCTCCCAGTCCCTTCCACCTCAATAAAAATTGGTGTCTGGGTAAAAATTATTGTCATTGTTGTTCTCTCTCTATAGAGATGACATGCTTTCACTATTAAAAGTACACGCTAGGGAAAAAGGAACCCTCTTACACTGTTGGTGGGAATGTAGACTAGTACAACCACTCTGGAAAAAAATTTGGAGGCTACTTAAAAAGCTGGACATCGATCTACCATTTGATCCAGCAATACCACTCTTGGGGATATACCCAAAAGACTGTTACTCCAGAGGCACCTGCACATCCATGTTTATTGCGGCACTATTCACAATAGCCAAGTTATGGAAACAGCCAAGATGCCCCAGCACTGACGAATGGATTAAGAAAATGTGGTATCTATACACAATGGAATTTTATGCAGCCATGAAGAAGAACGAAATGTTATCATTCGCTGGTAAATGGATGGAATTGGAGAACATCATTCTGAGTGAGGTTAGCCTGGCTCAAAAGACCAAAAATCGTATGTTCTCCCTCATATGTGGACATTAGATCAAGGGCAAACACAACAAGGGGATTGGACTATGAGCACATGATAAAAGCGAGAGCACACAAGGGAGGGGTGAGGATAGGTAAGACACCTAAAAAACTAGCTAGCATTTGTTGCCCTTAATGCAGAGAAACTAAAGCAGATACCTTAAAGCAACTGAGGCCAATAGGAAAAGGGGACCAGGAACTAGAGAAAAGGTTAGATTAAAAAGAATTAACCTAGAAGGTAACACCCACGCACAGGAAATCAATGTGAGTCAATGCCCTGTATAGCTATCCTTATCTCAACCAGCAAAACCCCTTGTTCCTTCCTATTATTGCTTATACTCTCTCTACAACAAAATTAGAGATAAGGGCAAAATAGTTTCTGCTGGGTATTGAGGGGGGGAGCGGGAGGGGGTGGAGTGGGTGGTAAGGGAGGGGGTGGGGGCAGGGGGGAGAAATAAACCAAGCCTTGTATGCACATAAGAATAATAAAAGAAAAATGAAAAAATAAA
This sequence comes from Castor canadensis, assembly GCF_047511655.1. Lineage (NCBI taxonomy): Eukaryota > Metazoa > Chordata > Mammalia > Rodentia > Castoridae > Castor > Castor canadensis. The sequence goes on along the minus strand of NC_133387.1, from coordinate 146,206,032 downwards.
AAAATAAAAAAATAAATAAATAAAAGTACACGCTTTTCTAATAAACTTTACTGTTACTGTCTAGGGGTGCGGGTTCTTTTTCTCTGCCAGATAATGAATTAAGAGACAGGAAAACTGAGAAAGTTTAGCAAAGTTTGGAGAACAGAAAGTGAAAGGTTTTCATGGTGGGGGGAGGGGAGTCAGACAGTGAAAGTGAAGATCTCCAAAGAGAAGGGGACCCGGAAATTGGTAGTTTGCTGACTGTCCTCAGGTATTTCCCCCTTTAAAGATTCTCTCTCCTGCCCCAGGTGGTGGGGGGTATACTCTGGATTTCAGTTTGCCTGGGCTCCCATCACCTTCTGTCCTCCCATTCTTTCCCTGTTCCTGATTTGATTCCCACCGTGAACGCTGCACGAAAGTGCGAGGGTCCTCCCAGTCCCAGGGCATGCTGGGAAAAAGCAGTCCTTGCTACCAGGAGTCTATCTTTCCCTATCTGCCTGCATTCCACTATATCCCTCATTACTATCACTTTAACTACATTTTCACATCTTACCTGAATTCTTCTCTTGCTAGCGGTAGCCGCGTTGACTTTCTGCTAACAACGCCACTGCCTGAATGCTGTGCTGCCTTGAAGCTTTCTCTGCATATAAACTGGTCCTTCACCTTAAAACGCAGCCTCTGAGTCTCAGGGTGTGGACAAAATGTAGATTAGTTCTTTGTCAGAACTTAATATGAATGGCCAATTCCCAATAGAGTCATCATTTCCACCTGAAACCTCATGAGCTTGGTCTTTTACTGTCTGCATTCTGGCCTTCTGAGCTCCTACCAGAATCACCAAGTAAGCTCCTCTTACAACATTCTAGGCTTTCTCTAGCCTGCTTCTCCAAACTTTTCAAATTCTTCCTCAGGCAGGCTAAATTAGGAAAAGTTCAGAATTCATAGAAACAATATTACATTTTAGATTAACCAAGCTCAGGAAGCACCCAGGCCCCTCCCCACTCGTTGACGATCGGATGGGAATGTCTTGGTGTCCCGCCACACCCTCTCCCCTCTTCTCATAGATTATCATAGGTTTTACAAGCACCTGAAGAGCAAAAACATGCTCTCTTGGCTTCTGGCTTCCATCCGGGCCTCATCGTGCTTCCCTTTGTATTTCTCTTCCTTATTTTTAATGAATTCCATTTACACCCATGTGCCCTGCCATGGATTCTCACTTGCAGGACAAGAATTTGGAAGTCTTCTGATTACAGACTGCATCAATGCTGTTAACACTCCCACAAACCAATTCCAAAAGCTTCTGAACCACATAATCAGGTACAGTACAGCAAAAACCCCAGTTCTCAGTACCAATTTTTTGTGTCAGTCAGCTTTGGGTACTGTCATGATTTAATATATTTATCATTTTTTGCCTTTATTGCTTGTGCATTTGGATTCTTATTCAAAAATTTTAGCAGATATCAATGTCTTCATTTCTCCTACATTTTCTTCTACTAGTTTCATAGGTTTAGGTCTTACATTTAGCTTTTATCCATTTTGAGCTGATTTTTGTATAAGGTGAGAGACAGAGGTCTAGTTTCATTTTTCTGCACATTCATATCCAGTTTCTCCACTATTTAAATTTTTTTGTGGGACTGAGGTTTGAACTCAGAGCTTCATGCTTGCAAAGCAGGTGCTCTATTGCTTGAGCCACACCTCCAGTCCATTTTGGAGATGGGAATCTCTCGAACTAATTGTTTTAGCCTCTTAAGTAGCTAGGTTTACAGGCATAAGCCACCAGCACCTGGCCCCAGTATTATGTACTGAGGAGACATTTTTCTAATGTATGTTTTTGGTGCCTTTGTCAATGATCAGTTGGCTGTAGATGTGTGGGTGTATCTATGGGTTATTGTTTCATTGATTTGTATGTCACCAGTATTTGGTTGCTGGTATCCTATAGCTTTGTAGTATGTTTCAGGGCCTGGGCCTGGTACTGCAGTGTTTCCAGTTTTGTTGTTTTTGTTCAAGATTGCTTTGGCTATTGGGGATCTTTTGTGATTCCAGTATTAGGGTTTTTAAAATTTTTTTCTAATTCTGTGAATGCCATTGGTATTTTAATGGAAATTGTGACAAATCTGTATATTACTTTGGGTTGTATAGACATTTTAACAATATTAATTCCTCTAAAAATATGGAGTGCTTCACAAATTTGTGTCATCTTTGTGCAAGTGCCAGGCTAATCTTTTCTGTATCATTCCAATTTTAGTACATGTGCTACTGAAGAGAGCACCAATATCCACTACTAATGTTACTTTCCGAACTCTTTCCTTGGAGCTATAAGTTATGTAGGTATTACTTATCTTCTGAGTTATTGTAGTCAAGTTTAGCCACTGCCTAATATGAATCTTCAGTTGTCCAACCTGCTATATGTTTCTGTAATTCCCACCTGACTACTGCACATTAGTGATTATAGTTATTGTAATAAACAACCCTCAATCTCACTGTCATAACCCAGGAAGAGTTTATTTTTTTGCTCTAGTCCAATGAGGATCAGCACAGTCATGAATTCTATGAAATCATTAAAAGACCTGATATCCTTCCAGATAATGTTGCTGCCACTTCTGAGAGTTCTTGTGTCTACCTGATGTATGAAAAACAGGAACTATAAGTCATTGGAGATTTGAAAAGTCATGGTAATCACTGCTTCTGTCTACATTCTACTAGCCATAGTCATACAGCCTGCTCCACAGGCCAGGAAATGTGGGCTTCCTGGATATAAAATGGAAAATAAGATATTAAATATATATCATTTTCTCTTAGTTAAGAAATTTTAAGTAGCTAATAACAGAAAACTCAATTGGCTTTGAGGGAGAGTAAAAACTATTCCTTTACCCCTGTAGGTTCAATTAAGGAGAGCATGTGTATTAAACTGACCAATTAGCAAGAGAAAAGACAGATTTTAATCACATATGCACATAAAGTCTTTCACAAAGAAATATGATTCTGGGGGTGGTTAGGATTTGGAGATTATATACTCCCGTAAAGGGAGAGAAGATGCTTATGGGAAAAACCAATGATGTCTTAGTGGTGGTGATGTGGGGAGAAAGGGCATTTAGAGGAAAACAAATGATATTTAGGAAGGACTGAACTAGCCCTTTGGAGAACAGATGGGCAATATGACAGTTTTGTGACAATTCTGTTTAGATGTGATGACAATTCTCATTGTCTCTGACAATAAGAGTCAATCTTCTGTGGTTACTCCCTGGAGGGGATTTATATTAACTGAGTTCTTTGGAAAGGTCCTGCATTTTAGCTAGATAAAATATTCCAGAACTTAAATGCATTCAGCTTATAATAATTGTTATGTCATAATAGCTTATTCTGGACCTAAGCAAAAGGGTATTAACTCATAGCACAGAAATCTAGAAGTAGCATGGAGTACAGGTACAGGGTGGGTTGGAGTTGGAGTTTTATGATGCTCTCAGGAACTGACTTTTCCCGACCACTGATTTCAGCGCCACCCCTCCTCATTCCATGGGTTAGCTTTATTCTTAGTTGGCGCTCCTTAGTAGCACAGAAAAAAAAAGTTGTACATCTTTCAGCATCTACATTCTAACGCCACACTATCCAGAGGAAGAAAACAAGTTTTCTTTTCCTTGACATCAAACAAAAATCCTAGGCTTCACTCTGATTGGCATCTGAAACAAAAAATAAAGGATGAAAGTAATTCTGATAGTTTTAGGTAAGCTGGGCCATCTGTGGACTTCTTGTGGGGGATAGGGTTTAATTCTGCCCAAATTGCATGGATGAACATAAAGGAGTTGTGGAATGGAAAGCTGGAAAATCACCTGTATTTGTGACATCAGTCAGGGAAGGTATGGAGCATGATCTCACACAAGGATCCTGAGTGCTGTGAGAACACCTATGGTGAATGTACTGCATGAAAGAGGGGCCGAGAGTATAACAAGTTAGAGGAAAGTTCTTACAAAACAATAGGAAGGTCTGGACAGTCAGTCAAGAGAACCAAGAGACGGGTATTCTAGAAGCCAGTGAAAGAGTTTTAAGGGGGTAATCAATCAAAATCTTTCAAATGACTTCCTATGTGCTGATTTTATTCTCACAAGGTATCCTTTATAATTTGGTTCTTATGTAAATGTTCCCTTTTTTTTCAGTACTGGGGTTTGAACTCAGGGACTCAGGTTTGCTAGGCAGATGCTCTATCACTTGAGCCACTATACCAGCCCTAAATGGTCCTTTTTGAATGAAAATATGTTGACCAGAATTTTCAGATCCTCATGGCAGTTATGCTTTTCATGAAAAAAATTAAACTGGAATTTTAGTTTTTAAATCAGTCTCTAAGTAAGTTTAGTTCACATGAATCATTCCCTGGATTCAAATTTTTTGTCTCTGCAAACTGAGGACCAGATACTAGAATACAGAGTATCTTTACTTTCATACTGTAACATGCCTTGCTAAATTTAGGAACTATATCTGAAAAACAATGAGTTAATAATGCTTCAAGAGTGGGGAAGATTTTTTACTTTTCATGTCTGCTGTTTTTGTTGTTTTCATCTTTTCTTGTAAGGCCTTTCAGGGCCAGTTCGAAAGGGAAAAACTATCCTAGGTTCCATGGGGGCAAGAATAGGTCATAGCTTACCTGTGAGTTAACCAGAGTATATCACCACAAAAGATCCTGTCATACATGTTTTTGAGCTGAAAGCAATTGAGAAGCAGCAAAGAGCTTTCTCTAGCCTCCCACCCTTCCATGTAAAGCCAGGATGCAAATTCAGCGAACCAGAGGAATCCACAAACCATTACTCCCATCCCATGCATTTATCTTCCCACAGCTTTCCACAGTTTTTTTTTTTTTTTTTTGCAGTACTGGGGTTTGAACTTAGGGCCTACACCTTGAGCCACTCCACCATTTTTTTGTGATGGGTTTTTTCGAGAGAGGGTCTTGAGAATTATTTTGTCCAGGCGGGCTTTGAACTGTGATCCTCCGGATCTCTGCCTCCTGAGTAGCTAGGATACAGGTGTGAGCCACCAGCACCCAGCAGCTTTCCACTTTTGGAATGCCTAAAACTGCTTTCCTTTGTCTTGTCCTTTCACCATGCATTTATTATTCTTTGTTAAAGATGCAAAATAAGGCTAGCATAGTGGTGAATACCTGTAATCTCATCACTTGGGAGACTGAGGCAGGAAGACTACGAGTTTGAGGACATCTTGGGTTACACAGCAAGACTCTCTCAAATAAATACTCTGTAAGCCAGTTCTAAGCCACTACTTTTGACTTAACCTTTCATTGAGGTTTTCCCTGCTTGACCTGCACTGCGTGCATTAGTAAACTTAGTTGTTTTTCTGGTGATTGGTATTTTGTTACAGGAGTCTATCCTGACCACAAGTTTATGAGGGTTGAGGAGAAATTATCTTTCCTCCTACACATCTGTAGCTATTGCCAGTTCTTTAAGGGTGATCCAACTAGCCTTTGGGAAAGATTACTCTGGAAAGGTGGTAAATATGGAGGCTAAAGCAATGATAAACTCCTAAGAAAACGGGGGGGGGGGGCAGATTGGATAAAAAGTAACTTGATTCAAACAGGAAGACAGAATTAGCAAGATCTTGTGAGGACGGTGGGCCGAGGATACTTCCCTTAAAAGATCAGAACACAATGTTTAGCAAGTGTTTAGCCAGCTGCATCTTGGAAAGCATTCTTGTAAATTGCATTGGCCATAACTATCTTTTTCAAGCTATACCATCCATAGCAGAACTGTAAGTGCTCACACTGCTTTTGCTGAAAAGCACTCTTACTTGAACCCATGAATTAACTAAAAACAGGAGCAAGTCCTTGCATCTGTTTCCTTTTTGTACCTGTTGTCCTTTGCACTGAGCCATTCTCTCCTGCAGCACCTTGGAATGAAGGACAGGAATGACTGATAACTTCTTTAAGACAAAGGACTGAAACATCCTTAAGGAACAGTAGAGTCTTGTGGGGCAGGCCACCCCTCCAAATGAGGACAATTACCTATAATAAAGCTGCACCCTGGAGCAGGAGCAATCATGCCCCTGATTGGGAACCAGATTGCTCCCCTCAAGTGATGACAGCGATTAACAACGGGAACCCTCCAACAAGGACTGAGATCATGGTCAACCAAGTACCAAACCACCAATCTGACCACCCACACACACCTGTGACTGGGATCGTTTCACGACGCACCACCTTAACCCCTGCTTGCGGGGAAGATAGCTGAGCACTTACTTTACCTCTTCCCAAAGTGTGTCCCAGGCCGTGTAATAAATCTCTCTCTGCCCTTCACCATGTCTCTTTATTTGACTTACAGGGGTGAGTAGCCGGACTTCACATCGTTAGCCCCGGCGTTTGGGGCCTGAGATCCAAAACTCGGGCTTCAGAACTAGGAAACAAATTTGGTAAAACTGGCCAATCATGCAAAGAACCTAGCGGAACCCTTTTGCTCACTTGGTTTACCTCTTCCCCCTCTTCTGTGACCTTTTTAACTCTCCAAGTCTGTGGAGAGGCCGGAAGTCACGGTTGCATGGCACAGGATGGCTGCCCCGAGCCTGGCGGGTGTGCAGACCTGCACCACAGTGGCAGTGTCCTCGCTGGCTGCCGGCGCATGGCGGGGAGGCCCTCGAGAGCCCGCGACGCGGCCGCGCACATGCCAGCGCCCGCCTCCCGCGTCGGCGGGAAGACGCGGAGCCCGGACGCGACGAGGCCGGCCCGGAGCCTACCCATGAGGCAGCGCGGCTGCCGCTTCAGGCCCCCTCCCCTCCAGCTTCCCACGGCTCCGCTGCCGGCTCCGCAAAGGGAACCGCCGCCGCCGCCGCCGAGTAGTTTTCCGCGCTCCTCCTTCTCCTCCTCCTTCTCCTCCTCCTCAGGGCTCCAGTCAGGCCGATCTGCTCCGCTCACGGTAAGCGCCCCCCGCCCCCGCCCGCCCTGCGCAGCAGCAGGCGGAGGCCCTCCCGCGCGGCCTGCGTCGCCACACTCCGGGGGGCACTGGGCTGCGGGGTGGGGGTGGGGGGTCTCAGGCCGGGGCGGGCCGTCGCGAGCGCCCTGCGCGGGGAGGGGACCGACTGCGCAGCGGGGCTGGGCCGCCATCTTGCGCTGGCCCCCGGCGGGGGAGGGACCCCGACGCGACCCTGCGGCCAACTGGGATGTGACGGGACGTGGGCTGTGCAAGCCGCCGCCGCCTCCCTTGTCCCCCGCGCCATCGCCCGGGCTCCTCCTGTCCCCAACTTGGTGTTGGCGTTGTCCTCTCTCGCCCTTTGTACCTTTGTGCGGGGTGTTTGGCGGAGTCCCCATCCCCGGGGGACCGCCACCTCGAAGCCCCTCACGTGTAGGAAGAGACCGAAGGTGTGGGGGTCCTGATTTCGCTTCGGTGGCTGGAGAGCCACGCTCACGTCCCCATCTCTTGTCTAAGGGACTTTGCCGCTCTGCCTTCCAAGTCCCGTTATTGTCCCCGCCACCAGCGAACTGGACGCCCAATAATCTGAGCGTTGCGGGCTTTGCTTAATGAGGTGCAGGGAGTCCCTCCCAATTTAAGTTGTAAGGCTTTGAGGAAGAGACGTCCTAGAGAGTATGGAGCGTCCCCGGGAGCCCGCTTCTGCCTGCTTGGGAGACCCTCCTTCGGCTAAGGGAGCGGAGTCTCTTTGTTAAAAACTTGGGTTGACTGCCTTCAGCTGTGGACTGTGTGCATCTTCCGAATTTGACCTCTTTTAATGCCATTAGATATTTAATTAAAAGCGAGAAAGTTTGAAGGCACAGAAGCCCCCTTTTTATAGCATTTGTGAGGTGCCCTGCCCTGGGAGCACTGTGCCTAACTCAAGCTAATGCCAGTTGTTGGGATGCAGATGTTTACTGGGTCAGTGAAGGCCCTGCGTGCTCTTGATGGCCTCACGTCACTCAAGACAGGTGCATTGTAATTGTATCTTGCATTTGTAGCTGTCATTGATTATCATCTGCTTTGTACCTCATAGTCCCTTGTGAAGGCCAGGGAACAGCCTTAGAGATGTGACTTCAAGTAGATCACCTGGCCAGGAGGAAAGAGCCAGGGCCAATTACGCAGACTTGGGTCTTCTGACTCGTTAGTGCCCAGCACACTATGTATACCATTTTTGTTGAAATGAAGTGGGTGAGAAAGGGCGAAGAGGCTTCCCCCTCAAATTTCAGAAATACAATTAAATATACCTTTATTTTACGTTTTTGTTTTTGAAATCATTTCTTAACTTCGCAACTTTTTCAGTTGTCATGGTATTTGTTTCAATCATATTGGAAAGCCGAAGATTAGGGATCCCTCCACCCAGTCTTAGCATTCGTAAACAGTTTGCCACATTTGCTTTGACTGTACATATCTCACCTGCTGAACAGCTGAAAGTATCTTGTAGATAGACAGTTCACCCCTAAATATGTACATGTTTCAGTATGTATCTCCGTAAGATTAAGGGACTTTTTCTGTATCCTGTAACCACAATCAAGGAGGTGAGAATAACCCCTACGACCTAATGTATTCATATAGTGCATTTTCACATTTCCTCTGTAGCCCCCCAAATGCCATTTTTTTAAATTTATTTTTTTATTCATATGTGCATACAAGGCTTGGGTCATTTCTCCCCCCTGCCCCCACCCCCTCCCTTACCACCCACTCTGCCCCCTCCCTCTCCCCACCACCCCCTCAATACCCAGCAGAAACTTTTGCCCTTATTTCTAATTTTGTTGTAGAGAGAGTATAAGAAATAACAGGAAGGAACAAGGGTTTTTGCTGGTTGAGATAAGGATAGCTATACAGGGAGCTGACTCACATTAATTTCCTGTGCGTGTGTGTTACCTTCTAGGTTGATTCTTTTTGATCTAACCTTTTCTCTAGTTCCTGGTCCCCTTTTCCTATCAGCTTCAGTTGCTTTTAAGGTATCTACTTTAGTTTCTCTGCGTTGAGGGCAACAAATGCTAGCTAGTTTTTAGGTGTCTTACCTATCCTCACCCCTCCCTTGTGTGCTCTCGCTTTTATCATGGGCTCAAAGTCCAATCCCCTTGTTGTGTTTGCCCTTGATCTAATGTCTGCAATATGAGGGAGAACATACGATTTTTGGTCTCCCAAAATGCCATTTTAAATTATTTTTTGGAAACTGGGCCCAACAGTTTTTTACACTTGTTTGCCTTGCTTTAGTCTCTTTTAATTTAGAATCATTTCCTCTTTTTCTTTTTTCTTGTCCTTTTTTGCTTTCCTTTTGCCTGCCTTCCTCCCTTCCTTGACATTGGTCTTTTGAAAGGATCAGGTTAGTAGTCTTTATAATAACGCACAGTTTGTATTTTACTGGTGGTTCCTCCTCATGATGCTTATATTCTTTCCTTTATCCCTTTTATTTTCTGTAAACTTGAAGTTTAGGGCTAAAGGCTTGAATAGATTCAGGCTTAATCTTTTTGGCAATAATATTTCATAAGTCATGCAGAATACATATATAACATGAGAAGGTGAGAGTGGAGTTGTCTTATTAGTAATCCTAATTTTGATCACTTAGACATGATGGTACAGACTTCATTGAAGCATTTTCTTTTGTAATTAGCAAGTACTCTGTAGGGTGAGACTTTGGCTTTAGTTGGTATGAATTTACCAGCAGTAGTCTGATGATAAACATAGGTGGGAGCTGTCCTCCATGTATTTGAGAGTTAGGTAGAAGGAGAGGAGCAATTTTGGAGGGTCAAACTAATCTGTCTAGTTTAGGGAACTTGGAATTGCTGCTACCTGTTGGCATTAGAGCCTTCAAGAGGTGAGAGATGAGGCAGCACATTAGAAACATCTGCCTTGGAAAGTTTAGTGAGGACTCTTGCTGCAGCAGTGAGCCATGATGAGTAGAAAAGTGCTGAGGTAAGTTGATGGAGGACCTTAACTCTCAGCACCCCACTCCAGTCAGGCCTGGTATTCCAGTCCTTCAGCCCAGTGTTTTACTTCTCAGCATTGGCATTTTTAGTGGAGGAGAGAATGCAAAGGAAAGGATTAAGTTTTGTACTCTCACACTTGTTCTTTTTTTTTTTTTATTTTATTATTCATATGTGCATATAAGGCTTGGGTCATTTCTCCCCCCTGCCCCCACCCCCTCCCTTACCACCCACTCCGCCCCCTCCTTCTCCCCCCTCCCATCCCCTCAATACCCAGCAGAAACTATTTTGCCCTTATTTCTAATTTTGTTGTAGAGAGAGTATAAGCAATAATAGGAAGGAACAAGGGTTTTTGCTGGTTGAGATAAGGATAGCTATACAGGGCATTGACTCACATTAATTTCCTGTGCGTGTGTGTTACCTTCAAGGTTAATTCTTTTTGATCTGACCTTTTCTCTAGTTCCTGGTCCCCTTTTCCTATTGGCCTCAGTTGCTTTTAAGGTATCTGCTTTAGTTTCTCTGCGTTAAGGGCAACAAATGCTAGCTAATTTTTTAGGTGTCTTACCTATCCTCACCCCTCCCTTGTGTGCTCTCGCTTTTATCATGTGCTCAAAGTCCAATCCCCTTGTCGTGTTTGCCCTTGATCTAATGTCCACATATGAGGGAGAACATACGATTTTTGGTCTTTTGGGCCAGGCTAACCTCACTCAGAATGATGTTCTTCAGTTCCATCACACTTGTTCTTTATTCAAGAGAAAATTTAGAACTGTACCAAGAATTGTTTCAATATGAATTGGAGTAGCAGTTTTTGTTAAAAAAAACAATTAATAATTTTAGGTGATTATTTAGCCTCAAGCTTACTAGGCAGGCATTTTCCCACTTCAGCCACTCCACCAGCCTGTTTGGTTTTTGAGACAGGGCCTCACTGTGTAGCTCAGGCTGGGCTCGAATTCATCATCCTCCTTCCTTAGACTCCTGAGTGCAGGGATTATAGACATGCACCACTATTCCCAGCTTCCTATTGGTTTAAATAATGTCATAAATAGTAACTTGAGTTACTCAGCTAAAAAACTTATGTTTAGAATTTTGGTTCATTTCTGAAAGCAGCATTCTTTCAAGGATTCCATTGATCCCTCATTATACAAGGAAAAAGTTATGACTACTATTTAGATCAGAAGGGATTTTTGTTTTTTGAATTTTTACTGTTTATGTTTAAGTTTTGTAATTAGAGAAGAATAAATGCATAATGTGAAATGTAAAAATAAAGGCTTAATGTACAAATATTTGAGCTTTTAATTAGAATTTAACATAGCAAACCTCTGTATGTAATTTAAAAATAAAAAACAAAAAGTATATTTCATCCATTTAATTATATACCACCTCTACAGTGAATATGCCTCACATTTGAATTCTTGGGCAAACATTTTTATTATAATAGTAGCACGCTCCCACCCCCTTGTAAGTTTTTGTGTTTACACAAAGAACATCTTCCTTTCTTCTTCCCACTCTGGAGATCTGTGCACAGAATATTGTGATTAGAGGGTAAGACAAAATTATCTTCCTGGTTCCTACAAGTTATTTTTTCAGTTGCATGAGGAGTTTGCTTCTTGGTAACTTACAATTTGGTAACCAAAGCTTTTCCCATACAGTGAAAGCATTCTGTGTTCTGATGTCAATCATAGGCCATCTTCAAGACAGGTTTTTTTTTTTTTTGTTTTTTGTTTTTTTGACAGTACTGGAGTTTTAACTCATGGCCTCACGCTTGGTAGGCAGGCCCTCTACCACTTGAGCCACTCCACCAGCCCTTCATATCATTTTTTTGCAGGTATAATTTGTGACCCTTTTTGAATGTATCTTATCCCTCCTATAGTGTTTTTGTAATGCATATCACTTAAGGTTAATTTTTTGCAGGGTTTTTTTTTAATTCTTTGATGGTTGAGAATTCACTGAGCTAAGAAATTGCAGTTTTTATATGATGATAATCATGGTCTTATTTGAAATTAGAATTATCCGTGATTGATTTATCTTGCTTTTCCATTTTTTTTTAAATAGCAATAGCACAGTTATACTTTATTACATATGAGGAGCCAGATTAATTACTTTTAACATTTTAATGTTCTTTTATAATACTGACCAAGAAACACTTTTAAACTATATCCAACACTATATGTTATTTAAACAAAATATTCTAAAAGAAAAAAATAACAATATCAAACTGAGTCCTCTTTTAGAAGTTAAAGAAAAGCTATGACGCTTAAGGGAAAGAGAAAGAAATGATTTAAAATTTTTAAATTTTTATAAAATGTGCCAAATATTTGACACAAAAAAAAGTTAAATACTTCATATTAGTGGCCATATAAAGCATCTTTTAAATCTAGATAATATTCAAGGTATTACCCCTTCTTAGTTTAAGATACACATTTACTTTAACAACTAGAGAGCTTTCAGAGCAGAAAGGTCATTCTTTCATTACAACAATAATAGGTTTAAATTCTCAGTTTATTTTAAGTATACATTTTAACTCTTCAGTGTGTTTGCAATCACTGTAAATCTCTGTCTCAGGAACTCTCTTTTTTGTATTAGGAAGTTTTCAATAGTGTTGGCTTCTCTAAAGAGTCCATCTATCTCTTCAACATAAGATGCGTCAACTGCTGCTCTCTCACTTAAGATCTTTGCATATGTAGACAACATTAGATTAATTTCCTTGCTCATGTCACTTAAATCTTTCTCCAGGGATTCATCTTTATAAAATAGTCCAGAACATTCAGAGAAAGATGAATCGATTTTCCAAGAGAGGACATCTCTGGATAATCTTGCATTTGAGATTGAGACTCCAATTCTCTTGGTCTCTTGGAGTTTCTAGAATCAGGTTTTACTAGGTGATTTGCCATCATAATCTGGAGGCACAAACTTCCTCGCCAGCAGAAGCGCGGGAACGAGGACGGCGAGTGCGCAGACTCCGGGGGCTCCATTTGTTAAACTTCAGAGAAATTCAACCCTCTTCTTCCTGAGTGTCAATAAGGAACGTTTTGATATGCAGCCAATTGAAGGCCATTATAGTAGTAGTGAACTATGATAAATAGAAAAGTTCTAAGGTACTTTGATGTTGGAAGACTATAAATCTTAGAATCTCCACTTCAGTCCATTCTCTCTAGTTAGGCATAGTGTTCCAGTCCTTTAGTCCAGTGATTTTGTAAAATTTTTGTGAACATTTATCAGTTATATTTCTAACAGAATTTTGAAATTCTTGTCAGTGCTTGTTATGCCTGCTACTCTTGGTTCTACTCTCCTGATTCTGTGTTGATCTGCATCATCACTGTCATATATTTCCCAGATTTTTATTTCATAATTTCCAGATTTTGAAGATATATCTGAAATGGGTAGCATCTAATATAAGTAACTACTCTCCAACTGTCATATGTCACCTTGGAACTATTCATCTTGTAAATGCAGATTTGAGATTTCAGATACTTCTCCAGTGCATCCTATCTTGTCATCCTTCCAGATCTTCTTTTTGCATGTACATCAGTGCAATTCAATACTTGAAGAATATTTTGAAAATTTGATGGTTTATAATACTGTTGAAGAAAGGATGGCTATGGTTTGTGCTCCCCAGTTGTGAGATATTTTCAATTTCAAAGCTTTAGAGCCATTTAAAATGATTAATGAATTTTAAAAATATCTATATCTTTAGTTTCCTTCCATTCAACTTTGTATACACCTGCATTCAACACTTGTGCATTGTTTAAACTGTGTCAAGTAAAATTTCAACACACGAATCTGAGGTATGAGATTACTGTTACATGTCCCTTTAATAAAACTTCCTGGTCCACATTTTTATTGCAAAAATAGTGCATAATACTGCTGAGCGACAATACTTTGTTTCGTTTTTGATTTTAGAAGCATATTATTTACTTACTGAATGTTGATTTTGAGAAATTTTACCTCATCTGAAACCTCAGATGAAACTCAGATTTCCCCTATGTGGTACATGTCATTATCATTAGATTTTTGAAGTGCTGCCGTTTTATCTTTGCATTTATCTTTTGGTTTGTCTAATAATTGCGAAATGTCTTCCCTTGTCAGTATTCATTCATTATGGGCAAAAAATTTAAACAGTCTGAATTTTAAATTGTTTATAGTGAAAACTAATAGCAGATGAAGAGGGTTACATTATGCCACCACAAAATATGCACCTTTGGTGTAAAGGTTATGTTGAGTTGGAAGCAACTGAAAAACAACAGATGCAGGAAGAATTTTCTGCCTTCCTTTTATCTGTGTAAAAGCAGAACATGAATTTCCTTTTGTGAGGTCTTTCTCCCATGGAAAGAGCAACTGTTACAGAGAGTCAATACAGAGATGAGTTTGTATTAACATACCTTACTAAAATAACCCTATCTTCCATTAATTCTTCCAGTCTCTTCCCAATGAATTATCACTGCTCAAAGCCTACCTATCTTTTCTTTGTTAAAATGGTATGTAAGTCCCCAATTTTAACAATTTTGAGTTACACTTCTTTTGTGTGAGCTTCTGTGTATGTAAATATTTTAATAAAGATTGTCTTTTCTCCTGCTAATTTGTCTTTCCTTAAGTTTAGTTCACAGGCACCTCGGTACTGAATCTCAGAGGGTATAGGAAAAGTTTTTCCTCACTGACACAGACTACAAAAATTGTATTTTGTGCAAAATAATGTGAAAACTGAAAAAGAAGGTGAAAGATAGTGCATTAGATTTATTTCACTAAAGGGTCATTTTTCTAGGCAATTGAGTTATTCTTCCATTTTCTTTTTCCTTTTTTTTTTTTAAAGCACAATCGAGACTAATTGTGGACAATGGTGATGCAGGATGATGGAATTATCAAAATATTTCAAGATGTGGGAAAAATACAATCAGTAATATCACATAATGTATTTTAACTTATAAAAGGGTTCTTTTGTAGAAACCACATAGTGATTATAAAATAGAACGAGTTTTATTTTATTTAAAAGTAATAAGCAGCCAGGTGTGGTTGGGCACACTTGTAATCCTAGCTTTTGGGAGGCAGAGGCAGGAGGATCACAAGTTTGAGACTAGCCCTGGCAAAAGTTAGACGTTATCTCAAAAACAAAATACAAAATGAAAAGGGCTGGAGGCATCCCTGCTTGTGTTAAGCCCTGGCTACTACTACAAAAAAAAAAAATAAATAAAAAAACCAGATTTCCCTTCTTATTTAAGGTTCTCTAAGAAATAAAATCATACAGTATCAGTCTTTATATATAGAACTGCTCAAGAAAGAAAATTTCAAAAATAAATATTTTTATACTCTGATAGTATTCTGAAGGCTGATAATTTGGACAGCGTTCTATCCCTCTCCATGTTAACCCACCAGCCTCTCTGACTACAACTCTAGTAAATGAGGACAGTGCTTGGAGAGTTATTTGCTGGGGGTTCTGTTTTGAAACATTTTTCTTCCCTTTTTATCTTCAGAGATACTCCATAGTAAAAAGTGATTAACCGGAATGCTGGAAGATCTAGGTGTTGAGGTTAGGGTTTTTTTTTTTTTTTTGGTTAACTGGATTAAACCAAAAAAATTTTTTTTTTTGGTGGCACTGGGGTTTGAACTCAGGGCCTCATGCTTGTTAGGCAGGCACTCTACCATTTGAGCCACTCTGCCAGCCCAAAAATATTTTTTATTTCAGTCACTTTTAAAGCAAACATTTCTGTATTTTTCTGGTTTAATACACCATGATGAATGCTTTTGGGGATGGTAAATGCTGTTTTATTTTTATGTTTTTAAACAATACTTTATACATAGCTAATGGTCAGTAAATACTTTTCTTAGTGTTGTACTTATTACTTGAATGTTCCCTGTTTATTTGGGAGTCAGTTGAATTTACCTTCCACTTCAATATTTCACAGTTCAAAATTGTTGCTTTACTCTTTATATTTTTTACCATTCTGTATAGTCAGTTAGCCTTATTTATTCAACAAAGACTTTCACTTGTATTTACTTAGTATAGCAGTTTTCCAGGTGTTCTGGGACTTGAGACACTTGGAAGGGTTCTGCCTTATCTTCCCCGTCTACCCATCTGTCTTGTGAGGCTGGATTTTCCACAGTTCAGCAGAACAGTGTGATGCAACAAATTGAATTCAGAAACCCGTAAGAGAATCAGCTGTCTTTATTAATACATATCAGTGAGATTTGCGGCCAAATTTTTTATTTTGGAGAATGTAGCTACTTTTTCTGTAAGGATATACTAATGTATAATACTTTTATTATTGTCATCTTAAAGTGAATTAATACATATTTTAAACAGTTTATCAGGTTTGGGGGTTGTAGACTCAGGTGAAGATTCATCATCATTAGATTTTATTTTTTTTGGTGCTACTGGGGGTTTGAACTCAGGGCCTCATGCTTGCTAAGCAGGCACTCTACAACTTGAACCACCCTGTCAGCCCCCCATCATTAGATTTTAACCAGCCATATTTTTGTTGTTATTGTTGGCCCAGTTTGGGATTTCTTTTTTGGTAGGACTGGGGTTTGAACTTGAGCTTTGAGCTTCCAAACAGGTGCTTTACAACTTGAGCCACAGCTCCATTCATTTTGCTCTGGTTATTTTGGATATGGGGTGTCACAAACTATTTGCCCGGGCTGGCCTCAACTGGTATCCTCCCAATCTCAGCCTCCCAGATAGCTAGGATTACAGGCATTAGTCACCAGTGCCCAGCTGGGATGTCTTTATCATTGGAAATGAATAGCTTTCAGTTGATTTTCGTTTTGACTAGGGCTACTAACCAAAACAAAGATAGTCTCTGAACTAATTTGCCTCTTGTTACTAGCTTTCACTCCTCTAAGTTCCTTATTTTGTGGGTAATTCTTACTTTTGGCAAGGGTGCCAAGCAAAGCTTGAAGTGGCTTGGGAGAGGTGGGGTTTTGAGTGTACCTTAGTCTCTGTTGTATTTCCTGCTTTGTGTTTTCATTAACTCACTGTGTTTTTCCTATTCAAGGTTTAAGATTATCTGACTTTCAACTATTCAGGATTGCAGACTGCTTCTAGAAAGGCCCTCTTAAACAATGCAACATGGAAATAGCTTCATTATATTCCATGAGGAAAAATAATAGATCTCTTAACTTTATTAAGTAGAAAAGGGTAAATAAGGAAATTGGCACTACTCTGTGATAGTAGATTGTGTCAGTCAGTGTTCATTTGAAGTTAGACACAAGAAAAGTCTATTTCTTTTGTTATGAAGTATATTCACAGTTGTGTTGCATCTTCAAAACAAGTAATTATTGGAGACAGGTGGTATTGTCATTATCCATCCATACAGATAAGGAAATTGAATCTCAGAAAAAAGTTTCATTCGTTGTCATAGTTAGTGGATGCCAGGTACTGTTCATCTTCTGATGGCTTGCTGTTCCCTCACTTCAGTCATCCTTTCTATCTCAGGATTCTGTCTTCTGCTTGGCTAGACAGTGCAGGACTGGCCTTGCAGTCTGGCAACCTTTGGAACTGCTGGTTCCTGAAATATTTGGCCTACTCTTCCCCCGCACTGCACTGTAAAAGCTTCGAGCACTAAGATAACCCAGCTCTGCATCGGGTGGTGGAGAGTTGTTCAAGTTTGGCTTGATAAGTGGCACAGTGAAAGTGTTATTTTAGGAAGTTGTCAGTCTGGAGGTTCTGTGTTGAATGGGTGAGAGCAGAGAGATTCGGATGCCGAAAAACTGAGAATAAAGTGAATCTTATAAAGTAAATCTTTTTAATTTCAGGCATGAGGTTCCAAGACTTGAACACAGACTGAATAAGTATTTTGAAGGAAGAGTGTAGGATTGGAGAATTGATTCAGTGTAAATAAAACAGACATTGAAAAACTGCAGGGAATTGACTTGGTATGAATAAAAGAGGGAGATCTGGAAAAAAAAATCCAAGAATTAATGATCAGAAAAATGACAGTTTCATTAGTAGAAAAAAAAGAAAATGCAAAGGTAAAAGTAATTTTATCAAGTGAGTTAAGGAGTCACCTGATGTAACAATTCACCATCCTAAAATGTACGTTTCAGGGGTATTTAGTGTCTTCATAATGCTGTGCATCCGTCAGCACTGTGATTCCTGAATAGTTTCAAATCCTCAAAAGGAAACTTCCTTCCCGCTACGAATTCTCTTCCCATTCTCTCCTTACCCCAACTCCTGGTAACCATTCATCCTCTTTCTCTTTACATTTTCCTGTTCTGAATAATTGATACCTGACTTCTTTCATTTAGCATAATGTTATCAAGGTTTCATGTTGAGGAATGTACCAGTCCAGTAATTGTTTTTTTTTTTAACTGTTCAATAATACAAACATTGTATGGATATACTACATGTTATTTATCCATTCATCATTTGAGTTGTTACCACTTTTTTGATGATTCTGAAGAAAGCTGTAGAACTGATTTTTGAGGGGGAGGATATGTTCAGTTTGGGATATGCTGAACTTGAGGTGAATTTAAGTATTCAGATAGCAGTTTTCCATAGTAAAAGAAAAGGGACTAAGCTTAATTGAGATGTCAGGATTAGAGGTTAAAATAATAGCTGAGACTGGAATTCATTGGCTCTCTCTTTCAGGGTACAATTTGAAGGATGGAGGTCTAAACTTTATGGAAAAAAAGTTTTTATATTATTTAAGGAGGAAAATAATGGAGAATCTGTTAAAAGCTAAAAAGGAGCAGGTGAATAGAAAACCAGACTGTCGATGTACAGAAAAGTACTGAGTAGGTTGTTTCAAAGTGTTAAAGCCAGGTGCTGGTGGCTCACACCTGTAATCCTACCTATTCAGGAGGCAGAGGATCACGGTTGGAAGCCAGTCCTGCCAAATAGTTCAAAAGATCCCATCTCAAAAAAAACCCTTCACAGAAAAATGGCTGGTGGAGTGGCTCAAGGTGTAGACCCTGAGTTAAAGTCCCATACTGCAAAAAAAAAGAAAGTAACTGCAACCTGTAACATGAGAAATAGGTCACTTGATTTGATTTGTAGGAGGATTTGGGGGATCTTCAGGTGGACATAATGTTATTTTAGTTGAATACTTGGCAGTGGAAAATGCTGTAGTTGCCCAGTTCAGCTCAGTTTTGATTGACTTAGTAGCAGTAAGTAAAGCAAATGATAAGGTTTTGTTGGATAAGAGGAGGTAGTACAAAGAGAGATTTCCTATACTGTATGGTGAAAAGGAAAGTGTAAAGGAGTTTTTAATGACTGCTGATTTAGATCAGTTTGTAGGTTTCAGTAGTCTGCTGAAGCATAGCCTTTCTACTTATTAATATTACATTTTAAAATGCTGTGTTAACAAGTGTTAAAATTTGAAAAATTAGTTTATTGTGATGAGGTGATGGATATTGGAGATGTTTGCTCTGAATCAGTATAAAGTAGATTTTGATACTGTGACAGATGGTTGCTGGGGGTCCATTTGCTCTATCAGATGGAAATCACAAATAGTCAGGGTTAGCTTCCTCCGTGTTGGCAGCACTGAGATCTTGAGTACTAGAGGCTTATTGGCTGGGCAGGTCTAGGCTTTGAAGACCAGAGACTCTTAACTCTAAGGTCTGAGAACTAGAGACTTATGGCCCAAAGGTTTCAAAGCTAAAGACCTGTAGCTCTTATAGGTGTTTAGGCCAGAGTGAGTCCAGGCCTCCAAAGCCAGCAGCACTGCTTCCAGTAGTTAAGTGTCGCAGATCCCAAGCTTTGGATGTTGGGGCTTGGCAGCTCTCTAGAACTCTTTCAGCAACTGAGGCTTTCTTGTCTTGGCTCTTCATACTCTCTTTCCTTCTATAGTCTTTGCTCTCTGCTGCCTCTTGCCTTCTTAGTACTTCTGCAGTCCTTTGGAGTCTCTGCAGTCTGCACTTGGCCTCTTTCTGAATTTTGTTTTTGGTGGTACTGGGCTTTGAACTTAGGGCTTCCTGCTTGCTAGGCAGATGCTCTACCTCTTGAGCCAAGCCTCCAGTAGCACCTGGCCACTTTCTGGAACTCTTTAACTGCCTCCTAGCTGCTGAGTGAGTTGAAGGCTTACAGCCCTGCTTGTCCGGGGAGTTTATAGCCTGAGGAGTTACTCTCCAGCCTCTTTATAGCTGCTGCTGCAGGGTCCCTGGGGTTGGAAGCCCATGGTTTTGTCTGGTCTTAGTGTTACCAGCTGAGCACACTCTACCTATGATAAAGAACAGAAGTTGGCAATTAGAAACCATTTGAGAGAAGCCTTTATTGGGCCTAATGTGTAATACTGGTTGGGGCAGTACACAGAAGCCTTCCAGAATAACCTAACAAGACCAACAAATAGCCTGCTTGTATAGCTTGTGCTCAGATTGTAATTCTACCCAGCACAGCCTCAAATATGCATGGTTTCAATCTCCCCAATCACAGGCTTGACACATTGACTACTCACAGGCCTTACAGTATTGGGATTGTAAGGGTCCCTCAGGGGATCTTGAAAGTATCCATTTTCCCTGAAATCCCAGCTATTCAGAAGGTGGAGATACAAGGATCAAGGTTTGAGGTCTACCCAGGCAAAGTGTGAGACTCTATCTGAAAAATAAACTAAAAGCAAAATGACTGGGATCAAGTGGTAGAGCAAGATGTTTGAATTGTTCAGTTCTTTTAGTGTTCTGTCTAGGATTCATCTCTCTTTTTTTTCTTGGGGTTTGAACTCAGGGCTTCATGCACTGTACCACTTGAGCCACTCCACCAACCCTTTTTGTGTTGGTTATTTTTTTTTGGGGGGGGTACTGGGATTTGATCTCAGGCACTCACACTTGCTAGACAGGTGCTCTACCACTTGAGACACTCCACCAGTCCTGTGTTGGGTATTTTCGAGATTGGGTCTTGTGAACTATTTGCCCAGGCTGGCTTCTTTCTAATCACAATCCTCCTGATCTCCACCTTTTTTTTTTTTGACCTTTTAACTGCTATTTGTTTTGTTCTTATATTAGATGAAATCTGCCTCCCTGTGTATTTGGTCTTTGTTCCTGATAGACACAAATAGTGTGTTTGAAATGACCAGGTTTGAAGTCTTACACTACTACTTAGTTGTCTTACTCTGGACAGAGTGCTCACTCACCTCTGTAACTCATTTCCCACAGCTATAAAGCAGGGATGATAATAGAGGTCATTTCAGGATTAGATGAAATAATGTGTGTGTTTAATTAATATTAGATAATGATAATAGTATAATAATTATAATGAGCTTATAATAGTTTATAGTAGAATGTAATGACTGGAGTAATTGTGTCGAAGCTCAACATTAGGAATAAAATTACCTAGTTTATTCAAAACAAGTAAAGATTATTATTATTTTTTGTCTCATTTATTTATTTTTGAGACAAAATCTTGCTGTGTAGCCCAGGTTGGCCTTGAGCTTAAAATCTTCCTGTCTCTAACCTCCTCAGTGCTGGGATTACAGATGTGTGTCACCTTGCCTGGCTTGTTATTGTTACTGTCACTTCAGCTACAAAGAACTAGTCATCTTCTTTCTTTCTTTCTCAAGACAAACTTTAAAGTACATCCATGCAGCACTATGGGGAACATGTTCCAGAAATTTGTCTTCAAGCAGTTTCGTCATTGTGGGATCGATCGTTTGATGTGACCTCTGGATGCATCAAGGAGACTTAGTAGACAGGAGATGTAGGAGGTTGCGCCGGCATAGCACTGTTTTTTAATTAGAGAGGGAGAATATTTTAAGATAATGATTTAAAAGTATAGTAAAGTCATAAGCCAATAACATAGTCATTTATTAGCAAGTATTTTGTGCTGTACATTATTGTATATGTATTGTAGTTTCTCAAGACTGAGTCCCAGCCTTTTCCCTTCTGTTTGCCTGTTCACTGTTAAGATTCCCAAATGTATAATCTTTTTAAAAATGGCTTTTCTTTGGCGGGGGTGGGGTACTGGGGCTTGAACTCAGGGCCTTCACCTTGAGCCATTCCACCAGCCCTATTTTTGTGAAGGGTTTTTCAAGATAGGGTCTTTCGAACTGTTTGCCCCAGCTGGCTTTGAACCGTGATCTTCCTGAGAAGCTAGGATTACAGGTGTGAACCAGTGGCACCTGCCTCATGTTTTTGTTTTATTTAAAAATAAAAGATATGTATATTCTTGTTCCCTTTACAGATCGTTTTCTCTTTTTCTTGGAGTACCCAGGAGGCCATATTCTTAAAATAAAAATAAGAATTTTACAAAAATTGGGTGAGATTTACCTTTTAAAGTCTCTTAGGGTTCTGCTAGCTGCCAGTACTCTGTTTTAGCTGTTGGTGATTGGATATTTCCAACAATGAAGACCATTTATGGTTAGAATGTACCACAAGAATAAAAGTGTAGTTTTTAACAGTAACAGCTGGGCTGATTTTGAAAAAGATACTTAGTTTTCTGACACTGTAAACATAAAATATATAAAAATATAAATAAAAATACAGAAAATTTATAAATAAACTGGGGGAGTGGGTGCTGGGGATTGAACACAGGGCCTAAGTATGCACTCTGCCATGGAGCTACACCCCATAAGCCTCAGTAAATAAAAAATTTAATGTCATATTTTAAATAAAATTTCATCGTTAAATACCTAAGATTTTTAAAGTCAGTCTTAGTCATGGATCTCTTCCCATAAGTATGAGTTTCTTGCTTACAATTTAAGATTTCTATTTGTGTGATCTGCTTATAATGCTGACATGGACTCCTCATTAGGTAATCCTAATTGTCTCCAATACTGTTGTAGTTATTTCCATAATGGTATCAACAGGTAATGGATGCTTACGTGATACAAAGTAGGAGTTTTAAAAATTGTTTTTTTTCTGAAAAGGTTTTGTATGATTTGAAGATACTGAGTATTAAAATTAATTTTCTAATACTTCCTTGAGGGAACTGAAAATTCTTGAGAGCTCAGAATTCGAGTTGGAACTATTACACCGTTACTCAGAGTTAAGAATCCGTTTGAATCTTTGAAGCTTACTCATTTGAGCTAAAACTACAGTCCTTCATTTCAGCATACTATTAGCGACAAAAGACTAAAGAGTTGTTTACTGAATAGAACATAAACCAAAGCTTTAAACTCAGTGGACTGATTTAAATACCTAATTTCTTGGAAAATTTGTGAGAGGAAAAAAAAGTAATGAATCAAATTTTACTGAATCAAAGACTTAAGTCACTCCTAATCATTCCCTAAGTTTTAATGATATAAGCAAAATTGTTAAATGTTGAGTCTTTGTAGCTACATTGTTGATCTCCAGCTAAATTGATGCGTTAGTTTTGTTTTTATATATAATACTTATTTTGAGTTAAATTGTTACTATTTGAGTTGATTCTATTAATTTCTTTTTTTTTTTTTTTGGTGGGACCAAACTCAGGACTTTGTGTTTGCAAAGCAGGTGCTCTACCACTTGAGCCACACCTCCAGTTCATTTGGTTCTGGTTATTTTTGAGATGGGGTCTCATGAACTATTTTTTCTGGATGGCCTTGGACCATGATCCTCCCAATATCAGCCTCCCAAGCAGCTAAGAATTATATGTATGAGCCTGCAGCTCTTAGCTGATTTCTTATTTTGTATTTTCCCCTTTGTATTAAGTTGATCACATCTGATTTAAGACTGCAGCCTGTCATTAAAACTTTTTTATGACTTGGAAAATTAAAATTTAACTTTGTAATGTGATTTCTTGGATTATTTCATTGAATAACTTGAATTTATGGGATCTGGGAAAATCATGAGCTTAACCTTACCTTATTCCTCATAACTGTCTTTGTGTTTTCCTTACTAATTATTCATTCATTTAAAAACATTAAATTTTTTTCAAGTCAGGAGTGAGTGGCACAGGGCTGTTATCCAAACACTTGGGGGGCTGAGGCAGGAGAATTGAGAATTCAAAGTCAGCTTGGACCACATAGTAAGAGCTTGTCTCAAAAGTAAAACAAAACAAAAACTAAACAAAACTTTTTTGGGTAGAAATTAAAATATTGAGATGAATGCAAAAAAAAAATCATGGTTTTTTTTCATATGAAATGATATAGGTAGTTTATCCAAATGCTTCTTTATATATATTGGTAATTTTGAATTAGATACTGTTTTACTCTATTAGGCTAATAGTAGACAGTAGTGTGTAACATGGTATGTGATTAACAACAGTGTTGATAGTTTTTTTGTGGGTGGGGGTTACTTGTATTTGAACTCAGGGCTTCATGCTTGTGTGGCAGGCACTCTACTGCCTGAGCCATGCCTCCAGCCCTTTTTGCTCTTGATATTTTGGAGAGAGGGTCTCATTTATTGCCTAGGCTGGCCTGGACTGTGATCCTTCTGTTATAGGAGTCCCATCATTGCTGGGATGACAGGTACTTGCCATCATACCCAGCCTTTTCACATTGAGATGGGATCTGGTCAGTTTTTCCCCCAAGCTGTCTGAGAATCATGATCTTCTCAATCTCAGCCTCCCAAGTAGGTAGGATTATAGTCATGAGCTACCCGGGTCTACCTGTATTAATAAGTTGTAGGTATGTGTGTTGTATTTATATGATAGCTTAAAAATTCTTGTGAATGTATATTTTAACTAGTTTGGAAATGTTTACTTTAAAGATGAAAATATGGAAGGATAGATTTAACATCCACATTTCTAGAAGATATATTTATAAATCTAATCTTGTGTTGTGAGCATTCAGGATATCCAACTCATTAAGGCCCCTGAAAATGTCTACAGTAATTTTAATGATGGGAATCATTTTCATAAGACTTCTCTATAACTAGTGCTAAGAATTTAGTGAAATTTCTAAACATTAGTAAGAAATTACATATAAAAATACTCAGACCCATATTTCTGTTGATTTCTAAAATTTTCTTTATAGAAAAAGATCCTTTTAAGGTATGGTTTAATTGTAGATTTTTAAAAGATGATATAAAAAATTAATAAAGTAGGAGTTGTAATTATTTATAATTTAAAAAAGAATGGATTGTATTCTAAAGGGTCTGTAATAAAACAGTTGGAAGTCATCATGAGCATGTATGAGCATGAATGTGAAATCTGTACCTGATTCAGTAGCTGAAGTAGTTCTCTTTTTTTTTTTTTTCTGGCTATCTTAGAGCCAACTCTGAGCTGCAGAAGCAAGAGACCTTTTGGAACTGTGAAATCCTTACTGCATATCTTTGCTGAATATTCTGCTTCTCTGGCAGCTGATTGAATTTTTCATGGAATTGTGTGCCTTACTAAAATTTTGAAGTATTTTCTATGGATTAACCATGATCACATAATAGAAATGTTATATATGAATCTATGATCTGTATAATTGTGATTCTTAAATTTTTTTTCTGTAATCTTCATTCTGGTAGGTCTTTAATACTGAGCTGGAATTATGTACTTACCTTCTTGACATAAGCATTACACAGATTGTAGTTTAGGGATGAGCTACTGCTATTTAAATAATTGAATTAAATAATTGAATAGCTGGACCTAAGAACTAGGGGAATTTAATTAAACAGAAGATTAATTAAGAGTCTCCTGTGATAGTAAACCAAAAATTCATAGTAATAACTTCTGAAGTTAAAAAGTAATAATCTTTTTCTTTTGAACTAATTAATTTCACGTAATTTGGACATGAAAAAATAGGAAAACTTGCTTTGTCAGTCTAAGGATAAAGGGGAATTTGAAAATTGATTTATCTGTGTATTCCAGTATTTTAGATTTCCAGTGTCTTTTAACTTTTTATCTGTTTTTGCTTGTTATGTTTAGAAAGCTTATTTATTTTGTAAAATTTTCATGTGCATTGAGTTCAGATGATAAATTCTCAGTTCAAATAAAGCAATTCAATTGTAGGGTTTTTCTTGTTTTGTTTTTGTTTTTTTGAAACAAGGATCTTACTATGTATCCCAAGTTGCTGTGATCTTGTGATCTTCCTTGCTTCAGCCTCTCATGTGCTGGGATTACAAGAATGAACCACTATGCCCACCCACTTGTGACTTTTTTTGTGGTACTCAGGTTTGAACTAGGGGCCTCACACTTGCTCTTGTCTGTGGGCAAGTGCTCTTTCACTTAAGCCATGCCCATAGTTCTTATTTCTTTAGGTATTTTTAAGAGAGGGTCTCACAGTTTTTGCCTGAGTGGGCCTCAGACTGTGATCTCCTACCCATGCCTCCCACCTAGCTTGCTGTGTTCCACTATACCTGGCTTGTTTGTTGAGATGGGGAATCACTGATTTTTTTTGGCTATTTATCCTTGAACTGCTAGTCCTGCTGAGTAGCTAGGACCAGTTGTGATAGTGTTCATTGTAACAGCATTTATTAAGCCCAGCGAACTGTAAATATGTTTGATTGTGAACTTCTGAAGGCCAGGACTGTGACTTACCATCTTTATTTCTCTTAGAACTTAGTATGCTACCTTGTATACAGAAGGCCATTACTAGTTGTATTTTGAATGGATTAGTCTGTGATGAAACAGGAATTTATGCTCCTTTTCAGTCAGTTGATTAAAAGTTAGAAAAGTAATAAACTAAAACTTATTTAAACTTATGTTTTCTTACAGAAGTATTTATTCTTCTGAAATATGAAGAATAGGTAACAAAGATTAAGAAGTATTTGAGCATTTGAGAAGCAGGTTTACTAAGACATTTACATTTTTATATTATGAGGTGGTTACTCAGTTTGATGAGAGCGTGTTTCAAGAAAATTGTTTCTGAGTTAGAGTCTCAGTATGTAGCCCAGCCTGGACTCAAGTTCATGACCCTCCTGTCTCAGCCTCCTGAGAGATGGGATTGTAGGTATGCACCACCATGCCCAGCCCCCAAAATAAATCGGACTTTTTGGTGGCACTGGGGCTTCAACTCAACGCCTCATGCTTGCTAGGCAGGCACCCTGTCACTTGAGCCACACTGCCAATGCTTTTTTGTATTGGATATTTTTGAGATAGGATCTCTCAAAGTATTTGCCTGGACTGGCCTCAAGCCCCGATCCTCTTGATGTCTACCTTTCCAGTAGCTAGGATTACAGGCATGAGCCACTGGTGCCCAGCTTCAAAAAATAAGTGTTAATTTAGTAACTGGTCAGATTTATTCAGTAGTAGGTTTGATAAAGCCACCATTTTATTAAACTTGGGTTTATTTAGAAATGAACTAATTATGTAAAATGAGTTATGCATATATCAGACATACCCAACTTAAAAATTAAAAAGTATAAATTAAATATGCATATATTTAATTTAATAATGAGATCTGCCCTAATGGTAGGTATGTTTATTTTATAGGAAGGAAAACTGAGCTGTAGCTGCATGTGCTGCAGAGTCACATGGTGAGTTAAAGATCAAAATTTCATCCCACAACTTTTTAGTCCCAACTTTCATATTTTAATATTTGCTGTTAAAGTGTGACTTATAAAATTGACCAATGTCATGTGTCAATATTTAGGTGACAATTTACAGAACGTCAGTGCTGCTTCTTGATGGGTGACAACCCTTTTCAACCAAAAAGTAAGTGCTGCTTTCACAACTGAGAGTAGTATGCCTGGCTTTTGAATAACTTGGCTTCGGGAGAAAGGATGTTGAAGTAGCAAATACCCACATAAAAACTGAGTAAAGTAGAAGTGTTTTCTCCCTGTTAGTGGAGAAGACTGTGATTTATCAGCTTGGTATACATAATAACTTACAAAATATTGTAAAAGTATTATGTGTCTTCAAAGTGTTTTTCCTCAACAATATATCCTAATGGAACCTTGTTAAAAAGAATGGGAAAAATATTAGTTTGCTAGGACTGCCATAAAAAGTACCACAGACAAGGTGGTTTACAGAACAGAAATCTGTTTTCGCCAAGATTAACGTATTGCTAGGGTTGGTTTCTTTTCAGCCATGAGGGAAGGGTGTAGCCCTCTCCTTAGCTTGGGTGGGCATATTCTTTATAAATTCACATTCCTTCCTGCACATGTCTGTGTCTTAATCTCTTCTGTTAAGGACACCAGTTATATTGGATTAGGCCCCACCCTAGTAGTTTCATTTTAATTTAATTGTTTCTAAACACTGTCTCTCAATATATTAACAAGGTTTGGACTTTGACGTAAGATTTTTGGAGCCCATAGCATATATCATCTGAATGTAAATGATACTTTTTATTATTAGTACACAGCGAGTCTCTCATTTTTAAAATGGTGCATTATCTAACTTCACTTAGTTGATAGGTTATTTAAGTGCTCTAGACCTTTAGTCACCTATTGTATCGGGAGATATACACTACCAGTGACTCAATTTGACTGTGTGGAGATATATATATATAAATAATTAAAATATATGAAGAAACAAGGAGCAATTTGAAGCCTTATATGTTAAAGTTTGTATTTTATGCTATACATCTTCAATGTAGTTCAGAATTCAAAAGAAGATAAAAATGTGGTTTATTGAGGAATTTATAATTGAACCAAAGGTTAGGAGGGTCAGGTGTTCAGTATTTTTTTCACTGTCTGAAGTTGAATATTTTTGATGGCATTATGTTGAGTGTTTATACTACTTCTCTGTTAGGGAGTTAGTTATCAAGAGTAGGTAGGTTCAAGTAATTTCTCGAGTCAATCAATTAGAAACAGTTTCTGGTCTAGACTGAAATGATGTAGTCTGTAAAGGTGATAGGAAAGATATTCTAGGTAGAATAAGAGCTCTAGATCCAGAGTAGGTGTGATGTTTCATGTATTTGAAATATACAAATGCTGAACTATGAATTATCAATGAAAATTAGTATTTTTTAATGGTCTGATTGAAAAACTCTTATCTAATTAAAAAAAAAAAACAAAACTATTCTCACATTTATAATCCTAGCTACTTGGGAAGCTGAGATCGGGAGGGTTGTTCGGCAGGGTGTTCAGAAGACCTCATCTGAACGAATAGCTGGGTGTGGTGCACCTGTTATTCCACAATGGCAAGAAACTTAAAATAGGAGGATCACAGGCCAGGGCAGCCTGGGCAAAACCTGAGACTCTATTTCCAAAATAACCAGAGCAAAATGGGCTGGAGGCATGGCTCCAATGGTAGAACCCTTGGCTAGCAAGTGCAAAGCCTTGAATTGAACCCCAGTACCTCCAAAAAACATAAACAAAACCAAAAGGCAGTATAGTTTAAAAATGAAAGAGTTCAATTCATGATGTTGATGACATGGGAAAATAGGAAGGCTTTATTTAAGTTTTTTTTTTAATAGTCAGTATTTAAGTAATATTAGAAAGGTTTTTTTCTTTTTTTTTTTTTTGCAGTACACTGGTGTTTGAATTCAAGGCCTTATGTTTGTTTGGCAAGTGCTCTATCACCAGAGCTACACCCTCAGCTCAGCCTCAGTCTTAAATATGGGCAGAAAACACATTTGGCCTGGAGGCATGGCACAAGTGGCAGAGCACCTGCCTAGCAAGTATGAGGCCCTGAGTTCAAACCTCAGTACCACCAAAAATAAAAAACACATATTATGAAATTTTAGGACAATGGAGATAAAAAGGATATACTAAGATACACTGGGGAATAGAGTAGGGGAAGAAATAAGTCATGCATAAAGGATCAAGAAGAATAGAAAATATAAACACAAAAATAAAAAATTCTTATAAAAATTAATTGTGAACCTAGGATTCTATACTCAGTCAATCTTTTCATCAAAATAGGAAAAAATAAAGATCAGTAACATTACACAATACTTACCTCCCATGTACCTTTTCTAAAGAAGCTACTATGGAATCCACCAAAGCATTAGACATAATGAACAAGGAGGAAGACACAGGCTCCACAAACACAGCATTCAATGCAATGTAGAGTCCAGGTCAGTACAAGTTCAGTAGGCCTCAAGAACACTCAGCTGAGATGGGCTCAGGGCATAATACTTTAGGAAGAATGTATCCAGAAGACCAAAGAAAAGATTTAAGATTCATATTACCTGACAAGATTTTATTGGGCAGAAAACTGAAGTGAGAGTCTACAGGGGGGTGGGGGAGGTCTGGGAGATAGGGCTACAAACTAATAAAACTTAACATGATGTTGGGTGCTAGTGGCTCATGCCTGTAATCTTAACTGCTCAGGAGGCAGAGATCAGGAGGATGGGGATTTGAAGCCAGCTGGGGTAAATAGTTTGTGAGACACTATCTCAAAAAACCCATCACAAGAAAAGGGGTGGTGGAGTGGCTCAAGGTGCAGGCCCTAAGTTCAAACCCCAGTACCATACCACACACATAAAAAGCTGGAGTTTTGCTCAAGTGGTAGAGAACCTGCCTAGCAAGTATAAGACCCTTTGTTCAAACTTTAGTACTGAAAAAAAAAAAAAGTGAGAAATGTCTCAGTTTGCCCTAGATGGAATAAGCCTCACTCATTTCCCATATTTTAGCTTAGTACCTTATCTTTGTGTTGCTCTGTGACTGACATTCCTAAATTTGATTCAGTAATGTCAGTTTGTTTCCCATCTCTTGTTTATGTATTGTTTTGGGTTTTTTTCATGGGATTGGGGTTTGTACTTGCAAAGCAGGTGTTCTACCACTTGAGCCACATCTTCTTGTGTATATTCTTAGTCTATGTCTATCTGCCTTTTGCTAATACCTTTTTCTTTTCTTTCTTTCTTTTTTTTTTTTTTAAAGATAATGGGTAGGTATAATCTTTTTTGTAGAGATAATCACAGTCTAGGTATGTGACAGACTCATTTTGACTGGATTTGACTTGTCAAATTTTCTGGCCACTGTACTCATTTTGACTGGATTTGACTTGTCAGATTTTCTGTCCACTGTAAATAACTACTGTTATTCATTGTCTAACTATCAGGGTTTGAACTCAGGGCTTCATGCTTGGAAGGTAGGCACAATATCGCTTGAGCCACTCCACTAGCCCTGTTTTGTGTTGGGTGTTTTCAAGATAGGGTCTCTCGAACTATTTGCTTGACTGGCTTCGAACTGTAATCCTCCTGATCTCAGTTTTCCAAGTAGGTAGGATTACAGGAAATGAGTCACCAGTGCCAGGCCAATCTACATCTTACCTAGTTTATGTCTTGGGGAGTGAGCATTCAGTTTCTTACTGTTACTGCCACATACTGACTATAAATTCAGTATTTGCTATTAGGATTTTTAAAATTAATCTTTAATATCATACTACATATTACAAAGTGTTTTATTTTTCTTTTTGAAAATAAGATTTGCTTCTTTCTTTTTGAGAATCAGATAATTCAAAAATGGCAGAACTCTTTATGGAATGTGAAGAAGAAGAGCTGGAACCATGGCAGAAGAAAGTAAAAGAAGTTGAGGATGATGATGATGATGAGCCAATCTTTGTTGGAGAGATAACAAGTTCAAAACCAGCAATTTCAAGTAAGCATTTACTTTTAGTGAAGCTGAGTTTTATAAAGGTATTATTTCTAATGGAAAAACTTGTGAATTTTCTTATTCTTGTGAATATGTCTGTGCTATATGAATTTAGGGATGAGATATTAGGTGGGAGGCCAGTAAGAACTTGATATTCAGGATGGGATGTGATTGAGGAAGGAAGGAGCTAAGAAGTTAAATATCAGATGTACAAAAAGAGAAGTGGGCTTAGATTAGCTAGTAATATTGAAGGACTTCTGAGATTGGAAATTATAATTTTTACTGGAGCTGAGTAACTTGTTTATCTATTTGATCATTTTTCTTTTTTCTCACTTAAACCAAGAAGTAATGGAAAGAATGGATTTGGAATGTTTACCTTAAAATTTTGAAATGTACCAAATAATAAATAAGTGTGTTAGTTCCAGATGAAAGTTCTCACAACCAGGCTTCATTGCAGTGCCATCATACATGACTGCAAAATGAATGCACAGTGAATGATCACACAGTCTGTAGCCTGTGTAATTAGTGCATTATAGCTTTGACCATATCCATCTTTCAGTAACTCTTTCGTGACTCATTCATCAATAACTCATTCATGTAAATAGAGGGACATTGTATATAGCCACCATACTTGATGATATAGCAACTAGTAAATTTAAATCCTTTTGGCTTTCTTGCAGAACAACCTCTGGATTATTAACTTTCAGTTAGACTAATTGGACTTGAGATTATTATATTGTTAAGGCACAGATACCTGTGCTTGTTAAAACATCTATCAAAAATGTCTAAAATGCAGAGAAACAGTGTACAAATTTCAAGGAAGAAGAGAAAAGATTCTTTTCTGTTTACGTTTGTTTGCTTTAAGCCAGAAGAACCTACCAAAAACTGTAATCTATCTAGTACATTAGTGTTTCTTGCTATGGCAGTGCTTAAAGGTGTAAGAGCCTATTTAAAAATTTCTTGAAACCCTAATTCTTGCTTTTCTTGCCTATAAACTTGATGGTAACTGGGATTTCAACTCAGGGCCTCACACTTGCTAGGTAGGTGCACTTGAGCCACACTCCCAACATGCCTATAAACTTGGAATAACATTTTTATTCAGTCTTAGCAGAGGGAGAATCATTTAACCAATTGAAATTTCAATACCATTTGCTATGGCAGATTGGTAATCTCTCATGGAATGCTGTTTGGCTTTTAAAATGAATTTGGTGACTAGTTTTTGTGGTTTTTTTGTTCCCTTGTCATTCTTTTGCTTTTTTTTGACTGTTAATAGTATTCAACTAGAACAGTGTATATTGCTTTAAAATAATTCCTTCAAAAAAATTGAATCCAATAGAATTTTTTTTCTAAGCATTTAAGATGAATTTAAATGACTTTATTGTGGTTTTATGTACAATATATGTGATATTTTAACATGGAATATGAATTAAATATGTATATAAAACTGTCAGAAGAGTAAAACTTGTATTTTAAAGATTCCTACCACTAAAAATACTATAGCAATAGTTCTTTGATGTTTTGAGTAAATATCGAATCTTGAGTTTCTGAGTGAAAACAATGACAAATTGTTTGAGCAGATTTTTCTCCACTAAAATTTCCATAGTGTTTAATTATAGAGCACTGCATTGACATTATCAGAAAGTAACTGAACTTTTATGGGACGCTTTACTATATAGAGTTATTTAGTGAGATCTAGTTCTTTTCTTCTATGAAGAATAAAAGGAAATTTTTTGCGAACTTTGGTGTATTCTTTAATTTTCTCCTAACGAGCAAATTTAAACAAATCCTCACTCTTCCAAAGTTTAGGGGTTTATTTATTTATTTATTTATTTTGGTACTGGGATTTGAACTCAGGGCCTCCACCTTGAGCCACTCCACCAACTCTTCTTTTGTGATGGGTTTTTTTGAGATAAGAGTCTCGTGAACTGTTTGCCTGGGCTGGTTTCAAACCTTGATCCTCCTGATCTCTGCTTCTGGAGTAGCAAGGATTATAGGCATGAGCCACCCGGCGCCTGGCATCACATTTTAATTAGATTACTGAATAAAATAGAAGTTACAGAATTCAAATGGTCCTCAAGTGTCTGTCAGGCTTAGATTAACTTCTGATGTAATGATAGATTTGAAACATCTTAAAGTCTGGTGAATTGTAGGTTTAATTCAGTCCGTAACTTCTGATAGTTTCCTCTTCACAACTTAAAAATGATAGATAATCCACAGAGATTCTCCATAATGAAACTTCAGGGCTGTTAGAGGTGAGAATGGAATATGAAGGTTGAGTCATAGAACCCATGTGTATTTATAACCTTGTCACCATTAAAAGAAAAGTATGTCCTTCAGTTATAGGTTATGTATAAATATATTTGGGGGAGATTTTTATTGTGTAAATTCTGATCTTTGCCATGCAGAATGTTTTCACCTGTATGCAATCAGATTTTTAGTTAGAATGAGATCGGCTGCTTATTCTTTAGAATAGTCAAGGCTGATAATCTTGTTTCTTTGGTTTCCTTTGCAGATAAAGATGTATGTACTTA
Source organism: Castor canadensis (assembly GCF_047511655.1). NCBI lineage: Eukaryota > Metazoa > Chordata > Mammalia > Rodentia > Castoridae > Castor > Castor canadensis. The sequence continues at coordinate 146,172,405 of NC_133387.1, read as the reverse complement.
AAATTAACTGTATTCTTAAATTTGTTTGTTTTCAGTTTATGATTTCAATCTTAGTATACATTTCATCCAATTTAAAAATAATTTTAATTTTTATAGATATTTTGAACAGAGTCAACCCCAGCTCATATTCAAGGGGGATAAAGAATGGTGCACTCAGTCGAGGTACAGTATTACTGTACTATTTTAATTTTAAAGTGAAATATTTTGACAACACTTGTTATATAGAAATATATTCAACATATTGTGTAATTTTAAAATACAGGTGTTAGTGCTGCATTCAAGCCTACAAGTCAACACTACACGAACCCAACGTCAAATCCAGTGACTGCCTTGCCAGCAAATTTTCATCCTGAATCTAGATCTCCAGATAGCTCTGTTATTGTTCCGCCTTTTTCTAAACCTGTAAGTGTTTCTGAAACTACACAGTCAGCTCAGGGATGCATTGGATATTATTTATCAGTATCAGTAGTGTGCAGTTAAAATACTTGACTATGATGGCAGACATTGAGTGAAGTGGAATCAGCATCAGAAAATGTCACCATCTTTATGATAGCTTAATGAAAGTACCCACCCCAATAGTATATAAGGGAATATTCTTAAATTTAATAGATAAAGTATTAAAAATTATGTTGTCAAAATATGCATAAAAGTATTATCATTAATGAATATTGCATAATGGAAAAATAATGCAAACTGGGCCTGGTGTTTCAAATTGTGAAAATTATTGAGCAGCCATCATAGTTTTTTATTCTGAAAACAGCTTCATAGTTCAGCTTCAAAAACCTTAGTAAAAAGTAATATATAATTATATATAATGCAGTAGTTATCATTATTGACTGTTACATTTATATAAGGATTTGTGCTTAATGCCATAAATTAATTCATTTAATTCTTAAATATTATTATCCCAATTTTGTAGTTGGGAAAACTGAGACTTACAGAAGTTAAGTGATTCATTCAAGACAACATAGCTGGCAGATGATGAATCTTGGATTCAGTTTAGGCTATCCATAGTTTATATGTGTATGCACACATATATACATGTATGTTATGTATGAATGTATACTTTTTAAAAAATGTAAGTATTGCCTTAATTCAACGATTTTCAAAGGATGGTCTGCAGTCCCTGGGGGTTCTCTAGGACTCTCAGGGTTTGGGAGTCAGCCCTGCTGTCATCATAATCAAAGACCCGGTTTGCCTTTTCCACTGTGGTGCCATTTGCATTGATGATGCAGAAGCAATGGTGAGTAAGCTGCTGATGCCTTATGTGAATCAAGACGGGCACCAACCTATACTAGTAGTTTTTGTATTAGTCATCCACCATGCACTCAACAGTAAAAAACTCCAGTTATACCCAACTCCTTGATGAAGTATTAAAAATGTACTAAACAACAATTTAACTACTAGACATCAATTAATGTCATTAATTTTGTTAACTCTACCCTTAAGGATGTGTGATTTCAAATATTCTGTATGATGAAAGTATGATGGTTTTCTTGAGGAAAGGCACTGTATGATTGATTGTGAACTAAACTACCTGCTTTTTAAAAAACTGAATGCCATTTTTACTTGAGTAAGTGACAAACCATGGAGTATTATTTATTTCTTTGTATCACTATTATCACAAATTTATATGACTTAACACACACTGATTATCTCACAATCTTATAGTTTCTGTGGGTCAGGAGTCAGATCATATCTTAGCTGGGTCCACTGCCTTAGGGTTTGACAAAGCTGCCTTCAAAATGCCATCCCTGAAGTTGCATTCTTACCTGAAGCACTACTGGGAACTTGTCTGCTTCCAAGTTCATTTGCTTGTTAGTAGAATTTAGTTCCTTACGGAATGTCAGACTGAGAATCTCGGTATTTTTCTGGATTTTGGCTCACTCCTTGCCAGGTGGGTCTTCTCATCCTGGCTGTTTGCATCCTCAAAGCTGCAAAGGAGAGTCCTTAGCAATGTCATTACTGTTTTAAGTAATATAATAATGCACATAAAATCATGTATCTACTTTCACCTTTGTCATATTCTACTGGTAGAAGCAAGTTAGAGTTCCTCCCCACACTCAGAGGAAGGGAATCACACATGATACAAGTATCAGGAGGTAGAGATCGTGGAGGCTTTAGAGTCTTATCTGCCACACACAGTTACTCAATCTTGAATTTGGCAAACATTTCCTCAAAATTGAACAAAATGCACCTGGCACTTCAAGAAAAACAACTGGTAGCAGTATTCTTGCCAGTGATAAAATTTGAACTTTCAAGTAAAAATTAGGATTTTTGAAAACTTTAGTCTGCCAGCCTGATCTTGGCAAGTCTTTTCTGATGGTGGTAGTATTAATAAATGATTTTTTGACACTATATAATGAACAGTGTTAATAGTTGAAATAACTCAAGGAAACCAATATTTATAAATAACCAATGTATATGGTACAAAATGGTGTGTGGGTAAAAGATCCATTTAAATTCTAACATAGACCAGTGATTTTAATGGAACAGAGTACAAAAAGTTCACAGAGTTTCACATTTTATACTGTGATAACCTTAAAGAAAGTACCAACTGATGAGTTTTGGAATACGATCAAAGTACTATATCCATAAGTGTCTTAAAGTACTATTAAATACTCCTTTTCTCAGTTATGTATTGTCATAAGGCCAAGTTTTCTTTATATTCTTCAACCAAAATAACATGTTGAAAGCAAAAGCAGATTAAAGAAATTTTAAAAAATGTAAAATAATGCCACTCTTCACATTTTTATGTGTTTGCAAGTCATTTTTTTATAAAAGTGTTATGTCGATCTGTAATGGTTTTACTCTCATGTAAAAATAAATAAGTATTTAAAATTTTTCTGTTTTAATTTCTAGCATGGTAAATATTAATAGATGGAATCAACATAAACAAAAACTCTTGGATTTACTAATTTTTAAATGTGTAAAAAGATTTGGAGCCAATGAGTTAGGGGTACCACTGCCTTAGAAAAAGAGTAATAAGATTTTCTGAAATGCTTGCTCTTTAGACAGAACAATAAGAGAAACCACTGCGTCTCTATCTTGGATCCTTTAAAGTTCCAAAAGTTATTTATAATGTTTTTAAAATGTAATAGATGTTCCTGAAGTCAGGCAGAAAGCTACGAGAATGTAAAAATTCTTTGATTAGTTGGAATCAAATTAACCTAGTGGTTTTCTCATGTTTGTCATAAGCTATTTGACAGTTGCAGGCGTGGGGGTTGGAGACTAGAAGGAGAGAGGTTGATTAATGTAGTTGGATAGATAAAAATCTCTTCCAACACTGGACACGTCGCGGGGGTGGTGAGGAACACAGCAAGGTATGGTATCTGTTGTTTTAAAAGCTAGAAAGTAGGGCCAGTTCTGACTCAAAATGTTTTATTTCTGTGGCATAGTTTTTAAATCAAAGCACCTCAGCTAGTGGTTCTCTTTTCCTTCTAGGAAAAGAGTAGTCTTGCCATTTGGTTTGGGTGGGATTTGGAAATGATGTGTCTAATGATTTATGATTAATAATTTTCCATCTTATGTCCTGTTTTTGTGTGTGTGTTTGTGTTACTTTTCCATGGACTATCTTTGTATCTAAACATGTTTTTCAGGTAGTGATGAGATTGTGACTATTGTCACAAACTCATTGTGACATAATTTGGGGCATGAGCTTTATAATCATTCACAACTGTTTCTAATTTCAGTTCCATAAGTAGCAAGTGGTGTTGTGTTGGGAGCTTTCTCAATCACACCTACACTTGTTTACCTATTTATAGAACAGTGAATAATATCAATACTGCTGTGATAGCTACTTGATATAATTCAGTTACTTTGTAGAGCAAGTACATTTAACATATGTACCTCTCATTTTGAGAGGTGAATAACCTGAAGTTAAGTAGTTTCTTGTCCAGGGTCATATAGTTAAACTTGCAAATCTTCTAAATTCCTGTAAAGTGCCTGCTCTTTAATTATATTTATCATCCTTCTGTACTGTCTTATAAGACATTAAAATTCTCTTTTGGAGAATTATTTTAACCAGTTATTTGTTGAATAATGTTCTTTCTTGACACTTTTAAGAGTAATAGCTAGCTGGGTGCTGGTGATTCATGTCTGTAATCCTAGCTACTTGGGAGTCTAAAATCAGGAGGCTGGTGGTCCAAGGCCAGCTAGGGAAAATAGTTTGAGAAACCCCCATCTCCAAAATAACCAGAGCAAAATGGACTGAGGGGTTGACTCAAAAGGTAGAGTACCTGCTTTGTAAGTGTGAAGCCTCAAGTTTAAACCTTGGTCCCACCAAAAACAAACAAACAAACAAAAATAGTGGCTGGTTGACTATTTTGTAGTAGTTGTTACCATTTTTAAACAATGCCAACTCAGTTTTGTCTTCTAAGTTGGAAAAAAGGCATATCATTTGTGTGTTGCTTTGAGTTTATATCCTATGGCTATTTTTCTAGCTGTCTTTTCAGTTTTGAGTTTTAAGCATTGTTGAACTTGATTGCTATATATTTTGACATGAAAAGCTTAGTCTTCACAATGACGATTCTTATAAATAGTATTGGAGTATACATGTGTATGTGTTTATTTAATGTATAATAGTCCTGGAGCATATATCCCCAAATTAAATTGACCATGCTTTTTATGATTTTTATACTAAATATGTATATACTTCCATACAGATTTACACTGCTTTACTGTTGACCACATTATGGTTCATTTCATACTTTTCACCCCTCTTCTCTTGAGATCTTCCAGCTAGCTTGGACTACCCTTTCCCTTGATAGAAGGGCTAACAACTCTTTTGAGCTCCAGGTCTCTAGGAGCTGAGTCACTGGCTGAAATCATTCTTATAAATTAGCTTCTATGCTAAAACTTGTCTTCCTGGCATTCTCAATTTCTTTACCCTGTTGGCCAGGTTGCTTTCATATTTGCCTTATGAGATGGGAAATTACCTGGCCTAGCACAGATTTCTGTGGGATGATTAGAAGAGTAAGGGGAATTTTCTTTCTCTTTCTGACCCATAGCTTATAAATTTTCCCAAGGAAAGTGGTTCCATAATTCCTGTCATGTGACATATTTATCCTTAATGCTGATACACAATATCACAGATTGATTCCCAGTTTGTCCTGATATTGTGGATGTGGAATTTTTAATTTTCGTATTTATAGCAATGCATTTTCTATTTTTCTCCTCTATTTATGCCCAGAGATTTTGCTGAGTTCTTTTGCTTCTTAATGGTGGCACCACATTTTTAGAATTCCTCAACATGTATCAGTCTTAAAAAGTGGATTTATGTTTCCTTTTTCTTGAAAAAGTTGGGTTAGAATTTGCTCTCCAAATTAGGTGACTAGTTTTTGTTGGTTAATCAAGAACAAACTAGCTCACTGGGTGCCGGTGGCTTACTCCTGAATCCTAGCTACTAGGGAGAGAGTCAGAGATCAGTAGGATTGCAGTTCAAGGTCAGCCTGCGTAAAAAAAAAGTGAGAACCCATCTCAAAAATACCCAACACAAAAAAGGGCTGATGGAGTGCCTCAGTAGGAGAGTGCCTGTGTAGCAAGTGTGGGCCCTGAGTTCAGACCCCTTTACCACCAAAAAAAAAAAAAAAAAGGATAAACTAGCTCCATTAGCTTGTTTTCAATTTTGGTAGATGATAATTTTGGCAAATTAGTAATTATCTTTGTGTTTTAACTTATTAAAGATTGAATCATCAAAGATTGCACTTACTAGTTTACAATTAAATTTGTCTTTATAAAAGTTTATGAAACAACATAATGTAACAAATGTAACAATGTTGGATAAATATAATATTCTTCCTTTGGAATATTTTTACAGGGTTACATAACAAACTCTTCACGAGTTGTATCAAATAATTCTTCAGAGTTACTGTTTGACTTGACTCAGGACACAGCATTATCACATTACCAAGGAAGACCAGCACTTTCTGTATCAGGTTTGTCTTAGTACTTCTTCCTTAAACTAATAAAGAACAATTTGTTCTATACGCATATGGAATTGACTTTCTGCTTTGAAACCCATATCTTCAGGTGAAGGTTTTCATATGTAGTAACATAGACTGGTGTTAATTGTTTTTTAATTAGTTTTTTGGATGGTTTTATAAAAGTCGTGGCTAAACTGTATTGAACCTTGGAGCCAACCTTTTTAAAAAAAAAAAAAAAAAAAACCTTTTTCTGTGAGTTAACGAAGCCATCAAATACCCTGAATATGCTGTTGAAAAAATCATTTTTATGGCCTTTTGTGTGAAAAAGTGTATGGATATAGTTGAATTCTTAATTAGGTTAGTTTCTTTCCCAGTAAGTGATTGCAGTATGATAGTTAAGTATAATTTTAAAGTGTTATTGTAAAGTGTCTGTAATAAAGAAATTGTACTTAGATAGTACTCAGTAAATGCCCTTTAAAAAAGTAGTGGAACTTGCTTACTGAAGAAAATAAGTGTATACGATAATAATGTTCTTCATTAACCTAAAATACATTTTTATACTGTGAAGGAATTTTGTCTTACTGAAAATTCCCTGTAATCAAGGAGTTAATTCTTACACACTGGCAATTTTGATGAATTTCAAATATTTGATTAAATAGAGATGTACATGATTTTAAAAAAATATTTACTAAACTAAATACAGAGAATTTACCAAACCCTCCTCCAATTTTTTTCATAGTAATACACTAGTACTTGAGATTTCTTTTTCCAAATAATACTTCATTTGATATTCACTTCTCTGAGAGTCACTTACATACTCAGTTTACTAACATCTCATTAATAAACTAGATAAGAATCAAAAGAAACAGGGAGAAAAAAAATTGTATTAAATCTGCTTTTAGAAAGCAGACTTTATTCATAGAAAAAGTCAATTCTTGAAACTTCTTAGAACAAAGGACAAATAATGTCTCCTACTTTCCTATGTTTTCTACTATAGAGAGTGTGAACCTTTAGCCTGCGCATTAAATAGGATCATTTGGAAGATGTAAGCTTGAGCTTCAAAAGAATTTTCAGTCTTTATCAAGTCCGCTTACCACTTTTCCCTTCAGTTTTCTTATATTTTTTAAAGATGGAGATAACCATTTTTCTTGAATAATGCATTCATTCTCTATAACTGGAAGCAGCCATTTGGAGATATAATTTTAATTCTTGCTCTGCTTTACACAGGATGTTTTTGATGCCCAGATAAGTGAAATGTGAAAATGTATTGATAATGTTTAAAGGACTTGACAACAAACAGTTGTTATGCATGGTAATTATGAATAATAGGTGTGCTATTGTTCAGTAGCATGATTGATAGACTGCTGTAAGGAGATGATGGAAGTTTGGAGAAGATGGATTTGAGTTTGATCATGAATGAGAATAGGATTTTCACTGGCAGAAATACAGCTGTTGGAGGGTAAGGAACAGCACAAGCCTAACAGAACAGAGATAAGTTAAAGTTTTAGAATTTAAAAAAATGACATTATTTAATGTTGAAGTTTTTATGTTAAGTTCTTACCTTAAAGCAATCTGATTTCACCATCCAGTCTGTTTCATAATCAGTTGCTTAATTCAAAATTCCAGTACTCGTTGGTTTTTCAAATAATCTAAACATCTCACAAGAATGCAGATGTGATTATGTACTCTTTTCCATGTACCTGCAGTCTATCTGTTTACAATCAAGTGCTTTGAGGATGGGGGAGAATCATTTTTATGTTATCACAAAGAATGAGACAGAGAAGCTAACTAGTATTTTCCTGGCAGGTATGCGTTATTAAAAACTGATTATTTCAATAGTGAATCTTTTCCCCTCTAAAGATGCAAAATTAGTAATGGTAATAGCTGTCATTTATTACTGAAGGCTTTCTGTGTTCCAGATATTTTGTTGAGGTGCTTTAAGTACATTACATTGTTTATCCTAATTTTACAAAAGAAGAAACTGAGGTCCAGAGAAGTTAAATGAGCTAAGAATACATAAGCTGGAGAGTGACAGAGTCTAGATTTGAACTTAGGTTGTCTGACTTAAATGCCTGGAATATTTCTAGTATTTATCATTTCTACTTCTAATGTATAGTTGGGGTTATTAAAGTGTAATGTGCAGTTTGAGAATCCTTTGTGCAACGTACATTGTGTGTAATTTTCAAAAAGAACCTTGCCTGGTTATCACCTAAATATCACCAGTTCTCCTGCTAATGCCCCAAATAAGGCTAAAATCCTTTAACCTTAAAGTAATAGTTTTCAAATGGAAAAGTATTTTTAGGAATGAAATCTTTATGTAAACAAAAACTTATGCAAAAGGCTAATAACTGAAATGGAAAAGTTTTTCTATTAGACATGCCCAGTATATTCTCTAAAATGAACCTACTAAGATGTGGGTAAGGTTGTATGAAAATCCTTATGTACTTCCATTATGTGCCGTTTCACATGAATGAGTAAAATATTACTAGAGTAGCTGTTTCCACTTTATGCCTAGCAGTCAATGGGTAATTCCATCTAAAGCCATGCTGGAGACCACTCTTGAGTGTGTTAGGTGGGAAAAGGGCTTACATTACAGTAGACATTTTAAGTTGTTAAATAAAAATGCATCATAAGGGTCTCTAAACTTTTGGAACAAATAAAAATTAATATGATTTTGTTTTTTATGAATGAATGTACTTAATTATCTAGAGACAATTCATTTGTAAAAACTAATTTCAGAATATTTGGTGCCTTAAATTTTTTTTCCTTGGGTTATATGGGTCTGGCTTTTATAATAGCTGCTTACGTATTTTTTTATTTTGAAACATATTTAGAACTTTCATAGAAAGATTATTTTGTAAATTATTTGACTAAATATAATTGATAATAAATATGCTGTTTCTTTACACTCTGTGTATTTGTGCCATTCAATTTTTATTATCATTATTAGTGTGATATAATTCAATTATATTATCTGTAATTTACTTCCAAAGTATTTTTACCTAGTTGTAAGCAGTATTCTAAAGTATTTTCAAATTCCCATTATGTAAATCATTCTAGGTATGAATGAAAGTTTGTTTTTATCAAAACGTCCTTCTGCTTCTGAAGTAAACAGTGTTAATCCAAAAAAGCCTAAGCCCAGTGAAAATGTTTCTGGAACAAATTCCTCGGCTGTATTCCCATTAGTTAAATCTCCTTCACTGACATCTCCCCAGGCTATGCCATCAAAAGGTAAATGTGAAATTTGGCATATAAGAAAGAAATTGATACAGTATTTGTACATAAATTTTGGAAGTTGTTGTAAACTTAAAGACTTTATTAGTCATTATTTAAGATAAAAAGTATGACTTTTGAATCATAAGTGTTCTGAATTTATTTTAGGTGCAAATACCTCATCTAAAGATGGAATAACTTTTCCAAGGGCTTGTCCAAAGTGCAATATTCATTTCAATCTTTTGGATCCTCTGAAAAATCACATGAAGGTAGATGTCTTTCAAAATTTAATTTTTAAAAAGTTTACATATCACTAAAAATAGTAATGGTGGTTTACAGTAAATAATGGTTTGTCCTGATAATTCAAATAAGAAATATTATCATATTGGGTATTTCCATATAACTTAGGGAAAATTTTACATTCACAATGATTATATAAGACTAAATTCCTTCTGAATCATAAGATTTAAAAGTTAGGTTCATGTATTTATATTGTATGTTCATTGATTTTTTTTAACAAAATAATGTATCAATTAGTATTTTATTTGCTAGATCATACTGTCCTTCAAATTTAAAAGACATTTTATTATATACAACCTTTTTAATAGGTTAAAAACTATTTTTTGTGTATGCTAACATGTGCATTTCACATTATATAATGAAAATCTTGAGTTTTAGATTTTAATTAATACTCAAATATAACCTCCAAACAATGAAGAATTTTATTTGAAATAATTGTTTTGACACAGTCCAGAATATAGTTAGTATAATTGTTATAAATTAATTTGAAATTTTTATTGGTTGTATGGGGCTCTTGATTTAGATTTTAAGAAATTTTCAAAGTTGTAATGAATTATGAGGTTTAGGTAACACTTTCCTTAAAATATTAGATATAAGATTCTGCTGTGTCTGTATAAAGATAGCCTGTGCCCTTTTCATGCCTACTATAAATGGCAGGAAGGGATAAAGGAGATAAGGAAATGGTAGTATAGATTATATAAGGAAAAGAAGGAAGGAGAAGGGTTCAGTGGCAAGAATTAATTTAGGAAGAGCTCTTGCTTGCTATTTCAGAGATTGACAAATTTACAAAAAAGTAGAATAAGTAAGGGGAGCTTTTTAAAATTTTCTAATGCGGACTCTTTATTCATGTACTCAACTTTTTTTTGTCTACCACTTCTTGCAGCTCCCAGAGTATAGCCTCTGGTAATTGTACTTTGTGCTTTGGTCTTAATATGAAAATTGTCCTGTAAATGTGCTTTCAGTTTTCCTCTTCTGTGTAGTGTTTGGATGAGACATGTAATGTTTTTATATTTGGCATTATAGCTGGAGAGAAGAAAAAGGGGGAGGCTGTGTTCTTTATTTACCTGTAATTTTTTGGCTAGGTAATATAGTCAGTCATATATTTCAAGTTAAACAGCTTACACAGGGAAGGGATACATATGAAGAATCTTACCCCTAACTCTTATTTACCTGGTTCCTAGTATGGCTGTCAAAGAAAATAATTCTTATGTCCTCCCTGATTTTCTTTTGCATGTACAGATAAACATAAATGTTCTTTTGTTTCTCTATTTTGTATACAAATTGTAGCATATTATATATACTTCTGCAGTTGAAGAGGCTGGCAACTGTTGTCCCAAGTGTGACTTTTATGTGTTACAGCATTATTTATAACTACTTGTATGGGAGTAACCAAAGTATCAGAGAAAACTGCAACATTTTGTGAAAGGAAGGTATCTCTATAGTACGTAATGATATGTGATGATGTTTAAGACATATTAATAAACCAAGTTGAATATAATGTGAACAATATATCTTTTTCTATATAAAGAAATCTCAGAGCATAGACATCAATTTAGAAAATGAAAATTTAAAACTATGGGGTCAAGAAAAGCAAACACTGCTTGATCTCAATTCATGGAATCTAACAAAGTTAATCTCAATGAAGTTTAATTCATTAGCAGTTACCAGAAACTTGGGAGATGGAGAGAGGTTGGTCAACAAGTACAGTGTCACAGTGAGATAGGAAGAGTAAGAGATTGTGTTCTGTGGCACAGTAGGATGAATATAATTAACAGTAATGCATTGCATATTTCAAAGTACTTAGAGGATTTTGGATTTATCCATTATAAAGAAATGCTAAAATTTAAGGTGATGTGTATGTTAGTTACTTTTATTTGGTCATTACCTATTGTAAATATGAATCAAAACATCACATTGTACCTCATACAAATATACAAATATTATGAGCCATTCAAAAAAATTGAACCAGATTTGGTAGGTATAGACCTATAATCTCCACATGAGGTTGGCAGAGAGAGGAGGGTCATAAGTTTGAGGCCAGCCTGGGCTGCATAGTGAGACCTTGTCTCAGAAATTAAATGAAACAAGTAAAAATTTAAAGAAAATGAAAAATGGTGGGTCTTTTTATTTTCTAGCTTACACATTTTAATATATCACATTTTAATATTATAATGACAATTTCCATTTGAAAATAATGTGACTTTTAGATCATTCTTGAATGATTTTTTTCTGTTATAAGTAAATTGAAGTTGACTATATAATAGAGATAATGTTTTCTTTGAATGGAAAAATATTTGAAGTAGTCAAATTTCCTATAATAATAAGAACAGTTTATTAACAGATTATGTGTAAGACACAAAATTAAGCCTTACCCATTATTGAGTTTAATCTCTAGAAAGCTCTTTGAGGTAGACACTTTTCCTATTGCTGCATTGCCAGTTGGTTGGCATAACTGCATTCTGCATGTAGTTTCTATTGGTGCAGGCCAAGTTCTCACAAACACTGGATCATTTTCCGTTTTGAAAAGTATGAGTGATTTTCTCCAGTATTATGTAGAAACTTACAAATAGGTATATTCACTTTTAAGGCATGGAAGTTTGTAGTTATAAACCAGAATTAGTTTGTTAATTAAATTCTTTTTTTACTTTTATGAACATTTAAGTTCAGAATTGTAGGTAACAATTTTCAAATGTGATTTTTAGATTTTTTTTTACTTTATTATAGCTGAGATATTTATAATTCTTTATAATGTAAACTTTTCAAATCCACCTAGTTCTTTTTGTAAGATAGGATCTCACTATGAACAAAATCAGCCAAATCAAACATCAATGTTACTGTTATGTCAGGTTTGACCGTGAGATACAATAAAGCCAATAATTGAATTATGTGCCTGTCACAGTCTGTTCTAATGTATTTATTATAATTTTATTTTTAAATTTAAGTTTCTTTTTAATTGGTACAGAGGAACAAAGTACATACTAATGGGTACCACATGATTTTGTTTTTTTCTTGGTGGGATGGTGGTTTGAACTCAGGGCTTTGCACAAGCACAGCAAGCACTCTACCACTTTAGCCACATCTCCAATCCATTTTTACTGTGGTTATTTTGGAAATGGGGTCTCATGTTCTATTTGCCTGGGTTGACCTTGAACCATGATCCTCCCAATCTCAGCCTCCCAAGTAGTTAGGATTACAGGTATGAGCCACCAGTGCTCACCCATGTGATGTTTTGATACATGCATACATTGTAAAAATGTTTAAGTCAGGTTAAACATGTCTGTCTCGTCAAGATTTATAATTTCTTTATGGCAAACTCTCGTGACTTGCACAAGCTTGTCTTTGGAACCTAACTGGGAGTGATGGGAGATTGAGAAAGGACAAGAGACAAACATGCAAAAAGCTGGAATCGGGTGGGCTGGGTGCTCTGGTGGAACACACAACAGCCTCAACCACCTCCAGCAAGTTTATCATATACAGCGGCAAACAAGAAAGTGGGATAGCGAAGTTAGCAGGGCAACAGTTCTCTGGGTGGCGTGACCTTGTAGTCATCGGGGACAGAAGGACCCTGCTATCGCTACTTTCTGCTTGTACTGTTCCTGTCTGAAGGTCATGGTGTAAACATCCTTGTTCTTACGTCAAGCAGCTGTGCTGCATTTTGGTCTTGCTCCCTTCTGCAGCTGGGGGCTGTGCCGATCCCAGCCTGCAGATTATTTGACATGGCTGTGCTCATGTCAAGTTCTCATAATAGGCTTCACATACTTCGCTCTCCACAAGTAAACACCTGAAAAACATCTAGCTTTGTTTTGTTTTCTTTTGTTTTGAGATAGTGTCTCACTATACAGCCCAGGCTAGGCTCTAACTAACTTGAGGTCCTCCTGCTCCAGCTTTATAAGTGCTGGGGTTATAGGTGTGCACCACCATGCCCAGCCTGCTTCTGGCTTTTTGAAATATGTAGCACATTATTGTTTTCTGCAGTCACCTACTGAGCAGTAGAGGTTCCCGGAACTTGTGCTCCTGTCTGGCTGTAACTTAGTACCCGTTGATCAACCTTTTCCCATTTCCTTTTCTTCGCTTAGGTTTAGTCTATTTGATCTATAGATACCACATCCAATCCTTATCTTTTGTTGCTAATATTCTCTTTAATATAGGGCACTTTTTTTTTTTTTAATGATGACACTGGGGTTTGAACTCAGGGCCTCACACTTGCTAGACAGGAACTCTACCACCTGAGCCACTCCACCAGCCCTTTTTTGTATTGGGTCTTTTCAAGACAGGGTCTCAAGAGCTACTTTCCTGGGCTGGCTTTGAACCATGACCCTCCTGATCTCTGCCTCTGAATATCTAGGATCATAGGTGTGAGCCACTGGCGCCCGGCCGGTTTATGTTCATTGATCCAATAGCTTTCTTTGCTTTTAGTTTGTCACAATTTATTTTGTTAATACTTTTTTTTAAAGTATGTAGTTTGGATTTTAAGTTACAGTTCTGTTCTGCTTAGCTGTATAATTTTAATGTTATATAGCTCTAGTAGTCCCTAACCCTCTATTAGTCTCTGTTTCTCTGTCTTTTGGTGTGCTGCTAGGGATCGAGGCTAGGGCCTCAGGAGTGCTTGGCAAAGACTCTCCCACTAAGCTATATCCCCAGTCCTATACTTTCCGTTAAGATTAAGTAACAAGCTGGGCATAGTGGCACATGCCTGTGATTTTAGCACTCAGGAGACTGACGTGGAAGATTATGAAGTCAAGGCTTTTGCTTTTGGTTTGTTTTTACATTAGTTATTCTCTTTTGGGCAATTTGAAGTCAGAACTTCACACTTGCTGGGCATACACCTCTACACTTGAGCCATACTTCTAGCACTTGATTTTTGTTTTTTGAAATAGGGTTTTGCTATGTAGGCCAGGCTGGCCTTTGAACTCATGATCCTCATGTCTCAAACACCCAAGTGCTGGGCTCCAAGGCATGTGCCGACATGCCTGGCTTCAACTTCTTACTCTTAACCCACCTGTAGTTGACTTCCCTTATCCTCTCCTGCCTGGTTTTAGTCAGTGTTGTCATCAGTGTCTACCTTTGCTGTTAAAATATTTAGACATATGACTTTGGTAGCACCAAATGGTGTTCCTTGATGTGCTGCTAGCATATGTGAGAGCATCTATGAACTTTCTGACCCCAAATTCATTGTCCTTTTGCCCCTCCTGGTTTTTGGGTGTTGATTGTGTCGTTTTTCCATTAGCAGAAAATATAATACTACAGTTTGGCTACAGTCTATTCTTGAAAGACAGTTTGACTAGGTATAAAATAAGTTGGAGGCCTGGTGTGGTGACTCACATTTGTAATCCCAGCTGTTTGGGAGGTGGTGATCAGGAAGATCACAATTTGAGGTAAGCACAGATGAAAAGTTAGCCAGACCCCAACTCATCAAAGTAACCAGGGTTTGGTGGCATGCTGATGTCATCCCAAGTGCGTGGGAAGCTATAGGTAGGAGGGTCCTGTCTGAGGTGGCTCCGGGCAAAAGGCAAGACCCGGTGTGAAAAATAACCATCAGCATAAAGGTTGGAGGTATGCAAGGCCCTGAGTTCAAATTCCAGGAGCCCCCAAAACAAACAAACAAAAACCAGTATGTTGGACTCCACTTGAGGATCACGTTGGTGTTGCTCCCTCTTTGATTAAATGTGTTAAATGTTGCTGTTGAGGAATCTGAAACAAGCTGGAATTATTTTGCTCTTTGTGAGCAATTTGATCTTTTTGCATGGCTGTCCAGAGGATTTTTTATTTTTGAAGACTATTAATTTTACAATGATACAACTTTGTGTTAGGAATTTGGTTCAGTCTTCTACG
The DNA here is from genome assembly GCF_047511655.1 of Castor canadensis. Lineage (NCBI taxonomy): Eukaryota > Metazoa > Chordata > Mammalia > Rodentia > Castoridae > Castor > Castor canadensis. The sequence goes on along the minus strand of NC_133387.1, from coordinate 146,157,136 downwards.
GCATACATGTTCTTTCAACCTTTGTTTCAGCATTGTTTGCATTGTATTTTTAAATATTCCCTACAATCTCCTGTCCGAAATGAATTTGCCTGGCACATTTGTTATTTTCGTTTTGACCCCTTTTAAAATTTTATTTGCTTTTCTACTTGCAGAGGTAGAGATAGGAGGATCTTGGTTCAAGGCCAGCATGGGCAAAAAGTTAGCAAGACTCTATCTCAAGAAACAAGCCTGGCATAGTGCTTCATGCTTATAATCCCAGCTACTCAGCTGGTAGAAGAGATAGGAGGAGCGCATCTGAGACAAGTCTGGCAAAAGCACCAGACCATATCTGAAAAGCAAATAAAAGCAAAAAAGGCTGGGGATGTGGCTCAAGAGGTTATGGGTTCAAACCCCAGGACCTCCAGCAACAAACAAAATAGTGTTTCTCTTGTTACTTGCCTCTGTGTTCTTTATTTTGCAGTGCCTGCTCACCATTGCTGTCATCTCTAGTTCATATCTCTGGTTTTATATTTTTTCTTTTTCCCCTTTGCTTGCGACTTCTTTTTTTCCCAATCTCTTCTTGTTTCTGTGGTCTTCCAAATAAAAACAGTTGCTTCAGTAAAATTTAAAATTTGTGACAAAACTTTGGCACTTTTTATGTGTATGTGCTCCATGGTAACATGCTTCTGATGTTTTTGTTAGAATTTATATTTCCCTGCTATTTTCCTCCTTTTTTATTGAAGTATTTTTATTTATGTGTTGTGTTTAGATGTAAGTGCTATCATGTTGAACACGTTGGATTTTCTTGGGCCAGGTGTTTTTGTGTAGTGTTCCTGTAGGGAGGAAGCACAGGTTGCAAAGACCATTTCGCAGGCAGCCTTACAGAAGGCTTCCTGCAAGTGTTACTTGAATGTCGGACTGTGTACATAGATTGCTTTTTCAGCTTCTCTGTATCAAATTAGGGCTGTGGCACTTCTGCTGCACCAAAGGGGATAGCTTTGCACGTCAAGTTATGTCTTTCACCTCAGCATGTATATTTTCACTGACACTTTCTCTTTTTCTTGTTGTAAAGTTTAAAAAATTTATTTACTGGTGGTGATGAGGATTGAACCCAGGGGTCTTATATGTGCTGGGCAAGCACTCTACCACTGAGTTATATTCTCAGCCCCTTTACTGATAATTCTTGAGATCTGTTACCTTTGGGTGCTCTTGACTTCTCTGATCTGTTTCCAACTGCATGTCTTTTCCTAATCTTGGCTGCTTTCAGTAGTGCTTTCATAATTATTGTACCTATGGATTTTAGCTGGCTCTTAATTTTAATGGAGATGAACTTTGTGGAATCAAATAGGAAAAGTGGTCAGTATTTGTTGCTGGCAGTGTTATATAGGTGTTTGTGTGAGAAGTCCAGTTTTACTATTTAAAGATAGAATCCCTAGTCTGGTACAGTGGCATGTGCCTATAATGCCAGCCACTTGGAAGAATGGGCCAGAGGTTTGCAAGTTCAAGGTCAGCTTAGGCAGCATACTAAGATTCTGACTCAAAAATTTAAAAAATAAAAATATCATCCCACTTTCTTTGCTATAAAACTTATAAATTTTTAGAGCACTAGCAAAGTGATAGAACATCGTCTAGGTACTGGGAGGAAAGCAAACGAGAATGGTGATTGATGGTATCTGATATTTGTTAAAATGCAGTATATGGCGTTGGGTTTTAGGGCTACACTAACAGTTAATTGTGGATCATAGACCAGTCGTACCCTCCATAGCTTCCTGTCCTTGTATAAAACCTAAATCTAAGCTTAGTTCTCATTTCTCAAGTTCCTTTCTTGTCTTTTGTTATTTTCTGTCAGGTATTTTGCTTTCCTCTCAATGACCAAATTCCCCTACCTTATACCTTGTTCATTTTTGGTTGTCTGTTTATTTTAGCTCTTTTTCCAAGGGATCTGAAACATTGTTCAAAAGGTACATGAACAATACTTCTGTTTTTTTTTTCTTAAAAAAATTGACCCTGTCTTTCTGTAAAATAAGAGAAAGAAAACAGAACAAGCAGAAATTAATTGATTATCTATTATGTTTATCATTATTTATGTGTATCTTAAACTTTAAGTTTCATCAATAGCACATTAGACATTTCTGGAGAATATAAACCATGCAGCACATTCTACCATAGATTATTTAGATTGTTTTGTGGATTTTGGGGAAAAAAAATCAAATGCCAAGTATGACTCAGACTTCTGTTGAAAGCCAGATCTAGTGTTTGGGGCATGAGTTTATCCCCATTCCTAACTAGTGAAGCTGTTCTGTGTTATATAATTTTTGTGCATTTTAAGTTTTCCCCATTGTTATTTGAGGTCTTCCCCATAGCAAGGCTATAATAAGGGGAGAGACGTCTATCATAATTTCACTACTGATACATATCATTAGCAGTAACATATAAAGTTGAAGTAATTTCTCTAGTAGCACCAGTAGATCATGCTTTTCCTCATTTACCCTTCAAGTTAAAAAGTAGCCTTACTTAGATTAGTCTTGTAAAACTCTTTAGAATTAGTCTTATTTCCCTAAGTTTGAGCTCTTCAATGTTAAGTGTATCTTGAGAAGAATCTACAAATACAAATAGCAAAATCTTTCTTATCTCTCTTTTTTTGTTGTGGTTCCTTTTCAACTGTAATTTCATCTGAGTGGAAGGCTACATGCTATTATATCATATTAGAGAATTAATATATTTATCCTAATTTTGCTTAGGAATGTAACCTCAATACCTAAGTGCAAGTTAGTTAGGACTTTTGGGTTTTTTTTTTTTTTTTTGTGGCACTGGGGTTTGAATTCATGGCCTCACACTTGCTAGACAGATGCTGTTTCTGCTTAAGCCACTCTATCAGCCGTATGACACTTTTTTTGTAGGCCCATTTTATTCAGTTTTTTCCCTGTCTTTGGATCTATCTTGGATTTGGGGCGTGTTTTTCCTTTTGTTATATTTAAAAATTGACAAGTGAAACATAGTAAGTATATGCATCCTTGAAGGAAATGTTGTGGGTGGGTCTTGGATCCAAGGCAATACAGCCTACCATGCAATACAGGGTATTTCACCAGTGATCATAGATGTTTCATATATGGGAACAGGAAGGAGACATTGTTGTAGAAATGGACCAGTTGTGTTTAGATTTTCAAATCATATGCTGGTGCTGATTTAATAAACAAAACATTTAAGAAACATTTAAGTTATAAAAGGATTATCTAGATTGCTTGTTAAAAAATACAGCATCCTAGGCTCTGCCACTGGACATTGTGGTTTGGGTGGTCTGAAACAGGGCCTGTAAATTAGCATTGTAACAAGCACTTCTGGGTTTTCTAATGCAGGTCTTTTTTCTGGGCTTTTACCCTCTAAGAAAAACTGTCCTAGAGAAACCCTATAATTGAAATTATGTAGAATAAATGAATTATAGCTTATTTTTTAAAAGCTCATGTGTGAAAGTATTCTATATCAGAACCAGTTTGTGAGACACTATGATTTTACTTATGAGGGGTATATATTTAAGCATTCTATATTTCAAGATGTAACTGGTACCTTTCTTTTTGTGTCCTATAAATTTTTTAGTACCTTCAGTTTGGGAAATGACACATTAGCTATGTTCAAAGTCTAGTTCTAATCAGGCTTTAGGAAATTTTGTATATCATTTGATAATTGAATGTACAAATTGAAGTATATAAAACTACATTTCCTTCCTCTACTATTTTTGGTGAGGTAACAAGTTATTATTTCAGATGTACAAATACAAATAAATATGTACATCTGAAAACATGAATTGCAAGTTATTAAATCTGTAGACAAGTCCTGGTTTTAAGGTTTTTCATCTCGTTTTGAAAACTTTTTTTCATGTGTTAAAGTTTGTTTATTTAAATTTTTTAGGATATGTATTTGTACCACAAATTTTTGGTGACTAATATTCCATATATATTACCAAGCATAGTTTTATATGATCTGGTCTTAGTTGTAAACACATAATCATTTTGTTGCTATATTTATATTATTTTTTAAATAAGGCATCTGTTTTTTTCTCTTCCCAGTATTGTTGTCCGGACATGATAAATGAGGTTTTGGGATTCGGTAAAACAGAAATTTCAAATGCAACTCAAGTGGTTGACTCAGAGAAAGGAAAATTGATTATGTTAGTAAATGACTTTTATTATGGAAAACATGAAGGAGATGTCCAGGAAGAACAGAAGACTCATACAACCTTTAAATGCTTCAGTTGCTTGAAAATTCTGAAAAATAACATTAGGTATGTAAATATTTTTATTTCTATTTGAAAATTGAAGTACTACAGATATAAATGTTTTTTTATCTTACATTTTTCTGGGCTGTTTAAGCAATTTTAGCACTTTATACAAAGAAGAAAGGCATATTTTCTTTCTGAAAAGCTTTTGCTTTTAGAATTTTGACTCCCGGGTCTGTTTATTTACTTATTAATTTTTACATAGCATTAGAAAGGACAAAGTTGGGGCTGGAGGAATGGCTCAAGTAGTAGAGCACTTGCCTAGCAGGCACGTAGACCCTTTGTTCAAGCCCCAGTACCGCCAAAAAAATTATTTATTTTTTTTAAACAAAGCTGGGCTCCGGTGGCTCACACCTATATTCCTAGCTACTCAGGAGGCAATGATCAGGAAGATCGTGGTTCAAAGCCAGTCTGGGCAAATAGTTTGTAAGAGCCTATCTTGAAAATACCCAACACAAAAAAGGGTTGGTGGAGTAGCGCAAGTGGTAGAGTACCTGCCTAGCAGGTGTGAGGCCCTGAGTTCAAACCTTAGTATCATTAAAAAAAAACAAAACAAAGAAAAAGGATAGTTTATTTTAAGTTAAGATCAAATGAACTTCATTTTTCTCTTAGTAATGCTAGTGCTTCAGGAATTTTTGTTAGGTATTTTTCATTTTCTAGCTATCTTTGAATTTTATTTTTCTTCATGTTTTAAGAAGAAACACTTTTTCAGAAGTGTCCAGGTTGATTTCTTCCATACTAATCTTATTTAATCAAATCTTTTAATTCATGATTAAAATTTTTGGAACATATATCTTGTGGGAAAATCATTTGTTTTTAGCGATATATCAGTTCCAGGAGACATGTCTGCTTTGACTTTTAAAATTTGGCACCTTTAAAAATTAGAGATTTCATTACCAATAGAATTCTGAAGATCATATGTGCAGTCTTTATAATCTTTGCGTTACATGATATATTTTGGAAGATAACATCTTACTAAGTATCAAGAACAAAGTAACAGGACATGCTGAATGATACTTTTCATTGAATAGATAGCCTGACATTTATATTAAATAAGGTTGTTTTCTATCATTTCATTACAAATTTTTTTTTCAAATGTTTGTCAAAAATTGAACACTTGTACACTTAATCACCTTGATACTATCCATAACATTTTAGTATACTTGGCTTTGTCATTTTTTTACTTATCATTCCTTTAAACTGATTTTTCTATTGCATTTGAAAGTAAGTACTAGACATTAGTGTACTTTCCTTATATAAGATATGTGTGTATGTGTATATAACTTTCACCTATAATTAGTGCTTAAGTACCCACAGTGACTTCTGGGCCCAACATTCATTTATTTTCCTGTGTTTTCTTTGGTGATTTGGTCCTGTAACAATGTTTTTTTGTTGTTGTTGTTTTTAATGTAATGCTTTCTAGTTTTCAAAATCTTTTTTATACATTTTATTCCATATGAATTTTCATATTTCTTTACCTCCTTTTATCACACGATAACAGCCACTAAGAGTTAATGATCTCAGTAGCTCAATAGAAAATTGTGCTTAAACACATAACATCGAAACATCATTACAATAGAACTATGCCACCTGTTTCCACAGTCTTATCATTTTAATAGTAAAATACATCCAAAAATCATGATAGTAAATGTGGTAAAATGTGTAGAAGTATAGTTCACTGATTTAATTCTTTGTTAAATGTGAAATATAACCTATTTTAGCATGTGTTTTGGCTTTTAATTTAACATTAGCCCATTTAAAATAAAAAATGAAAATGAAAAATTCTTTTTTTCAGGAATTGTTTCAGGAGGCTAGTTCAAAAAGATTTAGAAATTTTAAGCATATTACATTTGATAACCTCCAGGAAGTAAGCATTTAGAAATAAGTTCGATCAACCCTAATGGTAAGCACCTTGTGACCAAAGAAGTTAAATATATAATATTTGGACTTAATTTTTCCCTGTAAAACCTGGGAAGACAAATTGCTGTTTTTATAGAAAGGAAAGAAATGTATCAAGATACTCCTCTAGGATATACACTATGATATGGGCTGTTTTTTTTTTTTCTTCTCTCAATTGAGTGTCACTAAAAACAGGTGTATTTTGCTGTATGAATATAATTGCAATAAACTTTTTAATTATTTATTTCCCCTATTCCCATATATTGGTTTGAGAAGTTTGAGCTCCACATAGGGGCTCATATAAAAGTTGAGAGAACTCAGCTCACTAATTAAGGGATTCCTTTATTTACATAGGTATACCGAAGTGCTTCAGGTTATGAAGCTGAGTATTTATTGGCTCATATTTTTTTATATATAAATATTTAACCAAGGCTAAGATTGTCTGTAGGTGTTTGTTAGAGCTAGTGTTAAAACCAAAGGAAGAAACAAAGATGTTTCGAGGTTTACCACAACCTGCTGCAAAGATACACATTATTAGGAGGTATGAAAAGAGATGGATGCCACAGCCTTTGGGGTGATTATTGTCCAGATTGATGGCATTATCCTGTGGTTTCAAGATGATTATTTTTTACCATCTCAAAATGAATAATTGTTAATCGTTGACCCAGTTTAAACGTTGTTTTAATTGAATAACTTTACTTTCAAATTCAGCAAAAAGCTTTGGTAAGCTCTTTTAAATAGGTATACACATTTATATTGCCCTCTCCACTGTTGAAGGTCAGAGTTCCTGCTCATAAGAAGCCTTTTAGGGAAGCTGAAATAGCAGAATGTAAAACTGAAAAATGGACGTTGCCTACAAAGGGCATAGTCTGCAAGTTAAAATGCTAGCAGTAAACCAGTATCACTAAATAAAATAAAAGGTTCTTGTAATTGTAGGCATTAAAGTTGCTATTACATGCATTTAAAAACCAAGACACAAGTAAAAATACCAGTAATTTGTCTTTTAAGAAACTGGAATCTATTATGTATCTTTAAGGCCTTAAGACATGTCTCTCATGATTCTGGCTGCTTTTGGTAATAGGGTTTCCTTCCTTTCAGTAGCTCATTTTAAATATATGTAGTACTTCAGGCACAGAAAGGAAGACTGCTGTTTTATACAAAAGCACATTTTAGTAATCTGAAATAATGACTGTGAGTTAGATCAAATTAGTGATATTTCAGATTACGTTAATGACTTATTTTAAAACAAAAATGAACAGAAAAGATGTTTACTTCGCCACTTAAACAGAGTGATTATTTAACATCTGCTTTTCTAGAGGATTTTAAGACTTTAGATTTTATATTTTTATAATTTTAGGCTTAGATACTTATTTGTAACATTTTCTTTTTGTTTTTAAATCTGAATTTTTGCACCTGTTGACAATCATTTCTAGGTTTATGAACCACATGAAACACCATTTGGAACTTGAGAAGCAGAGCAGTGAGAGCTGGGAAAACCACACCACCTGCCAGCACTGCTACCGCCAGTTTCCCACTCCCTTCCAGCTGCAGTGCCACATTGAGAGCACACACACTCCTCATGAGTTTTCTAGTGAGTTACAATTGCATTTAAGCACTGGACCTTACTGATTTTGACAATAGAAACTGGGAGCAAACCTTGATACCCGTTGAAAAATAAAAGTAAGAAGGAGACTTTTTCAGGGCCAAAATTGAAAAAGTTAAGTTTTAACTTTTGTCAGTTTTTAAATAAAACTAATTACTAAAATTAAAGTCCCTCTTGCAAATATTTCATTATAATAACTACCTTGTCATAACTCGTACATTTTGTGTTGGGACCAACTAAATCAGAAGGCTCAGATCATGGTTTTGAAATATGACATCAATGTTCTTTACTTTAATAAGAAATATAACTATAGTTGTAGTTAAAAAAAAAAAAACAAATTTTGGAGCTAATCAGCTTTAGTTCAAGATCTGCATCTTATTAAAGTTACAATTTTAGGCAAGGCACTTACTACTAGAATAATGGGATAATAGAAATGTCTTACTTGTAGTGCCGTAATAGGAATTACAAAAATTTTAATAGAAATTATAGTGAATTAATATATGTGAAGTGTGGAGAACTGTACTTGGCACCTAGTTAACAAACCATTCACTACTCCCGCCACTACTTCTTCTACTGCTACTATTGTTGACATATATGTGTAAAATTACTTTCTAATATTTACATATTAAAATGTTGCAATATGCATTTTCCTCCCACTTTTAGCCATTTGTAAAATCTGTGAATTATCATTTGAAACAGAACATATTCTTTTACAACATATGAAGGACAATCATAAACCCGGTGAAATGCCATATGTCTGCCAGGTACACACACATTTTATTTTATTTATTCTTAAGTGTTTGGTTTATTTGCTTGTTTTGGTTACAAGATTTAAACCTACTAGATTAGGGATCAGCAATTTTTGTTCTATAAATGGTCAGAAGTTTCATATGTTATGAAATATATGTCTTTTTTTTTTTTTTTTTTTTACCATTTAGGTAAAATTGATTACTAAAATTATAGACCCACTTATAAATAATGTATTAGTGAGAAATCCTTTGGCATAACTCATGTACTATATGAGGGGAAGGCAGTGAACTGGATTTGGCTAAAGGTTGTTGTTTGCTCACACCTGTACTAGACAAAGAAGAGCCCTGCTGGTGAAAGACATGTACTTATCTTACCATATAGGGAAGAATGTGATGAGATGAGGGAAATACAAAAACTGCTGTTAGTTATGAAGAACTCCAGCAAATGCTTTGGGAATAGAATTTTTCCACAATCTGAAGGAATAGAAGAAAAGGGAGAGAAAGATTCATTGCCACTACCATATCCTGGAAGCTATTCATAAAGAAAGATACTATTTTACATAGAAGAAGAAACACTTTACAGGACAGGAGGTCTCAAAGCTGGAAAATTCAAGACAAGATAAAAAAGACGGGAACCTAGTTATATTTGGGGAAGCATTCCTTTGAAAGATAACTTTTCTGTCTCATTTGGTGATTGTACTAGTTGGATTCTTGGTTGCAGTTGTCCAGGCATCCGAACTGGATTAATAGTACATAATGTCCTTTTAAACAAATTATCCATCATTGTTACTTTGTAACTGCACATCAGATATAACAAGTTAAACAAAACCTTGTTCTGTTCCTAGGTTTGCAATTACAGATCATCATCATTTTCTGATGTAGAAACTCATTTTAAAACATCCCATGAGAACACTAAGAATTTGCTTTGTCCATTTTGTCTCAAAGTTATTAAGATTGCAACACCCTACATGCATCATTATATGAAGCATCAGGTGAGATTTACTAATTCTTACTTATTTATATTAATGAAAATACATTATGACTCAGAATATTGATTATATTTGTCCCAAATATATAATTAATTTATATTGAATTACTTGTTAAAATTTCACTAGTTTTCCTTGCTTTCTTCCTAATGATGGTGTGGCATATAAATAATGAAAATTCTTAAAGATAGCCAGTAATAGGAAGCCCAAGATTGAAAGAAAACAGAGAAGGTAGATGAAATGTGCAAAAATTGGATATTTCTAGGTCTAAGAGCATTTATGGAAATAACTTTGAAGGGAGTTATCAAGAGCTAGTGAAAAGATGAGTTTGAACTGAGAAGGAAAAAAAAATCAAGGACTCATCTAAAATAAGATATGAGTCCTTTTTTTCCAAGCTTTCCCCCATTTTCTAACCCCTGTTTTATGAGAAGATGTATCATCATTGAGCCAGAGTGGTCTTTTGTATTTATGTGACAGAGGAAACAAGTGAATATATAAACTCTGCTAGAGAATTATATTTGGATCATCACCTGTTTTCTGGATGACTGGTGCCAGTTGTGCTGTATAAGTTTTGAGATTGTATATTAGTGCTTTTGTCCTTTCTTGTCCTAATATTAGGCTCCTTGACTCTTCTGAACCAATTAAATCATCCTTTCCTTGTGCTAAAAATGTTGATGTAACACGTATCCTACACCTCAGTGCTTGAGAAAGCAACAGTGCCTTTGTCAAAATCAGAAGCCCTTGGTTTTACTGTATCTGATTGTGTAATCAAGTTTTGCCAACTCATTAAAAAGCCCAGTGTGTTTTCTCATTGATTAAATTGGTACACGAGTTTATTCACCATTGATACTCATTTTACTGTCAGTTTCAGGTGTTAGAAATCAACTTGTGGGGTTTTTTTGTTTGTTTTTGCAGTCCTGGGGTTTGAACTCAGGGTCTATACCTTGAGCCACTCCACCAACCCTTTTTTATTTTGTGAGGGTTTTTTTTGAGATAGTGTCTTGCAAACTGTTTCCATAGGCTGGCTTCGAACGGTAGTCCTCCTGATCTCTGCCTCCTAAGGAATATAGGCATGAGCTACCAGCATCCAGCAACTTGTGTTTTTTAATTAGGAAAGATCATAAAAGTAGAATTCTCCAAATAAATTTGGTCTCACCAGTGTTGTGACTAGAATACCACCCATCATGAAGAGGTTCTTCAAGATCTTCTATTCTAGATCTCCCCAACAGTGTTTTATCAGGTGTTTAGTAGAGGTTCCTACCAAATTGTCACTGGATGTAAATTTGGTAAATGCCTGGAGTTTCAAAATAAAACAGTTTTGTTTTTTAAAACAAGGCTTCTCAGAATTTTTAATATGGTAATGACATCATAAGTCTCCCAGCAAAAGATAGTAATACATCATTTCCCAAACTTACTTGGCCAGGACCAGTGGGCTCTTTGTTTGAGCAGAGGTTTTTGGCATTTCTTGATAAAGAAAGTTTGGGAAACACTACCCTTAATACTCTGTATTTCATCTCTTAGAGAGTGAGGTATGAAGCAGTAGTTCTGTTTCATTATGAGGCTTTTAGTGTAATTGTCCTCAGATGCTTTATTAAGCTCTAGAGTGAGAGATAGCTGTGGGAATAGTGATAACTGTGATCAAGATCGATGGGCCCAGTATGCAAGGTGCATAATTTATAATCAAATCTTCATCTCCAGAGTTGTCTTCACTTGCCACAGGTGCCCAGTTTTCTTGTTTGTTTGGAGTAGCGGGGAGGTAGACTATTAATAAGAAAGGTCATCAGTCATCATTCAGTCCATTTATAATTTGTATACTAGAAAACTGTAGCTGAGTAGAATTATGAACTTGTAATTGAGATGACATTATTAGTGAAATATTAGACAATTGCTAATTCTTTGTCTCCTTTTATTGTCTTTGAAGATCTCAGCTGTAACTTTTTTTTTAAAAGATAATATTTTTATTTTTTTATTGTGCTGGAGGTACATTGTGGCATTTACAAAAGCGCTTACAACCATCCCATTCCTGGAATAGTTTAATAGGTCTCATTTTTTCACTTATATACATGTGTGTACAGTATTAGCACCATATTCATACTCCTACACCCTTTCCCCACATCCTCCCCACACCCACTGTTACCAGCCTCCTAGACAAGACCCGTTCTGCCCTCCTGTTCTCTAATTTTGTGAAAGAAAAAAATATTGACATTTTTGTTTGTTTAAAATAGCTATGCAGGGACTTTCCTTGTGACATTTCCATGTATATATGTATTATAACCTGAATTGGTTCATCTCTGTTTTTCTCCTTTCTACCGTAATCCCCTTCATGTGCTGATTTCAGCAAGTTTAAAATTCTGTATTCATTTTTGTATAGGAAGTACATCAATCACATTAACCTTCCTAACTTCCTTCTCTTACTCACCCTCTCTCGATTGTGACCTCTCCTTAGCATGACCTGTTTTTTATATTATTGCTTGTATTTGTAGGTCTGTATTCTACATATGAGAGAAAACATGAGGCCTTTGGCCTTCTGAACCTGGCGAACATCACTTAAGGTGATGTTCTCCAGTTCCATCCATTTACCTGCAAATGACAAAATTTCATTCTTTATGACCGAATAAAATTCCATTGTATATAAATACTACATTTTCTTAATCTGTTCATCAATTGTGGGGCACATTGGCTGTTTCCATAGCTTAGCTATTGTGAATAATGCTGCAGTAAACGTGTGTGCAGGTGCTTTTATTGTAACCTGATTTACATTCCTTCAGGTATATTCCTAGGAGTGTTATTGCCGGATCATATGGCAGTTCTATTTTTAGTTTTTTGAGGAGCCTCCATACTCTTTTTCCATAGTGTTTGTGCTAATTTATGTTCCCACAAACCATGTATGAGTGTTTCTTTTTCCCCACATCCTCACCAACATTTGTTGTTTGTGTTCTTGATGGTAGCCATTCTAACATGAGTGAGTTGGAATGTTAATGTGGCTTTGATTTACATTTCCTTTATGGCCAAAAAAATAATATTTTTTATCTTTTAGGTGATTTTAGAGCTAACAACCTAGTTTATATAACTTTTAAGAAATAATGAAAGAATTTCATACGTATCAAGCAACCTTATTAGATTATTAATAAAATAATAAGCGATTAACATGCTAATCACTCATCTTACGGCAGCAGGGTGTTTAATCCTCACAACCATCACGTGTATGTTATTATTTCCATTTTATAAGTGAGGAAGCAGAGCTTCACAGGAAGTAACTTGCCTAATGTCACATTGTCTAATAAAAGGCAGAGTCACATTTTGACTGTAAAGGCGAGGTGTTAACTGCCCTGTTACAGAGTTGGAGTTCACATTGGCATTAGATCTAAAGATAGAAATTTTTCTACATGTAGAAAGAATTACCCTTAAATTCCTTAAGGCTCCCAAACAATATAGTGTACTTGTCAATAATTCAGTACAATTATTTATCTATACTAGGAATAAATCAATGATTTCTTTTTGAGCATAATGTATTAAACTATAACACTGAATCTCATCACCATTACATATTTAAATGCATGCATACACGAGAGATGTGTAAGACTGAGTCCAAGGGGATAGTTGAGTGATATATTCTATCTCGGGTCTGTTGAATACTCACTGTTTGAAATGGGCATTTTGAACTAGATAAATTATACCTATAATTCATATGTATTTTTCTGTCTCTTGCTTTGCTGCCTCAGTATTCATTTATTTAATAAATATTTATTTTCAGTGCCTTACTGCATGCCAGAGCTGTTTTAGGTATTACCTAGCAGTGAACAAAGCAAATTCTTCTACATTTTGGAATTCACATTGTAGTGAAGGAAGAAATTTGTGTCTGTGTATGTGCTAGTGATAAGTACCGTGGGTGGAAAACGTGGAGTGGTAGGAGTGGAAAAGTGGTTGCTCTTTATTATACAAGGTGGTGATCAAAGGGCCTCTTTGAAGGAAGTTAGAGTGTATGCCATGTAGCTGTCTGGGAGAGGTAAAGTTACAGCTTGATTGGCAAGAAGGCCAGTGTGGCTGCAGCAGACTCAGCTAATAAGATGAGGTCCATAGCAATAAATGCAGACCAATTTCGTGGAGCCCTGTAAGCCAGAGTCGGGACTGTGGAAAGCCTCTGGAAGTTTTTGGTGTATTTCAAGAATCACTGGCAGCTATGGGACAAGAGGATGTGAGAGAAAGACAATAGAAGGTTTTGTGATAGTCCAGGTAAGTAAATAGCTTGAGCCATTACGCTAGCAGTGGTTGCAAGTAATGACAAGAGGAAGATCGTGAATAGTTTTGCAGGCAAAGCTGGCAGGTTTTATCAATGTGTTGGATGTGGGATGTGAGAAAGAGTGACCTGAGTAGCTGCAAGGATGAAGTTTTCATATTCTGTAGGGAACACTGAAGGAACAGATTTGGAAGGGTGGGGACAGGGAGATACTTAGGAGATAGAGAGTTCTTTTTTGTCCATATTGATTTCAGAAGCATATTAGACATCAAGTAATAATGTCAATAGGCAGTTGGATAGATGAAACTGGACAAGGTAACTAATTTAGGGAGTGATTATTGAGTAAAAAATTTCTGGGACCTAAGCTCTGGTGAATTTGTTTTCTGCCTTGTGTTTTGGTATGTGTTTTATGGTCACATACTTTCTTCCTCCTCCTCAAGCACATATAAGTGAATTTGTTTATGTTGCTTGTACCTATCATTTAATCAAATGAAACTCACTTCTAAAAAAGTCTTAAGATGTGGCTAGAATTATAACACATTCTTGTATTTTGTTTTGAATATTGTAATGAAGTTTTTTTCTGTTCTTTTAAAATTTAATTGACACAATACAATTTTACACATTTGTTAGGTGCAGTGTGGTTACTCATTACATGTATACAATGCATGATGAGCAAATCAGGGCAATTAGCATTTCTCTTTCCTTAAATATTTATCATTTTTTATGCACAGAAACTATGTATGACTGTTAGACAACACAGCTCTAGAATTCTAGTTTCATCATTGCGGAAAATTTTATTGGACATCTGTGCTTTATGTAACCATTTCTATTACATGAACTTTCTTTGAAATGTCTGGTTAGTTATATTTGGTTGCAAGGAGTTTATTTTACCAGCTTGTCAACCAATGAGTAGTAGCAAACATTTTTAAATAACTTACTTTTTCTAGGTAAAAACACTAATACAGCTCATTTTCACAGTATCATTTCTTTAAATATTTTAAGTTTATAATTAAAAGAGCTTTCACACCCCACTTGTTAGAACTCTTATTAAAACCTGTTAATAGAACTTTCATGTTTGATTCCAGTATAGTATCAAGTACTTATGAAATTCAAATTCTAATACAAGTTTTAAAAAATGAAATGGTATTAGTATTACTTGTAATAGTAAACCATCATTACATTTAAGGTAGAGCAGTTTCAGAACCCAGGATTTATGGTTATAGAAATTAGTTTGATCCTTTTTTTCTGCTTCCCCACAGAAAAAAGGTATACATCGTTGTACAAAATGCAGACTGCAGTTTTTGACATGCAAGGAGAAAATGGATCACAAGACTCAGCATCATCGAACATTTATAAAACCTAAACAATTAGAAGGATTGCCTCCTGGAACAAAAGTGAGTTCCAATATGTTACATTTTAACATTTTGTGTAATAAAAAATGAACTCCTATCCTGTTTTATCTATTGAACATAATACTTTAAGTTACTGCTAATTTTTTTTAAACTAGTTTTAGATTTTATTCTTACTCTTAGAAAACCATTGTTTTGAGCTCAGTGGTGGGTGCTGTGTTGTGGTGACTCTCCTTTTCATGCAGAGTGCAACTAGATCAGCCATTCCCTGGGCCAGTGGGTTGCTTCTGTATCTATAGAAATTTTTTAACTATTCCTTTGGCAGTGTGTATATTGGTTTTAGCAGCTAAACTATAAAGTGTTTGCTATCAGGAATTGTATTTTATTATTTATCTTCATATCCCCAGCATCTGGTATAGTGACTTGAATACCATAAGTTCTCAGATGTTTGTTGAAGTTGTTATTATTGAGTCTACTCTCAAAGAAGCAAATTCTGCTGCTGGACAGCATTGCGTTTTAAGTGAGCAAACACAAATCTGACTGCATACTGATGATTGTTACTTACTTTTCCCTTTTTGCCTCATATACATCTGTTTTCTCTGACTTCTTTATACACAGTCAGCTCTTGAATATTTGCTCCAGTGGAGGGAAACAGAGGCATGGATAATCCAAAGTGACATAATTCCCAAAACATTTATATTTGGCTTTGGGTACTTACCTTTGAATGTGGGTATGTCTGTTATTGAATTAACTAAACAAATAAAGCCATGCTCTGAAGACCTAGAGCAAGAGAAGCTGTCCAGCATCCTTCCCTGCAATCCATTCATTTCATGCTGGGACTAGACATGCAGAACACTAATGTAAGCAGTGCAGTCCTCTCTCATTTCTTCCCTTATTAATAATCATATTAATGAAAATGATACTAAATGTTTTCATAGCATCTTAGAATTGCCTAATTCTAAGTGTACTTTTTTCATACATTTTATTATTTAATCCATACAACAATTCAGTGATGTAGACAAGGGAACTATTGCCCTATATTATAGATAGGAAGAAGCTTAAAGAATATGAGTTACTTATTCAAGGTCACATGGCTAGGAGAGTATAGTATGAGGTTTAACCTCAGGACCTTTGAGTCTTGGTACAGTGCTTTAGTATAATATCCAAGCACGTGTATTTTAGCACTTCACCATAGGCTATCCTCAGATACACCAAGAGAGCATAGTCAAATGTTTTATGACAGTGTTGGTTGGCAATTGTGTTTTCCATTGTCAGCTAACAGATATATCAAATAGCTTCTCTTTCTGAACAGTAAATGTTAGCCTTTGTGTATTAATTTATGTTAAGAAAATTTTAAATATTAAATTCTACTTAGTATAATACATTAACATAACCCTTTTCATACATTTGTAAGCATAAATCCTGGGCAGTAAAGTCCCATTTACTGTAGATCTGTTTGTTTTATAGTTGTCAAAGAGGAATATAGGTCTTTCTAAAGCTGTTTTTCAGTCTTTGTTATTTAAGTTTTGAGGTCTGTGTTTATAGTTTTTTTTTTTTAGTTAGATCATGAGATAGTTATGAAATGTGTCCTTTTGATGTTTATACAATTACATTAACTCTTAGTTATTCATTAATTATGTTAACATATAACTGATATCAATACAAAGTGTAATATTATAAGTGATTAAATATCAAGTTTAATTTTATTTAATTGCTTTGAATATTGAGAGTAAATAGAAGTCTAAACTCAATTAGTTTATCTGTACTTTTTCAAAATATTTGAGTTTAACTTTTTTTGTACAGTGATATTTTAATATTAATGATCAATTTTTTAAAGTAAATAGTCTCTTCATTTTTGTAGGTTACTATTCGAGCTTCAGTTGCGCCTCTTCAGTCACCATCTTCAGCTATACCTTCCATTAGCACAAGCACTTCCGTCCCTCAGCTCTCACCTCCAAGGACTGAAAATATAACTACTAAAAATCCTACAAAATTGAATACAAGTAAACCTAATACAACCAAATCTGATGCAAGTAAACCTAATGAGAATAAGCCTACTGGAAATAAATCTAAATGCAAATCAAAAATCTCTAATATGCAAAAGAAAGACAGCACATTGACTAATAGCAATAAAAAAAGTAAAATCAACACAGCATTGAGGAACTTAAGGTAATGTTTTATTTCTGATATACAATACCAATTTAAACTAAAGTGTAAAAGCATTATACTTTAGTTGATAGAATTAATATAGTTCTCTCATATTAGTTTTCTTTTATGATCTATTTACATATATATTTTTTTATGTCTCCATAAGGTACCGCCGGGGCGTTCACAAGTGCATTGAGTGTTGTTCCGAAATAAAAGATTTTGCAAACCATTTTCCTACATATGTGCGCTGTAGTTTTTGCAGATATAACACTAGCTGTAGCAAAGGCTATGTAAATCATATGATGAGGTAAGATGAGTTAAATTTGTAAATTGCCAATTAAAGTTATAGTTCAGGAAGTTATTGTATTAGAAGCCAGTTTTTCTCTTCAAGGAGCTAAAAGATATTGTCTAGAAGTATTTTCTAGCACAGAAACTCCAGAAATTGCCATATTAAATTTCTGAGTATAGTTAAACTAATGAAGTTAAGATAGATTTGTTAGGGAAATAACAAATTTATTTTTTTCTGTACATGTTTAAAATGGTTATTTTCAAACAAAAAACTAAATATCTTAAATATATTTGCCAAATATTTGTACTCTGATGAGTATTATCCTCTTCAAAGCAGTCACTTTGAGAGACTACTGGATTTTCAGGACTTTTATTAGGTCTGTTTCTTTTCCTTTCTTTCTCTATAATCCATCTGTCTGTGCATCCAGTTTCCAACTATCAAGCCATCTATACTTAAATATATTCAGTGAAAAGGGGAAACTCTTCTGTTTGTGATGCCAGTATTGGAACTCTTTTTTATTAATTCATTCACTTTAGATTACTTGAGCACCTGTTATTTACTGTTTGCTAGGAAAACCCTC
Organism: Castor canadensis; assembly: GCF_047511655.1. NCBI lineage: Eukaryota > Metazoa > Chordata > Mammalia > Rodentia > Castoridae > Castor > Castor canadensis. The sequence continues at coordinate 146,139,044 of NC_133387.1, read as the reverse complement.
CAGAGCCCACATTACTTTCATTTGGATTTCATTATGTATTAGTACAATGCATACTTTACTTTTTAGGATGGATTTTTATTTTTAAACAACGGTCAAAAGTTACTCAAATACAAACCTGATATGCTGCTTATCCAAAGTGTTGTTCCATGTTTTAACACAAATAGAACTTATGTATTACTGAGTTTCTTGCAGATCATAGCATGTTAAGCACCAGCTGGAAAAAGTTCACTCTCCCAAGTTTCTTTTACTTTCTGATGATTAGCAGACACTGCCTTCAAGGTTCTCCTAGCTTTCTTGGTGGCTTCAGTAGTTCTCTCAGTTTTTCCCTCCATGATGGTCAGCATGAACTCCCGGGGTTTTGACTTCTTTAGGTCTAGCAATTCAAGCCAAATTTTAAAGTTTTTAATAACCTCTTTCTTGCTATAGTACTATTTTAGTCTCATCTTATACACTGTTTATTCCGTTTTAATTCCCATTTTTCCATGATACTCAGAGTTTTGACTCCTTTTGCCAGTCTAGCAGCACCCATCTAACTTATGATCGCCTCAGCATCAGAGTCATCTGCTTTGTTTTGGTCCATGGCACTTTGTCATGCTTACCTGTCATAAAGGCTAGCATAAGATACGAACTTCTTTCCCTTCCAACTTTCTCTATGCTCAGGTCTAGACTATCAAACAGTACATATGTGATTCAGTCAACTAACTTCATAAACTTTTAAGTTGGATTGGTACTTACATTTTCGTCTTTAGTCTTTTTAAAGACATCCTTATTTTATTTTTTTTCTTTTATTATTCATATGTGCATACAAGGCTTAGGTCATTTCTCCCCCCTGCCCCCACCCCCTCCCTTACCACCCACTCTGCCCCCTCCCTCTCCCCCCTACTCCCTCAATACCCAGCAGAAACTATTTTGCCCTTATTTCTACTTTTGTTGTAGAAAGAGTATAAGCCATAATAGGAAGGAACAAGGGTTTTTGCTGGTTGAGATAAGGATAGCTATACAGGGAGTTGACTCACATTAATTTCCTGTGCGTGTGTGTTACCTTCTAGGTTAATTCTTTTTGATCTCACCTTTTCTCTAGTTCCTGGTCCCCTTTTCCTATTGGCCTCAGTTGCTTTTAAGGTATCTGCTTTAGTTTCTCTGCGTTAAGGGCAACAAATGCTAGCTAATTTTTTAGGTGAAAGACATCCTTATTTTTATGCACATTTTAAAAATACTTTTTCAGTACCCCAAAGATTGAGGGACTAATAAGTCCCTCAGTTGTTAACCTGCCCTTTTCATTTTTCTAAAATTGTTTTCAACCCAAAATGTTTCCCTTTTATCTTCATCCTAATATTAATCTCTGATTTCAAACATATCCCACTTCTTCAAAGTTAATCCTGTCTCTTAACTCCAGTTCGTCATGACCACCTTCCTCTCTATCTCTATTGGCTTTCTACTCCTTGCAAACATTTTGAGAATGCTTGTTTGTTTTCAGGGTGAAAGAGATTTGTCCCTAGTATACATTTTCTTTTTAATTTCTTGTCTCCTTTTTTACCATCAGTATTTGTAAGTGTTTATTACTAGCTGATTTATGATTGCTTTATTCTCCCTTAGCACCTACCAACTAACACTGCTTCTTTTTTTTTTGTTATATTACTGTAGTGGGGTACACAAAGTGTTTACAATATATCATAGTTAAATTCACCACCTCCATTGTTTTCCTTTATCCCCTTACTCCCATTCTTAGAATGGTTTCAACAAATCTCATTTTTCCATTTTCATACATGAGTATATAATATTTCTATCATATTCACCTTCTTTCACCCTTTCCTTATAGCCTTCCCCCTCCCACTGGAACCAACCCCCAGATGGGATCTGCTTTACCTTCCTGTCCTCCATCTTGAACAGACAGTTCTGTATGTATAAGATAGCTATACAGGGAGTTTCATTATGACATTTCTGTGTATGTATGTACTATATCCCGAATTGGTTCATCTCCTCCATTTTTCTCCTTTCTACCTTAATTCCTGTCTTACGGTGATTTCAGCAGGCTTAAAAAATTTATATGCATTCTTGTATAGAAAATATATCAACAATATTTACCTTCTTTACCCTCTCCTTCCTGTTAGTGTCCCTCTCTTAGTGTGGCCTGTTTTCATTATTGTCCTTCATTCTTTAGGTGTCTGTTTGTTGTTCAGCGGGATTTTTGTCTTGGTATTATATATGCATTGTGTTTAACCCCCTCCTCCACTGCCCTTCCTTTCCCCCCATCCTATGTTGCTTAAGTTTTCAGCATGTTTCCTTGCATCTTGTTTCTTCACAGATGTGCTATATTTCATTATTAACTTTCTTTCCTTCTTTTCCTCCTCCCTTGGTCTCCTCTACAAGTCCAACACCTGCAAACGACAACCTTTCATTCTTCTTTATGACTGAATGAAGTTCCATTGTATATAAATAGCTCCTTTTCTTAATCCATTCATCAGTTGTAGGGCATATTGGCTGTTTCTTTAGCTTGGCTATTGTGAATAATGCTGCAGTAAACATGGTTGTGCAGGTGTCTTTATTGTAACCTGATTTACATTCCTTTGGTTACATCCCTAGGAGTGGTATTGCTGGGTCATATGGCAGTTCTATTTTTAGTTATTTGAGGAGCCTCTATACTGTTTTCCTAATGGTTGTACTAATTTACATTCCCACCAGCAGTGTATGAGGGCTCTTTTTTCCCCATATTCTTGCCGACATTGTTGTTTGTGTTCTTGATGATAGTCATTCTGACAGGAATGAGGTGAAATCTTAAAACATGGTTTTGACTTGTATTTCCTTTATATGGCTAGGCATGTTGAGCATTTCTTCATATTTTTTGGCTACTTGGACTACTTCGTTTGTAAAAGCTCTGTTCAGTTCATTTGCTCATTTCTTCTTTGGGTCATTGATTTTGGAGGAGTTTAGTTTTCTGAGTTCCCTATGTATTCTAGTTATTAATCCATTGTCAGATACATAACTGGCAAAGATTTTCTTCTATTCTGTGGGCAGCCTCTTCAATCTGGTTACCATTTCTTTTGTTGTGCAGAAGCTTTTTAATTTCATGGAGTACCATTTGTCCATCCTTTCTCTTAGTTGCTGAGCTATTAGAGTTCTGTTTAGGAAGTCCTTGCCTGTGCCTGTTGCCTCCAGTGTATTCCCTGCTCTTTCCTATACTTGCTTCAAAGTTTCAAGTCTTATATTAAGGTCCTTAATCCACTTTGAGTTAATACTTGTACAGGGTGAAAGACATGGATCTAGTTTCAGTTTTCTGCATGTAGATAATCTAGTTTTCCCTGCAACATTTGTTAAAGAGGCTGTCTTTTCTCCATCATATGTTTTGGGTACCTTTGTCAAAAATAAGGTGGACATAGCTGCATGGGTTCATATTTAGGTCTTCTGTTCCATTGGTCTTCATGTCTGCTTTGTGCTGGAACCATGCTGTTTTTATTGCTATGGCACTATAGTGTAGTTTGAAGTTGAGTATTATTATGCCTACAGCATTGCTTTTTTTGTTCAGTGTTTCCTTGGCTATTCCCATTTTTTTATGAACTTTTGGGTTGATTTTTCAGTCTCTGTATAAATGTTATTGGAAGTTTGATAGGAATTGCATTGAACATGTAAATTGCTTTTGATAATATAGCAGTTTTCACAATTTTCGCCAGTCCATGGGCATGGAAGATCTTTCCATCTTCTGTAGTCTTCTTTCTTAATGGTTTATAGTTTTCTTCTTCATCCAACACTGCTTCTTTAAGATGATCTGTCATGAGGTTCAAGTCTAATCCCAGCTTCTTGGGAGGCAGAGATTGGGAGGATCACAGTTCAAGGCCAGCATGGGCCCCCATCTCAACCAATAGCTGGGTGTGGTGGTGTGCACCTGTTGTTCCAGCCACTCAGGAAACATAAATAGGAGGATTGTAGTCCAGGCCTACTGGGGCATAAATATGAGAGCGTATCCCAAAAATAAGTAAAGCAAAAAAGGGGAGTAGCTCAAGTGGTAGAGCATCTGTCTAGCAAGTACAAGGCCCTCATTTGAAACCCTAGTACTGCCAGGGAGGGGAAAAGGGGGAGTGTTATCTATCTATCATGTCTTGTCATGAATTTATTAATTTATTACATTTATTCACCTTTTCATTCTCATTCCTCCTTGGCTCCATTAGAATACTTGACATGGTTGTCACTCACTTTTGAATCTGTTCTCCTTATCCTCTCAGTTACCACTGCTTTTCTTCTCCCTTTTTGGTTATTTCTCTGTTTCATTGCCTTGTCTTCTTCTTCCTTCATCACTTTACATCATTCCCTTTCTAGTTAATTTAACCACTCTCACTTTTAGCTTTCAACTTTAAGTCTTCCAATTTCAGTCCTAGTTTTCCTGAAATCCATCTGTGTATCTCTGTTCTGTAGATATTTTTACCCTAGACCAGTGAATGTTTCAGAAACAAAAGTAAGCCAAATGCTATCATCTGTCTAGGATTCACATGACTACCATGAAGTTCTTTATTATTTATTTATATTTTTATTTATTGTTGTTGTAGTGGGGTTTGTACTCAAGAGTCTTGCATTTTCTATAGACACCATACCACTTAAACTATGCCCCCATCCCTTTTGCTGTAGGTACTTTTTATTGTTATACACCGAAATTTATGCAATAACTTTCAGGCTCAGTTCTAGTTTCTGGGGTAAAAGGGTGCCCAAGGCAGACCAATAAGCAACAGAGGTAAGTTAATGTCAGATGGGAACAGATACTGAGTGGAAAATACAAAGTAACTTGGGAGGGCTACTTTAGAGGATGGTGAGGGGGCTGTGGCGATGTCACTTGAGCCAAGGGCTGAGGGGAGCATTAGGGCTAACCACCTGAACATCAAAACAAAAACAAGGTCATTAAGTTTCACCAAGATATGGTTGCCCACTGGAGGCTGGGCCAGAAGCAGGGAAATAAGCAAGTGTGAGAGGCAAGCATGCATCCCAGCCGAGAGTTAAGAGAAGGGCGCTTCCTCATGTGATTGCCACCTGCACCAACTAAAGCCGAGGGAGGGGAGGATAGGGACCGTGACCTCGTGACTGACAAGTAGTAAACTGCCTCAGTTAGTAAAACACTGACTGGAGCTCTGGGCTGATTGGTGCTGCAGGAACCCTGAGCACTCTCAACTCCGAGATCCACAATCTGGGCCTCCAGGTGCCACTTCCCAGGCGTGGCTCAAATGGCTTTAGGTTTTTTTAATAGGGTCTCGCTTTTATGCCCTGGCAGGCCTGGACCTCAGTCCTCCTATTTATGCTTGCCCGCATAGCTGGAGTTAACGTGCATACCACCATGCCCAAATTTTTATTGACTAAGTTGGAGTCTCACTAATGTTTGTACCTGTGTTGGCCTCAAAATGCGATTCTTCTGATCTGTCTCAGCTCCCAAGTAGCTAAGATTACAAGCATGACCCTCCGTGCCTGACTTCCTGAAGTTCTTTTGATACAGTGTGCATCATGGCTTTCTAAGACTCCTTCTTACCTCCCAGCTAATGCAGTGTCCTGTACTCATATCCGGTGTGGTCTAAAACAGGCCCCGGGATTTTTCCCTTAGTATGCTGCTAGGTAGAGTGCTAGTTTCTTACTCTGTTCCAAACACATAACTACCAAATGGGTCTTTAATTCTGCCCTTAGTTTATAGTGGATTAAATTGGAAAACATTTTATTTGTTAAACAAAGGGTCATTGTTCCTCCCTTGTCCCCTTTATCACAGGCTTCCCACCTGTCCTGTAGAATTTCTAAATCCATTCTACCTTAGAATATTCTCAGTTGGCTCCAGATGTTGTTCTTATCCTTTTCTGAATTCCCAGTGAGCCCCAGCTCTACAGTTCATTCTCATCTTACTCATTGTTAACCTGATGGAACTGAAAGTTTCCATTGTCAAAAGTTAGGTCCGTCCTTTCTGCCTTTTTCTCTACTTTAATAGTATTCTTCTTCCCCAAGGAATGGCACACCCTTACTTTTGACCAGTGTGGATGGACTCTTGTTCTGAGCTTGACGTCTGAATTGTAGAGAATAATCCTAAATATCTCAAAAGAGGAGATTAAAAAATTTTAAGGCAGTTGGAGCATTGTTGAAAATAAGACTCTCTCAAAGAAAAGCAATAAATTTGTAATTTTAAGTGATTTTCTTTAAAAATAATTTTTGGATTATTTTTATACCTTATTTGCTTATAGCTCTTAAGTACTGGAGAATATAAGACCTTTCAGTGTCTAATTCCTAAGTATTTTCAGTTCCTTCAGCCTTTTTTATTTTCTTGAAAAATCCTTCTGTATCTTTATAGCTATTCTTTGTTTTTGTGATTCTTGGTGTTGGAGTTTGAACGTCAGCCTACACCTGGATCCAGTTCACCAGCCCTTTTTTGTGATGGGTTTTATTCAAGATAAAGTTTCTCTAACTGCTTGTCTGAGCTGGCTTTGAACTGTGATGCTCCTGATCTCTGCCTCCTGAGCAGCTAGGATTACAGGTGTGAGCCACCAGTGCCCAGCTACATTCTTTGTTGTTACTGAAAATTTTTTTGTTAATACTGGGGTTTGAACTCAGGGCCTCATACTACTCGAGTCACAACATGTTTTAATTTTTAATACATATTACTTGTACATATTAATGTTATTTAGTGTGATTTCCATGTGTGCCAAGTACATTGATCCTATCTATCTACCTTTTTTCTTAATTAAAATGAACTCCTAGCTGTTAGCTAGCTTCTACCCCATCATATTCTGCTTTCCTTCATGCAACCTCAGAACTCTTATGTGTCACTGTTCATTTTTATCTTATCTTGTTTGTGACCATTCATTCATTTCACAAATACTTATTTTGTGCCTATGCCAGCCCCTGTCTGTGTCCCTCATTCTTTAACCCCAGCCATGAACTCCAGGGCAGGCAACTTGCCTCTTTGTATTTGTAATTATCAACCTCTAGTCTAATATCTTAAATAGTAGGCATACTACCAATATTGTTGAATATTAAGGAAATCATTCAAGTTGATACTGATACAGAATCAAGATTATTAAAATACGGTCAAAAAGGAGTTCTGGTCACGGTTTTCTTGAGGTATAATTTACACATAATAAAACTCACCTATTCATACATAACTTATGACTTTCCACAATTCCATACAGTCTGTAACCAAGTAGCATTTTTTGCAGGCAGGTGAGAACAGGGTCTTTCAGGATCTGTAATCCAAGCTGGCCTTGAACCTGTTATCCTTCTGCTTTAGCCTCCTGAATGCTTAGATGATAGGTCTGTGCCATCACACCTGGCCTAATAGATTTTTAAAACTTAGGTCTTAACATTATGTTCTTACTATATTATAGCTAAAACAATTTTTCTCTTTTCCCACTTTCATTTCTGTATTTCTATTAACTTTATGGAGATGTAACATGAACAGAGAAGGTAAATTTTTTTACTTTGTTTTTGGTGACAGAATCTTACTGTGTTTCCCAGGCTGGCCTCAAACATGCAGTCCTCCTGCTTTAGCATACCAAATGCTTTGATTATGGGCTTTTTTTTTTTTTCTCCTTTTTGCTAATACACAAAACTATATGTGTGCAATTTGTATATTAAATCTAGATAAATCAGAGGCAACGTAAGACCCTTTTTATAGATAAAAACTCCTACTCGTGGCTGAATTCAGACAACTAAAATTTTTAAGTTTTATTTTAATAATTCAAGCTGTGGACAGGTGTGGAAGACATCAAAAAATAAAAAATGTCATTTTCTCTCTTCCCTTACCAATAACTAGACAAGTAAAACAAAAAAGTATGCTTGTTTGAAGAGAAAACTTGTCTCATTTAAAAAATGATTCACATTTTTTTAGAAGTCAAAGTCTTTGCCTCTTCTGAAGAAACAATTACATATCCACATTTTTGCAAATAATTTCAGTCTTCTCAACTTCTTGAAGATCTCTTGTTTAAAACTATTTTTGTGATACTATCTTAGACTTGTAAACTCTTTAATAGTAGTTACCCCCAGGTCAAAGAAATGACTATTTGAAATTTTCTGAGAATGTTTTCTGGGGACTATTGCAAGCTAGAAAATTTTTTTTCCTATCCACACAGACTGTGTTGGTGTAACCATTTTCCTGGTGTGTTTGCAGTTGCTTCTCAAACTTTAGCTTACATAAGAATCACTGAAAAAGCTTATTAAAGTGTGTTCCTAGTTCCCATTGCCAGAGATTAATTCAGTGGGTTCATGGAGAGCCCAAGACTTTGCATTTCTAAATAAGCTCTTGGGTGATGCTGATGCTGTAAAACTCTACTTTTAGAATTACTGTGCTAAACTTGTCCTGGTTTTCTAGTATAGAAAAGCTTTCCTTACCAGACTTACAAGGGATAGAAAAGCTGTTGTCATGGACTACAAAGTTTGCTTAGTAGTTTTCTGTTCTGTGCATCAGGGAAGCATGAATTCTGCTTTAAGTTTTTTAAACTAGTAGTAATTGCAAAGGACTGTTGAAGTGTTTTAAGTTTACAGATAATCAGCAGTAGCATTTAGCACAAGTAGTGTTATTTCCTAGATCATTTACAGTCCATTCCCGTTCCTCTGTACAAGCGTACTAAGAATGGAAAGTGATTAAAAAAAAGTGATTGTTTCTGATAACTGCTCATACTATAGCAAAAATATGTTGTTAGCAAAAATTTTAAATTGCTTTCAGTGCTTAATAAAAATTAACTTGGATGCTCTTTCTTTTTTTTAAACTCTTTGAGAGTTTTCTTTTTTATATAATGGTGAAGTACTAGTCAAACAAAAATTTGAGTAGAATGGCTGGAGGAGTGGCTCAAGTGGTAGAAGCCTGAGGCCCTGAGTTCAAACCCCAGTGTCACTAAAAAAAAAAAAAAAGAAAAGAAAAATATTTGTAGGGTTAATACATGTCATTAGAAAATAAAGAGATATAGCTGGACATGGTGGTACATGCCTGTAGTCCCAGATACTTGTGAGGTTTGGCCCATGAGTTTGAGACTAGCCAGGACAGCATAGCAAGACCCTGTCACAAAAGAAAAGGAAAAGAAAAGATAAAATAAAATATAAAATAAAATATTTAATTTAACAGGGATGATAAGCATTATGACTTTTACTATATAGTAAAATTATTAAAATCTCTTGTCTTTCCAGCTTTCATAGTAACCGTCCAAGTAAAAGGTTTTGTTTATTTAAGAAGCATTCAGAAAATCTCAGGTAACTAGTGGATCTTTTTATTTTTTTATTCTTTCTGTTGAACAATGTTATTGATTTAATTTTTTCTTATATAACAGTCTTATTGATATCTGATTTACAAACCATACAATTCGTAAATTTAACATGTACAATGAACAGGTTTTATTATATCCAGAATTTTGCAGTCGTCACCACAATTTAGTACATTTTCATCACTCCAAAAAGAAACTCTATACTTACTTATTAGTGGTCATCCCCATTTCTCTCCAACTCTGCCCATTCCTAAACAACCACAAATCTACTTTGGATCTATCCATATAGACTAGTCCTTTGTGGTATCTTACATATAAATGGAACTACACATTGTGTGGTCCTTTGTGACTGCCTGTCAAGGTTCATCTGCATTGTAGCATATATCAACGCTCCATTCTTTTAAATTGCTGCGTAATGTCCCATTTTATAGATATACTATACTTTATCCATTTGGGTCTAAGTTTTTATATGGAAATCATTTCTCTTTAGTGTGTTCTTAGGATTGGATTTGCTAGCTTACGTGATAAGTCTGTGTTTAGCCTTTGAGAAATTTCCAGACAGTATTTCAACATAGCTCAACTATTTAACTTCCCACAAGCAGTGATTCAGGGATTGTTGTTCTATATCTTTTGCAATGCTTGTTATTACCTCTTTTTGATTATGAAATGGCCTATTGTGGTTTGCTATAATGTTTTTTATCAACCTGATGCTGGGATGCCAATTTGGAAATCTTCAGTGATTGTTACTGGATGAGTTCTGTTAATTACTATTTTGACCAGAGGTATGATATAATCTCTTGCTAAGTTTATTTTAGTGGTGACAATTGGTGCCAAGATGAAATGCACTTCCATTATAAGATGAGAATAAAAATAAAGCTTCCAACAGTATTTGAATAGTAAAATAACTAAGTTACTTAGTAAAATGACTATAACATATTCTCAGTTTCGAAGTAAATTTTGGAAACCACTAGAATTCTTGAAATTCAGTGTAGTCTTCATAATTCTTATTATTTCTTATTCAGACAAGGAAAAGTGTACCACTTGGGTACTATATAGAAAAAAATTATTGATGAATATTTGTAAATGCGTTGATAGCTTTGGTTTTACCATACATTTCATTCACAATTCATTGAGCATCATTTTTTCATATTGTAATTTCTTTGGACTCTGATTTTCTTTGTTCTTCTTATGTTGCCATTTTCTTTGAAATATTATTTTTGTCCCACCAAGCTAATATATTGAAGTAAGCTTTAGCAAATACTTAGTTTGATGCTTTGGGTCAGTAGAGAAAGTGGAAGATAATCTACCATAGTATTGTTGTAAGACATGTTTGTGTGTAATACGTGAATATCTTGTACATATTAAAAGGAAAGATTTTTGTAAAAAATGAAATGGGGTTTGTTTTATTCTAAAAATCAGATTTTAATTTGATTTTTTACCTCACTTGTTAAGCTCTGCTGTGTGTGTGGGGGGGAGGGGTTTATGGTTCTGAGATTTTTTTTTTTTAATGGATCAGGACTTCATGCTTGCTAAGCAGGTGCTCTTCACTTGAGCTACTCCAGCAGCCTTTTTTTATGTTGGGTATTTTCATGATACAGTCTCCCACACTATTTCTCCAGGCTGGCTTCAAACCAGCCTCCTGATCTCTGCCTCTTGAGTAGCTTCAATTACTGGCATGAGCCACTGGCACTGAGCATGTGTTTTTTATTGTTTGTTTGTTTTTATGTGTTTGTTTTTTCAGTTATTTGATTTAAAGATCTAGGTGTTCTCTCAATTTGGGTAGGTCTAAAACTGAAAATTGATTTCTGTGAATGGGACTTAGCATGTATGTAATTATATAAAAGCTTTTGTAATTATCCTTACTTTTAGCTACATATTATGCATTTTTCACTTACATAATGTAGCAGGTCTTATAGACAACCTGAACCAACCTTCAGGTAACATAGTTTATTAGGTGGCTGATAAGGTATGAATGAACATAAATAAACTGGATTTTAATAAGTACAATGAATTATTTAGTTAGCACTATGCTAACTCTACTCTCTGTATAAAGGAGATAATGCATCTACCTCCTCAGGTTGTTACAAGATGTAGATAAAATTGTATGTCTGAAATCAGCCTAGAACAGTGTTAAGCACTCAGTAAATTGCTAACATTGTAAAATGCTGACAAAGTAAATGTTTTAAGGAAGCAGAAAGTCAGGGATAACTAGTTTGAGCTTTAGTGTCAAGTGAAATGACATCATAAGAAAGACTAGTCAGGAGGAGTTGGTTTTGGTAGAAAGTATGATTTTAGTTTAGATGTTCCAGTGCAACCACTAGGGGTAAATACACACAACATGCTGTTAGAGCTTCAGGGGAGATAACAGTGTAAGATATCCTATTTGTTTTTTTCATGCACTTGTAAAACACATTTCTACTATGCAGTCAATATCAAAGGTATGTGTTTTTTATTAAGCAGGCAGTGTGATCCCATTTTGTGATCAATTGTTTGTTCACCTAAGCAAAAAATAATTAGAAGGATTCCAAATAATCTTTTGGACCCCTAAAGGTGGAGGAGCTACAACCAGAACAAATAAGACAGACAGAACCAACTTGAGTCCTCTCTAGTTTGATCTGCTGAAGCAGCATGATATTGTCTCATTTTCTGTGGACTTGGGTTTCTTTCATTCATTCATTGTCTCTCTCTCTCTCTCTCTCTCTCTCTTTCAGTACTAGGGGGTTGAACTCAGGGACTTGTGCTTCCTAGGCAGACACTCTGCTACTTGAGCCAGACCTATTTTCAGACCAAATTATGACAGTCCCAGCCTCCCACAATTTCCCAAATCAAGAAATTTGATTATAAATTCCAGTTACAAATCCCAGTTTAGAGAGAGCTTGAGTTAGGCATTCCATTCCTTGTCCAATGAACTGTGTCCAGTGAAAGAGGCATGTAACTTGCTGTTTACCAGTGAAATTTTTTATTGTCTGTGAGGCCAGTTGGTTCATAGAAAAGACTATATAGTTAGTTATTTAAGCTAAGTATTTTAAATTTTAACTTTGCTTATGCTTTTAAGTTACAAAAACTCCACTTAGAAATAAAAGACTTTTTAATCACTTTTCCAATCAATGCATGATAAAGTTCATTTAAATCGAACAGACTAAATTCTTTTCAACAATACCATTTATAGTTCATATTACATGCAACAATAGTGTAATTTATAGATTGAATTTTGATTTTCTTTTAAACAGCACTTCAAATGCTTGACCCAGTAAACTACTGCAGTTGCTTTATCCTTATAAATATAATAAATTAAATGTATTGTGCCTTTCTAAGTTCTCTGAAGCATTTCAATATTTTTATAGCCTTAATAATATTTTAAAATACATATCAACAAAAAAAAATCACAAGTCTAAACACATTTTAAACTAAAATCTTAAGGTCAGTGGCATGTGCTTTAGTATTCCAGTTATTATATTACGACATGTTTCTGATAGTAAATGCTGTCCAGTGTGATCCATTGAGTATAAACACTATTCTGTATTTAGAAAAAAATTTGACGACTATGGGAATTGTTTCCCAAGCTCTTTTAAAATTTGTAATTGTTACATATTTCATTTAAGAATTAGAAACATTCTGAAGTTTTTTAAAAAGGAGTTAGTAGTGTAGGCCCCAGCAGTTAGGCTAGTTAACAGTCTAGGATAATGAGGAATTCAAGCTTGTGGGTTGCAATATTTTGTTAGCTACTTTAATTAATTCAGTGTTTAAAAAAAAAAAGAATTATACCAACCTTGGATGGTTGTGTTAGAACCTTGACATGTAACATGCAATTGATGGCAACTGTCAAATAATCTATTTTTAAATTTTATCTTCTAATTTTATCTTTGACTAAATAAAACACCAGATTATAAATTCAATTAGAGCACAAACTACACTGTTTTTGTCGTTCATCATTATATTCATAATACTTAGAGGTACACTGTATGTAAAGGTAATCTCAGTGAATAAGTGTTAAGTGACTTTGCAGATGGGCAGAGGAACACATAGAACATGACTTGCCTACATTAATGTAAATTGTTACTGGAGTCAAGATTGGCTGTAGGTCTTTTGACTCTTAGCTTTTATCAGCTGGAATGAGAACGAAATGTGTAAAAAACATAAATACACTCTGTAAATAAGTGATAACATAATTTGGACATGGCTGGGCTGGCCCTTTTCTAGAGAAAATTTATTTCAGTTGTCAAATTTATATGACCAAAATGGTAAATTACAATTATGACGCAAAAAATAAATCATGGAAAATAATCATTGAACTTGTGTATAAAAGATAAAAATCTTTTATGCTTATTTTTTTTAATAGGGGCATTACTCTAGTGTGCCTTAATTGTGATTTCCTAACTGATGTTTCTGGCTTAGATAATATGGCTACACACTTAAGTCTACATGAAACCCATGCTTGCCAAGTTATAATGGAGAAAGGTATGTATATATGGCTGTGCTATTTTGGATTTTTTGATCCCTTATTTTTTGGTCAGCCACAATATGGGCTCTTTACTAAATCATTTTCTCACTCATCATGGTTCATATACTCTTGTAAATGTAAAACTTTTCTTCTAATTTCAGTTTCTGTTTGTATCCCAACTTCTGAACATCTTTCTGAGTAAGTTTAATTTTTATTCAGAGCATTTTACTTTGATGGATTTTAGCACTATTGCATTTTTAAGTGTATCATTAATGGGAATGAAAAATGTTAAATTTTTTAAAAAATCTGCCTGTTTAAATAGGTTCCTGCTCTGTGGAGCTCATGACCTGATGTAAGACAAGTTGGAATTTCCGAAGTTCAAAGTTCTGAGATGTTTTCTTGCACAAAGGCAGTTAGGGAGCCAAGTTCATGACATGAGCTCTCATTATTCAGCTCTTTATCAGTTCTCAGATGGGTCTGTATTTCTATTCCACTTATCTTTGTGTTAGGTTGGCATGTCTTAACATGCCTTCTTTCTCTAGTTGGCTCTCACTAAAAATAACTCTTACTGCTATGGTCTTCTTATTTTGCTTACAGTAATTTACATTTTTCTTTGCTGTGTTTGCCTTTAGAATAATACATTCCAAATGATATGGCTGTTTGTCTTTTTTTTCTGTTTTGTCTGCTTTCTTCGTTTCTTATGTCTTAGGTTTTAGGCCAGATGCTTGTCTTTTTCCTCATTCATTGTCTGTCACTGTGCTATTTTTCTTATTTTTCAGATGCAGAAGCAACCCAGAGATTTCAAAAAATGTCCAGGGTACACCTAGATAGTTTCCCCTCCGATGAAAACAACTGATTCCTGTTCTCTCTTTCCAAGGAATGTGAATAATTTGACTGTGGGATCTGCTCTAGGTTGTGGCCTCAAGAACTCCTATCTTGGGGGAGACTCCCTTCCTACATGGCTGGCCTCCCATCAGGCTGATGTTGATTTGGCCAGAGGTGGCCTGAAGGCCCACCAAATTGAGCATACTTCCCACTGGTGGCTTTGGCTCTTGATCTTAAGTTTATGGGCCAATTATAACTAAGAAAAGCCCCTCAAATCAATGCTTCAGCATCTAAAGTTTAGTTATTTTGGCTATTGCCCTTAAATCTTCCTATACCATGAATGAGTCCAAGAAATAGAAAAACTGGTTGTTAGGAAATCATGGGCACTTTAATATCCTTAGAACAACAGGTCTCTGTAATTATGCTCCAAAATTATAGTTATTTTCACTTTCAGTAAAGTATATTACCCAGTTAACTATAACTTTTTCAATAACAGCACTTTTCAGATTTTTTATTTTTTGTTCTGTAATTTTTTGGAGGCACTCTGGTGTTTAAACTCAGGGCCTCACACTTGCTAGGCAGGCGCTCTTACCACTTGAGCCTCTCCATTAGCTTGATGTCTGTTTTGTGATGTCTGTTTTCCTGTTCTTTTCTTTAAAACTTTAGTGTTTATTTTATTTTACTAAGAACTCCAAGAGATTCCTTAAGCTGCCTGTTTGTAGCTTTTTAATTTGGCTGTTGGTTAGACCATTAGACCACTATTAAATGTTCTGTTCTATTTCAGGATTATTACTATAATCTTAATAATTGTAAGTTTTAAGATATGAAGAATTGGTAAGACTTCTTACAGACCTTAAAACCACATTTTAAAGTAAAGTATTTATACATCTAATATGTAACCTCTACTTAGTCATTAATGTAGTTCTTTTGGGTAAAGGTAGCATATTAAATATATATGGCGACCAGTAATACACAGGTTTCTTTCTTAATATTTATTTTAAATTTGTCATTTGTGTATTTTGAGTTATATTGAGTCCAGATCTATTAAATATTTTTATTTGTTTTTAATAAAAAATGGTGGTATTTAAGTGTCTCAGGAATTACTTGCGAAAGAAAAATTTCATATAAAAGCTATAAGTTTTATCATGTAAATAGGAGCATTACTTTAATTGCTAAATGGCAACCTTGTTACTTCACATGTAGACTGAGGTCTCTGTCTACTTAATGCATCTTGCATTTTTTCCTCTAGCATAATTAAAAAGTTACTGTTTATAATAGTTTTTCAGTTTTAAGGATCTTAATAAGGATCAGCAGCTTCTGAAATTATTACTTGAGCATGTTTGTTTGGTATTTTTCTAAAATCAGTACTTCATTTGTATTTTGGAGCAGAGATAAGACCAGTTTAGATGACCACTTACTATGTAACATAATAAACATTAACATTAATGTTTATTAAAATTGACATTAATTTTTAGTTTTAAGTTTCTGAACAAATTTATACTGTAAATGAAAGATTTTCCAAAATCTCCAAAAGTGGCTTGTTTCTTAGTAGTGGACTTGGTCTTTATCTCCTAGCCTGTTTCTCAGAAGGTTTGTCATCTATCCTCTTTCTACCTAGTTGTTAAAATTTTTGTCCACAAACAACAGCTTTGTTCCATTTTAACATTAATTTTCTATTCATTTGCAGAATAGAAAATTGTACTTTCTTGGTCATAGTTAAAAAATTTGATTACCCAAGGCATCAGGCTACAAACTTAGATCTTAGGAATGTGACTATAGAAAATTAGGGAGATGAGAAGCAATGGGACAAAGTAAACTAAGAAGATGTGGCTAATAATAAAGGAGGAATATCGGGGCTGGTCCTTTGAAGCCTCGGTTATCCTATTTGTAGGGTGTGGGCACTAACTTTTTCTAGAGTTCTGAGGTTTTGCTATTCAGTATTTGTTACACTTTAATGTCATAATTTTTTCTTACAAGAAGAAGAATTCAGAATCCTATATATCCTTCTCCCCAATAGCAGAAACAGGGATTCTTGACCTTGAGAAAACTAAATGCCCATGTTACTCTTAGGTGCATTCAACTCTTTACATGTACTCTTAAGAAACCCTTTTGCATTTCTATAAAAGAAGGTAACTAGGTCATTGTTTCCCAAATTCTGTACTGTAGAACCAATGTCCATACTTTTACACATGATCTGAGAAACAAAAAAGTTTCTGTAATAAATTAAGGAAATTCAGTTTAAAATTAAATTCTTTAATGTGGATTTTCATGCTATATGTGGCCTATGATTGTCTCAGTATTTGACCCTGGAATTTTTTTCCTTCAATACTTACTACCTTCTTGACATTAATCTCCATGGAGCAGCTTGTAGCATGCTGATCTAGATTTAATCATTCTTCAGATTTTCTTAATTGGAAAATAAAAAGTAGTTGTGTAGGGTGTTAGCTAAGAAGGACTCCTAGATATTTCACTCATGTTTATGAATGATTGTTACGTACTCCATGAATGTGGAGCGTATAATTAGATGCTAGCAAGTATACTTTCATTATGTTAGAAATTACATTCAGGAAAAACAGTATCCTCATTATTACGTTTATAAAATTGAAGAAATACATAGCAGAGATAGACTGGTTACTAGCTTATTCTACCTGTGATTGTAGCAGCAAGGGCTATTTTTTTTAATTGAAGAGTGTGGTTACCCAACATTTCACACTGAAAATCTACATTTATATTCTTGATATAAACATATGGTTTATGGTGTTGTGAAAGGAATATAGTCTTGAAATAAGGTAGACCTAGGTTTAAATTCAAGTTTTATGTCTGATTCTATAACCTTGAGTAAATAATTTCATCTTGCCAAAACCTTGCCAAGCCTCAACTTCCTCATCACTAAAAGGTATATAATAATTCCTTGCAGGGTAAAAATAAGATAATAAAGATAATAAAATTAAGGAATAAATTTAGAAATTATTAAATTACTAACTTAAGCAGTTTAGTTAAATATTTAATTGAAATTATTCGTCACTTGTCTGACAGAAGTAAAGCACTCAAAAAATGTGCATTGTTCTTGCTGCTGCTACTATTATCTCTGTTACTGCTACTGTTCTTGCTACTTCCTGATGATAGGAGACCTGAGAACTCCATATCTGTGGAACTTTCTCATCATCGAGAGTTTTAGTAGCAGTCCATCTACACTGTGGTTATTTGTAATTTTGACTTACAATTTAGTCTTGCTGTACATTACTCTGAGCTGCTGGGTCATCAGCATCTCATTACAGTGCTTTCATTGACTCTGCCTTTCTCTAATGTCAGAATTAAGTGTGATTCTGCCTTTCTCTGTCCAAAGACTGAAACAAATAGCCTTTTTGAAAACTAGTACAACAGCCTCTCTGCTTACAAAGACGAGTATTTTTAATTTATGGAATCCCTTCCTTAAAGAAAGTAAGTGTTACCAGGTTTTCATTTCCACAAGTATTAGCTACTTATCCCATTGATACCAATTTTACAAAAGTGGGTAATTTTGCTAGGTAGCAGTAGTCATGTAGTTGTTTCTTTTATAGAACTTTGAAATGATTTTTAAAAATAATCTGCCTTTCTCGGGTGTTAGAGATGCTATTGAACTCAGTCATGAAATTGCTCTTTTCTGTTCCCCATTGTCTCCATTTACCCCTTCCTCTCTGTTTTCCAGTATATTTTTCTGTGTAGAATAATTACATAACATAGACTAGAAGTAGTTTCAAGTTTTATAGGATTCTTTTCCTGACAAAACCTTGAGGATAGAAAGATAATTCTAACACATCTTCATCGCACAAGAATCCATGGTAAATACTTCTAACTTACACTTGAAAACTAGGCTACTTAGTGTCTGTCTTTGATCGAACCAATGTCCCCAAAATTTTGCAAAGTTGATTTCGTACTCTGAATGACTTCCAAGTTTGTTCTAAGTAAAGTACAGTGGGAAGGTCTTTAAGCTATCAAATGCACTACCTCACTGCAGTATGATCAATTACCTCAGTTTCTTCATTTGTGAAACAGAATTGAAAATCATCTTTGTTTTGAAGACATGGAAGTCATATAAGAGGTGTTTACATACAAAATTTTTATATTAACAATTACTTTATTAAACCCCTCTAATATTCTTTAAACTATTAGGAAGAAATGAAATGGGAAACTGACTTTCCTTGAGACTGGATTCCTCCCTTTTATTTCACAATCACTAAGAGAGACACTGAGCTTCATACTTAGTACTAGTAGTAACCACCTTGGTCTTTCATAGTATACTACAGGTAACCTTTCTATCCATTCATGACACTGCACATTAGTGCCCTGCTTCTGTAAGACTCTGTGTCACATGTTGAAAATGGAAACATAATTAAAAGACAGGGTTCCTACTACCTTGGTAATTACAGAATGAAGCATTCAGAACTGTAAGTGTGGAATCCGCTGAATCCATGCCTTCACTGGGTCAACTGATTTCATAATCAGTTAAACCATTAACACTATGTACCAATGGCGTTGTATGACTTTTGTATAATACTGTTCCAGGAGGGATCTGAACTGTTCCCACAGTAAAGCATTGAAACATTCTTAACTCAGCCAATAAGTCATTAATTATCTTTCATATATGCAAGCAGTAAGTAAGCTCTTTTAAGGGCAGAATGGCAACCTTTTCCTTAAGTCTTATATTTGAAAATATTATTTCTGATAAAAAATGTTTACTCTCCTTGAGTCTGTGAACATTTAATAATGTGTAAGGGGCCATTCCATTATTTTCCTGTGAATTTCTGACCTTACTTGCGGAATTACTGTCTCCAGTCCTAATCCACGTTATAGAGTCTTAAAAGTTGATAATGGTCATTTGTCTTCGTTTCATATATTTAAATTAGCAGGAAAAAAAGCAGCCAATCTGACCTATGAATTCATTTTGGGCTTTTTTTGTTCTCTAAACTTTTGAAATGCGACTGGGATTGGAACTATTAGAAGAAATTTCTTTAAGATTGTCTCATGGTCATTAACATCTGAAACCAAATCTTGAGGAAGTATAAGATATTTTTTCCTTTCAAAGTAAATATGCATCTAAAGTCAATAGTTAGGAAGTGCACATTGACACCTAGTGGTTTCTGGCTTTGCAATCCTGTGAGAAAGTGAGATGGAAAGGTAATGAAACTCATGTAGCCCTTCATTTAGGACACACTGTAACAACCTTAATTCCGAGGTCACTGCCATTTTTTCCAGTCTCCTGGTTTAGAGGGTAGTTATCTATAATGAAATGTCCAGGGTGTGATTCAATAAACCTATTCTGGCATTAATTCTGTCTCCATTATGTTTTTACACACACATATTTCCTTTTTCTTGATTGCTTCTCTGTCTCTATATTAGCCCTTTATCAGGAATGATTTTTTTTTTTTTTTTGCTCTTTACTTATTGAAGTGCTAGGGATCAAACCCAGGGCCTTGTCTATACTACCACAGAGCTATACCCCCAGCCACTTCCCCCAACTATAACTGATCAAATCAAGCCCAGCTGTTCAGAAATGGGTAGATTATTTCATATTTGAGCAAATAAGGCTTTTCTGTGGGGTGTACACCAATAATCAAAATTAATATCCAATGTGCTGGAGGGTGAGGTAGAAGCATGGCCAGAAAAATAAAAATAGCGAAGTTGTCTAGGCAGTGAAAATGGCCTGTGTTGTATACTCTCAAGCAAGTTCTGGGCAGGAAGATTGCTACTCGATTCTACCCATGGCAATAATAATCTAGGTGACTTTATTCAGCCTTTTAGGATGCAGATTTTCTCATCTACAAAAATGTAGGCAATTGGATTATATGTCTTTGGACTGAAATCTAATATACTATGATGTTTCTGAATTGAATTGTCAATTGATTGAAAAATAAACAGTAATAGAAATGAGTGTTCATGCTCTAGATGTTGGTTTTGGAGTGATTGACTAGAAATGATGTTTGCACTTAGAGACACACAGAGTGGGCAAATCTAAGTGATAAATATTTCCGTAGGAATGTGTTCTGCAAGTACCACAACTTCAGTATATCTAAAACTGAATTCATTTTTCCTGCAAAATATCTTGGTAAATGGCATTACTACCTCTTGCCACTCAAGGCAAACATTTGGGGTGGGCCATGTTTGTTCTCCCCATATACCTGTATCCACTAGATACATAAGCTCTAACTTGTTTATCGTTTCTCTAAGCCTTCATTTTCTCAATTGACGCTACACTGTTTAGTTGACACAGCCATAAACTGTCTTAACCAGACTCCTTGACTGAATTCTGTCTGCCATTTCTTTCTGTGATGCACAAACTCGATCATACTTTGCTGTTAGTCTTAAATAATAACATTGTAGCACAGCAATCAAGAGCTTCCCTGAAGTGGTCCTTGATCTCTTCAATTTTGCCTTCTACTACTTTTTTTTCCCTGCTCTACATTTCAGTGATACTAAACTGTAGTATATTGGTCATATTACCGTCTCATGTTTGCTTCTGTTCTGCCTTGGATTGCCCTCCCCTGCTTTGCTAATTCCTGTTCTTCCTGCAAAACCAAGTTCACTGTACTGTCCTTGCTGTTTTCTTGCCTCTTTCTGCCTTGTGGCTCAGTCCTTTGTACAGCCATTGCATCATATAGATGTCTCTTTTCTAACACTTTTCACAATTCTCTGATCATTTGCTTCGGTATGTTTGGTTGACAATGAACTCATCAGGAGAGCCTCTTGTCTGTATGTTTGGAATGAATGTCTAAGTAGAAGTTCCTGAGAACTGGTTGACTTTATTACTGGCTTGTTGTACAGATTCTTTTTTTAGCTTTCTTAGTGTGTTTATTAACATTATTAAAATGAAGATTACATTTTTTTAATTAACAGTGAAGTTTTTGACTTTTAATGTTACTGAAAATAAAGAATGTGGCCTAGCTGAAATGAACCTGAATATAGTATGAATGGAACCTGAAAAGAACATGCTACTGTAATGGAACCAGGATATTCACTTAATGTGTAGCTTTGGGTTGACCATATGACCTGCAGAAAAACACATATAGGGCCTTTTATTTCATTTTGGACTTTAAAAGAAAAGAATTATCCTTTGGAAATGAATCAAAGTCTTTTTTCAGCAGATTGCCATGGTGGGAAATACTGCTTACTTATAGTTCTGTTGCAGTCCATCTTCAGTCAGTACTTCTGTTGTCTTTGCTTTGAAAAGTTAAGGTTTGTTTTAAATACTACACTACATTTTCTATAAAAAAAAACAACACAATATTCACTAATGAAAAGTGTAATATAGAGAAGGTCATTAGTTCAGAACTTTGAGCTTAGAAAATTTGATTGTCTTCTCCAAAGCAATTGAATATCTCAAATAACTATTTTAGCACGTATCTTTAAAGAAGAAGAAGTACAGGTTCAAAATTGTGTTTTTCTTGAAAGTATTATTGATGTATTAGTAGTTGTATTAAAATTTATTAATCTTAAAATATGCTTTCATAGTTACAAACTTTTGGTGTATATTTTAGAGATGAATTCATAATGATGAAATTTATAGTGTACATTTCTAATATATTTTAGAGTTCTTTTTCTGAATTTTTTTCTCTGGTTTTATAATTCTGTCCTTTAAAGAAACTACTATTATAGTAAAAGGCACAAAACAAGATTTGGGATAATTAGCCTCTTAATGCTAGTTACTTCAATAACTTCTTCTGCTCTGACCTACTAGTTTGTTAGTAAAATGAAGAATAATAAAAAAAAAAGGACTCATTTTTATCAATTGAAATGCCAACACTAATAGTTTAACATGCTTAATAGCTTTTCTTTTCATTGCTGCATAAAATTAATTTGTTACAATAGACATGTGAAAGTAACACTAGCATTGATGATATTTCTTTTATAAGAATATAAGGTCTTTGTAATATTTTCAACTGTATGAAAAATATTTCATAAAATATCTGCTGACCAAATTGTTTCATAATTTTTTCAAACTGAATCTAAAATGATCAAATGCTTGAGAATAAAAATTATAATAGTCAATTTTTTTCCAAAACCTCATAGCTCAGCACCAGTGGCTCATACCTGTAATCCTAGTTACTTGGGAGGCTGAGATCAGGAGGATTGAGGGTTGAGGCAAGCCTGAATAAATGGTTTTTGAGACTATCTCAACCAGAACAGAGTGGACTGGAGATGTGGCCTACTTTGCAGGCACGAAGCCCTGATGCCCTGAGTTCAAACTCTAGCCTTACTAAAAACAAAACTAAATCTTTATTCATATAATAATCTATGTTTTGGTTTTTTAGACCAAATTTTTGTTTTCTTATTTATAAATGGTGTTCTTAAAACTATTATTTTCACATATACTTTGTTTTATGTAAATATAATTTTTATGAATATTATTCACATTTGAGTATTTGAGACAATTACAAAATCTTTAACCCAAAAAGTTACTAGTATTTGTGTATTTTGTTGATTTGTTGTACAAGTTTTTCCATTCAAGATGTTTAACAAATTAGTTGGAAAGTGCTATAGTGTATTACCAATAGGATGTCTCCACTAAAAGAGCCACACTCTGTTTTGTTACTAATTTTGCGTAAATTCAATATAGACAAGTGATTTTGTAAGTCCATTATTATTACCTAATGAAGAATTAACATTTATAGCTCTATTTTTAAAACAGTTGTGGCACTGGGGATTAAGCCCAAGGCTTCTTATATGGTAAGAATGTGATCTACCACTGAGCTACATCCCAGACACCATGGCCCTAAGTTTTAAAATGGGTCCTCAGAGAATGGATAAAAGAGGAGGGTGCTTACCACCTCCATATGTCATTGCCTAGCCAAGAGAACAATTTTAGGATGGTTGACATTTCTATTCTATTAGATATCTTCATTTTGTCCATGAATTTTAAGTCATTTATAATTACTGCTTGTGTTAAAATACATTATTCCTGATACACAGTTATCAAGCCTGTATAAAGTTATGAAGCATTTAACTCTTGATTAGGGGCATTTCAAGTCAGATTGGCCACCCTACTTTTACATATTAAAACTGGATTTGATATATAGTAACTAAAACAAAGATTCTTTAGAAAAGCTAGCTTTTATATTAGGTTGATTTTATAAGTTTTTCTAGATGCCATATACCTTTTCCAATGTCACAATAACTTATAATTAACATTTTTTAGGAGTCATGAACTTTAAAACAATTACAGCTATTTTTTAAAGCTGTACATATGAAGGCTTTTAAGAGACTATATCCTTTAAGATTATAAGTTTTTTTGTTTTTTCCCCTGCGATTCTACTCCATCCAGAGTAAGTTCATTGTAATATCGAAGTGGTGCCATCTTACTGAATTTCACAGTAGTTTTTGTATCATTTTTTTTGGTCCTATGATAGCAAATACTGGTTCATATTATACGTCTGAACATATAACTTGCTTTTTCTTTTTTTGCATTACTGGGATTTGAACTCAGGGCTTCACACTTGCTAGGCAGGTCGTCTACCTTTTTAACCATGCCCTGGCCCTTGCTTTTACTTTTTAAAAGAATAATTCTTTCTTTAAAATTGTTTTCTATCTTGTTATGATTTTTATCTTAAATTATACTTAGCAAAGAGAGCATTTCTTAAGTTCTCTTGGTCTTACTGTTTTTTGGGAAGTAAATACTTGTTTTTTGTTTTTTTCCCATTGCTGGCCATCAAACCCAGGGCCTACCACATGCTATTGCAAGCATTTTACCACTGAGCCACATTCTCAACCTGAAATACATGTCTTTGTTCATGTATTTAGCACATTTATTGAATATGCTGTTTATTCTCATGCATTTTATTTTTACCTTGAAGTATTTTCAGAAGTCATTCACTATTACAGTATAAAATATACATTTGTTTAGATATACATTGTGACCATTTTAAGCATGGGAAAAAAACCTAACTCATATTTTACTATTGTAAGTATAATATAAAATAATATTTATTTTGTTTTTAAGATTAAAAAATGAATCTACCACTAAGGAACAAGAACCCGTGTGTAAGGTAAATTTGTTTTATCTCATGACTTTATAGCTTACACATTTGAAAGTATTGTTGGTATGACTTTTAAAAATATCAAAGTGCATATGTCCTTAACAATGTCATGGGGAAGAAAAAAAAAATTGAGATTTTTAAATCTTCCTCAGATACAAAAATACCCAATTTTAAATAAAATTGCAAGTGTTTTTCTTCTGACACAGGCATATGTTTCATTTACCTATTATTTAACTAATGGGGATAAACTTATAAATTAAAAATCATTAAGTCAGTAAAATCTCAATCATTTGGCATATTGGAAAGTAAGTATTTCCAGGTGATATAATAATCCTGGGACATTTAAACTGTCAAGTTTGTTGCTAAATTTTAAGATAGAAATGTTTTGAATGTATGTTAGATATGTGTTCAGTTATCTTAAACAGGTATTCTGAATATCAATGTTACTTACTAGTTACTAGACTGATAGAACAGTATAGAAATAGTTTTACTCTAGCACTTACTTTCTTGAAGGCTATTTAAAAGGGTTTTATCTACCAGTAAATTTCTCTAATGGATGTAGGATCTTAAAAGTCTGTTTTATCTTCAGAGGATTTTGGTAGTTTATGGTTTTAAGGAATTGGTACATCTTTATCTAAGATGTTAAATGCTCTACTCTTATTTGATACTGCTTGTAGTGTACCTTCGTAATCCTTTTAATGCCCAAGGGATCTGCAGTGACATTGTCTGTCAACCCTGATATTGAAAGCTTGTGTTCTTTATTTCCCTATTGTCGTGTGCTTTATTTTTTACTTATGATATAAAGACAGAGAATGCAATGTTACATTTTTTGCTTTAGACAGACAGTTATATTTTAGAGGTATTGAAAACTTAAAAATTAATTTTATATTTTTCTTTATTTTTGCCATTTTCATTGCTTGATGTAGCTCTTTTTTATTCTTTATTATGTTGTTGTACTGGGGGTACATTGTGATATTTACAGAAGTTCTTATAATATATCATAGTTGAATTCGCTCCCTCCACCATTCTCCCTTATCTCTGTCCCTCCACACATTCTTACATAGCTCTTTACATCTCTTTTACTTGAAGAACTTTCTATTTCATGTTACAGATCTGCTGGTAATTATGTCTTCCAAGGCTTCTTGTTTTTTAAAAAACCTCATTTTTGGGAGTTTTTGTTTTGGTGGGTATGGAATTGTGGGTTGACAGTTTTATTTTTGTTTTTTTCTTTCAAACAGTTTAAAGAATTTTGTTGTCTCTTGGCTTACATATTTTCTGACATGATATATTGCTATAATTATTATCTTTGTTTCTCTAAATGTAATGTATTGTTTTTCCTTGTATTGTATTATTGTTGTCCTTGAGATTTTATCTTCAGTTGTTAACTGTTTGAATATGATGTGTGTTTTATTCATTTGTTTACATAGATATGTTTTATCTATTTGTGTTTTTAATTGTTTCTGGCATGTATCCTACTTATATTTTCTGAACTTCCCTCCTCTCCTCCTTCTGGAGTCCTAATTGCACACACATTAGGCCATTTGGCATTAGCTCCTGGTCTTAATTGCCCTGTTTTGGTTTCTACTCTCTAATCCCCTCCTTTTTAAAATTTGTGTTTCAGTTTGGATGCTTTCTGTCTATTGACCTATCTATGTTTTCACTGTTCATTTTTTAGGTGGCTGGGTATATGAATTTTTTAAAAATTCTAGCATTTGAATTGATTCTTACAGTTTTGAACTAAAATTTCCATTCTGTTCATGCATGTTATCTCTTTTTTTTTTTTAACCAGAGCATTTAACATATTGTAGTAATTTAAAATGTTCTGCCAGATAGTTCCAGTACCTGGGTTATGTCTGAGACTGGTTATTTGTCTCCTGACAGTACATTTTTTTCACCTTGCCTTTCCTCAAGGTGTATATTTGGTTGAAAGTCAGACATTATGTGTAGGACCGAGGTAAATAACAAGTATATCTGAAAATACACCTTTTCTGATATTAGGCTATCAGTGTGGAGTTTGGGACCATCTAGTAAGGAGTTGACCTGGATTTTGGTTTTCTCATTATGATTACCTCAAAGGCACTATACGACTCATCCGTTTAATAATTCCTTGTGTTGAGTGTGGTAGTTACATTGTTGAAGAATCTTTTCTCAATGTCCTTACTCCATTCTTAACCTCAGCTTTCCCTATAATTACACTTGGATTTCTCCCTAAAGGGCTGCCGTTACTTATTAGTTTGTTTGGTAGCCTGTTGGTGAGTGTCAGGGGTTAGGATGAGGCTCTCTCTTGTGATGTGGCCTCACTCTTAAACTGACTGTTTTCCTGGATCTTGACGGTAGGATTTTATTTCCCCCTGCCAGTCCCTACACTTTGAGAACAGCAGGGTTAGCTTCTCTCCTTTCCAAGTGTGTAAAGGTAGGAATGTAAAGAAAGCTTAGGAATCCAGTATTTCATAGAACCACTCCTTGATTCTTTCCTGATAACATTCATACCTGACTAGAATAAATTATCACACTCTTTATATGATTGCCCTGCTCATATGTGTCAAGTGAAACCAGCGTTTTCATACATAAACCAAATTTCTTTAATTTGTTTTTTTTTGTTTAAAAAAACCCAAAAACCTTAAGCTAAAAATTTAGCAGACCATAGCAGAGTTAAAGGAAGCCAGATGGAACAATCTTAGGCTAGATTTTTTTTACATGTATATATAATGTGAATAGTCTCTTGAATAGTTCCAGGTGTTTATATGACGTGCACATGTAATATGGTGAATAGCTTGAATTGATCTTCAAGACTGATCAGATATATTGTAATGGAATCAGTATTGTCATGTCCCCTTAATGTTTTCCTCTTGCCACTCCTCTAATTTGTATACATGTTTACATTTCCTCTTTGTTTTATTTTTTTAGCATGTTATTGTTGTATTGGGAGTACGTTGTGATATTTACAAAAGTGCTTACAATGTATCTTAGATTCACCCCCTTTATCTTTGTCCTTTATGCCCCCTCCTCCCCTTCTTAGAACAGTTTCAACTGATCTCTGTTCCATCTTCATACAAGAATACATAGTACTTCCACTATATTCACCTTCCTTCACCTTTTCCTTATGCCATCCCCCCTCCCACTGGTAGCAACTCCTAGAAAGAACTTGTTTTACCTTCCTGTCTTTCATTTTTTTAAAAAGACATTTTTGTTTGCTTATGATGTTATAACAGGGGGTTTCATTGTGATATTTCCATATATATATGTGTATTGTAGCCCTAATTGGTTCATCTTCTCCATTATTCTCCTTTGTACCTTAGTCTCTTTCTTATGGTGATTTCAGCAGGTTTGAATGTTCCATATTCATACTTGTATAGAAAGTATATCAACCATATTCACCTTCTTTACTTTCCTCAAAATTCCTTCTTGTATACTAGGTTGTCTGTTCTGCTGCTGTATGTGTTCTATACTGCCACATTGTACAGCTTTTGTTTCCTGTGTGTATACCGTGACTTCCCCTCCAATGTGATGGTTAGTGTAGTTTGATAATAACTAAGTAGGATAAGAGAGAGGAGGAAGGAGAGGTCCACATGCCTTTCTCCTTCTCAGTGCCCACCTTAGCTACTAGGGAACACTTGATAGCAAGTTCTAGGAATTCTTTTATTGAGAACAAATATTTAAAAAGCTCTTTTCCTTTAAAAGAGTTATAGCCCATTAAGATAAACAGCATGTCCCAAGCATATTACACAGAAGTGACACAGCAGTCTCTTCAGAATAACTTTATGAGGTTTCTCAAAACTCTCTTCTTTGTGTTTTTCTCAGAGTTCAAATGTAACATAAATATGCAGAATAGAGGGTTCCCTATTACTTCATTAGCAAAATGGCAAATCAGCTCTAGTTTCTACTCCTGTGAAGTCCACGGTGTTGTTCGTAAAGAGTTTCTACAAGGTCTTTATCTTTCATTTTGATCTTTTAGACTGTGTAAAATTACTTTATAAAAAATCAAATTAACTAAAAGTTGATGCTAATATATTTATCATAAAAACGGTGGCTCAGCAGCCCCACTTTTTCTACCCATCTCTTTAGAGGCAGCCCTTTTCAACCCTGAGCTCTTTGTTGTAAGATTTACCTCTATGTTTCTAAGTAATGTAAGCATACTGTATTTTTGACACTATGGCTGCTATTATGGTAACTAGTAATTCACTCACTTAAACCAACATCCCTGCATTTCTTTTCCCTACCCCAACATTCCAGCCAGAGTTAAAATTAGAGTGAGGCAGGAGAGAACCTTATACCCCTGGCATGAAATTTAAGGGGTAGAGGATCTCTAGAAAATGTAATAATCAAGACGAATAGCATTTTGATTCAGTATTTTAAAATTTCAATCTAATGTGAAATAACCCATGCTGAATGCAATAGTAGGGTCCCACCGTGCTCTTTGTGGCCCTTAGTGTCATGCCCCATGGTCCTCGTTCAGACCAGAAGGAAGCTTACAGATTGTTCTCGTCATTTGTAGTTGCAATCTGTAATAGTGGCTAAGTAAAAGGGAAAGTTTAATTACAAATGTTTGTGTGCTGTTCAAAATATTCAGATCACTTAGTAAGTACACACAGGTAAATATTTAGGTAATTAATAAAAAAGTTATTAAAGTAATTGACCTGTCACAAATGTAGCTTGATCAAAATGTCAAATAATTTCTGAAGAACTATTCATTTCTACTAGGAATCTTTATATCTTCTTTACTTAGAACAGTGATTGTGAAGCCAGACCCAGTGGCTTGTGTGTATTATCCCAGTTTGGGAGGCTGAGGCAGGAGGACACTTTGAGCCCAGGAGGTGGAGACCAGTCTGGGCAACATAGCAGGACCCTGTGTCTTAAAAACAAAACCATCCCAGCTACTGTGGAGGAGGAGACAGGAGAACCACAGTTTGAGGCCATCCCAGGCAAAAAGGGAGACCCCATCTCAACAAATAAGCTGGGTATGGTGGGTGCATATCATAATCCTAGCTACTAGGGAAGCAAAAGTAGGAGAATCATGTCAAAGGTGGCCCAGGCAAAACCACAAGCCCCAGGAATGGATGTAGTGGCTCACACCTATAATCCTAGTTACTTGGGTAGTGGAGATAGGAGGATTGTGGTATGAGGCTACCCTAGGCAAAAAAGTTACCAAGAACAAGTTATTTGTGGTGGTGCATGCCTGTGCATGCCTATAATTCCCTGCTACACAGGAGGTGTGTGTAGGAGCATTGAGGTCTGAAGTTGGTCCCTGGCAAAATAAGACCCTGTCTGAAAAATAACTAATGCAAGAGGGTTGGATTTGTGGCTCAAGAGGGAGAGCACTTTTCTAGCAGGCACAAAGCCCAAGTTCAAAACCCCAATACCAACAAAACAAAACAAAACACCCACCAGACCATATCTTAAAATAAACTAAAGCTTAAAGGGCTTGGGATGTGGCTCAAGTTGTACAGCTCTTGCTTATGCCATGAGGCCCTGAGTTCAAACTCCACTTATTTTTACTGCCTTTTTTCCTCATACTTATCTGGAAACCTAGTATATTACATCAGTCAAACTTTCTGTTGCTGTGACAAATACCTGAGGAAAATGAATTAAGGGAAGAAAGGCTTATTTTGGCTCAAGATTTCAGAGGTTTCATTCATTACTTTAGGTCCGAAGTGAAGAAGAGTATCAGGCTGGCAGGAGCACGGTGGAGCAAAGCATCTGGCTCATGGCGAGCAGGAGAGAGAGACAGGGGCCTGGGACAGAGGTCCTCCTTGGATACAATACCAGAACTTGACAAGTGGAAGTTTTGGTTTGCTTGTTACAATGTGGAATCTGACTAGACATCACTGAACTTTTTGTGTTTTGTGCAGCAAAATCTATTGTTGTGTTTTACATTTTGAGTGGATCTATTATCTGTGCGTGATTTTATAATATCACGCACTGCTCATTGGAGAAAATATTAGTTCCCTCAGTTACATAGCTCTTCAAGATGTTGACAGTTACATCATATGATATCATTAATATTAGCATTGATCTTTTCAGTGGTGGATATGGGCTTCCCCAAAGAATAATTGTTTGCTTGATTTTTTTATTGGCAACAAATACTATCAGGTACTTATGAGAGTTGTGAATTCACATGCCTCCTGAGGAGGTGGTTTGGATTCCTCAGGTGTCTGTGAGTGACACTGTGAGAGTGGCTGGTGTGAATTTGAATGTGAAGAGTGCTTCGTGGATTCCTTCCTATCCAGCCCACACACCGTGCTTGGGAATTGTTTAGACTTCAGTGTAGGAAAATCAGGTGCTGAACTGAGGGATACTTTGAAGAGATTAATGTCACCATCATTACAAGACTGATAATTTTCTCCAAAAAGAAATCTAAATTCTGAAGGTGATTGAGTAGGGAGTGAGTCCTCTGGCTGCTGGCCTGCTGGAAGCAAGGCAGGGAGAGGGACTGTGGACTCCTCTGTCCAGTGTTATGGAGTTTGCTAAGTCTCTTTTCTCTCAGTACCTTACACCTGCCTTTGCTGTTCCTGGTGTTACAAGTCTAGACTGTCTAGTTCAGACAGCTAACCTTTAGCCTCTGTGGAGGGGAAGGACTAGGCCCCTTTGTGCGTTGGATGAGGAGCGTGCTTCATTCTTACCTTTTGTGAGCTAGATACTCGACTGGGTTTCTCCAAATACAAAATATCTGAGGTTCTTTGGAGAGACTCTGTATTTGCTCCTCCCCATAAAACATTTGAAAGGCAGCTATGCTCACCACTATACCACCAGTGCCACACCCCATAAAACATTTGAAATTAAGAAAAATATTTCTTCAGTTTGTGCATTGTTTCATAGTCTCAACAGTAGAATAATTATCATGACCCTGAAATATAAAATCAGACTGTCAAAATATTTTTTCTAAGTATCTATACTTAGTACATTTATATAAAATATTATGTATATTTTATACATATAAAAAGATATATATGTATCTTGTTATTCAAATTTAGGTTCTATTGGTTTTCTGTTCAAGTGATTATAATTATAGGCCATATTTGAAGGAGAGTTAAGGAAAATAGGTTTTGGTATGATGAAGTAAACGATTATTACCTTGATTTAGAAACTTTTGATATATTGAAATTCTTATGGATTTGAATAGTTTTTTAAATCTCTTTTATTTATTTTGGTGCTACTGAGGTTTGAACTCAGGGCCTTGTGCTTGCTAGGCAAGTACTCTAAGCCACAACCCAGATTTTTTGTTTGTTTGTTTTGTTTGTTTGCTGTTAGATTGACTTGAGCTTTTTACCTGGGGCAGCCTTGGACTGTGCTTCTCCTAACTCTACCTCCTAAGTAGCTGGGATTACAAATATGTACCACCACTCCCAGATTGTTTATTGAGATTGGGTCTGATTAACTTTTGCCTGGGCTGACCTCAAACTGTGATCCTCTGTCTCCACCTCCCAAGTTAGCTGGGATTACAGATAGGAGCCACATTGCCCAGCCCTGTAGCTTAATGTTAACTGAGAGCTATTCTGATCCACACTTTAGATTAAAAAGTTGCTTTTCTATCTTTTTGGTATATTTAGTTGTACATCTAAGTTCCTTTTATACAGAACATTTAGTATGGTAAAAATACTTTTAAGTTTAACCATATTGTAAACTTATCATTGATCATTTCAGGAAATTGCAAGACATAATATGACTGAAGGAGAAACAAAAACACCAAGTTCTGAAAGGTAAATAAAGGAAAAACTGAATCTCCTCAATTTCATGAATATAAAACAACACTTGAGTTTTGTTATTTCATAGTTAACTGACAAAAACAATTATTCAAATTTTAATATATAATATTAATTAAAAATTTAATTCAGAAAAAATATTCCAGATTTTTTGGTTTTTAAGTCTCTTAAACACATACAGTATTTTATAAATTGTGTACTTTTAATAAAAGTACTTACTTGTAAGTAAAATGTTAATATTTTATGAAATGCTGCCCACAAGTAACAAGGTTGGGACAATTACTGCAAACATGTAATCTTAAAATCTTTTTTGTAAAGTAAAATTTTCCAAAAGCTGTAAAGCTGGTTTCTGTGGTAGAATCTAAACATAAAGGTTTCAAAATTCAGGGATGGTTTTTAAAATTTTAATGCTTACGTAGGCCTCGAAAGGAGACAATACATTTCATAGTTCTTTTTAGCAAAAAAAAAACAGAGAATCTAGCTTTCTGATTTGAACTATATAATTTGAAGTGTAGATAATTTTGTTTATTCTTTCATTATGTAATGTTCCCATTTCTATTTTGTGCTATTTACTTGACAGTAGATTGCTTGTTAACCTGTTGACACAGTCTCTTACCCCTCCAAAATAAATTATTCATAAGGCCTTAGGAAAGTCTTTATTGCACTCATTGGTAAAATTACCCAGCTCTTTCTAGCATTTTTCCTAGACTGCTGGGGTGGGAAGGAGTTAAGAAGACAGTTCAAACAGAGTTAAGAAAAGCAGATTAGTCATCTTTGGATCATTTCACATTTTCAGTAAATTGTTCTTCGTCCAATATGATCAGAACAAAGATATAAATTATACAAATTTGAAATGAGAAAAAGATATGATTTTTGTAAATGATGTAATTGACCAGTAAAGTCTCAGAAACTGAGCTGAAATTAATGAGTTTTAATTAAAGTAGTTTGATGTAAAAGTCAGAATCTTTATGAAAGACCAATAACATGGTCACACAATGTAATGAATAAAAAAATTCCTTCACAATAGCAATAAAAATGAAAAATGCACATTAAGAAAAGTGAAAATTTACTGAGATAGCTTTCACAATAGACCATTTTCCAAATTAATGTATTGATTTAACATTTAGTTGACAATCTTAATGAGATTTTCTTGGAAACTGACAAACTTAAAATAAAATTCCTATTTCTTCATTTATTGAGAGCTTGTTTGGAGTTCTGGCAGGAGAACACAGCTACTTGCATACTCTGAGCGAAACAACATCATCCTCTTTGACCAAGAGCTCTGTTTTTGGAGGGACACACATGGGATGTGAGGGAGTAAGGGGACACCTGCCTAGTCAGCCAGATCAGCCAAATCATTGGGATGATAGATGTCATAGCCAGATCCCCTCACGTCAGTATTTTTCATTTAATATCGTAATGTATTTGGTCATTTCTCTGTGTTAGATGTTGTTTGTGTATTAACTATCCTTAAACATTCTTAATGAGAATTGTACAAGTGCCATTTATATTTTTAAACTGAAATTTATGAATAGTAGAATGTAAGTGCTTTGTTCCACTACATAGTAAAGTATATTATTAATCTATTGTTCAGACTGTGATCTTCACCCAGGAATAGTCTAAAGACATAAATAGAACAAAATAAAATGCAAAAAAGATAGCCTAACATATATAATAATTTAGTAAATAATAAATTATCACTTTAACATATTGTTGGAATATTTGTGCAGTTATTGAGAAAGAGCCTAAAATCTAGGAAATTAAATGTAAGAACTAGGAATACATAATCATTTATTTTGGGTAAAATAAGCATCTTTAAATCTAGAAAAGGACTGGAAATCTTAGAAATCTTTTTCCAACATTTTATGATTTGCTAAACATTCTTATTACTCCACCAGGGTCAGAACAAACAAACCTAAATATTTCTATATAGACATGTACAATAATGTGAATATGTTCTATATTTACATATTTTTTCAAACATGTTTATATTCTTTAAGTTAGACTATTAAAAAGTGAGGAAAATGTGAATGCTTATCTGATTTTAATAATGACATGGTACGAGTAAAAGTAGAGTTAGCCCACTTTATTCATAGATTTATTACACAGAGTTTTAACTAAGCACAGTCAAAATAAGTAGACAGAAATTTCAAAAACAAAAATTATTAATTCTCTTGCACATTATACGTCTCAGTGAATGTGGGTGAAGTTCTCAGTGATCCCACATTATTGTTTAAAATTTTCATGTGAGCTGTTTCCTGCCCCTAATTTGGTTAAAATATGCCTCCCAAAAAACAAGATCAAAGTGAAAGTGCTTAGTTGAAGTGGCAAAGTGAAAATTTTAGGTTTGATGAAGGGCGGTATGTCTTTAGTAGAAGTTGGGTGACATTGCATGAAAAGTGAATCAAGTATTTGCAATATTTGAGATAAAATGCATGAAGTAAGGTCTAGTTGTTGGTGAGCAGTGTTAATGTGCACAACAGTAATTTTTTGTGATAGCAGTGTAGCCTGCTGCACACATTTTCAACTTATGGATCCTCAGATCTACTGTATATACAGTGTAGGTAAGCTTGAGTAATTTTCGAGTCCTGAGCACTGTGCAATCTGGGCATATATGACTTTTCCTCAACTGCAGTGTTTTTGGAACCATAGATCTGTGGATACCGTGTGTGTGTGTGTGTGTGTGTGTGTGTGTGTGTGTGTGTTAGACCATAGTCTATATAGATAAAAGAAATTCCTTATTTTAGTTACTTTTACATGTCAATAAGAACACTTAAATTTTAAATGAAAACAGGTAATGATTTGAACAGATGAAAATAATGACAGCCAGTAGTGCAACCAGTTGATAGACCACACACACCACCTTCCCTCTCCATCCTCCCCTCCCACCCCCACAGGTCTCCTTTAATATGTGTTTCTCACCATCTTGCCTAAAAAACAATGGCCTCTTCCTAAATTACATCATCATACCAAGGACTGGGGGAGCCTGAATTTGTTTTCCCCTTTGGTGGACAAATATGCTTTGACACTTTATTTCTTAGAACATATCTTTATATTGATAGTGTTCAAATACATTGTTTTATGAAGAAATAGATAATAAATGGCTTTATTTTTCAGTAAACAAAACGAAGCTTCTTCAGAAGAAAAAAATGGATGTGATGCAAATTTATTTGAAGGTTCATCAGCAACAAAAAGTAAAGAAAACATAACAATTTCACATAATGAAAATGACACCTGTCCTGCAGACCAGGAAACTAGCTCAAAGAAAATCTTCAGTGATGATTCAAGTATTGGTACAGATAAAATGGAAAAGGAAAAACAAATAAAGCACATTTGTCAAGCAATGGAATTGAAGGGCCAAAGTTCAGCAGGTATAATTTTGGGTGATCAGATTAAAGATCACAACTCCAGTGAAACTAGGTTTTCTTTGAAGAATAATAATGATTTGCTATTGACATCAGATAAGGTTAGCGTTGATCAATTTTTGAGGAAAAGAGAGCCTGAATCTCTTAGTTCCGATGTTAGTGAGCAAGACAGAATTCTTTTGGAGCCTTTGACACCATCAGAAGTACTTGAGTATGAAGCCACAGAGATTCTTCAGAAAGGAAGTGGTGATCCTTCAGCCAAGACTGATGACGAAGTGTCTGATCAAACAGATGCCATTGCTGGAGAAATCAGTCCTCACACAATAGAGACAACAGTAGAGCTGGCAGATAAAGAAGTTGAAATTATTTCGTCATCCTAAGCTTTAGTATACCAACACAAAGAGCATTTGGATCAGTGTTGTCCAGTGAGCTCAGTAGTAATGGGGTAGAGTTCAGCAACAGAAAAATGTGAGGGAGGTCACTATACTTTACCCGTGTACTCAGGCTGTTACTAAACAAACCAGTTCACTATGACTAGTATGGATTTCTAAGTGTTCCACAACATGAACAGAATTTTAATGAAGGCAGTTTGCCAACAAAAGGTTTTCATTTTGAAGAAATGGGACTTGGTTGCTGATAGGAGTCGATTTTAAGAATATTAGTTACACTGATAAAAGTTTTCCAACTTTCCTCAGTTCTAAGCTTAAAATCCTTATTACTTATATATTCTTTTCAGTTAACTTACAGGAAGAGATGTAGAAACCGTGAACCTTCTGGGAATAATTGCTTTAAAATAATGGCTGATTCATATCGTTACCAAATGAAGGCTTTGAGTATGATGCTGGTAAACCGAGCATGCTCAGGATGCTAAATTGATCTGATGAGAACTTGGGTGACCATAAAGTTAATTTTGACTTTAATGCAACATTCCAGTCTATCAGAAGCATGTAAGCTGAATATTTGAATCTGTGTACCTCCATACAGGTGTTAGCCTGCCAGGGTGTAAGCTTACCTTGAATTAAACTTTCAGTGAAAGTGGCTAAGTAAAATTAAATTTATATTTGTGCTTTTGGTCAGTATATAAACTGTGCAGAAATCCCTTGATGTACTAGTTATATAAAGTAGAAACCCATTGTTGAAATTGCAGTAGCTACTATGCTTTTAATATTGTTTTAACAATCTTAGGAATAGGCCCATAAAAATGGTTTGGAATCCAAACCAAAACATGGTAGAATGTAGATATTGTAAAGTAGTAAACTGAAAACATGTCCTGGCATGTATTCAGCTATGTTTAAATGACTTGACTTTAATTATAAAATAGAAAACTTCAAATAGAACCTAAAGCAGTCATGTAAAAAACTTAGTTTGGGGAATTTAGCCTAATATATCCGTAAGTTCACTGCTAAATTGATTTTTTCATTCTTTATCATCTAGAAGATAATAGATATAGAAATAATATGAAGAACAGTAGTTTGCTTTGAAGTACTAGTGAACTTTTATTTAAAATGCTCCATTTTTACTTTTTAAAATGTGCTTTGAATTCTTACATTTTGTTTCAATGAATGTTAAATGTTTTCAATGGCTATTAAAATTCTGCTGTATACAGTAGTTTTGAGTAAATATTTGCAATAAAAACCTGTTCTGAATAATTTTATTTTTCAAATTGCCTTTGGTGCTCTTAGAAATTGTATACTCATTTGAAGAAATTTCTTTTTGTAGTTGGATTTCATTCTGTAGGCTCTAACTGATAATTTATTTTAAATTAGAACAAGGGATAAATTAATACAAGGGGCAATATTGCTAATATGTACAGAGAATAGTTGCTTTATAAATTGCTTTACTTCAATAGAAGTACAATTTAATACTGTATTTTTTAAATCTTCACAACTTAAATAAGCAAAATACATAATTGTATTATTTTCCTAAATATTTGAGGGAGAACTAGTTTTTTCATCTTTCCTGCTTCCAAGGAAATATAGGGAGACCCAGGACCTGTCATCTTTCACCTTGAACTATTCATCCATAGCAGGGAAGAATTTTTGGTATAATATAAGTCTTCTTTAGAAGATCATGAAATAGAACAAAACACTTTCTGAGTTTTATCCAATTTGTCACCAAGCCTGTCACCTTCTGTTACAAAACTCTAGAATACTGTGCCAAAATAAGCCTTTAAGTGACACCAAAATCCCTTTTGAGATTTAGGCAATTTCTACACTTCACCCCAAGATGCCTGTAGAGTAATGATATTCGTAACTGATCAATGAACTGTTTGTCTCTATCTACTGTAAGAAAAGAAACCTATACAATGAAATCCTTCATTGAGAAAGTCTGCAAATGGAAAAAAAAGAAGTTCAAATAAGCATTGTCCTTAGTAACACAATCTCCTTATCTCATCAGCAGCTAACAGTTCAAATACACAAATGAAATCTGTGAATAGTAGTAATGGGCAAACTTTACAAGACCAGATAGTAATTGTTGCAATTCCTATACTCTCCCTTGTCGCATGGAAGCAGCAGAGGGTAATCTATAAATAATGAGCCTG
Organism: Castor canadensis; assembly: GCF_047511655.1. NCBI lineage: Eukaryota > Metazoa > Chordata > Mammalia > Rodentia > Castoridae > Castor > Castor canadensis. The sequence continues at coordinate 146,100,955 of NC_133387.1, read as the reverse complement.
CTTTTGTTCCAGTAGGACTATTTACAAACAGGATCCATGACTACTGTTTGTCCATACCCTGCTTTAGAGGGCTAAAGATTCCTAATAAGGATATGAAAGCCAATGTTGCACTCTAGAGACTCTGCTTGAGAACATCCAGGAAGATGTTCTAGTTCCCAGTTAACTAACAATGGAATTATGGTTGATTCTAAGTGGATTTTAATGACATTAAGAAGCATTATTTTCATTTTGTGTACGAATACCTTTTTTACTTGTGTTATTTCTTCCCCTTTGCATCCCTTCAGTGTTTGAGGGAAGAAATTACGAGGTATTTTTACCCCAGTTTTTAAAAACATTTTTATTAGCATATATTGTACAGGAGGGTTTCATTGTCATATTTTCATACATGTTTATAATGTACCTTGGTTAGATTCATTCCCTACATCATTCTCCTTCACCTAAAATAATCTCAACAAGTTTCATAGTTCTATTTTCATATAAGCAAAGTACATCTTACCTTACTCCACTTTCTTCACCCTATTTACCCTTCTCCTTCCCACTAATACCCACTCCCTGATAGGACCTGTTTTTCATAACAGTCTTCATTTCTCAAATGTATATTCACTGTTCAAAGGGTTTTTACCATGGTATTTCACCCATGAATATTTCATACTTTAATCAATTAACACATTGTATTATCCTCCTTTACCTTCTTCCTACCCCTTATTAATCAACCACCTTCACTGTGTTTCTTTGTGCCATTCTCCTACACAGATGAAATGTAGACAGGATATGAGTTACTTTGTTTTGGCTATAAGTGAAAAGATGAGGAAAACAAATACCTAGACAATATTTGCCTGTTACAAAGCCAAGATAGGAAGTCAATTTGATATGCTTCTGGTTAGTGTTTTCCCACCACACCTACAATTCATAGCACATATGTCACTTTTTGCAAATTACTCGCCCATTGATGACTAATGGAAGTGTAATTTGTTATTGTACAGTGACTGTATGCATATGGATTTAAAGACAATATCAAGAAAGAGGGTCTAGTGATATTTTTTTATTAGTAGGAATTGAGGACTTTTACCTGAAAAGAAGGTTAGTGGATCTTAATATTTAGAAAAGAAAGTGTGTGATTTGAAGATATGCTTTATATAATGATTATTGAATGTTATTACATTCTTGTGGCTTCTGTTAAATCATTTGTCTTCGTGGTTGATGTGATTATTTTTGTTCCAGCAAAATTATTACTCCAAGATCACTCTAAAATAGTGTTTTTCTGTGTATATAGGCACTAGAAAAGAATTACGGATGGTTCATTTTTATTAGATCATTACATATAGGACATTTTTATTCAACTAAGAAATGAAATAATTTACCTATTCCTAAGCTGTTATTTTTTTAAATGAGATACATCTGAAGATCTGTGTAAACAGAGTGAATGGTTGGATAGGTTTTTGAAAATATGAAACTTAATTTTCAGCCTAAAAGCTTCAAACTAGAAGATACTTCACTCACATAATTTTTTGTGGATTTAAACACATTGGTAATAAAAACCATAACATGATCAAGGGATAAAATATCCTGGATGAAGTTACTTTTAGAGTTAATAAAGGCTGACTTGTAATTGCTTGTTGAAAGTACTATAAAATCACCTTCATCATTTAAAAGAATATACTAATTGTAATTCAGTCTTCATGATGACATCGTATTTCATTGTTATGAAAATATGTGGGCAAAGCTGTAATGAGCCTGCAGCTGCCAGTATTAATGGCTTACATAGTTACTTAACACAAATTCCCTTAGATTTTGGTTCTGGAAAATACCCAGGTCTATCTGGGGTTAATCGATTCTTCCAAAAACAAAACAGAAAATTTGGCTGATTTATTTATGCACTTCACTTATTTCTTTTTCCTTTCTTTTCTTTCCTTTTTTTTTTTTTTTTTTGCTAAATACAAAAGTAAATAATGCCCTTTGTAGAGAATTTGAGAGCTACAAAATATAGTATGGCTTTCAACTTTTAAAATAATTTTTACTGCTGCCTTAACATATTTTAATTGCTCTATGCTAAGGGCTAACAAACTATAACAGATCCATGAGTGGCCATCTATTTTTATAAGCAAAATTGTATTGAACAGCCATACCATTTGTTTATGTATTGTCTATAGTATTTTGTTTACACGTTGTGTATTTGTCTACATATAATACAGTTGTGTGACAGAGACCATATGAACCATAGCCTAAAATATTTATAGTCTGGCCCTTTAAACAAAAGTTTTCCAATCTCTGCTGTATGTTTTTATATAAGTATGTCATACTTTTATAGTGATCTTACACTTTCACTATTATAAATATAGTGAAACGCTTAGTTAATAAGGGAAATATTAAATTTTCAAATTTAAAAAAAATCCTACTTACTTTATCAAATTAATATCTTTATAGAAAATATCCAAACAGTACATAAGCTCATAAGGTAAAAAGTAGAAATTCTTGAGCATGAACTTTAAGAATTGAGGAGTTATTCATCTATCATTTTTTTCAACTCTTGAAAATCAGTTTCTCTTTTTCTTTCCTAAACCTAGTATGATTTTCATCCATGCTGTTCACTAAATGTTTCTGTTATGTGACCATGTGACTAGTTTCTGGCTAGCAACTCTTTCCCTTTTAGCATGGTGACTAGCCACATGTAAAATAGTGATTGCTTCATCAGGCTGGGTTCCTGGGGTGCTCTCTGTTTAGATGAACATTTAAGGGAGAAGTAACCATTTTTGTTATCAGTTAGGAAGTTTTTGTTTTTGCAGCATCACCTAGCCTATCTTGACAAACATAGGTATTAATCCTGAAAGTAGAGTGCTGCTAAAAAAAAAAAAATCAAAACTGTTACATTAGCTTATGTGACAGATGGTGAAGCTTCATATGGTGATCTACATTCTTTTGTGGTGAAAGACTTCATAAACTGTTGCCTATACTACTTATAAGACATAATATACTTAATCTTGTATCTATTGGATACAAGACTTTGGATAGCAGGATGTTAATATCATATTTTGGTTACTGTATTAGCTGCATTTGGCAAGATATTTTAAGAAAGAAATGAACTCAGATGAGAAATGGTAGGATTGCAGTTGGGAACAAAAGAGAATAGAAAAGGTCTAGAAATTCAGATATTTGCAGGGTTAGAAAAGGCAATAACTTCTCACCTCCAACTAGTAAACAGAAAAGGCCTTTACACAGCTTAATTAAGTCAATAACATAGCCATCACAGTAATTGTTAAAACTTTTAACTAGGTTAAAATGTAACCCACAGTGTTTCTGTGCAGGAATTCCTTCCAGCATTTCTTGGGAAAATTACGTATTTTCCAGATATTAAGGCAAATCAGCCAAGAAATTATTCAAACAGTACAACTGTCCTTTGAGATTAAAGCTTAGTAGTCAATTTAGAACTATTTTTATTTGAAGGAATCCATTGAAACCAAGCCCAAAAGCAAGAGCAGGAATGCTGACACATAGAGTTTAAGGGTAAGGTCAACTTTGCCAAGAACCAGAACAAGAGCACATAAAAGAGAAGCGATCACAGTCTTACTTGTAGCTGTTGCTGTGTTGTTAGTATCTGTCCATGCTCCTACCTGCTACTAATGGTGAGTTGCTCTTGAAAAGTTAATAAATATTATTAGCTTTCTGTACACAGTCTTCTTTATGCAAATCCTGTCGATGATGTTCTAAAAAATAACAATGTGGAAGCAAAAGTCCTTAAATTGGCAATTTTGACTTGTGATTCTGTGTAGTGCTGTTAACTGTGCTGAAAGATCCAAATGTTACACTATGCAGATACTATCAAATAAATTTGACACTTTCCAATATTTGATTATTTGCTAAAGGCTATACTGTTCTTTGCAAATACTTTAACAAGAAATGCAAAGAAAGAGGTGCGTGTTGTCAAGCAGTGCAAAAAGAGATCAGAAATTGTTCTCAACTCAGATCAAAATCAGTATTCAGCTTTAAAAGCAAAAGAGATTCCATGGAGCACCATGCAGTGCTGACCTTGCTTAGGGTGTTTGACCACACCCTTAATGTTATCCGTGCAGAATGAAAGAATATTTTGTATGCCAACTATTTGTTAAATGGTAAATATTTCATAGAATAGCTTTTGCTTTGTGTGCTTTAACTTCATTTTAAGAATTACTTTAAGCAAATGTCTGTGGTACTTCCAATTTCAAAATGATGCTCATTTGACATTTATGTTACTATTTCCTTCATTTTTGTTATCATATATCAGGTAGAAATAATAGTATTGAAATATATCATCTTGTTGCAATATATTGGTTCATAATAAAAATAAGCCACGAATTCATTATATTTTTAAATAAAATTTCTGAAACACTTAGTATATGGAAAATGTCTCAGTGTTTATCATGGTCACTCACAATTATTTAAAAATATTAAGTGTAACGTTACAAAAAATGCAGAATGATTCTGTATAATTTGGGACTTCTGAGAAATCTTAGAAATTTAGATTTCCTCATTCTTACATCCCATATGTTACTGAAAGAAATTTGGAAATACATATACCCAGTGATCCTTTCAAGTAAACAAATAGATGGTGAATTATCAATCTTCCACAGTTCTTCATGAGTTCAGGGTACTCCCACAAGTATAGGGAGGAGCTGGGTAGGACACACCTGTGAGTGGCTCTTGGCTCAGTGCTGAGAAATCATTTCAATAAATAAAAAAGAATCAAGAGTTGTGCTGTCAGGAACCATGATCCTGGACTAAAAGTTTATTGCTTTCTGATACTTAAAATGACCTGTGGGACCCAAACTGTACAGGAGGTAACAGACTGAGAAAGCTGCTTGGTACCCAATATAGCATTCCCCAATGTCCACTTCAAATTTGCCCAAGAAAGATTAAAAAAGGACTTCTAGATGATGGAACCAAGAGTTTTGGACAGAAATGAATGGTGGAACTGAGGAGGAAGATAGCCTTGAAACGGGACCATAAAGTAAAGAGGAAGATGGTCTGAAACAGGGCTGTAAAGCATGCCAAAGATGTAGAGCATGAGGAATTGCCCATTAAAGCCATGCAAAAAGCTCAGGACTGAGGTAAAGGGCGCCTTGCAGAGATAAACACTCATTCCTGCCTTCCTTTGTCTCCACTTGTAAATAAAGTTTCCAAAGCAGGGCCTGCTGACCCTATCTAAACAACCTTAACTCTCTAACTCAATCTTAGGTCTCTAACTCAACCTTAGGTCTTTAACTCACTGTTAGCTTCAATAACCTGAGCACTTTTGTAACTTGATGCCCTGCACTGCCTTTTAAATATCCTGTAAATCCTTTGTTCAGGGCTCAGACATGGTATACATCTGGGCCCTCCGGCATAAATAAAATCTGAGTTCTCCACTCCTGAGTGTCGCTTGGTTTCTTGGTCTGTCAAAATATTCCCCCAACAGAACCCCTCCCAATCAGAATTGGGTTCTAGTCAGAACTTTTTGTACCCCCTGTTGAGGTTCTGGATTTGTCTTTCCTTTGATTGACTTACTGGTTTCCCAATTTGAGAATGTGGTTGGTCCTGTCTTCTGAGTTAATGTGATGAACAGAAGAAGTACCCTTCCATTATGCAGTAGACTTTTAAAGTGAGTGAGCAATAAACCTTTCTTGTATTCGCTTGCACAGTCGTGTTATGATAGTCCCCTTTGAGATTTTTTTTTTTTCTCCCAGAACTGGGGGTTGAACTCCATCTTAGGGTTTTTGTTTTTGTTTTTTTAACTAATTTTCTTGCATTGTTTAGGACTTTCACTTCTGGCCAATTTGAAGTACTCTCCCACCTGAACCAAACAAAAAGACAGTGCATCAGAGTTGAAGGATAGCGATCCATGAGAGAGAAAACAAATAAGGTGGGCCTTAAGATTACCTCACCTTGCTGCCTGGAGAGTTTTCAGTCTCCCAGAGAATGGGAGATAAGGCAACATCTGAGAGATGCCTTGAGTTGAAAAGATAGAACTGAGAGTCCACAGAGACTCAAAGAGTGAAAGTTCCTAAGACCAAATTCCAGAGTGGAGAACTGTGCAGAGATGTACAGTATTCAGCAGAACGCTGTACTTGTGAAGAAGTACAAGGTGCTTGGAAAGAACCTGAAAAAGGATTAGGGGTAACAGCACCTGGCCTTTTGTGTTCAGGGCCAAGAACTGCATATTTTCACTAGCTAAATAATTTGGGGGGGGGGGTATTAGAGGTCTTGCCAAGTGTTTATGGCAATAATTAGAACCTAGAGTGAGTGAGCATTGCTGACTCTGTACCTGGCTAGCAAGTCATAAAACAAAACCTGTAAGGGTCAAGTCATTTCCAAGTAAGGGTACTGTATCCCAAGGAAAAACTGAAAATACATAAAAATACAAAAAGATTGAGCACCCACAAAGATAAAGCTTACAATGTCTGACTTCAAAGATACCAGACATACAAATAAATAGAAAAGCATGATCATAATGAGGAAAATAGCTAATCAAACATGTCACAAATGTCAGAATTATCACAGGACATAGGATAATTAATATAACTGTCTTTAAAATGCTAAGACATTAAGAAGATCCAAATTGGCCTTTAAGAGAGAACTACAGTATCTGGGATAAAAACTACTGATGGAATTAATGGCAGATCAGACACAGCAGAAGAAAAGATCAGCAAATTTGAAGATAGCAATAAAAACTATCCAAAAGAAAGGGGGAGGGAGAGAAGGATAAAAAAGAGGAGAGGAAAGAACACTAAAGAAAAGTGTCAGTGAGCTATGGGTCAACTTCAAGAAGGGCAATCTTTTCCTAACTTAAAAACAATAAAGGTCCCGAGACAAGACACATGAAGAAAAGTATATTGGGGCAAAATATCCAAATTGTTCAAAACCACTAATACAGTCTTAAAAACACTCAGGTAAAAAAGACATGCTTACATACTAAGGGATAAAGATAAGGTCAGATTTCCTGAAAAGTACGGAGGGGTGAAAAACTTTATTTAGGATTGTATTCCCAGCGAAAATCCCTTTCAAAAGCAAAGACTTTTTCAGAATTTTATCACCAAAGGCCTGCACTGTACGAACCACTAAAACAAGCCCTTTGAACAGGAAGTATACACATATACTTCATTGCTCAAATAACCTTTCTGATTTTTTTTCTTTCTCCCCTTGATTTATGAGTTACTGAGAAAAATGTTTAAAAGTTCCTCATTGTTGTCACTTCATAATTCACAGGCATCACCTTATGAACCTTTGTTTTGAGATTATATTATACATGCGCACATTGAGCTTATTTTCCATGTGAATTGAATCTCACTATGTCTACCTTCATTTCTAGTAGTGCTTAAAGTTTATTTTGTTTGAGACAGCCATACAAACTTTTTTGTTTTTTCCTTTTTTTTTTTCAGTATGGGGTTTGAACTCAGGGCTTTATGCTTGCTATAAAAACACTCTACCACTTGAGCCACTCCCCTGGCCCATTTTGCCTTTAGGTTGTTTTTCAGATAGGGTCAAGTGCTTTTGCATGGGGTCAGCCTCAAGACTGTGATCCTCCTACCACCACTGCCTCCCAAGTATCTGGGATTACAGGCGTATAACATCATGCCTAGCTTGTTTTTGAGATAGGGTCTTGTGAACTTTTTCCCTTTGCTGGCCTTGAAGCCTGATCAAGGTCAGCCTTGGCTACATACATACTGTCTCAAAAAGCAGCAGCAAAGAGTTAATTACAGTATACACCCACCCATTCATTCTGTTTATTAAACCCCTAGAACCGTAAAGTGCTTTTTAAAAATCCTTGTATTATCTTAACCACTTTATAAATAACTGCATATAAATGCTTGCCAGACCTAACTCTTTAGAGCAAGCCAGTTTCATTCCAGGCCTCTAAGAATTTCCCAGGAATGGTAACTTTCTGGAACATTCTCTGTGGGGAGCAAATTATGCAAAGCCTACATAAACACAGTTGTGCTCAATGACAGGCTGAGTTTGGCACAGCCCCAGCCACAGAAGAGACCAAGGCAGGATGCAGCACAGCTGCTTTTCCTAAATTGTCTACCTTCAAAGAAGTTGGAAAGCAGGCTTCTCTTGTTACAGTGTCACACCTCTACCTGAGAACTGTTGCTCCACCTCCTTGTTTACCACTGGATATAAAAGACTCGCTGAAGAAGGACATGAGGCTTTTTGATGGGGGATGGATTGATTGGTGGGCTGCTTGTGAGAATGATGCAGCTGGTGGGCTGCTGAGTTATGCTGGGGGTTAAAGAGAACATGTGACAGTGCAAGTCTAAGGACCAAGACTTTAAGAGTTATGCTAATGCAGTTTTTAGATGCAGCTGCCATTGTTTGTAAGTCTGAGCACCGAGACTTTAAGAAAGCTAAAGAGAACATGGGACAGTGCAAGTCTGGGGGCAAAGACTTTAAGAGAGATTATGCTAAAGAAAAGCTTAAGAGAAAACATGGGACAGAGAGAGTCTAAGGAAAGAGACTTTAAAGAACAGAAAAAGAACACTTAGAAGCAAGATTTTGAAGAAAGACTTTAGAAGCAAGGCCTTAAAAAAATAAAGGAGAAATCAATAGAGAAAAGAAGCAGAGTAAAGAGAAGAGAAGTAAAAAGCAACGAGGCTGCTGTGTGTCTCCATCTGAGTGCTCAGCATACCTGGCCCCAACTTTCTGCATGTTTGTCTATCATTTATCCTTTCTGCATCTCCCATTACCTCCAGTTAGGCCCAGTTAGGTTTGGTAGTAACAAGGGAGCAAGAAAAATCTCGCTCCAATTCTCAGCCACTATCTCTTCAAATACAACATTGGCTTCATTCTTTTTGAAGCTGAATTTTAAAATTCCATTCTTTTTTAAAAATTCTAAATTCTTATTAGGACCTTTTTATTCTCCATGATGCAATGTTTTGTTATTTTTTCCCCATTTTTTATTAGGATATATTCGTTGTGACAACTCTGAATAGCTTTACATTGTTTGATCACCCCCACCATCTACCCTACTCACCCCTTCCCTGCCCCATTTAAAACAATCAGGAGGTTTCATTGTTCTATTTCGTATATTGAGTATGAAGCCCATCAACCGTATTCCCTCCCCTTCATCTCCTCCATTCACCCTCTCCACTCCTACAAGTACTCCCACACACACACTGTACCTATTTTACAGTCCTGTCTTTCATTATTAATTCCAAAATCAGTGTTCAAAGGGGTTTCTTGAAGTACTCCCACTGTGAATATACTTTACTTGAGTCAGTTCAACCCCCTCTGTTACTCGCTGTTGCCCTTCCCTCCCATCCCCCATTATTCAACAGCTTTCAATACATATTGTTATGTCCTCTACCTGCACGAATGTATTTCAATATTGTTGACTATCATTCTCATTTCCTTTCCCTCCTCCCCCAATTTCTATAGAGTAGTTCCACTATTGCAAACATGTTCTACATATAATTTTGTGTATGATAATGCTTGTTTTTTGTATATGTTTATCTTTTGAATGTATGTTCCACACATGAGAAAAAACATTCAGCCTCTGTTTTTTCTGAACCTTCCCTTCACTTAACATGATGTCCTCCAGTTGCATCCATGTACCTTCAAATCATGTGATTTCATTTTACCTTATGACTGAATAAAACTCCATTTTATACGTGTGTGTGTGTGTGTGTGTGTGTATACACATATATATCACATTTTCTTAATTCACTCATAGGGCATCTGGGTTGTTTCCATAGCTTGGCTACTGTGAACAGTACTGTTTGTAATAAACATTGTATGCAAGTGTCTATTGTATCCTGACTTACATTCCTTCCAGTGTATGCCCAGGAGTGGTATCACTGGATTATATGGCAGTTCTGTTTTTAGTTTTTTAAGGAATTTCCATACTGCTTTCCATAATGGTCTTACTAATTTACATCCCCACCAATAGTTTATAAGTGTTCCTGTTGCACTGCATCCTTGCTAGCATTTGTTATTGTTTGTGTTCTTGATAGCCATTTTGATTTGCCAGGGAAGTTGAGCACTTCTTCATGTATTTATTGGCCATTTCTACCTCTTCCTTTGAAAATTCCCTGTACAATTTGTGTGCCCATTTCTTGATAGGGTTGTTGATTCCTTGAGGATTGAGGTTTTTGAGCTCCCTATAGATTCTGGATATTAGTCCCTGATTGGATGAATAGCTGGCAAAGATTTTCTCCCATTCTGGGGGCTGCCTCTTAAGTCTAGTGACTTTCTTTTGCTGTGCAGAAGCTTTTTAGCTTGACGCAGTGCCCTTTGTTCATTCTTTCCTTTATTTGCTGAACCCTTGGCATTCTATTTAGGAAGACTAGAACTTGTCTATGCCTGTCTGTTCCAATGTATATGCTACTACTTCCTGTAGTTGTTTCAGAGTTTCAGCTTTTATATTAAGGTCCTTAATCCACTTTGAGTTGATATTTGTAAAGGGTAAGAGACATGTATCTAGTTTTAGTTTCTTGTTTGCAGATATCCAGCTTTCCCAGCAACATTTGTTGAAGAGGCTCTCTTTTCTACATCTTGTGTTTTGGGTGCCTTTGTCAAAACTCAGGTGGGCTTAGCTGCATGGATTCATATCTGGGTCTTCTGTTCTGTTCCATTGGTCTTCCTGTCTTTGTGCCATTACCATGCTGCTGTTTTAATTGCTATGGCTCTGTAGTATGGTTTGAAGTCAGGAATTGTGATCCCTTCTGTGTGCTTTTTGCTCAGTAGTGCCTTGAGTATTCTAGGTTGTATTTGGGGTTGATTCTTCAATCACTGTGATGATTGTCATTGGAATTTTGATGGGGATTCCATTGAGCATGTAGATTGCTTTTGGTAATATAGTCATTTTTACCATATTGATTCTGCCAATCCATGAACATAGGAGATCTTTCCACCTTCTGTAGTCTTCAGTTTCTTTCTTTGGTGGTTTATAGTTTTCATTGTAGAGGTCTTTCACTTCCTTTGTTAAGTTTATTCCCAGGTATTTTCTTTTGAGGCTATTGTAAATGGATTTGTTCTCCTATATTCTTTCTCACTCTGTTCATTGTTGGTATATAGAAAGGCTACAATTTTTTAAAATTTGATTTTGTATTCTACTTTGCTGGAGGTATTTATGATGTCTAGGAAATTTTTTGTGGTATTTTCTGGGTATTTTAGGTATAAGATCATGTCATCTGCAAATACGGATAGTTTGACTTCTTCCTTTTCTATTTGAATTCCTTTTATTTTCTTCTTCTTGTCTTACTGCTTTAGATAGGAAATCTGGGAGTATGTTGAATAACAGCAGAGAGAGTAGACACTCTTGTCTCATTCCTGACTTCTCACTCCTAACTTTAGTGGAAATGGTTTCAGGTTTACACCATTCAGTGTGATGTTGGCTAGAGATGTGTATATAGCCTTTACTATGTTGAGGTACATTCCTTCTATTCCTAGTTTCATCAGAGCTTTTATCATGAAAGAATGTTGAATTTTGTTGGAAGCTTTCTCTGCATCTATTGAGATGATATTGTGGTTTTTGTCTTTGTTTCTGTTAATATGCTATATGATGTTTAATGATTTGCATATGTCGAACCATTCCTGCATCTCTGGGATGAAACCAACTTGACCATGGTGTATGGTCTTGATATGTTGTTGAATTCAGTTTGCCATTCTTTCATTGAGAATTTTTACATTTAAGTTCATTAAAGAGATTGGCCTATAATTCTCTTTTTTTGTTGTTTCCTTATCTGTTTTTGGGATGAGTGTAATACTGGCTTCATAGAATGATTTTGGCAATGTTCCTTCCCTTCCTATTTCATGGGAAAGTTTGAGGAATGTTGGTATTAGTTCTTCTTTAAACGTCTGGTAAAATTCAGGTCATAGTCATGTCCTGAGCTTTTCTTTTTTAGGAGGTTCTTTATTGCTGCTTCAATTCACTGCTTGTTATAGATCTATTTAAGTGATTTATATCCTCTTGGTTCAGTTTTGGTTGGACAAATGTGTCTAGAATTTTATCCATTTCTTGTAGATTTTCTAATTTATTTGAATATATGTTTTCCAAGCAATCCCTAATTATTCCCTGGATTTCATTGGTGTTTTTTGTGATGTCCCATTTTTGTCACTAGTTTTATTAATTTGGATCTTTTCCCTTCTTGTTTTAGTCAGATTTGCTAGGGGCTTAGTAATTTTATTTACCTTTTCAAAGATGTACATTTTGTTTTGCGATTCTTTTTTGTTTGTTTGTTTTTGTCCTATTTCATTGATTTTAGCCCTTATTTTTATTATTTCTCTGGGGATTTAGCTTGTTCTTGTTTTTCTAGGAGTTTGAGATGCAACATTAAGTCATTTATTTGAGATTTTTTGTTTTTAATGTATATATTCATGGCTATGAACTTTCCCCTTTGCTGTGTCGAATAGGTTCTGATAGGTTGTGCTTTCATTATCATTAAACTCCAGAAGCTTTTTTACATTTTCCATTATTTCTTCAATGACCTGGTGATCATGGAGAACATTTTGTTCAGTCTCCAGATGTTTGAGTATTTACTGCTATTTCTTATGGTGTTGTGCTCTAGTTTTATTCCATTGTGGTCAAACAGTATGCAGGGGGTTATTTCAGTTTTATTATATTTGTTAAGACTTGCTTTGTGACCTCAAATATCTATTTTGAAGAAAGTTCCATGGGCCGCTGAGATGAATGTATATTGTCCTGTTGCAGGATGGAATACTCTGTAGACATCTGTCAAGTCCATTTTATCTATGGTGTCATTCAGCTCTAAAGTTTCTTTGTTGAATTTTTGTCTGGATGATCTATCTATTTGTGGTAGTAGAATATTGAAGAATTTCTTTAAGTGTCTTCTGGAATGCTGGTTTAGTAGTCATGTATTGTTTTAATTTCTGTAAATCATAGAAATTCTCCTTCAATTTTGAATGATAGCTTTGCTGGATAGAGTAACCTAGGATTGAAATTATTTTCTTTCAATGCTTGAAATACCTAATTCCATGCCCTTCCTACTTTTAAGGTTTCTGTTGAAAAATCTGCTGCTGTTTTGATGGGCTTACCTTTATATGTTTTTTAATTTTTCTTTTTTACAGTTGTCCATATTCTTTCCTGTTCTCTGTGCTAATTATTTTAACTGTAATATGCTGTGGAGAGGTTCTGTTTTGATCATGTCTATTTGGTATCCAAGAGACTTTCTGTACTTGGATGGGCATCTCTTTCTCAAGATTTGGGAATTTTTCTGCTATTTTTTTGTTGAACATTTTTCCTATGCCTTTGGCTTATACTTCTTTTCCTTCTTCAATGCCCATGATTCACAGGTTTGGTATTTCAATGGAGTCACAGTGTTCTTTCATATTCCTTTTGCAGCTCTTTAGTCTTTTCTCTAGGTATTCTTCTGTTTTTATCTTTATTATCTATTTTGTCTTCAGACCCTGAAATTCTGTCTTCTACTTGTTCCAGTCTGTGAGAGTGGCTTTCAACTGTATTTTTGATTTGACTTAAGGAACTTTTTGCTTCAAAGTTTTCTGGGTTTTTTTTTAGACTTTCCATATCTTTATTAAGCTCCTTTTTTCACATCTTCTACTGCCTGCTTTATTTGATTTATATATTTTTTATAATTTCCTTGGTTTCATTCCAATGTTTGTTGAAATCCTCTTTGAGTTCACTTAGTTATTTCTGTGTCTTCTCAAGTTTTTATCTGTATTGTCTTGGGATTCATTGAGTTATTTTTGTAACTTAAACTCTCTAAACATTCTTACTATTCTTCTGACCTTAGCAACTAAGGATTCATCCCCTTCACTGTCCACCAAATCCTCTATTTGTGTGGTTGTTAGCCTTTTGAGGAGTCATGTTCCCTGCCTTCTTTAATTGCCCATGTTTCTATTCTAAGATTTGCTCATGTGTTGTTGATTATTTAGTTGGGGGTTTAATCACCTGTTATCTTTCCCTTAACTTAATTTCTATGCTCTGGATAGGTTAGTTGTTAGCTAGGTTGTTGTCACATTTCTCTTCATTAACCTGGCATAACTTATCGATAACAGATTCACAAATTCAATGCCAAACCAGTTATTTACATAATATAATAAAACCCTTGTCAGAATTATCTATAAACAGTGAGCACTGCAGAAATAACAGTTGTTTGCATAGAGATTAATACTTAGATAATTAAAATGATGAGGATATAAGAGGAGATGGGGAAGAGGGATGGGGTGAGGTGGAGAAGAGGTATGAGGTGTGAGATCTACAAATTAATAAGGCCCTAATGTGTATAAAGGTGTAGCTCAGTTGTTGTGAAGGAGGGTACTATTGCCAGGGGTTGCAGAGAGATAGGAAGGATGGGAGTAATGTATAAGATTGGTATAATAGACTACTTTGTGGGTGATTAGTGTGGAGTAGGTAGGAACAGTGTAGGGAGGAGAGGCAGGAGAATATGATAAGGAAAGAGAAGGAAGAAAGAACAAAAGAGCAGAGGGGAAGAAAAAAGTGGAATAAGAGAAGGCTAAACAAATTAAAATTCAACAGAATGGATAAAGGAGATAAAGAACAATTTTTTAAAATTAAATATATATATATAGTCCAAATTTCTTCCTTGTTATGGACAGGAGTGGGTTTTCAATGAGTGCACTGGGTACTTCCCTTCGACTTTTAAACTCAGTACTATCCCTTCTGATAGGGCTTTCTCAATATCCCTGCCCCTTCTAAGAGTTGTTATGCTGATCTGGGTGGCAATTGGTGGTACCCCTCTCTATTGGACAGAATTGGGGATTTCCATTCAGGATGCATAAACCCAGCTCCTCGTGAGGGTGGGGCACAGTGAGGGTCAGCTTGCTTGAGTAAGTGGGTTCTCCAAAGTGGTCCAGTGAAGACCTGATGTGTGAGCAGTGGCCAGCCCCTCCCACCTGCCTGGCAAGCCTGGGAACTGGAGTTGAGCTGTTCTGTTGAACACTCTTTTCTGGGAACGGTGTTAATTTCAGCTCCCTACCAGTTTCTCCAAGGTGGTTGAATGAGTTGTTATTATCCCCAGGCTGTGAAGAGTGAGCTTTCCTTTCCCCAAATAAGCTGGATCAACCCAGCACTTTATAAAGAGGGTTGTGGGCTGAGCTGCCCCTCCCTTCATTAGGCAGGGCTGGCAAGTTCCCTCATATTATTGGGAAGCTTTGTTCAGGAAGGGTGCAATCTGTCCACAAGCAGAAACCAGGCCTCAGTGCCTGCAAGTTTCCTACCCCAAAGTGACAGCTGGCTAGTATCTGAGACAGTGTGTAGCTTCACTCAGGTCTTTGTAGTTTTCTCTGCATATGGCATCCCAATAGTGAAGCCAAACAGGTTTATAAAACCAGTAACTTCAGGCAGTTGTAACTTCATAACAGTTGTCAAACAGACAGCCTAGCTGGAGTGTGGTTCCACAGCACATACAGAATGCTTTGAGTACCTGAAAGGAGGAAGCTCTTCCAGTGGCCTCTAGCTGCTTCCTAAACCTATAAATCTGCAAAGCTGTAGCTAAGCCATGCCTTAGTACTTGTTGCTTCTGATCAAGAGAAATGCTTATTTTGTGTTTGAGTGTGAATCTTATTCTTAACTCAATGTATAATTCATAAATGTTGAACAGGAGAAAGATATAAGGTATTGAATTTGCCACACTCTTGAGAGCTTGTTTGGAGGTTCTAGCAGGGGAGTGCAGCTACTGGTATACCCTTGACTGAAGAATGGTCCTCCTCTATTGGGGATGGTCGTCCTCTTCGACCAAGCACGCAGCTTCAGGAGGGACGCACATGGAGTGGTAAGGGAGGAAGGGGACACCCGCCTAGCCAACCAGATCAGCCGAATCAACCCTGGCAATCAATGGGGTGACAGATGTCGCAGCCATATTGCCCTCACATCCGAATTTGCCACACTCTTGATCTGAAGTGTCCCTTTATATGTTTCTCAACAATTATTTTGTCTTCTTCCTTGCTTCTTCATTTGGATGCTTAGCTCCTTTTGAATCATTCTTGTTTTCTTTATTACCTATTTATTTTTGTGGTAGTGGGGTCTGAACCCAGGTCTTGCTCTTGCTAGGTAACCCAGTTCATTTTTGTTTTCTAAAAATTAGTTTAAGATAATTTTTTTTGCAGTGTTGGGGGTTGAACTCAGGGCCTTGCACATGACAGGTAAGTGCACTCTACTACTTTACTACATCCCAAGCCCCCATTTAAGGTAGCTTTTTATAAGTAACCATTTACTATATGCCACACCTATACTAAAAGTACTTGACATTAATTCATTGCTATCATCTTTCATAAAACCTTGTGAGAGAGAAATGATTATTATCTCCACTTATAAATGAGGACATTAAAGCACAGCATGAATAAGAAACTAACCAAAGGTGGCCAGGCATAGTGACTCAAATCTATAATCCTAGCTATTCAGCAGGCAGAGATCAGAAGGATTGCAGTCCAAGGCCAGCCTGAGTAAAAAGTTCACAAGACCACATCTCAATGAATGACTGAGCACAGTGGTGCATGCCTGTCATCCCAGCTACATGAGGAAGCACAAATAGGAGGATCACAGTCCCTAGGCATGCCCAGGCATCAAGTGAGACCCTATCTCAGAAATTACCAATATAAAAAGGACTGGTGGAGTGGTTCAAGCAGTATAGCACTTACCTAGTAAGCATGAGGGCCTTAGTTCAACCCCCAAGAACCACAAAAAAAAAAAAAAAAAAGGAAAAGAAGTAAAGAAAATTAGCCAAAGACAATCTTAGGTAAGTAAGTCTGTCTCTCAAAAGCTTGAACTTTTGACTAGGATTAAATATGTGCTTATCACATCCAGATAAATGATACAAATATATATTTAAAGAAGGGATTAATAGGCTTTCTTCATGTCAGAGTTCATTTCCACTCATCCAGTACTCAAAGTGCACTTGCTGTACCCTTCCACTCTTAGTACTCATACATGTAAATGTCCACATGTGTACACACATGCCTCCTCACCCTAGAGATTTGTTTTAATACATAAAACAGCTCTTGAAGACCTGAAGAACTTGGAAATAAGGATTTCATATAAGGAGTGAAAGTAGATGTCTAGGAACCTGGGGTGTGATGAAGGCTTTTTACTTCTATGTCTTTGGCATTTTGAACTTCATTAGTGAATTAGCTATTCAAAAATAAATTTAATGGTGTTAATCACCAAGGAGAGGAATATCCAAGATGGTGACTAAAGGGAGGAAGCAGAAAGTGCTACCTAAACTAAAATCTTGGAGAGATACTGGAGATATGCCTTGCAGGAAAAACCATCAAGAAGAGGCAAAACTCCAACATCTCCACACCCAAAGCCTGTGCATAGCATCCCCACTCCATGTTAAACGGAGAAAGCAGGAGGGATCCTGTGCCACCAGAGGCCAGCTCCTACCCTGCTTGGGAGAAGCAGACCACCAGATGAGCAGATAAGCGCCACGTGGTACTCCCAAAGAAAACCCTGGAACAAATCAGCATAGCCTCCTGGACAGATGACCCAGGGAAAAAAGAGAAAAAAAACCAAACAAACTGAATAATAAACAAGCAGCTGAAAAAAAAAAGGCACGTACCAATGAGGGCGGGGCACCCTGAGCTCTGGAGAGTGGGG
This sequence comes from Castor canadensis, assembly GCF_047511655.1. Lineage (NCBI taxonomy): Eukaryota > Metazoa > Chordata > Mammalia > Rodentia > Castoridae > Castor > Castor canadensis. The sequence goes on along the minus strand of NC_133387.1, from coordinate 146,083,413 downwards.
GAGGGGCACTCCCCACTTGAACTGTAAATAAACAAGCCGGCCAGAGAAGGCGGGTGTGACACCACCTCCCCCAGTGTGCTTGAAGAGGGGAAGGCATCCAACAGTGGCTAAAGTGTGGCATGCTCCACCAGAGAGGGAGAAGGAGAGGGGCACTTCCCCATGCAAACTCTAAATAAAAAAAAAAGGACTGCAATTGCAAAAGGTGTGTAGGGCTATATACTGGAGAAAATAAAAGGGGCAAGCACCCAGGAGAACTCTAAATAAACAAAGCCTGCAGGGCTAGGGGAATGTAAAGCTCATTCCTGAGATCTACAATAAATAAAGCCTGCAACAGCAGCTGGCTGACAGTAGGTGGGAGGTGAGCTGCAGCCTCAGAGAGACATTCACAATGCTGTCTCCAGACTCCCTTTTTTTCTCTCTCTTCCTTTGATGAGACAATGACAGAACTAGGACTGGATGCTGAAGGTAACTGTAACTGTATTGCATTTGAACTTGGGATTTTTGTTTGTTTTGTTTTTGTTTTTTCCCCTTTGATGAGACAATGACAGAACTACTTCACGGGCACCAACACCAGGACTGGAGGCTGAAGGACAAACACCAGAATTATTAAGACTGAAACTTTATTGCATTTGAACTTGGGGATTTTTTTTTATCCTCTCTCTGTCTCTCTAATGTCTGTTTAGCTTACCATTAATTAGTACACATCTCTCCCTGTTTATTTCCTTGGCTCTTGTGTGTGTTTGTGTGTGTGTGTGTGTGTGTGTGTGTATGTTTGTTTTGTTTCCCTTTTCTTTACCTTCTTTGCTTTCCCTCTCCTCTCACCCTTCCACTCTAGATATCAACATTATTATTATTGCAAGCTAGACAATACTGAATTACCCACAATACAGGGACAGTAGCAATAGCAAGGGCAATGATGGGAAGACAGAAAAAAAAGGAAACCAATTTCCCCCCAATAATAAATTAGTACAGAAACCAGAGGGAAATGAAGAAAACAGATACCCAGATCCAGACTCCAACAAAAAGAAGATAAACTATGTCAAAGAACCAATGAAGCCAACAAGAACACTCTGAAAGAAGAAATCCTGCAAGTAATCAATGAAAATTTTATACAGATGATACTGGCTATGGTCAACCAAAATGTACAGGAGACACTCAAAAAATTCCAAGACAACAAAAATAGAGAATTTGAGAAAGCACAAGAACAAATAAAAGAAACTACAGAAGCACTCTGTAAACAACAAAGTGAAACAAAGAACATGATAAATAAAGAGATAAATGAACTCAGGATGAAAACAGACAACATTAAAGAGGAAGAGACTCAGGATATGGAAAACCTCAGGAAAAAAAAAAAAAGAAACAGAAATGCAAAACAAAATGGAAGGCCAATCCAGCAGAACAGAACAAGCAGAAGACAGAATCTCAGAACTCGAAGATGAAATGGTAATCAAAGGAGAAACCAAAGAACTATTAGTTAAACAACTCAAGAACTGTGAAAAGAAAATGCAAGAACTCACTGACTCCATTAAAAGACCAAACCCTGAGAATCATGGGCATTGAAGAAGAAGAGGTGCAAGCAAAAGGAATGCATAATATATTCAACAAAATAATAACAGAAAATTTCCCAAATATAGAGAAAACTATGCCCATACAGGTACAGGAAGCCTCCAGAACACCAAACAGACCTGACCAAAATAGAACTATCCCACAGCATATCATCATTAAAACAACAAGTACAGAAACTAGAGAAAGAATAATGAAGGCTAAAGAGAGAAAAAAAATAACATGCAAAGGCAAACCCACCAAAATCACAGCAGATTTCTCAACAGAAACATTAAAAGCAAGAAGAGCTTGGGGTGAGGTCTTCCGGGTACTAAATGAAAATAACTTCAACCCTAGGATACTCTACCCAGCAAAACTATCATTCAAAATAGATGGAGCAATAAAAGTCTTCCATGATAAGCAGAAACTAAAACAATATGTGACCACATATTGTTTAGCTACACACAATCGAACCCTCAAACAACTAAGACAACTAAATGACAGGAATCACCACATACCTATCAGTACTAACGCTTAATGTTAATGGACTTAATTCCCACATCAAAAGGCACTGCTTGACAAACTGGATTAAAAAGGAAGATCCAACAATTTGTTGCTTACAGGAGGCCCATCTCACTGATAAAAACAAGCACTGGCTGAGGATGAAAGGCTATGAGAAGATTTGCCAAGTCAATGGCCCCCGAAAACAGGCAGGAGTAGCAATACTTATCTCGGACAAAGTAGACTTCAAAGCTATATTGATCAAACGAGATAAAGAAGAACATCCCATACTAATAAAAGGAGAAATAGACCAACAGGAAATAACATTTATCAACCTATATGCACCCAATGTCAATGCACCCAATTTTATCAAACATACCCTGAAGGACCTAAAAGCATATATTAACTCCAACACAGTGCTCATGGGAGACTTTAACACCCCACCATCATCAGTAGATAGGTCATCCAAACAAAAAATCAATAAAGAAATCCTAGATCTAAAATATACAATAGATCAAATGGACCTAGTTGACGTCTACAGAACATTTCATCCAACTTCTACACATACACATTCTTCTCAACAGCCCACAGAACCTTCACCAAAATAGATCATATCCGAGGGCACAAAGCAAGCCTCAGCAAATATAAGAAAACAGAAATAATCCCATGCATTCTATCTGATCACAATGCAATAAAACTAGGACTCAACAACAAAAATAAAAACAAAAAACATGCAACCAGCTGGAAACTGAATAACTCATTGCTTAATGAACAATGGGTCATTGATGAAATAAAAGAGGAAATTAAAAGGTTCCTGGAAGTCTATGAAAATGAAAACACAACCTGCCAGAATCTATGGGACAGAGCAAAGGCAGTCCTGAGAGGAAAGTTTATAGCCATGAGTGCATATATTGAAAAGACTGAAAGATCTCAAATCAATGACCTAATGATACATCTCAAACTCCTAGAAAAACAAGAAGCAAATCCCAAAACAAATAGAAGGAGACAAATAATAAAAATAAGAGCTGAAATCAATGAAATAGAAACAACAAAAAAAACATACAAAGAATTAATGAAACAAAAAGTTGGTTCTTAGAAAAAATAAATAAGATTGATAGACTCCTGGCAAACCTGACTAAAGTGAGGAGAGAAAAAAACTGAAATCAGTAAAATCAGGAATACAAAGGGGGAGATAACAACAAACACCATGGAAGTCCACGAAATCATCAGAGACTACTTAGAGAACCTATATTCAAATAAATTTGAAAATCTTGAAGAAATGGACAGATTTCTAGATACTTATGACCATCCAAAACTGAAACAAGAGGACATTAATCACCTGAATAGATCTATAACACAAAATGAAATTGAAGCAGCAATCAAGAGTCTCCCCAAAAAGAAAAGTCCAGGACCTGATGGATTCTCTACTGAATTCTATCAGACCTTTAAAGAACTGATACCAACCCTCCTTAAACTGTTCCACAAAATAGAAAGGGAAGGAAAACTGCCTAACACATTTTATGAAGCCAGTATTACACTTATCCCAAAACCAGGCAACAACATGTACAAAAAGGAGAACTATAGGCCAATCTCCTTAATGAACATTGATGCAAAAATCCTCAACAAAATAATGGCAAACCGAATTCAACAACACATCAAAAAGATCATTCACCACAACCAAGTAGGCTTCATCCCAGGAATGCAGGTGTGGTTCAACATATGAAAATCAATAAGTGTAATACACCACATTAACAGAAGCAAAGACAAAAACCACTTGATCATCTCAATAGATGCAGAAAAAGCCTTTGATAAGATCCAACACCATTTCATGATAAAAGCTCTAAGAAAACTAGGAATAAAAAGAAAGTACCTTAACATTATAAAATATATAAATGACAAACCTACAGCCAGCATTATACTTAAAGGTGAAAAACTGAAACCATTCCCTCTAAAATCAGGAATGAGACAAATATGCCTACTATCTCCACTCGTATTCAACATAGTACTGGAATTCCTAGCCAGAGCAATTAGGCAAGAAGAAGGAATAAAAGGAATACAAATAGGTAAAGAAACTGTCAAAATATCCCTATTTGCAGATGATATGATCCTATATCTTAAAGACCCAAAAAACTCTACTCAAAGCTCCTAGACACCATTAATAGCTATAGCAAGGTGTCAGGATATAAAATCAACATAGAAAAATCATTAGCATTTCTATACACTAACAATGAATAAACTGAGAAAGAATATATGAAAACAATTCCATTTACAATAGACTCAAAAAAAATCAAATACCTCGGTGTAAACTTAACAAAGGATGTGAACGACCTCTACAAGGAAAACTATAATACTTCTGAAAAAAGAGATTGAGGAAGACTATAGAAAGTGGAGAGATCTCCCATGCTCATGGATTGGTAGAATCAACATAGTAAAAATGTCTATACTCCCAAAAGCAATCTACATGTTTAATGCAATTCCTATAAAAATCCCAATGACATTCATCAAAGAGGTTGAAAAATCTATCATTAAATTTATATGGAAAACAAGAGGCCATGAAGAGCTAAGGCAATACTCAGTCAAAAGAACAATGCTGGAGGTATCACAATACCCAACTTCAAACTATATTACAAAACAATAGCAATAAAAACAGCATGGTACTGGCACAAAAACAGACATGAAGACCAGTGGAACAGAATAGAGGACCTGGATATGAAGCCACACAATTATAATCAACTTATCTTTGACAAAGGCACTAAAAATATACGATGGAGAAAAGACAGCCTCTTCAACAAAAACTGCTGGGAAAAATTGGTTAGCATTCTGCAAAAAATTGAAACTAGATCCATGTTTATCACCCTATACTAATATTAGCTCAAAATGAATCAGGGATCTTAATATCAGACCCCAAACTTTAAAGTTGGTACAGGAAAGAGTAGGAAATACTTTGGAACTAATAGGTAGAGGCAAGGACTTTCTCAATGGAACCCCAGCAGCTCAGCAACTAAGAGATGCGTAGATAAATGGGACTTCATAAAACTAAAAAGCTGCTGTTCAACAAAAGAAATGGTCTCTAAACTGAAGAGACCACCCACAGAGTGGGAGAAAATATTTTGCCAGCTACACATCAGACAAAAACTGATAACCAGAATATATAAGGAACTCAAAAAAATAAATTCTCCCAAAATTAATGAACCAATAACGAAATGGGCAAATAAACTAAACAGAACTTTCTCAAAAGAAGAAATTCAAATGGCCAAAAAACATATGAAAAAATGCTCACCATCTCTAGCAATAAAGGAAATGTAAATTAAAACCACACTAAGATTCCACCTTACCCGTGTTAGAATAGCCATCATTACCAACACCACCAACAACAGGTGTTGGAGAGGATGCGGGGAAAAATGAACTCTCTTACACTGTTGGTGGGAATGTAAAATAGTATAACCACTCTGGAAAAAAATTTGGAGGCTACTTAAGTATCTAAACATAGATCTACCACATGATCCAGCAATACTACTCTTGGGGATATACCCAAAAGAATATGACATAGGTTACCCCAGAGGCACTTGCACACCCATGTTTATTGCAGCACTATTCACAATAGCCAAGTTATGGAAACAGCCAAGATGCTCCACTACTGATGAATGGATTAAGAAAATGTGGTATTTATACACAATGGAATTTTATGCAGCCATGAAGAAGAATGAAATCCTATCATTCGCAAGTAAATGGATGGAACTGGAGAACATCATTCTGAGCAAGGTTAGCCTGGCCCAAAAGACCAAAAGTCGTATGTTCTCCCTCATATGCAGACATTAGATCAAGGGTAAACACAAGAAGGGGACTGGACTCTGATCACACGATAAAGTGAGAGCATACAAGAGAGGTATGAGGATAGGTAAGACACCCAAAAAACTAGATAGCATATGTTATCCTCAATGCAGAGAAACTAAAGCAAATACTTTAAAAGAGACAGAGGCCAATAGGAGAAGGGGACCAGGAACTAGAGAAAAGGTTAGTTCGGAGAAGAATTAATTTAGAAGATAACACACATGTATAGGAAAGCAATGCAAGTCAACTCCCTGTATAGCTATTCTTATCTCAACTAGCAAAAACCCTTGATCCTTCCTATTATTGCTTATACTCTCTCTTCAACAAAATCAGATATAAGGGCAAAATAGTTTCTGCCTGGTAGCAAGGGGAGTAGAGGTGGAAGGGAGGGGCTGGGGGGGGAAGGGAGGGTGTAGGGGAAAGGGGGAGAAATGACCCAAACATTTTATGCACATATGAATAAAAGAAAAAAAAATAAATTTAATGAAATACCTATTTAAACCACTAAATTTGTAGGAATTTTATTGCACAGCACAGAAAACCAATAGAGGCTATATCCAATTTTTATATAAGTTGCTATGAATATTGCATACAAGTCTTTGAACATATGCTTTCATTTACCTTTGGTAAATACCTAAGAATAAGATTACTTGGTCACATGGTAAGTGTATTTTTTAATTCCTTAGAAAATTGTTTTCCAAAGGTGTTGCATTGTTTTACATCAGCATTGCTTGAGATTTCCAGTTGTTCCTAATTGTTACCAATATGGTTTGGTTAGTCTCTTTAGCTTAATCGAGTTTAGATACCAGGTAGTGGTATCTTTATTTACTGGTATATCAAATAGTATACTCTGCATAATTTCGGCATTTGAAATATGTTGGGACTATGTTGAAAGATGTATAATCAGGCTACACTCTAGATAGAGTCTTTATTGATATTTTTAGATAAGTCTTTATTGGTGATCTGTAATATAGTCAAAATTGACAACTACCTACCTAAAACACCATAACACATAATAAATATTCAATAAAGAGCTGAATGGTTGACTTAGAAAAGACAGTAGAACAGGCTGAAGCTCTGACCTTGGTAATGAATGTTCTGGCTTTTAGAAGGATGCTTTCTGATGCAAAGTTGTCATCAATAGATGGGGATGGGTTTAAAAACCCAGGTATGGAATTTCCTTCATGCTGTGGACAGAGAACAATTAGAACAATTGTCTGTCCTTTCCTAGGACAAACAATGGGAACCTTAAGCAACCTGTAAAACTTTATTGTCAGAATAAGGCTACATTTCTAAAACTGCTTTCAGATTAAAGAACCAGTTGATGAAAGACCTATGAATGCCTGGATTAGACCCAGCAATTAAATGTCTATAATCAGGCATACTGTCTTTGGCACTTGATTACCTTAAATGTCAAAGATGTCTTCAGGATGAGGACGATGAGGCGGTATGACCCCTCCTTAGAAAACCTGGGTTACTGCACATGCTCTAAGCCTTGAGAGGTGTAAATTTGCTCTCAGCCGGACTTTCTTCAGTATTCTACAATTGTTTTACCTGGAAGTGAGGTAGGACATACTAGATTCTCATGGAAAAATGCTGGTTTAAAACTAATCAAACCATTTACAGTCACTTTTCCCCATGAAACTTTTTAATATTTGTTTTATGATAATATAAACTTGAAGATCTGAAAGCAGTGTTTAGAGATTGGTTAATGTTTAACTGTAGAAGTATAGTTACTTAAATGAGACTATTGCTGATTGGTAGACTATCAGAGGCATATTTACTGGAGCAAGGCTGTTGATTGGCTGACTTTCAAAGGGGGCTAAAATTCTTTGGCTGATTATTGATATGAAGACATTATTGACCAATTAGGATGGGTCTAAAATTGGGTCTGTTTGTTGTTATTAAGGCCAATAAATGGTTGGCCCTTTTCCAGAAGAATAAGAACTTTCCTAGTCTCAATACTTTGTTATTTTACTTTAATTATTTGTAAAATAAGTAGACTGGACCATATCAGTGTCTCTCAAGGTATGTAACCCACCTTGGCGCTATATCATGCAAATAGGAGTTCCGTGTAAATAAGAGATCTCTGGCAAATAAATAATGTCATTACAGCTGGATTCAGCAAAGATAAAGGAGTCTGCATTGTAGGAGTGTTAAGAGTGTTGGTTATGCACAGCATGAATCTGTAACAGGAAATATAATATATGGCTTTCTATAAGATTATGATTTTTTATCATGGAGAAAGAGCTCCCGGAAGTACGGTCCCTCAAAAGACATTTTAATAAATACTATTCTGGATGACCGTCTATGTCAGGAATTGGCAAACCATGGCCCATTGATCAAATCTGTCTTACTGCCTGCCTATCTTTGTACAGCTTACAAGTTAAGAATGGTTTTTACATTTTTTCTAGAGGCTGGGAAAATAAAATAAAAATATTTTGTAAATAATATTTTATATTACCTGAAACTTACATGATATTTAAGCTTCACTGATCACGAATGAAGTTTTATTGGAACACTACATTTGTTTTTGTCTATAATTACTTTCACATTACAATGGCAGACCTGAGTAATTACAATAGGGATCATATTCTTCATTTCACACTGCTGCTTAGGGCACCATAAATTGCAGTGCTGCCATTGTGACTGGACATTGTTTCACGTGTCATGTATACCATCGTGTCAACACAAGAAAGGAAGAGAAAAGTAGATTTCAATTGTCATGTTTCAAAGGCACGGTGGCGGTAAGATTTTGTTGACACATAAGATGACAAAGTATTTGTATTTATCATGTAGTGATATAAGAATAGAGTATACATACGCTTACCAGGTTAAGTATTCACCACAATATTCCCAACTCGCACAAAAGCCAGTGGTCATACAAGTTGGAAAAATTTAAAAGAGGATATTAAATCATGGCAGAATTTCTGCACGAAGGTTAACAGAAAGTAAGTTTCTAAGTGGCTCATTTGTTAACAAGTGAGGAGAGCCATTTACCAGTGGTGATAATAAAAGTATATTTGATTGCAGAACAAGAATAAAATTTATTTAAGGCTGTTAGCCTTTTGGTGAGAACAGTTTGAAGAACTGAGGAGCAACATTCAATCACCACATTAAAAAGTAAGACAAATGATTTCAAGTTGTTTTCCTTGCCTGGGTGAGTCCATGGATTTTATTGATACTGTTCAATTATTTATTCAAAGAGTCAATGACAAATTATGAAGTGAAAAAAGAATTAGACCTTACAAATAGTCTATCTAAGGTAACTATCAGTGAAAAATTTTTCAGAAAAGTTGAGGAACTCCAATTCAGTAAGATCTGAAGTAGAGTCTACTATAATGTTAAAACTGATAGTAGAAAAAAACACAAAGAGCAGCAAAAACCTTACGTGAACAAATTTACAAAGGCTGTGTTGAAAGGTTATGGTAGATTCACTCTGAGGAAATGTTTGAATCTACAATGTATTATTGAACAAATAGGACAACTGTGAGCTTCATTTTCTCTGTGTACATCATCACTTCTAGGAATTTTACTCAAAAATACATGTTGAATATTCAGATTTTCCCTACCAAATAGCAATTTTATAGCTTAACAGTAGAAAAGTTTTATTACAATTTTTCTGCATGATAAGAACCATCTCAAACACTACATTAAACACTGAATGGCTTTGGAAATTAACTTTTGCTGCAAGCTTGAGGCCATTTAATAAATTCAACCTAAAATTATAGGGCAAACAATAATTCTATGTGAAATCTATACTGCATTGAAGTCATTTTGGCAACTAATTTTTTTTTCTTTTGGGTGGTACTGGGGTTTGAACTCAGAGCCTTGCACTTGTTAGACAAACACTGTACCACTTGAGCCATGCCTCCAGCAGCAACTAATTTTTGAATCACAAAAATTGATAAGTGGCTTTATATACTTCCCATACTGTAAAAAGTTAAAACAAGAAGCAAGATCTCCATTAACACACATATCCACAGTTGATATGTTTTCCAAGCTGCTACATTTTCAGTAGAGTTTCAAGGACCTTGATTCAAGTACAAAGGAAATTTTCATATATCAAAATCCATTCAACTGTCATTGAAGAGCTTCTGTTAATTCTTTAACTAGAAGTGATTTATTAGCCACTATACTGTAATGACATGCTAAAAGCAAATAACTTAAAACAAGAATTTAGTAAAATTATATAAATGCCTTCTACATGATGATCTGCTCAATTAAGAACATACGGGTAACCAAGATGCCCCACTACTGACGAATGGATTAAGAAAATGTGGTATTTATACACAATGGAATTTTACTCAGCTATGAAGAAGAATGAAATCTTATCATTCACAAGTAAATGGATGGAACTGGAGAACATTCTGAGTGAGGTTAGCCAGGCTCAGAAGACCAAAAATCGTATGTTCTCCCTCATATGCAAACTTTAGATCTAGGGCAAATGTAGCAATGTGGTTGGACTGGGATCACATGACAAGGGGAGAGCACACATGGGAGATATAGGAATAGGTAGAAAACCCAAAACATGAAAGTGTTTGATGTCCCCACTCCGGAGGAACTAATACAGAAACCTTAAAGTGACAGAGGTTAACATGAGAAGGGGATTAGGAACCAGTGTAAAGATCAGTTAGAGATGAATCAGCATGGGTTGTAACACATGCGTATGTGAAAACAATGCTAGGAATATTTCTGTATAGCTATCCTTAACTCAACTAGCAAAAACGCTTTGTCTTCCTTATTATGCTTATGTCTTTTCTTCAACAAAATTAGAGATAAGGGTAGAACAGGCTCTGCCTGGAAGTGAGGGGAGGAGGGGGGAGAGGGTGGGAGAGAGAGCAGGGGGGAGAAATGACCCAAACAATGTATGCACATGTGCATAAATGAATAATAATAATAATAATAAAAGAACATATGGGTAGGCTAATATGCTTATGCCTGTGATCTTAGCTACTTGGGAGGCTGAGATTGGGAGGATCATGATTTGAAGCCAGCCCAGGCCAAACAAAAAGCAAGACCCTATCTCAAAAATAACCACAGGAAAAAAGAGCTAGAGGTGTGGCTCAAGTGGTAGAGCATTGCCTAGCAAGCAAAGCCATGAGTTCAAACTCTAGTATCACACACCCACACAATCGTGTGGGTAGAAAGATATTTGAATGATAAAATCTTATTACAAATCAGCATTAACAGACGAATATTTGCAATTGATTTTTAGGATAGGGAAAACAGAGTTCCAATTTTGCAAAATATTATCCCTATTATTCCCATTAGAATAAAAAAAGAATTCCATTCTTCTCATTAGTAGACCCGTGTTACAAAAACTTACACTCAATTTTTATGATTGTATTTTGATTTTCATCAAATCATGTAATTTTGTTTTCTGTTGTTATAGAAGAACCTGTACAAAGTTTTCATTTTGCCTCTTGGTTCACAAAACCCAAAATATTTACTATCACACCTTTACAAAATAAGGTTTTATGACTCCTTAAATAGACCGGTGAAATAGAATAGGAAGGTAAAAAACAAAGCCATACTGGATTTATGACAAAGATGGTATTGGAGACTAAAGGGGAAAGAAAGACCTATCTATTTGAAAATATTGGAACTTTATCCTTCCTCACGTTAGACATGAAAATAATTCAAGATAACTTTTAATATAAATATATTATAAATCTAGTAAAACTTCAAGAAATAATATAAAAGAAAGTCTTCATGACTTTGGGCTATAGAAAGGTTTCTTAACCCAAATACAAAACTATTAACTATAACAGAAGATTGATCTGTTTGACTACCTTGTAATTAAGATTTGCTATTTATCAAAAGATAGAGAATGAAGAGGCAAACAACAATGCTTTAGAATTCAAATAGTCAATTACATTATAACCATGAGTTATAATGGTTTGGCCTTTGTAGGTATTAAATTCCACTTTAAAAAAGATAGCAATCCCAGAGCTCAAAGTTTGAAGAACAGTTCTACCTAACAATCTTATTTTTCCTAGCCACAAGAATTTATAATATTAATTTTCAAATATAAAAGTTTAGCAAGTAGAAAATGAATGACTTGGTATTATCACTACTAAGCTGTGCTTTGAAAATAGTAGATGGTATTAGAATTGAAATGTTGAAACATTTTACAAATGACTATACTAACCACAATATTGGTAAGACACTATTTCATTTAGATTCAGAATTAAGCCTGATTAAATAGAAAAAGAAAGGCATTAAAATGCAATTATCCATGTGGTTATCATTTAAAGCCCTGGTTTCACTGAAATGATCATTAGAACAATAAACAAACCTCAGCAAATCCAGTGCAGTATTTTATGTTAGTAAATGCATTAGCTTTATTGTAGCTGGTGGGCAAGGTCATGAAGCTTCTGGAGAATGACACAATGCACAGTGAAGTGTCTTTCCATCCTGCACATTGTCTGGTAAACATAGGAACCACTAGCAGTTTAAATCTATCACGCTTAGGTCAATATAAACTATGAATAAAAAACTTTAATATTTCAAACTCAATAATAGGATCGAGCAGACAAATGGTGATGTGGCTAGATCAAATGATTACATAGCTTTCATATATACCAGCTCACAATCATCCCAGAGGTAAAAGATCTGTTATCAGAATTTCCTGTATATAAACTGCCTTTCAGTCTAAAAAGAGCTTTGAAAAACAGTTCTCACAATCGAGTTTTGGAACCTATCCCACTATTTTTTCCCTTATACTATGTATTATTTGCTGGAACCTAACCTTTAGTTTACTTTGTCATCAAATAAAAAGATTATTGTTTGTTTTGGAAGATTCCATAGAAAAATATTTTTGTCACATACTGGAAAACAGAAGACTTAACAAAATTTGCAATCTATTTACCATGTGCCAAGAACTAAGCAATTGGTTACCTACAAGGGAAGATATGTCATGTATAGTAAGATATCAAAATGGAGAAATTGTGACTGAAAATATGATAGATTATATCGAGAAATCTAAAATCAACTACGTGTCTGAAGTCAGTTAAAATTGTTCATTACTGACATATAAGAGCCTAAAATTATATACCAGGCCAACACACAGGTTTTATTGGAGATAACTAGTTAGGCCCTTAGAATTGGTGAAGTCTTTATTAAAGAAACAACACTCAGAATGAAGATGTTAAAAAATAAGCTAGATGTTAAAAATTAATTAGGTGTTAAAAAATAAATGTGTGACACTATTAGGAGGACTGAAGTGTTCATGATAGTAATTCTTCCCATTCATGATAGTTGATGGTGTGCTATGGTTTGGATGTCACCCAAGGGTCCATGTGATTGGAGGATTGGTCCCCAGAGTGGCAGTATTGACAGGTGTTTTAAGAGGAACTTTTAAGAGGTAGGGTCGGAAGTCCCCAGGTCATTGGTGGCATAAGGTCATTGTCATGTAACTACTTGGCAGTTCTTAGGCAACCCCTTTGTAGTTAGTATGAAGGGTTGTTGTAAAAGGAGCATTGTCTGGGCTGGCAGAGCGGCTCAAGTGGTAGAGTGCCCACATAACAAGTTGTGGAGCCCTAAGTTCAAATTCCAGTGCCACCAAAGAAAAAGGTGCATAACTGTCCCCACTCAGCTCTGACTACTCCTGGCTCATGATTCAGTCTCCAAAACTGTGAGTTAAATAAAACATTTTTGGTTCATAAATAGCCTATGTCAAGCATTTAACTATGGTAACAGAAAGCTAATGCATGGTGTGTCTTTCTGTTCAAGTGTTGTTTTATAACTTTCCGTATGACTTTATAATTATTTATCATATTGGTCCTATAATTTTGTTAGGTTTTTGTGCTGTGGTATTGGCTTATGGTATATGCAGATGGTAAGGTCTTGGTATTTTTTGTATTTCCATTTCAAATAGGTTAGAAAAGCTATTAGTATTTGTACATTCATCTTGCATCCATCCATGTAAACACATTTTCCCAGTATCTTCAGAGGCTTTTTAAATTGGGTTTTCTGAGCATGTTATCTATATATGAAGATCATTTTTCATTTTCCCAATGTTTATGTTAGCCATTTCAGACTAACTTTAGCTCTAAGGATACACTTAGGTTAAAAATGAAAGGATAGAAAAAGTTATGTAAATGGTAATCACAATAGAGTAGGGGTAGCTGTCCTTGTTAGACAAAATAGGTTTTCAACAGGAACTGTCACAAAACATAAAAGAGTCAATTCAACAGAATGATATAACAAATATAGATATATATGAACTGAACATCAGAGCACCTAAATATATGAATCAAATATGGGCAGATCTGAAAGAGAAATAGACTGCAGTGCAACCATGGTAGGGGTCTTTAATGCCAACTTTCAATAATGGATAGACCATGCAGACACAACAGCGCAAGAGAAACGTAGATTTGAACACTATTACAGACCTAATAGTCCTAACAGATATTTACAGAACATTCCACCCAACAACAGAGTGTGCATCTTCTTACGTACTCATGGAGCATTCTCCAGGATAGATCATGTTACGTCACAAAATAAATCTTAACAGATGTAAGAAGACTGAGCATCCCAAGTGTCTTTTCCAAGGATAATTGAATGCAACCTGAAATCAATAACAAAAGAAAGATGGGAAAATCTAAAAATACATATAAATTAATCAATATATTTTTGATGGTCACTGAGTCAAAGGAAAATCCAAAGGAATTTAAAAAATATCTCAAGGAGGACGAAAGCAAAAACACAAAAATGAGGCTTGAGCAGAGGGAAATTTAGAGCTGAGGGTGTAGCTCAGTTGGCAGGATGCTTGCCTAGCATGCGTGAGGCCCCACGATCCAGCCCTAGCCCCACAAAGAAATTAAAGCGTTTATAGTGATAAGTGCCTACATTAAAAAAGAAAAACCTCAAAAAAAACCTAACTTTATGTTTCAGAGAATTAATAAGTTAGAAAAAGGCATGGCATGATGAATATTACCGTAGAAATTAATGAAATAGAGCATGGAAAACAATAGAAAAATTGAAAAAAACTATTGGTTCTTTGTAAAGATTTATAAAGATAAAATTGACAAACCCTTCACTAAACTATGAAAAAAGAGAAAAATAAAATCATAAATGGAGGGGATGTTATAATAGGTGCCCCAGAAATAAAAATGATGACATGGGACTATTATGAACAATTTTATGCCAACAAATTGGACAACCTAAAGAGATGAATAAATTCCTAGAAACATAAAACCTATCAAGACTCAAGAAGAAATAGACTAACCGAATCAAATCAGTTATCAAAAACCTCCTAAGAAAGAAAAGCCCAGGATCACATGGGTTCACAGGTGAACTCTGCCAAGTATTTAAAGAGTTAATTCAGATGCTAAGAACTCTTCCAAAAACTAGAAGAGGGAGCATTTCCTCATTTGATAAGGACAGCATTAACTTGATGACAAAGCCAGACAAAGACTCCACAAGAAAACTGCAGACCAATACCTCTAATGACAAAAATCCTCTACAAAATATTAGCAAACTGAATTCAAGGTACATTAAAAATATCATCTGTACCATGACTGTATTAATCTGTGTTCTCCAGAGAAACACAACCAACAGAATGAAAAAAAGGATATGTTGGAGGGTGTTTATTAGATCTGTTGACACAATCATGGAGGCTGAAAAGCCTGACAATGGCTGACTGTAAACTGGTAGCATGGCTCAGTCCAGGAAGTTAGACATCTCAGGACCAGAAAGAGGCCTGTGATGTCCTAGGGCAACAGAAGCAGAAGATGCACCCACTCTAAAAGAGATAGATGAAAAGATGGATGAATGGATGGATAGATAGATGATAGATAGATAGATAGAGATTTCTTACTCAGTTTTTTTTTCTATTCATGCCTTCACTGGATTGAATAAGGCCCTTCCTCAAATATTAATTTCATCCAGAAGCACTCTTACACACATACCCATAAATAATGTTTAATCAAATATCAGGGCACCTCATTACCCAGTAAAGTTGACACATAAAATTAACTATCGCCTGGGTTATTACTTTCAGCAAACATTGAGAACCACTGTTATGGCACTGAAAAGAATGAGGTTTCAAGTTGGAACTATCTTGAAGGGGCAGTCATCCATCTGAAGGATGAGTATTCTTAAAATAAGAATGGCTCAATAGATCATCTTGGGATGGAGAAATTGGAAAATGTGATATTCCAGCAGAGGTTTGATTTATATAGATGTGGAATCATACTCACCTTTTCCATATCCTCGAAAGGGAAGGAAATTCTCAATACCTTAACAGAGATTTTGATTTTTTTCTAAGCAGCAAACTGCTTCAAATTCCAATGCAGGTTGGTTACATTGAACAAGAAAGATGACTTTAATTTCCCAGCATAATTTGAAAACTTGCCATTCAATTACTAAATATTTTAAAACTTTTCAGTAGGTTCCCTCTTGTATTCTCATAAACCTTTTATGAGTTGGGGAGAAAAGTCAGTGTAACATTCATGAATAAGTAAGCATGAAGTGTGGGTTGATGTAAACTTGGTGGTCATCATTATTTTGTTTTGTTACTTGGCAGCAAAAATAAACTCAGCATCTAAACATAGTCATCATTGAATGATGTCGTGATGTTTTGTTCTGTAACCCCAAATTTCAGAATACAGAATTTGAATCTTTTTATCTTCTGTCAGGATTAATGTTAAGAGCCAAAGCCACACTGTGGAGAATGAATCCTGTTTCCTGTTGCAAAATGTAGTCCTGTCCTCTGTTTAGTAAAACCTCTTTGCCAAAGCCACTGGGAAAAGGTACACAAAGAAATGAGAAGTGCCACTAACACATACACATTCTTGTCTCTTATCATTCAATCAAAGGCTGAGTTCTTTTTTGTTAGTATTGGGATTTGAACTCAGGCCCTTATAATTGCTTAGGCAGGTGCTCTCCTACTTTAGCTACATCCTTAGCCCTTTTTGCTTTGGTTAATTTTTCAGGTAGGGTCTCCCTCTTTTGCTCTGGGCCTGCCTCAGATGTAATCCTCTTACCTCCACTTCCCATGTAGCTAGAATTACAGATGTGAGCTACTGCGCCTGACTCAAAGGCTGATTTCTGATTTATCTCTGGTTATAATCAAGTTTCATGTACTCAGAGTTGACCATTCCAGACTGGAAAAAAAAAAAGGCATTGTCAAAATGGACAGACCAGCTGAGTTCCAAAGTGTTTCCTTATTCTATATAATTTAGCTAAATTTGAGAATGTCACCAAAGCTTTCCAAGCCTCTATGTATTTAGATAGTAGGTAATGATTTACATAGCATATAGAGTTGTCAAAAATATTAAATGGCCAAGTCTGATTACAGTCAATAGCAGCTTTTGATATGTGCTCAATAAATGCTGGTTGCCTCCATCTGTCTACCAGTTTTCTGCCACCTTTCCGTGTCTCCAGGTAAAAAACAAATGAATTTCATTTGTTTTCTGTCTAAACATAACTGAGATAATGCCATATACTAATCTGAGGCTGAGGTTGAACTAAATTTGAGGGAAGAAACTGATCAAAGCCAAATGCCAGTATTTTTAATACTGCTGGAGTGCATGTGAAGCTGAAGGATACAGTACGTCCATATAAATTGGAAGATTTTTAGACACACAGTAATGTGAGCATTCCAAGATGCCTGTCCCTTCCCTTGAACTGTACTGTTGTACCCTTCCTGGAGGTATCACGACAGAGATATAATGGAGAAAGAGTTGACTGTTGCCTACATGTGGCTGAGGCTGACCAAGATAGACAAGAAGTCTCTCTGTGGAGCCCTGTCTTAACCCCAGCATGGTGCCAAACTGCTCAACTGCACTTGTGACCAGAGTTGTTTGAGGTGCCCAGTAAAAAGTAATTTTGAGAAATGAGCTCACCCTATCCCAAATGGTGTTTAAGCAGAGGAAAGTCGTCCTCCCCACAGGCACACAGTTGTTGTTGCAACAGGGTTGCTGTGTGTCCCTCTCTGGTTGCCCTGCCTGGGGTTGAGGAGCTGTAAGTAATAAAACTCTTAAATGTTCACATTGTGGTTGTTACTGAAGTTGTGTGCACTACCCAACCCTGACAAATCACCCCAAAGGGACCTGTGCATGCCGATCCCCTGCCAGTGCTCTTCTGTGTGGGCCTCTGGGGACTTCTGGGGATAGTGCCTAACAGCTAGGTTAGTAGAGACTTAAAGGGTTTTGTCAAAATGAAACAGAAAGGCGGGTGGGGGAGAGAGAGAGAGAGAGAGAGAGAGAAAGAGGGAGAGAGAGAGACTCTCTTGATATATAACAGATGAATTTGCAATGCTGGTTCCCTCCACCTGCCTACCACCTTTCCATGTCTCCAGGTGAAATGTACCCGAATTTCATTTGTTGTCTGTCTAAATGTATAGCTGGGATAATGCTATATATTAATCTGAGGCTGCGGTTGAATTAAATTTGGGGGAAGAAAATGATCGTAAAGGCCACATGATCCAATTATCAAGTTCCATTCTATCCTAACTAACCCTCCTCCCCGCCCTCCATAGTGGGGGATGGGAGGAAAACTTCTTGAACGGATTTAAATTTGACTATTACACCCACTCCATACAGGTTTCTACTGTCATTAGATCTTCCTGACTTCAGTGTGTCCTTCACACATTGATACTTAGCTATTATTACCTAAAAATAAACAAATGCAAATTTCCACTGCCCTTATAATTCATGTTGTTTTCTCTCACTTCCTCCCCAAATCCCTAAACTCCATTACACTATAGTAAACTGTAAAATGACAATAAGTGAATATGCCCCTTCCTAACCAAATCCCTTTCCTACCTCTTTAAAGGCAACTACCATATTGACAGCTAAAAACAAATTGTGGCAAAATCCATGTAACATAAAATTTACCAACTTGACCATTTTAAGCGTATACAGTTCGGTGGTGTTGAGTGCACTTATATTATTGTGTGACCAATCTGAAGAGTGCTGTTCATCTTGCAATACTGAAACTCTATCCCACTAAACAACGACTATCCATTCATTCCCTCAATGCCTGGTAACTGCCATTCTACTTTCTGTTTCTATGATTTGGGCTTCTCTGATGTATTTGTCTTTTTTTTTTTTTTTTACTGGTCTTATTTCACTTAGCGTATGGAAGGAACATCTGTGTTGTAGTGTGTGTCATAATTTTATTCCTCTTTAAGGCTGAATATTATTCTGTTTCTTTATATTCCACATTTCATTTATTCACCCACTGGTAGGTCCTTGGGTGGCTTCAACCTTTTCCCTATGATGTTGCTGTTGATGTACAAATATCTCTTTGACAACCTGATCTCAGTTATTTTGTATATATACCCCAAAATGGAATTGTGAAATCATATGTTAATTCTATTTTAATTTTTTTCTGTTTTCCATAGAAGCTACATATTTTACATTCCCAAACCACAGTGTGCACAGGCTCTAAATCATGTACTTCCTCACCAATACTTGTTAGTTTTAAAATAGTGGTCATCATTATGAGTACAAGATTACGGTATCTTACAGTTTTGACTTGTGTTCCATTAATAATTAGTGCTGCTATCTTTGTATGTTTTTCTTGGCCACTTATAGATCTTCTTTGGAGAGACATCTTTTCAAGTATTTTGTCCATTTTAAACTGGTTATTCTGTTGTTGAGTTGTAGGAATTATTTATATATTCTGGATACTAATCCCTTATCAGATACATGGCTTGAAATATTTTCTCCTTTTCCATAGAAGGTTGTGTTTTAAATCTGTTTATTGTGTCCTTTGGTGCACAGAAATTTTTTAATTTTGGTAGTTCAATTTGTTTTTATTTTTATTGCTTATGATTTTGGTTCCATGTCCAAGAATTAATTGTCAACCCCATTGTTACAAAGACTTTCCTTTGTGCTCTTCTGAAAGTATTGTAGTTCTAGCTCTTTGTTTAGGTCTTTAATGTATTTTGAACTGATTTTGTATGCAGAGTAAGGTAAAGTTTCAACTCCGTTTGTTTGCACATGGATATGCAGTTTTGCTCACCATTTGTTGAAAAGACTGCCCCCATTCTGTGTTCGTGACAATCCTGTCAAAACTTGTTTGAATGTACACACAAATGTTTATTTCTTCCTCTTTATTCTATGACATTGTCTCTCTTTATGACAGTCCACACTCTTTTGATTACTGTAGCTTTTGTAAAACCTTTGAAATCAGGAAATGTGAGACGTCCAACTTTGTTCTTTTTAAGATTATTTCGGCTACTCAGTTTCTCTTGAGATTCTATATGAACTTTGGGATGGGTTTTTCTTTACGCATAGAAACACCATTGGGATTTTGATAGAAATCTGTTTTGCATATCACTGCTATCTTTAAAGCATTAACTCTTATCAATAAACGAGTATATTTTCTGTTTATTTTGTGTTTTCTTTAATTTCTTTCAGCAACATTTTATAACTTCCAAGTATACAAGTGTACATAACGTATACTACATATATAAGGGTTATACAAGTGTACATAATGTACACTATTCCTTTGTTAAATTTATTTCTAAGGGTTTTTTTTGCAGGGGGACTGGGGTTTGAATTCAAGGCCTCATGCTTGGTAGGTAAGCAAGTGCTCTACCACTTTAGTCATGCCTCCAGCTCTTTTTGCTTTCAGTTATTTCTCCAATAGGATCTTGAGCTTTTTGCCCAGGCTGGCCTCAGACTGTAATCCTCCTACTTATGCCTTCTGTATAGCTTGGATTATAGAAGTAAGCCACCATACCTGTCTCATTTGTTGAGATGGAATCTTGTTAACGTTTTTTTTCCCCAAGCTGGCCTTAAACTATGATCCTCCTAGTCCACCTCACAAGTAGCTGGAATTATAGACATGAGCCACTGTACCACCTGGCCCAGGATTTTACTATTTTTGATGTACATGGAATTATTTTCTTAAATTCCTTTTCAAGTTCTTCATTATCAGTGTACACAACTTGTTTTTGTGTGCTGAGTTTGATTCCTCCAACTTTGCTGGATTTGTTTTCTGTTCTATAGTATTTTTGTAGGATCTTTAGGGTCAACCATGCGACTTTTACAGTAATCACGTTCTTGATTTTCTTTGTGCTTGATTGCATAAAATGTGGATTTCTATATGCTCTAGTTTTGCTTGGTTTTGAAGCTTCATATATGTGAAATCATGACATTTTTGTGTCTCTCTTTATTCAACATGATGTTCACCTATCCATGCTGATCATCTGAATTATATCTGCATTTTTGTTTCTTTCCATTACTGCTGTTATTTCATTATAAAATTAGTTAAAAGACACAATTTATACATTTTAGAGATATATATTTGGATTTTTAAGTTCTTTCCTAGTAAACAATAATACCATGAGCAAGAGGGCATAGGCTTCTATGAATATCTTACATATTTCTCTTACTTCATATAGGTATGAACATATGTAGCAGTGAAATTGCTAGATCATTGTGCATGAAAATCTTAAATTTATTGGGTATCAAGCTATTTGCTAAAGTGATTTCAACAATCTTGCTTCCCTCAGAAGTGTGTGTTTCTGGCCACTTGTGGGGCTCACACCTGTAATTCCTGCTATTCAGGAAGCAGAGATCAGGAGGATCATGGTTCAAGGCTAACTTAAGCAAAAAGTTAGTGAGAGTCTATCTCAACTAATGATTTGACATGGTGGCTCATGCCTGTGGTCTTAGCTCTGCAAGGAGAATAACTGTCCAAGGCTGGCCCTAGGTAAAAATTAGCAAGACCCTATCTCAATAAAATAAGCCAAGCATGGTAAGCATAGGTAGGAGGATCATGGTCCAAGCCAGCCAAGGTAAAAGCACAAGACCCTATCTGAAAATTAATGAAAGCAGAAAAGGAGCTGGAGATGTGGCTCAAGTGGTAGAGTGCCTGCCCAGAAAGCTCAAGGTCCTGATTCTAAATATCAGTACCACAAATTAAAAAAAAAGTGTATGTTCCTGTTGCTTCACCTGCTTGTTAATTACTGGTATTGTTAGTCTTAAGTTTTAGCCACTCTGATGTATGATCCAAGGTATCTCATTACAGTTTTAATTTGCATTAAAAGTGCTACCGATTAAGTGCTTCTCCTCCTTTGCCCATTTTTATACTGGGGCTTTGTTATTTTCCTTATCAAGGTGAAGTGTTCTTCAGGTGGGATTTTGTTGTCAAGTGCCTAAATGTACCAGCCATCCCAAATCATTTTGTACCAATCTCAGGACGTGAGATTTTTCTAGGTCATAGTTGATTTTTAGTTAAGCTCTGGACCTTAGCCTTTCAGGTTTTCACATGACAATCTGGAAAAGTTCATCTACTCCTTGCAGCTTCTGCAGTCTAATTCAAAATGTGCCCTGTCCTCAGGAAATAGGGCAGCAGAGCACTCAGAGAACTGCCATATGCTGTACTAAGCATAATGACCCCTCATTCCTTAGAGGAAACCATAAACGTACAAAAAGAATTTGTTATGTTCGCAGTCTTAAGTAGGGTAACTAGATACAGAACTCTAAGTTTCCTCACTGATGCTAACATACTAAACATTTTCCTAGTATACTATGCTTTTGCATTTTTTATGTTAGAATCTTATTATTTTGATTTAACATAAACATAACACTATCATTAGGTTTTATCTTTTTGTTGGTTCTAGGCTTGAACTCAGGGCCTTGCACTTGCTAGGCAGGTGCTCTACCACTAGGGCCACTCCACCAGCCCTAGGCATTCAATGGTGTATTTGAAAGGCTGACATTTTGCTCTAGGTTTATTAAAACACTAAGTTGATAAATGACTTTTGTCTTTGTCATAATGAGCTGGGAATAGAAGATAAATAAGTGCACACTCATTTCCCAGGATGGGATTATGAGTGTTACCAACACTTAGAAATAATATGCTGTACAAATAAAAAGATGAATGGAACAGAACACAATCCATAGCTAAAGCCTAACAGATATGGGATTTTAGTATATGATAAATGAGGGAAAGCCAGATTCTCCAAAAAGTCATGTTTATACAACCTACACTACAGTAAATTCTACATGAAACAATATTGGATAATAAAAATTACTCCAGAGACACTAGAAGAAAGCAGATTACTATATGTAAAATTGAGTAGGGATGATATATACCAGGGCTACATATAAAAAAGATTAATTCAACTGTAAAAATTAAATCATTTTCATGAGAACTATCCAGTGAAGTTAAAAACAACATATGGGCAAAGACTTGAATATACATTACAAGGTGCCATTTTGAAGTCTATCTGAGCCTCTTAGAACTCAGTACGAAAAGAAGACTCCAATAGAAATACAGAAAATAATATAAAGAGCTATTTTACACACAAAAACTACTGAGTAAAAATACTCTCACCCAGCATATATTTTTAAGTGAAAAAAAAAACCTAATGGAATACTATTTTTTAACTATAAACCTAACAAAAATTAGCCCAGATCTTGGTGACTCACACCTGTACTTCTGGCTACACAAAAGGGTGAGATTGGGAAGATTGTGGTTTGAGGCCAGTGGGAAAAATGTTCACAAGACCCCATCTCAACAGAAAAAGATGGACATGAGTAGTGCATGCCTGTTATCCAGCAGAAATGGGAGGAACGTGGTTCAGGCCAACCTAGGCAAACATCAAGACCCTTTCTCCAAAATGGCCAGAGAAAAAAGGGCTGGAGGTGTGGCTCAATGGTAGGGCACCTGCCTGGCAAATGCAAAGGCCTGAGTTCAAACCCCAGTACCACCAAAAAAAGAAAAAAAATTTAAAGGGTCGTTTACTATCTCCGCTTGTTAGCAGGGTATAGAGGTACAGGTGCCTTCATAAGCTGAGGATGTGAATTCTAAATTAATTCTAACTATGTAACAAGATTAGGCTACACAAATGATTTTTGTTTGATTTGTTGAGGCGTAATTTACATACAAAATGCTTACTCCTTAGAGTGTATGGCTTAGTGGGGCATGGTGGTACATGCCTGTAGTCTTAGCCACTCATGAGGTCGAGGCAGGATGATCAAAAGTTCAGGCCAGCCCAGGCAAAATTAGTGAGACCCTATCGCAAAACAAACCAAAGGGTTGAGGGAGTGACTTGAGTGGCACAGCTCTTGCCTAGCAATACCTGAGACCCCAAGTTCAATTCCCAGTACTGAAAAAATAGTAAAAGAAAAATAAACTGTACCGCTTGCTGAGTTTTGACAACCACACTCAGTCTTATAACCATCACTAGAATCAGAACTTCAAGTTTCATCACCCCCAAAAGATTCCTTCTGTCCCCTTGAAAGTAAATACTTTTCCTTCATTTGCAGCTCTTGGTAACCATTCATCTGTTTTCTGGTTTAATATGGTTTTTGCCTTTCTAATGATAGCATTGCCTTTTATGTCTGTCTTATTTGCTTTTTGAATGTTGCGGCATGCATCCCCAGTGTGTTCCTTTTTACTTCCGAATAGTATTTCATGTACAACTATGCTAACCATTTGTTTATCCATTCTCAGTGTGGACATTTGAATATGCTGTAGTTTCTGGCTATCATCAATATGCCTGTGCAGTTATTACTGTGGACATGCATTTTAATCATCCATGGGTAAATACCCAGTTCGTTTACAGCCCTGTACAGCAAGTGTATGTCTAACTTTATTACCCACTGTTGCAAGGTTTTGCAGGCTGACCACCCTATTTTGCATTCCCACCAGAAATTTATGAGTGTTCCAATGGCTCCATAGACTTACTTGCTCTTCACATTGGCTATCTTTTTTTTCTCTTTTTTAAATTTCCTTTATTCATATGTGCATACAATGGTTGGGTTATTACTCCCCCCTTCTCCCCGCCCCCTCCCTCTCACCCCCACCCCCTTGCTTCCAAGCTGATACTGTTTGGCCCTTATCTCTAATTTTGTTGAAGAGAGAGTATAAACAATAATAAGGAGGGCCATGGGTTTTTGCTAGCTGAGATAGGATAGCTGTACAGAGAGTTTACTCTCATTGCTTTCCTGTACATACGTGTTACTTTCTAAATTAATTCTTCTCAAACTAACCTTTTCTCTAGTTCCTAGTCCCCTTCTCCTATTGGTCTCTGTTGCTTTAAAGTTTCTGCATTAGTTCTTTGCATTGAAGACATCAAATGCTATCTTTTTTTTTTTTTTTGGGTTACCTACCTAGCCTCATACCTCCCTTGTGTGCACTCGCCTTATCCTGTAATCACAGTCCTATCCCCTTGTTGTGTTTGATCGGCATTCTTTTTAATGTAACCATCTGGCAGGTCTGCACTAGAATTTACCGTGGTTCTAATTTGCATTTGCACATTGGCCAGTGATACTGAGCATCTTATTTCCCATTCCTATATCGTCCTTGGTAAATAATATGTTCACATCTTTTGCTTGTACTTTTATTGGGTTGTTTGTCTTATTATTAAGTTATGAGAAATCTTTATATATTGGAGATTCAAGTCCTTTATCAAATGTCTGTTATGCAAATATGTCCCCCAGTCTGAGGTGACATTTCCAAATTCATTTTCTTAAGCCATTATTACCTGATGTTATAATCAAAATAAGACAGCAAAAAAATGGAAAAGCCAATATCCCTCATGAACACACATTCAAAATCCTCATCGTCAACAAATGGAACCCAGCCATGCATGAAAATAGCTAAACATGATGGTTAAGCAAGGCATACTCCAAGAATGCATGGCTAGTTCAAAACACAAAACTCTATCAGTGTAATCTACCATGTTAACAGATTATTGAAGAAAAACCACCTTATATCAATAGATTTAGAGAAAGCATTTGACAAAATCAAACAGCCATTTATAATAAAACCTCTCAGAAAAAGAGGAATCAGAGATAATGCTCTCAACTGGAGCAGGAGCATCTATAACATCCTGCAGCAAAATCATACTTAATGATGAAAGAGAGAATTCTTTTACCCTAAGAGTGGGACAAGGAATGCTATCTATTCTCTCCACTCTTGTTCAACATAGTATCAGAAGTTCAAGCCAGTGCAATAAGGCATGAAAAGAAAAAAAGACTTACAGATCAGATGGGGGGAAATAGAACTGTCCCTATTTGCAGAAAAAAGAAATCCCAAGAACCTCCAAAAAAAACCCTTAAAGTTCTAATCTGTGAATTCAGTGAGGTTGCAGAATGCAGAATAAAAGATAAACATTCAACAAATTAATTGCATTTCTTTTTTGGTTTGGTACTGGGGTTTGAACTCAGGCCCTCACACTTGCTAAGCAGGCACTCTACCACTTGAGCCCCTCTGCCAGACCTTTTCTGTGTTGTGTAATTTTGAGGTAGGGTTTCACAAACTATTTGCCCAGGTCTGGCTTTGAACCTTGATTCTTCTGATCTCTGCCTCCTGAGTAGCTAGGATTATAGTCATGACCCACCAGCACCTGGCTCTAATTGCATTTCTATAATTGCAAAGATGGACATGTGGGCATCAAATTTAAAAACAAAATTCTATTTGCAGTCACTCAAAAAAAATGGAATAATTAGGTGGAATCCTAACAAAACATGTGCAGGACTTACATGCTGAAAATTATGAAGTGCTGGTGGACACAATCAAAGTGGAGAGTCTTATTCTCCACTTATTTATATTCAAATGTAGCATAGTTCCTATCAAAATCTCAGCAAGATTTTTTTTAGATATAGACAATATTTTTCTGAAATTGTTATGGAAAGGCAGAGAAACTAGAGTAGTGAGAACAATCTCAAGACTTCATGGTATTAGTGAGGGATAGTCACATAGATTAAAGGGAAAGAAAAGAGAACCCAGAAATAGACCCACACAAATATATCCAACTGAGTTTTAACAAATGTTCAAAGCTAATTCAATGAAAGAAAAATTTAGCCTTCCAAACAAATGGTAATGGAGCAAAAGGACATCCACAGGTCAAAAAAAATTAACCTTGGAGCAGGGCATGATGTGCATGTCTATAATCCCTGCTTCTCAAGAGGCAGCAATCAGGAGGATCACAGTTGGAGGCTAGCTGGTGCAAAAAAGGTAGCAAGACCCCATTTCAATAAACAAGCTGGGTGTGTTTGAATTAACAAAAGTTAGCTCAAAATGGATTACATACATAAATGTAAAACATAAAACTTCTAGAAAAATAGGAGAAAATCTTCAGAATCTAGCACTAGGTAAAGAGTTCTTACATTCATCACCAAAAGTACAATCCACAAAAGGGAAATTCATTTGAACTTCATTAAAATTGAAAACTTTTGGTCTAAGAATCTCTTAAGAAGCTAAGACTGGGGAAAACTGTGTGCAAATAGTATATCTATCCATGCATTAATATCTAGAACATTTAAAGGATTCTTAAATGTAAGCAACTAAAAGAGAAACCAATTAGAACATGGGCAAAACACATCAAGAGATATTTCACATATGGATGATAAAAAATATGAAAAGACATCCAGCACCATTTACCATTGGGGAGATGCAAATTCCAATCACAGTGTAGGGTCACTACACCCTGGTCAGAATGCTAGTGGCACCAATACTAGTGACACCAAGAGACTGGATCACTCCCACACTGGTGGTAGGGAAAACACATGGTGTAGTCACTCCTGAAAAATATGACACTAACCCATAGCCCAGCAATTATATTCCTGGACACTTACCCAGAAAAGTGAAGAGTTATGTTCACACTAATAGCTGTACCTGAAGGTTTATAGCAGCTTTTGCAGGGGGCGGGGGTAACAACCCAAAATGAGGCATAACCCTAAAGTACCTCAGCAGACAGATGGTTAAACAAACTATGATATACATATACATGGAATACTATTTAGCAATAAATAGTGTGTGTGCGTGTGTGTGTGTGTGTGTGTGTGTGTGTTGCTGGGGACTGAACCCAGGTTACTGTTCTGTGCACATGGTTTGCCACCTAGCCCATTATCCTTAGCCCAGAAACGAGCTACTAATGCTCATAATGAATCTCTGAAGAAATATGCTGATTGAAGACAAATTTATTGCACGATCCCATTTATGTAACATTTTTGAAATAAATTCTGGAAAAGGAGAACTCATTTATGTTTGGTTAAAGAAAGTGAGGTTAGGGAAGGCAGTGGAGGTCTCCTGAAAAGGCAACATGAGAAATCTTTGTGGTGATAGAAACATTTTGTGTCTTGACTATTAATGTCAAGATCGGGGCTTTGATGTTACATAGAGTTTTGTAAGATAGGTATAATGATCTCTACATTATTTCTTGCAACTACAAGTGGTCTACAGTTATCTCAAAATGAAAATTTTAAAAGAAAGTTAAATTTGCAGCTATCGTATATGTGATGCAGCCTTTCTACTCCTGGGTGTCTACCTTCCTGAGATGGATGTGCAGTTGTGCAGAGACAGCCCCACTCTGATCGCCTGATGGTTGGCAGAAGCTCTTTCCCCTACTCCAGGTACAGAAATCCAGTAGGTACTTTAAAATTTTTATTAGTAAGGAAAACAGCACTGACATCAAAAAGAAAAAAATTTTGGCTGGGTGAGTGACTCACTCTTGTAATCCTAGCTACTCAGAAAGATCATGGTTTTGAGAACAGCCTGGACAAAAAGTTAGCAAGATCCCATCTCAACCAATAAGAGCTGGCATGGTGGTAGGTGCCTGTCATCCTAGCTATGTGGAAAGTATAATCAAGAGGCTTACAGTCCAGGCTGATGTGGGTATAATCTGAAAATCCTATTAGAAAACAAGAAAAAGGGCCTGGCTCAAGCAGTAGAGTACCTGCCTACCAAGTGCTAAGTACTTAATTCAAACCCTATACTGCAAACAAATAAATAAATTTTGCATACTATTTTGGGGTCCAAGGAACCATCTTGAATGCCTTTCCTGACTGCAGAGAATCTGATCAAAAGAAAAAGAAAGTATGGTGCACATGGTCCTAATAGACTTTAAAAGATCCTTGGGCCTGCAAATTCTATCAAAATGTGTGTAAGTTCCATGGTGGCTGGTAAAATTATTTTTGCAGTCAATTTAAAGTATATTGGTTATATTTATATTCTCACGTGCTACATTTGCAATTTAAGACATGTTGTGATTCTCTTATGAGCAATATATTCCTACTTTTTTTTAGGACTTGGAGCGTAAATTTTCTGTTTTCAACTATAATAGAAGGTGAGGGTCTTATATTTTGTCATGTGCACCTCTACCCAATTGTTTCCGAGTGAAAATACTCATCTTGTGTTAAAATTTTCTAGAATAGGGCTGGTGGAGTGACTCAACTGATAGAGTACCTATCTAGCAAGTGGAGGGCCCTGAGTTCAAACCAGAGCCCTGCCCAAAAAAAAATTCTGTTAGGTTGTATAGCATTGACTCTATTTCTCCTTTGTAACTGCTTCCTGATGCCCTTTTTTTAAATCATGTCAGCATTATTAAAACAGTGGTAGGTTTTTAACAGCAACCTCACCCTATACTTTACAACAAGAAGCAATTTCACTCTGTTCTTCTCCAATTAGAGAAGCAACGTGCCTACGATATGTAAGAACAGCAAGGTGAACAACAAAAATTCAATGCTGTTTAAATTACTGAGTAACAGCTTCCATTAGTTTTTCTTCCCAGATTAAGTGACTGGCTTCTCTAAACGTTTAAAGCACACATATATTATTCTCTGTTCTTGTTCCCACCATTTTACTTGGGATTTTCAAAGTATTTCTGCTGTCACTCTCATGCCATCTTGGAATAAGACCTTTCACTACCTGTATCCAGTGTCAAACAGTCTCTGGGTAGAACTCCTATTAATAATTGAGAGTCCTGGTGAATTCTCTGCTTGTTAGTGTTCAGCTCTCACTAACTTCTCTCTGACAAAGAGAGTTAATAATGCATTGACTTTTATGCACTTTTAATGAGATTTTCCTATGAAAATGGCTATTAAAATGCTACATGAGCTATAAATTCAAAGGTAGAAACAATCAGACATGAAAAGAAGGATATTGCTAATTGCTAGTGTACTCTCTGAATAAACATCAACAGCAATGGAGTCAGAGGGGCTGGCACCTTAGTAATAATATCCTTGGGGGGCCACCCATGAGCAGCTCTGCAAATAACTAACACTTGAGTTGCACAGCCTGGGTCTGACCTGAACGATACATGACAGTTAATAACAGTGTAATTATGCAGCCTTTTACCTTTTCAAAGGCAGCTCCAATTTGTGATAAGAAAAATGACAAATCTACATATTTTCCTCCTATGAAATTTGCATAAAGCTGAATAATTGTTTCTGCCATGCATTAGTATTTGTAATGAGAATAAAATATTTCATTAGGAACAAGACAGCCTCATGTTACTGCTTCACTTTTTTTGTTTTTTTGTATATCAGTGCCGTACCTTATTTTGCCTTTGTAATTTTTCACTTTATTTTAGATCACGCATCAAATTCACTCAGCAGTTCTGAGATCAGTTTGTTTCCTCACCTGCAAAATAAAAAGACAATAGAACATTCTTTGTATTCAGACCATTTTTAAGCTGCATCTCAACATACAGAAAAGGTTAAACTTGGGCTGTGAGGACTGACATTGGGGTAGAAAGGACTTTTCTCCCGGGAAGAATCTTAACTCTCCTTCCTCTCCCTCCTGCAAGATCTCCAGGGAATCTATTGCAGACAAAACAAAACAAAATAAAAATTCTTAAATGAACCAAGAAGCGAGGTTAAGAAGGCTAGAAGGCTGATCAAGACACGGTGTGAGACCAGCACAGCAGTTCAATAACGAAATTAAGAGAACATTCCTGCTCACTACAGCATTTGAAGAGTAACGTATCTAGGAGTGAGTTTAATGGTAGATATTTATGCTGAAAACTATAAAATATTGTTGAGAAAAGATGAAGACCTAAATAAATGAAGATATATATATATATATATGTATGCATACACATATATATATGCCATGTTCATGAATTAGAAGAGTTAATTTTGTGAAGATGTCAGTACAACCCAAATGAAACAGTACAGTCAACAAAATCCCTATGAAAATTTACAGAAAATGACAAACTGATCTTAAAATTTAAAAGAAAATGAAAATACCTAAAATAGAAAAAAAAAGTTGCAAAGAAGAGCAAAACTGGAAGACTTATGCTACCAGATATAAAAACTTACTATAAAATTTCAGAAATCAGTGCAGTGTAGTATTGACGTAAAGATAGATGCACAGATCAGTGTGGAAGAGCAGAGGATTCAGAAGTAAACATGCACATTCATGGTCAGTTGATTTTTGATAAGGATTCAAAAAACAATTCAATGAGGTAAATGACAATCTTTTAACTTTCCTTTAGAAAATGGAGCTGAGCTGGATGCATATGTATTTACATGTATATATGTTTGTATATGAATCTACATCGATATGCTATCCCTCTACCTATATATCTACATCTATGTCTGTATTTCTTTGTATCTATATCTATCTCTTCATCTACTTTACCTCACACCATTCACAAAAATTACCTCAAAATATATCACAGACCCAAGTGTCAAATTAAAAGTATAAACCTCGAGATGAAAACGCAGGCAGAGATTTTTGTAACCTTAAGTTAGGCAAAGATTTATTAGATATGACATCAAAACACAATTCATTTTAAAAATGCTAACTTGGACCACATTTCTTTAAAAGACACCATTTAGTGTTGGAGACATAGTTTAAGTGGTCAAACAGTTGGCTTGCAAGCATGAGATTTGGGTTCAATCTCTAGTATTGCGAATAAATTAATTAAGTTAAAATAAAGGACACCACTTAAAAAATAAAGACAAACCACAAGCCATGAAAAATATTTCCAAATAGCATATCTAAACATGGACGTGTTAGGTGTAGAATGCCAAGAACGCTTACTGCTCCTTAAGACAAAGCCGCAAATGAGAGAAGGAACAAGGGCTGTTATTAGACATGCTAGCTAACAAGCACATGAAAAAGTGCTTAGGGGCTGGTGGTGGCTCAAGTGGAAGAGTGACTGCCTCGCGAGCATGAAGCCTCAACTTCAAACTCCAGGACCACTCTCCCCCCAGAAAAGTCAAATCAAATAAACATTGAGAAACTGCTCAAGACTTCTGGGTTTTGGTCTGACATGGAGTATCTCAGAAGTCATCACTCCCACCCTCACCAGAAAACACTTGAGCAAACTGAAAATCGACAGCTGTTTCGCGTTTTTTCAGTTGACATGTTAAAATTGTACTCGTTTGTGGGGTACCACATGGTGCTTCAACATATGTATACACTTTGTAATACTCAAATCAGGGTAAACATATCGATCCCCTACACTTTTTTTCGGCAGAGTGGGGCTTGGGTTCAGGGCCTTGCCCTTGCTGGCAGGCACTCTACCATTTGCGCCACACCCCCAATCCCTTTTTGCTTTTTAGAAAAAGACTTGCTTATTTTTGCTCTGGGCTGGCCTCTGACTTCAATCCTTCCTCTGCCTTCCCAGGCGATGACAGGCCTGTGCCGCCATGCCGACTAATTTATTGAGATGGGAGTTTCACTAACTTTTTTCCCAGGCTGAACTGGAACCATGATCTTCTGATCTGCAGTAACTAGGATTACAGCCCAGCTAAACACCTACTCTTTTGCAATGAAAACATTCCAAATCCTTTCTTTTTGCTTTTTTGGTGTATTTCCTACAGTGCATCAGAACACCAGAACTCATTTCCTCTATCTAGCTCTAACTTAGTACCCATTGACTAATCTTCCCCATCCCTCTCTCCTCCCTACTTCTCCCAGCTTCTGCTAATAGAACTCTCAACCTCTATGCAATCAATTTGTTTTCAGATTCCACATAGATAAGATCAGGCATAGATGTCTTTCTGAGCCTGGCTTGTTTCACTTAGCACTGTTGTCTCCAGTTCCATCCATATTGTTACAAATGACAGAATTTCATTCTATGAATGGATGCACAGTATTCCACTGTGTACATGCGCTGCATTGCCTTTATCCATTCATTACTTAGGTTGTTGCAATTTCTTGGTCCACAATGAGCATGAGAGGGCTGCTGTCTCTTTGACATACTGATGTCATTTCCTTTGGTTATACGTATCCAGTAGTAGTGTTTCTAAGTCATATGGTCACTCTACTTTTAATTTTTTAGGTATCTCCATACCATTTTACATAGTAACTATACTAACTTGTATTTCCACCAACAGTGTGCAAGGATTCCCTTTTCCCACATCCTTCCTGGTACTTACTATCTTTTGTCTCTCTGGTGATAGTCATTTTAACTGAGGAATGGTGATATCTCATTGTGGTTTTGATTTGCATATCTGTAATGATTGGTGATTAATAATTAGTGCTTTCTCTCATATACCTGTTCTGTTGGCTATTTGCATGTCTTCTTTTGTAAAATATCTATTTAGGTCTATTGCTCATTTTTAATTCAGATTTTATTGTTGCTATTTTTGCTATTGAGTTGAGTTCTTTATTTAGTCTGTGCCTTAACATGTCTGTTGAATAGTTTACCGGTATTTTCTCCTGTTCTGAGGATTGCCTCGTTGTTATGTTGATCCTTGGTTGTACAGAAGCTTTTTAGCTCAATGTAGTCCTATTTGTGAATTTTTGCTTTTTTTGTCCATGCTTTTGGAGTCTTATCTATTCCAATGTCCTGAAATATTCATTCATAAGTCCACTTTGAGTTGATTTTTACATATGGCGAGAGATAGAGGTCTATTTCATTCCTATGCATGTGACTATCCAATTTTCCAGCACCAGTTTTTGAAGAGCCTATCCTTTTTTGCTATACATATTCTTTGCACCTTTGCTGAAGGTCTTTTGCTGTAGGTGTGCAGGTTTACTTCTAGGCTCTATGTTCTATTGGTCTCTGTGTCTGCCATATCCCGAATACCACACTGTTGTGACTACTACAGTTTGTGTGGTACATACCTCCTGCTTTGTTCTTTTGGTTCAATATTTCTTTGGCTATTTAGGATGTTTTATGATTCCATATAATTTTTAGAATTTTTTTCTAGTTCTGTGTAGGATACCATTGGTATTTTGGTAGGAATGTTATTGAAAAGGTAAATCACTTTGGGTGGTATGGATATTTTAGCAATATCCTTCAAATCCATGAATTCAGGATGCCTTTCCATTTTGGGGGACCCTCTTTAATTTTTTCATCAGTGTTTTCTGGTTTTCACTGGATCTTTTACCTGATTAGTTTATTCCTATATATTTTATTTGCATAGTGACTGTAAATGGAATTGCTTTCTTTATTTCTTTCCCAGATATTTCACATAGAAACACTACTGATATTTGTACACTGATTATGTCTTGCAACTTTGTTGAATGTATGAGTTTTAATAGTTTTTATGGTGAAGTGTTGAAGCTTTTCTCTATATAAGATCATGTCAACTGCAAACAGTGGCAATTTGACTTCCTCTTTTCCAATTTAGTGTCTTGTATTTCTTTTTCTTGTGTGATTGCTCTGGCTAGGACTTCTAGTAAAATTTTGAATAAAAGTAGTACAAGTATGCAACCTTATCTTGCTTCAAATATTAAAGAAAAATCTCTCAGCTTTTCCTCATTCAGTGTGGTGCTGAATTCAGTTTGTTACATATGGTCTTTCTTATGCTGAGGTACATTCCTTCCATACTTCCTAATTTGTTCAGAATTTTTACCATGGAAAAATGTTAAATTTTATCAAGTTTTCTGCCTATATTTAGATGATCACATGCCTTTGTTCATTCACCCTGTTGATGTGGTATACCACTTTTGATTTATATAAATTGAGACATCCTTACATCTCTGGGATGAATCCCACTTGATCATGGCAAATACGCTTTTCAATGTACTTGTTGGATTTAGTTTTGCTAGTATTTTGTTGAGAATTTTTGTGTCTATGTTCATCAAGTATATTGGTATGTTGCTTTCTTCTTTTATTGTGCCCTTGTCTAATTTTGGCATCAAAGTGATACTAGACTTCTAGAATTAGTAGAGAAATGTTCTCCTTTTCAATTCTTTGGGATAATTTAAGAAGATGTGGTATTAGTAAAACTAGCTGTTAGCAGTAAAACTATCTGGTCTTGCGCTCTTCTTGGATGGAAGAGATTTTCTTACTAATTTAATCTTATTACTCATTATTGGCCTGTTCAGGTTTTCTTCTTCTTCATGAATAAATCTTGGTGAGGTCTACATGCCCAACAGCTCTTTTTAGAACTATCAGATAATTGAGATCCCAGGGAAAACTGTTGCTCCCTGTCCCAAACTGGAAAGAGAGGCTAATCCAGAGAATCACAGGACACTGGGAGTAGAGTATGCTGCTGGAGACCGTACTGATAGGACACTCAAAGAGTAATTAAGCTCTGGAGGCTGAGCCTGGACTAGCTTGAGAAGTAAAAACTCCTGAGGGTCCCAGTCTTAATGTGATCCTCCCCTCCTTCCTCAGTTTCACTTTTAGGAGCATGATAACTTCTTCAAGAGGACTCAGAAAATTTTCTCATGCTTCTGGTACTAAGGTGAGTGTGGTGGATTAACCATTCTGAAACACACAAAGAACATTCTGTTTTCCTTAGCAAGGCCTGTTGTCACAGGAACATACCTCACCAGCAACCAAAGACCTAGGAGGAAATTTAAGCCTCTGTTCTGCAATCAGTAAACATAGCCTAGCCAGATAAATGTAACAACACTAAAGGCCCGTTTACCTCATTTCATTTAGCCAATGTCTCATTTCTATAAAAAATTATGAAACATGCTAAAGGCCAAAGAAAAAACACAGTCTGAAGAGATAGAACAAATCAAATCCAGATATAGCATATTTGAGGATCATCAGAAGGGAATTGAAAAGAAAGAACAGATAGATACATAAGCAAGGAGACAGAATTTCTAGGAAACAATCAAAAGGAAATTGAACCATCCCTGCATCACTGGGATGAAGCCAACTTGGTCATGGTGAATATTCTTTCTGATATGTTGTTGGATTTGGTTTGCCAGTATTTTATTGAGGATTTTTGCATCAATGTTCATTAAGGAGATTGGCCTGTAGTTTTTTTGGATGTGTCTTTGTTCAGTTTTGGGATGAGTGTAATACTGACTTCATAAAATGAGTTAGGCAATGTTCCTTCCCTTTCTATTTTGTGGAAAGATCTGGTAGAATTCAGCAGTGAATCTGTCAGGTCTTGGACTTTTCTTTTTTGGGAGACTCTTTATTGCTGCTTCAATTTCATTGTGCTATAGATCTGCTTAGGTGATTAATATCCTCTTGGTTGACTTTTGGGTGGTCATATGTATCTAGAAATTTGTCCATTTCTTCAAGATTTTCCAATTTATTTGAATATAGGTTTTCAAAGACCCTGAGGATTGCCTGGATTTCCATGGTGTTTGTTGTTAACTCTCCTTTTTTGTTTCTGATTTTATTAATTTGGGTCTTTTCTCTCCTCATTTTAGTCAGATTTGCCAGATGTTTGGCAATCTTCTTTAATTTTTCAAAGAACCAGCTTTTTGTTTCATTGATTCTTTATGTGGTTTTGACTGTCTTTGCTGTGTCCCATGAGTTCTGATAGGTTGTGTTTTCATTTTCATTAAATTCCAGGAAATTTTTTATTTCCTCCCTATTTCTTCTCTGACCCACTGATTGTTGAGAAATGTGTTGTCCAGCCTCCAATTGCGTGCATATTTTCTGCTGCTGCTTTTGTTGTTGAGTTCTAGTTTTATTGCATTGTGATCAGATAGTATGCAGGGGGTTATTTCAATTTTCTTAAATTTGTTGAGACTTGCTTTGTGTCCTAAGATATGGTCTAATTTGGAGAAACTTTCATGGGCTGCTGAGAAGGATGTATATTGTGCTGTTGCAGGATAGAATACTCTGTAGACATTGATCAGTTCCATTAGCTCTATAGTGTCATTTAGTTCTAGGATTTTTTTTTGCTTATTTTTTGTCTGGATGACCTATCTATTGTTAATAGAGGAGTATTAAAGTGTCCCATTACCACTATGTTGGGGTCTATATGTAATTTTAAGTCCTTTAGTCTATGTTTAATGAAGTTGGGTACACTAACATTGGGTGCATACATGTCAATAATTGTTATTTCCTCCTGATGTATTGCTCCTTTTATTAGTGTGAAGTGACAGTCTTTGTCTCTTTTGACATATTTAAGTTTGAAGTCCACTTTGTCTGATATAAATATTGCTACTCCTGCCTGCTTTGGGGGGTCATTAGCTGGGTAATTCTTCTTCCAGCCTTTCACCCTAAGCCATTGTTTATTTCTGTCAATAAGATGGATCTCCTGTAAACAACAGATTGTCAGGTCTTCCTTTTTAATCCAGTTTGCCAAATGGTGCCTTTTGATGGGGGAGTTGAGTCCATTAACATTCAGTGTTAATGTTGATAGGTATGTGGTGATTCCTGCCATTTAGTTGTTTTTGTTGCTTAAGGATCTGTGTGTGTGCAGCCAATTCAGTGCTACTCTCTGAGTACTTGTCTGTTCTTAAGAGGTTTAATACTTTCCATCCTTTCATGGTTATGTTTGTTTTTGTCTTCTGTATGTAGGGTAAGATCTGAAACCTTGAAGCTAGTACAGGGAATACATCAAAGGCAATAGGCATAGGCAATGACTTCCTTAGTAGATCTCAAGTAGCTCAGCAACTAAGAGAAAGGCTTGACAAATGGGACTAGATGAAATTAAAAAGCTTCTGCACAACAAAAGAAATGTTTTCTAAATTGAAGAGGACATCCACAGAATGGGAGAAAATCTTTGCCAGCTATTCATCTGACAAGGGATTGATAACCAGAATATACAGGGAGCTCCAAAAACTAAACTCCCCAAAAATCAATGACCCAATGAAGAACTGGGGAAATGAACTGAAGAGAGCCTTTTCAAAGGATGAAGTCAAAATGGCTAAAAAACACATGAAAAAATGCTCATCACCCCTAGCCTTAAAAGAAATGGAAATCAAAATCACACTAAGATTCCACCTTACTCCTGTTAGAATAGCTACCATCAAGAACATAAATGATAACAAATGTTGGTGAGGATGCAGGGAAAAAGGAACCCTCATACACTGCTGGTGGAAATGTAAGCTTGTACAACCACTATGGAAAACAGTATGGAGGCTTCTTAAAAAACTAAAAATAGACTTGCCATACGATCCAGCAATACCACTCCTAGAGATACACCCAAAGAATTGTGAGTCAGCTTACAATAAAATCACCTGTACACCGATGTTTATTGCAGCACTATTCACAATAGCCAAGCTATGGAAACAGACAAGATGCCCCACCACTGATGATTGGATTAAGAAAATGTGACATTTATATACAATGGAACTTTACTCAGCCACAAAGAAGGACGAAGAAGGTAAATGGATGGAACTGGAGAACATCATTTTAAGTGAAGTTGGCCAGGCTCAGAAGGCCAAAAGCCACATGTTCTGTCTCATTTGTGGATTATGGACCCAACAAAAATGAAACACTGGTCACACTCAGGGAGGTCACACATGAAAGGGGTAGGGAAACTATAAACTTGAATAAGGTTGATTTACCAACTATTAAAGAATGAATACAGAAATATTAAAATGACTAAAACAACCATAAGAAAGAGATTAAGGCAGAATGAAGAAAATTAGAGGAGATAAACCAATCATAATACATATAACATGGAAATATCACACAGAAACTTCCTGTGTAACTACCTTTATCTCAAGATAAAATGTCATGTTTTTCATTTTATCTTTTCTCTTTTTTCTTATACAAAATCGTAGAACAGGAGGGCAGAACAAGCCCTACCCAGGAGAGAGGGCTGGCATCAGTGCGAAGGGAGAGGTATTGGGGAAAGGGTGTGGGAGGGTGAATATGGTGCAATAAAATGTGTTCACATGTAAGTAAATGCAAAAATGATACCTGTGAAACCACTCCAGGAATGGAAGGAGGAAGGGATGAAGGAGAATGGTGGTAAGAACCTGTGTAAATGCCACAATGTATCCTCACCTGTCATAAAAATAAAGAAAAAAAATAAGAAAGAAAGGAAATGGGAGAAAAAAATTTAAAACACTGAAACAGAAATGAACAGTGCTAGAAGACTGTACTCGGTGGAGGAATCATTGAGCATGAAGCTTTCCAATTGAAAACTTCCCCAATTGAAAAGCAAAGAGAAAAAAGAATGAGAAAATGGAACAAAGTATGCAAGAGCTGTGGGACAATTACAAAAGATATAGCATGTATGTAACAGGGATGCCAGAAGGAGAAGGAAGAGAGAGGGGAACAGAGACTATCTAAGTAACAATGTCTGAGAATTTTCCAACATTCATGATAAGTGCCAAACCACAGATCCAGAAAGCTTGGAGAGCACTTAACAAGTAAAAACCAAAGTATCCACATGTGCAGATCATTTTCAAACTGCAGTAAATGAGAAAGAAAAAAATATTTTTTAAAAGGAATTTAAAAGTTTTTTTTGTGCTGGGTGTACATTCTGGCATTTACAAAAGTTTTTATAATATATTAACTATATTTTCATTCATCCCTCCACAATTCTCCTTTATCCCTCTCCCCCCATTCCTGGAACAGTTTTTACAGGTTTCATTTTCCCATTTATATACATGTGTACACAGTATTTGCCCCATATTCACCCTCCTTCACCATTTTCCCACTAGTACCAACTCCTTCAGATAGGACCTGTTTTACCTCCCTGTTCTCTGATTTTCTAAAAGAAAAAGAAAATGACATTTTTGTTTAAGATAGCTACACAGGGAGTTTCCTTGTGACACTTCCATGTATGTATGTCATATAACACAAATTGGTTCATCTCCTTTACTTTTCTTCTTTCTACCTTAATCCCCATTCTTACAGTGATTTCAACAGGTTTAAAAATTCTGTATTCATTCTTGAATAGTGAGTACATCAACCATATTCACCTTTTTAACTTCCAAGAAAGAAAAAGTCTTGAGAGAAGGTGGGGTGAGAAATGGAGGTGAACCATTTTACCTATGGAAGAACAAAAACAGGAATGACATTGGTCTTTTCTTTAGAAACCCTGCCAGCAAGAAGAGAATAGAGTGAATTATTTAAAGGATTGAAAGAAAAAAAATCATCAACCTACAATACACCAAGTGAGATTATCCTACAAAAGGCAAAGAAAAATAAATGCTTTCCCAGATAAACAAAAGTTGAGAAAAGTTGTCAGCAGTAGGTCTATCTTGCAAGAAACGTTAAATAAGCCTCTTTGGAAAGAAAGAAAACAATTTAGATCCAGAAATTTGGATCTATGTGAAGAAAGAGTGTTAAAAATAAGATATTTTTATTTTTAATTGGTCTTCTAGTTAACTGTGTTCAAAATAATAATAGCAGCAGTGTATGAAATGATTTTTTAAAAATTTTTATTGTTTTATTATTCATATGTGCATACAATGCTTGGGTCATTTCTCCCCCCTGCCCCCATCCCCTCCCTTACAACCCACTCTGCCCCTTCCCTCTTCCCCCCAACCCCTTGATGCCTGGCAGAAACTATTTTGCCCTTATCTCTAATTTTGTTGAAGAGAGAGCATAAGCAATAATAGGAAGGAACAAGGGTTTTTGCTACTTGAGATAAGGATGGCTATACAGGGAGTTGACTTGCATTGATTTCCTGTGCATGTGTGTTACCTTCTAGGTTAATTCTTTTTGATCTAACCTTTTCTCTAGTTCCTGGTCCCATTCACCTATTGGCCTCAGTTGTTTTTAAGGTATCTGCTTTAGTTTCTCAGTGTTGAGGGCAATAACTGCTAGCTAATTTTTTAGATGTCTTACCTATCCTCACCCCTCCCTTTTGTGCTCCCGTTTTTATCATGTGCTCAAAGTCCAATCCCCTTGTTGTGTTTGCCCTTGATCTAATGTCCGCATATGAGGGAGAACATACAATTTTTGGTCTTTTGGGCCAAGCTAACCTCACTCAGAATGATGTTCTCCAATTCCATCCATTTACCAGTGAATGATAACATTTCGTTCTTCTTCATGGCTGCATGAAATTCCATTGTGTATAGATACCACATTTTCTTGATCCATTTGTCAGTAGTGGGGCATCTTGGCTGTTTCCATAACTTGGCTATTGTGAATAGTGCCACAATAAACATGGGTGTGCAGGTGCCTCTGGAGTAACCTGTGTCACAGTCTTTTGGGTATATCCCCAAGAATGATATTGCTGGATCAAATGGTAGATCGATATTTAGCTTTTTAAGTAGCCTCCAAATTTTTTTCCACAGTGGTTGTACTAGTTTACATTCCCACTAACAGTGTAAGAGGGTTCCTTTTTCCCCGCATCCTTGCCAACACCTGTTGTTGGTGGTGTTGCTGATGATGGCTATTCTAACAGGGGTGAGGTGGAATCTTAGTGTGGTTTTAATTTGCATTTCCTTTATTGCTAGAGATGGTGAGCATTTTTTCATGTGTTTTTTGGACATTTGAATTTCTTCTTTTGAGAAAGTTCTGTTTAGTTCACTTGCCCATTTCTCTATTGGCTCATTAGTTTTGGGAGAATTTAGTTTTTTAAGTTCCCTATATATTCTGGTTATCAGTCCTTTGTCTGATGTGTAGCTGGCAAATATTTTCTCCCACTCTGTGGGTGTTCTCTTCAGTTTAGAGACCATTTCTTTTGATGAACAGTAGCTTTTTAGTTTTATGAGGTCCCATTTATCTATGCTATCTCTTAGTTGCTGTGCTGCTGGGGTTCCATTGAGAAAGTTCTTACCTATACCTGTTAACTCCAGAGTATTTCCTACTCTTTCCTGTATCAACTTTAGAGTTTGTGGTCTGATATTAAGATCCTTGATCCATTTTGAGTTAATCTTGGTATAGGGTGATATACATGGATCTAGTTTCAGTTTTTTGCAGACTGCTAACCAGTTTACCCAGCAGTTTTTGTTGAAGAGGCTGCTATTTCTCCATCGTATATTTTTAGCGCCTTTGTCAAAGACAAGTTGGTTATAGTTGTGTGGTCTTCATGTCTGTTTTTGTTCCAGTACCATGCTGTTTTTATCGTTATTGCTTTGTAATATGGTTTGAAGTCAGGTATCGTGATACCTCCAGCGTTGTTCTTTTGGCTGAGTATTGCCTTGGCTATTTGTGGCCTCTTGTGTTTCCATATAAATTTAATGATAGATTTTTCAATCTCTTTAATGAATGTCATTGGAATTTTGATGGGAATTGCATTAAACATGTAGATTACTTTTGGGAATATAGACATTTTTACTATGTTGATTCTACCAATCCATGAGCATGGGAGATCTCTCCACTTTCTATAGTCTTCCTCAATCTCTTTCTTCAGAAGTATTATAGTTTCCTTGTAGAGGTCATTCACATCTTTTGTTAGGTCTACAACTAGGTATTTGATTTTTTTTGAGGCTATGGTAAATGGAATTATTTTCATGTATTCTTTCTCAGTTTATTCATTG
This sequence comes from Castor canadensis, assembly GCF_047511655.1. NCBI lineage: Eukaryota > Metazoa > Chordata > Mammalia > Rodentia > Castoridae > Castor > Castor canadensis. The sequence continues at coordinate 146,041,284 of NC_133387.1, read as the reverse complement.
TTAGTGTATAGAAATGCTAATGCTAATGATTTTTCTATGTTGATTTTATATCCTGCTACCTTGCTATAGCTATTGATGATGTCTAGAAGTTTCTGAGTAGAGTTTTTTGGTTCTTTAAGGTATAGGATCATGTCATCTGCAAATAGGGATATTTTGACAGTTTCTTTGCCTATTTGTATTCCTTTTATTCCTTCTTCTTGCCTAATTGCTCTGGCTAGGTATTCCAGTACTATGTTGAATAGGAGTGGAGATAGTGGACATCCTTGTCTGGTTCCTGATTTTAGAGGGAATGGTTTCATTTTTTCTCCGTTAAATATAATGCTGGCTGTAGGTTTGTCGTATATAGCTTTTATAATGTTGAGGAACTTTCCTTCTATTCCTAGTTTTCTTAGAGCTTTTATCATGAAATGGTGTTGGATCTTATCAAAGGCTTTTTCTGCATCTATTGAGATGATCAAGTGGTTTTTGTCTTTGCTTCTGTTAATGTGGTTTATTATGTTTATTGATCTTTGTATGTTGAACCACCCCTGCATTCCTGGGATGAAACCTACTTGGTCTTGGTGAATGATCTTTTGGATGTGTTGTTGAATTCGGTTTGCCATTATTTTGTTGAGGATTTTTGCGTCAATGTTCATTAAGGAGGTTGGCCTATAGTTCTCCTTTTGGAGGTGTCTTTGCCTGGTTTTGGGATAAGTGTAATACTGGCTCCATAAAATATGTTAGGCAGTTTTCCTTCCCTTTCTATTTCGTGGAACAGTTTAAGGAGGGTTGATATTAGTTCTTCTTTAAAGGTCTGATAGAATTCAGCAGAGAATCCATCAGGTCCTGGACTTTTCTTTTTGGGGAGACTCTTGATTGCTGCTTCAATTTCATTTTGTGTTATAGATCTATTCAGGTGATTAATTTCCTCTTGGTTCAGTTTTGGATGATCATATGTATCTAGAAATCTGTCCATTTCTTTTAGATTTTCAAATTTATTTGAATATAGGTTCTCGAAGTAGTCTCTGATGATTTCGTGGACTTCCATGGTGTTTGTTGTTATCTCCCCTTTTGCATTCTTCTAATTTGGGTTTTTTTCTCTCCTCATTTTAGTCAGGTTTGCCAGGGGTCTATCCATCTTGTTTATTTTTTCAAAGAAGCAACTTTTTGTTTCATTAATTCTTTGTATGGTTTTTTTGGTTTCTATTTCATTGATTTCAGCTCTTATTTTTATTATTTCTCTCCTGTTTGTTTTGGGATTTGCTTGTTCTTGTTTTTCTAGGAGTTTGAGATGTATCATTAGGTCATTGATTTGGGATCTTTCAGTCTTTTTAATATATGCACTCATGGCTATAAACTTTCCTGTCAGGACTGCCTTTGCTGTGTCCCACAGGTTCTGGTAGGTTGTGTTTTCATTTTCACTGACTTCCAGGAACTTTTTAATTTCCTCTTTTATTTCATCAATGACCCATTGTTCATTAAGTAATGAGTTATTTAGTTTCCAGCTGTTTGCATGTTTTTTGTCTTTACTTTTGTTGTTGAGTTCTAGTTTACTGCATTGTGATCAGATAGTATGCATGGTGTAATTTCTACTTTCTTATATTTGCTGAGGCTTGCTTTGTGCCCTAGGATATGATCTATTTTGGAGATGGTTCCATGGGCTGCTGAGAAGAATGTATATTGTGTAGAAGTTGGTTGAAATGTTCTGTAGACATCTACTAGGTCCATTTGATCTATTGTATATTTTAGATTTGGATTTCTTTATTGATTTTTTGTTTGGATGATCTATCTATTAATGATAATGGGGTGTTAAAGTTCCACAACCACTGTGTTGGAGTTAATATATGCTTTTAGGTCTTTCAGGGTGTGTTTGATGAAATTGGGTGCATTGGCATTGGGTGCATATAGGTTAATAATTATTATTTCCTTTTGGTCTATTTCCCCTTTTATTAGTATGGGATGTCCTTCTTTATCTCATTTGATCAATGTAGGTTTGAAGTCTACTTTGTTAGAGATAAGTATTGCTACTCTGCCTGTTTTCAGGGGCCATTGGCTTGGTAAGTCTTCTTCCGGCCTTTCATCCTAAGCTTGTTTATTTCTGTCAGTGGGATGGCTCTCCTGTAAGCAACAAATTGTTGGATCTTCCTTTTTCATCCATTTTGTCAAGTAGTGCCTTTTGATGGGTGAATTAAGTCCATTAACATTAAGTGTCAGTACTGATAGGTATGTGGTGATTCCTGTCATTTAGTTGTCTTAGTTGTTTGAAGGTTTGATTGTATGTACCTAAGTTGAGGTTACTCTCTACTTTCTTGCTTTTTCTTTTCCTGTAGTTTGGAGCTGCCTGTCCTTTCATGGTTAAGTTGGGTTTCACTTTTTGTGTGTAGAATCCCTTGAAGAATCTTTTGTAGTGGTGGCTTTGTGGTCACATAGTTTTAGTTTCTGCTTATCATGGAAGACTTTTATTGCTCCATCTATTTTGAATGATAGTTTTGCTGGGTAGAGTATCCTGGGGTTGAAGTTGTATGAAATGATTATAGCTTATTGATAAGTAAAACCAATGACAACAGTGTTGTAAGGGATAGAAGACCCCATTCATCCCTGTTTCCCCTTACTGCTGAGTGTAGACAAACCATTTGAATCATGTGATCAGGGAGGATGCAATAGTTAACAGAAGGAGCTCAGGGCCTTAACAGTTGAGTTCCTAGATTCTACTGGAAGTTCTCTGTTTGAATTCACTAAGTTTCTGTCCTGATAAACACAGGAGCCTAATGTCTGTAGAGTAGTGGGGGAAAGGATCTCAAGTGTCCAGGGTTAAGGGAGGGTTAGAGAGTGAGGCACCAAAGGCAGCCCTGTGGCCAGCTCTACAGGTGGTAAGGTAGTGAAAGGAGGCTAAGAACAGGAAGGACAATAAAGGACATGAGATGGAAACTTTTTGAGGGAAACTGTTTTAATTATGGTAAGTATATTCATAAGCTAAGACTTGAATTGTTTCAACCAACATAAGTTGCTACTATATTAACCACTGGTGAGTATGAGTCAGTTAAGAGATAAATGCTGGAAGAATAAATATCATGAATGCCAAGAGTGGAACCTTTGGGTAAGTGCTTTCTACTAAGTAGAATTTGCATTTCTACAAACCTACTGCATTGATGTTGCCCTTAGAGAAAGTAAAGTCATCTTATTAATAATCCTAGTCAAGTTTGGGTATGAGTAAGAGGTTATATTACTTGAGCAATTAGTATTCTATTATTACATTATTTAGAGAAAACTTTTGAAATCATTGTGATGAGAGGTGACCATGGGATGTATTTAGTTGAACATAAGGTAAGACAATTTCAGTAATTGAAAAATTTTTAGAAGTAAATTCATATGAAGATTTTTTTGTAGCATAGATGCAAACACGTAGACATATACGAAAGGTACATGAAATAATAGTTGACAGTGGTTAAATTTGGTTTATGGGATTATGAAATACCTTTTTATTTTTCATTTATTTGTTTGTTTTTGCATTTGTGAAAATGAATTTTTAAAAGAGGAGAAAAACTAACATTTTCAATTTAAAAATCTTTCTTCTAAACTGTTAGTTGAAGGGAAACAGAAAAGCAGTAGATGTAACAAATGTAAGAGTGTACTTGACCTCCTTTTGCTTTTGACTTCAAGAACAGAAGTGTTCTTCAGCTGAAAGGTTGTTGACTGTGGTCATCTTTCTTACCCCTGTGAAGGGCAGGGACTTTCCATGTTATTCTAGAAGGATTAAATGGTGGATGAGTGTGACTGTGACAAGCTGAGGTGTGTTTTCAGGATAACTGAAGGTCCAGGGAAGAAGTAATAAATGGTGCCAGTTGGAGAAATTGCAGAAATGTCCCATTAAAAAGAGACTGAAAATCTGAGGACAGGAATGTTTGCTGGGGCACAGCTGAGGGGGATGAGACTCACAGTTTGATCATGGGGGTGACCATGGATCAGAGAAGTAGAGTCTTGACTGGCAAAGCTGGAGGTTTTCCTGTGAGGAGAATCCAAGGAGGCTGAGCTGATGGGAAAATAACGTCCAGCAAAGACCCTATTCCCAAGAATTGGAGGGTTGGGGAGATAGGAATGTGTGCTAGTGATAAGTTCAGTAATCTCAAAGACTGAGGTCTAAGAAGAGAACTCCCAGGACTGAAAACACATGCCGTGACTAGGGAAGAGCCAAGTGTCCTTAGAGTCCTTCTTATCAAAATATTGTAAAGTTGTTATTACCATTGCCCCAACTGTATAACTGCATAAACACCTACCTCCAGATTTCTTTGTGCTATAGGAAGTGATATCTGTTATTGGTACCACAATGCACCCTGATGGGTAAAGGAGCAATGTTGGAGATGAGATAGTCAGAGAAAGGTCCTGACATTGACGGAGGGAACAATGCTTCACAAAATTGTACCAAAAACATTCTGCATGCAGTGTCTTAAAATTTTTCAAAAGAACTCTGTGCAGTCCTTAGTAATATTCCTGCCTGACAGATATGAAGGGAGACGAGTTTAATAATTTGTTGTCAAGCCAATCAGCCAGCTTAAATCTGATCTGAGCTCCAGGCCCTCACTTCTCATGTTGTCACACCCATAATCACTCTCTGATCTGAAAATGGAGTGAAATTTAGGTGAGTCAAAATACATCCCTCAAGAAGGAAGAGTTTGGCTGTTTTTTGCTTGAATGTTTGATAGTTTCAATAGAATGCTAGTTTTCCAGATTCCAAAGAGATCCCTATCTCTCAAGACAATAAACACAGAAACATTCCATTCTTCAAATGAAAAGTTACATGTAATATTTTTAATGCAACATTTAAAATTCTGCAGCATGAATGCAATCAGATATACTCAGCCACATAGCAGGACATAGACACCCTGGTCTGAGAAGTAGGGGAAATAAGATATTATTAAATGTGAGTTAGAAGGACTGGGAGCATGGCTCAAGTTGTAGAATGCCTGCCAGCAAACACGAAGCCCTGAGTTCAAACCTCAGAACTGCAAAAAAATATAAATGTGAGTTAAAAATGCACAAAGATGGCTCTGAGACAGGAAGCCATTAGCAGGTTGTACCATGTCTACATTTTTCTCTTCTATTTTTGTATTAGAGCATAGGGGTTGATAATTAAGAGACTTGTTTCCTGGATGAAGAGGGGGAAAAAAAAGCAAACCAATTACACTAAATTAGAAGTATCATTCTGAGGGTGGGGAAATAATAACGGATAGGAATGATGAGTGCTTTATTTAAAGTTTCAACAAATATTTCTGAGAACATTTCCATTCATTGCTCTAGTCATTCAGTCAGTCATTATTCAGTCTTTCCTTTCCATGCCAGGCACTGCTGGTGTGAGAAATCAAAAGTTAGTAAGACATGATCCTTCTCTCAAGAACTTAGGTCCTAGGAGGGTGATAGTTATACATAAGCTAATTATAAAGAAGCGTGATGGGCGCTACAAGGACAGAACAAGCAAGGACTGTGGGAGTCAGAAGAGGAAGACAGACATCTACTGCATTGGGAACCTGTGTGACCCACTGCCAGTGCCTGGAATGACTGCCAACATTGCAGCTGCAGAGCCACGGTTAGACCATCGTAGCAACAGTCAGAGAGCAAGATGAAACCAGGACTGGCAACCTCAGGGTTGTGGTTAACAGGTGTCGAAGCAAGAATGAAGGAGATGTAAGATCAAGCCACAGTGGGTTGTGAGAGGTAAGCACTCTATTAAATGCAGATAGAAATAATATGAGTAGGCAGTGTTACTTCACTGAAGTTTAAGCTCATCTTCAAATTGTTAGGATCTCAAGACTTTCCCATGGTTCTGATAAACCTCGACACTTGCCTGGGTTACGTTCTGGTGTGGAAAAGGAAGGAAGTGCTGATAATCAAATATTTGGAAGTAAAATATGAACCACTGTAAGAAAGTGGAGTTTTAGTTGGCACTTTAGCACGCTCTCACCTGCTAATTCCTTATGCTCTTTTCCCTTAAAACTTGCAATGCCCTGTTTGTTTATTTATTTGTTTGTTAATTAAACATAAATTGAGGACCTACAGTGGGCTAAACATTGAGAATACACAGATGATCAAATGCCATCACTGCTTTGTGGGAGTTCAGTCTTAACAAGGAAGCAACATTCACTTCCAACACAAGGCAATCAATGTGTAGGATATATGTGGAGGATATGCCCAAGAAGATGTCATAGCAGAGGACACTTTGAGCTCAGTTCTGAAAGATGGGCAGTAGTTCTCCAATGGACAGGGTGGCTGAGAGCTTTACAAAGAAAGCAAAGAGCCTGATTTATGTCATACAGGGATAGAGTTGCACAGAGTGTTCTAGAAAGGGGACCAGTTTTCCACTAGAGTGGCAGGCGAGGAGCTAGAAAGGCATATTTGGGCTACCATACTGAAAAGAAGGAAAACTAATGGTGAGGAAAGCTTTGGCTCATCCCAGCTTGGATGTTCTGATAGAACAGTGTTGTCGCGGTTATCCTTAGCTTAGCTTCTACCTGTTGTCTCTAAAAGAGTCAGTTCTATGACACGGTTTTGAAGCAGACAAAATGCATACAGACTGTTCCTCTGTCCCCCTCCCCCTTCCCCATCATCCATCCAAGGGACTCCCTTTGTCTCCAGTCTCCTTTCTAGCTTCTTTTATTCTGTGATCTAACAGAGTCTGCTGGTTGGAGATTCCCTTCCTCCTGACTTTGCTCCTGGCTTGAATGAATCTAATTGCACATTATAAAACATGGTGGTCTCACTACTACTTCTGAAGGCAGTTCATCTGACTCTCAGCAGAAGTGTTCACTGTTTTGCACTAATTTTGGATCGGGTGAATATATGCATGCATGTTTGTGGATGTTTCGGGGAGAAGAAAGCAGATGCTTCTTGATCTGAAGCCATCACCCGGTTTCACACTACCCAGAGTGAGGAGCTGGCCACTTCCAACCTCCGTCACGTTATTGGCTGGTGTGGCCATGGCCTATTGCAGGCTGGTGGTAGACAACTGTGCTTAAGTAGGGCTTCAGTGGACAAGGTTCAGATGTCTAAAATACTTACAATGTTCTCCATTAAAGTTGTGGTAAACTACCAGCACTAGCAAAACAACGACAGTAACCTTTTGAAGAATCCATAGCTTCTTATCTTGATAACAATTGGTAAGTAATGGGATGCTTTAAACAGGTTAAAGGGATAAATCCCAAATAGGGATTTAAACTATATAATGGTTTTGTTGCCAGAGTCTCACTCATTTTGCCCAGGCTGGCCTCAAAGCCTGATCCTTCTGTCTCTCTGCCTCCCAAATAGCTAGAATTACAGGTTTACTCCACCACATCTGGCTAGATCTTAACCAACTCCAATTAGAAATTCACACACAGCTCATTTCAGAAAGGAGATCCATATTTCTAATATATTCATGTGTCCTAAGGGAGGTTTGAGAAGCTAGTTGGATGAAGTGCAGGTTTGCTATAAGGGAAATATAAGTCCTGCAGAACAAAGACCAACATGCTTTGTGACAGGTAAGAATGAGCCATTTGCTTTTTAGTGGGCAGAACCCGAGCTTTTTCTTGTCTCTGCTGGCAGTGTAGGGAGTCATACATAAGAGGTGATCGGCTCTGATCTTGCAGACATAGATGCTGGGCCAGGAACTGGCAATAAAGGCTTCTCCAACTGGTGGTCTAAGGCTGCTTTCAAATTTAACTGCCAGAGCTTTTCTTTCTTGCTGTTGCATGACTGTCTCCCTCCCTCCAAAGACACAGAAGACTGCAGTGCTCCTCCCCTGGTACCACGGAGAGTCTTTAGCTTCACAAGCAAAGGCCGAGTTTTCTTTTCCACCATCTTAAGCAGGTCGCTGGGAGCTCTTCCACACCTCCTGAGGAAGCCACAGACATTGTCATGTGCAGAGCACTTGAAGGGACAGTTTCACAAAGCAGGGGCCAGCGTTTTAATCAGGCTTTATGCCAGGCATCGCAGCCTAGGCTTTGGCTGTGAGGGAATATGTAGGAGGTGAGTTACCTCCACGCAGTCATGGGGAACAATTGTCGGAGGCTGGAGGACGGAAGTCTCGGGAATTTCCCCTGAGCTGCACTCCTCTCCTTTTATTTGACACTTGTTATGTTCAAAGCAGGTTAACCCAGCACTTCGGGGAATTGAAAATCCAAACCGAGGGCCCACAGAAGCATTATCCATCTGTGACTTGGGCAGAGCATTCCCACATTAGCACAGATCTCAATGAGCAGCAAGGGCGTTGTTTGTGCTTGGCTTCTGTTTGTGGTATTCCAGAACTAAGGTGGAATCTGGCCTTAGATCCCCGAGGTCTAACTAATCCACTAATGAACTGCGACAGCTTGATAGGCATTGTATGTACTCAATTCCCAGACCTTTCTGCTCTGGGAAGATGTTTTCTGAGTTTGAAGATGGGGTAAATGTAATGAGTCCCACTCAAAACTGACAAACCTCATCATAAAGTCATCTGTAAATGAATTGAACCGGTGGTGACTTAAAATGTTCCTCTGCTCCTAAAGTTATATTCAAGAGTCTTATTGTCAGGAAAACATGCTAGGTTTATTAAATACCCTATAGGACGTGGTATTTGAAGTGTCTGCTTTATCTTATGTGATTTTTCTATTTAATCTGAGTTGTATGTATGCTGCCGCAGCTTCAAAACATCTGGGTACAGCAATTTTTTTTTTCCTCTCCTGCACCTGCAAGGGTAAGTACACACATAAACAAAAAAGAAATTAAATCTTCTGCAGAGCTGGGGGAAAAAAGAATCCAACCAGCCATGAAACTCAAGAGGGCAGTATGACAAGTGCTGAGCTGTAAACAAGCTCGAGAGGGATTTAATTCTATGACAAGTGCCAGCAGTGGCATCTCACATGGACTCAGCATATGCACACGTTTCAGAGAAGAGCCACACAGGATTTCATGCAAATAGAAAAGAAGAAAAAAGAAAAAGAAAAAGCTCAGTGCAACAGCGTCTCCTCATCTATAAATAAGTAAGCAAATCAGGATGAGCTAGTGTTGTAATTATCTTGATTTTCAGATTTTTTGCCACTCAGAAGAGATTTTTCGAGTCTCCTCCCTGCTCTTTGTAATTATAGCTGCTGTTCCAACCTCTGCCAAGGGCTGGTGGCTGTGATGTGATATTCGCCAGGTGGCTGCTCTGCAGCAGAGGAAATTACCAAGTTCCCTTGGTTGGTCTAGTTTTGTCATTTAGGATTCAAATGAAAGCTTCAGAGGGCAGCCATTTATCATCTTGTGGCAGCCACTTCTTCACTTTTGTTTGTAAATTCCAGACTCTGGCACCATGGGGCCCCTCTACAATTCAGTAAAAGACATGACCAAGATACCAGAGTAGCTGCACTTACTTCACTGTGCATAAAATCACACACACTGAAAAAGATTAGAAACCAAGCCTTGTGAGCCCAGATACTGGACTCTGTCCAAATGTAGAACGCCATGTTTGCTGATCTATATTCTTTTGGTGTGGTCAGAGCTACAATGCAGGGTGGGGGAGAGGAATAGAGAGTGATTCTGAAAACCAAATGGGTGGGCTGAGGAATTCTGCTTGTTGCCTATGTCAAGAGTGAGCAAGCTGTAATCCACAGGCTGCTGGCTGTACTAAGTTTTATTGGAACATGGCCTTCGTGCATTGCCTATGGCTGCTTTCATGCCACAAGGGCAGAATTGAGTAGTAGAATTGCAGCACCTTATGGGTCATGAAGCCTGATGTATTTACCATCTGGTCTTTTACAAAATAAGTTTGTTGACTCTTGTCTTATATCAACAGAACTCCATTTTGATTGTGACAGCATGTGCCAATTTTTTAAAAATCACTTTCTTACAGTTCAGGGTAGCTAGGTGTACAGTTCTATTTAATGAGATGCAAGAGAAAATACCCTGGGTGGCCTCCAGAAACATAACTGTTTTCCTATAAAACTGGCAAAGCCCCCTGTATGTTTTCTTTTCCTTCCTGGATGGAGTGGCTGTGCTAACACTTTAGAGCATGGCTCCCACTGATGGAGCATGATGGATGTGAAGGATCCCTGTGAAGATAAAAGTAATGTTCTAAGGATATCAGTGGGTCCTTAAAGGCTGCCTTGAGAGCTTGCTTTCATCCTGAACTAGTTACCTGGAAAGACTATCTCACTGGTTGAGCCACCTCAGCAGGTTTATATGATTTGCAAACCAGAGGAATTCTAACTAAATTGAGGCTGGTCTTGGCGGTATGGGTAAGAACAGAGGGATTCCAGAGACTGGAAGAAGCTGCCCTCCCTGAGCTATTTCCTAGAATGTATTCTAGGACTAAGATTAAAATCTTACAATGGAATTTCTATCTGCCTTCACTGCTTGATGGTTACTTGAATCATTTTAATGAACAACTCATACTTCTTACACTGCACATTATCCATAAGGAGACAGTCTCCTGAATCACATTACTAAAAGTCATCTGTCTTTGTGGTCTACATCTCCTTAAACTTATTTGCCAATCCTGGTGATCAGTAGAAGCTCTACATGGTGAGGATAACTCCTTTTGGTGAGTAGGTAGAAATGATTGTGTTTAGGGTATGAGAGAGAGATTTCAAGATGGCGGCTAGAGGGAGGAAGCAGAAAGCGAGCCTCCTAAAGTGAAATCTTGGAGAGACGCTGGAGACACACCATGCAGGCAAGGCCACTGAGAAGAGGCAAAACTTTGACCCCTCCACACCTCCAGCCTGCGCAGAGCATCTCCACTTCATGTTGAACGGAGAAATCAGGAGGGCCCCTGGGCTGCCACCAGACGCCTGTGCCCAGACAGCTTGGGAAGATGCAGACAAGAGAAAACAACTGAACTACACCTGCATGCTGCAAAACTTACTGAAACTGTATTGCATTTGAACTTGGGACACTTTGTTGTTGTTGTTGTTGTTTTTGCTTTGTGCAGTTTTGTTCTATTTTGTTTTTCCCCTTTGATGAGACAACTACAGAACAACAACTGAGGCACCGTCTCCAGGATTGGAGGCTGAGGGAACACCAAAATTATTAAGACTAAAACTTTATTGCATTTGAACTTGGAGGTTTTTTTTGTTGTTGTTATATAGGGTATGAGAAGAGGTGGAACCAGATAGACTATGTCTCTGTTCTATATTTGAAGAATTTATTCTTTTTTTTTTTTATAGTACTGGGGTTTGAGCTCAAGGCCTCACACTTGCTAGGCATGTGCTCTACCACTTGAGAGATGCCCCCAGCCCTTTTTTGCTTTAGTTATTTTTTGTATAATGTTAGAAATGAATTTGGAATATTGGAGTGTCATGAGAGAGATGACACAACTCAGAAGTCAATAGACAAGGCAAAATTTACTTCTGCAGAAGGGTGTGTCACAGACAAACAGTCTGCTTAGCAAACACACCGAGTGGGAAGTCCACTTGGGTTTTTATCTCTAATGCAAGTCTGCCCCTCACCGTGATTGAACAGGTTTGGGTTCACAATCTTTGTGATCCTAATTTGAAAAGGGGACACATGGGGCAAAGGACCTGGGGCAGGTGAAATTCTTGGAGCAAGGAAATTCTTCTGAGCATTTTTAAGATAGGACATCTGAGGATAACAGGAACTTACTCATCTAAGACGAATTTATTCATCTAAAAATGTTTGAAAACAGGAGCCTTGCAAGGTTAAGTAATATTTTACAAAGAATTTAGGCAACAATTTGGGGAAGTTAAACTGACATCTGCATGATAGTAACTGTACTATATGTTAACCCTGTGACAGAAAAGACCTGACTTTAGTTGATTCTTGCAGATACTATCAGACATTTTTGCCCAGGCTGACATAAGACCATGACCCTCCCACCTATGCCTTTCAGTAGCTGGATGACAGCATATGCTAGTACCCCTGGCTTATTGGTTGAAATGGGGTCTGGCTAACTTTTTTGGGGGCAGCAATGGGTTTGGACTCCTTACATTTGCTAAGCAAGTACTCTATCACTTGAGCAATGTCCCCATCCTTTCACTTATGTTTTGCCCAGGCTGGCATTGAACCACAATACTCCTGCTCCCTGTCTTCTGAGTAGCTGGGATTACAGGCATGCCCAGCCTAAGGCTTTATTTTTATTCCATGTGTGATGTGGTAAAAAACATTCTGCATAAGTTTCCACAGTTTTTCCTACAGTACTTCCCTTCTTGCTCTCCTTCTTCTTCTCTCTGCTGAGATCCCATGTTTGATACTTCAGGGAATGTGGGTAGTGAGAGATTGGATATGTGGGAGAGCTGGGAGTTCATAAAATACTCCCCATATTTCTCTCCCCTCACCTTATCACATGCTAATGAAATTGCATCCATTGATGAACTTTTCTCAAAACATGATCATAATGGTAACAAGATTGGTCCAAGTCCCAAGAATAGTTTCACTGGGGACACTGTTAGAACCATCGCACAGCCCCTCTGCTTCCTTCCCTGGGCCTCAGCAGGTCAGCAAAGATTCTGAAAGAAAACCTTAAGTGCACGTTGAAATAACTGATCTTTTCCAATAAAATCCAAAGACAGTATGCCAAGTGTTTATGGGAAATAATATGACTAATACATTTTTTTCTTCAAGTCCAAAAAAAATCTGTGATTAAATACGACCTTACCTTGATGAGATTTATCCTGGTTTTTAAGGTATATGGAAATTGTTCTGGAGTTGAATTGCTAATACTCTTAGTAGGAATTTTACTACATTCTTTAAGCAACAAAACAGTGTTTTATTTGTTTATTTGTTTTGGTGGTAATGGGATTTGAACTCAGGGCCTCACACTTGCAAGGCAGGCACTGCACCACACTTGAGCCACTCCACCAGCCCAAACAGAGTACCTGCCTTGCAAATGTGAGGCCCTGAGTTCCCAGTACTTCCAAAAAATTTTATTAGCATAAATTAACTGTACAAAATGGCTCCATTCTGATGTTACACACATGCATAGAATGTACTTTGATCAAATTCACCTCATCTATATTATTCTCTCTCAACCTCCCTCTCCCTCCTTTTTTTAACAGCTTTAGTGGGTTTCATTATGTTACTTTTATATATACATATAATGTGGTTCTATAATATTCACCCTCTTGACAAAATCTTTTTAAAATAACATGGCCATTTGTATGAATGCTTATGTCTCACAGACATCGTTCAGGAAAGCAGAGACAATATCTTTTGGACATATTAAATGTTTAAACATTGTCTAGTCTATTAATGCTATATTAATTTCATTGCTTTATTTGCAAAAAGTCTGTGGTTGATCCTACTCATCATGGGTTTATCTACATATTATTATAAACTTCTGACTACTGTGCTTGTGAAATTTTGAAGCCATACAAACGTAGTTAAGTATATAAAGAACTAGGGTCAGAATGCGTTAAGCAACTGGTACTTTAAATAACCAAATCCCCACAATTTTAAGTAATCATTTCTTGTCTTGTGAGGAACATCAGGTCTACCACACTCCCTTATCAGAGATGTCTCTAACCTGGAAGCAGTGATGGTCCAGCATCCTCAACACACATCTCTGAAATGACACATGGTCTGGCAGTATTCCTGGATTTAAGATGAAAGAAAAGCCCTCAGGGTTTATTCTGGGTCAGGATGACAAAGGTAAACACATTTGTTTGGAGGTTTTTTTGTTTTGTTTTTTGAATCTAGGAACTTGCATCACTGTAGTAGGCAGAATTCTGAAATGGCGTGTAAGTTTCACACCCCTTGGCACACATGCCCTGGGTAAGCCTTCCCTTCGTGAAGAGACAGAACCTGGGATTATGATGAGTTATCGGTCAAATATCCCTTATTGGAGTGTTTAAAATTTTGGATACTTTTCAGATTTTGGAATATTTGCATGAGCATTTAGTTTAAGTTTTATATCCACCTTATACAGATAGCCTGGACGGAGGCAATTTCATGCTTTTTTGGGGGCCTTAGGGTCTCACTGTGTAGCCTAGGCTGGCTGTAAACTGGCAATTCGTACCCCAAGTGCTGGCGTTATACAGGCGTGAACCACCACGCTCCACCTATACGATGTTTCTAGGCACTTGCATTTTAGCTATGACCTGACACATGAGGTTAGGTGGAAATTTCCACTTTGGGCATCCCATCAGCACTCAAAAAGTTTTGGATTTTTGGAGCATTTTCAATTTTGCATTATTTCGAGTCTGTATTTTTGGATTGGGATTCCTCAATCTATGCAGATCAATTAACTTTTAGGTCATCAAAAGCTGAGAGCAATCTCTGGCAGGTAACAAGAAACAGGACCTGTGTCCTATAACTGCAAAGAAATGAGTTTCTCCAGCAACTCCAATGACTTTAGGCAACTCAGCTCTAGTCAACACTTTGATTTCAGTCCAGTGAGACTGAGCTTAAAGCTGACCTGGATCCCTCACACACAAAAACTGTGAGAGAAAACATTTTTGTTGCTTTAAGTCACTTGAGTGTGGTAGACCTGATGTCCATACAAGACAAGAAAGAATGGTTGCTTTAAAATGGTAATTTGTTATGCAGCAATAGAAAACGAACACAATTTCAAATCCACAGCCTACCCTCGACAGCTCTTTCAGCTGCAGGAACTCCGTATTCTGCTGTGAGGAAGACAGATCTGTCTCCAAAAATTTCCTTCTGGGACTGACAGCTTGTTGGTGGATGGTGTACTTAGCAAGAATCCTATAAAAATTTGTAAGGATGACTTGATCAACAGCAAAATCCTTTCATTCGTTTATTCATTCAAAAAATATTTGTAGGCCCATGGTAGGCCAGGCGCATTTCAGGCATGGCTTCACGTGATGGTGTTCGTTTCCACCCTTCTGTGTTTTGAGAGACCGAATTTTGTGGCTTGCTCTACAAGGCTTCTATGTAGTCTAGATTCAGCTAATGCAAAAAAAAAAAAAAAAAAAAAGCTTGCAGGAGGATTAAAGTGTAGAAGGAGAACAAAGTTGGGAAGCTTCTTTCCCTGGAGTTTTGCAAGGTGGGCTGTTTGCAAGTTTTGTGTTAGGTGCATTGCTCTCTGCCTCTTCACACTCCTCTTTTATTCTCTCTCTTTTTATTATATTATTGTTGTACTGGAGGTACATTGTGACATTTACAAAGTCCTCACAAAACACCCTCCATCATTCTCCCTTGTCCCTCCTCCCCCCATTCCTGGAACAGTTTCAACAGGTCTCATTGTTCCATTTTCATACATGTGTACACAGTATTATCACCATATTCACCCTCCCACACCCTTTCCCTACATCCTCCCCATCCCACTGATGCCAACACCCAGGCAGGACTTGTTTTATCTTCCTGTTCTCCATTTTTGAAAAAAGATATTTTTGTTTGTGTAAGATAGCTATACAAGGAGTTTCATTATGACATTTCCATGTATATATATATATATTATAAGCCCAATTAGTTTATCCCCTTTTTCTCCTTTCTACCTTAGTCCCCTTCTTATGGTGATTTCAACAGGTTTAAAAATATTCTTTCTTGTATAGAAAGTACATGAACCATTTTCACTTTCTTAACTCCCTTTTTTTACCCTCTCCTCCCATTAGTGACCTCCCCTTAGTGTGAATGTTTTTCATAATATTGCTGTATTTGTATTGGATCTATATTCCACGGATGAGAGAAAACACGTGGGTTTTGTCTTTCTGAGCCTGGCTTACTTCACTTAACATGATATCCTCCAGTTGGCACTCCTCTTTTGTGCTATTCTTCTGCTGCACCTCTACAAACAGTTTCTTTACCAAACTCTCCTCAGTCCTTTGATGTGTGAGTGTGCTCTTTTCCCCTGACACCTTGAGGATATGCTACGTATAATTTCTCCCCTCCTCCAAAAAATAAAGCTAGGATTTGGAACCACTGAATCAGAGGATTGAATTCTGGTCTCAGTTTGTCTGCTCCCCAGGTAGGGGCACAATCTTTCAGGGGTGCGTTTCCTTCCTCGTACAATGTGAGAAGAGGTTTAAAGTGTCTCTGAGGTTCCTGTCAGTTCTCATAACTGTAGATTGGCAAGTGTGTGGTAAAACTGTCAGCATGTCATGTTCAGAGCATGTCATGTATTTCCTTTACCTGTGACTAACCTGGACTTCCTCATGAACCCTTGCTGATGGAGAAGCTATATTCAGGCCAATCCAATGAAATCATGTAACTATCTCTTTAGGATTTTTAAGCAAAAAATGCTCAGACTCTTGCCTTTCTTAGTTCGGTTTTTTTTTTTTGTTTGTTTGTTTGTTTGCTATGTGGCTCAGTGATCCTCTGAGTGCTGGGATTAAGGAGTTATCATCATGTCCAACTTTCTCGTTTAGTCTTTGGTCCCTTTTCTCCAGATGACTTTGGGTGTCTTGGGGTGGGCACTAGCTTACACATGTGTCCTCATGACTAGGGAAAGGGGTCAGTGTCTTTGAGCTTCTTGTGACCTTTTGGCCCCTCTGACTCTGAGGCACCATCTCTTGCCTATGTTGTTGCAGCTTTCTCTGCAGATCTTCACAAAGCCTGGAGCAGAGGTAGGCAAACTTTCAGAACAAAGGTCCAGACAGTAGCATTTTGGGCACTGTGGATTAGTTAACCTTTTTTGCAACTACCCAACTCCACAGCTCAAGAGTAGCCATGATAACACATAAAGGAATGGGTGTGTACAAAAGGAGGCCACCGAGTTGGAATTGATCCATGTGCTATGGCTTCCCTGCTCCTAGTCCATCCTTAACGCAAAGGGCTCCAAATGCCCCCATCTGGCTCCCTGGCCCCAGGGGTCTGCCCCAAGCCTGTGTTGTAAGGTCACCTCACCAATTCCAGGGCGAGCCCTCAAGGCCCCCAACTTAGAACCAGGTTCATGAGAACAAAAGCAGGTTCCAGGGTCTTTGTGATGTACCTCTCCCTGCATCTGCATGCTCCACCATTTAGCTGAGTGTTTCCATGATTTCTCACAGAGAGAGAGAGAGAGAGAGAGAGAAAGCCCACTATTTCTAGTTGTCTTCTTACTGTCCCTGGGGTCAGAAGGGCCAGTTTTTCTCTCCTGTCATTTGTACTTTTTCTATCATATTCTTTATCTTACCACAGAACAATAACCTTCTTGTTCTAGGTGTGGAAGACACACACACACACACACACATCCACTAGAGGCATCCACACAAATGCCTCTAGTGGATAAGGGCAGAGAGAAAAATTCATTAATATTTGGCAGTACTAGGGTTTGAACTCAGGATCTCAGGCTTGCTAGTCAGGCACTCTAACACTAGAGCCCCTCCACCACCCTTATTTTTTTTTTCTAAATATTCCTGTTGTACATGAAAGCAGAAGAAAAATGAGGCAGCTGTGTAAGATGCACCAGAAAAGCTCCTTATTCCAAACAGTTACATTTCGTCCTTTATTCAAACCAGGAGCGATCACTCACCTTACTCCATAGATGTGGCTCCAAATGATGCTGGGCTATTTACTGTCCAATATTCCCTCAAAAGACAAAGCTTCCCTACTCAGAGATGTCAGAAATATACACTGGCAGCTCCGAGGCCCTTCTGCAAGAGTTAGTGTGTTGTGGAGAGAAGAAAACTTTTGCACAAGGGTCTTACAGAACCACAGTCTTATCTCTGCTCTGCCCCTCAGCTGCTGCAGAATTGTGGACTCATTCATTACCCTTTCTGAGTCTCATCTTCCTTTTAGTTTTTCCCTTTGACAGTACTGGGGATTGAACTCAGGAACTCACACTTGCTAAGCAAGTGCTTTACCACTTGAGCCGTGGTTTTAGCTTGTTTTTCAGATAGGTTCTTACACCTTTTCCCCTGTAAGGCTTTGAACTGTGCTCCCCGCTCCTCTCCCTCCCAAGGACCTGGAATTACAGGCATGCACCACCATACCTAGTCTCAAGTTCCTTATTTTTAAAATTAGCTTTGTAATATGTAAACAAATACAAGTGCTTGGAGTTGAACCTGATACATAGCAGACACTTGGTAAAATGATGTTGGTACTATAGCCATTTCCAGAAGTTTAAAATGTATCTTACTTTGCCAAATTAATAGATGATCCCAACTCTGAGTTTTGTAAATTCTGTGTTCTGAGGGATTTTCCTGAGTTGGAATGAATTTGGACAGAGTTGGACAGTGCACAGATAAAGCTCCCCTACTTTAGATTGTACTTCTTTTCTCTCTGTGGGGGACCTCTGGCAGAGAAAAGCCATACTACGTTGATGGGCTGGTATCAGGTACAATTTGTGTTAAGAATTATATGTAATTGCCTTTTTAAAAGATTTTCTTTTTTTTGCTTTTTCATTTTAAAAATCACAATTCTTGTCTGGCAAGCATAAGCACACTGGTGGCTCAGACTTCACCAATTGACATTTCGCATCTGTAGTTCACGTCAGGAGAGGAGTAGGCCTCAGAGTTGAATATGCTATTCAGCCTAACATTGAGCAAACAGACAAGAAAGAACAAATTTCCACTCGTTCTCCCTCCCTTTTGCCTTCATTCTCAATAGCACTTCATGGGAAATGTATTGTTAAGTGAGATCACATAATAAAAAGGTCCAGAACTATTTAAAAGTCACTGCCCATGGTGACGCTTTCTACAGCAAGTCCACCCTGGAAAATACTTTGATTTGGTACCAACTTCATTGATGGTTCAGCCTCTCCTCCCCTGATTTCCATCCTCTGAAGAGTGCAGCCCAGTGTCGCTGCCTCAGGGTTGTTTTATGGATTTCGGTTTCTAATTCCCGTGAGAGGGTCCGGTGGCCACAGCTGCCAGGCTCAGCAGAGCGTGGCTGTAGATATCAGCAGTTGCCTAATGCTTTTGGTATTCCTGAGGTTTATTGAGTATAATGTTTGGCCCAATCAGTTTAAATTTCCCTAGAGTATTGGGGATCGTGGTAATGGGAGAAGAGTGAGTTCCATGATGAAATTTCCTGGGTACAGGTGAAAAGATGTCATTGTGGAGAATGAGGCAGTGGACAAAAAAGAAGAAAAGGTTATACCCACAGAGGCTGTCCAGGTGGGACCCCCCACAAGAATTACCAAAGAACTGTGGAAAGCAGGGAATCAGTCTGAGGAATGGATACTAGGTTCCTTGTCTACCCTGTGCCCACTCCCCTCTCTCCTTTGTCCCTTGGCATTTCTGCTGGTGCTGTAGCCCTCCTCTGCTGTCTGTGTCTCACCCCAGGGCATCTCCCCCAAACCTCCCCTTTTCTCTGCCCTTTCCTTATCCTCCTTGGGAGGAATTTCATCTAGATCCCTGGCCCAAGTGATGGAGCTGCTACTGTCATGATCTGATGATATAAATCTGGTGGTGTCTGCAAGACACCGTCTTCAAATTCTGCAACGAGGGTTCAGGCAGCCCGGGGCTTGTCTGACTCTAATGGAGAGACGATGGATCGAAGAGCAGGCCCGGTGCAATCAGTGTGGGCCAGGGGTGGCTCTGAAAGACAAGACCTCCTCAGGTCAGGCCTTCTTAGGTTAAGGAATGAGCCAACCCAGAACATTTGATCTTGACAAAGGTGTGACATGGAGGGTGAGGCCGGTGGTGACACAAAGGTATCAGCAATGGTGGCAGCTCACTAAGGGAAAATCAAGAGGTCAGATGCTAGAAGGCGCACCTCCCAACCATGGGCTCACTGTTGCTATTTGTAGAATAGTGCGGATGGAGTTCAAGGAAAAGGAGGGGAGGTGGTAAGGTCGTGGATGTGAGTGAGGTCTTGCCTGCCTCTTGAGGAGCAGGCCTCGTAAGGGGAGGGTTGTGACTGCGCTGCTAAGCATGCACGAACTTGACTCTACAGGTGATGGAGACGTTGAGGAATTCTTGGCCTTCTTTTTTGGGTTTGTTTTTTTTTTGGTACTGGGGTTTGTTAGGTAGGTGCTCTACCACTTCAGCCACATTCAGCCCTTTCTGCTTCAGTTGTTTTTCAGAGAGGGGCTTGATCTGGCCTTGGACCATGATCTTCTGGATCTCCACTGCCTCCAGAGTAGCTGGGATTATAGGTATAAACCACTGTGCCCAGCATCCTGGCACTTCTCTACTATGAAGTCACAGACATGCATCTCAGGCCAGGTTCTGCACTGCGCTCTTCCTTTCTGAGTCTGCTTCCTCGCAGGTGCCAAGAGCTAGTTCCTCACAGTCCTCATGGCCACTCCATTGCCATGGTCTGTGCACAGCCTCTTTCATTTCATTATGTCTTGTGTTATGTTGTTTGTGTTGTGCTGTGATATGGTGTGATGTTATTCTGTGCTGTGTTATGTTAGGCTACGTTATGACGTTATGCCATGATAGGCTATGTCATTTCATTTGCCACATCAGTCATGACCCCACACCATCCCTCCTTCCGTGAAGAGGCAGAAGCTCTGATGAACTCGGCAGATATCCTTATGTGTTTATGTTTCCTTCTCATTGATGCTGTGCTTGTGTGTGTGTGTGCTTGTGTGTGTGTGTGCTTGTGTGTGTGTGTGCTTGTGTGTGTGTGTGCTTGTGTGTGTGTGTGTGTTGTATTTTTTCACTCAATTCTATAGTTTCTGATCTGTCTTGTTATATTTTATTTATTGCTTCCTACTCCTGCATAATATCCCACAGAATTTATTCACATCTCATCCGTTCCCCTGAAGTCAAACAAGGGACTTACTGCCCTCTAAAACAAATGGCAGCTTTATGGATCTGAACATGAATCAAGATATTTTGGAAGAGAAAGACCATGTTCACATAATTTTATTACAGTATACAATTATAATTATTCTACTTTATTATTAATGTTAACTTCTTTTTGCACCTAATTTGTAAATTAAACTTTATCATAGGTGCATATGTATAGAAAAACAGTTTCAGGCATCCACTTGGGGTCATGGAACCTGTGCCCCCATAGATAAGGAGGGCTACTGAGGCTACGGTATTCCTTATGTATTTAGTTCTTAGTACCCTGGTTTCTTCTTTTTTTCTTCCTTCCTTCCTTCTTTTTTGATGTCAAATAATTTTATTGAGAGGCTTGGAGGTGAGGAGGGCTGAAAAAGTGCTGAAGAAGACATGAGATCTGACATCCTATGTCCTTGGCAGGCGGGATCTTGTTGTCCTCATCCTTCCATACAATGGATTCTTTAATCATCACACACATCTTTTCCCAGGTGTCACCTGTGAATTTTATCCGTAATGTTTTTCATTAAACAGAAGTACTCAGTTTTGATAATGTCAGATTCTCAGGGTTTTTTCTTTTTTTCATTTACTTTATGGCATAGACTTTTTAGGCCTGATTTAAGTTCTCCCCACATCACAAGTAGGTTGAGACTTTGTTTTCCATTTTCTTCTGCTAGCTGTACGGTTTTAACCTTGTGTGTTCGAGGGTATCGAAGTTCACTTTTGTGTCTTGCGTAAGGCAGGGATTGAGACTCATTTTCTTCTAAACAGTAAGCAAGTAACTCCAACTCCATCTCCTCAAGATTCCAGGCCATGTCTAGCACATATACATCCATGGGCTCATTTCTGAGGACTCTATTTGTTCCATTGTTCTACTTCTCTATTTCTCTGGCTTTACCACAAGGCTTTGGGATACTTCTTGCCTCTAATAGGGTAAATGTCCTCCAACCCACCCTACTTTTCCAAAATTGACATTGTTGTCTGTGAACTTCTCTTCTCCCATGTGAATTTGAAATGTTGGTCAGAGCCCCCAAAATGCCATTGAAATTTAGATTGGAATTTCTTTGCATTTATGAATTAATTTGAGGAAAACTAACATCTTAAAACAATTTCCACCTATTAACATGCAAAATCTCTACATTTAAAAAATGTTTTTTAGCATACTGGAGTTTGAACCGAGAGCCTTATACTTGCTAGGCAGATGCTCTGCCACTTGAGTTAAAATCTCTACATTTTTACACAGACCTTCCGGAATGCTCTTGGAAAGTTTTAGATTTTTCTCCACAGGTGTTATACACACCTTATTATTTTACAGCTAGATATAATATAGCTGCTGGAATTGGGAATGATGTGATTTTGAAAGTTATTTTTCTCTTTAGTTGTGAGCGTATGCAAACATTATTGGGTTTTCACAAATTAGTTACACCTGGCAAACCTTTATAAACCCTCTTATTAACTCAGGTAGGGTATTGGTACTGTAGGTTTTCCGTTCTATCCTGGAATCCTGGATAGTTGAGTAACACTTTCTCTTTGAATCCCTGAAACACCTTGCTCATGAAAGGATTGTACGTTTCCAGATGACTTGGTAGAATTTACTCGAATTACAATCACGCTGGAGGATTTTTATTATTTGTAATGGAAAGTGAACCCTTATTTTTCCAATTTCATTAGTAGCGTTGAGTCTATTACCATTTTATATTTTATCTTGTATCTATTTTTAGCATTTATATGCTTCTCTGAACATTATTCATTTTGTCTAGATTTTCAAATATATTGCTATGTGTACATAAGTTTACATTGACAACTTCTTTCTGTATTTGTTTATTTGCAGTGTCTTTTTCCCCTTCATGCCAGAGTGTGTCCATTTTATTGATCTAGAAATTCAGGTTTTATATTTGCTAAAGTTCTCTATTTTTTGTGTTACTGTTGTCCTATGTTTTATTAGTTTTTTTTTTTATCTTTTCCCTTCTTTCTTAGGGCTTATTCTGTAGTTCATTTACAATTTCCTGATGTAAGCACTTGGTTTATTAGTTTTAAGTCATTCTTGTTTTCTGATAAAATGTAAGTTTATTTAAAGCTACTAATTTCTTTCTAACTCATGATTTCATATATTCTAGAAATTTTCACTGCCATATTTTTAATACCTAATTTTGTTTCCAGAGGGTCTCATTACATATTTTAGTTTCTAGACTTTTACATTTAAATTTTACTTCTTCTTCTTCTTCTTTTTTTTTTTTTTTGGCAGCACTGGGGTTTGCTAGGCAGGCGCTCTACCACTTGAGCCACTCCACCAACCAGATTTTACTTTTCTTGTTACTGACTTCTGATTTTATTTCTCAAGTCTTTAAAGTTTATTTGTGCTCTGTTATGCAGTCGATGTGTGTAAAGTCTCAGAGTGCTTGCAGGCAGCTCATTTTCCCTTCGAGAAGATGACAGACACATAATAGATATGGTAAGAAGGACTCAAGTTCTTTTGTTATTTAAATCTTCCTTATATTGATTTTTTTCTGAACAAAAGTTGGTCATTTGGACTTAAAACTTCATAATCCAGAGTTTAGTATCAATGAAACAAGGTTGGCCACAGGCTGGGTGACAGGGGAGGGAGTTTTTTGGTTTTTTTTAATTCTCTTTTTCCAATTTGAGTGCATATGCTAAGAACTTACCTTATAGAGGATTGTATTTTATTTACGGTTGCCTTGCACAATGGAAGTGAGGAATGTAGGTAGGCAGTGAATGAGACTTTGTTGAATAGCTCCAGTCGGGGACCAAGAGAAAGTTGTTCCAATTTAAGATATGCGGATAACATAGATCCTGGAGCAAGACTCTGTGTGTGTGTGTGTGTGTGTGTGTGTGTGTGTGTCTTGCATGAATTGGAACACTTGGGTACCATGCTGCTTTGCTTTGGATCATCATGGACCTCGGAGAAACACAGAAAAAGGGGATACTCACCTCCTACCTCCTAATTGCTACTGCCTTTGGAGGCTATTTAAATTGGAACTACTTAAAAATATATATATAGCTCTTGCTTTGTGTTAACAAATCTCAGATTTGCCAGAAATGGATTTGCAATGTGTAGACCACTGTAGTTGACTGGTTGGGCCTGAGCTAATTTTTTTCTGTGCCTGTGAGTACTCTTGCAGCTCTCAGAAATATTTGGGGAAGTGGACTTTGTAAAAAATAAATAAACAAAAAAAACCTTGGATAACCAAGCAGGAGAAGCGCCCAGGGCCATTATATTTTGGCTATTAAATGTTAATATGACTTAGTTTATACTCATGGGATGGTGACCCAGTACTTTTTACATGTGTGCATTGTTATATGTATTTAAAAACATAAATAACATTGATGTAACTTTCTCATGCTAGGTCATATAGCAGTGTTAGCCTGTTTCATTCATTCAACAGTATTTTATTGATACAGAATGATAGTCAAATTTGGTAATAATACACAGCCAGAAAGAACTAACGCATTTGAAAATTTTAGGTATTTCATTCAGCACCACTCTTTCTGAGCAGGCCCGATTTACTTGGCAGGGAAGTATCCAAACATGTAAGTATGCACATGCAAAGCCAAATGAGACATCATTTAATTCCTTTATTGTCTCACAGTGAAGGAGAGCAAAGGAGCACACCCATGGCTTTTGCCAGTTATTTTTGGTGCTGTTTCTTTTATGCTGAGGTATAGTTGACAGCAAATTCTCAAGTTCTAGTGCATGTGCTGCAGCAATAATGTGAATATTCTTTTTGTGGACTATAGTTGGAAATAAAAATCTTAAGTTTTGCAATTGCTTTGGCAAATATGTAACAGACCCCTGGGTCTAAGTAGCAGAGTGGTAGCCTCAGTCCTAGACCTGCTTCTAAAAGACCTAACTCCTGTGTGTCCAAGGCCTTCTGTAAAGGGACTCCTGTTCCTCCTGTCTTTCTAGATTAATCTTTTACTCCCCCCCCAACACACACATAATTCAGTCCGTGCCTTCTTCAAACCACACAAATTTCTACGCATTTTCATATTCAAAAGGATGTGGCCGACTGACCATGGCCACCACGGCCAGCAGCCCTGCAGGACGAGGGCAGCAGGACCAATGAGCTCAGTGACTGGCTAAGCTCAAGTGAGCAGGAGGCTGACGAGGCCTTGATCAAGTTTTCATCCTCAGCATGGCAGTTGCTCCATGCTGAGTGTCACCTTGTCACCTTGCAGACTGATTCGGTCAGTCAGAAGGGGCCCACTTTCAGCAAATCTCAAAGCCAAGTAGTGACAGCAAGCTTGGGACATTCGTTCAGATTCAAAGGGAGACATTAATATTATTGTTGTTGTTATTGTTATTATTTGGGGGGTTCTGGGGCTTGAACTCAGGGCTCGTGCTTGCTAGGCAGGTGCTCTTGAGCCACGCCCCCGGGCCTTGAGCCACGCCCCCGGGCCTTTCTTTGCTTTAGTTATTTTTCAAAGGATCTCCTGCTTTTTGCTGGGCTGGCCTCAAAGCATGATCCGTCTACCTGTGCCTCTCACATAGCTGGTGTTACAGGCATGCATCACCACACCCAGTTTATTTGTTGAGATGGGGATTTTAGTAATCCCCCTTTCCCAGGCTGGCCTTGATTTTCATGATCTCCACTTTCCACGTCGCTGGGATTACAGATATATAGCATTGTGCCCAACATCAAAGACAGATTTTCTTAGAGACCTAACAATCACATATTTAACCTGTGTGTTTAAGGATGTTTTTCCCCCTGCAAGGAAAAGAAAAAGTACAGAATTTCTGTGCTTAAGGCACTTCAGGAATTAATGAACCTCACTCTCTCTCTTACCCAAGGCACAAGACTGCTTAAAACCACGAATGAAATGCTGACATAGCCAGTGGCTCCAGAACTGGGGGGGCCCTCAGCTCTGCATTTTAGAGACCTCCTCATAATAAATTATGGCTCTAATGATAGTCCTGGTGACATATGGTGAACGGGAAGCACTTTCTGTATATTAAGCAACACAGTTCCTATTAACGCTTCCGTGGACCTGAGACCTTAAGGAGCTTTCACTAACTGTTCATTTGGTGCCATTTCTGCTGAATTATTTAAAACACCTCCTTCCTGCTTTAACCTTGAATTTGCATCAGAAAGTATCCGACTCCTCCACTGCCTCAAATGCTCTGAAAATAAGCAGAGGCCAAATCCTAACCACAGGTACATTTCTTTCCCTGTGACCTTTCTGTTATTCTAAGCTGAGGCAAAATAAATCAACCGCACACAAAATTTGCAGGAGGTAGCCAGAAGGCTAGGAAATTATTCATTAAAGTTAAAAAAAAAAAAAAAAAAGAAAGTCTAATGGGTGACTTTTTTAAGGTGTTGGAAACACATGGTCCAGAGTCCTACATTTAGGTTGAAAAACCAGTGTTGACATTTGCCTAGACAACCTGAACAGGCTTCAGAGTTATAGAATATAAAGTATAAAAGTAAGTACTTACAATTATATAAAGCTTAAAAATATTGGTTCAGTTGGCTAATTTGAATTTCGTTTTGGCAGTGCTAGGGTTTGAATTCAGGACTTCACACTTCTAGGCAGGAGCTCTACCACTTGGGTCATACCTCCAGCTCTTTTTGCTCTGGTTATCTTGGAGACAGTGTCTTGCTTTTTGCCCAGGTCAGCCTGGACCACAGTCCTCCTATTTTAAGCTTCCTGCTGTCACTGTGATGACAGGCATGTACCACTACACCCGGTTTTTTCCATTGAGATGTGGTTCCTCGAACTTTCCTTGCCGGGGCTAACCTGGAACCATAGTCCTCCAGTTGTCAGCCTCTGGTGTAGCTTAGGTTGATAGGTACCCAGCTGTTGATTGAGATGGGGGTCTCACAAACTCCCTGACTGAGTTGACCTCAAACTGCTATCCTCCTGATCTCAGCCTTGAATTTTATTTCCAAATAATCAAAAGCAATTGGATGCAAGGTATGATTTTTGGCTGTCCATGTTTTGTCTGTCATTTTTGCAAAGCTGGTATTTCTTGCTCCCTATACATTTTCTTACATGAAGCTTAGCTGTTGACTTTAAGCCCGTTCCAGATCACATTCTCAAAGCAGAACCAAACTGTCACACATTTCTCTGGCTTCCAAGAACCTTTCTTGGCTGAGCATGGTAGCACATGACTTCACAGTACACAGTGACAGGAAGTTGGGCACGGTGTCTCACACATGTAATCCTAGCTAGGCAGAGGTTGGGAGGAGGCAGATGTTGGGAGAATCACAGTTTGAGGGTAGCCCAGGCAGGAAATTAGCAAGACCCCATCCTAGCCAATAAAGGTGGGCATGGCAGTTCATGGCTGCTATCCAAGAAACTTGGGAGGTAGAAGGATCATAGTCTAAGGCTGGCCCCAGACAAAAAGCCTAAGACCCTATCTGAAAAATAAAGCTAAAAAGGGCTTAGGGCATGGCTCAAGTGGCAGAACACCTACCAAGTAAGCACAAGATCCTGAGTTCAAACTTTTGTACCACCTAAAAAAAAAAAAACAAAGCAAAACTTTTTAGAGACCACTTCTACCTGAATTGTCTGCTTCCTGCTGCCTCTTGTCCCTTCTGTTCTGTTCAAAGCAGCCTAGTTAAAGAGCCCCTTCCCTAAAGGTGTTCGCAAATAAGCCCACCTAGTTGCAGGCTTTCTGATTGCTCTGTTAAGGGTCAGTAGCCAAGCACTTTTCAAAGCTCTGGGTTCTATCCTCAGCACTGCAAGAAAAATAAAAGTCTCATCTCCTGATTACTAGGATTGTGGACTGTATCCAAGTATGTGCCAATTTTCATAAAATAGTTGTGAGTATTAGTTTGAGTTACTTTTATGTTTCCACACATACTCGCTTGGGTACATTGTGACAGATCAGTATGCTTGACAGTGAAGAGAGTAGTGTGTCACTTTGAACCAGAGCGCCATCTACTGGTAGCAGGGCCATAGCACTACCAACAAGACTGGCAGGCAGAGTAAAGTACACACCTTTACACACAGAGACACACATGTCAGTCCTCACAGTCTGATTAAATAATAAGAAATATGTTACATTCAATCCTTACTCCCACTTAGTAGGATCTATCTTTTCAAAACAGACACAACAATGAAGAAAATATCTCCACTTTGATCCTAAATAAAAGTCACCTCCAACACATGGGTGCAAATTTTGGACTAGGCCCTCTGGCTGTTTTGCAACCTAGGTTTCTTTCTATTTATTGAAAAAAATACCACATATGAAATGGAGAAATTAAACAATACGTGATGAAATGCATTTCCATGCATGTTGCCTTGTCTTGTGAAGGAGACTAGTTTTTGTTTTTTCCTTTTTATTCCAGGAAATTAGCCCTTCTATAAGGCTAGTTGTCACTATGGGACTGACCACCTTTGTGTCATGAACAGGTGAGTAAGCGTGATTTCTCAGCACCAAGTGGAGGGCTTGTGTATCAAGCAATGTTTAAATATTTAATTCCTACTTGTCAGGGTAATATTTTTGGTCTACTAAATATTTTTTTCAAACCCTTTGCCATATCCACCCTTTCTACTCATTCTGAAGAAAATTGCCTTGTGGGTAGATTTAAGTAAAATGCACAGATATGGGTCTGCCAATGAACAGGGAACTTTCTGTTCCTCACACAGGCTGGTTTGGTTAGCACAGAATCATTAGCCACAGAACAGATGCCCCATCTGTAGCCCAGAGACAGCTCTCAGCTGTCCCAAGAACGCTTCATTTCCAGCAGAGAGGTGAACTAGGAACTTGTCACTGATTTTTGCACCCTCTTAATCTTTCTGTTTATTCTGTGCTTCATTAAAGTCAATCTACACAGGGCTGAATGTCATCGGAGCCTGGCCCATCCTGCTGTCTGCTCTCTCCAGAGAGCATCCTTCATCCTGATAAATGGGCCACGAGCTGATCACGTGACTGGGCTCTGTAAGGTAAATAGATTCACGGAGTCATGCCCTCCTCACTGGTGCATCAGAATTTCATAAGCCGGACCACTGACAGGTGCATCTCAGTAGAGACAAAGCTCTTGCAAAAGACGGGCTTCAGATTTACTGTAGTGAGAGGAGACAGAGGGTTTCTTTTTTATCATGGTGTCATACCATCCCTTTAAGGCTATAATAGCTAGGGACTCCCCCCACCCTCGGGGTTTAGCATCATTTATGAGATGTCTTCTAGGAACTGGGGACATAAAGACACATATGGGAAGGAAAATGATGGCCATGGGAAGGGACAAAGTCAAACTCCTTGGAGGGCCGCAGAGCATAACCCAATTACTGTGCGAGTCTGTGCTGAGTTTAGCATGTGCCTGTTTGTTGGACTTGTAGACCATGTTGTCCCAGAGCAACTGTAGTATCTGGATGAAAAGGCAACACTGGGGCTCAAGACTGGTTTCTAGATTTGTTGATCCCTCCCTGTTTCAGGTTGACAGATAAAGTGCAAGCTTACACTCCAAGGATCCATGACTTTTTTCCTACCTATTAAACCAGATGTATCAGTCTGTTTTCTCTTGCTATTGCAAAACACCTGAGGGTGGAGTGCTTTATAAAGATAAGGTTTTTTAGCTGAAGTTTTGGAGGTTAACAGTCCAAAATCAGGTGGCTGCATCACTCTGGCCCTTGATTGTGTCAGGGATGGCACCATGGCAGGAGACCACATACATACCAAGACAGGAAGGCAGAGAATAGGGGGGTGGGCATAAGGCTCAATCTTTTAAAGCACTCACTCTCATGTGAACTAACTGGGGTCCCCTAAGAATTATGTTAATCTCTTGTCACATCCCTAGTGACCTAATTGCTTTGCACTAAGCCCTAACTCTTAAAGGTCCCACCTTCTCCAACATTGCCACACTGGACACTAAGCTGCTTCCAACACATGAACCCCTGAAAGACACACTGAAACGATATTCAAACAATACAACCAGACATGTACTAGACTATAGAGAATGGGAGTCTGATCTCACAGGCAGCAGAATTAGCAGCATCTTGGGTCCCTCAGCCAAGCACAGAAAGTTCCTGTGGTCATCAGGTGACTATTGGAATCACTTTCCCAATAGCTGGATGATATGAACTAAGAAAATCCACCTCAAGTGTCATGGTCAGGGTAAAGCCATGAGAAAATCATGGGCAGAGCCATAAGAAGCTGCAAGCTTCCATCCTGGGTGATCAGGGCAAGGCTATGCTTGGCACATGAAAAGTCTCATCTCAAAACTCACTCCTACTTAGCTAAGAAGAATGATGAAGTCAAGGAGGACTCCCAGACACCCCACTCCAATATTCTCAAGATCTCAGTAGGAGAAACCCAAGAAAGGTCCTGATGATTGGTCCTTCCCCATAACTACTACAACTTCTGCTGAGAGGCTCAACCACCCACAGGATAACAGGACAGCCCACAGCGGTGGTGCCTTGTTCTGCCCAGGGCCTGTCTGGCTCTTGACCAGCCTTCAGTTTCCTTAGTGATAATGGCATTGGTGAATACCTTCACTGATGGTGCCCTGGGGACAAGGGCTGCAACACCTGAAGGGCTGTAGCCTGTGCAAATATCCTCATCTCCAAAGCTCAGCTCAACTAACTAGTCTTTCTCTTAAGTCTCCATTCCTTCCCTCGACCATGTTTCTCTCCTGTTTCTGAGCTCCTCTTACAACAAGCAATATAGAAATTTATTCTTGTTTTAATTTAATTTTATTTGAAATTTTAATTGTTTCTTATATGCTGTATTACCAAAGCCACAGTTGTGTCTTTCATGTCACTGACATCAGAAACACACAAGATCAGATAGATGGCAGGTGATTAATACTTAATCTGAATTTAGGGAATCAGAAACAAGAGTTTGTATAAACATTTATATAGCTTCCTTGTTTAACAGAGTGAAAAACAGATGCAGAGAACTGATGCTCTGTTCATTCTACAAGTGTCCAGTGAAACTCAAGTCACTGCGCTGGGACAGAGCAAGGACAGATGTTACAAGAGATGGGCCCAAGTCTTATGGACCTTTCAGTGAGGCAGAAAAAAGGTCTGCATGGAGCACCAAAGGTGAAAACCCATATGAGAGGTAAAAATGAAGCCTGAGGGATCTCAGGTGAGGGAGGGAATGGGCTAGCTGAGGGACTCAGGGTTGTTTTATGGAGACGGTGGCATCTGAACCCAATCTTGAAGGGCTTTCCCTGTGGGGATGAGGGAAGAGGGTACAGGTGTGACTGCATTTAGCCTTTACCAAGTTCTAAGTCCAACTCAAAACCAGACCAAAGTACCATGTGACAACTGTGATTGTGGCTACTATCCATTCTGAGAGCTAGTGTTTGTGCCCTCAAAGTTCATGTGTTGGAAACTTGATCACCAAAGCCTTGGTGTGGGGAAGAAGGGCCTGAGGGGTCATGAAGCAGCGCTGGATTAAGGCCATTATTGCTGGAGTTGGTTCCCTAGAAAAGGAGGAGTCCAGCCTTCATGCACTTTTCCATCATCTGATATCTTCTTTGATACAGTAGGAAGTTTCCATCCAATGGCCGGCACTTTGATATTGGACTTCAGCCTCCACAGGTGTGAGAAATACATTTCTGTTCTTTATAAATTACTTACTCTCAGGTATTCTATTAATACCAACACAAAACGGACTCAACCACAGAGCCTCCTGAGGGCCTGCTGACAAAAGACGCTTCTATCTGCTGGAGTCACAGCTCCTCTTGATGTGGCCATTGCCAGCTTCCCCCCAACCAAAGACAGCAGTCTTCTTTTCTCTCTCTCTCTCTTTTTTTTTTTTTTTGTGGAACTGGAGTTTGAACTCAGCTTCAAAGCATGCACTCTATGGCTTGAGCTATAACCCCAGTCCATTGTTAGTCTGGTTATTGTGAAGCTGGAGGAGGGTCTCTCAAACTTTTCCCTTAGGCTGACCTTGAACCGCAGTCCTCTTGATCTCAGCCCCCCAAGTAGCTAGGGTTGCAGGCAAGAGCCACTGATGCCCAGTTGTCTGTCTGCCTCTTGTTTCTCAGTTTCTCTTGTTCCCTCTTATCCTCACTCCACAAGTACAGGGAAGCTTCCAGTCCACCTTTGCTTTCGCAGAAGCAGGTGGAGATAGGAATGACCCCACCTGGTCCTGGCCCCAGTATGTTAGGCCAGGGCACGCCTGTGGCCCCAACGCCCTCTGCTCACATGTGGTAGGCAATCTCTGCTTCTTGCCACAAGCCAGGCCCTGATTTATGCAGGGCTCAAACTGTGCCAGGTGAGGGAGCAGTAGTGCTGTCACCTCTCCCTTGTCATGTCCCACACACTCCCTGCTGGGGTTTCGCTTCCCATGGAGGGAAGCCGGAGTGCTGAGCAGCTCAGCATAGGCCACCAGCTGTCCCCACTCCCACCCCCGTACAGCTCACTCACAGTCTTCTCCAGTTGGCTCTCTCCAGCCCTCCTACCTGCACCAGAGCTCTTTGGCACAAGCGGGGACATTCTGACCCTGCTTAGAAGTCCGAGTTTTGCCCAGTAGGCTTCTTAGCTCCAGCCTTGTTTTCACTTCTGCTCACCTGGTGCCTGACTCCAGGCATCCAGAGGCCACCGCAAGCCATCCGTCTTCTGCCACCTTTATTCCCTTTGGAGTTATGGGGAGAGGGAAATATCAGGACCTCAAGGCAGCAGCATTGAGGTGGGGGATGCAGTAGGATACTGGACTTAGAAGACATCCACACAGCTTCCTCTCCATTCTTCCTGCAACCTGCGCACTCATCCCAACTGGAAGCTGGTGACAGTCAGCACAGGAGTTGTGAATGAAGTGGGAGCTTGTCTGGGGCCCTCCCCTCACCCTGGAGGCTCTGCAGCAGCAGGCGAGGCCTTCATGCCCAGATGCCATATCTTCTCTCTGGAGGCTCCAAGGGTAGTTGGTATGGGGAGACCCTAGCACCAGGGTACTCTGAAGTATCCTCCTTTCAGCCCTGAGTGCTCTTTTCCCTAGGCCCAGGCAAGCTCTGATTCACTTTTGCTTTGAATTCTTAAGTTCCCGTGTCCCAACTTTTAGGACTAATCAACATTTCTATGTGGAAAAAATCAAATGCTTTAGTAAATGTAAATTTCACGTTATTTAATGTCACACTTGGAGGTAGGGCGATGAATCAGAGATTTACCCAATTTACTTTCCTTTCCAGCTTCTCCTCACTCTTGTCACCTGCCCATGGATGGGAGCCTCAGCCTTGGCCTGAGTGGTCCATCAAGACCCAGAAGGAGGGGTAGTCTGGTGCCATTGGTTGGACTGACCTCACACTGCTGCCCAAAGCATCGAGGCACCTAGGGCTTTGTGTGGATTAGGTTGGAGCGAGAAGGGTAGAGGGGTGACCTCAGGATCACCATCACTCCTGCAGCTTGGTATTGAAAGTGTAAGGAGCAATGACTGGACTCCAGCCTGACTTGGTGAGGGCCCAGGGAACTGGGGGTCCTGGCACAGCTTCCAGCCAGCCTGAGTGGGTAGGGAAGTGCATGAAACAGGGCCCCTCCTGATCCGTCCATACTTCCAACCCCTGAGGGGGCTGTTGTTAAATGTCGGATTAGCTCACCATTAAGATTCAGGAGATACTCCTTGGCAAAACTGACCTGAAGTGCCAGACATTAAGCAGTTAATATTCATCTCCTCACAAGATGCTTCTGACCAGTCGAAACTGAAAATAGACTCCAAATGGTTTGAAGTTTAGAAATGGCCATGTACAAGCAGTTGTGTACCAAAGATTATTCTGTTCAAGCTACCAGCAAAAGTCTTAGAATCGGGGAACCCAAGGCTGGTGGAGCTGAAAGCGCTCTCAGCTCGCAGACCTTGGCTCCCTCTAGTGTCTCTGGCTCAGCCTTTGTTCCAGGCTTAAAATGCTCAGGACTTACAAACTCTATTAAGTGTGATCCAAAGCCCCCTTCAGCTAATTAACGCTGCCTGTTCATGGTCCAGGGTGACTCTTAACCACATTCATCTCCTCCATCCATGAACTGTCATTTTCTGTTGCCTGCAACCAACATCTTATTCCATTTATAAGCTAATTGTGTCACAATGACGTGTTTGAGATGGGTAACTAGGATATCAGCTATGCAATTGCTATCCAATGCTTCAAATTTAGAAACCCAAATATGTGAGTTCATAGGAATTAGTAGACCTTTCTCCTTTCAGCAAGTAGGAAAGACAGAGACTTGTACTCTATTTATGTCACAAGTGTCTAGTGAAACTGCTAAGTCACTTTCTGGTCACCATGGAGGAGACAGAGACGATGAAGAGATGGACCCATGTCTCACGGACCTTTCAGTGTGGTGTGACTAAAAGGACATATGCATCCATAGCCAAAGGTGGAAACCTTTAAGGAAGGTAAAAATAAAACCTGAGGAAATCAGGTGAGGAGGAAATGGGTCAGCGGAGGGACTTGGTGGTTTTATGGAGATCTTGAAGGATGCAGAGGATTTGATAATGTTGGGAACAGGAGGAAAAGTGTGTTGTGGTGAAAGCACATGCAGGAAAGGAACGGGAAGGAAAAATCCTGGAAGCTAAGACTGGAACCCTTAGGGTTAAACTGCACAATGCCTTGAATGCCAGGCAAGAAGCTCACATTCTGACTGCAAAGCAGGAAGCAGTACTGAACATTTCCAGCTTCTTGAACATCTCCTTTAAAAAAATTGAATCTTCCTCTGGTGGTGTTTAAAGTAGATGTGCACTGACCTTAATTTATACATGGGCTAAATAACTGCTGAGGTTATTTCTAATGGATTATGCAGTTAAGATGTTTGAACCAGAAATTGACCTTACATTATGGGAAGACCTTGTATTTCCTTTGTACTTAGTAGGTGTTCAGTTATTGCTTCCTCAATCAGCAAATGGCATGAACAAAGTTGTGCTTTATGAAGAGGAATTTGGCAGCAATTTTAAACTAGATTAGCAAGAAAGGAGAGACTGGAGACAGGGGGCTGGTTAGGACACCACTGTTCATTTTCAAGGCCTCAACTAGGTTAGTAGAAATGAGAACGGGAAGTAGCTTGACATCATTGACATAAAATCAAGATGGCACTTTTGTTGGAATTATTTGTGACCCTCTACCTCACAGAACAAGAAGTATATCTTTTGGGCTTTGTGTCCCCACCAACTAAAATAACTAGCACGTGTTGGGCTCAGTGTGTTTTAAATGAGTCTGCCTGGCTTTATGAATAAGTATGGCATTTTTTTTTTGAGGGGCCCTGGGTATCCAAGCCCCTTGACAAGAGCCAGCCAGAGGTGGTGGAACTGAGCCCAGGACTTGGGTGGTTCTGGCCCGGAGCGGAAGCTGTGCCTGCTTCCTTACTGACAACTCTCTCTAAGCCATGGCAAGCAGGCCTTCAGCCTCACAGCCTATCAAAACCCTTCATGCTTATGTCACCCACACCATTGTGCCCTTTCCCCTCTCTCATTTTATTTAACTTATCAGCATTTGACACAGTTGACTTTGACCCTTGGAACATTTTTAGCTTTCAGGACGCTGCTGTTCTGGTTTTCTTCCTGCCTCATTGATGATCTCTTTCCTTCTGGCTTAACCCCACATTCCCAGTCTGCAGATAAGTGGACCCCCAACATATCTGCTCAGGAGAATCCCTGAGGAGCTTTGAAATCTCCCGATGTTCAAGCTGAACCCCAGTCCCACTCAGTCATCATCTCTGGGCTGGTGGAGTGACTCAGGTGGTAGAGTCCCTGCCTAGCAAGTGTGAGGCCCTGAGTTCAAAGCCCAGAACTGCCAAAAAAATTTTTTTAAAAAGATCATCTCTGAAGGATGGATGCAGATTCAGTATTTGTTCAGTGCATCCAGTGTCATAAGCCACTTACCTAAATACTGAAGTTCTTCAAAGTCCAGGCCTTCATCTCTTCCCTTCTCTGGCTCTACCCTTTGGTTAATTTTTTTTTTTTTGGTGGCACTGGGGTTTGAACTTGGGGCCTCATGCTTGCTAGGCAGGCGCTTTACCACTTAAGCACTCTACCCAGCCCTTTTTTGTGTCGGGTATTTTCAAGATAGGGTCTCATGAACCATTTGCCTGGGCTGGCTTTGAGCCACCAGTGCCCAGCAGCCTCAGGGTTTTAAGCATGTACTCATGGATTGATGTGTAGGTCTATACTTCTAAACCCACTGTCCCCTCTGACCTTGCGTACTGAAGATCTCCACTGAGACACGGACATGACTCGAATTTTCCTGGCTTTTAAGTCTCTTCCCCAGTGTCCTGCACCCCAGTTAACGGTGTTTGTCATCCAGTTCAGCTGGCAAAGACAACTTTAAAGTTACCTTTGACTCAACTCTTTATGTCATTTCCCACGTCCAATCCATCATCAAGTCCTATTGGTTTTCTTTCTAAAATACATTCCAGACCTAACTGCTTTCCATGACCTCTAGCACCACCATCCTCGACCGCCCCTGCTCTGCAGCCGTAGCTTCCAGACTGTCTTATCTGACCTCCCTCTTGCTCTTTCTTTACACAGCAGTTAGAGGGACCTTAATAAACTTATGTCGTACCATGTTTCTTCTGTAAAAGCTCTCCAGTGCCTGCCTCTTAGTACTCACAACAAAAGGCAGGTTCTTCATCTGGCCTTCTGTGTCCTCCATGATCTGACCCCTGCCTACTGCTCCATCCCACCGCTGTGATGCAGTTACTGATCAGGCCTGGCCCTGCTTGGCTTCAGACACGGGGTGTACCCATGAACTTCAGTCTCCCCCTCCCTCTCCTCTTTGTTTGCCACGCTCTTGCTACACAACCTTTGTGCTGCTGTGCAATGCAGACTTTGCCTAGGAAGCTCTTCCACCTAAGTCTTCACATGGCCCCTGTTCACCAGTGAGGACAGCTCCCTTCAGGAATCTCTTCACTGGCCTCACCCTTCCCAGCCAAATGCACCCCCGTGTCCTCTCCTTTGCCTTTACTTTATGCTCTCAGAATTTCTTATCTGAAATGGTAGCATTCATGCATTTCTTTGTCTCCTTCCAGCAGAAGGCAGGGCCTTGTCTATTTTGCTAATGACTGTATACCTGGCACCTGGTAGGTTCTCAGTAATGACCTGTTGAATGAATTATTAAGTCCAGAGTTGAAATTCAAACTGACAGTGAAGCAGCCTGGATTGCCAAGGTGTCCCTGTGAGATGGATGAACAATTTCAGTACAGACCCAATTGATTAAGCTTCTTTTAAGGGGTCTTGGGATAGTATGTGACTCAGACCCCGGCAGATTGTGTGCCCTAAGCTACCTTCCTGTAGATATCTGAAACCCTTCTACTGGCAATTCAGATGATGCCTCAATGTTGAAGGTTTCATCTTCTCTTGAATTTGCTACTAAAATTAAAACAACCACAGCTTACTCCTATTGGCTAATAAAAGATTAGGGGAAAAAGATTTTTTCTGAGAGACCAGACCAAGAATAGAGTTGCCTAGGAAAGCAGATGATAGTCATGCTAAGCCTTCTTCACTGCGCCAAGATGCCTATGACATAGCCCTTTGGGGAAATTAGTCCTAACTGCTACAAGCCTTAACAAAAACACTTTGCGTGGCTCCTGGAACTACAACCTCCTAACTTCTCTCTCTCCTATGTAACTCCAGTTCCATTCCCAGTCCCTATTCCCCAGTGTGATTTCCCGAGAATGGGGATTTGGCGATTTGGTAGTCTAATTCAAAAACTCCTCTGCCTCTTGGGTATTTTGCTATCACAGCAAATCAACCAGTCCTGTTTCCAGAGGAGAGTAGTTTTGTAGCAGGTAATTTAAGAATATCCAAATAATACCAAGCTTATTAACTAATTAAAAACATATACATCCTTAATAACATGTTAGAAACAAAGAATCTGGCTGCCAAAGTATT
The DNA here is from genome assembly GCF_047511655.1 of Castor canadensis. Classification (NCBI taxonomy): domain Eukaryota; kingdom Metazoa; phylum Chordata; class Mammalia; order Rodentia; family Castoridae; genus Castor; species Castor canadensis. Next base: position 146,003,967 of record NC_133387.1, on the reverse strand, counting down.
GCAGTTTGGGTTCCCCAAGAAGCAGACTCAGACAGAGGTTGGTAAGCCAAACATGTGTTAGGAGTAAGGGAGGGATGGAGGTAGGACTGACTGGGCAGAGGGAAAAGGTGGGCTCAATGTAACCTCCAGGAAGTCCTCAGCTCATCCCTGTGGCCCCTCAGAGTTGACTGCCCTGCTAGGAGTCTAGGTGTCCATTCTCCCACACCAGTCCAAGCTGACCCTAGGGAAGAATAATTTCTGGAAGCCGAAGACAGCTGAATCTACAGATGGTACTTTCAACATCTGGGAAAGTAAGCCTCTGATTGGAAGGTGGCATCTGTTATACCTAGCATTTTTGTTTTGATGTCACTTCATGGTTGTCAACACTATCCCATGTGTCTATGGCAAGGTACTTGAGTAAATTATGCACTGAGTGTCCACTGAGTTGGCTTTGTTGCTGGGGACCTGTCCTTGTTACCGCTCTGCTTCTGGGGTACTTTTACTTCTCTAGCCCTAAGGTGCTATAATCATACACAGCTAAGAGCGTAGTTTTGATGTTACTGTCATTATTGTTCCTGTTCCCATTTTGTGAAGAATTTGTAGGAAGCATCAGGTCCGGGGGTTGTTTCTTCACCATCTGCAGTGGCTGATCTGGCTGATTAGGAAGATGCTATCGGACTCTCATTAATGCTGCAGACTCATCTAAACCCAAGTCCCACGAGTTTTCTTTGAAATAAGTGAACAAAAAAATCCCCTCAGCCTGGATAATGATGGAGGAACTAATTATTCAGACTTCCCATTATAGTTTTGCCTATGTAAGAATTGCAGATTGGGGCCCTGAGTAAGCAAGGTTGAAAATTAATGTGTTCTGGAGCTGAGAGGGAGGAAATAAAACTGAGGCGGGCTTAGGAGGGAAACATGGATTCTCGGTGTCAGTGAGGCAACAAGGTCACGATTGTGGCCTTTATTCCTGGGGCCTGGCTAGCAATACAAGCAAAAGGACCCTCTTTCTTCTTTTTATTAGCATACATCACTAGTACAAGGGGATTTCATTGTGATAATTCCATTGATGCATGCAGTGTACTTTGAACAAGTTCACCCCTGATACTATATTCCTTTAAGCCCTCTTTCCCCTCCTCCTTTTCTCAAACAGTGTTTGATGGGTGTCACTGTGCTATCTTTATATGTACACACTCACACACATGTATATAGCCTGCTTTGGTCCTCTTCACCCTCTAGGACCCTCTCCTTCCTCCCTCACCCCTCTTGCTCATCCCCCAGATGGTCCCTCTTTTACCTTCACGTCCCATCACCATCATCACCATCATCATTTTAGGTCTAGATTTCACATGAGTGAAAACATGCAATGTTTGACTTTTTGAGCTTGGCTTAGTTTGCTCAACATTATGCTGTCCAGTTTCATCCATTTTCCTGCAAACAGCACAATTTCATTCTTTATGGCTGAATAGTACTTCGTGGTACACGCGTGCAAGCACGTGTGTATGTATCACGTTTTCTTTATCCATTCAATCAGTTTTTGGGGACTTAGGCTGATTCCACAGGTTGGCTATTGTGAACAGTGCTGCAATAAACTTGTTTTCCTCTTTTCTACTGTGAGTTTTCATTGTGGCAAGTTTAGTCTCTGAAATAAGACATAGTTACACCTTATCTTACTCAACTTTCTGCAAAAACCCACGGGCATGGAAAAGCAAGGAAGTGATATTTTGCAAATTCTGCTGATGTTTGAGAAAGCATTTGGAAAATAAGATTCTTACTAGAGAGGTTCTGCTTGTTTGAAATTCTAACGTCATGGTTAGGGCTAGGGATTGGTACCAGGCACTCGTTAGGCCCAGGTCCCTCTTCCTGCACTACTCCTAGCTTTGGGGATACAGAGGGAAGTTGATCTGCTTCCATACAGCTTCAGGTATAGTAATCAGTGTTTAATTTGGATGGAAATAAGGTCTTGTGGCTCAGCGGGTGGATTCTCAAATCCTGTCTTCAATACTTCATAGCTGAATATCTTAGGCATCCTAAATTAACTTCTCTGGGCTGCCTGTTCAGCTCTAAATGAACAATAGTCACAGTGCTGACTCCTAGAGTTTCTGAAGGGCCTGAATTAGATAATAGATGTTGATATAAAATGAGTTTATATTAGGTGTTATTTGCTCAGATTGAGTTCGTAGGTATATGATGTTGTGAAGATCTATACCATTTCTGGGGCAATGCTGAAGCAGCCTGTCTTGATTAAGGTGAAAACACTTCGAATGCACACAATTAAGTTAATAAAACAGCAATGAAGAAGAATAGTTTTCATGGTAGAAACCAATAAAGTAATGCCCTCTTTAAAGTTAGATGTCACTGTGGGAGCTGAATTGGACAGTTGATTGGGTGCAGACAGAACATTACATGCTAAATTAGGAACAGTGATTTCTGCCAATAAAAGTCCAGGAAGTTATTTCTGTTAATCATGGAGTATACAGGTTAATCAAGAAATTGGGCTTTGCTACACCAGAAAGCCTTTCCCAGCTGAGCAGAACAAAATGTAGACTCACCAAACTCATTGATTAAAAATGCAACAGTGGGATTGGAAATTTTGATTTGTTTGCTCACTTAATAAGGCCCCACTCCATTAGGCAGGAGGAAGAGGTATCTGTGAAAACTAATATGTTTACAGAACTCTTCTTCTATAGTCTAGATATTTTATTTGGGAAGTTAAGATTCCTACATTAGAAATGCCATCAATTGTGTTTTATAGAAGTGCTTTGACACATCATATTGGTTTTTTTTTTCACTGTAGTTACATAGTAGATGGATGTTCCCAGCAGAGGTAAAATGAAAATGATTTAAAAAGAAAAAGGTCGCCAGTTGTGGTGGTGCACGCCGGTAATCAATGAGGTGAAGAGGATGAGGAAGAGGATCACAAAATCAAGGCAAGCCTGAGCAAAAAAAAAAAAAAAAAAAGAAAAAGAAAAGGTCAACTGGGCAAATATCTTAGAAGTATGTTTTGTTTCTCAGTTATAATAATAAATCTGACTGAATTAACCCTGTGCCACTTTAGAGCTGGCACCACATCTCCATGGTGTTTGGCAAAAGTTCTACTGTCTCTGACATGTGCCCTGGATCTTCCTGACACGTGTGTTAATTGATGCTAGCTTGGTGAAGACCGTGACTCCTGAGGCAACTTGATCACCAGTAACAGTCTCTCTCATTGGAAAAAGGAAGCAGTAGATACAAATTCCTCCTGAACAAATGATGTACTTTGTGGATGTTTTTCCAGCCATCAAGCTTGAAGAAAGTTTTACTTCTTTAAAACAAGATACAAGAAAGCAAGATGCAAGGAACAATCAGAAAAAAGGGGAGTTAAAAATGAAAATGATTGCTCCTCTGAAACGGTAGCTATGCCAGGGAGAAGGTGTTCATGTCTTGCCTATTGTAGGTAGGAATAATTTCTAAAATATACAGTAAAAGTTTTACTAAAACTCTCAGGAAAGAGATATCAAAAGTCAAGGTTGGGACCAGTGTGGTGGCTCAAGGGAGCGCCTGCCTAGCAAGCGTGAGGCCCTGAGTTCAAACCCCAGTGCACACACACACACACACACACACACACACAAAACCCCACAATCCATGTTACTCAGGTAAATTTCATTCTTCCAGTCTGCTTCCTTTTACTTGATGAATTTCAAATAATTTACTTTTTCTGTGAAAGAGAAATGCCAGGGTTACATCTGTGGTCTTTTGAATCAAACTATCCAGCAAATAGGGTTCATTTGTTCATTGCATATTTTTAACATTGTAGTAAGCTAAATATAACATGAAATTTACCTTTCTAACCATTTTAAAGCATACAGTTCAATGGCGTGAGGTCCATTCCCACTGCTGTGCAGCTATCACCACCCATCTCCAGAACACTTTCCATCCTGAAAACCTGAAGCTCATTAAGCAACTGTACCTCTCTCCTCCTCACAGCCCCAGTGTGTCAGCCACTATAACAAGTGTCTGAGGTAGTCACCTTGTAAAGAGAAAAGGTTTTGTTGGCGCATAGTTTTGAGATTCTAGCGTCTGATCAGCAGACTTGTTTTCAGGCTGCTGGTGTGTGTGGGGAGGCAGACAGGAATGATAGGGACTGTGTGGCCAAGCCAGCCACTCACCTCACGGACAGGCAGTAAAGGAGGAAGAGGAAGAGATGGGAGGCTCCTGATTTGTGTGTACAAATACCTCTTCAAACCTCTGCTTTTCAGTTCTTCTGAGTACACGGCCAGAAGTAGAATTGTTGCGTCGAACAGTAATTCCGTTTTTAAGTTCTAAAGGAATCACTAATTTCCATATTGGCTACATCATTTTGAATTCGTACCAACGAGTACATAAATGTAACAATTTCTCTGCATCCTTGAGGATTTTTTGTTTGCTATTGTTAAACACCATTCTACCCACTACTTTTTGAGTTCAATTGTTTTAGATTCCACACACAAATGGCAGCATACAGTATTTGTCTTTGCTGTGTTTAGCTTTTTTTTTCACTTAGCATAATATACTCATATAATTCTATCCATGTTAGAAACATCAGAGTTCTTTTTCAAGGCTGAATAGTATTCCATTGTGATATGGGTGTGTGTGTATGTGTGCGTGTGTGTGTGTGTGTGTGTGTATACACATATATCTCTCATATTCTTTATCCATTGATGGACATTTAGGATTATTCTGTATCGTGGCCTTGTGAACCCTGCTACAGTGAACATGGGAGTGCAGACATCTTTTCAACATACTGAGTTGAAATCTTTTTTTCATAGTAGTCGTATTAATGGGTGTGAGATGTATCTCATTGTACTTTTGACTTTGTATTTCCCTAATGATTGGTGATTTGGGGCACTTTTTCAAGTGGCACTTTTACAAATGATGCTTATTGGCCATTTGTATATCTTCTTTGGAAAAATAGCAATTGAAGTCCCTTGCCCACTTTTTAATGTGTTCTTTCTGTTTTTGTTGCTGAGCTGTGTGATTCTTTATCTATTCTGTATAGTAGTCCCTTACCAGATACATGATTTCCTCTTATTGGACAGCTTGCCTTTTTTCACTCTGCTAGTTGTGTCCTTTAACCTACAGAAGTTTTAATTTTGGTGTAGTCCAATTTTTCTTTTGTTGTTGCCTATGACTTGGGCGCCATGTGCAAAAAACCATTACAAAATTCAATGTTACTAACTTATTCCTGTTTCATATTACAAGAGCCTTATAAGACTCTCCATTTTGAGTTGATTTTTTCTTTTTTGTCTATATTGTGAAGTAAGGGTCCAACTCTATTCTCTTGCATGTGGCACCTGCACTTTCACTTGAAGTTCCACAGATGTTTCTGGTGCTGAGAACTACTAAGTCATGTCAGCTACCCCTTCTGCAAATACCAGATGTCCCTGGGTTAAAATGGTAAAGAGACAGTATTTGTACAATGCACATATGCTCACCAATGGAGCTCACTCTTTGGAGGTAATGTAAAATGTAGAGTAGCCGACACCCAGTGGTGATATATCCATATTTTCATTACTTTTTCTTCATGTACCAATTGTCCCAGACATGAATGAACAAGAAGATCAGGCCTAGACATAAGTATTTAAAAGCAGTCTTGGGTTGGTTATGTAGTTGTACCCAGAACAACTACCATCAAAAATCCTCCTGGACTGAAAATACAACTGAAATGTAGCTTACAGCATTCCCATAAATAAAGCTCTGAAAATGAACTCATAATTAAAAATTACTGAGATCCAAGGAAACAATCACCAAGTGTTGAGTCAGCAGAAAAATATATAGCAAAATTAGATACCTGAGAACTTTATATAATAGAACTATCAAATACAGTAAACTTTGTGCTTATATTGATTAGAGAAAGAAATGTTAGAATAAAAACAATGACAGAGACAAAATAGATGCCTTTCCACTTTAACATACTATGTTTTAGAATCTATATACCCAAAGTTAATTGTGCTAGGAAGTTTTCTCTCTAGGTAACAAGTTCACCCCCTCTCCACAGGAATTTCCTCAAATAACCAAGAAGAATATTATTGGAACTATTCTAGTGGACATTGAGTAATTAAAAAAAAAAAAACTATGGTGGTGCGAGCCAGCCCCTGGCAAATAAATTTATGAGACCTTATCTAGAAAGAAAAACCCATCACACAAAAGGGCTGGTGAAGTGGCTCAAGTGGTAGAGCGTAGGCCTAGCAAGTGTGAGACCCTGAGTTCAAACCCCAGTGTTGCCAAAAAACTATGGTTCTCTGAATGTAGAAATTAATTTCTAAAGCTGAATTCCCATTTGTGATACAAACACTTCATGACATAATAAGGGGGAAAAGAGAATAAAATGCCTTCAGCATGAGAAGCAGTTTGCAGGCTCCCCCCTTCACATCACAGCACATATGCAGCAGCAGTCTCCTTCCACTTAAAATCATAAATGTGTGTGCACAGTTTGCTAACTGCTGTAATCTCTGAGTGACAGAATACAGTGCTCCTTTATGTATATAAATATAAAATATATATTGTAACTTTATAGTACATACAGACACAGTTTTGCAATAAAAAAGCAAAGCAAAGCATGACAGTTACCATCTCACTGCATGGTGAGATGACAAGCATACCAGTTCAGGACATCTCTTCTTACTCTCTTTGTGTTTTCGTACATTCTAGCCAGTCCAATGAGGGAAGGGACTTTTATTAATGGGATAAGAAAAAAAGGAAAAAGATGTTTCTGAACATAGAAAACTCAAGAGAATCTACTGATAAATTATTATAATGCTAAATGGAGGCCAGCACGATTAGTGGATATAAAGTTAATATACAGAAATACTTTGCATTCTTCTACATGAGCAATAAATTAGTTTTGAGGGAGACATGGTGCTTGATATCCTTTATTTGCCTTTCAGATTTACTCTGTACCCTCTCTGCACAGTGGTGCCTTGGGAGGCTGCTCTAGAGTATCAGACTCCTTTGCACTCTGAGTTCTCATTATATTTGGTCAGTGATAGCACCACTGGGAGACCCAATGAAGGAAGAGAAGAGGACAGAGTTTGTTACCTAAACTCTCTCCCTGTGGGTTTGTTCCTGGCAGGCTGTATCCCTTGACCAAAAGTCACAGGTCTCACCAAAGAGCTCTCTGCTCAAAGCTATTTCTATCCTCTGATGTTGGGAAATTGCCTTCCCCTTGCCTTGGGAGTAGCATACCTCTGGATACTGTATAGTTCATTGGAGTTTCCTTGAGCCTTGCTTACTTGTTTTTAAGTGGCTCAATTTGTGGGTGCTGTTTCCTACTTGGACCCCAAGTTATACAGACATTATTTATGACACCAACAAATAATTTAAAGCATCTAGGAATAAACCTAACAAAGAAACCTGAGGAGTTTTTTTTATAGAGAAAATGATAAAATAATTAAAAGACATTTAGAAGAAGACATAATAAAGATATACCATGTACACGGCAGGAAGGGCCTTGCCCATGCTAGGCAAACATTTTACCCCTGAACCGGACCTCAAAAAGTGTTTTGAAGAATAGTAAATCAGGTAAGGGTCTGTCCTGCCAGAGAAAAAGTATTACTGTAAATGTGTCATAATTAAAACTGTGTGAAATTGGTACATGGTGGATCTGGAGGGAAAGAAAATGGTGTCAAAACAACTGGTTTATCCATATAAACAAAAGATTTTTGTTTTCTTGAACTTTGAAGATATTGCATTTTTTTATTATTCAAAAGTTGGTAGCAATCTGGCACTGAGCTTTTACCAACCCCATTTTCCCAACAGCATATACTCACTTTGTGTCTCTGTGAAATTTGATAATTTTCAGTATTTCACATTTTGAAAATGATCTATTGTGACGTGTGATTAGAGACCTTCGATGTTAGCGGTCTCATTGTTTTGGAGCTCTATGAACACACTCACCTAAGACGCTCTGCTGCGTAGCTGTTCTGTCTCTGCCCTCTCCTTAGAAAGCACAGTACTGATATCAGGCTGATTAGTAACACTATAGTGGCTTCTTAAGAGTTCAGGTGAAAGTAGGAATTGAATGTCTCTCACTTCATTTTTTAATTTATTTTTGGTGGTACTGGGGATTGAATTTAAGGTCTTGTGCTTGCTAGGTAAGGACTCTTTACTTATACCGTTAGCTATCACTTTAAATAAAAAGCTAGAAATGAACAATCTGAGTGAGGCATACCAAGCCAAAATGGACTGAAAGCTGGGCCTCTTCTGTCAAATTTGGGCATACAAAGGAAAAATTGAAGGAAATTACAAGTGAGATTCCAGTGAACACACAAATGACAAGGAAATAAAATACTTCTTTGCTGATCTGAAGAAAGTTTTAGGAGTCTGGATAAATCAAAGCAGCCGTGATGTTGCCTTCAAGTCAAAGCCTAACCCAGGCCAAGGCCCTGACTGTCTTCAATTCTATGAAGTTGGGAAGCCACAGAAGAAAAGAAGATAGCTAGCAGAGTTGGATTCATGAGGTTTAAGGAAAGAGCAGGTCTCCATGACATAAACAGGCAAGGTGAAGCAGCAAGTGCTGATGGAGATGCTGCAGTGAGATTGGGCTAGGATATTACGTCATCAGCATCAGGGCCAACAGCAAGAGAGACCTGCTAATGCCTTGGATGGTAGCTAGCATTTTTTGCTTAAATTAAAGTTTGTACATTATATTTTAGATAAATACATTCACTGGACTATAGTGCAGTGTAGAAATAACCTTGATATGCTCTTGGAAACAAAAAAATTCATGTGACTCATTTTATTGTGATTTCTCTTTATTATAGTGATCTAGGATCAAATTCATAATATCTCCAAGGTATACTGAGGATAATATTGACTATTCACCTCACGTTATATTATCTAGCTATCTATATTTGTCTATATATCAGGTGAATTAAAAAGTACACCATTAAAAGTTTTATGTATCACATTTTTAAAAGATTGTTTAAATAAGACCAAAAATCACAGGACATAAATGAAATAATTGATAATTTGTCTACATTAAAATTAAAATTTCCATCCATTCAAAGACATCCAGTGAAAGTAGGCACACAAGCCATACTTAGCAGAAATGAAGTTGATAACACCAGAGTACTCTCACAAACCCAATATGGAATTAAAAGTAATTTGCAGAAGTACGACTAAGTTAATCATACTAAAGCAAACACAATAGTATCACTTGTTTAGAGGTGGATACACAGTACTGAAAATATAAAAACATAACTGGAACAAGAAACTTGATTGACTACAGAATGGTATTATCTCCAGGGGGAGGAGATGAGACAGGGAGAAGTGATTGGTGCCCAAAAATAGCATGCAGGGTTTTCCTGTTGTAGAAATGTATGTGTTCATGTTTTCCATATTTTTCTGGATGTCAGAAATATTATCAACACATGTAGACATGGCACAAAAGTGGAATCTGAATATTGGGAATCAAAAGTCACTGAGCTAACAGTTATGGGATTTAACTTTTTAAGTCTAGAGTAGATATGAACTATAATATTTAAGAGAAAAATAGGAAAATATCAGAACTGTTAAAATATGTAAGCATTAAAGGGAAGGTAAAATTAAATAGCTCCTTTACTAGAAATCAATATTGACTTTATGGTTTGCTAGAAAATTAACATATTTCTCTACTAATAATACAATGTTGACCCAAATACAGGTAAAGACAAATTAGAGAATTAAAAAGAAAGTCAAAGAAGAATCAGAAAAAAACCATAATGGCTGTTTTCAAAATCAGAGAACAGCAAGGTAAAACAGGCCTTGTCTGGGTGTACGTTTTCCTGTATGACAATGGAAAAATGAGACCTGTTGAAATGCTATTCCAGGAATGGCAGGAGGGGTGATAAAGGAGAATGATGGAGGGGGTGAGTTCATATATGATATATTGTAAAAACATTTGTAAATGTCACCGTGTATCCCCAGTACAACAATAATACGATAATAAAAAAGAAAAACCATAATGGAATTAAAATCCATGTGGGTAGCATTAAAGTTCCAGAGCACAGACTCCTTGGGGCACTTTAGAAGTCGGTAAAGAATTCCACAAAGCCAGCCTATCATTTTATCAGGCTCTGATGGAGTGCCGGCCGAGGTTCTGAGTACCATGAAGAGAAGTCAGCATGGCCACTTTTTAAAATGGAAAGAATGGACTTGGTGTCACCATTTGTCTATCAGGTTAAATTCCTTGCCCAGAAAGCTATTGAACCTTTTATGAAAGCATTAATTTGAAAATCTTAAAAAACAGTGTTGGACTTAAAAATTAACACGAGTTGGTGAAGATTAAAATGTCATTTGAATCTAATTTTCTTCTGTGATGGGTCTGCCAAAGGGTAGTGACAGTGTAATTAATTGCTTGAGGCTCAGAAACCCAATTAATCTCTAAGTTGACTTTTATTTCATAGAATGTTAGCACTGAAAGAGGCCTCAAGGATCATCCAGCCCGCCCTCTTCATTTTATAGAGGAAAAAACAGATGTCAGGGAGGTTAAATGACTTGTTCAAGGTCAAAGAAGATACGGTCTATCCTTGCCACTGTACCCTATAAATTGATTCAATATTGTGCCCTAAAGCTTTTACGAGTTCCTGTGAGTTTGATTGTGAATTTTGTTTGAACACTTTGTCCTTCTGTTACCTAGCCTGACATAAAGTCCCTGAAAGTTCGTGTCATGAGTATTTCTTTGCAAGGGTTTCAAAGCTTCAGTTTTTCAGTTCCAAGCATTTTCCATACTATTTTTGCAGCAAAGGTTGCAAAACTGGAGTGGGGAGGGATTGTGTCCTAATTTACTTACCTGTCCAGGGAACTCTGGTGCAGAGGAGCAGCTACATATGGACTGCTGGAACAATAGAGGTCATGGGTAGATACCATATGTAGTACCCAGTCCTGGTGGCACAGGGAAGGCTACACTGCCCCTCAAGAATTCTCTGTGCCTGACTCCAAGATATGAGCTGAACAGGCTAGCACATGCAGCATTTTTAGGGGAGACCTTAGTGGAGCAGGAATCATAATAAAGATGACACATGAGAAGAGCAGAGGAAATGACAGCCACTGTAAATGTGGGAAGCATGGTGACATGGCATGTGCCAGCCTGAAAGGCATGGAGGTGCCCTGCTCAAATCTGCCCTTAAGGGAAGCTGTGGCAAGGAAAGTGGCTGCCCACCAACCTCCAACTGGTACATATTTGTGTTCACTGTTGAGTCCTGCTGAGGCCAGACTCTCCCTGATGCTCCCAGTCAAAGCCAGAGCACAGCCACAGATGAGAGCCAGGACTTTTAGGCAACCTAGGCCCTCTCCAATGGGAAGTCTTTACTTGGCTACATCCTGTTCTTCTGGCAGAGACTTGCTCAGAATTGTGCTGTAGTTTGAGGCTTCTCGTTTTCCTGCTCCTTTTATAGGTGTCTGGCCTGTTGTATGGTCTGAAGGCTTTCCCTGCTCACCCCTACTTGCCCCTCTCCTTATACCTTTCATAAGCCTCCTCCCCACCTCCCGAAATCTCTTGACCATCCAATTGGGTCTTTTCACTTGCTTCTCAGAAGACTGCAGCTGAAGCAGAATGTACCAGCGGCCTTGGTTGATGCCAAAGAGAGAGGAAAATGAAATTTGAGAAGAATTTGGGTCTTACTGTGCTGCTGAAGGTTTGACAGCAGTGGTTTCTGTTGGGTTTTTGTAGTTATCACAGTTCCTTATTTGTGCTCACTTATGATGGCATGGCATTAGGACATAGGTATTGTGGCAAAAATTTATTTCCTCAGAAAAAAATTCATGTCTCATGAGACATATTTTTAAAAGTTTTAACCTTTCTGAACTTGGGATGGATCTTAAAATAGATGATTTGCTACAGTTTAATTGGCAGAGATTTTTCTTTATTGATGAATAAAATAATGGTGTACCATGACCTTGGTGGTTCATAGTCTCAGTAAAGCACATTAGTGGACCTGAAGTGGTTGTCAAATTCAGGCCACCAGATAATAGACTCCACAGAAGGGGAGTGATGGATTAGCCTTTGTGTGTTGTTGACTGTTTTCCAGGCATATTGACTAGAAAAGAAAAGAAAACTTCTAAGGAATAGATATGGTAAAGGGGGACACAGTAGGTAACTACTGATATGAAAACATTAAGCTAGAGAAAGGGATGCAAGGAAGCATTTTAAAGTCATGGGGAACAAGAATTCAACCTCTTGTTACTTCTGGCTCTAGCTACTCTTAAAAAACATTTTTTTTATTGCTACTGTTATAACTGATGCTTCCTAACACAGAATGTTTTAGTTATTCTGTCTTCCTCCCAACATCATTTCTCATAATGAAAGCCTTATGGTAACAAAGGTTTTCACTGTGTTCAACTCTTGTCGATATGTGACCAGAAGTCACCAAGTAGAGAACCAAATAGGTTTACCAACTGTGTCTGGGGAGATTGGCTGAATGAATGGATGGGTTGCCTGGATTCTATAAGTGTGCCTGCTGATCTCATTGGATTCCTTGGGACTGACTGCTTCTAAAATGGGGTTGAAACTGTTGTTACTTTTCTTTCCAAATACTACCTTTGTGCTTACCTCAGTTTCCCAGCAGTCCTCATATTTCCAAAATAAGGAAGTCTTTGCCTCTCAGAAAACATAATTACTCCTGATCTGGAAACAAACACTGCTACTGGGTACACAGTCAACAGATACTATTGTGTAAATACTGTATAGGATATACATACTCTATCAGTATATTACGTCTTTTGTTATACCCAGTGTCACATATCTATGATAGGTTGTTAATGAGCTTTTATAGTCATTAAAAATTATGAAACAAAGTTGGGTCTGCCTAGGAAAGAATAAGTAAGTGAAGAGTCCCTTTGGTTTATTATGTGTAATCACTGGAAAAATTGATGCATTGAAAATACTTCAAACATGTTGGATTCAATGATTCTTTGAGAAAAGTAGTTGGTGTAGAGTGATGCCTGAGATTGAGGAAAATAATCCATAAAATAGCCCCAAGATTGTGGTGGGAAAAGGCAATGTGGTCTAATTGAGTAATTTTGAAATTAAAAAAATTTCTTGTGGTACTGGGTATTGAACTCAAGGCCTTAGACATGTTAAGCAAATGCTCTACCACTGAGCCATATCTTCAGCACTCAAACTTCTGTGCTTTTTTTCCTGTTGTTGTTTTTATTATGACCTATAGTAAGAGACATACTTAACATGATCTGATGTTTGCATTCTGTCACTGAAGAGTTTCAGAAAACAATACCTAGCTTACTAGATTTGATGCCATCTAATATTTTCTGGACGAGTCTCCATTTTTTTAAAGCACTGTTTCTGATCCACAGTTTGAGAAAACACTGGACTGTTGATCAGATCATGAGCTGGGTGTCAGGCTTGGGTACAAATCTGTGTTCCACTAGTGGCCCTTCTCCTGGGTTTGGTGAGCTCTCTCCTTTGAATCTCATTTGCTTCATATGTAAAGTGGATGGGTTGTTCTGAAGAGTAAAGACATGCAAAATGATAGCAGGCATGCAGCTGGTGCTCAGTGAGTGCTAAGGTAGCAGGATAACATTTCTAATAACCTACTGTTCCCTACTTGTTTCCCTACACACGTCATCATTCTATTACTTCAAGGCTGTTCTTTTGTCCTTGTCCTTTGAGCTCATCGATTCAACCTGTCTTCTCCCATCATTCAGCAATGGTCCAAGCAAGTGGGTAGGTATGAGGACATTGTAAACAGTTTTGCTCCACTACTCCCCATCCTTGCTCCTGTGCTTTCAGCAACGTGGGGTTCTTCGACTTCCCTCCTTGAGGGCTACTTCATCTGTTATTGCTCCCAGAAATTATTGTCTCTCTGTCTTCTCCCAGGACCTTTGAGTCAGTGCTCAGCTTGGGAGTGCCCAGCTAGTCTCTTTTTCAGTGGTACTGTTCAGATACCCCACCCAAGAGGCCTGGCCCTCTGGCCCTCAAGACACAGAGCTCATGGACCACAGTTGAAGTAACTGACAAGCCATTCCCTGATCACTGCATTTACTTCACACACACACCCCATTTTTTTGGGCTGGTTAATTTTTCACTAGAAAAAAATGCCCCAACTGAATCAAATTGGATCAAATTAGGCATTTTTTTAAAGAAATGAGAGAAAACCCTTCTAAAGGTAAACATATGTATGTACAGAAACATACATGTAGGCATACACACATAATTTAGCCAATAAGAGATTATATAGCTCACGCAGGCTTCCTCTGCTCTTCAGGATATGTTGAGAGTAGTCGTCTTTTCTTCACTGCTAATCAGATCCCACAAGTTCTACACCCTGTGTATGCATGTATCATATGGATGTGCCAGTACCCTATTTTCTGACTAATTTACCTAGCTTTTTAACTCCATTCTGTGCCTACACCTGTTGTATCTCTCCTGGGCTTGGAATGTGACTTTCAGTGCTCAAAAATGAGTAATTGAGGCAATTATCTGGGTGGAAGTAATTCTTCTGTTATATGGTGTTTTAAGTACAAGTAATCTTTTATGAAAGTACCCAGATACATTTATATTCTCATGCACAATAAAGAAGAACACTTACTGTGTAGTGCTCCCCAAACCTGGAAATAAAGGTATAACACTTATGTCATTCTTTTCCACTCTTAGTTTAGAATTCACAAAGTCTGCAATCCCTAGTTTCTTATAGACTTGGTGAGGATACAGACCAAGAGTGGAAGTGAGAGCAGGAAAGAAAGATGTATCAATCTAGGTGACAGATAAGCCACTTAATAGTGTCCTTTTACCCTCTAAACAATTATTTGGTATGTGGTTAGGTTACATCATCATATAGTCAATCTGATTTCCAGATTATGGTCGCTAAAATATCCAGAAACAGATTTTATTGTCTTTGTGAAAGAATCAGAATCAACATATGGAAGCTGGCTTATTCTGAGTCAAGTAGACAGTAGCCACTTTCTAACTGCTTATAACCAAAAAAAAGGAGAAAGGAAGTTCGACACAAGGAAGCCATTAAGTGCAGATTTGCCACAAGGCAAGATGGTAATGCTGCAACATTATAAAGTACGCAAACTGCACAAACACATTATATTTTAAACACTTCATCTATCTAACAAACTATGTGCACTCTTTAGCTAAGTAAGATAAATTGGGATTCAAGAGGCAGCACTGTACTGGCAAATCTCATCCTAAAGGCATCCATTAATATAAATCAACAGTGGCAATTTGCTTTGATCATTTATTTGTGAGAATCATTAAGGTTTATTAGCATAATTATTCCCTGTGGGATTTCATGTCGAGGAAATGAAAAATGGCATTATCAATATTTAAAAGATAAGTGTGTAATGCTCAGTGTACTCACATCGTCGTCTGCAGGTGGTGTCCAGCTGCAGCAAATTAGGTTAGATTTGGGCATTTTTCTGAATGAAAGAAAAATTGTTTTGTTCTAATTGCTTCATTTTCTAAAGCAATATAGTTTTGGAAGGAATTTTTACTGTCCACTAACAAGTTATAGTGTGTACCTATTAACATGCTTTATTTCAGACCAGCAACTCTGATATGTTTCAACCCTGTTGTGTTGTAGCTTTTGGAAAATATTAATCAGTACAATTCATCATTTGTTATTAACAAAATCTTCTTTTCTTCAGTACTCCAGAGCTTTCATGGAGACTTGTAGGTAAAATGCTATTTTCCAAAGGGAAACAAACCACAGATTTCACCTTCATGCTGGAAGGGCACAAATTTTCTCTTAGCCATAAACATCATTTACAAACAGTAATAATTTACCACTAGAAATAATATTTAAATGTAATAACTTCTGTAAAATTCCATAGAATAGACTATTACTTGGAAATAAAAAATAAATGAACTCTCAAACCACAAAATATTGTAAGATCCTTAAATACATATTGCTGAGAAAAAGAAGCCAGTCTGAAAAGGCTACATACCCTGAGTCCAACAAGGTGACATTCTGGAAAAGGCAAACTGTAGAGGCAGTAGAAAGCTTAGTGGTTTCCAGGAACTTGGGAGCAGGGAGGGAGGGATGGATAGATAAAGCATAGAGGATCTTTACAAAAGCAAATCTGTTGTGTTTGATACTGTAATGGTGGATATGTGACATTATACATTTGTCAAAACTTACAGGCCTGTACAGAATAAAGAGTGAACTTTAAACTGTGGGACTTTAATTAATAATTATCAATAGTGGTTCATCAATTGTAGCAAAGGTGCCATACTAACGTGTAATGCTAATGACAGGGAAAAATGTTTAGGTCCAGGGAACATAGGGAAATTTAATGTATTATGTCAATTTTTTCTGTAAACCTAAAAGTGCTCTAAAAATCTATTAACTTGAAAAAATGTAATGACTGCTAGATTCTGCACCCCCCCCAAAAGATCATTTTCTTGGGGATTCCACCTATTAAATTGCATGAATCCTTCTATACTACCCATGCATAGATTGGAAATAAGGAGTTACAACTAAAATTTACTTTAGAGCGAAAGGTCTTCAATTAGAAAAGCAAATGCCAGGCATGGTGGTTCATGCCACCTGTCCAAGCAAGAAGTTAGTGAGATCCCTATGTCATTATGTCAACCAATAAAAGCTAGGTGTAGTGGTGTGTGTTTGTCATCCCAGCTACCAGGAAGTGTCTAAGCTGGGCATAACACAAGACCATATTTGAAAATAATGAAAGTCAAAAGGGTCGTGAGTGTTGCTCAAGTGGTAGAACACCAGCCTAGCAAGTCCAAAGCTCTGAGTTCAAAAACACACATGAAAAAACACACGTTTGCTAAAATACTTTGCAAAGCTGCTGTTTTGCTATTAGGAATGAAATTCTAACTCACACTCTATTGAATGTGTTCTTCGTTATTTTACCCTGATCATCTCCATCTCCTACGCCACTCTAGAGACTCCTACCCTTTGGGGATGTGGTTATGCCTAGAAGAGAAATCTGTAGCAGGTCACCCACTCTGCTCCATCCCAGATCAATTTAAACACAGCACCAGGAAGGTGAGCTTGAGCCTGTCTCTTTCTCTCATACAGTAATGCCAATGGGTAGAAGAGTAGAGGTTGTAACAGATAGGGAACTCTGTGATAAATGACCCAGGGTCAGAGAGGAGCAAAAGGTCTGCAACACCCAGACATTCTTTCAAAACTCGAGATTTTTTAAATTCACTCTTTGTATTCTTTACCCCATGGTCTTAGCCTTTCCTGAGGAAAAAATATAGTATATATGAATACATATATATTTTATATATATGCATATATGTGTAAATACATAAAATTTCTCACAATCCTCACCAGAAGTTTCTTCAATATGTATTAATTACTTTTTTCTTTATTAGTACACATTTTTCTTATTATAATGTCACTACCTTAATTTAGATGGGGGCCTTTTTGCCAAGGTCACTTGATCCTTTTGCCAGTACCAGAGCTAGCACTCTTTGACCAAGAACTCCTGCTGTGCTTCCTCAGAATTCTGTTGCACTTCTGGATTTCTAACTCTTGTATTTGCAAACAAGCAATCCATTCCATAGTCCAGTCTTTAAAAATTCCTCCTTTTCCTCTTTTGCTTCCTAACTTCAGCCTGACTTACATGATTTCCCTTTAGTGTATCTCAGCTGCCTTTCCCTTCTACACAATAGACTCTCCTCCTGAATTACCCTTCTTAGCATCCTAACGCTCAGGTTCCTCATTCTAAATGTGTAGTTAATCCTTCAATGTATATTTGCTAAGCTGTATTATGGAATCTGTGCTAAACAAAAATTGGTAAATTTAGGTAATTAGTAAAGCAGGTGAACTATTGATTATTGTATAAAGTGTTCTGAAATATTAATTGCATGTTTTAAGAAGCAAATGATATTGGTATGTTTTACTGCCTGACTCAACTGATAATCTCTGTATTGATAAGTCAAACACTTTGTGCATGTGATTAATGAACTAGTCTTTAAGTTACAAGTATTTCCTGGCAAAATAATACATTAATATGATTAATATATCATAGATATCAATGCAATATAATGTCAGGTTTAACAACCCCCCCCTCATGACTTTGCTTACCTTTTTAAAGTAGCTAAACATTTAGCAATCAGATTTCTACCTTTTTAATGTTTTAAAGACATTTATATTTACTGCTCTATTTCAAGGAAAACAATGTTGATTCAAATCTGTGTAACCAAAATGACATTTGACTGCCAAGAAATCAACTGGATCTTGTTAGATATGGGGAATGAAGAAGTCATAATTCATTTGGACTTTACTGAAGTTTTTTTTGGAAAAATTTTGCAGGAAATTCTTACAGAAAAGTCATAGAAATGCAGATAGTATATTATTAAAATTGATGCATTGGTAGCTAGTTGAATGATCAAAATCGAAGCTTGCTGTTTCTAGTGACAGAGATATTCGGGTGATATATATCAGGGCTTTGTTTTCTAGTTCTACTCTACATGCATGCTTTTCCAGTTTATAAATGACATGACTCTGGGAGGTGTCAAAATATGGGCAAATATGTTGTGTGGATATTTTGGAAAACAAAAGTAAAAATCAAAAGTTGTGATCTAGAATCTGAGCCCAGGGATTAAGGAAAAGACACTGTCTTGTAGCTTCTGAAAGATAAAGGTACAGCAAAAATGTGAAAAAGAAAATTGTAGGTTTTCACTCTACTTACTAATAATCTTTAGAATCAAAATATGATGTAAAATGAAATTAATGCAGCAAAATTTTTGTATTTCTTAATCATTCTACCCATCATGTAGGAATTGCATGTGACTAATAGACTTGAGGGAGAGAAGAGGCAAGAGGCTTAGATGAATCAGGCACTTATTTTTCATTTCTAGCATGACATGGGGAGTTAGGTAGCCCCAGGCTGATGTGGCAGCCCTGTGGTCTTAAAGAACAAAGGTTCCTTCTATTTTTCTGCTCTGATCCCACAGCATGTGTTACCTCCTGGACAAGAGAGCTGGTGCAGGTCACATACTCTTATTAAGTAATCTGTCTCCTAGGCAGGCAGACCCTCGTGAAGGGCTTCTGGCAAAAGGAACTCAAAGAAGGCCATTGTGCCTAAAGCTCGAAGAGAAAACCTGAAGAGGTAGACATGTAGATCAGGTTAAGAATTTTGAGCTTTCTTTAAAGGCAGCAAGAAAACGGAATGCATATTAACATTAAGGAACATTTTTCAATGTGCAATACCCCTCCCCCCATAGAGACCCAGTATCCCAGGGCTTGCCTGCTACTGAGACTGGACCAGGACTTCAGAGACCACCTCTGTCCTCTCACCACCTGGCTGAGGATGAGCAACAGAGAGCAGCAATTCTTGCCAGGAGGAGGAGCAAGAATGTGGAGAGAGACACTGTGAAGTGCAGGAGCACAGGAAAGACTGAGAGAAGGCTGGATCAGGAACAGGGAGAACCTTCTAGAAAACAGTCCCCCCATCCCATCACAAGCAGAAGATAACAGAGAACTTTGAGGGTGATGGCATACAGATAATAACCATGGTAACAACATTCAAATCCAGCCTGACTACACTGACTTGACCTTCTGCGCTAATGGATTTTTAGAAGCGGTGTGCTTATTTCCAGGTACAGATCTGATTTATTTCAGTCAATAAATCAGATCTGTATAATAGTCAATAAGAGATTAGGAGGCCCACAAAAACTCGCTCATGGCCAAGTGGTGAAATTCTCAGGTGGAAAAATTGAAATATTAAAGGCTCTAATGGAAAAGGTAGACAATTTACATGAAATGATGGGTAATTTCAGTAGCAAAGATAAAAACTATGTGTTAAATGGAAATGTTAGATTAAAATCCAAAAATCATAATAAACACAAACACCTCTGACAGGCTCATTAGAGGATGAAGCAGCTAAAGAAAGTTCATAAATTTGACTGTGGTGAATATATGGTTGTGTGCATATGCAGAATTTGAGAATGTTGAGATAATATCAAATGTAACATGTGGAAACTATGTGTTGTGGATTTATAGCATATGTAAAAGTAAAATATATAATAGCCCAAAGATGGGCCAGAGGAATCAGAAGTATACTGTTTTATGGTTTGCATATGATAAATGAGGCAGAATTACAGTATTTGAATATATATTGTCTTAGGGCACCAGTAAAAATTAGATAAGGGAGTATATAAGTAATAAGCCAATAGTATAAATAAAATGGGGGCCAGGTGTGGTGGTACATGCCTCTAATCCCAGCCACTTGGGAGGCAGGGATTGGGAGGACTGTAATTCAAGGCTGGCCCAAGGGGAAAAGTGAGACCCTACATAAAAAATAGCTTAAGCAAAAAGGGCTGGGGAAGGAGTTCAAGTGGTAGAGTGTCTACCCAGCAAGTGCACAGCCCTGAGTTCAAATCCCAGTACAATTAAAAAAAAAACCCTTAAAAATAAATTGGAATCACAGATAATAATGAAAGAACAGAAAATAACAAAGAGTAGATGCAACAAATATTAAAATTAGCAAAATGTAGATTCTGGTCTATCCATATCAAGAATAACATTAAATGCAAATGGCATAAACATACTAATTAAAAGTCAAATTGTCAGATTCAATAAAAACCCATGAGCTATATATAGGAAAGCTGTCTTAAATATAAAGAGACATAGGTTCAAAGTAAAAACAGAAAAAGTACTATATAAAAACACTACTTAAAAGAAATCTGGAGTGGCTACAAGTATATCAAATAGACTTCAGAACAAATGAATATTATCAGGGATAAAGAGGATTACTTCAAAATGTTGATATCAAATGTTATCAGGACATAATAATCTTAGTGGTTGTATATCTAACCATGGAACCTTAAAAGACATGCAGCAAAAATTTAGAACTGAAAAAATACGAGCAAATTCATAATTACACTTGGTGACTTGAACACTTCTCAGTAATTGATGAACAAATAAAAATATTGTAAGAATATTGAACAGTATTCTCAACCAACTTGACCTTATTGACCTTTATAGGCCATGCTGCCCAACACTATCAGTGTACACATGCTTTTTAAGTATATATGGATATTCACAATGGTAGACTACATTTTGCACAATAAAACAAACCTTCAAATTCAGAAAAATTGAAGCCATATGACATGTTCTTTTTTGAGCATTGTGGAAAGTCAACAAACAAAAGGTATGGGGACAATCTAAAATATTTGGAAAACTGGTAAAACACTTCTAAATAGCTCAAAGGTTGAAGAAGTCTGGATATTTTGAATGAATATAAATACACATGTCAAGATCTGTGGGGGGTAGCTAAAGCAAGGCTAAGGAAAATTTGTAGTATTGTATGTTTATATTTAAAAGGAATGCTAATACTTAAATGTCTATCTTAAGAAACTAGGAAAAGAAAACTAAACCAAAAACTGACAGAAGTAAATAATGGTAGAGGAGGAAGACGTCTAAGGGGAAGTCTTGGAAATAGAAAAACAATAGAAAAAAACAAGTGAAGGAAAAATTTGTTCTTTGAAAATGCAAGTAAAATTAATAGATCCCTTACTGGAACCAATGAAGAGCAATGCTTCTTCACAGTAATTTCTGGGTAAAGCTTTCTCTAGAGGTATGAAAGTAACATCATTTCAACCATCTGTTCATTTAGCAAGTACTAATATAGCACCTACTATTAACCAGTCACTATTCCAAATGCTCAGGATACATCAGGGTTAAAAAGAATTTCTGGTGACAGTTCAGTGAACAGGTTTTAACTCTACAAGCCAAAGTCATCTTGAGCAAAAACACCAAAGGGAGGCCTTAGATTCTACTACCTGCCTCTAAAACACATCACAAAGATGTGGTAATCAAAACGGCATGGTATTGAAATAAAAACAGACATATAGATCAATAGAGCAGAATAGATGTTCCTGAAAAAACTAAGTCTATGGACAACTAATTCTTGATAAAGGTGCCAAAGACATATGTTAGAGAAAGGACAATATTTTCAGTAAGTGGTACTGGGAAAATTGTATATCCACATGCAGGAGAATGAAACTAAATGGCTATCTCTCTCACCAAAATAGATTAAAGACTTAATTCATTAAGTGTAAGATCTGAAACTATGACACTACTAGAAGAAAACCTCAGGAGACTGCTTCAGGATACTGGAATGGGCAAATATATATATGTATTTTTGGACAAGATCTTAAAAGTTTAGGAAACAAAAGCAAAAATAGATGGATGGGAATATGGAAAACTAAAAAGCTTCTGCACAGCAAGGAAACCACAGAATGTATAGACAACCTACAGAATGGGAGAAAATATTTTCAAACTGTACATCTGACAAGAGGGTGATGTCCAGAATATATAAGGAACTTCAAAGACTCAGTAGTGCAACAAAAAAAAAACTAGTTAAAAAATGAGCGATTGATCTAAATATTTCTCAGAAAAAAATACAAATGGCCAACAATCAAATGTTCAACATCACTACTTGTCAGGAAACTGCAAATCAAAACCACACTGAGATATTACCTCACAGTTGGAAGAATAGCTGTTATAAAAAAGAGTATTAACAAGTGCTGGATGGGGTTGGGGATTTAGCTCAGTGGAAGAGCGCTTGCCTGGCAAGTGCAAGGCCCTGAGTTTGGTCCCCAGCACCGAAATAAAAAAAAAAAACAAGTGCTGGTGAGGATATGGAGAAAAGGGAACTCCTGTGCACTGTTAGTGGAAATGCAAATTAGTATAGCCATCATGGAAAATATTATGGAATGCTATGACAACATGGATGAACTGGAGATCATTGTTAAGTGAAATATACCAGATACAGAAAGACAAACACTGTGTAATATGATCCATATGTGGGAAACTTTATTATTTTTTCTTACTTTTTGGCATGTATATTAGGATTTTTTAAATTGTTGTGCCAGGCATACATTGTAGCATTTACAAAAGTTCTTACAATATATCAAATTTATCATAGTTAAATTCACCCCCTCCATCACTCTCCTTTATCTCCACCTCCCATTCCTGGAATAGTTTCAACAGGTTTCATTTTTTCCATTTAAATACATGTGTACACAGTATTTACACCATATTCACCCCCCTACACCCTTTCCCCACATCTGTCCCCTGCCTTCCACTGGTACCAACCCCCTAGACAGGACCTGTTTTGCCTCTTGTTCTCTAATTTTGTAAAAGAAAAAAAAGAAATGGCAGTTTTCTTTGTTTAAGATAGCTATACAGTGAGTTTCCTTCTGACATTTCCATGTATATATGTATTATAACCCAAACTGGTTCATCTTTTCTATTTTTCTCCTTTCTACCTTAGCCCCTTTCTTGTGGTGACTTTAACAGGTTTAAAAACTCTATATTCATTCTTATATAGGAAGTACATTATTAGGTCTATATTTCTGAAATACTTTAAAAAGCTGATCTCAGAGAAGGTGAGAGTGGGAATGGTGGCTACTACCAGAGGCTAGGAGGTTAGGTGACAGAGAAAGGTTTATCGATAGGTACTAAGTGACAGATAGGAATAAGAAGTTCTGGTGCACCTAGTAGGGTGGCTATAGATAACAATAGTGCACTGTACATTTCATAAAGCTAGAAAGAGGGATTTGAAAGTTTTCAACACAAAGAAATGATAGGTGTTCAATATATTTAACTTGATTTAAATATTATATAATATATACATGTATGAAAGCATTACACAGTACCCCACTAACATGTAAAGTTTCTATGTTTTTACATATCCATTAAAATAAATTTTGAAAATACATGTATATGAGAAGTTATATATAAACTATATTTTTGTAGACTTCCTATAGAGATTATTAGACTAAAAAAGGATTAAATGCATGTAACAGTTACATTATGGATGGAAAATGTTTTGCACCTGAGATCCTATTTGAAAAGTAAGAGGAAAAGGGCTGAGGGTGTGTCTCAAGTCACAAGTGCAAGGCCCTGAGTTTAAACCTGTGTACCATCAAAAAAATTCTTTAACAAAATATTTTAAAATGTTAACATTTCAAAACTGGGTGATGAGTACCTGAGTTTTGCTATTTTATACTCTGTATTTTCTATTATACTTTCCTATTTGCTTAAAGTATTTTATTCTAAGAAACTAATAAATTTTTTTTCTCTCAAAAAAAAGCCTTCTAGATGCTGAAAAGCAAAATCCAATCTTCTTTAATAATAGAAAATGTTTTGCATTGTAAACACACTTCAGTCAATTTTATATTTGTGGTAACTGGGTTTATAAGGTCCTCAAAGGCAGAATAATTGATAAGCCCCTCCATGCCTCCCACAAGTACTCTTATCATATCAGAAAATTGAGTCTAAGGTGAGGTTTAAAAGTCCAATAGGATTATCTGACTTTCTGTTAATATCTTCATGCTCACTGGTTCCTTAGTTTTGTTTATTTACTGAGCAGTCCATCAACGGCATTCTTTATTATAGTGTTTTTCATTTCTAGTATTTTAAAAGTTTCTTTAAGCATCCATCTTTCTACTTATATTACCCATCTATTCTTCTGCTGTCTACATTTTTCAATCCTTAGCATATTAATTAGTTTCTTTAAATTCTATCTAATAATCCTCAAATTTGTCATAACTGAATCTGGTTCCAATATTAATTTTACCTGTTGCAACTTGCCTTTAGCCTTGTAGTGGTTGAAAGCTAGATGTGATGCATTACATAATAGGAACTTGGGCCTTTAGGTGAGGTGTTCTTATAGCTAGGAGTTTGAATGTGGGTTCTCCCTACCCCCAGCTCTTCCAGTAATTCACTGTAATACTGGTACCTATTGGTATGGGAAGTGTGTGTGTGTGGGGTCTTTTAGTAGGGTGGTGACCGTCACAAGTGTTTCTTAGTTTACTTCCCCACTTAGGTGTGACAAGAAGGCTAGAGAAGTCTGTAGTCAGAGAAATGTTCTTGACCCAGGTGAGAAAGGGCTCTGGTATCCCATCCAGAGCTACAGAAAATCTTTCTGGTTCTTCACTTTGAGAACCCAGAGTTCTGGAGGTGCAACTGTGGAAGGGTGAGGACACCTCTCAAGAATGTGTCCTGCTGATAACCAGAATATACAGGGAACTTAAAAAAACTAAATTCTCCCAAAACTAATGAACCAATAAAGAAATGGGCAAGTGAACTAAACAGAACTTTCTCAAAAGAAGAAATTCAAATGGCCAGAAAACACATGAAAAAATGCTCACCATCTCTAGCAATAAAGGAAATGCAAATTAAAACCACGCTAAGATTCCACCTCACCCCTGTTAGAATAGCCATCATCAGCAACACCACCAACAACAGGTGTTGGCGAGGATGCGGGGAAAAAGGAACCCTCTTACACTGTTGGTGGGAATGTAGACTAGTACAACCACTCTGGAAAAAAATTTGGAGGCTACTTAAAAAGCTGGACATCGATCTACCATTTGATCCAGCAATACCACTCTTGGGGATATACCCAAAAGACTGTTACTCCAGAGGCACCTGCACAACCATGTTTATTGCGGCACTATTCACAATAGCCAAGTTATGGAAACAGCCAAGATGCCCCAGCACTGACGAATGGATTAAGAAAATGTGGTATCTATACACAATGGAATTTTATGCAGCCATGAAGAAGAACAAAATGTTATCATTTGCTGGTAAATGGATGGAATTGGAGAACATCATTCTGAGTGAGGTTAGCCTGGCTCAAAAGACCAAAAATCGTATGTTTGCCCTCATATGTGGACATTAGATCAAGGGCCAACACAACAAGGGGATTGGACTATGAGCACATGATAAAAGTGAGAGCACACAAGGGAGGGGTGAGGATAGGTAAGACACCTAAAAAACTAGCTAGCATTTGTTGCCCTTAACGCAGAGAAACTAAAGCAGATACCTTAAAGCAACTGAGGCCAATAGGAAAAGGGGAACAGGTACTAGAGAAAAGGTTAGATCAAAAAGAATTAACCTAGACGGTAACACCCACGCACAGGAAATCAATGTGAGTCAATGCCCTGTATAGCTATCCTTATCTCAACCAGCAAAAACCCTTGTTCCTTCCTATTATTGCTTATACTCTCTCTACAACAAAATTAGAAATAAGGGCAAAATAGTTTCTGCTGGGTATTGGGGGGGGGAGAGGGAGGGGGCGGAGTGGGTGGTAAGGGAGGGGGTGGGGGCAGGGGGGAGAAATGAATCAAGCCTTGTATGCACATATGAATAAAAGAAAAATGAAAAAAAAAAAAAAAGAATGTGTCCTGGATAGTTTCTCTCATGCTAATCCACATTCAATCTTTGGCAACTTCTCAAAATCACCATTTAAGTATTCCCACTAGTTTTGGGCTTTAGAGGCTTCTGTTCTAGGTGAGTAGGTATTGTCTGATTCTAGATTCTCTCTCTACAGATACAGGATGATTTTACTTCTACGATGTATCCAAGGAAAGTCATGGATTTAGTTCAATTTTTTTTTCCCTAGATGAGAGTGACAACATTCAAGCTTTTTACAAGTGGAAAAAGCTGGAAGTCTTATTTGTTATCTATAAGCAGACATATCATGACACAGCCTTTGAATTAGGCTAGCACAAATTAAATCAAGTTATATTGCTAGCTACCTTTAAAAACAAATGTAGTTTTGACAATGAATCTCAAAACACATCATCTTTAAAATCAGTGTATCTTGACCAATTTCTTGGATCCATTCTTGTTCTTCTGACATGGTCTCTTTTGCAGAATAAGATCCATGCAGCTTCATGCATATTATCGCCAAAGGTTGCTGAGAGGGGTGCGGTGGGGGCTCCTGGAAGCACCAGGTACTCACAGTACCTCACAGAAACCCAGCAAGGTGGACAAGGACTAGGACGCCCCCTGCTGAGAATGAACTCAGTCTCCGACCCCTGCAGAACAGGCACTGGGGGCGCAGGATGCTCCACAGTTGTGTCTTTCTTTGTAAGTAGTTTCCACTGGCTTGGACTTAGCTCCTAAACTACAGACTTTAGCCGCTGGAGGGAAATCTTCAGCTCCTACAGTCTGCAGAGGGCTTGCGTCAGGACGCGCAATATGAACTTCCCGCCCAGCTAGTTCAGGCCTATGGAAGCAGCCCTTCTGCCTGGTCCAAGAAGCTCGATGCCGATTGGATCGCGCTGCGTCCAATGGAAGGCCGCGTCCTGCACGGGGTCTGGCGCGGCCGTTGCCTGGACACGACGTAAACACCGGAGCCTGAGAGTAGACTGGCGGGAGGTGGTGGCTGCTGCAGGAGTCGGTCAGAGAGGGGGATTTTTAATCAGCCAAAATGGTGAGCCCGACGGGGACTCGAAACTGCTTGTTTGTTTGTTTATTTATTTATTATCTCTTAAAATTCGAAGTACTTAGTGTGAGAAGTAAGTGGGAAACTTGCGTTCGCTTTCGGGATGCATCTGGTGGGTTCCAGCCTTTCCCCCGCACTGTATTAGTCACATGTGTAGAACTTCTACACAAATGAGTGGAAATAAAAGCCCAGGAGAGAGTGAATGGATAAGGAGCAGCGGTTGACCTATTAGATTTATATTAGGGAGACCTAACCAGCTTCTGAATAGGACTTGGTGACCCTGGAGTGGGGCAGTGGGTGGAACAAAGAGGGAGATCCCCACGTAGTGGTAAAGAGCTGGTCTTAGAGAGCACCACTGCCTGTCTTTGATCCAACCACTGTTGTTTATAAGCAATTGAACCTTGGCTTTAGTTATTTTACTTCTCATGCTTCATCTTTAAAATAAAGAATATTAGTACCTAGTTAGTGATACATCAATGTATTGATCTACTACGTTTAATCTTTTATCAGGAATACTATGAACATAGGAAAAGAGCCAAAGACCTTTCGTTACTGTTATCTGTTTTGTGTCATTTGTACAGAGGTTTGCATCAATGTATTTTTTAAAAATGATGCCTTGGAATATTGAAGTCTGCATACTTTTTTTTCCCCCTTCACATTATAGGCTTCCAAAAGGAGAGTTCTGAGCTGTAGTGAAAGGCATCAGAGATTAGTAGATGAAAAATTTTCCAAAATGTTGCATGTGGAAGCACTAAAAAAGTTAGAGAGTGGAGTCAGGAACCAAGTGGTGCAGAACGAAGATGATGAGCGGGTTGAGAACAAGAGATTCCTCAGAATATTACAGGATGAGCAATTCGAGTTGGATATGGAAGAAGCCATCCAAAAAGTAAGTTTCACTATTCACTGTTGTACTTTCTTCACTTGTACCTTGAAAATCTTGAAAGACAACCACTAACACTGGAATTGAGTAGATAGAGAACCACCTCATGTTCTGTGACAGAGTTGGCTTTTTGGAGCTACACTGTCATTAGTACTCTGCATCTTAGCTGCAGAACCTGGGATGACTTGCTTTTACTTTTTATGCTGCTTCTATAACATGGTGAATGATAGTAGTAACTCCTACCAAAGATTGTTTTAATAATGAGTAGGTAAAGTCCCTAGATTTGTGCCTGACAAGGATAAAACATAAATATGAAATCCACAATAGCTAACTTCCACAGTTGTGTTCATGTAAGTACAATTGTGTTGCTTTCCATAAGTTTCTGAGGACAAAAATTTAGGGATCCTTTTATAGAATTTACTGAAATGAAACATGTACATTATAAAGTGGTAGAAGTGACATTTTCTTTTTACTTTCAAAATACTGTCTTGAATGAGTCAGTTACCATATATTTTGTGTATATCTCCTGAAATACGAGATAATTTATCAGTGGTATTTCTAAATATTTTCAGGAAAGTGTTAAGAAATGAGATACATGAAAAATGAGTGCTCATAAACGTGAAAAGGGTATTTTCATATTTCAGTTTTACTTTACTTTTTAATTACCATACATTCATATTTGACAGGGTTTCATTGTGGTAATTCCATGGATGTGCACAATGTACTTTGTTTTTGTTTTTTATTATATTATAGTTGTACTGGGGGTACATTGTGACATTTACAAAAGTTCTTACAACATATCATAGTTGAATTCACCTCCTCTATCATTCTTCTTTATCTCCCTTCCCCCCATTCCTGGAGTAGTATCAACAGGTCTCATTTTTCCATTTTCATACACGAGTACATATTTCTACTACATTCTGCCTCCTTCACCCTTTCTTTATATCCTCCCACCTCCCACTGGTATAAATTCCCAGACAAGACCTATTTTAGCTTCCTGTTACCTGTTTTTGAAAAAGAGCATTTAAAAATAGCTCCACAGGGAGTTTCCTTGTGAAATTTCCATGTATATATGTATTATAATCTGAACTGGTTCATCTCCTCTACTTTTCTCCTTTCTACTTTAGTATCCTTCTTAGGGTGATTTCAAAAGATCTAAAAATTCTGTATTCATTCTTGTATAGAAAGCACAGCACTCATATCTACCTCATTTTCCTTCTTTTACCCTACCTCTCTTGTTAGTGACCTCCCTTTAGCATAACCTATTTTTTGTAATATTGCTTATATTTGTTTTGTGTCTGTCTCACAAATGAGAGAAAACATGTGGTCTTTGTCTTTCTGAGCCTGGCTTGCTTAACATGATGGCCTCCAGTTGCATCCATTTACCTTCAAACCACATGGTTTCATTCTTCCTTACGGCTGAATAAAACTCCATTTTCTTGATCCATTCATCAGTTGTAGGGCATCTGGGTTGTTTCCACAGCTTGGCTATTGTGAACAGTGCTGCAATAAGCATTGGTGGTACACAATGTTCTTTGACTAAGTTCACCCCTCCCTCATAGTCCCTACTCTCCACCTCATTCCTCTCCCTATTTTTAAACAGTGTTTGGTAGGTTTTATTATGCTGTCTTCACACACAGTATTACATACGTAGATTGTCTTCACTCCTCAGTACCTTTCCTTTCCGCCTCCTGCTCCTGCTGATGCCTCCCTTTCACATTATGTTCCATTGTCATCATCATCATGATCTGAGGTCTGGATTCCACAAATGAGTGAAAGCATGCAATATTTAGCTTTTTAAAAAATTTCACTCAGCATGATGATCTCTAGTTCCATCCATTTTCCTGTACGTGACATAATTTCATTTTCCTTTATGGCAAAATAATACTTGAATGGCGTATGTATGTATGTATTTGTATATATATCATATTTTCTTTATTCATTCATCAGTTATTGGCTACCTCAGCTGATTCCACAGCTTCAGATATGTTCCCAAGAGTGGTATGGCAGGGTTATGAGGACGGTCTATTTTTAGTTTTCTGAGAAGCCTGCATACTGATTTCCATAGTGACTTCACGTCTTTACATTCCCACCTAGAGTGTAGAAGGGTTCATTTTCTCCACATCCTCAGCAGCATTTGTTGTTGTTTGTTTTCTTGTCGATACAGCAGGCACTCAAAAAAACATCATTTTGTAAGATGATGTGACAAAGAGCAAATGCAAGATTTAAAAGTTACTCATCCCTCTGTGCAAAATTCCCAAAGCTCAGATGTGATCTCTTAACTCTGAGCAAGTAAATCTTAGAGACTGAAGTTTTTCTACTCTTTTTATCTTGTCTTTAATTTTAAAGAAAATCCCAGGTATACCAGCTTTCTCCTGCATACTTTAGTATGTATCTGAGAAAATATGGATGTTTTCTCACATAGAGGACTGTGATTGATTTTTTCTCTTTAAAAAAAAACTTTATAAACTCATGACCCTTTTTATTCTTATACTTGCATTTGTTATATTTTTGGGGGCCAGTACTGGGGTTTGAACTCAGGGCTTCACACTTGCTAGGCAGGTGATCTACCACTTGACTTACCCCTTCCAGCCCTTTTTGCTGTGGATATTTTGGAGATAGGCTCTCACTTTTTGCCCAGGCTGCCCTGAACCATGATCCTCCTATTTTACACTTCCTTTTGTAGCTGGGATGATAGGCATGCACCACCATACCCAGCTTCTTTCCATTGACATGTGCTCTTGCAAACCATTCATTCTTTTCCCCAGGCTGGCCTGGAATCATGATCTTTCTAAGTAGCTCAGTCTGCCAAGTAGCTAGGATTACAGTCATGAGCCACTGGCACCCAGATCATTTATAATTTTCTTTTGATGCTCAAATTGTCCTATCCTTGGCCAATAGATGCTCTTTTTTTATTGCTTCTATGTCCTTTTTTCAAGACACCTTTAATCTTTGATATCTTCCTTGCTTCTGGCAGAACAGAATGTTCCAGTATTGTGATGGCCATAGGGTAATCAGGTATTGATTAAACATTATTCTTGAACATTTTTGAATAATATTAACATCTAAATCAGTTGATTGAGTAAAACACATCGCCACCCCCCCCCCCCACAGTGAGGATGGGCCTCATCCAGTCTGTTAAAGGCCTCAAAAAAATTAAAAAGATGAATCCTTCCTAAATAGGGAATTCTTTCTGCTTACCTGAATTTGGAACGGAGACATAGATATGCTTTTTTTTTCCCCTGCCTTTGGACTTAAACACTGATTGGCTCTTCCTGGTTCTCAAGTCTGCTGGTCTTCAGACTGGAGCTACAATATTTCTTCTACTGGTTCTCAGGCCTTTGGTCTCAGAATAGCATGAAGCTATTGTCTCTTCAGCTTGTCAGCTTATCCTGAGGTCTTGGGATTTGCTTGTCTCCATAACCACTTTCTCTGGAGAATCCTGAATAATTCAAGGCTCATCTCATATATATTTTTTCCCCATACCTGGAATTAGCCATGGTACTCTAATATCATTTTTGGGAAGTATTTAGAGACAATTTGGGTGCTAGGTGTGTTATCATTGATTCCAGGCATTTTTGATGGGTAACTTTTTTTATCATAAGTTTGTATTTATAGAAAAGTTTAAAATAATATAGGGAACCCTTTATCCTTCACCTGACAGCTTCTTTTGTTAACATCTTTCTTAGAAAGATGAACAATCATAGAAAAGTTCAAAATATAGAAGTTTGCCTTCCTACAGTATGTTAACTATTTTGGGGGATGTAGTCATAGTTTGTCAATTTTTCCTCTAGTGTCTTTTTTTCCTACCAGTATCACAGATTGCATTCAGTTGTCCCATCTCTTTCTCTTTGTCCCCTCCAGTCTGTGACAGTTCTTTACTTCTTTCTGTCTTTGATGAGCTTGACAATTTTGAAGAGTACAGTTCAGTTGTAGTAGTTTTCTCCTGGTGAGTAATACGTTGTCATAAACTTAGTGGTTTGAAACAACTTCCATTTCTGCAGGTCAGAAATCTAAGTATGATGTAGCTAGATTCTCTGCTCAGTCTCACAAGGCCAAAATCAAGGTGTTGCCTGGGATACATTGTGGAGTTTGGCGTCATTTAAATTGGCAGGTCATTTTCTTACAGTTGTAAGACTGAAGTCCTTATTTCCCTTAAGTCCCTTCCATTCCCTGACACATGGCAGTTTGCTCCTCTAAGGCCCACTGGGCATGACAGCTCCTCCCTGTCATTTTCAGGGATCATTGTATTAGCTTAGGCCAGTCCAGGGCAGTCTCCCTTCTGATCAGCTCAGACTTCATTGATTTCATGCATCACATCAGGGGGTAGATGATGTCACTTCATATTGATATTAATCTGGATCACTCAGATAAGGTTGTATCTATCAGAATTCTTGTCTGTGAAGTTACTTTTTTTTCATTTTATAATTACTAAATATTTTGAAGGAGAAACTTACTTTTTTGAGGGGAGAAGAAAGTTACTTCATTCAGGAATAATGACCACTATTTTTCCCCTAACCTTCAACGTACACAATTTAAATGTATACAGCTTCTGTAATGCTTTATGCAATGCCTATGTACTGGAGCAATAATAAGATCTAAATACAAAATCACATTTTTAAACACTGGGTCAAGGTTTTACGTAAGAATGCCATCCTACTTTTCCTCTTTTAAGTTTCTAAAGTATCAGACACTTTCCTCAGCACCTGCAACCATTCAGGGATTTTTAGAAACCTTTGCACATGGTCTTAATTCCCAGTCCATGGCTTTTGGGGCCATGAAGGATCTCAAGCAGTCATCTCTGTGGTCCAGGTGACAAATGAGCATGCACAGCAGAAACTGAATTGGTTCTCCATAAGCTAAGTCCATCACACGCTCTTGGATGTTTTTTTCTTCTATGGTCATTAACTCCTTTAGGGGATGCTGTATGAGACCTAATCTTCAAGGTGTCTTACTGTGTTCTTCCTGAAGGGGAAACTGAGACTGTGAATGTCCTGTTCCAGTTTAAACTTAGTCCCACAACTTCAGCATTCACTGGGATTGCCGCTTTCAGCAATTATTCTTCGGGGTCCTAACTATAATTGTCTCATTTCTTCATTTGTTAATTGGAATTCCTCTGTAAGAAAGTCATCCCTTCTCCTTTATTTATTGGTTTAATCAGTATGATTGAATTTCCTTTTTCTTTATAATCTGGTACTGTTGTTCATGTTGCTCTAGTTTTGGTCTTTGGAAACTTCCATTTCCTTTCTTCTGTGGTCTTCTACTTTCTCCTGTCTTTTTCTTTTAATCATTTACTTGCTGTCTGGGCTAGTGTTCTGGTTTCTGAACCCGAACTGGTCCATCCCCTATTTTTCTCCTTTCTACCCTTGTCCCCTTTTATGGTGATCTCAACAGGTTTAAAAATTCTGAGTAGATTTGTGCAACCACTAACCTTAATCAAGATATAAAACTATTCTTTCACCACAAAGATCTCAAGCATGCTACTCTGTAATCATAACATCAACCTCACTATGTCTGGCAACTATCAATTTGTTCTCTGGCTCTGTAAATTTTTTTATTTTTACGTGTTACATAAATTTTTCTTTCATAGTTGGAAATAGGGTCTTTATTTTTTTTATTCATATGTGCATACAAGGCTTGGGTCATTTCTCCCCCCTGCCCCCACCCCCTTCCTTACCACCCACCCTGCTCCCTCCCTCTCCCCCCCACCCCTCAATACCCAGCAGAAACTATTTTGCCCTTACTTCTAATTTTGTTGTAAAGAGAGTATAATCCATAATAGGAAAGAACAAGGGTTTTTGCTGGTTGAGATAAGGATAGCTATACAGGGAGTTGACTCACATTAATTTCCTGTGCGTGTGTGTTGCCTTCTAGGTTAATTCTTTTTGATCTCACCTTTTCTCTAGTACCTGTTCCCCTTTTCCTATTGGCCTCAGTTGCTTTAAGGTATCTGCTTTAGTTTCTCTGCGTTAAGGGCAACAAATGCTAGCTAGTTTTTTAGGTGTCTTACCTATCCTCACCCCTCCCTTGTGTGCTCTCACTTTTATCATGTGCTCATAGTCCAATCCCCTTGTTGTGTTGGCCCTTGATCTAATGTCCACATATGAGGGAGAACATAAGATTTTTGGTCTTTTGGGCCAGGCTAACCTCACTCAGAATGATGTTCTCTAATTCCATCCATTTACCAGCGAATGATAACATTTTGTTCTTCTTCATGGCTGCATGAAATTCCATTGTGTATAGATACCACATTTTCTTAATCCATTCGTCAGTGGTGGGGCATCTTGGCTGTTTCCATAACTTGGCTATTGTGAATAGTGCCGCAATAAACATAGGTGTGCAGGTGCCTCTGGAGTAACCTGTGTCACAGTGTTTGGGTATATCCTCAAGAGTGGTATTGCTGGATCAAATGGTAGATCGATATTTAGCTTTTTAAGTAGCCTCCAAATTTTTTTCCAGAGTGGTTGTACTAGTCTACATTCCCACCAACAGTGTAAAAGGGTTCCTTTTCCTTGCATCCTCGCCAACACCTGTTGTTCGTGGTGTTGCTAATGATGGCTATTCTAACGCGGTGAGGTGGAATCTTAGTGTGGTTTTAATTTGCATTTCCTTTATTGCTGGAGATGGTGAGCATTTTTTCATGTGTTTTTTGGCCATTTGAATTTCTTCTTTTGAGAAAGTTCTGTTTAGTTCACTTGCCCATTTCTTTATTGGTTCATTAGTTTTGGGAGAATTTAGTTTTTTAAGTTCCCTATATATTCTGGTTACCAGACCTTTGATATATATTTTCTCCCAGTCTGTGGGTGTTCTCTTCAGTTTAGAGACCATTTCTTTTGATGAACAGTAGCTTTTTAGTTTTATGAGGTCCCATTTATCTATGCTATCTCTTAGTTGCTGTGCTGCTGGGGTTCCATTGAGAAAGTTCTTACCTATACCTGTTAACTCCAGAGTATTTCCTACTCTTTCCTGTATCACCTTTAGAGTTTGTGGTCTGATATTAAGATCCTTGATCCATTTTGAGTTAATCTTGGTATAGGGTGATATTCATGGATCTAGTTTCAGTTTTTTGCAGACTGCTAACCAGTTTTCCCAGCACTTTTTGTTGAAGAGGCTGCTATTTCTCCATCATATATTTTTAGCTCCTTTGTCAAAGACAAGTTGGTTATAGTTGTGTGGCTTCATATCTGGGTCCTCTATTCTGTTCCACTGGTCTTCATGTCTATTTTTGCCAGTACCATGCTGTTTTTATTGTTATTGCTTTGTAATATAGTTTGAAGTCAGGTATTGTGATACCTCCAGCATTGTTCTTTTGACTGAGTATTGCCTTGACTATTCGTGGCCTCTTGTGTTTCCATATAAATTTCACAGTAGAATTTTCGATCTCTTTAATGAATGTCATTGGGATTTTGATGGGAATTGCATTAAACATGTAGATTACTTTTGGGAGTAGAGACATTTTCACTATGTTGATTCTACCAATCCATGAGCATGGGAGATCTCTCCACTTTCTATAGTCTTCCTCAATCTCTTTCTTCAGAAGTGTATAGTTTTCCTTATAGAGGTCTTTCACATCTTTTGTTAGGTTTACACCTAGGTATTTGATTTTGTTTGAGGCTATTGTAAATGGAATTGTTTTCATACATTCTTTTTCAGATTGTTAGTGTTTCATTGTTAGTGTATAGAAATGCTAATGATTTTTCTATGTTGATTTTATATCCTGCTACCTTGCTATAGCTACTGATGATGTCTAGAAGCTTCTGAGTAGAGTTTTTTGGGTCTTTAAGGTATAGGATCATGTCGTCTGCAAATAGGGATATTTTGACAGTTTCTTTACCTATTTGTATTCCTTTTATTCCTTCTTCTTGCCTAATTGCTCTGGCTGGGATTCCAGTACTATGTTGAATAAGAGTGGAGATAGTGGGCATCCTTGTCTGGTTCCTGATTTTAGAGGGAATGGTTTCAGTTTTTCTCCATTAAGTATAATGCTGGCTGTAGGTTTGTCATATATAGCTTTTATAATGTTGAGATACTTTCCTTCTATTCCTAGTTTTCTTAGAGCTTTTATCATGAAATGGTGTTGGATCTTATCAAAGGCTTTTTCTGCATCTACTGAGATGATCAAGTGGTTTTTTCCTTTGCTTCTGTTAATATGGTTTATTACATTTATTGATTTTCGTATGTTGAACCACCCCCCGCATCCCTGGGATGAAGCCTGCTTGGTCATGGTGAATAATCTTTTTGATGTGTTGCTGAATTCGGTTTGCCATTATTTTGTTGAGGATTTTTGCATCAATGTTCATTAAGGAGATTGGCCTATAGTTCTCCTTTTTGGAGGTGTCTTTGCCTGGTTTTGGGATAAGTGTAATAGTGGCTTCATAAAATGTGTTTGGCAGTTTTCCTTCCCTTTCTATTTCGTGGAACAGTTTAAGGAGGATTGGTATCAGTTCTTCTTTAAAGGTCTGATAGAATTCAGCAGAGAATCCCTCAGGTTCTGGACTTTTCTTTTTGGGGAGACTCTTGATTGCTGCTTCAATTTCATTTTGTGTTATAGATCTATTCAGGTGATTAATTTCCTCTTGGTTCAGTTTTGGATGGTCACGTGTATCTAGAAATCTGTCCATTTCTGTAAGATTTTCAAATTTGTTTGAATATAGGTTCTCGAAGTAGTCTCTGATGATTTCGTGGACTTCCATGGTGTTTGTTGTTATCTCCCCTTTTGCATTCTACTAATTTGGGTTTTTTCTCTCCTCATTTTAGTCAGGTTTGCCAGGGGTCTATCGATCTTGTTTATTTTTTCAAAGAACCAACTTTTTGTTTCATTAATTCTTTGTATGGTTTTTTTGGTTTCTATTTCGTTGATTTCAGCTCTTATTTTTATTATTTCTCTCCTTCTATTTGTTTTGGGATTTGCTTGTTCTTGTTTTTCTAGGAGTTTGAGATGTATCATTAGGTCATTGATTTGGGATCTTTCAATCTTTTTAATATATGCACTCATGGCTATAAACTTTCCTGTCAGGACTGCCTTAGCTGTGTCCCATAGGTTCCGGTAGGTTGTGTTTTCATTTTCATTGACTTCCAGGAACTTTTTAATTTCCTCTTTTATTTCATCAATGACCCATTGTTCATTAAGTAATGAGTTATTTAGTTTCCAGCTGTTTGCATGTTTTTTGTCTTTACGTTTGTTGTTGAGTTCTACTTTTACTGCATTGTGATCAGATAGTATGCACGGTATAATTTCTGTTTTCTTATATTTGCTGAGACTTGGTTTGTGCCCTAGGATATGATCTATTTTGGAGAAGGTTCCATGGGCTGCTGAGAAGAATGTGTATTGTGTAGAGGTTGGATGAAATGTTGTGTAGACATCAAGTAGGTCCATTTGATCTATTGCATATTTTAGATCTTGGATTTTTTATTGATTTTTTGTTTGGATGACCTATCTATTGATGATAATGGGGTGTTAAAGTCTCCCACAACCACTGTGTTGGCGTTTATATATGCTTTTATGTCTTTCAGGGTATGTTTGATGAAATTGGGTGCGTTGAAGTTGGGTGCATACAGGTTGATAATTATTATTTCCTTTTGGTCTATTTCCCCTTTTATTAGTAGGGAATGTCCTTCTTTATCTCGTTTGATCAATGTAGGTTTGAAGTCTACTTTGTCAGAGATAAGTATTGCTACTCCTGCCTGTTTTCGGGTGCTATTGGCTTGGTAAATCTTCTTCCAGCCTTTCATCCTTAGCCTATGCTTATTTCTGTCGGTGAGATGTATCTCCTGTAAGCAACAAATTGTTGGATCTTTCTTTTTAATCCATTTCGTCAAGCAGTGCCTTTTGATGGGTGAATTTAGTCCGTTAACATTAAGCATTAGTACTGATAGTTATGTGGTGATTCCTGTCATTTAGTTGTCTTAGTTGTTTGAAGGTTTGATTGTGTGTACCTAAGTTGAGGTTACTCTCTACTGTCTTGCTTTTTCTTTTCCTGTGGTTTTGTGCTGCCTGTCTTTTCATGGTTAAGTTGGGTTTCACTTTCTGTGTGCAGAATCCCTTGCAGAATCCTTTGTAGTGGTGGCTTTGTGGTCACATATTGTTGTAGTTTCTGCTTATCATAGAAGACTTTTATTGCTCCATCTATTTTGAATGATAGTTTTTCTGGGTAGAGTACCCTGGGGTTGAAGTTATTTTCATTCAGTGCCCGGAAGATCTCACCCCACGCTCTTCTTGCTTTTAATGTTTCTGTTGAGAAGTCTGCTGTGATTTTGATGGGTTTAACCTTTGTATATTACTTGTTTTTTCTCTCTTACAGCCTTCAATATTCATTCCTTAGTTTCTGAACTTGTTGTTTTAATGATGATATGTTGTGGGGTAGTTCTGTTTTGATGTGGTCTGTTTGGTGTTCTGGAGGCCTCTTGCATCTGTATGGGATTATCTTTCTCTAGATTTGGGAAATTTCCCGTTATTATTTTCTTAAATATATTACGCATTCCCTTCGCTTGTACCTCTTCTCCTTCTTCGATGCCCATGATTCTCAAGTTTGGTCTTTTGATGGAGTCGGTGAGTTCTTGCATTTTCTTTTCACAGGTCTTGAGTTGTTTAATTAATAGTTCTTTGGTTGTTCCTTTAATTACCATTTCATCTTCAAGTTCTGAGATTCTGTCTTCTGTTTGTTCTATTCTGCTGGATTGGCCTTCCTTTTTGTTTTGCAGTTCTGTTTTGTTCTTTTTTTCTGAGGTTTTCCATATCCTGGCTGGTTTCCTCTTTAATGTTGTCTATTTTTGTCCTGAGTTCATTTATCCATTTATTCATCGTGTTCTCTCTTTCACTTTGGTGTTTATACAGTGCTTCTATGGTTTCCTTTATTTCTTCTTTTGCTTTTTCAAATTCTCTATTTTTGTTGTCTTGGAATTTCTTGAATGTCTCCTGTACATTTTGGTTGACCCTATCCAGTATCATCTCTATAAAATTCTCATTGAGTACCTGTAGTATGTCTTCTTTTAAATTATTCTTGTGGGCTTCATTGGGTCCTTTGGCATAGTTTATCTTCATTTTGTTGGAGTCTGGATCTGAGTACCTGTTTTCTTCATTCCCCTCTGGTTCCTGTACTAATTTTTTGCTGTGGGGAAACTGGTTTCCCTGTTTTTTCTGTCTTCCCATCATTGTCTTTGGTGTTGTTACTGTTTTGGTGCAATTAAGTATTTTCTAGCTTGTAATAATAATAATGGTAATATTTAGAATGGAAGGGTGAGCTGAGATGGAAAGCAAGAAGTTAAAGAAATGGGAAAAACAAATACACAGACTGGAAGGAGAAAACAGAACAGGGTATCTGACAAGAAGGTTTCAAAAGTATAAACAGGGAGTGTTATTTTACTAATCGACAGTAAGCTGAACAGACATTAGAGAGACAGAGGATTGAAAATCAAAAATAAAAAAAATGAAGATAAGAATAAAAATAAAAAATAAGTAAATGAAAGAAAAATCTATATATAAAAATGTATTAAAATGAAAAAATAGAAAATTAAAAAAAACCAAAAAAACAAAAACCCTCCAAGTTCAAATGCAATGAAGTTTTAGTCTTAATAATTTGGGTGTCCGTCTCAGTCTCCAATCCTGGAGATGGTGCCTCAGATGTTGTTCTGTAGTTGTCTCATCAAAGGGGACACATAAAGTAGAACAAAACTACACACACACGCACAATAAAAACCCCACCAAGTGTCCCAAGTTCAAATGCAATACAGTTTCAGTAAGTTTTTCAGCTTGCAGGTGTAATTCGGTTGTTCTCTCATCAAAGGTAGGGAGACAAAGAAAAAAAGAGTCCGGAGACAGTTCTGAGAATGGTATCTGCAGTTGTGGCTCGCCTGCCCGCTGCTGTCAGCCTGCTGTTGCTGGAGGCATTATTTATGCAGATCTCAGGGGTGAGCAGGCTTTGTTTGCTCAGATTTCTCCTGTGTGTGAGCCTCTGCTACACGCTTTCTCCTTTCCAAGCACTGGGAATGGTGACACTGCACCCGCGTTCTTAGGCCTGCGTGTTTATTTACAGTTCATGTGGGAGGTCGGTCTTCCCCCCTCTCCTGTGCAGTTTTCCTCCCACCGCCACTTTCACAAGCTTACCTGCGTCTGATTACTGG
This sequence comes from Castor canadensis, assembly GCF_047511655.1. Lineage (NCBI taxonomy): Eukaryota > Metazoa > Chordata > Mammalia > Rodentia > Castoridae > Castor > Castor canadensis. The sequence continues at coordinate 145,963,808 of NC_133387.1, read as the reverse complement.
GTGGTGCTGCTGCTCCTGCCAGCCACCATGTTTGTTTACAGTTCACGTGGGAAGTGGGTCTTCCCTCCTCTCCTGTGGAGTTTTCCTCCCTCCGCCACTCTCACAAGCTTTCCTGCTCCTGGTTGCTGGGCGCGTGCCCCTGCTCCTGCCAGAGCCTCTCCGGCCTGCCCGGCTTGTTTATTTACAGTCCCGGGAAGGGCTCCCTTCCCCCAATCTTTGGTGCTCAGTGAGCTCCACCCTCTTTCCCGCATGTCTTTATTGCTGTTATTGCTTATTACTCAGTTTCTCTTTTTTTCCCCGGGTGGAGGTTGGTCTGTCCATGGGGCTATGCTGCTCTGGCCCAGGCTTGTCTGTGGGAGTACTGCATACCACGAAGCTCACCTGGTCCGCGTCTTCCCAAGCCATCTGGGCGCCAGCGACTGGTGGCCTGGGGGCCCTCCTGGTTTCTCTGTTTAACGTGAAGTGGAGATTCTCTGCGCCGGCTGGAGGTGTGGAGGGGTCAAAGTTATGCCTCTTCTCAGTGATTATGCCTGCAAAGTGTGTCTCCAGCATCTCTCCAAGATTTCACTATAGGAGACTCGCTTTCTGCTTCCTCCCTCTAGCCGCCATCTTGGAATCTCTAGGTGTTACATAAATGTAATCAAGTTTGTGATTATCCATTTGTGGAATCATCTCTGATCTTTTGAGTAGACTTTTTTCAGTCAGCATACCATTCTAGGGACTCATCCAAGTTGTTGAGTAGTATTTATAGTACCAGATGATTTCTTTTTAAATTTATGTTATAAAATTCATTCTTTGTGAGGTACAGTTTTTTTGGATGTTAATAAATACATAGATTTCTGTTTCTACAATCACAAGCAAAACAATTTCATCAATCCAATCTCCTTCCATGATACCCCTCTAGATTTGGCCACCTTCACCTCAATCCTGAGAAACTATTGATTTCTTTTTGTCCTAGTTTTCCAACCTTTTCACAGTGTCATTACACAACACATTGTCTTTTGAGTCTGTCTTCTCAGAAAAACAAATTGAAGGTTCCATGGTGCTATATGCATCAATTTTTTAAATTTCTGAATGGTACATAGTATTCTGTTGTATAGCTGTACCAGAAAATCTGGGCTGCTTCCAGTATTTGGCGACTGTGAATAAAGCTGCTGTAAACATTTGATTACAGATCTGTGTGTGAATGTAAACTTTCATTTCTCTGTAGATTGCTCGGAATTGGCTGACTGGGTCATATGGTAGGTGTATATTTCATTTTATAAGAAACTTGTTTCATCATTTTCTAAAAGTATTGTACTATTTTTGTATTTCCTCAAATAAAGTATGGGAATTGCAGTTGCTTTGTGTTGTCATCAGCAATTGCTATTTTCTTTTATTAAACTTTTAATTTGGATAACTGTAGATTCATATGCAGTTATAAGAAACAATGCAGTGAGATCCTGTACATCCTGCACCCATTGTCTCCCAATGCAACATCATGCAAAGTACAGTACAGCATCGCAGACAAGATTCAACAATGCTTAGTCTGCCAGTCTTGTTCTCATTTCCTGGTGTGTGTGTGTGTGTTTAGGTCTGTGCTGTGTATCACATAGTAGGATTGTATCTCAGAAATAAGATACAGAAAAGCTCTAAGACCATAAGGATCCCTTATTTTGTCTTTGTAAGTATACTCATATCTTTCCTGTCCACCCCTTGCCATCCCTAACCTGAGAGACCACTGATCTGTTCTCCATTTCTGTAATTTGTCATTTCAAGAATTTTTTTTACATATCAATAAAAAGTCAATAAACTCCAAAGGCTTTCCATAACCATCTTTCCACGGAAAAGATGTTCAACATCATTAGTTATTTGCATTATTATTTATTAATGCAAATCAAAACCACAAGAAACCACTTCAGAACTATGAGACTGCTGTGATAAAAATATGGAAAATAAGTGTTGGTGGGATGTGGGGAACATGGAAGCTGCACTTTGATGCTGGAGAGGAAAGGTGGTACAGTGGTTGTGGAAAATACTCAAATAGTTCCTGAATAAGTTAACATAATTACTGCGTTACTCAGCAGTTCTCCTCCTAAGCATACACCCAAGAGATTTGGAGACTTATGTCTATTTGCACAAAAACCTATGCACAGATATTCACAGCAGCATTATTCATGAAATCCTGAAAGATGACACAACTCAAATCCTAAGCAGCTGATGAATGAATAAACAAAATGTGTTCTACCTGTACAATGGAATATTATAAAGCCATCAAAATGAATTATTGATATATGCTACAACAAGGATAAACCTCATAACCATTATGCTGAGTGAAAAAATCCAGACAGAGCAGGCCACATAGTATATAATTTCATTTATATGAAATGTCCAGACCTGGCAAATCCATAAACAATGAAAGTAGATTAGTGGGTGCAAGAGGTTGAAGGAGAGATGAGAGGAAGTGACTAACTGTTAACAAGTATAGGTTTCTTTTTGGGGAAGTAAAAATATTCTGGGATGTTGAAAATTTATGTCCACACAAAAACCTGCACACACATCATTTATAAATATCTACAGCATTTATAAAAATATGTAACATTTATAATTAGGTATAGTAGCTACAAATTACTTTATAAATGCTAAAAACTTGGGAGCAGCCAAGATGTCCTCCTGTGGATGAATGGAGATAAACTATGGTATATCCAGACAGTGGACAAAGTGAGGAGAACAGAGGTGTGCTGCATGGGAAGCCCACCGAACACTGACTGAGAGGAGGAAGAAGAGGAGGCATGGGAATACAGTGGAGGGTGAGCTTGTTCAAAGTACACTGTACACATATATGGAATCATCACAGTGAAACTCCTTGTATTGTTAATGTATGATAAATCAAAAATAAAGCTAAGTTAAAAAAAGGAAAAGAACTAGCAAGCCCTGGAAGGACATGCACAAGCATTTGAAGAGGCTGCATTCTGGATCATCTTAACTGCAGGACATTCTGGGAAAGATGAACTTGTATAAAAGAAGACTGGTGTCCCAGGGCTGGGGGAGGGAGAATTGCATAGCAGAGTGCAGAGGATTTTCAAGGGTAGGGAGTTGTTCTGTGTCACACCATAATGGCAGACACATGTCATTTTACATTTGTCAAAACCCATAGCATGCATGGCACCAAGAGTGAACTCTACTGTAACTATGGACTTTGGGATGTAATCCTGTTTTATAAAATGTAAATGTAGGTATACTGATTGTAACAAATGTAACACTAATGAGGGGGGTTGTGTGTGCGTGGGTGGAGGTGGGGGTATATGGGAACTCCATTTTTTCTGCTCAGTTTTGCTTGAACCCAAAAAGTAAAGTTTGTCTTTTAAAAAGCTGTGGAAGTAGATAATGATGATGGCTGCACCACACTGTAAATATACTAAAATTACCAAGTCATGAGTTGTGAGAGGTGAATTTTGTGCTATGTGAATTACATATAAAATTTTTTAAAAGAACATGTTCCAAGAATGAATGTAGCATCAAAGAGTGTTTAATAACCTTTTTGGGGTTGGCTTTCTTTACTCTGTATAATCCCCAGAAATTCAGTCAAGTTCTTGCTTATATTCCTTCGCATTTCTTCATTCCTTTTTATCATGAGCAGGATTCTGTCGAGCACATGGACCTGTTTATTTGACCCTTTACCTGATGAGGGACGTTCAGGATATTTCCAGTACTGACTGTTATGAGCAAATCTGCTGTAAACATTCTGGCACAGGGTTTTTAATAAATTTTGTGGTAATGGGGTTTGAACTCAGGGCTTTGCTTGCTAGGCAGGCACTTTACCACTTGAGCCACACCTCTAGCCCACAGGTTTTTAAATAAGCATTCATTTCATTTGCCTGGAACTGTGCGTCTCAGTGCAACTGTTGTGTAGCGTTTCATGTGAATTTTCCAACCACCTACCAGATGGCTCCAGTTGCTGTGCTGCTTTACATTCACACCCAGCCACGTGTGTGAGAGGTGCCTTCCTCACCATTTGGTGTCAGCACTACTATTTTTTCATCATAGCCATTCCAATAGGTGCGTAGCGTAATTTTAATTTCCTGACGGCTTATGCTGAACATTTGTCAAGGGTTAATTTTTTCTTAAATGTGGAAATGAATCCAGCACTTGGATCTTTCTTCCATTTTATAGAAAATATAAAAGAGAAACCAGTTAAATGATACCCTAAGAGACAGTCCATGGGACATCTGTTCTAATTTCTACAGCAGATCCATAGCATAGAAAAATGTGTGTGTGTGTGTTGACAGGGAGTGGGGTAGTTCATGACCGTTATGGGATTTAAGGAGACTTGAGAGAAATAATGACTAGATGCAAAATAGGGATCTTGTTTGGATTTTGATTTGAACAAGCAACTGGGAAAAACATGAATGTAGACAGGGCATTAGACATCACTGAGGTATTGCCATTAATAAAACTTCACATCAGGCAGGTACTCATATTGAGTTATTTCCATGGTGAATGACATTATATCCAGTATTTACTTTAAAATATTCTAATGAAGAGAGAACAAGGAAAATGGAGTAGAATGGAAGACTGGAGAAAAAGACGGGCAAAAGGTTGGTAATTTTTGAAAAGATGGATGATGGATAACTGGAGGTATTTAATATTTATTTAATATTCTTCCTAATAGTGGTAATATTTGAAAAAAACCATGATAAAATGTTTGAAAAGTTTATATTGAAATGACATTTTGTTCTTAAGGCATTTAGTTTTCTGCTGTAAAACAAATTGAATCTTGATGAGGAAAAATCTGATTTTGGAGGACAAATAACCAAGGTTAACATTTTTATTCAGGCAGAAGAAAACAAGAGACTGAGGGAACTGCAGCTTGCACAGGAAGAAAAACTGGCTGTGGAATTGGCAAAACTGAAACATGAAAGTTTGAAGGATGAAAAAATGAGGCAACAAGTAAGAGAAAACAGGTATCTTGGTTTCCATTTGTTCCACTTACTGAGGCTTTATCATTAAACTTTTATGTAATTCTTAGCACCTGAAAGCAAAAATTTTTTTATGTCATTACACTTAGTTAACATTTTTCTTGCAAATAGTATGCTAAGTGCAAAAATATTAATTTGAGAAAATACTGTATTCATAGAAATATTCTTATTTACAATGAAAACTAAATATCATGTCCTTCTGCCATTTCTTTAAGCATAAATTTTTAAATGACTTCTATGAAAACAGACTTGTGCAATCCTAGAATCGATTTCTTAATGCTGCCCAAGATTAAATATTTTTTAGGGGCAGGCATGTCACTGTTGATCAAAATTTAGGGGTCAGTAAATACTCATGTGTATTTGGGGCGGGTCCACAAAGTTAATCCGATTCTTGAAGAGATTATTAATCCTTGAAAAAACTTTAAATTTTCTGCACACTGTTTTAGCCTCAAGTACCCTCTTTAGATCCTGGTCCTCAGTCAGTTACTGATCTGATGGCTGTGTAACATCTGAAGAGCAAATAAGTATTTCCTTATGACTTTGTCTAATTTGCTCACAGAATTCAATAAAACAGCTTTCCTTCCCTAGCATTGCAGTCTAAGTGACTCAAGTAAACAGACCCCTGAGAACAGAAAGTCTGGAGAAGGTAGAAAATAAGAACTGGAAGAGGAGGCACAGCAGCATGGCAGGCCTGCATTTGTAGCTGATTTGGCCTGGGGGTTGCTGCTATTCTAGAAGAATGGCAGTGTGAGCCTCCTTCCCGCTCTACGCCCAGGATTGCCGCATGCTAGGGTACACTGTCTTGTTTCAGTACCGGGTATGGTCAGATTTTGCTAGGATATTAGATACAGAAGAGTAGATATTTTGTAAAAGGTTAATATGAAATATTCAGAATAAACTATGTAGAGATCAAAGGATAGAAAAATACAGATAAGACCTTAAAGGAGACATGGGCTATAGTTGAAAGTTCTAACAGACATATAATTTTAGTCCTGGTAATAGAGGTGAAAGAGCATGAGGTATAAGCATTATTTTGAAGAGATGATGGCCAAGAATTTTCCAAAAGTTAATAAGACCACAGGTTAAAGCACAATAAATGATGAAAAATGGACCTGAACTCATCTTCATAAAGCTTTTGAAATCCAACATGAAAAAGTCATAGAAATAATAAAGCAGTCAGACAAAAAGACTATTAACTTTAAAGAAGCAACATTAAGGACTGAATTTTGAACAGAGATATAGAATGAAAAGCTTTAAACAGCTGATAGAAAATTATAGCCCATCCAGAATTCTATACTTTGCGAAAATTTTCTTCGACCTAAGGCAAAAGCGACTTGGTTGTCCAGTTACTCAGTACTCTCTCAAGTAGAGTATGCTGCCTCTCGCCAGTGTCAAATGGCCGAGATTCAAAAAAATTTGTGCATGAGCCTGCTGACATCTCAGCCGACATGCTGAAACTATTTTTTAGATTGGCATATTCATCTGAAAAATGGCAGGTCTAAATTCAGGGAACTATTTGCTGCGGTACTTAAAATGTATCCTAAGTAATTAAAAATCAGCTATATTAAGATTGGGTTCTTTGAATTTAAAAGGTTGTATTTTAATTTCTAAAATGCAAGGTAAATTTTAAAGAATCTTTTATATTGAAACTATTTGTTCAAATTCAGAAACCATGAGACTTACTAATTTTGAACATGATTTTGTAATGCAAGAAAATATTCAAAAGACAATTAAATTGATCAGTGGTTTTAAGTGGAGTTATGAAATCCACTGCTTATTGTATAACACATAGCTTTGTGAAAGCAAAGACAAGTACCTCATTAACAGAGGAGAAATTTAAATTCAGCAAAAGCCAGCTTAAAGAGAAACAGTTTTCCCTTATTAATGCTTTCACCAGTTCCTTCCTTAGTCCGTGCAGTTATGTTTCAGACTGATAATCAAGCTACTAATTCATAAATAAATTAGATGATATGGATAAAAATGAGCATAAAATGTCATTTCCAGACAAAAAAAGCAGAATGTTGATCACTAAGAATCTTGCATTAGAGAGTTGTATTTATCCTTTAGGTAGAAGAAGAAAAAAATGATCTCAGGCTTAACTTTAGAACTGCAGGAAGTAAATGTGTAGTAAATTTAAGGAAATCTGAATGTATAAAACATTCACTGTACTGCCTTTTGGGGACTGTATGTAGAGAGTTAAAAATATAAAAAGTGAAACAGGAAGTAAATAAATGAAGTTAAAATGGACAGTAAGCTTTTATTGTCTAATAAATTAATAATAAGGGATAAATTTTAATAGATTTGGAACCAAGAAACGTGCTGTAATCTCTGTCACTAAAATTTGGGGAATATAGTTGATGTACCTTACATACTTGTATGAAAATAGAAGTAAAACTGCTTGAAAGTATTTTAAGAAGGGAGTACATTATAAGCACATATGGAAATGTCATAACAAAACCCCCTTGTGCAACTAATATATACTAATAAAAATGTTTTTAAGAACTGAGGAAGAATAAATAATTAACAAATTAATGAGGTAAATGGTGCTAACAGAAAATGCTGACTCCAGGAAAAGGCCGTGAAGAAGCGTTAGCACAGCGGGGTGCCCAAGACCGCTTGCCATAGAAAACCCTGTTTGGGAACGTGACCCTTGGGGTGTCTGGAGACTTGGGTTTTGAGAAGGTTCTCACCACCCCTCCTCAACTGGTGAGAGTGAGTTGTGCCTAAACAGTTTGTAAAAACAATTTGGTTTATTTGGAACATTATATTCCATCTGAAATTTTGGTGTGTGGACACTGGTGAGCTTCCCTGGTGACAGCATTTCGCAAGTATTGTCACAACTCACTCCTGAGGGAATTACGCATGTGCCACGTGACTCCCTTGGGAGAGGATTTTGGAAGCTCGCCCCTAGTCTCCCTGTTTGCATCCCCATGTGTCATTTTCCTTCTCCAGCTTTGTTCTGCATCCTTTCTCTCAAGTAAGTCATAGCCATGAATGTGACTATGTGCCCTTCCTAAAAACCCATCTCACTTGGGGGTCACTGTGAAGCCCCAACACAGAAGCAAAGAGGAGAGAAAAGAAAATGCAAAACAAAGAGGACAAACCTAATGATATTAGTTGTAGTAAGCACAAGGGAACCATTTACCAAAATAGATGATGTACTAGAACTAAAATATCAGCGGATTGTTAAAGGGCTTAATTCGTACACAGTATGTTCTACTGTGTAATTAAACTAAAACTTAAAAAAATTCACTAGACCATCTTTGTATATTTACATATTTTAAAATGTATTTCTACATAACCCTTAGCCCCAAAAGTAATGAAAATTGAAGTTAGAAAGTATTTTAAATATCAGGCTGGAGGAGAACTCAGTGGTACAGTGTTTGCCTAGTATGATAAGCCCTGTCATCTTCTATCCCTGGCACTGCCAGAAAACAAAGACAACAAAACAAAAAGGCAAAGTAAGTGTTTTGAACTGAGTGATAATGAAAGTACCTCTTAGTAAACATAGGACTGAAGTGATGCCAACTTGCAGCGCACAGACAGCTCCAGCTCCTGTCACTCTCACCCCTCTTGCCTACCAAACTGTCAGAACCAACTTTGTAAAAACTCTGACAACACCCAAAGGCTCACAGCAACCAAGTAAATGCCAATAAGGACAAACAAATCAAGATAAGGACCACTTAAAACTTTGTGCCTTTTCACTTGTTCTCACCCCTTCCCTTCCCAGCTCAGGGCAGACTTGAAGATTGTAGCCTATACTCCCAGTGTGACACTGGGTCCCTGATTCAGGAGGGAGCAGAGCATAGCTTATTTTCAACTTACTGCTGATGGATCTCTGTTCTAATGTACCTGAAGGCTACCTGGAGGACTGACACAGGGGTGAACCCCTATGGCTCTGAGCTAGGGGTTCATCTAGCTCAGAACTCACTTAGGCTAGAAGAACAAATCTCTGAGAAGGATTTAATATCCAAAATACATGAATAACTTCTGTGATTCAACAAAATACCCAATTCAAAATTAGACAAAGCATGTAAACAGATATTTCTCCCAGAAGATACACAATGAGCAATAAGCACATGAAAAAATACTCAAGCTCTTAGTCACGAGGGAAATGAAAATCAGAGCCCCAACCAGGTACCACGTCACATGCATTAGGACAGTTACAGTAAGACCAATGGAAAACAGTGAGTACTTGCACTCAAATGGAAACCTGTGTGCCTGTTCAAAGCAGTGTCATTACGGGAGCCAAAAGGGGGAAGTGACCTGAGTGTCCTTGAGCACGTACGTGGATAAACAAAATGTGGTACGTACACACAGGACCATCATTCAGTTAAAGAAGTGAAGTCCTGGCTCATGCTGACCTGCCAGTGAACCGCGAAACACCTCATGCTAAATGAAGTGAGTCCAACAAAGAAGGACAAATCATGTATCATTCCACTTACGTGAAATATCTAGGATAGACAAGTAGACAAAAAGGTAGATTAGGAATTACAGGGAGAGGAGGAACAGGGAGGCATTGCTTAGTGGGTACAGCATTTCTATTTGGAGTGATGAAAAAGTTTTGGAAGTGGTGTTGGTTTCAGAACATTGTGAATGTAATTAACACCAGTAAAACTTACACTTAAAATTGCTGAAACAGGGCTGGGTTGTAACTCAAGTTGTAGAGCCTGCCTACCAAGTGCAAGACCTGAGTTCAAATGCCAGTACCGAAAAAAAATTGTTAAAACAGCAGTTTCTCAGTATTTATTACAGTACAGTTACAGGATTAAAAGACCACCCAAAATCTTGTGGGATGTTGCTAAGCTGCTCTTCAAGAGTAAATTTAAATCTGAAATGACTATGTTTGAAATGACCATCAGCAAATTTCTATCTGCAATGATTACAAAAGGAATATAGCAGGAGTGCAATTATAAAGATAAAAGTAGAAATAGAACATAAACGTAGAGCAGAAGCAGCAAAGGCCAAGAAATATGCCCTTAAAAGATGTAAAGTTGATAACCTCCTGACAATAATGAGAAAGAGATTATGTGCATAAATAATCGATTTTAAGAATGATATCACTAGATGATGCAGACATTTAATCATAGCAGGATATTGTAAACAATTTATGCAAATAAATTCAAAAATTTAAATGAAATAAATTGCTACATAGCACATTTTACCCAACTAACTGGCATAAGACAAAACAGAAATAAAATACAACATTTGTTTCTTTAAATTTTACAGATAATACATCTACCAGGTAAAACTTGTCCACAAATCTACAGGGCTTTGTGAATTTTACCAGACATTCAGGAAGAAGTAACACCAATTTTACATAATTTTGCAAAGCATAAAAAACAGGGAGCATCTTCCAATTTAAACATCTAAGTGCCTGAATAGGATACTATAGAACAAGTAGAGATTAAGTTTTCTCTCAAACGTGTTTGCTGTAATCTGAAATATTTTAGTCAATATCAAATCTATTGGTATGTAGGAAAGATTACACATCCTAATTGAATTTAAATTATTCCAGAAATATAAGACTGATTTAACACTAAAAGTCAGTAAGTGTAGCTTGTATGTTAACACAATCATAGGCAGGAAAAGCCAATTAATACGAATTAATATTACTCTATTATTAAAACAAAGTTTAGCCAACTGAAAATAAAAGGAAACTTACAGAAACCTACTTAATGGCAAAATGTTACATATTTTTCCCTCTGACATTGAGAAGACAGGAACACCTGCTCTTAAAAAACAATTGCTAGTAATTGTTGTATTATACCTACTAACCATTGACGTAAGGCAAGAAGAGAAATGAAAGGTGTTATAATTGGTAGTAAAGAAATAAAATTTTCATTATTCTCAGCTAGATTGTGCGTGTATAAGATCAAAAGAACTTACAGATAAATAAGAATGATTTTATTGGTGTGGTTGATACGAAGCCACTATTAATTGATTTCCTGTGAATCAACAATTAGAAAATGAAATTTGAAAAAAGTGATAATATGTACAAGAATATAAAAAATATCTACTGGAAGGTATAAACTACTATTTCAAAACAAAACACAGGAACTGAGGATGTAACTTAGTGGTAGTGCGCTTGCCTAGCATGTGTGAGGCCTTGGGTTTGATCCCCAGCACTGAAAAAAAAACCCCAAATTAAAAAAAAACACAAATATAAGCCATATTTGATAGACATTTTAAAAATGTAAGTGACTGGAAGGAACTATACCATGTTTATTGAAGACTCAGTATTGTAGAGATGTCAGTACTCTCCAAATTGATTTATGAATTTAGTGCTGTCTTAATAAGATCCCAACTAGCTGTATTTATTGTGATGTTTGACAAGCTAATTCTAAAGTGAGTTTGAAAATGCAAAGTATCAAAAATTGTTAAGATTTTCTTTAATGTTGTTTTCACAGAAGACCAAAACTGAAGACTTCTTCTCTAGGATATAATGGTTACAATGGTTAAGATAGTGAGATACTGGCACAGAACACACAAGTAGATGAATGTAACAAAATAGAGCAATCCTTCTCAATCAGAGCATTTAAGCCCTGATGTCCAAGGCATCCATTAAAACATAATGAATTACCTATTTCTCCTGTGGCTCTAAAATGATACTGGTTGTATACGGTCTTTGAGAACATAAAAATGTAATCAATTTTCTGTGAAGCTTAATTCTCTTGGGATCCTCAAATTTGTATTTTTTTTTCCACAGTCTTGAACTCAGAGAACTGGAGCAGAAATTAAAAGCAGCTTACATGAATAAAGAGAGGGCAGCCCAGATTGCTGAAAAGGATGCAATTAAATTTGAGCAAATGGTAATATTACTTCTGTTCATTATGTTTTTTAAATGTTTTTAGCTTCATTTAGAAAACCAAAAATATCGGTTTTTGGAGAATTGTTGTCTTCTAGAAAGAAATTACACTGTTAGACTTTCCCAATACCAGGCATCAAACATCTTCAGTGATTTCATATGGAACTCTGTTTAACCTAGTATTAGAGCTTTCAGAGGTCCAGGTAGCTCACATCCTTCTTTGTGCTGACTGTCATTAGCATACTGCTAATGGTGATAACCTGAGGTGAGGCAGGTGGTAGAAAAAGATGGGGAAACTTTGTTGCCTAAGCCACTTAGGTCTATCCTTTCAGTAATAAAAATAGAGCACAAGGTACTATTTGTCCAGTGGTTTGTAGTTTTTTAATCATCCTGATAGTTGAGGTTATTCAAAGCCATTGTAGACATTTTAATCTGACTCCTAAAAGAATTGTTCCTATTTTCTTTTTTTTTATTTTAATTTTTTTATTATTCATATGTGCATACAATGCTTGGGTCATTTCTCCCCCCTGCTCCCACCCCCTCCCTTACCACCCACTCTGCCCCCTTCCTCTCCCCCCCCCAATACCCAGCAGAAACTATTTTGCCCTTATTTCTAATTTTGTTGAAGAGAGAGTATAGGCAATAATAGGAAGGAACAAGGGTTTTTGCTGGTTGAGATAAGGATAGCCAAACAGGGAGTTGACTCTCATTAATTTCTTGTGCGTGTGTGTTACCTTCTAGGTTAATTCTTTTTTTTTCTTTTCTTTTTTTGTTTTTTCCTTTTTCTTTTATTATTCATATGTGCATACAAGGCTTGGTTCATTTCTCCCCCCCTGCCCCCACCTCCTCCCTTACCACCCACTCCGCCCCCTCCCTCTCCCCCCCCAATACCCAGCAGAAACTATTTTGCCCTTATTTCTAATTTTGTTATAGAGAGAGTATAAGCAATAATAGGAAGGAACAAGGGTTTTGCTGGTTGAGATAAGGATAGCTATACAGGGCATTGACTCACATTGATTTCCTGTGTGTGGGTGTTACCTTCTAGGTTAATTCTTTTTGATCTAACCTTTTCTCTAGTTCCTGGTCCCCTTCTCCTATTGGCCTCAGTTACTTTTAAGGTATCTGCTTTAGTTTCTCTGCATTGAGGGCAACAAATGCTAGCTAACTTTTTTAGGTGTCTTACCTATCCTCATATCTCCCTTGTGTGCACTCGCTTTTATCTTGTGATCAAAGTTCAATCCCCTTGTTGTGTTTGCCCTTGACCTAATGTCCACATATGAGGGAGAACATACGATTTTTGGTCTTTTGGGCCAGGCTAACTTCACTCAGAATGATGTTCTCCAATTCCATCCATTTACCAGCATATGATAACATTTCATTCTTCTTCATGGCTGCATAAAATTCTATTGTGTATAGATACCACATTTTCTTAATCCATTTGTCAGTGCTGGGGCATCTTGGCTGTTTCCATAACTTGGCTATTGTGAATAGTGCCGCAATAAACATGGGTGTGCAGGTGCCTCTGGAGTAACCTGTGTCACAGTCTTTTGGGTATATCCCCAAGAGTGGTATTGCTGGATCAAATGGTAGATCAATGTTTAGCTTTTTAAGTAGCCTCCAAATTTTTTTCCACAGTGGTTGTACTAGTTTACATTCCCACCAACAGTGTAAGAGGGTTCCTTTTTCCCCTGCATCCTTGCCAACACCTGTTGTTGGTGGTGTTGCTAATGATGGCTATTCTAACAGGGGTGAGGTGGAATCTTAGTGTGGTTTTAATTTGCATTTCCTTTATTGCTAGAGATGGTGAGCATTTTTTCATGTTTTTTGGCCATTTGAATTTCTTCTTTTGAGAAAGTTCTGTTTAGTTCACTTGCCCATTTCTTTATTGGTTCATTAGTTTTGGGAGAATTTAGTTTTTTAAGTTCCCTATATAGTCTGGTTATCAGTCCTTTGTCTGATGTGTAGCTGGCAAATATCTTCTCCTACTCTGTGGGTGTTCTCTTCAGTTTAGAGACCATTTTTTTGATGAACAGTAGCTTTTTAGTTTTATGAAGTCCCATTTATCTATGCTAAATCTTAGTTGCTGTGTTGCTGGGGTTCCATTGAGAAAGTTCTTACCTATACCTGTTAACTCCAGAGTATTTCCTACTCTTTCCTGTATCAACTTTAGAGTTTGTGGTCTGATAGCAAGATCCTTGATCCATTTTGAGTTAATCTTGGTATAGGGTGATATACATGGATCTAGTTTCAGTTTTTTGCAGACTGCTAACCAGTTTTCCCAGCAGTTTTTGTTGAAGAGGCTGCTTTTTCTTCATCATATATTTTTAGCACTTTTGTCAAAGACAAGTTGGTTATAGTTGTGTGGCTTCATATCTGGGTCCTCTATTCTGTTCCACTGGTCTTCATGTCTGTTTTTGTGCCAGTACCATGCTGTTTTTGTTGTTATTGCTTTGTAATATAGTTTGAAGTCAGGTATTGTGATACCTCCAGCATTGTTCTTTTGACTGAGTATTGCCTTGGCTATTCGTGGCCTCTTGTGTTTCCATATAAATTTAACCATAGATTTTTCAATCGCTTTCATGAATGTCATTGGAATTTTGATGGGAATTGCATTAAACATGTAGATTACTTTTGGTAGTATAGACGTTTTTACTATGTTGATTCTACCAATCCATGAGCATGGGAGATCTCTCCACTTTCTATAGTCTTCCTCAATCTCTTTCTTCAGAAGTGTATAGTTTTCCTTGTAGAGGTCTTTCACATCTTTTGTTAGGTTTACACCTAGGTATTTGATTTTCATTGAGCTATGGTAAATGGAATTGTTTTCATATATTCTTTTTTAGTTTGTTCATTATTAGTGTATAGAAATGCTAATAATTTTTCTATGTCGATTTTATATCCTGCTACCTTGCTGTAGCTATTGATGGTATCTAGGAGCTTCTGAGTAGAGTTTTTTGGGTCTTTTAGGTATAGGATCATGTCGTCTGCAAATAGGGATATTTTGACAGTTTCTTTACCTATTTGTATTCCTTTTATTCCTTCTTCTTGCCTAATTGCTCTGGCTAGGAATTCCAGTTCTATGTTGAATAGGAGTGGAGATAGTGGGCATCCTTGTCTGGTTCCTGATTTTAGAGGGACTGATTTCAGTTTTTCTCCGTTAAGTATAATGCTGGCTGTAGATTTGTCATATATAGCTTTTATAATGTTGAGGTAGTTTCCTTCTATTCCTAGTTTTCTTAGAGCTTTTATCATGAAATGGTGTTGGGTCTTACCTAAAGCTTTTTCTGCATCTACTGAGATGATCAAGTGGTTTTTTTCTTTGCTTCTGTTAATGTGGTTTATTACGTTTATTTTCGTATGTTGAACCACCCCTGCATTCCTGGGATGAAGCCTACTTGGTCGTGGTGAATAATCTTTTTGATGTGTTGTTGAATTCGGTTTGCCGTTATTTTGTAGAGGATTTTTGCATCAGTGTTCATTAAGGAGATTGGCCTATAGTTCTCCTTTTTGTAGGTATCTTTGCCTGGTTTTGGGATAAGTGTAATACTGGCTTCATAAAATGTGTTAGGCAGTTTTCCTTCCCTTTCTATTTCATGGAACAGTTTAAGGTGGGTTGGTATCAGTTCTTCTTTAAAGGTCTGATAGAATTCAGCAGAATTCATCAGGTTCTGGACTTTTCTTTTTGGGGAGATTCTTTTTTTTTTTTCATTTTTCTTTTATTATTCATATGTGCATACAAGGCTTGGTTTATTTCTCCCCCCTGCCCCCACCCCCTCCCTTACCACCCACTCCACCCCCTCCCGCTCCCCCCCTCAATACCCAGCAGAAACTATTTTGCCCTTATCTCTAATTTTGTTGTAGAGAGAGTATAAGCAATAATAGGAAGGAACAAGGGGTTTTGCTGGTTGAGATAAGGATAGCTATACAGGGCATTGACTCACATTGATTTCCTGTGCATGGGTGTTACCTTCTAGGTTAATTCTTTTTAATCTAACCTTTTCTCTAGTTCCTGGTCCCCTTTTCCTATTGGCCTCAGTTGCTTTAAGGTATCTGCTTTAGTTTCTCTGCATTAAGGGCAACAAATGCTAGCTAGTTTTTTAGGTGTCTTACCTATCCTCACCCCTCCCTTGTGTGCTCTCGCTTTTATCATGTGCTCATAGTCCAATCCCCTTGTTGTGTTTGCCCTTGATCTAATATCCACATATAAGGGAGAACATACGATTTTTGGTCTTTTGAGCCAGGCTAACCTCACTCAGAATGATGTTCTCCAATTCCATCCATTTACCAGCGAATGATAACATTTCGTTCTTCTTCATGGCTGCATAAAATTCCATTGTGTATAGATACCACATTTTCTTAATCCATTCATCAGTGCTGGGGCATCTTGGCTGTTTCCATAACTTGGCTATTGTGAATAGTGCCGCAATAAACATGGATGTGCAGGTGCCTCTGGAGTAACAGTCTTTTGGGTATATCCCCAAGAGTGGTATTGCTGGATCAAATGGTAGATCGATGTCCAGCTTTTTAAGTAGCCTCCAAATTTTTTTCCAGAGTGGTTGTACTAGTCTACATTCCCACCAACAGTGTAAGAGGGTTCCTTTTTCCCCGCATCCTCGCCAACACCTGTTGTTGGTGGTGTTGCTGATGATGGCTATTCTAACAGGGGTGAGGTGAATCTTAGTGTGGTTTTAATTTGCATTTCCTTTATTGCTAGAGATGGTGAGCATTTTTTCATGTGTTTTCTGGCCATTTGAATTTCTTCTTTTGAGAAAGTTCTGTTTAGTTCACATGCCCATTTTTTTATTGGTTCATTAGTTTTGGGAGAATTTAGTTTTTTAAGTTCCCTGTATATTCTGGTTATCAGTCCTTTGTCTGATGTATAATTGGCAAATATTTTCTCCCACTCTGTGGGTGTTCTCTTCAGTTTAGAGACCATTTCTTTTGATGAACAGTAGCTTTTTAGTTTTATGAGGTCCCATTTATCTATGCTATCTCTTAGTTGCTGTGCTGCTGGGGTTTCATTGAGAAAGTTCTTACCTATACCTACTAACTCCAGAGTATTTCCTACTCTTTCTTGTATCAACTTAAGAGTTTGGGGTCTGATATTAAGATCCTTGATCCATTTTGAGTTAATCTTGGTATAGGGTGATATACATGGATCTAGTTTCAGTTTTTTGCAGACTGCTAACCAGTTTTCCCAGCAGTTTTTGTTGAAGAGGCTGCTATTTCTCCATCGTATATTTTTAGCTCCTTTGTCAAAGATAAGTTGCTTATAGTTGTGTGGCTTCATATCTGGATCCTCTATTCTGTTCCACTGGTCTTCATGTCTGTTTTTGTGCCAGTACCATGCTGTTTTTATTATTATTGCTTTGTAATATAGTTTGAAGTCAGGTATTGTGATACCTCCTGCATTGTTCTTTTGACTGAGTATTGCCTTGGCTATTCGTGGCCTCTTGTGTTTCCATATAAATTTAACAGTAGATTTTTCAATCTCTTTGATGAATGTCATTGGAATTTTGATGGGAATTGCATTAAACATGTAGATTACTTTTGGGAGTATTGACATTTTTACTATGTTGATTCTACCAATCCATGAGCATGGGAGATCTCTCCACTTTCTATATTCTTCCTCAATCTCTTTCTTCAGAAGTGTATAGTTTTCCTTGTAGAGGTCTTTCACATCTTTTGTTAGGTTTACACCTAGGTATTTGATTTTTTTTGAGGCTATTGTAAATGGAATTGTTTTCAAACATTCTTTTTCCGTTTGCTCATTGTTAGTGTATAGAAATGCTAATGATTTTTCTATGTTGATTTTATATCCTGCTACCTTGCTATAGCTATTGATGATGTCTAGAAGCTTCTGAGTAGAGTTTTTTGGGTCTTTAAGGTATAGGATCATGTCGTCTGCAAATAGGGATATTTTGACAGTTTCTTTACCTATTTGTATTCCTTTTATTCCTTCTTCTTGCCTAATTGCTCTGGCTAGGAATTCCAGTACTATGTTGAATAGGAGTGGAGATAGTGGGCATCCTTGTCTGGTTCCTGATTTTAGTGGGAATGGTTTTAATTTTTCTCTGTTAAGTATAATGCTGGCTGTAGGTTTGTCATATATAGCTTTTATAATGTTGAGGAACTTTCCTTCTATTCCTAGTTTTCTTAGAGCTTTTATCATGAAATGATGTTGGATCTTATCAAAGGCTTTTTCTGCATCTATTGAGATGATCAAGTGGTTTTTGTCTTTGCTTCTGTTAATGTGGTTTATTACGTTTATTGATTTTCGTATGTTGAACCACCCCTGCATCCCTGGGATGAAGCCTACCTGGTCGTGGTGAATAATCTTTTTGATGTGTTGCTGAATTCGATTTGCCATTATTTTGTTGAGGATTTTTGCATCAGTGTTCATTAAGGAGATTGGCCTATAGTTCTCCTTTTTGGAGGTGTCTTTGCCTGGTTTTGGGATAAGTGTAATACTGGCTTCATAAAATGTGTTTGGCAGTTTTCCTTCCCTTTCTATTTCATGGAACAGTTTAAGGAGGGTTGGTATCAGTTCTTCTTTAAAGGTCTGATAGAATTCAGCAGAGAATCCATCAGGTCCTGGACTTTTCTTTTTGGGGAGACTCTTGATTGCTGCTTCAATTTCATTTTGTGTTATAGGTCTATTCAGGTGATTAATTTCCTCTTGGTTCAGTTTTGGATGATCATATGTATCTAGAAATCTGTCCATTTCTTTGAGATTTTCAAATTTATTTGAATATAGGTTCTCAAAGTAGTCTCTGATGATTTCCTGGACTTCCATGGTGTTTGTTGTTATCTCCCCTTTTGCATTCCTGATTTTACTAATTTGGGTTTTTTCTCTCCTCATTTTAGTCAGGTTTGCCAGGGGTCTATCGATCTTGTTTATTTTTTCAAAGAACCAACTTTTTGTTTCATTAATTCTTTGTATGGTTTTTTTGGTTTCTATTTCGTTGATTTCAGCTCTTATTTTTATTATTTCTCTCCTTCTATTTGTTTTGGGATTTGCTTGTTCTTGTTTTTCTAGGAGTTTGAGATGTATCATTAGGTCATTGATTTGGGATCTTTCAATCTTTTTAATATATGCACTCATGGCTATAAACTTTCCTGTCAGGACTGCCTTAGCTGTGTCCCATAGGTTCCGGTAGGTTGTGTTTTCATTTTCATTGACTTCTAGGAACTTTTTAATTTCGTCTTTTATTGCATCAATGATCCATTCTTCATTAAGTAATGAGTTATTTAGTTTCCAGCTGTTTGCATGTTTTTTGTCTTTACTTTTGTTGTTGAGTTCTACTTTTACTGCATTGTGGTCAGATAGTATGCATGGTATTATTTCTATTTTCTTGTATTTGCTGAGGCTTGCTTTGTGCCCTAGGATATGATCTATTTTGGAGAAGGTTCCATGGGCTGCTGAGAAGAATGTATATTGTGTAGAGGTTGGATGAAATGTTCTGTAGACATCTACTAGGTCCACTTGATCTATTGCATATTTTAGATCTTGGATTTCTTTATTGAGTTTTTGTTTGGATGACCTATCTATTGATGATAATGGAGTGTTAAAGTCTCCCACAACCACTGTGTTGGCGTTTATATATGGTTTTAGGTCTTTCAGGGTATGTTTGATGAAATTGGGTGCGTTGACATTGGGTGCGTACAGATTGATGATTATTATTTCCTTTTGGTCTATTTCCCCTTTTATTAGTATGGAATGTCCTTCTTTATCTCGTTTGATCAATGTAGGTTTGAAGTCTACTTTGTCAGAGATAAGTATTGCTACTCCTGCTTGTTTTCGGGGGCCATTGGCTTGGTAAATCTTCTTCCAGCCTTTCATCCTAAGCATATGCTTATTTCTGTTGGTGAGATGAGTCTCCTGTAAGCAACAAATTGTTGGATCTTCTTTTTTAATCCATTTTGTCAAACGGTGTCTTTTGATGGGTGAATTAAGTCCATTAACATTAAGTGTTAGTACTGATAGGTATGTGGTGATTCCTGCCATTTTGTTATCTTAGTTGTTTGAAGTTTTGATTGTGTGTACCTAACTTGATGTTACTCTCTACTGTCTTGCTTTTTCTTATCCTGTGGTTTGGTGCTGCCTGCCTTTTCATGGTTAAGTTAGGTGTCACTTTCTGTGTGCAGGATCCCTTGCAGAATCTTTTGTAATGGTGGCTTTGTGGTCACATATTGTTTTAGTTTCTGCTTATCATGGAAGACTTTTATTGCTCCATCTATTTTGAATGATAGCTTTGCTGGGTAGAGTATCCTGGGGTTGAAGTTATTTTCATTCAGTGCCCGGAAGATTTCACCCCACGCTCTTCTTGCTTTTAATGTTTCTGTTGAGAAGTCTGCTGTGATTTTGATGGGTTTACCTTTGTATGTTACTTGTTTTTTCTCTCTTGCAGCCTTCAATATTCTTTCCTTAGTTTCTGAACTTGTTTTAATGATGATATGTCGTGGAGTAGTTCTATTTTGATCTGGTCTGTTTGGTGTCCTGGAGGCCTCTTGCATTTGTATGGGAATATCTTTCTCTAGATTTGGGAAATTTTCTGTTATTATTTTGTTGAATATATTACGCATTCCCTTCGCTTGCACCTCTTCTCCTTCTTCGATGCCCATGATTCTCAAGTTTGGTCTTTTGATGGAGTCAGTGAGTTCTTGCATTTTCTTTTCACAGGTCTTGAGTTGTTTAATTAGTAGTTCTTCAGTTTTTCCTTTAATTACCATTTCATCTTCAAGTTCTGAGATTCTGTCTTCTGTTTGTTCTATTCTGCTGGATTGGCCTTCCGTTTTGTTTTGCAGTTCTGTTTCGTTCTTTTTTCTGAGGTTTTCCATATCCTGGCTGTTTTCTTCTTTATTGTTGTCTATTTTTGTCCTGAGTTCATTTATCCATTTATTCATTGTGTTCTCTCTTTCACTTTGGTGTTTATACAGTGCTTCTATGGTTTCCTTTATTTCTTCTTTTGCTTTTTCAAATTCTCTATTTTTATTGTCTTGGAATTTCTTGAGTGTCTCCTGTACATTTTGGTTGACCCTATCCAGTATCATCTCTATAAAATTCTCATTGAGTACTTGTAGTATGTCTTCTTTTAAATTATTCTTGTAGGCTTCATTGGGTCCTTTGGCATAGTTTATCTTCATTTTGTTGGAGTCTGGCTCTGAGTTTCTGTTCTCTTCATTCCCCTCTGGTTCCTGTACTAATTTTTTGCTGTGGGGAAACTGGTTTCCTTGTTTTTTCTGTCTTCCTGTCATTGTCCTTGGTGTTGTTACTGTCCCTGTACTGTGTGTAATTAAGTATTTTCTAGCTTGTAATAATAACAATGGTAATATTGAGAATGGAAGAGTGAGCTGAGATGGAAAGCAAGAAGTTAAAGAAAAGGGGAGAACAGACATACAGACAAGAGGGAGAAAGCAGAACAAGGTATCAGACAAGAGAGTTTCAAAGGTATAAACAGGGAGTGTTAGTGTACTAATCGACAGTAAGCTGGTCCGCGTCTTCCCAAGCCGTATGGGCGCCGGCCACTGGCAGCCCGGGGGCCTCCTCAGTTCTCCGTTTAACGTGAAGTGGAGATTCTCTGCGCCGGCTGGAGATGTGGAGGAGTCAAAGTTATGCCTTTTCTCGGTGATTATGCCTGCAAAGTGTGTCTCCAGCGTCTCTCCAAGATTTCACTATAGGAGGGTCGCTTTCTGCTTCCTACCTCTAGCCGCCATCTTGGAATTCTGGGGAGATTCTTGATTGCTGCTTCAATTTCATTTTGTGTTATAGATCTATTCAGGTGATTAATTTCCTCTTGGTTCAGTTTTGGATGATCATATGTATCTAGAAATCTGTCCATTTCTTTAAGATTTTCAAATTTATTTGAATATAGGTTCTTGAAGTAGTCTCTGATGATTTCGTGGACTTCCACGGTGTTTGTTGTCATCTCCCCTTTTGCATTCTACTAATTTGGGTTTTTTCTCTCCTCATTTTAGTCAGGTTTGCAAGGGGTCTATCGATCTTGTTTATTTTTTCAAAGAACCAACTTTTTGTTCCATTAATTCTTTGTATGGTTTTTTTGGTTTCTATTTCATTGATTTCAGCTCGTATTTTTATTATTTCTCTCCTATTTGTTTTGGGATTTGCTTGTTCTTTTTTTTTTTCATTGTTTTATTATTCATATGTCCATACATTGTTCTTGTTTTTCTAGGAGTTTGAGATGTATCATTAGGTCATTGATATGGGATCTTTCAGTCTTTTTAATATATGTACTCATGGCTATAAACTTTCCTCTCAGGACTGTCTTAGCTGTGTCCCATAGGTTCTGGTAGGTTGTGTTTTCATTTTCATTGACTTCTAGGAACTTTTTAATTTCCTCTTTTATTTCATCAATGACCCATTGTTTATTAAGTAATGAGTTATTTAGTTTCTAGCTGTTTGCATGTTTTTTGTTTTTACTTTTGTAGTTGAGTTCTAGTTTTATTGCATTGTGATCAGAAATTATGCATGGTATAATTTCTATTTTCTTATATTTGCTGAGGCTTGCTTTGTGCCCTAGGATATGATCTATTTTGGAGAAGGTTCCATGGGCTGCTGAGAAGAATGTGTATTGTGTAGAGGTTGGATGAAATGTTCTGTAGACATCAAGTAGGTCCATTTGATCTATTGTACATTTTAGATCTTTGATTTCTTTATTGATTTTTGTTTGGATGACCTGTGTATTAATGATAATGGGTTGTCTCCCACAACCACTGTGTTGGAGTTAATATATGCTTTTAGGTCTTTCAGGGTATGTTTGATGAAATTGGGTGCGTTGACATTGGGTGTATATGGGTTGATAATTATTATTTCCTTTTGGTCTATTTCCCCTTTTATTAGTAGGGAGTGTCCTTCTTTATCTCGTTTGATCAATGTAGGTTTGAAGTCTACTTTGTCAGAGATAAGTATTGCTACTCCTGCCTGTTTTTGGGGGCCATTGGCTTGGTAAATCTTCTTCCAGCCTTTCATCCTAAGCGTATGTTTATTTCTGTCGGTGAGATAGGTCTCCTGTAAGCAACAAATTGTTGGATCTTTCTTTTTAATCCATTTCATCAAGCAGTGCCTTTTGATGGGTGAATTAAATCCGTTAACATTAAATGTTAGTACTGATAGGTATGTGGTGATTCCTGTCATTTAGTTGTCTTAGTTGTTTGAAGGTTTGATTGTGTGTACCTAAGTTGAGGTTACTCTTTACTGTCTTGCTTTTTCTTTTCCTGTAGTTTGTTGCTGCCTGTCCTTTCATGGTTAAGTTGGGTTTCACTTTCTGTGTGCAGAATCCCTTGCAGAATCCTTTGTAGTGGTGGCTTTGTGGTCACATATTGTTTTAGTTTCTGCTTATCATAGAAGACTTTTATTGCTCCATCTATTTTGAATGATAGTTTTGCTGGGTAGAGTATCCTGGGGTTGAAGTTATTTTCATTCAGTGCCCAGAAGATCTCACCCCACGCTCTTGTTGCTTTTAATGTTTCTGTTGAGAAGTCTGCTGTGATTTTGATGGGTTTAACCTTTGTATATTACTTGTTTTTTCTCTCTTACAGCCTTCAATATTCTTTCCTTAGTTTCTGAACTTGTTGTTTTAATGATGATATGTCATGGGGTAGTTCTATTTTGATGTGGTCTGTTTGGTGTTCTGGAGGCCTCTTGTGTCTGTATGGGATTATCTTTCTCTAGATTTGGGAAATTTCCCGTTATTATTTTCTTAAATATATTACGCATTCCCTTTGCTTGTACCTCTTTTCCTTCTTCGATGCCCATGATTCTCAAGTTTGTTCTTTTGATCGAGTCAGTGAGTTCCTGCATTTTCTTTTCACAGGTCTTGAGTTGTTTAATAGTTCTTCGGTTGTTCCTTTAATTACCATTTCATCTTCAAGTTCTGAGATTCTGTCTTCTGTTTGTTCTATTCTGCTGGATTGGCCTTCCGTTTTGTTTTGCAATTCTGTTTCATTCTTTTTTCTGAGGTTTTCCATATCCTGGGTTGTTTCCTCTTTAATGTTGTCTATTTTTGTCCTGAGTTCATTTATCTCTTTATTAATCGTGTTCTCTGTTTCATTTTGGTGTTTATACAGTGCTTCTATGGTTTCCTTTATTTCTTCTTTTGCTTTTTCAAATTCTCTATTTTTGTTGTCTTGGAATTTCTTGAGTGTCTCCTGTACATTTTGGTTGACCATATCCAGTATCATCTCTATAAAATTCTTATTGAGTACTTGTAGTATGTCTTCTTTTAAATTATTCTTGTGGGCTTCATTGGGTTCTTTGGTATAGTTTATCTTCATTTTGTTGGAGTCTGGATCTGAGTATCTGTTTTCTTCATTCCCCTCTGGTTCCTGTACTAATTTTTTGCTGTGGGGAAACTGGTTTCCCTGTTTTTTGTCTTCCCATCATTGCTCTTGGTGTTGTTATTGTCCCTGTACTGTGTGCAATTAAGTATTTTCTGGCTGTAATAATAGCACTAATGATATTTAGAATGGAAGGTTGAGAGGGGATGGAAAGCAAAGAAGTTAAAGGAAAAGGGAAAAACAAATAATCAAGTAGAAAAAAACCAAAACAAAACAAAGAAACAAACAAAAAAAGTTTCGAAGATATAAACAGGAAGAGACAGTATACTAATCAACCGTAAACTGAAAAGGCATTAGAGAGACAGAGAGAGGATTGCAAATAAAACATAAAAAGAATAAAGAATAAAAATTAAAAGTAAGTAAATGAAAGAAATATGTATATATAAAAATGAATTAAAATAAGATGAAAAATAGAAAATTTAAAAAAAATACAAAAAACTAAAAATACCCAAAAACCTCCAAGTTCAAATGCAATGAAGTTTCAGTATTAATAATTTGGGTGTCCGTCTCAGTCTCCAGTCCTGGAGATGGTGCCTCAGATGTTGTTCTGTAGCTGTCTCATCAAAGGGGACGCATAAAGTAGAACAAAACGACACACACACACACACAAAAAAAACCCCACCAAGTGTCCCAAGTTCAAATGCAATACAGTTTCAGTAAGTTTTTCAGCATGCAGGTGTAGTTTGGTTGTTTTCTCATCAAAAGTAGGGAGAGAGAAAAAAAAGCATCTGGAGACAGTTCTGAGAGTAGTATCTGTGGCTGTGGCTTGCCTGCCCGCTGCTGTCAGCCTGCTGTAGCTGGCAGCGTTACTTATGCAGATCTCTGGGGTGAGCTTAGCACTCACCTGGCCCTGCAGGCTTTGTTTATCCAGAGTTCTCCTGTGTGTGAGCTGCTGCTCCAAGCTTTCCCCTTTCCAAGCACACTGGGGGAGGTCACACTGCACCCGCTTTCTCAGGCCTGCATGTTTATTTACAGCTCATGTGGGAATTGGGTCTTCCCCCCTCTCCTGTGGAGTTTTCCTCCCTCCGCCACTCTCACAAGCTTTCCCGCTCCTGGTTGCTGGTTGCTCGCCCCCACTCCCACCCTCTCCGGCCAGGCCCAGCTTGTTTATTTAGAGTTCCGGGAGGGATTCCTCCCCCCGCTCTTTGGCACTCAGGGCACCCCACCCTCTTTGCTACGTGTCTTTATTGTTCTTATTGCTTATTACTAAGTTTCTCTTTTTTCCCTGGGTGGGGGTCAGTCTGTCCAGGGGGATATGCTGATCTGGCCCAGGGTTGTCTGTGGGAGTACCGTGTACCACTTAGCTCACCTTGTGGTCCATGTCTTCCCAAGCCGTCTGGGCGCGGGTGACTGGCGGCCCTCCTGGTTTCTCCATTCAATGTGAAGTGGAGATTCTTGGTGCTGGCTGGATGTGTGGCGGGGTCAAAGTTTTGCCTCTTCTCAGTGGCCTTGCCTGCAAGGTGTGTCTCCAGTGTCTCTCCAAGATTTCACTTTAGGAGACACGCTTTTTGCTTCCTCCCTCTAGCCGCCATCTTGGAAATCCCCCAAAGTTGTTCCTATTTTCTAAATGAAAATTGACCCACACACTTGGAGCCAAATACTTCTGTCAGGATATCTAGGTACTAGTTTTGGCTCTGTCTCCCATAGTTTTCTTTTCTCTAAAAGAGAACATTGTATTTTTGTAAGTGTACTAATCTATATGTAAGATTTTGTCATTTTGTATTTTTTAAAGCACTTAGTACAACATGTAGAAAGAAAAGAAACAAATCTGATTAAGTAACATTAACAGGGTATATTACAGAAGGCATCAGTTACATCCGGAATGACAATCAGCATTCAATGACAATCAGCATTCCTATTCCACTCTCTTTGATGGTGCTAAATCATTCCTGAATTTGGGTTGTGATCTTAAAACCAAAGGATGATTTTAAAAATTGCTCCAGTACATTTAATTTAAATTTTATTTTATTAAGTGATTTTAAATGCTCAAAACAATTAAGGGGTTTAATCCACCCAAGAAAAGAACTGTTTCTAACTAAGCAAGAATGGTATTCAGTGAATTAAAAACTGCAGAAAACAGGCACAGAAACTTATGTGACCTTTGTAAGTTGAAGTTTGTACCTCAGCTATATAAAAGGGCCCTTAATAAACCAGAAGGAGGAAATTCAAGGGCTATCACAGGAACCAAAGTTTTGCCTGGTAGAAACTTGAGAGGTGTTCAGTCACTTAATAGCAGACCTGGAGAGAGACAGTACTACAGATACTATAGTGCTATAGACACCAGCTGACAAACAGTGGGGCTCAAAACTATGAAAGTGCCTAGATCAACTTCTGAATAGCAGGAAAGATGGGTACCGCTTTAGCAGTTAAAATAGTTATTAATAATGTTTTTGTATATTTTTTTGAATCTTGACTTAATTATTCTTAGCAGGTGATGCCCTGAGAGAGCTTCTTGAAATAGCAGGAAAGCCTCTCTGGGGTCTGACTGGTCATTTGCCCCCTTCAGGTCACAGCAACTCATTCTTGGTTTTTATGTAGTAGACAGATGAAAAATACTTATTTTATGTAACAGGCCAAACCTAAAACTTGAAAGTGTTTAATGTGCCCACTGTAGAGGAGCTAATAAAGTAATCTTAAATGAAAAAAAAAATAATTAAGATAGCCTATGATACTGTGCTCAAACTTGAAAATGGAAAGCTACGTTTTGTTTTAATTTCAGAAACGCAATGCTGAAATAGCCAAAACCATGATGGAAGAACATGAGAGAGTAGTCAAGGAAGAGAATGCTGCAGAAGACAGGCGAAACAGAGAAAAGGCACAGTACTGTCACGACTTAGAGAAACAGCTTGAAGAACAAGAAAGAAAAAAGCAAGAGGCTTATGATGAGCTGCTGAAAGAGAAACTCATGATTGATGAAATTGTGAGGAAGATCTATGAAGAAGACCAACTGTAGGTGTATCCCAATTTTCTTATATGCCTGATACTTAGTAAGTGCTCAATAAATGTAGCTATGATACATACCTTCAATTGAAAGCAACTCCATTCACCTTTGTCAGAATGATCATTAGTAAATTATCTGATAATAAGTGACCAGATGAACAAAACCTTTGTTTTTACTAAATATGCACATATTTTATGCCAGAGTACATGTTTTCTGGTGAATTTCCTTGGTAGGCACATAGAGCATTGCACTGTTAAGGTTAACAGGTTGTAGCCTTTGTAAAATGAGCCTCTGAAAACTTCATTAGGTAAGTAGAGAGGCATACCAATATTTTGATTCATGCCTGGCCTTCCATGTAGTGGCATACAAAATGTTTATTGCTTTAATGAATGAACAGACCATAAATACAAAGGGTATTTCCCCCACATTATTATCAACAGAAGGAAATTGCTTTTTCTCTTCCGATATTTTATTATTTCTGTAATGGTTGCTGTTTTAGGGAAAGACAGCAAAAGCTAGAAAAAATGAATGCAACTCGAAAATATATTGAAGAGTTTCAGAAAGAGCAGGTGCTCTGGAGAAAAAAGAAACGTGAGGAGATGGAAGAAGAAAACAGAAAAATCATCGAGTTTGCCAGTGTACAACAGCAAAGAGAAGAAGAGCGAATGGCAAAAGTTCAAGAAGCCGAGGAAAAAAGGCTACAGCTTCAGAACACAGTATGAAATACCCCCTCCTTCAAGACCAATGAAATTCTGAAACAGTTGTAGAATTTGGGTACTATAAATATATATTTTTAAATTTAATAGCTGACTCAGAGATTGGAAGCAATGCTGCGGCAGCGTGAAGACTTGGAACAAGTGCGACAAGAACTGTATGAGGAGGAGCAGGCCGAGGAGTGCAGGAGGAAGCTAAAAGTAAGTCTCAGAGTCGGGACGAATGGCTGACGTAGAGAAGTGTAAGTTTGAGATGAAGCAGTGAAAGATCGTGGGTTTAAGCACAGCCGTATTGACGTTGATGTAGTGTATGGATGCTGTAAATGCTGTGGTTAAAAGACTGAAATTTTCAAGCTGATTAAAAAAGTTAGACTCAGGTAGCAAGCCAGGAACTGTACCATAAAAGGGATGATGCGATTGTGAGGTCCACAGTCAACACAATTTCAGTACGAGGACACGGAGTTTAAAAGCAGAAAGGTGAAGTACACATGCACACAGTAACAAATTAAAAGCAGGTTGAAGTGTCTTCATTAATAGGAGACAAAGTCAGCTTTAGGACAAAGGGGTTTTGTCAGAATAAATTCATTTAGTGACTGTACTAAGTCTAACGGTGTATGAACCTAAACAACAGAGCTTCACCACACACGAGGTAGACTGACAGGAGAGAGAGACAAATCCACGAGTGGAGTGAGATTTCAATACTCCTTTCCCACTCATCCACAGACTAAGAACTCAAACCCAGGGGACGTGCTGAGCAACAACAGCAACACACCTCCCAGGTACATTAGCGTGCTTCACCTGCAGGAGCAGAGTACCGCTCTGCTCAGGTGCACAGGACGGTCACCACACAGCTCACGATCCAGGACATAAAGGAAGCCTCAATATATTTACAAGGTTTTAAATCATACCAAATGTTTTCTTCAACAAAAATTAAATTAGAAATCAGTAATGAAAATATACCTGTGTAATCCTTAAATATTTAATAGTTAAGTAATACATATTTTAAATAAGCAATGAGAAAAGAAGAAATCAATGGAAATTAGAAGTTTCGGACTGACAGTAAGAGTTTGCCAGAATATGTGGGATGCAGCTGAAGACTGCTTGGTGGGAAGATTATGCCTTTAAGTACGTATACGAGAAAAGAAGAATGGTTAAGAATTAGTGCTCTTAGGTCTACACAAAAATTCGTACATTCAGGACTGGAAGAGTGGCTCAAGTGGTAGAGCGCCTGACTGGCAAGTATGAGGCCCTGAGTCCAAACTCCAGTACCACCAAAAAATGTATGTAAATGTCCATAGCAGCATTATTCAGGGCAGTGAAAACGTGGAAACAGCCAGTGTCCATGGATTGATGAATGTGTGCACAAAGTACAGTGTGTGTGTAGCAGAATGTTACTCATCCCTAAAAAGAATGAAATGCTGACACGTGCTACAGCTGGGTGAATCTCTCATTGTACCTTAAGACCTTGGGAATGTTATAGAGACGGATGCAATAATGTGACGCCTCCTGAGATCAGCTGTTTCACTAAGAATTCCCTGGAGATTGGAGGCAGCTGCAGAGCACATTCATGGGCACTGAGAGCCACTGTGCTGACAGCTTCCGAGAGCATGGGTGTGGGTGGCAGCAGGAGCTAACATCCCGTCCCATCCCTAACCAACAGGATAGCAACTAATGGGAGAATTCTCTGTCCTCTTTCTGGGAAGTTCTGGAAGGTGCTGCATGCATTCTTCCCACAGACCTGACAGGATTGAGCTTGTGTTGCCCAGAGTTGTAATCAGCTCAGTGTTTCATCCTTGTGTAGGCTTTTTTTTATCATCATCATTTTCCCATGCTGGGAATTGAACCCAGGGCCTTGTGCATGCTAGGCAAGCACTCTGTCACTTGAGTTATGCCCCCAGCCTTTTTACTTTGTTTATGAGACAGGGCCTTGTTACTGCCTTTGACTCAGCTGGCCTGAAACTTGTGATCTTCCTGCCTCCACCTCCTGAGTAGCTGGGATTACAGATGTGTACCACTACGCTCAGCTTTGTGCTGGCTTTTTTTCCTTCTGTATTTTACTTTGCTTGTCTCTCACTGCTGTTTCTGGGATTGTGTGTCCCCAATAAAATATCTAGGTATGAGTCCTTGTTTAAGGCTGAACTTCCAGAGGATTGCCCAACTCAGATAATACTCATTTCCAGGATCAGAGTAGTTTGATAGTAAATTATTTCGAAGTTTCAATGAACACCTATTTCTGTAACCACATAATGGGTTTTAAAACACAGAAAAGGGTGCAAAATTATGTAGTTTGTACCACATAACTAGCATAATGCTGATTCAAACCTATTGAAGAGTACATGAACACTTTTGTAGTTGAAAAATATTTGGCCAAACATGTCCCCGCTTTTTAGCTAGATGTCTTCACCAACACATTAAAGTACAATTTTGCATGGAAGATGGATTCCAGGAACTATTAACTGTATAAATGTTTTAAATTTCGTACACTATATAGAGAATTTCTGTGTGCAAAATGTTATAAATTCTCAAGGAATTTCAAAGTGAGAAGATGAGAAAGTAACACTGCTTTCTATGAACCTTTGACTTCTCTGTAAAACACGGTAAATAAATAACACAAAAGATGAATTCTCGAAACACTGCCCAGGACCTCAAGGAAAAACAAAATATGTCCCCTAGGAGTTCATTTTCAGGAGATAAGTATAATGAAGTGATGGAGAAATTAAATGCTATTTAATTAAAAGGGCAGAAAGAGAGGTGGATGTTAGTCAGACCGGAGAAGACTTTATGGAGGAGAGAGAACTGGAGGGGGATGAGAGGGGTAATAATGAAGGCGAGGCCTCATACTCAATGTAGAAAATAAAATGAGCCAAGTCGTGCAGCTGACGTTTAATTCCCCACCCCACCCCCCTTTAAAGACCGACTTACTATAATTATAAAGAATTAAAAATTAAAACTTCATCTCTCTTCTTTTAGCTGAGGCTCTTCATGTGACCCAGGTTGTATCTAACACTGATCTCCCCTGCCCCTGCAAGGTGGGAAGATGGAAGGGAGCAAAGTGAGATCCAGACACATACAGGAAGGGATCACTTGGGGTGGTTTTGGTCCAGTTACCATAATGGGGTTCCTTGGTTTCCCAGCTCTTCTGGAAGTTCTGAATGATACCTAATGGCTTGTAGTAAATCCCTTATACTTTCTATTACCTGTAAGTAAGAATTCTGGCCAATACTGGTGTTAAGGCAGTATTTTAGTTGCCTTGAAGATACTGACCTGCCTGGACCTTGTGTTATAACTGGGCAAGTTGGTTAGATTAGAAAAGGATTTAAACTTGTGTCATCCCTGGTTGAACAGAGAGATGATAAACAAGAATAGTAAAATGTAATTAATAGAATTTAGGTGTTAGGTATATGGATGATAACCGTACATTTAAAAATATTTTTGGTCTGTTTGGACATTTTCATAAATGTTTGGAAAACAAAAGCTTCTGGAAAAGGTATTTACCTGCTCCAAGTAAATTTGACATTCCCTTTAAAACTCTGTCATTGCTAGATTATTGTTTCTAAGTGTTAGAGATTTTTGAAGAATGGGAGGAGTGTTAGCAGACTGCAGAGGGGTAACTGCAGCTGTGATTTCATGAGGAAAAGAAGTTGGAAATGAAAACTAATAAGTGGGTTGAACATCTCTTTCAGGCAAGAGTTTAGAATGATTCATGACAGAGCAAGACCAACAGACTCAGGTGTGCAAGACAAAGTTTCTGTATTAACCCTTTTCAAATTAGTTATATATTAATTCTGAGTTAATTACCATCAGGAACAAGATGGTAAATATATATATATATATACACACATAAATTAAAGTTTTAAGATAAATGATAGAAGGCAATTCAAAGGAACCTGTTCTTTAATTCAAATAGTTTTTAAAAAATGGTGGGGCAAAGTGTTATCATGAAAAGGCTTAATTTTTCAGTTTCTGTGATTTCATACTGTAATGCTAAGCATAACAAAACTCTATCCTATTCTTTTGTTTCATTTTTGTATTTTTGAGACAGGTTCTTGCAGTGTAGCCCAGGCTGGCCTCAAATCTACCATCCTTGCCTCTGCCTCCTTAGTGCTGGGATTGCAATTGTTCACCACCACACCCACGTTATTCTCCTTTCTTTATAAATATGATGCAAGGAAATAGTTAACTTGTAGCTACATTGTTGTTTAGGAAGAAGCAGAAGAGAAATTGAGAAAGCAGAAAGAGATGAAGCAAGATTTTGAAGAACAAATGGCACTGAAGGAACTAGTCCTACAGGCTGCAAAAGAAGAAGAGGATATCTTTAGGAAAGCTATGTTAGCTAAGCTTGCTGAGGATGACAGAATAGAATTAATGAATGCTCAGAAACAAAGAATGAAACAACTGGAACACAGGCGGGCTGTGGAAAAACTGATCGAAGATCGTCGCAACCAGTTCCTTGCAGACAAAGTAAGAAAGATTTGTTTTTTTGGTTGTCATTGAGCAGCACCAGTTCTGTTCATCCATGAAACATTCCCTAAGAACTTTCTAGGTGCCAGACAATATTAGGCACATGTTTACCAATCATATGATATATGAATTTTCTGACCAATTTTTTATCAAGGTATCTAGAAACTATTTATTGATGCTTTCTATGTGCTAAACACTGGTTCGTGTTGAGACCATAAAGGTAAGTAAACTAAAACCATACCATCTGTGAAGTTATGTTCTTGGTTAAGAAAAGCCACAAAAACCAATGATAAAGATCTGCATATGCGACGATCATTCTACAATAGTATGTGTTGGCATGGCAGAAAGGGGTGACAGGTTCTGAATACGTCAGATGGTATTATGAGAAAGTGGGCTTTTTCCAATGGGACCACTGAAGAATCAGGAATGCTGCATGCTAGGATCTGCATTTGGAAAGGTGATTTGAGTAGCAACACTGAGCGTGGATGTGAGGGAAGTGACACTGCAGAGAGGGAGACCAGGAAGGAATTTCTTAAATCCCAGTGATAAGAGGTAAAACCCATGCAGAGAAGGAACCCATCTTAGAGACTTAGGCTACAGAATTGATGGTGTTTGGTAACGCTAAATTTGGAAAGGTGAGAGAACACTTAAGGCTCCTACTAATAAGAAACAACTATTAATTCCATCTTCAATGACTGGGTGATGTCTAAAGCAAGAAGGAAGGGAGCTATAATATCATTTGGTCCACATTGACTTTGAGGCCAAAGGGGAAAATTTCTTGTTGGAAATACGGATTTAGGAGCCAGAGAGGGAACTAGGCTTTGATTTCGGACACACTGATTAATGAGTTTACATTTAATCAATAAAACTGAAGGAATATTCATATAATGTATGTCACTAGATGGTTGCATTTTAAAAACCAGATGAGATCATGTACAAGTGCTTTGAAAAGGTAGAGTTCTAAATATGAAAAGTACAGTGTTTTAAGCATATAGTCAATGTATATGTGTGTGTGTGTGTGTGTGTGTGTGTGTGTGTGTATATGTATATAATTAGCTGCAATTATAGGCATTCACTACCATGCCCAGCCAATAGTCAATATTTTAAAGAAATAATACAAGTGTTAATAATAATGACTTTTATTAATCATTATTAACTATTCCAATCTCATTACAAAGTAATGACTTAATTTTCCAACCCCTTGAGTTGGATATTGTTGCCATCTCCATTTTAAAGATGTGGAAACCAAGGCATAGAGGATTATATAATATTCTCCAAGGTTTCACAGTAAGTAAGTGGCAGAGCTTGAATCAATAAATCAATATCAGAGTGTTGATCTTTTTCTTCAAGGAGAGACAGAATTCCCAGGATACTTTTGTAAGCAACAGACACTGACCTGCTAGACATTCTCATGAGTGCTGGTGAGACACCAAAACAAATAAAAGTTCATTCTGGTAACTTCTGATGAGTGCAGAAACCAGGCATTGGTGCCTAGAAAATGAAGTTATACATAAAACTAAGAATACATTTCTTCAATGTACAGTGTAAACATTTATAGAATTTGGTAGTGTACAGTTTTCTAATTGTGCAGAGCTTTGTGGGTGTATGTGGAAATGCATAAGAGGATAAAAGGAAAAAAGGAGGCTATTCTAAGTTGGCAGCAGGTGGACTTCTATCACAGCAACATACTTCCATGATAGGCAGATTAGATCCAATACAGTAGGAAGCTGATTGCTGTAGTACTGAATATATTGTAGTCTTGAACAAAGAGAAAATAGTAATTCAAGAGTGAGGTGATGGACTGGAAGTGTGGCTCAAGTGGTAGAGCACCTGCTTGGCAAGCTAGAAACCCTGAGTTCAAACCCCAGTCTCACCAAAAAAATAAGAGTGAGGTGGTGACATGGAATAGGCTATAAATACAGCAAGAGAAGGAGACAGGAAAGAATGTAAATATGAATTTTAAGAATACTTTTTTTAAAGGAGGAATAGATGAGAATTGTATGCATTTTTTAACCATATAGCATAGACTAGTGGAAGTAATCAAAGTAATTCAAAGGTTTCAAAAGTGAGAAACTCAAGAATATGAGGGCTATTATATTTTAAGTTATAGCTAGATGATATAATCATTGTTCTTGTAACTTTAAAGGAATAATGATGGTAAAAGAAATACAGATCTGTACAGACATACAAAATAATATATATAAAAGATAAACACTAGTATTTTTTGAACTTAGTATTATAATCAATTTTAACATCTAATTCATAGCAAGAATAGTTTTATTTGAAAACTTCCTAAGAGATTAATGTGCTTTGTAACAGTTAATAAAATTTGATTTGCATTTCCAGAAACGTGAACTGGAAGAATGGCAGTTGCAGCAAAGAAGACAAGGGTGCATTAATGAAATTATTGAGGAAGAAAGACTGAAACTTCTCAAAGAACATGCTACAAAACTACTCGGGTATCTCCCCAAGGTGAGACTCACCTCTAAAAATGAAGAGAACATGAAGTTAGGATGTTAAAGGGTGCGGATGTCATTTGCTTGTTCCTGTTAGGAAGCCTCGTGGGATCTTGGCAGGTGTTGAACCTCTCTGAGTCAGTTTAGACATGTCTCAAATAAGAATTGGTCTTGGTACATTACGAGAGGAAAGAGCTAGATTTATTGAATTTATGTTCTCGTGGAGGCTCCTTCTCCTTTTAGCATAGAAGATCTAAAAATAAACTCCCCTAGAACAACTACAACGCTGGATATACCAAAGATGATGATGTAAGTGAAATGTTATCATTGGTAGCACCAGTGACAGGCACAGTCTAGCAATAAGTGTGAGACAAACTTACTGTGCAGTGCAGAAGGTGGTGTTGAATGAGGTACTCGGTAACCTCGGTTCTTAAAACTAATTCCAGAGGAAAGTGACTTTTCATGTGAGACACACTGTGACTATTAATAGGCCACCCAAACACCTAGAATCATAAATAAAATCACCATACTTAAAATACAGAAATGCTATTTGATTTTTTTATTAACTTGGTACAATGAAGTGTGTATTTTTTCTTCAGTGCAGTACTAATGAAGGAGGGAGTATTACGAGTACAAGTATTGCCTGGCCACTGGGCCTTAAAGTCTGAATTGGTTAGATTGAATACAAAACAATGTATTAATGATAAAAATCCACACATAATCGATGTAGTTGATAAAAATAGGTTGTACTTTCCAAGAGTCTTTGGGTTTCAATATTTTTGTGGAGGCAAGAGGACCCCCCAAGAAGCCTGATGTCACGTTATGACCTTATCCCCTAGATCCCAACGGCCCCAGACAACCTAAGTGGACCTTTAAATCCTTTAAGTTGCAAGATAAATTCTTAAGTTTAATTTTGTTTAAAGGAACCTTTCTCTATATACTGTAGGCAAAAAGATTAGAAGAGTGAAGCATTTCAGGGGCTTGCCTAAATGACTTAACTCCAAACCTGGATTCTTTCTGCGAGATGCAGTGTTTGTTTATGAAGTGGCACAAAGGCAGGTCGAAGGAATCCCATGCACGAGTCCAGCACAGCTGTGTCTTCCCCTCCACCACCCTCCTGTCAACAGAGGTGCTGAAGATAGGGGAATTCCTTTTCTTCCAAAGCCAATTAATTTACAGTTTATTAACTATAAACTAGTATTTATAATTAAGTAGAAGAAGAGTCCAGATTCCTGTGACAAATTTCAACCCTGGAGATGGTAAATCAGGAAACTGATTTAAGAATATTCCATATATATAAAGTCATAATTTTTGGAAAATACTGATTTTCAAAAATGTTTCATACTGAATAGGCTTCATTATCCTGGATAATTTTATTAAGCTCATGTCTATATGTTAGTCTTAAAAGCATTCAGTGAAATATTCTGGCATTTGAAAGTAACCCACACAAATTTTTCTTGTAGGGAGTGTTTAAGAAAGAGGATGACGTTGACATGCTTGGCGAAGAGTTTAGGAGAGCCTATCAGAAAAGGAGTGAGGTTTGTGAAGACAAGTGACACCATTTTTGGTAAACCTAGGTTCTTATGCATGTGACCACTAGATGGCAGTGTGACTTCTGTTTTACAATTCAATGCTAGTAGGAATCCATTGCTTATTTGGATTTTTCTAAAACATCAGTGTATTTCATAATTTAGAAACAATTGTCAGATGAAAATTAAATACATTAATACTTTGAAAAATTATTTCTAGTTATTTTTATACTGATAATTTGAAGTTTGAATTCTGTGACATCATGTTACAATTATGTGTGTGTGTGTGTGAGTGATACTAACTTCTCAGTACCTCTAGTACTGTTGGGAGACTTTTCTGTATCTCCATCCTCAAGACAGTCTTGTTTTTTTTTTTTTCAAAGAAACATAATTTTTTTCTATTGTTGTGCTGGGTGGAGATACTGTTCTTAACAAATACAGAGCTCCAGCCCAAAGTGGGCAGCCTTGTCCGTATTCTTGTTTAGGAACTTTATTCCTTGATTTGGCCAGGGAAATATTTAGAGCTTGGGTTTACACCATATCTTGCTGTCTAGTGTAAGGGAAGAGAAAAGGAAAGAGTAAAGAATTTAAAGCGCTTTATTTCCTAATGCGCTTAACTGTCACATCAAGAAAGTTTCTCCCAGCTAAACTATCATTTATGGACTGGACTTCACTCTCCAGAACATAACATTTTTTTCTTTTATTTTTTAATTTAATTCACAGATAAAGTTGAACATGTTTAGAAATACATATCCATTGTGGATGGCTAAATCCTAGCTAATTTGAAACACATTACATCATTAGTTAGCATTTTCCCAATGAGAAAACTTAACATCTACTCTGCAGTTTTCAAGAACACAGTTTTATCATTAAGTATGGTCACTATACTGTACAATCTCTCTGCATTTATTATTTAGCTAACTGTAATTCTAGATCCTTTGACCAACATCTCCCAGTGCCTCCTCCCCTTTTGTCTCCTAGCCTCTGCTATCCAGGATTCTGCTATTTCCAAGAGGTCAACTTTTTTTTTAGATTCCACATATAAGTGAGATCACAGCATTTGTCTTTCTGTACCTAGCTTCAAGAACGTAATGACGGTGTTGCTACAAATGACAGAATTTCATTTTTATGACTGAATACTATTCCATTGTGTATATACATTTTCTTGACCCATTTACCTACTGATAAACACTAAGGTTGGTTCTCTATCTTGACTACTGTGAATGGTACTGTAATAAACAGGGAAGTGTCTCTTCAACATACTGATTTCATTTTATTTGGCTGTACCCCCAGTAATGAGGTAACTCTTTTCAAGTTTATGAGGAATCTACATGCTGGCTGTATTGTTTTCTGTAATGATTGACACTTCCACCCACAGTGTGCAAGTGTTCCCTTTTCTCCACATTCTTGCCAACTTTTTTTTTTTGATAATAGCTATTCTAATTGGGTGGGTGATAACTCAGTGTGGTTTTACTTAGCATTTTCCTGATGGTAAGTGATGCTGAGAATTTTTTCACATGTTCATATTGGCCGCTTATGTCTTCTTCAAGGAATGTTTACTCAGGATTTTTTGCCCATTTTTTAATTGGGCTGTTTGTTTTGTTGTTATTGAGTTGTTTGAGGTCCTTACATAGTTTTGGATATTAACTTATCAGATTTATACTTTGCATTTTTTTTTTTTTTACCTTTTCTCTCACTCCATTGTTTCCTTTGCTTTGTAGCAGTTTTTCAGTTTGATGGAATCCATCATTATTTTTGCTTTTGTGGCCTGTGCTTTTGAGGTCATATCCCAGATCAATGTCATGGAGCCTTTCCACTGTTCTCTTGTAGTAGTTTCCAGGTTGCAGGCCTTACATTTGAGTCTTTGGTCTACTTTAAGTTGGTTTTTGTAAATACTTAAGAGATAAGAGTCTCACACTCTCCTGCATGTGAATCTGTTTTCCCAGCACCATGTTTTATACAGACTGTCTTTCCCCATTGTATGTTCTTAGCACTTTTGTCAAAAATCAGTGGGCTATAAATGTGTGGATTTATTTCTGAACTCTCTTTTCAGTTCCATTGGTATACAGGTTTGATGTTTTTATTTTGCTAGTGTCATACTATCAAAACATTAACAGAGCTTTTCATAGTATGCTTTAAATCAGGCAATATGATGTCTCTGGCTTTGTTCTTTTTACTCAAGAATACTTTAGTGATGTGGATTCTTGCCTTTTCATGTGAATTTTAGGATTTTTTTTTTTCTATTTCTGTGAAGAATGTTGTGGGTATTTGATAGGGATTGCAGTGAATCTATCGATCTGTTGGGTAGAACAGACATTCCAATGATATTCTTCTAATCCATGCACATGAAATACCTTTTACTTATGTCTTTTTCAATTTCCTTCAGCATTGTTTTATAGTTTTCAGTGAAAATTTTCTACCTTCTACCTTCTTGGTTGATTTTACACATGTATCTTTTTGGTAGCTATTGTAAATGGGATTGCTTTCTTGATTTTTTTTCTCAGATCCTCAGCTATTAATGGGTTGAAATGCTACTGATTTTTGTATGTTCCTTTTTGTATTTTATTACTTTATAAAGTTTATTTGGTCTACAAGATTTTTTAGTCTTCAGGGTCCTATATGTGTGTATATATATGATGTTACCTACAAACAGACAGTTTAATTTTCTCTTTCCTATTTGGATGCCTTCTCTTTGCCGTGTCCAATTGCTCTGGCTAGGACTTCCACTGCTATCTTGAATATACTTGGCAAAGTGAGCATCCTTCGTCTTGTTCCAAATCTTAGAGGAAAGCTTCAAGTTTTCACCATTTGGTCTGCTAGCTGTAGGTTTGTCATATATGGCTTTTATTGTGTTGAGGTACACTCCTATAGTTTTTATTATGAAAGGATATTCTTTTAAGTGCTTCTTTTCCTGCTCTGTTGAAATTACCAGATTTTTGTTAATGTGACAGATCACATTTATTGATTTGCATATGGTAAACCATTCTTGCATCCCATGATGAAACCCACTTGATCACAGTGAATGATCTTTTTAATTTGGTTTGCTGGTGTTTTGTTGAGGATTTCTGCACGTGTGTTCAGCAGGGATACTGGCCTGTACTTTTGCTTTTTTTTTTTTTTTTTTTTTTTTGCCATTGTCTGGTTTTGGCATGGGGAATGCTAGTTTAGTAGAATGAGTCCAGAAGAATTCCTTTTTTTTTTCCTCCTTTAATTTTTTAGCAGTTTTGGAAGAACTGTTATTAGTTATTCTGTAAATGTTTTTAGAATTCAGCAATGACATTTTCAGGTCCATAGGTTTTTCTTTGGAACTTTTTATTATGGATTTAATCTTTCCCATTATTGTATTGTTCAGACTTCTGTGTCTTCATAATTCAATCTTGGTAGGTTGTCTGTGTCCAAGAATGTATCCACTTCATTTAGGTTACCTAATTGATTAGCATATAATTGTACAAAAGTATCTCTTATGGTCCTTTGTATTTCTGTGGTATCATTGGTATGTCTCCTTTTTCATCTCTGATTTTTTTTTTTTTTTTGGTAATACTGGGGATTGAATTCAGGACCTCGTACTTGCTCTGCAAATTTGAGCCATGCCCCCAAGCCCTTCATCTCTGACTTTATCTGAGTATTTTTTTCTTAGTCTAGCGAAAGGTTTGCTGATTTTATTTTTTCAAAAAACCAACTGTTTCATTGGTATTTTATGTATGTCAAATATGCTTTATTCAAAATGCTTGGGACCAGAAGTGTTTCAATTTTTTCATATTTTGGGATATCTGCATACACATAATGAGATGTCTTGGAGATGGGAACAAAGTCTAAACACAAAATTCATTTTTAAATGTACCTTAGACACAGCCTGAAGGTGATTTTCTACAGTGTTTTTCATGAACCTGTGTCTTATAACCTGTCACATAAAGCTAGGTACAGAATTTTTCACTTACGGTATTAAGTCAGTGATCAAATGTTTCAGATTTTGGAGCATTTTATATTAAGGATGTCTAACCTGCATTGTTCTGATCTCCAGTTATTTCTGCTCTGATGTAGTTGCTTCCTCTCTTATACTATTTTGGACTGAGGGGTTTTTTTGCATTGCTGAGATGACATCTTTTGGCAGACATTTATAGCAATAAATATTGCTATAAATATGCTCTTGCTGTGTCCCATACATTTTGTTTTGTTACCATTTTTGTTTGAGAGAAAATTTTTAAATTTCCCTTTTATTTTGTTCATTGACCAACTGGTTATTTGGGAACATGATAATAAAGTGTCTGAAGTTTCTCCTGTTGATTGATTTCTACCTTTATTCTGCTGTAATCTAAAAAGATACTTGATATAATCTCAGTCCTTTTAAATTTGTTTGTTTTGTGGACTAACATGTGATCTGTCCTGGAGAATATTCTGTGTGCACTCTGCTGTTCGATGGCTGTTTTGTGTATGACTAAACCATAATTCAAGGCCAATTTTTTTTGATAGTGTTTCTTTTTCCCCTTTATTATTTTTTTCATACGATGCTTGGGTCATTTCTCCCCCCTTCCCCCCACCCCCTCCCTTAACCACGCCACTCCCTCCCTCTCCCCCACCCCCTCATTTCCAGGCAGAAACCATTTTGCCCTTCTCTCTAATTTTGTTGAAGAGAGAGTATAAGCAATAATAGGAAGGACCAAGCGTTTTTGCTAGTTGAGATAAGGATAGCTGTACAGGGAGTTGACTCGCATTGCTTTCCTGTGTATGTGTGTTACCTTCTAGGTTAATTCTTCTCAAACTAACCTTTTCTCTAGTTCCTGGTTCCCTTCTCCTATTGAAGGCCAATGTTTCTTTACCAATGTTCTGTGAAGATGACGTCTTCATTGTTGAATGAGGGGTGTGGACAGCCTCTATGATTTTAATTTTACAGCCTGAGTTTCCCTTCAAATCATCTAATATAAATTGCTTTATGTATTTGGGTGCTGTAGTGTTGGGTGCATATATATTTACAAATGTTATATCTTATTGGTGACATAATTATCTTACTATTATATAAGGATCTTTTTGTCTCTTTATAGTTTTGATTTAATGACTGTTTTGTCTAAGGATAACTACCCTTCTCTCTTGGTTTCCATTTGCATGAAATAGCTTCTTGTCATCACTTCACTTTCAATGTCTGTGTGTCCTTACTGTTAAAACATGCCTCTTACAGGCAGCATATGGATGGATTATTTTACCTATCAATTTGGCTACTCTGTCTTAAATTGGAGAACTTAATCCATACATTCAGGTCAACTTACTGCTGCCCACTGTGTTGTTTTCTGCTTGCATTTTTTGATCTTTTCCTTTTCTCTTACGGTCTCTGTGTGGTTAAATGATTTTCTCTGTAATGGTATATTTTGACTCTTTGCTTTTCTATTTTTAATATGTAAGATTTTCCTTGTGGCTACTATGAGGCATACACAAAAGATAGTTATGACAGGTTATTTTAGGCTGAGAACTTTAACTTTGATCACTTAAATAACCACACTTTTACTCCACACTTGTCATGTTTTGTTTTTGGTGGTAATGGAGTTTGAATGCAGGGACTTACACATGCTAGGCAGGTGCTCTACCACTTGAGCCATGTTCACAGCCCTTTGATTTGCTTTACTCATTTCCCAAGTATGGTCTTGCATTTTTTCCCAGGGCCAGCTTCAGATAGTGAGTCTTCTACCTCCTGCAGAGCTAGGATGACAGGAACATGTCATCACTGCCTGACTTACTAGCTGAGATGGGAACTTGCTAACTTATTGCCTCCACTGGCCTTGAACTGCAATCCTCCCGTTCTCTATCTCCTGAGTAGCTGGAATTGCAAGTATGAGCCACCATGCACAACCCCCCTCATTTTTTGTTTGATGTCATAATTTACATCTTTTCATATTGTAAATCCCTTAACAAACTGTCACTTTTATTTTTACACTTTTGTCTTTAACTTTGCTACTAAAGGTATTACCAGCATTATAATAGGAGAGCATTCTGAATTTGTATACTTTTACCAATGACTTTTATGATCTTATGTACTCACTAGCCTCTTTCTTTCAGCTTGAGGCACTACCTTTAGTATTTCTTGTAATTTAGATTTGATGGTGATGAAGTCTCTCAGGTTTTGTTTGGGGAACCCTTTGTTCATTTCTGAAGAACACCTTACTAACTGCTGTATTCATGGTTGGCAGTTTTTCTTTTTGGCACCTTTAATGTATCATTCCACCCTCTCCTGCTGCTTGAGGGCTCTTCAGGGAAGTCTGCTGCCATGTACACCAGCACTCCTTTAAATGTGGTTTGCTTCTTTTGGTTTTTGATTTAGACTGATTATAACACATCATGGGGAGTCTTACTTGGATTGACTCACTGGAAACCTTTGACCTTAGTATACATAAAAGTTTTCTATTATTTTTGTCTTTTTCTCTCAACTGCCATTACTCATAAATTTGTTTTGATGCTGTCCCATAAGCTTTTTTCATTCTTTTTCCTCTCTTGTATGTTTCCAAGTAGCCTGTCTTCAAGTTCAGTTTCTTCATTCTACTTGATCAAGTCAGCTGTTGATGCTTTCTGTTGCATTTTTCATTTTGTTCTTTGTACTTCAGTTTTTAATATAACTTCAGTCTCAACCTTTCTGATTTTTTTTCATTTTTGAAGTTCACTGAGTTTTCACAAATTAGCTATTTCAAATTCTTTATCAAGCAGTTCACACATCTTCATTTCCTTGGTGTCAGTTACTGGCACCATGCTTTGTCCATTTAGTGATGTCTTATTTCCCTGGCTCTTCTTGATCCTTCTGGTCCTGCACCAGTATCTAATTACCAGTCTGTGCAGTCTGGTTTGCCCTTCAATTGTAAGTCTGCTCAGATATTCTGGGCAGAATGTCTTGTGGTCACTAAGCCCCTACCCTAGCCATTTCAGCACCACAGGGTACCTTAAGCCCAGGAACACCACAGTCAGTTTAGTACAGGCCACAATCTAGTGGTCTGTGAGGCTGGTATAGCACTGGGTGGGGGAGGGGCACCAGAAACCACAGCTGCTGTCAAATCCTGCCTGCCACTGAGGTTTGCACGCTATCTAAGGCTGTTGTAGTGCACCAGCAATATTGCAGGCTGGAACTGAGTCTATCTTGCAGGGAGCATGGGTTCCAGTCTGGCACCAAGGCAAGGCCATGAGTATCCTGGGTTTTACTTGGTGGGCCAAGTATTGGAGAACACCGCCAATTTCTGTACTTTTTTTTCCAAGCAGTTGGTACCTCTCTCCATGTTGTGCTACCTGGGATTTGGGGAGGGAAAGTGCAGGAAATATACCCTCCTCAGTGCATCTCTTATGCTGGAACAGGTACTGTGATTTCACACCTGGTGTCCTATGTTTTTGTGAAGGTATTTTTAAACTTATTTTTATTAGCATAAATTAATTGTATGATGGGGTTTCATTGTGATATTTTCATCCATGCAAATAATGTACTTTGAAAAATTCATCCCCTCTATTACTCTTTAACTCTTCTCCCTCCTCCCCTTTAAGTCTTCAGTGGGTTTCATTATAT
Source organism: Castor canadensis (assembly GCF_047511655.1). Taxonomy (NCBI): domain Eukaryota; kingdom Metazoa; phylum Chordata; class Mammalia; order Rodentia; family Castoridae; genus Castor; species Castor canadensis. The sequence continues at coordinate 145,920,057 of NC_133387.1, read as the reverse complement.
TATTTTCATATATAGATATACATATACATATACAAAATACTTCAACTGTATTCATTCCCTTCTCCTGTTGGTTTTCCCTCCAAACAGTCCCCTCTTACAACCATGTCATATTATTATTATTGGTCAAGATTCTACATCTGAGTGAAAACATACAACATTTGTCTTTCTGAGCTTGGCTTATTTTGTTCAATGTAATCTCCAGCTCCATCCATTTTCCTGTAAATAACATAATTTCATTCTTTTCTATAGCTAAATAGTACCCATTGTGTATATGTAACATATTTTCTTTATCTATTCATCAGTTGTTGGGCACCTAGGCTAATTCCATAGTTTGGCTATTGTGAACAGTGCTGCCATAAGCATGGTGTCACTACTGTATGCTGACTTACATTCCTTCAGATATATGCCTAGGAGTGGTATAACAGGATCATATTGTAGTTTTTAGTTTTGTTGAATAACCTCTCTACCAACATCCATAGTGCCTGCACTAATTTACATTCTCACCAATGATTTTTTTCCCCTTGCATCCTCCCCATATATGTGTATGTATGTATACATATTTTTTTTTTTTGACAGTACTAGTGTTTGAACTCACTCAGGGACTCACCTTGCTAGGCAGGCACTCTACCACTTGAGCTACTCTGCATCCCATTTCTGTGTTGGTTATTTTTAAGATATGAGCTTGTGACTACATTTGTCCCAGCTAGCTTTAAACAGTGATCCTCCTGATCTCTGCCTCCTGAGTAGCTAGGATTACAGATGTGAACCACCAGTGCCCAGGCTCCTTGTTTTCTTAAATGACAGCCATTCTGACTAGGGTAAGATGGAATCTGTTTGATTCATTTTTTCCTTTATGGCTAAAGATTGTCATCTATTTATTAGCTATTTGTATTTTTGGGAACTGCTCATTTGTCCATTTATTTAACTGGATTCTTCTTTTGCCATTTAATTTTTTGAGTTTTTCATATATTTTGGATATATTGTCCAGTGAATAGCTGGGAAATCTCTCCCATTCTGTGGGTTGTCTCTTCATTTTGATAATTGTTTCCTTTGCTGTACAGAAGCTTTTTAATTTGATGCAATCCTATTTGTCAATTGTTCCTTTTATTTCCTGAACAACTAGAGTGCTGTACAGAAAGTCACTGTTTATGTCTATTCCCTATGTTTTCCTGTAGTAGTTTCAAAGTTTCACATCTTACATTAAGGTCTTTATTCATTTTGAATTGATTGTTGTATAGGGTGAGAGACAGTTTCAGGGTGAGGTCTAGTTTCAGTCTTCTGCATATCAATAACCAGTTTTCTAAGCACCATTTGCTGAAGAGGCTCTTTTCTCCATTGTATGTGTTTTTATGCCAGTACCATGCTGTTTTATTACTATGTCTCTGTAGTAATATTTGAAGTCAGATATTGTGCTACCTCCAGTGTTGCTCTTTTGCCTAGATTTGCTTTGTCTATTTGGGGTCTTTTAGTATTGTTTTTTCAATTTCTGTGAAGAATAACTTTGGAAGTTCGATGGGGATTGAATCTGTAGGTTGCTTTTAGTAGTACAGATAGCCATTTATTATGAAGGTATTTTTGTGTATGGATATTTCAGCTGCTGACTCCAGATAAGTACAGCTACGCTGGTTCCAAATGGGAACCTATGGCTCCTGCAAGACAGATTCAGGTTCCATCTTGAATTACTGTGAACTGACTGCAGCAGCTGTGGGCTTTTGGTGTCCACCAATGCTATGTTAAGGGTGGATCTTGTTCTGCTTTCTTCCAGAACATAAAATATTTTTAAAAGTCAAAAAGGGCAAGTAGGTCATGAGAGACAAAAGTAAAATTCCTGCTGCTTTATTTTGAATAATAATCCTTTTTCATTAATTACATATCAGAGTAGTAACTAATTTTGTCTCCCTATATCTAAACAGGAAATTCTTTGAAACTATTTTGATTTCACAATCATATTTTCATTACTTATGAATAGAAAAAAAATAAGTTAAAATGGCTGTCACATACTGTCATAGGCCACTTATGACTTTCCCCATTCAAGTGCCTTCATAAACTCCTCTTCAGTGAAAGATAGCATCTTGGCAGCTTCAATGTGCATCTGTTTTAAAAAAAAATCAATATTAACAGACTTAAAAGTAACCACAGAACAGTTCATGTATAAGTGTGTGAAAAATATACTACAAGTCCTATTGTGAGAAGATGTATTCTGTGAGGCTCAGTGATAATTCTATCCAAGGTGCAAACTAAAGAAGCTTTTCTTGTCTGTAGCGGAACTGAATTAACTCAACAAATGAACACTGTAATACCTGACCTTTGTAAGAAGGAAAAGGAGGAGAACTCTGAATTCCTATCTTGTCACCACACATTGAAAAAAACAATAGTGATCTGGAATCAGTGTTCACTCTAAGGTCTGAAAACGAAAACAATCGCCATTTTTTGTGTTTGGGACATAACCGTCATGTCTTTATTTAACAATCCCTTTTGCTTGGGTGATGAGTTTTGAATGTTATTACTCAAAAATTAGTCATACTTAAGTAAAAGTACTAAGTATTTCAGTGGAAATATCCAGATAATATCTAACTTTCATTTTAAGATAGACTCACCTTCTGCCTTTTTAAAACATCAATTAATTTTAATTGTTTCTTGAACCCTAGCATTAGTTCTCCTTTTTGTTTTTCTAGCTTCTTATTTTCTGTTTTTAAGAATTCAATTTTTTTGAGTTCTTCATTTGCAGTATCCTAAAAGGAAAAATATCACATATTAATATTTTTAACAAATATACATACATTTTTTCTGGTGGTACTTGGGTTGAATTCAGCCTTGCACTTGCTAAGCAGGAGCTCTATCACTTGAACCATATTCACAACCCAAATTTCCTTATGTTATTAAATTATCAGAATGAGAGCTATTAACCATGGTCAGGTCACTTCCATTTGAAGTCTGTAACAGCAAAATAACTTGTATAGACGAACTCCCCTAAGCATACTTTTAATAATATTTGAAAACATGGATGAGTAATTGATAGTTAAGCAGACTCTGGAAGTGATCCTTGAAAAACCAGTGGCACATTGGTTGACATCTTTTTCCTGAGAGTACTTTCCAATTTGTGTGTTCACAGAGCCAGCCCTGAAGCACAAAGTCTTAGCAGATGCCAAGGTGGTAGACATTTCCTGTGAGAAATCTTAGAAGACTCATAAATGCCACTTAGAGGGTGAGATGCCTAGGTACCTGTGAAAGGTAATTTTAAAGCGCTGAGCAGAGAATTCATCACAAGCCTGTGACCACAGTAAAAACTGAGTAGATAAGCTTTGTTACAAGTTGGACAGTGCAGAACAGGGATGAGTGAACTTTAAGACAGGCCAGTAATGTTACAAAAACATATCTTTAAAGCTAAGAATGATACTAGTAAGATGGCAGATTAGGAAGCTCTAGTCCCCTGCTTTTCCCACTGAAATACGAACATACACACCAAAGTAGCTTTGTGAGAATACCAGAAACTAGTTAATTAGGCAGCAGCAACAACCCAGGAATGACTACTCAAGCAAAAGCCACACTCGAAATGAGCAAAAATTTCATGGTGTTTTGTTCTGAACTTTCCCACACCCTCTCTTACACAATACAGTCAGGAAGAGGGCACCAGGCCACGGATTCCTAAGTCCTCCTTTGAGATGGAAACAAAAGCGTGGAACTTGCCTATAGCATCCTGACCCATGAGAGCTGCTCAGGAGACTGGTTCTCCTGTCTTGCTTGACTCACAGCAGTGAAGGGACATGGCGTAATCTGGATGTCAGGTTGGAGGCTGCAGAAACATATTTTCAGACATGGGACTAGGGAATGTAATATTGCTCCTGAAGTCCTGAGAGGATGCAGGGTTGACACTCCAGGGGAACAGGCTTCTTAAAAGCAGCCATGTGTATGGAAATCTAGAATTAAAGCACATGCAAAGGCCCCAGGACAATGCATCCCAGAAAGGGACTGAGAGGTCCCTGAGCCTTTCTCCATGCTGAGTAACACAGCTCTTCCCTTGCACATGACCAGACTGGAAGAGGAAGGTGTTTTTTCAGAAGAACACTTAAATTTACATTTTGAAGGCATCCTAAGAAACAAACATGGCTTGTTCAATGGAAAAAAATTTATCTCCATGAACCAACCCTACGGGAACACTGATGACTAAATGAAATCAGGAAGATGCTATGTGAAAAAAGTTTAAAAAGAGCCCAAAGTACAAATGCTGAAACTGAGGACTACAATAACTGCATTGAAAAACTCACAAGATGGACTCAACAGCAGACTGAACCAGGAGAGAGCCTGCATTTGTGTTGATCAGGTCAGAGGAGCAAAAGGAAAAGTGAACAGCGCCTACAGGGCTTAGGAGTTAGCACCAGGTACACTATAACTGGATATTATATATATCTCAGAAGAGAAAGGGGCCAGGGATTTATTTGAAGAAATAGCTGAAAGCCTCTCAAATTTAAGACTACAAGTGGATATGCAAATACAAGAAGCAGTCAACCCAAAGAGACCCACGCTGATACACATTATAATCAACAGTCAAAAATGGAGAAAATAAAGGACTCATCCAGTAAAAGGGAGCATCTGAAAGATGCACCAGATTTCTCAGAAGAAACTTGTAAACCAGAAAGCAAGAGAGTGATTTATTTAAAATGCTAAAAGGAAAAAAAAAAAATACCACCAGGAACCAGTGGCTCACACGTGTAATCGTAGCTACCTGAGAGGCTGAGATCAGAAAGATTGCAATTTGAACCCAGTCCCAGGAAATAGTTTGATTGGGAACTTTTTTTTTGTGGTACTGGGGTTTGAACTCATGGCCTCATGATTGGTAGGAAGGCATTCTACCACTTGAGCCACTCCACCAGCAGGAAATAGTTTGAGAGACCCCCATCTCCAACATAACCAGAGCAAAATGGACTGGAGGTGTGGCTCAATTAGTAGAGTGCCTGCTTTGCAAGTGCAAACCCCTGAATTCAAACATCATCTCACCACACACACACACACACACACACACACACACACACACACAATATATAGATAGATAGATAGATAGATAGATAGATAGATATGTAGTTTTATATATATATATATATAAAACAAGTGTTTTTAAAAGTATTGAAAAAATTAAGACATTTTCAGTCAAGCAAAAGCTGTCTTAACAAAATAAAATATATACCTGCCTAACAAAATGCTAAGAGGGAATGCTTCAAATTAAGGAAGTTATGTTAGACAATAACTCAAAAGCCATAACAATATCAGATATTTTCAAGTAAACAACTATATGGGTAATATAAAGCTCTATATTACTATAATTTTGTCTTAGAACTCCACTTTTAATTCTTTTACAGTATTTAAAACCATTAAATAATTATGGAGGGGTTGAATTCAACTATGATACATTGTAAGAACTTTTGTAAATATCAAATGTACTCCCAGTACAACAATAAAAAAATAAAAACATCAAAATTACTATAAATCAGACTGGGGAGGTAGCTCAATGATAGAGCACTTGCTTAGCATACATAAGGCCCTGGGTTTGTTCCATAGCATCACAAAAAATAAATATAAAGTTACTATAATTTGAAGTTAGGAGTACCTTAAAGATATAGTTATGACATCAATACCACAGGAGGCAGCAGAACTCTAAAGGTATTGTTTTTGTAAATGAAGTTAATTTGCTCTATCAGTTTAAAATAATATGGAGCATACACATAAGAAATTGAGAAAGGAACCAAAGTGTGTCATTACAAAACAGAAAGGGTGGCATAAGGGAGGAAATGAGAGGCAAAAATGGGGTAAGACATACAGAAAACAATGAACAAAATGGCAACTGCAAATCCTTCCCTGTAAGTAATAAACTCCTCCCCCTCCCCGCAAAAAAGCCCCACTGATTGGAAAAATAGGATCCAACTATATGTTGTCTATAAGTGATTTACTTTAAATCTAAAGACATGCATAGACTGAAAGTAATAGGATGGAAAAAGATTCCATGTAAATGGTAAAAGAAAGCAGGAAAGGCTATGGTAAGTCAAAACTGGAAGAAAGAAGTAAATTACATAAAGGCAGAGCAGTCAATTCACCAAGAAGGTATGACAGTTTTAAATATACACACACCAGACATCAGAGTGCCTAGACATTAACACATGTAAAGGCAAAAAGCCCTGCAATACCAGTTGGAAACATCAATGTGTCACTTTCAAAAATGGAGAGAAGAAAGAAACGGGAGACTTGAACAACACTACAGACCAACTGGACCCAAGAGAAATCCAAGATATCACTTCTGATAATAGCTGGATGCATTTTCCTCAAATATACATGAAATATTCTTCAGGATAGATCATGGTAGACTCTAAAAAAGCTTGGTAAGTTCAAAAAGGATATTTTGTATGATTTCAATCTTTTCAATCCATGAAATTATATTAGAAATAAAAACATATGAAACTTAACATAGTCAACTTTCCATCATTGTGACAAAACGCCTGACATAATCAACTTATAAGGAGGGAAGGTTTATTTTGGCTCACGGTTTCAGTCTGTGTCACTTGTTCCTGTTGCTTTAGGCAGGAGTGTGTGACAGAAGAGGTCTTGAGAACTCATGACAGCTGGGAAGCAAAAAGAAAGGGCTGGGGTCCAAATATCCCCTTCAAGGGTATGCCCCAGTGACCTAACCTCCTTCCACTAGGCCCCACCTAGTGGTTCTATCACCTCCCACAGACAGGCGACCAAGCCTTCAAGAAATGGGCCTTTGTAGGACACAATGTTTCAAATAAGAAATAGCAAGGGAAAGTAGAAAATCTTGAACCAAATGAGAACAAAAACAATACACCAGAACTTACAGGAAAGAGTTTAACAGTGCTAAGAGGAAAATTCACAGCTGTAAATGTTACATTAAAAGGAACAAGTCAACCAAACTTTACTTATTAAGAAGCTAGAAAAAGTAACTAAAGCCCAAAGCTAACAGAAAAGGAAAATAATTTGAGAGCACGGATAAATGAATTAGACAGAAAAATAGAAAATCAAATGAAACTGAGTTGTATCTTAAATCTAAGTTGTTTTTCTAGTATTGACAGTTTACACTAAGTTGTTCACATCCCAAGTTCTCATGACTTGAATTTCCAAAATGGCTGCATAGAAATAAGCACAGTAATTAGCTGTCATGGAAACCAGTTTTTCTTTCAAATATACAATCAAATCCACAACCAACGTTAGTAAATCCTGATACACGTAATTACTCTTCCTTTTATTTTCTTCAAAATCCCTTTAAAATGCACCAAATTGGAAATGATACTCTAATAACATGCTAATTATTGGCAAGTCTGTAATTATTATTGTTCATTTAATAACTTCTATTAATAGCTCAGTTATGGCATCATTGCTGGCTTTTGAACATAGATAACCTCTATGAGACAATTCTGTAGTCACTATGTTACATACTTGACTTTGTTAAACTAATCAAGGTCAATTGTATTCCGTGTAGTTAGGTATTGTGGCTGAGCAGTCTAAGGTCATTGTACTTCTGTTGTTACTAATACAGTCCAAAATGTATCTTCTATATGTGAAATGAAAGTAATTCTTAATGTCATCATTCAACTCCTTGTGAGATTATTAAATACTGTCATAAGGGTAGAGTACTACCTTTTACCCTTCCAGGTTGACACAGATACCAAACGTTAATAGTCATAGAATCTACAACAGTCTAATGCACATCAGTCTTTTGAGTCTTCATTTATTCAGCACATACTTAAGGCACTGAATGCTCACCCAATGCCAAGCACTGCTAGACCCTGGAGGTATGCTGGTGAGCCTTCAATAACTATGTAATGGTATGGTCAGTACACCATGGTTCAGAACCACCAGCACCTGCAAATTCTCTGGTCTTCCTCTGATCTACTGAATGAGAAGCTCCAACGCTGGGCCAGCAATCTGTTTTAACAAGCCCTCCAGGTGATCCTGACACATTCAAGGTCAACAACTCCTGCCCAGTAAACTAGACCCTCTCTTTTTATATATGACAAAATTGAGGCTCACAGAATATAACAGACTTGAGATACAGAACATATTTTTTTCACTGCTTATCCTCAGAACTTAGAAAAGTGACTGGCATATAATAAAGATCTTTTGCTATACTTATTTATTTATTTATTTATTTATTGGCAATACTAGGGTTTGAATTCAAGGCCCTGTGCTTACTAGGTAGGCACGCTAACTCTTGAGCCATGCTCCCAGCCCAAGATCTTTTGGATGAAGAAATGAATGAATCATCCAAAGAGTTGTACTGTCACTCAACTATAATAACTAAAGCATATAATTTTAAGTTAATGAAAATATATGTAATACTAATAAATATTTCACAAAAGAGAAATGCTAAATCATGACATCAAGAATTATAGTATTAAAACTATCATTTTTGATGCTTGCATGAAAGAGGAAGTTAACAAAACTGAACATTATGGAAACAATTCAATCTTTGTATACCTTGTTATTTTGCCTTAATTTACTTAGCTCCAGTTTATACTTTTCTGCTTCTTCTAGAGCTCTGTTCAAGCGAACTTCTGTGGCACTTTGACTACTCGCAGCCTGTTTTAGTAGTCTTCTTTTATTTTCTGATTCCTGTGCAGTAAAAAAAGATGTGGGCATTGCTTTTTTATATTTTAATACATTGTTAAGTTCCCATATCCCTTGATTTCTCTCAAATTACACACACACACACACACACACACACACACACAGAGCTAGAGGCTGAGCCCTAAAGTGATGGCATCTTCAGGGATTTCTGGCCCTCAGTTGGCAGTAGAAAAATATATTCTAAAAAATGTAGTTGTGAACTGGACTCTTACAACTTTTTGTTTGGAAATTTCTTCCTCTTTTTATTGATCCAAGACACTATACTTTATGAGCAACTCTTTATAGCTGTACTTCTTTTTGGGGGAACCTCCCAACAGACACATGGAAGAAAAAGTCGTGAATACTGTTTTTGGGTAGAACTGACAAAGTGTAACATTTGAGGAAATATTCATTAAATGAAGAACATTCCATATTATTACCACAGGAAAATCCCAATTCTAGCAGAAACAACCTATCTTATATGAATGATTTTTCATATCCTGCAGACTTACATTTCTGCAAATACTCTAGAATAGTCTATCACAGAATCAACAGGTCAACCTCCCGAAGAAACATCAACCTACTGGAAAAATCTTGAACTCCACTATCATCTGGCACCTGTCAACCAGCCCCATCTCCTGTCACAGATGTTATTTTCACTGACTTCAGCAGTACTTGAATTTCTCCCAAAAACCACGGCATTTCCAGCCTCCAAGGCTTTCATCATGCTCTTCCTCCAGTGCTGTCCCTTTCTCTCCTCAGTCTTTCCTAGCTAGCATCTCCTCTTCCTTTCAGACTCTGCTCGGTTGCTCACCAGGGCTTTTCCTCTTCCAGGAACTTTCCCCTCTTTAACCTCGCTATATTCACCCAGGCTGGATCGGGTGCCTTTGCTTCAGAGCTTCTGTAGCACCTTCATACATGTTTATCACAGCGCCTGAGGCCTGGGACTGAAACCATATTCATTTGCTTTATTCCCCCTACTGTAAACTTATTGAGGGTGGAACTGATTTAATTTCTACATTCCCAGCATATAAAAGGCACTAATAATATCTTTATTAAACTGAAATTGCTTTGTAATACTGAACCCATGGTTCTTTATATCCTCAACAACATGGGGCTTGATTCAGCGCCTTATACAAAGCAGATACTCAATAAATATTGAATTTAAATGCACTTAAAATATAGTTGTGTTTCACACTTTTTTTTCCCTCCTGGTTATTGGTTCTCTCACTACATCATCTTTGAATACCAATTGCCGTGGCTTTGAGTAATTAAGGCGAAAAACAAAACACTTGCTGCTCTTTATGTAGGTTTCTAAACAAATCAAGCTGTGTATGGCTACCATCTGCTATCACAGCCTTCTTTGTAGCTTTGTGGGTGGTAGCTACATGAGGAGCTCATAGGATTTATCTCACTGCTCACACAGAAAAGGCAAAGATTGCTACAAAGTCCACACTTCTTGCTGCCTCATTTCAGACTCCACTCATGAGAATATGGAAATGAACCTTTGCTGGTGACTCTTTTGTAGAGCATCCTTCCCCATGTGGTACTCCGTCTTTGAATCAGTACTTCCCCCTTCTTGGGAGGCATGAAAAAAAAAGACAGCCAGGAGAATAGTAAAGTAGGAAAGTTTCTCTAGATGAACAAATCCACTAAAGAAAGGGAAAACCTAGTCCAAAATTTGAAGACATTTGTTTTCAATCAGACACAGGTATCTTTTAGTGAAACAGGACACTACTGGCATCCTTAAAACAGTCACAGTAATAAATTTGTTACTACCCCAAAAATTCAGCAACTTTACATACTGCTAGACAAAAGTTTTATGAAAAGTCAAGTCCTGAATTTTACGTTTTAATAGAAAAAAGCTAAATAGCATAAATATGTTAAACTTAACTTTTAAACTCAAATACTATTTACTTTAAGAAGAAATAATTTCCCATCCTCTCAAAATTATTACAGCATTCCTAAAAGACATGGAGTGGGAACAAAAAGCCACAACACAAAATGCAGTAAATGCTCTCAGAGTAACCCAAAGCACCATAATAATTAGGATCAGGAAAAATCAAATAAGGGTAAATAAATGATCAGACTAGGTTTCAGAAACAAGTAGCTAAATTTTAAAAAAATATAAAATAAATTTGGAGTCAGAAATCCTAGCAGCTGTGGTAGACTCAGTTTCCATTTCTGGAATTGGGAGTAATAACTATACCTAATAGTTTTCATTCATTTATCCAATGTTTATTGAGCACTTACTATGTGCTCAAGCTTTTCTTGTGTCCTAGCGGAAGAGACAGATGGTAAACATACACACACACGGTAATATAAGGACTATGAAGAAAAAGAAGGGTAAAAGGGATACAGCTATAGAGGAGGGGCACAATTATTTAACAAAGTGGTCAGAGGAAAGTTCCCAGATGAAGTAAGGGAATGAGTCACATGAAAGATCCCAGAGGGAAGAATTCCAGATACTACCAACAATATAGACAAAGACACCGAAGCAGGAATCTACTTAGTATATTCAAAAATCGCCGCAAAGATGGTCAGTGTGGTTTCAGCTGAGTGACACAGGTAGAGTGCTGGGTTTTAAGATAGGAGAAATGGGCATGAAGAGGTAAAGATGACCAGGAGTTTGGATTTTATTCTGAGTTTCATAGTGTGTGTGTGTGTGTTCTGATTTCAATCTTATACAGATTACTCTGGTCATAACAATGTGGTTTCCTACACAAAGTAGAATAGTAATCTAGGAGTTTATTGGAATAGTACAAGCAAAAGATCCTGGCTTGGCGATATATATATATAGCTATCAGATAGATATATCATATATATATGGCATATTTCTATACAATTGATTAATTCTATATATTTTGAGCACAGAAGTGACAAAACTCACTGATAAGTTAGATGTTTAGGGAAAGAGAAGGATCATGATGACTCTTAATTTGGGACTAAATATTGGATGACATCTTTTACTAAGAGGAGGAAATGACACAAAGAGGACAGAGAAAAGCTCCCTTTAGGATATATCAAGTTTAATACACCAATTATACATATCCAGTGGGCAAAGTCTGGAGCTCAAAAAGTATGGTCAATAAATAGAAATGTGAGGGTGATCAACATATAGATGGTATATAGAAATTGGATGTAGACAGAGAAGACATTAAGGATTGAGCCTTGGGCACTCCAACATATAAGGTCAGGAAAGGGAAGAAGAAAATTATGAGCACAGTGCTCTGGGAATCAAATAGTATATCAAAGAAGGAGTAATAAACTATGTCAAACATTGCTAAGATACAAATTGACATAAAGTCTAATAACTGATTACTAGAACTGGCGATGTGGATTACTAGTTAAGAATGATTTCCATGGCTAAGTATAGATAGAAGCACAAGTGGAATAGTTCCAGGAAGAATGACAAGTAAAGAGCAAAGGCACTGAGTACAGACAACTGTTTTAAGAAGCTTTACTGTGCGATCTCAAGAGGTCTTTAAAATCCTTCCAAAAAGGCCAGTGCTTTTTATGGTTTTGCCTACAAACTATACCATATGAATCACACCAACATATAGGTCAGTGTAACAGAACAGATTCCTAAAATGGACCCTCATATACAGTCAATCCATTTTCTACACACAGGTGACATGGTTAACCAAATGGGGAAAGAACAGTATTTTCAACAAATGCTATTCACTGCCTATACGAAAAAGACACATTTTATCTCATGCTACATACAAAATTAACTTGAAACAGATGCTACATATGATAAATATATCTACATATATACATGTAACAGGAGAAAATCCTCATGAGTTTGAAGTAGACAAAGGTTTTTAAATAGAATGGAAAAAGCATAAGCCACAAGAAAATAATACAGGGAATTCATCAAAATTTAAAACTGCCACTTTTTGAAACACGTTAAAAAATAATGTAATTATTATTTCTCCTATTCTGATAGGAGAATTACAGTAATATGCTTCTAACAAAGGGATGATATAAGAAAGTATAAAGAACTCTTACAATTCAGTATTTTTCAAATGGGCAAAGGGTTTGAATGGACATCACAGAATAGTGTATGTGAACAACCAATTAGCAAATGAAAAGATGTTCAACAATAGCTGTATTTTAGACGATTTTTTGTTAGTATCAGCAGCTAAAATAAATTAATATACATATTCACTCAGACTAATTTTCCTTTTCTGTAAACTATGTTTTGCCTGGTATCTACCACTCAAAAGATGCACCTTTCTTCCACACAAAGAGAAGGTATCAGCAGTGCTACCCTTTGAGAACACTTATCCTCTTGACAGGTTACAGAATAGAATTGATGACAAAAAAAATGAACACAAAATGAACAGTAAGTAGGATATAGAAAGAAGGTAATAACTGCTTGAACCAAGTAGTGGTAACAGGAATCAAAATGAAGAGATGAGTGAGAACATTTGGAAAAATGAACGCACATGATTGGATAGGAGGGCCAAGAACAAATGTTTCAAGACTATGTCAGACTAGAGCCATGGTGTGCCCAGAGCTGGGGGCATGGTGACAAGTGGTAGTCAGGACTGATTAAATTGTGGTAGCCTCAGATGCAACAGCTTATTATTGTAGACCAATCATCTACGTCTATTAGACCAAGAGAGGTAAAATATGAGCTACATATGCAATTTTAAATATTTTAGTAGCTACGTTAAAGAGTTTTAAAAGAATCAGGTAAAATTCACTTTAACAATGTATTTCACTTAACACAATATATTGAAAATGTTATTTCAATATGCAAAATATGATATTGAGATATAAAAATAAGAGAGTGAGACATTTTGCATTTCTCTTTTTTTGTTCTAGTCTTCAAAATCTGATGTTTATATTCACAGGACAACACAATCTAGACAAGCCACAAATGTGGGTGGTTACTGTATTGGACAGCATCAGCTTAATATGCTGGTGCTAATTATATACTATAATTAGTTTTTATTACCAGACAAGTGAGCAAATAAGCAATGGCAATGCTCACACTACTAAGCAACAGGAATGGACTGGAACATGGATACATCTCAAATGTTTTATGCTCAAGTGAAAAAATCCTCAAAGGCTGCCTCCTATGTGATTCTACTTACAAGACATTCTAAAAATGGCCAAAATTAAAACCAAAAATAGATCAGTGGTTGCCTGGACCTGAAACTAGGAAGAGAAATTGACTAAATTCACAAGGAATTTTTTGGGGTGATGAAACCATTCTATATCACGATTATGACAATAATGCATTCATTTGTCAAAACTCATAGAATTATATAATAAAAAGTAAATTTACTATATATAAAATTTTAAATCTGATTTTAAAATGTACTATAGAATATCTTCTACTTATACACAACCAAAATGATAGAAGTGGGCTCTCAATATCAACAAACTATAGACAAATGCAATGCTATAATAATGAAGGAGGTGTATTTTCTTACTATTCAAATCCCACACATACTATCTTACATAATTTTTATCATCACCAAATTTTGCAAATCAATCCTGCACAATGGAATGTTCTGTATGTTCCACTATCACAATGGTAAATTTCTACAATTTTTTAAATAAGTTTATTTACAATACATTCTTTCTTAGCTATGACACCATTTTAAAATGGACTTCAAAATTAAAAACTTTTATGCTCCAAAGGACTCCTTAAAGAAAGTGAAATAAAATCCCCACAGACCTGGAGAAATACTTGCAAATTATGTGTCTTATAAGGGATTTATCAATAGGATACAAAAGATCTGTTATTACACAATAATAATAAAATAACCAATTTAAAACATGGGCAAAGGATATGTACAGACATTTCTCTAACGCAGCTAGATAAATGGCCAGTATGCATTTGAAAAGATGTACAACATAATTAGTTACTAGAGAAATGCAAATCAAGACCTTAGTGAGGTAACTACTTCACACCAGTTGAATGACTATAATTAAAAGGATAATCTAACAGGTGTTGGGTGAGGATGTGGTAAAATTGGACCCTCATTCACTGCTGGTAGGAATAAAATGATGCAGCACATTTAGAAAACAGATGGCAGCTCCTCAAAGAGCTAAACATGGTTACATACAATCCACCAATTACTCCTTGGCATATAATCAAGAGAAATAAAAACATGAGTTCACATTAATACTCATACAGGAAGGCTCACAGCAGCGTCATTCAAAATGGCTTAACAGTAGAAACAATCCAAACGTCCACCAATTGATAAATAAATGTAATATGTGGGGGCTGGGGCTGTAGCTCATTGGCAGAGCATGTGCTTAGCATGTGGGAGGCCCTGGACTCAATTTCCATCACTTCTAAAGAAATGTGTTATATTCATAAAATGGAATATACTTACCAATAAAGAGGAATGAAATACTGATTAGTGTTGGAATGTGGATGAACCTTAAAAAAATGTTACATTAAGTCACAGAACACCACATATTGTACAAGACTATGTATATGAAATTTCCAGAATAGACAAACCCACTTAGACAGAAAAGGCTAATTGGGGGAGGCAAATTGTTGGCTAAAGGGTAGAAAGTATCCTTTTGAGGTTATGAAAGTGTACTAAAATTGATTGTGCCTATAGTTTCTTAACTGTAAATATGCTAAAAACCATTGCATTATGTACTTTAAAAAGAAAACATGGTATGTGAATTACATCTCAATAGTTATTAAAAACACTTTTCTCCATATGTAAGTATACGTAAGTGGGGTGCAATCATTGAATATATAGATGTGTAGCTTTCATAGTTTTCGTGTATCTTTGGCACTAAGTTAGGAAACAGGCAAAATTATTACCCTTTCTACAGAAGACAGCTGCTGTTGTAATCCATCACATTTTTTGTTCACTTCTTCAAAAAGAGTCTTATATTTATCTACTTGGGACTGCTGCATACTAATTGTTCGCTGCTGTCTCACACAGTCTTCTTCAAAATTTTTCACTTGAGACTTTAAATCCTGAATTTCATCCTCCTAGAGTTACAAGGTTATAGATCATGTGAAAATGTACACAAGATTTGGTATTAGGACACAAAAAAGAAGCTTCACAGTCTTTGGTGAGATATTTATACCCATAAAAGCAAAGTAAGGTGCATCGCATTTTCATCTTGAGAGACAGAAGTCAGACATTTTGTGTTTAATAGTTCCTTATATGTCTAAAACAGAATTCTGTTTCAACAACTTTTTAAAATTCTTCAGCTGTGTTTTTACAATTCTTTAGCTGTTTGATAATTCAACAACTCAGAATAAAGTTCAGTATTTACATACAATTTTTAATTCAAAGTTTAACTGTGGAGTATATCTAAAAAAGCTATTTTTAAAAATGTAATTGAACTTGCCCTTCAAATGTCTTTGATTAGCACAGGTTTTAAAAACTGACCTTTTTATTGCATTCACACACAACACTATCCAATTCCTCCTGCATAACATGGAGTTTGGCCTTTAGAAATCTGATCTGTGCCTCTGTGGATTTAAATGATTATAATTATCATGTTTGCTGAATCAAAGACATCATCCATTGTTAAGACAGACATTTTATGAGGGAAAAATGCTCAAAATGGTGACTCTAATAGGAGCTCCATGTTAGGGGACACTGTTAGGGGATACTAATAGGAGCTCTCTATTAGGGGACACTAATGACATTAAATATTCCTAATATAAAAATAAATGAGAAGTCTACTCAATGGAAAGCAGCAGTTACCTCATCAATGAAACTGAGAAAAGAAAGGGGAAGAGGGCAAAATCCTCCCAAGAAATGTAGCCACAATCCAGCCCTCACACACGTTTTCTGGTTGAATTTATACTTATCGCAGTGATGTAAAATGTAATAAGCAGAAAATTTATAGTGGTCTCAAATTGGTAATGTCCCCAAGTGTTTGATAGAAGCAAACAAATCCTCTTTAGCAAAACAAGGCTCTGAATGGTGCAAAGCAGTCTGTGCTCCCCAACAACCTCTTCATCTTTCCATCCCACCATAACTCAGCTATTCCAAGCAATCATTTGGAATAAGAGAAAATTCTCCCAGGACAGGAAAAACCTAGGCCAAAGATTACCAAAGAGGGAATTTACTGAGTGCAGAGAGGTAGTCAGCAATAAGAAACAAAAGTAGCACTTCAGGCAAGTCTGTTTGTCCCGGTTCTCTGTATCTGGAAGCAGGAACACTGTAACAGGGCCATGGGTGTCTGTGTAACAACCAACACTTGGCCATTACCTCCTTGAAGGCATCTTAAGAGACACAAAGGGCCTGGCACCAGCATCAGTGGTTTACAGCTATAATCCTAGCTACTCAGGAGGCAAAGATAAGGAGGATCGCAGTTTGAAGCCAGCATGGGCAAATAGTTTGCGAGACTCTATCTCGAAAAAAAACATCATAAAAAAGGGCTAGTGGAGTGGCTCGAGGTGTAGGCCCTGAGTTCAAGCCCCAGTACCATGGGGGGAAAAAAAGAAGAGACAGACAGAAAGGCCACTGACTTCCTGCTTCACTTCCCTTCCCTTCCCACAAAAGCCCCAGCAAGCTCATTTGGTCCATAAATGTAACAAGAGCATAAATGAATCACTCCCACTATGTCTGACTAGTATGCAAGCTCATAACACACACAGTTAGGATTTCTCACAGAATCAGAACATTTTGAAGACAAACTTTATGATTATATTACAAACTGCTAAATTCTCACATGAAGAAACTGAGAGGGGACCCGTGGCTTGCCTGGAGTCACTACTGTACTATTCTACAGTCTAGCATTAACTATGTTCATTCATACTTGATTGTCTTATTTTTTGCTTTAATAACATAGGTAGTGCCTCTTAAATTTCAACAACATTAGAAGCATTACTGGTAACTAATGTTATGCTTTTAGATGACATAAACATAGTATTTTTTCTAGCACTATGCAGATGAGTTAGTAAGATTATATTCATTAGAAGACTCAATTATTGTACCTGATGCTAGTCAATAACTTATTTATCCTATTTCGTATTTGACCTAACATGCAATAAAATATAACTAACAATAAAAAGGAATTCAGAGAACTTTTTTGTTTTAATGATAAGCTATAAGATTTTTATTTTATTTTATTTTGAGATAGGATCGTGCCTTACAGCCCAGGCTGGCTCAGAACTCATGATCCTCCTGCTCAGCCCGAGTGCTCTCATACCCAGCTGCAACGGGACGCTTTAATTTTAGCTAACAGGTATCCAATAATCCCCAAATACTAGTCTTCTTAGTTTTTGCTTTTTATAACAGAAAATATCAAATACCTACAGATATTTAAAGTAGAGAGAAGTTCCATCAACTCCCACTCACCCACCATCCGTCCTCATCAATTACTGACTCATAGTCAATTTCACTTCATCTATACTCATGCTTTCCTGCCATCACCGTATCCCACTAGCCTACTGAAACAAATCCAAATATCAGGATAAATTTCTAAGTTCAAAAACAGTTCCCAAAGATATCTTTTTCTAAGTAACTATGATATAAAGACAAAAGACAAAAAAAAGAGGGCAAAGAAAACCCACCTGTTCCAATATCTTTGCTAACACCTGAGAAAATGTCATCCTCTATGTGTTCAGGAAAGCCTTCTTCTTCAAGTTGCCCTTCAATTTTGCTAATTGTCTTTGCAAGAGAAAAGTCTGCAAAGTCCTCTGGAATGGCAACATCATTGGCCATTTGTGCATCAGAGTATTTCAATTTAACACTAAAACATAAAACACACATGCATACACACACATGAACAGAAATAGAACGGCAGAAAGGAGACAGGAATTTTACCCAAATAACAAAGCAAATAAAAATTATGATAAATTTTAAGTTTATGATGAAATCTACAGTTGATACTTTGAAGGTCTGTAATATAAGAGACTTATTAGACTTTCAATCTTTATGAATCACACAACCACAGAGCTGGAGAAGGCTTTATGAGGCCTCCAAACAAGTAGAAATTAATACTAAGTACTGAACTCGGCCTCCTATGTCAAATCTAGCTATTTTAATTTTACATGTTGATGGATAAAAGCTGTACAAATTGACATTGCCCTGGTCATAATTCTACAAACAAAGAATAATGCCCTCTGGGAAAAGAATTATAGCTGTCACTCCACGAAACTCAACATTTTTCCCACCTAAAGGAAGATATTCTAAGTTGGATCTGATGCTTTTAATTACACGGAGGAAGAAACAGAAAATAAAAGTCGCTTCCAAAGGCAGGGGAATGGGCCAGGCCTAGCACACCAACAAACTCAACACATGGGAAAGACTGCAGAATCCTATTTGGAATACCACCTTTTATTCAAAAAGTAAAGAAGACAAAAACTTTCCAGCGATACATGCATGCAGCATATATTCTTTTCTTCAACTAATTACATATTTTCTCTTCCTCTCCCTTCACTGTTTTTCTTCACTTTTGTTAAAAAGAAAACAAAAAACAAAAATGACCTGGGCCCAGTGGCTCACACCTTTAATCCTAGCTACTTTAGAGGCTGAGATCAGGAGGACTGTGGTTCAAGGCCAGCCCACGCAAACAGTTTGAGAGGCATCATCTCCAAAATTACCAGAGAAAAATGGACTGGAGGTGTGGTTCAAGTAGCAGAATGCCTGCTTTGCAAGAGCGAAATCCTGAATTCAAACCCTAGTCCCACGGGGTGGGGGGTGGGGGGAGATGGTTTTTAAACAAGATACAGGAGTTAAAGATATTCCCAGAATTATCATGCAATTTTCAGCTTGAGTAAGTAAGAGACATATAAATTCAATAACTGGTTGGTATAACCCAATTCTTCCTTTTCTAGAAAATTTCCTATCCTAGACAGTCTCTTGGGTCCCCTTTCGTGCTTATAATATTAAGGATAGTCTTGAATTCATTCTCACAAAAAATAAAATGTGAATCATAATTATATTATAATCTTAATTTATAGTATATCAGTCATTCTTATCTCAATATACACAATAATGTGTGACATTCTGTTGCTCAAGAAATAGAAGACCATTTATCTTAGTTTGAGAGAACTAGACACAGTAACCAGAACAAAAACAAAACAAAAAACACAGGCACTAAGTGGTTCACAACTGTAATTCTAGCTACTTGGGAGGCTGCGATTGGAAAGACTGTGGTTCCAGGCCAACATGAAAAGTTTGCATGACCCCATCTCAATGGGAAAAAAAACTGGGCATGGTGTTATGTGCCTGTCATTCCAGCTATGGTGGGAAGCTTAAAATAGGATCTCAGTCCAGGCCAGCCTGCGTGAAAAGCAAACTCTTATTTCCAAAGTAACAGAGCCAAAAGGACTAGAGGGGTGGCTTAAGTGGTAGGGTGCCTGCCTAATAAGTGTGAAGCCCTGAGTTCAAACCCCAGTACTGCCAAAAGGAGGCAGGGGGAAACCTGGGTTCCAGTCCTAGTTCTAAAAAAAAAGAAAAATCTTACTTAAAATAACAAAATAATATGTGGCACTTTGAACATACAAAATGTACATTATCTGCTAGCCATTTCTGGGTAGAAAATGTTTTAAATTACTGAATGGGGATAAGATATATGCAGTGTAACTATATTTTGGAAGTATAAAAAGAACTGGAGAAACAAATTATAATTAAGAATGACACTACTGTGAATTATGAAACTAAAAAAGAAAGTAACAGTTTTAAAACTATACTATACCTTGAATTTGTTTTTCTTCCTTTATTTGCAGAGTGTAGTTTGTTTTGAACCTTGTTTATAGGGCCAATGTTTTTGGCCTTTGGCTACATGAAAAGAATCAAACTGTTGATTAATTAAGTCTAATCATTTGCCAAAGAAAGAAATATCTAACAAATGGAATTGCTATATTGCTACAAATAAGAATTGGTATTTTCATGTAATTAACTCAATTGTATTTTCAAGAGTCCCAGAACTGCGTACCTGGAAAAAATCTAGACATCACTTGAAGCAGAGGATTCAGCAATAAGGAAAATGAGTCCCAAAGATTCCAGGATATTAAACTAGCTATGAGAATGTATATGTGGATGTACTGACTCAGAATTTAATTCTCACTAACCAACTATTACCCAGGCTGGCCTTCCGGTATGCAGTTCTGTTGGCCTATAACTTCATGGGTGGGGAATGGCACCCCAGGATGGCAGTACTGGAAGTAAGATCTCTACACTGAATAGTTAAGAGTGGATGGCCTTTTAAACCTCCTTCTTTCCATGAGATTAAGCTTCGGAGAGAAAACTGAAAGCCTCATATTACAAACTCATTTCACTTAGGATTCTGTCAACTGTACTCCAACTACTCAGGGAAATTATGGGACAAAAATTATTTATTTTATGAGTAACACTTCATAAATGCATCCCTTCTCTGCCTTAAGTTTTATATAGTCTATGTCTACTAAGTCATACTCCTCCCTGTGTCTAAGTCTTGAAAAATCTCAAAGTTCTGCAGAAAGTACTGTACTCACAGAAAGTTTGATTTCATACCTTAATTTCTGAATGTAGATCAGTTATCCCTTCAGATGACAACAGACCTCTACAGATCAAAAATAAACATTACACATTAATAATAAATGACACTATGGCTGAGACACAATGAAATTCAGCTGTAACTATATTTTAAAAGGAAAAATATACACATTAGTTAGCCACACATTTGGCCTCTATATATTATGTATTTATATTTCCAAAATTAATTATATTTAATAAAGTATATGCATATGGAATTGTAAATGGGTGTCATTAAAAGTAATTTGGTTAAATAATTCATCCCTGAGAAGATATACTGAGTCAATATTTTTATAGGAAAATGGAGCACAAATTTTAATGAATGAAAATCATAACAAGAGATTATTGGCTATTCAGAGGGGTCATCCATTTTAAAAACATTCACCATGGGGCTTCTTACTGTAAGCACAACAATGTTACCATTCTTCTAACTCATTTAAATTCTTGGTCAGTGTGTTTTTCCCATTACATCATGAACTGCATGAGGACAGGAATCACATCTGCTTTTTTGCTTGATGCATAGAATGTAGCATGATGCATGGAACATAGCATAGAAGATCACATATAAACTCTTAAATAGACATTAAATCAATATATGTTGAATGAATTAATATATCTAAATCTAATTTATTTTTATGCATACTTTATCTTGGATTTTCAAAATATGTTTGTCCTGTAGTTTAAAAGGGATATTTATGGGGATGGCAAACTCAATCCATGTTTTCACTCTATAACAGTAGAGCTGAATAGTGGCAGAGACTGTCTAGCCCACAAATCCAAAAATACAGAAAAATTCCCCTACTCTGGATCAATTGTCTATACCATCTGTATTAATATCTCAGAAAACATACCACCATTACTATGGAAAAAAAACCCATCATATTTCCTAAGCACACCTAGCCACAGTAGATAACATGCAAAAAAATCTTTTTCCACTGGATGCAACCTACTAAATTGGTTTTTTCAATATTAAGCACAAAGAAATACTTAGACAATATTAAGTACAACCCCTTAAAGAACTACTAGAAATACCTCTTAGAAGGAAAAGAAGGCTTTCAAAATATCTTTAAATTATAGAAACTAAAGAATCATTCTCACATAACATGAAAATGCTTCCAAATATTACACAAATTGTGAAGTATCCTCTCTAATCTAATCGCTATTAAATGAATGTTTGCCATATCTTAGTACATTTTCTGCATCTTACATTTCACCACATGCCTCACCTACACACAAACACATCAGCTGAAAGACATCTCTCAGGCATTCACCTTCCTCCGGTTTCTTCACAGTGGTATTGTTTTACTGGTGTAATTCTATGCAAATGAACTTCAGCACAGTATTGTACTTACTATTGTTAAACTTCTCTGTGAAAGGTTTGTTTGTAATATGATTGAAATAATTTGGATGGTAAATCTTCCTTTCAGCAAACTGGAGATATTATTCTACAGGAAAGTAAATTCTGGTTTGCCTTTCAATATTTTCTGATGCAGTAATCCTAGGTGTTGAAGACCTATTATAAAATATATGGCTGTACATATACATATATGTGTGTGTGTGTGTATATATATATATGTATATATATATACATATATATGTATATAATTTGTGTGGGGGGGGTACTGGGGGTTTGAACTCAGGAACTTGCACTTGCTAGGCAGGTGCTCTACCACTTGAGCCACTCCATCAGCCCTTTTTGCACTGGTTATTTTTTGAGATAGGGTCTCACTTTATGTCTGGGCCAGACTGGAACTCAATGCTCCTATTTGTGCTTCCTTGCATAGCTGTGATGACAGGCATACATCAACACACTCAGCCATTGGTTGAGATGGGGGTCTTAATGTACTTTTTGCCCAGGCTGGCCTTGAACCACAATCCTCCCCCATCTCTAACTCCCAAGTAACAAGGATTGCACATTTGAGCTACCATGTCCAGCCCCTGACTATAATTTTTTAGGTGTTATCACTGCTCCAATCTGAAATGGTTGTTCTCTACAGAATGAACTCTCATCTTTAACAGTTCCTAATGAATAATCAAATGCCAGGTTTCACAGAGGAAAGTGACCAGTACAAACAGTACCATTAAAAAAACATCCTCCTGGCAAAACAGTTTCTGCCTGGTAGCTAGGTGTTGGGGGGGTAAGGGAGGGAGCAGGGGGGTAAGGGAAGGGCCAGGGGAAGGGGAGAGAAATGACCCAAACATTGTATGCACATATCAATGTAATAAAAAAAGAAAAAAAAAACCATCTTCCTGATCCAGGTAAAAAGGCACCATCACCACTTTACAATGAAGGAAAACTTAGTAAAAGAAAAAGGAAAACTTAGTAAAAGAAAATCAATAGATTTATTTTTATGCTTGTGAAATTGGCCTCTCACTTGCTTCAGCAGAAACAAGGTATCACCTACTGTTACCATCATTTCAAACCTTTAGTTTGCTAGAAAAAAATCATGCCTAGTCTTGGAAAATTCCAAGTTTTGGAATTTTCATTACTTAAATCTATTTTTTCCATAAAATATTTGATAATACAACATATAGTAAGACATTTCATATTATATGTACACAAATATGTGCTGTGTAAAATAATGATATAAAATACACTGTATTGATTTAGTAAAAGGAAAACTTCAAAAGCAACAGGGGGTACTAATTAACTTCTTGGAATCAGAATCAGATCTATTTAGTTACTATTGTACTGCCAGTAGCCAGACCTGGTATTTAGAACATTCATTTTCTTCAGGTTCATTGAGACAAAATTTACATATTATAAGACACACCTTTTTTGGTATATACGTCAATAATTTTTTAACAAATCTATGTAGTTATAACCACAATAATAACCAAGATAGAGATTCTTTCCATCATTCCAAAAAGTTCCCTGTGCTCTTCCACACTTTTGCTGTATTAGCATTCATTTCCTTTTCCTGCTAGGTAGCACTCAGTCTCATAGTTTGTTTATCCATTCACCATTTCATAGATACTTAAGTTCTTTCCAGTTTTGGTCCCCTCCCCTCACCAAAAAAAAACTACTCTAAACACCTGAATGCATGGTTTTTCCTAAGACAAAGATATCTTCATTTCTCTAGGATAACAATTTAGGAAAGGGATTGCTGGGTTATATGCAATAATTATTTTTGAATGAGTGACTAATGTTCCAGTAACACATTCCCTTTTTGCTTCCAAGCTCTGTAAGGCATTTAAACATTACACCCACTTAGGGCTATGCAGCTCTCATAGCCTTGATCTTAGGACACTGAGTGACTAGTCATTATAAGACTTGTACAGCCACCAACAATTTTAATCTATGCTTCAAGTTCCTTGGCTGGTGTAATTCTCTCAAAAACTAACAAGTTTCTTACCGAGTTGATTCTAGTCAGTTCTGTGTGCCATTACTATACCCACAGTTCTTTCTAAGGCAACAGTTCCTTACTGTACAGAAATCATTCACTAACTGCAGAGGATACATTCCAAGACCCTCCAGTGGATGTCTGAAGTCATGATATTATCAAACCCTATATAAACTAGGTTTTTTACCTTATAGACATAATTGTGGTGAAGTTTAATTTATAAACTAGGGACAGTAAGAGATTAACAATAACTAATGAGGGAGAACGATTCTAACATACTGTAATAAAGTTGTGTGAATTGGTCGCTCTCTCAAAATACCCTATGTGTGTGATAATGTGAGATGGCACAATACCTGACATGAGATGAAGGCATTGACAGGTAAATGACAGTGGCACTGTGACATAGTCTTAGGCTACTATTGATTCTACTTGCAGGCAAGCACTGTCATACAGCAGTGATCTGATATGGGTGAAGAGTACATACAGTGTGGGCACAATGGATGACTCACATTCAAGTCAGGATGGAGTGGGACAGTATGAGATGTCATCAAACTGTTTAGAACAGTGTGCATTAAAATTTATGAATTATTTCTGGAATTTTCCACTGACAATTGAAAAAGACTTGAAATGATTATCTTTGCCTCTGCTACAGTAAGATTTTATAATTTTATTCATATAGATCCTTTACCTTTCCTGTTAAATTTATCCCTATTTTACGGCTGCCTAATTTTTCTTGTCATATTGGAAGTTCATATGAAGATTTTATATATATACACACACATATGTTGTCTTTGCTAATTTATCTGCCTATTCTTCATGTATAATTTTAAGAGATAATATGGCACATGAGAACAGACTGAGAAATCACATTAACTGTAGTTGTTTAAAACTCAATGAAGTAACACACATTTTATATGTCCTTGGGCAAACTACCAAACTTCAATAAACTACAGTTTTTAAAATGAGGACAATAGTATTTATTTTAAAATAATACTTTAAGAGTTATATGACATAAAATAGGCAAAGGGCTTGCCTCGTATCTGATGAGTAAAAACTTCAGTTACTATTTTACACATTACATTATTTTTCTTCTAATTATAGGTTTTTCATACATGTAAAAAGATTTTACATAGTAAAAGATTCACAGAGATTACTGAATTAAAAAAAAAACCAAATCAATGGTGTTTGAGAATTTAAGTCACTTACCTTGTACTATAATCACTTTCCTCTTCACACGGTCTAACTTGTGTTGAAAAGGGCCTAGATCGTACCTCTTGTTGATCTCGCTAGTTAAATGAGTAAAGATGTCATATGTAATACAAAACACACAAAACTCGAATATACTCAAGTGCCTCTCAGAACACTAATCATTTCAGAGTTGCCCATGGTTTCTATGATATCACAGCACAGAATCAAAATGCTATTGCATAAAAAAATATGATCTGTGTATTACAGTTTCACTTTTCATTTGTTGTGAGGTTAAGAAAGTCAGTCTTAAGGGGGAAATGTATGACCTTTATATAATACTTGTAACTCCTGCTT
Source organism: Castor canadensis (assembly GCF_047511655.1). Taxonomy (NCBI): domain Eukaryota; kingdom Metazoa; phylum Chordata; class Mammalia; order Rodentia; family Castoridae; genus Castor; species Castor canadensis. The sequence continues at coordinate 145,894,091 of NC_133387.1, read as the reverse complement.
CTCCTCTATGTCTTCTGTAGCATGCAATGGAAATCAGAAAGGGGCACAAGAAATGAAAATAAGTATGTTTAATAGACAGAAAAAGAACTTGTCTCAAAGCAGGTAACACTTCAATGTTGAGAAGACCAGAAGATGCTGAAAATAAAGTACCACAAGTAAAAACTTTCAGCAAAGATTTATTAAGAAATGAAAGTGAGGGTTTGGAGCAGGTGCTCAAGTAGTAGAGCACCTGCTTTGCAAGTGTGAAGCCCTGAGTTCAAATCCCAGTCTCACCAAAAAAATAAAAAGAGAGAAATGAAGGTGACTAAACAAAATACTAACCTGGCAAAAATCATGTTCAGTTAGCGTCTGTAGAAGTGAGAATGCCCCTCCCCTTTCCCAGCCCGTCTCAGTTTTTTTATTCTGCTCTTTTTGCGGGCAGTAAAAAGGTTCTATATATGAAACTGTTTAAGCAGAATACATAATGAATCTCCCATTCCACCATAATGTGGAGTACTTCTATATAAGTATTTCCTGCTGTTCGGACACTGGCCAGAATAAAAAAGTTATTTTGGTAAAATATTTTATTACAAAGGCAAATAGCAAATCTGTAACTATTATTAAATGGTTACTGAAATGTTTTATGTGTTACATTTCTTATTCCTAAACTAACAAATGAGTATGGATTTGTATGAGGCAATAAAATAAAGTACTGTTAGATTTCCTTCTCTGACTCCATTTGAGGGACAAGGGCCTGAATAAAAATCATAAAGAAATTAGGATAAAAGGGGTAAGTTTGAAAGCAGCCACTCTACTCAGCTAAGGAATTAACAATGGCGCCCTGGTGCGTGAGGAGGGACACTGAAGGCAGGAAGACCCAATTTGGGTCCAGAATAAGGAATAACATCATGCTTAGATATGTTGTCTGGAGATGTACCTCACCATTTTGCCTCACTCCTAGTCTAGCTCTAAAAATCTGAGTTGGATCCACCTGCAGAGTTTGGGAAACACATTATCATTGAATATTAGCAATGACTGCTATTATCTGTTCTACCTCTTTTACAGTCCATTCTATTTCTATCCCTACTGCACTATCAGTGTTCACTCTACACAGCCACTCTCAACTATTAATATTTTTGTACTAGAAAAGATTATTAATATTAATGTTCTTATTAACTAGATTATTGAAGCATATAAATGGAAAACACATTTTCCACTGGCTTTTAGACAACACATGTTTAACAAAGCCACATACATACTATCTATACCTACACATATTTATTCATGTTCAATTTGTGACCATTCACTGAGCAGAACATGTATGCTTTGGGTATTTTTGTATGTATGTTATACGTCAAATGAAAAAGTTAAAAATTTGGCATTTATGTGGAATAACTGTACATCTACTCACTATTACTTCCTCAGCTTGCTGAACCAGGTGAGCCGTTTTTGCCTCTAACTCCGCATTTAAACGCCTAAAAACAAAGAACCAGTAATTGGGTTATGCTGAAATTCTAACAAAAATGAAAGTAAGCTTCAGTAATAGCACTGAACCAAGAGACCTAATCAACAAATGCCAAAACATACGCATGACATTTTTACTCTAAAATGAATGCAGCTATTAGGCTTATCCCCATATCCCCACAATTGCTCCCGCCTAGTGACAGGAACTAAAACACTAAGTCCTGGCCTTTCTCCAGCCTTTCACTCAGGTCTTCAGGTGAAGTGACTTACCTGATTAATAAATTCAGGAACAATAAATTGGGCAAGTTCAGCTCAGTTCCAGGATCGTCCTACCTGCAGTGCACATAAATTCCAACCTTGCATCTCCAGAGATCTGCCCCACTCTACCTAAGGACAAGAGTGGTACGGGGTCGGGGAGACCTGCTCTGGTTGGGGTGTACTGTGTTTGGGAAGCTAGATCTGCAGTTTCATGAGCAGACTCTATGTGGCTCACAACTCAGCTTCATCAGAAATAAAGGGGATTAATTTGACTTCAACTTGCCAGTCCTCCCCACACACACACTCCCCAATCTATCTGGACTCTAGCAATGAATGGGCATATTATTTTCTTGACCCAATCAAGAATAGCTACAAAGAAATTTGTTTTAAAAGGAAAAAGTTGTTCATATCCACCAGCATCACCAGTGAATGTTAACATTCACTGTCATCTGCAGCACATGCACGATGCTGTACTGTTCTTTCACAGCACTAGAGGAGGACATGATCTTTATAATTAGCATCTCACACAGCCTCGTGGTATTCCAATGAGCTGCAGTTAGCCTAAGGTACACACCCTTCTCTACTTGAACTAGTAGTTCAAGTCCCCTTTTCACTTTCAAAGATTACACCTCTAATAAACGCCTTCAAAAGCTTGTAACTTTTTTCTCCTATTGAAAGGTTACACTTCCAAACTGTAAGGCTCTTTGGAAGTCATAAGAAGGCCTGTTAAGGAATTTGTTAGTCTTAGGTGTGTGACTCAGAAGTAATATGGCCACTTACATCTTCACCCTAAGGAAGGGAGTGAGGTGGCAACATAGCCTTTCTTAAAACATTTTGATGTTTCCTTAAACACTCTAATATTTTAAGAAATACTTTCATATGTTAGTATTACTTAAAGGAAAATATCTAAGACTTAAAATTATATTTAAGGTGATTTTCAGATTTCCTTAAGAACAATTAGGAGGACTTTTATGTAGAAGTTTCAAGCCAATTCAGTTGATGAAGATGACTGAGACTATCCTTGCACTCTAAATCCATGAAAGTGCCAGAAAAAATGTAAGGAAATACTGCTAAAGCTCAAAGTCAGGCCAGGGAAATGCCCTTGTACTAAGAATAAAGCAGCAATTCAAAATAGAGCAGTAAACAGGAACCAAAGCCAAAATAGCTTCATGTCTAGAGGCTGATGCACATGTGAGTCACGAAGGGTCAACACCTGAAAAACACACACAACAAAACTACCCAAACACCACAGGTGAGTAGAAATGCAGCTAGAGGCATGGTGGAAGATTACCTCATGAGTAACTAGAACACACACAGTAGTAGTGTCCAACATCATCTTCTCCAGATGGTTCGGGGACATTATTGCAAAACAATAGAGAATAGATGGCCTGGAACCAACAAAAACTCTAATCCATAAAGATAAATTCAAAATTACCCTGAAGGGACATTTTCTCACCTAGACTACAGAGGACTCTCTCAGAAAGCACACCCTGTTAACGATGATGTCATAAAAAGTTAACAAACCACATAAAGAAACCAACCACCAAAAAAGAACACTCACCAGATTCAAATAAAGCGGGGGAGGGGGGGGGAGACTCATATTCTAAGAATTATGGGTTCTGTTTCCAGTTCTACAAAAAAATTAAAATAAGTAAAAAGAATAGAAGCCAACTACGGAAGACCCAGACATTAAAAAAGAATGTAGAATTTGGAAAAGAAACATAAATTACATAAATGAGAAACAATCACTGAAATTAAAAACAAAACTCAATGGATAGGTTGAACAATCAAATGGACAGAAGAGGGAATGAATGGGTAAGAAGAGGAAATCGTACATGAAGAGGTTAGAGAAACAAAGGGATATAAACACAAAACAGAAGTTAGCATCCATGGAGACGATTATGTGATGAAGACAGTTGTTGTCCAGCTGCTCTTTAATAAAAGTTATAGAAGGAAATCAGAGGGAATATCTATATCTGAAAAGATAATGTGGACAATTCTCCAAACTGAAAGAAGACATGGATCCCAAGCAGAATAAAGAAAACAAATCCACACTAGTACACATCATAGTGAAATTGCAGGACTTTATCTTTTTTGGGGGGGGGGGCGCAGTATTGGGGTTTGAACTCAGGGCCTCATGCTAGCTAGGCAAGGCAATCTTACCACTTGCACCACTTCACCAGCCCAAACTGCAGGACTTTAAAGATAAATAGAATATTCTTTACCCTACCAAATCATTATTTTAAAAGAACAGAAAAACAGTTTGCCAGCATAATTACCAAAAAGTTTTAGCAGATAACCCAGTAGAATCTCTAGATGTCAACAGAAAATGAAAGGGCACCTTTAATGGATGGGGTAGGAAATCTTAAATTCTATGTGCAAATAAATTGTCATTGAAGAATAAGTGTAAAGTAACATCTCCTGGAAGTTAAGAGATTGAAAATCATATCACAGAAAGAACCAATAAAGAGTCTACATTTCAGAGAAAAAGAATAAAGAATAGATTATTAGAAAACATGTTAAATCTAAATTAACAGGATATAAAACTAACACCATTGACGAACTGGGTATGAAAAAATTCAAAGAAAGAGGTGTCATCTCACTTAATGGACAGAGAGAAACCAAGTTTAATGTCTTTCCAAACCAAAAGAAGTAAAATAAAGACAGATGAAAACTTATTCAATCCATCAGAAGAATGAACAAGAACCCAAAAAAGGAAAAGGCATGATTATAAAATGCATAAGAGTATATGAAAAATAGTGGGTAAGACACTTTCAAATTAGTAAAAACTAGTAATGGAAGTGAACTAAGTTAACTTACTGGAAGGAGACATGATCAGTTATAAGAGGAATGCTTATAAAGCTAAATGACATAGGTTGAAAATAAAGGGAAGAAAAAGACATGACAGGTACTACACAACAATGAACATAATCAAGAAGATTTAAGCAAATCAGATAATATAGCTCCTAAGCAAAAATGGCCATAGCTATAAGGAACTGTAATTATAATTGATGATACCTCTAACAGAAACAAAAAAAAATGGTGAAGATACTGAAGTCACGAAAAATGGAATTAACTAGGTTAATCTAACACATTTGCCAACAAATAACATATTTTCTATCCAAGGATACATAGGACATTTCCAAAAATTGAACATGTACTTGGCCACAAATAAATCTTAAATATATTTTTTAAACTCAGTATTATATGCATTTCCCTAAACATAGTACCATTAAAAATCAATTTAAATAAAACAAAGCAAAACAAACTAGTGAACAAACAACCCTACATGCTTGGAAACTAAAAAACACACTTTAAATAATCACTATGAAAGTCATAAATATTTAGAATTAAATAATCACAAAAGAAATGTATATCAAAATAAGTCCTACAATACTTAAGGTGTAGCTGGAAATAAATTTATAGACTTAAATGTATTCATTTAAAAATAAGAAAAAAGTAAAACAAGCTCAAGAAACTAAAAGATAGATCCACCACAATTTAGAAGAGACGATTTCTATTCACTTCTATAAAGACTAACGAAATGAAAAATAGCATAGATTCACAAAACCATAACTAGTTCTTTGAAAAGAGCAATAAAATAGACAGTCACCTGAGAAGACCGATAGAATAAGATAGAAATACACATACTGGAAAGGCTCCAAAGGCAGGGGTATATTCAGCTACAGATATAGTCAAGATTTAAAGTAAGAGTAGACACTAAATGTATGCTTGTACATTTTAAAACAAATGCTTTTCTAGAAAACCGTCAAATAACATTTATTCTAGAAGCAACAATATATCTAAATAGATGAATAATCATTGAAGAAACTGACTCATAAAAAAAATTCCCTTGACCCCCCCCAAAAAAAAGACAATCAATTTCACAATTTTAATCACAGAACAAATAATACTTGATTACAAAAAGCTTCCAAGAAGAGAAAAAAGAAAACGTTTGCTTATTTCACATGGCTAAGATAATACTGACCTGAAAATCAGAAAGGAAAACATATCACCAATCTCACTTTTACTAAGATACAAAAAAATCATAAAATTATAGCATCACATCTAGCAGTGTTTAAGGGAACACAAGAAACCTACATGAGTTGAATAAATTTGGGGGAAAATTTTTTCACAAATTTGACTTTTTTTTAACTCAAACAGTCAAATTAGGAATTAAAGTGAAAAATTTCTTTAAAACTCATTAAAAGGAAATCTACCAAAACCCTATAGTAAAACTCAAATGTAAACTGTTAAAAGTGGGCTCCTCAAAACCATAGCGAAGACACAGAAGTTCACCATTACCTTTCCTATTCCATAGTACATTGTCCTAAACAGACAAAAAAGATGAATGAGAAATTATAAAGGGACACAAGTATCATAATTTGCATATGACTGTCTTGACCAAAAATCTAAGGAACTCTACAGCATGAGTCCCTTAGCAAGGTGAAAGATCTGTCTATGTAAGATGTAGCAAAATACAGAAAAATCAGTAATGTTCTTATACAAATAACAAACTAGAAAATGTAATGGAGGACTGGAGGTGTGGCTTATGCAACAGCAAGTCTGCAAATGTAATAGAAAAAAAAAAGCCCATCACAGAAAACAAAACTATAAATCAGCTTGAAACAGTACAGATGCAAAACCCGTAGCCAACATCACACTCGATGGGGAAAAACTCAAAGCATTTCCTCTAAGATCAGGAAAAGGACAAGGATGTCTAGTTTCATCACTATAGTACTAGAAATTTTAACAAGAGCTGTTAGGCAAGAGGAAAAAAGGAATACAAAGATGAAAGGAAGAAGCAGAATTATCCCTGTCTACAGATGGTATGATTTTACATATTAAAAACCTAGGCTCCACTAACAGATTAGAACAAATAAATTCAGTAAAGTGGCATAAAACAAAATAAACATACAAAAATTAGTTTTTCTATACACCAATAATTAATTTTCTGAGAAAGCAATAACGAAAGTGATCTCACTCATAATATACACACATACACACACCTAGTAATAAACTTAACTAAGGAAGTGAAAAACCTCTGTAATTAAAATTACACAACACTGAGGAAAAAAACTAAAAGATGAAAAGACCTCTCATGTTCATGCACCGGAAAAATTAGTATGTTAAAATGCCCATGCTACCCAAAGTGATCTATAGATTCAATGCAGTCCCCATCAAAACCCCAATGACATTCTTCACAGAACTAGGAAAAAAGAATCCTCAACTTCATATGGAAACACAATAGACTCCAAATAGCCAAAGCCATCCTTAGCAAATTCAGGAAAGCTGGAGGCATCACAATACCTGACAGACAATATCTACCAGAGAGCTAATATCCAGAAGATACAAAGAACCAAAACAACTTAACAAAAAGTAATCCAATCAACAAATGGGCAAATGATCTGAAGAGACACTTCTCAAAAGATGAAATACGAATGGCCAGTAAATATATGAAAAATGCTCAATGTCATTAGCCATCAGGGAAACACACAGCAAAACTACAATGAGATTCCACCTAACTCCAGTTAAAATGGCTACTATTTAAAAAAATGCTAGCAAGGATGTGGGGAAAAAGGAACTTTATACACTGTTGGTGGGAATATAAATTAGTTCAGCTGTTATGGACAACAGTATAGAGGATCCTCAAAAAAAGTAAAAGAACTGCTGCATGATCCAGCTTTCCTGCTTCTGGGTATATATCCAAAGGAAATGTAATCAGCAAACGAAGGTATACCTACCTGCATGTCCATGTTTATTCACTGTTCACAATAGTTAAGATATGGAATAAGCCTAAATGCCCATGAACAGATGAATGGGTAAAGAAAATATGTAAACTTTTTATACACATACATAAATATGTATACAAACACAATGGAGTATTATTCAGCCATAAAGAAGAATGAAATTGAGGAGTTTCAAGATGGTGACTAGAGGGAAGTAGCTGGCAGGGTGAGCTCCATAAATCTGGAAGCTGGCTGAGCTGCTGGAGCCACACTTGGCAGAAAAAAAACAACCCAGAATAAGCAAAACTTGGAAACCCCAAACTCCCAGCCATTACAGGGCTTCTCCATACCATGTTACATTGAGAAAACAGGAGGGCTTCCACGCCAGACACCGCAAGTTCCAAACCTACTTGGGGGACATGAACCAACAGGTAAGAGGGTAAGCGGCACATGGTACTCCCACAGCCACCCCTGGGAAAGGCCAGCATAGCCCCCTGGACAGACTGACCCCCGTCCCTCAAAAAGGAAAAAAAAAAAAACTGAATAAACTGGAAATTGAAAAGGACATGCAGCAGAGAGGGTGGGGTGCTTTGAGCATACTAGAGAAGGGGAGGGGGCAGCTTTCCACACGAACTTTCAGCAAGCAGCCTACAGGAGCACCCGGCTGCTGAGCTTGGAGTAAAACCATAACTACTAAGATTGAAATACCATTGTTCCTGAACATGGGATTTTTTTTTCTTCCTCTTTCTAAGTGGTTGTCTTGTTCAAGGTGTGTTAGTCCACCATCTCGCCCTGTAGATTTCTTTAGTTCTCCTTTTTTTTCTCTTTTTTCTTTTCCTTTTTTCTCTAAGTACTTATCTTGTTCACTGTTCATCTCTCCTATTGATTTATTTTTTTCTTTATCTTTTTCTTCTTTCTCTTTCTTTTCTCTCTTCCCTTCCTGATTTTATTAGTTTTAATATTGTAAGTTAGCCAATACCAAATTACACACAGAACAGTGTTAGAAATAGCACCAAGTGGAACAATGGGAAGACAAAAAAGGGATGGAAACCATTCTCCTAATTCAGTACAGGATACAGAGGGAAATGAAGAAAACAGATACCCAGTCCCAGACCCCAACAAAACAAAGACAGACTATCCCAAGGAACCCAAGGAAGCCCACAAGACTACCCTGAGAGAAGAAATCTCTGAGAATTTCATAGAGATGTTACTAGACAAAGTCAATCGAAATATACAGGAAGCACTCAAGAAATTCCAAGACAACAAAAACAGAGAATATGAGATGACACAAAAACAAATAAGTGAATTCATAGGAGCCCTAAATAAATACCAAAGTGAAATAGAGAACACTATAAATAGACAAATAAATGAATTAAGGACAAAAATTGATAATATTAAAGAGGAAGTGATCCATGACATAGAAAACCTCAAAAAAAAAATGAAACAGAAATACAGAACACAATGGAAGGCCACTCTAGCAGACTAGAACAAGCAGAAGATGGAATCTCAGAACTTGAAGATGAAATGGAAATTAAAGGAAAAACTGAAGAACTATTATTCAAACAACTCAAAACCTGTGAAAGGAATATGCAAGAACTCACCGACTCCATCAAAAGACCAAACCTGAGAATCATGGGCATTAAAGAAAGAGAAGAGGTACAAGCAAAAGGAATTCACAATATATTCAACAAAATAATAACAGAAAATTTCCCAAATCTAGAGAAAACTATACCCATTCAGGTACAGGGAGCCTTCAGGACACCAAACATACTTGACCAAAATAGAACTACCCCACGACATATTATCATTAAAACAACAAGCACAGAGTATAGAGAAAGAATATTTAAGGCTGTAAGAGAGAAAAAAACAAATAACATACAAAGGTAAACTCATCAAAATCACAGCAGATTTCTCATCAGAAACCTTAAAAGCAAGAAAAGCATGGAGTGAGGTATTCCAGGCACTAAATGAAAATAACTTCAACCCTAGGATACTCTACCCAGCAAAATTATCTTTCAAAATAGATGGAGCAATAAAAGTCTTCCATGATAACCAGAAACTAAAACAGTATATGACCACTAAGCCACCACTACAAAACATTCTTCAAGGAATCCTGCATACAGAAAAAGAGCATACAGAACATTGAAAGGGCAGGCAGTACCAAACCACAGAAGAAAAGGCAAGAAAGTAGAGAGTAACATTGATTTAACTCCACACAATCAAACCCTTAAACAACAAAACAACTAAAGGACAGGAATCACCACATACCTATCAATACTAACACTGAATGTTAACGGACTTAATTCCCCCATCAAAAGACACCAATTGGCAAACTTAAAAAAAGAAGATCCATCGTATATTTTTAGCTCCTTTGTCAAAGATAAGTTGCTTATAGTTGTGTGGCTTCATATCTGGATCCTCTATTCTGTTCCACTGGTCTTCATGTCTGTTTTTGTGCCAGTACCATGCTGTTTTTATTATTATTGCTTTGTAATATAGTTTGAAGTCAGGTATTGTGATACCTCCTGCATTGTTCTTTTGACTGAGTATTGCCTTGGCTATTCGTGGCCTCTTGTGTTTCCATATAAATTTAACAGTAGATTTTTCAATCTCTTTGATGAATGTCATTGGAATTTTGATGGGAATTGCATTAAACATGTAGATTACTTTTGGGAGTATAGACATTTTTACTATGTTGATTCTACCAATCCATGAGCATGGGAGATCTCTCCACTTTCTATAGTCTTCCTCAATCTCTTTCTTCAGAAGTGTATAGTTTTCCTTGTAGAGGTCTTTCACATCTTTTGTTAGGTTTACACCTAGCAGCCTCTTCAACAAAAACTGCTGGGAAAACTGGTTAGCAGTCTGCAAAAAACTGAAACTAGATCCATGTATATCACCCTATACCAAGATTAACTCAAAATGGATCAAGGATCTTAATATCAGACCACAAACTCTAAAGTTGATACAGGAAAGAGTAGGAAATACTCTGGAGTTAGTAGGTATAAGTAAGAACTTTCTCAATGGAACCCAGCAGCACAGCAACTAAGAGACAGCATAGATAAATGGGACCTCATAAAACTAAAAAGCTACTGTTCATCAAAAGAAATGGTCTCTAAACTGAAAAGACCACTCACGGAGTGGGAGAAAATATTTGCCAGCTACACATCAGACAAAGGACTGATAACCAGAATATATAGGGAACTTAAAAAACTAAATTCTCCCAAAACTAATGAACCAATAAAGAAATGGGCAGGTGAACTAAACAGAACTGTCTCAAAAGAAGAAATTCAAATGGCCAAAAAATACATGAAAAAATGCTCACCATCTCTAGCAATAAAGGAAATGTAAATTAAAACCACACTAAGATTCCACCTCACCCCTGTTAGAATAGCCATCATTAGCAACACCACCAACAACAGGTGTTGGCGAGGATGCGGGGGAAAAAGGAACCCTCTTACACTGTTGGTGGGAATGTAAACTAGTACAACCACTCTGGAAAAAAATTTGGAGGCTACCTAAAAAGCTAAACATTGATCTACCATTTGATCCAGCAATACCACTCTTGGGGATATACCCAAAAGACTGTGACACAGGTTACTCCAGAGGCACCTGCACACCCATGTTTATTGCAGCACTATTCACATTAGCCAAGTTATGGAAACAGCCAAGATGCCCCACCACTGATGAATCGATTAAGAAAATGTGGTATCTATACAGAATGGAATTTTATGCAGCCATGAAGAAGAACGAAATGTTATCATTCGCTGGTAAATGGATGGAATTGGAGAACATCATTCTGAGTGAGGTTACCTGGCCCAAAAGACCAAAAATCGTATGTTCTCCCTCATATTGCAGACATTAGATCAAGGGCAAACACAACAAGGGGATTGGACTTTGAGCACATGATAAAAGCGAGAGCACACAAAGGAGGGGTGAGGATAGGTAAGACACCTAAAAAATTAGATAGCATTTGTTACCCTTAACACAGAGAAACTAAAGCAGATACCTTAAAAGCAACTGAGGCCAATAGGAAAAGGGGACCAGGAACTAGAGAAAAGGTTAGATCAAAAAGAATTAACCTAGAAGGTAACACACACGCACAGGAAATCAATGTGAGTCAATGCCCTGTATAGCTATCCTTATCTCAACCAGCAAAAACCCTTGTTCCTTCCTATTATTGCTTATACTCTCTCTTCAACAAAATTAGAAATAAGGGCAAAATAGTTTCTGCCGAGTATCGAGGGGTTGGGGGGGAGAGGGAGGGGGCGGAGTGGGTGGTAAGGGAGGGGGTGGGGGCAGGGGGAGAAATGACCCAAGCCTTGTATGCACATATGAATAATAAAACAATAAAAAAAACTCTAAGAAAACTAGGAATAGAAGGAATGTACCTCAACATTATAAAGGCTACATATGACAAACCTATAGCCAACATCATACTTAATGGTGAAAAACTGAAACCATTCCCTCTAAAATCAGGAACTAGACAAGGGTGCCCACTATCCCCACTCCTATTCAACATAGTACTGGAATTCCTACCCAGAGCAATTAAACCAGAAGAAGAAAGAAAAGGAATACAAATAGGTAAAGAAACTGTCAAAATATCCCTATTTGCAGATGATATGATCCTATACCTTAAAGACCCAAAAAACTCTACCCAAAAACTCGTAGACACCATAAACAGCTACAGCAAGGTGGCAGGATAAAAAAATCAACTTACAAAAATCTTTAGCTTTTCTATACACCAATAACAAACAAACTGAGAAAGAATATACGGAAACAATTCCATTTACAATAGCCTCAAAAAAGAAAAAATCAAGTACCTACAAGTAAACTTAACAAAGGATGTGAATGACCTCTATAAGGAGAACTACAAACCCTGAAGAAAGAGATTGAGGATGACTACAGAAGGTGGAGAGATCTCCTGTGCTCATGGATTGGTAAAATCAACATAGTAAAAATGGCTACACTACCAAAAGCAATCTACATGTTTAATGCAATTCCCATCAAAATCCCAATGACATTCATCACAAAGATTGAAAAATCTACCCTAAAGTTCATCTGAAAACACAAGAGACTGTGAATAAGCAAGGCAATACTCAGCAAAAAGAGCAATGCTGGATGAATCACAATACCCGACTTCAAACTATATTACAAAGCAATAGCAATAAAAACAGCATGGTACTGACACAAAAACAGACATGAAGACCAGTGGAACAGAATAGAGGACCCGGACATGAAACCACACAACTATGCCCACCTTATTTTTGACAAGGGCACTAAAAATATACAATGGAGATAAGACAGCCTCTTCAACAAATGTTGTTGGGGAAAATGGTTATCCATCTGCAAAAAAGTGAAACTAGATCCATGCTATCACACTGCACTAGTCTCAACTCAAAGTGGATCAAGGATCTTAATATCAGACCCAAAACTCTGAAGTTAATACAGGAAAGAGTAGGAAACACGCTGGAAATAATAGGCATAGACAAGGACTTCCTTAATAGAACCCCAGCAGCTCAGCAACTAAGAGAAAGTATGGACAAGTGGGACTTCATAAAACTAAAAAGCTTCAGTACAACAAAAGAAATGGTCTCTAAACTCAAGAGACCATCCATAGTGTGGGAGGAAATATTTGCCAGATACACATCAGACAAAGACTGATAACCAGAATATACAAGGAACTCAAAAAACTAAACTCTCCCAAAAATCAATGAACCAGTATAGAAATAGGCAACTGAACTAAACAGAACTTTCTCAAAAGAAGAAATTCAAATGGCCAAAAAATACATGAAAAAATGCTCACCATCTCTAGCAATAAAGGAAATGCAAATCAAAACCACACTAAGATTCCACCTCACCCCTGTTAGAATAGCCATCATTAGCAACACCACGAACAACAGGTGTTGGTGAGGATGTGGGGAAAAAGGAACCCTCTTACACTGTTGGTGGGAATGTAAACTAGTACAACCACTCTGGAAAAAAATTTGGAGGCTACTTAAAAATCTAAACATTGATCTACCATATGATCCAGCAATACCACTCTTGGGGATATACCCAAAAGACTGTGACACAGGTTACTCCAGAAGCACCTGCACACCCATGTTTATTGCGGCACTGTTCACAATCGCCAAGTTATGGAAACAGCCAAGATGCCCCACTACTGACGAATGGATTAAGAAAATGTGGTATTTATACAGAATGGAATTTTACTCAGGCATGAAGAAGAATGAAATCTTATCATTCGCTGGTAAATGGATGGAATTGGAGAACATCATTTTGAGCCAGGTTAGCCAGGCTCAGAAGACCAAAACTCGTATGTTCTCCCTCATATGCGGACTTTAGATCTAGAGCAAGTGCAGCAGTGTAGTTGAACTTGGGTCACATGATAAGGGGTGAGCACTCACAGGAAGTATGGGGATAGGTAAGAAACCTAAAACATGAACGTTTTTAATGTCCCTACTGTAGAGGAACTAATACAGGAACCTTAAAATGACAGAGCTCAACATGAGAAGGGGATCAGGAACTAGTGAAAAGGTCAGTTAGAGATAATCAACTTGGGATGTAACACATTGGTACATGGAAGCAATGCTAGGAATCTCTCTGTATAGCTATCCTTAACTCAACTAGCAAAAACACTTTGTCTCTCTTATTATTGCTTTTGTTTTCTCTCCAACAAAATTAGAGATGAGGGCAGAAGAGGTTCTGCGAGGGAGGCTGGGGGAGGAGAGGGAGGGGGGCGGGGGGGGGGGCGCAATGACCCAAAACAATGTATGCACATGTGAATAAATTAATATAAATTAAAAAAAAAAAGAAGAATGAAATCCTGTCATTTGCAGGAAAATGAAACTGGAGGACATCATGTTAAGTGAAATAAACCAGACACAGAAGGACAGATATTGACTATTCTTTCTCATATGTGGAAACCAAAAAAGAAAAATAATGAAGTTATCCTGAAAACAGAAGAGGTATTACTAGCAACTGGGAAGAGTGAGGCAGAAGGTTTATAAATATAGAAGGGTGAATGGATGTGATCAGTTAACATTTTATGTATAAATGGAAATATCACAGTAAATCCCATTAGTTTGTACAATTAAAAATTACAATATATATATATATATATATGACTTTTATGATAAAATATTAAGGGAACAAAAAAACCCTGTGTAAATGGGGACACATCATAGTCGTGGAAGGGAAGATTCAACAGCATAAAGATATTGGGTTCTCAAGCCGGGTGCCAGTGGCTCACAACTGTAATCCTAGCTACTCAGGAGGCAGAGATCAGGAGGATCATGGTTCAATGCCAGGCAAGCAAAATAGTTCATGAGTCCCTATCTTGAAAAAGCCCATCACAAAAAAGGGGGAAGGCTCAAGGTGTAGGCCCAGAGTTCAAACCCCAGTACCACAAAAAAAAAAAGATGTTGGGTTCTCTGCAAATTATTATACATAAATCCAATGTAGCTGGGCTTTATTGGGGAAGAGGGCTTGCCCTGCTAGTTTCAGGCAATCTTATTGTTCAGCTCTCCAGTTTCATAACAGGAATGGTCTGATGACTGGAGTGATTAGCTTGATCCTTAGCCTATGCTCTCAAATAGTGATTTTCTCCAACTATGAGACGGGAGCTAACTGCAACAGAGTCTGGATTAAGGTCCTTGGGAAAGGCTGTGTTTTGCCAATTGAACATGCTTAATACCAAGACCACAGGTAGCAAAGTAGATACTTATGAGCTCGCATTCTTGCCTAGAAGGATGGCCAGACATTTCACTCTTCTGCACGCTCTAGAAACATAGGCAGGCCGGAGAGTTACCCTGTTGGTATGCCTCAGATCTGTACACCTCAGAGTAAGATAACAGAACAAGTAACAACTGGCCACCCTTACCATTAAACTACTCTTTGGAGAACAGAATACTTCCTGTAGATTTCTTACTGTTCAGCAGGACTGTAAAATCCTAATGACACCCCAGAGCCAGCTGCAAAATAGATTCTCAATAACCAAAACAAATCAATCTAATCAATGCAATCCGGTGAGTGGTAATGCTTTGATTGCAGCACAGCTAAAAACAGAACTGCCTATGGACAATAGAGTCAGTGGCTTAAGTACCTTCTTGAACTGGAAAAACAGGTCCATTTGAACAGAGAGAGGAGGAAGATTGCCTTCCTATATACTGTGGCAAGCTAGCTTGTCTACTTCATCCAAAAACGGTACACTGCAGTTTTAATTTAAACATGCTTTAATTTTAAGGATAGATTTATGTTAAGTCTAACCCTGAGGAACTGCCAGATTGTTTTCAAATTTTTTAATTAGTTATTTAAAATTTTTTTTAAAGTTGTTGAAATATAATTTTTGGGTCTGGGACCGCGGCTCAAGTGCTTGCCTGGCATGCACAAGGCCTTGGGTTCAAGCTCCAGTTCTATAAAAAATAAAAGTATACTTTTTTGTATGGGTGGCAAATAAAACAGGCAAAATCTTAGGCCTTGTAGAACTTAAAGTCCAGTGGAAGAGACAGAAAAACATAAACCAAGTGAATGTATCATTACAAATTATGTTAGTGGTAAATATATATGTAATACAATTAAAAACAAAAAAAGAACAGAGGAGCCTACTTAGAATTCAGAGAAGTCTACTCTGGGCTTTACAGGAAGAAGGCCTGTGTGACTGCCCTCAAGGAAAGAGAAGAGGAAAACGTGAGAAATAAGGGCAGTGAGGATGATGAGTTTTAGTAAAAAGAAAAGAAAAAAAGGAGGAGGAGGAGGCGGGGTAGGGGAGGACAAAAGAATCAGAGAAAAGGCTAGGCAGGAGCCAGATCCGTCAGAGCCTCGCGAGCTCAAGGAACCAACGCAGTTTCAAGCATTGGAATGACAGTCATTGCTTTGGCTCCAGTTTAGGTGGAATGACAGGGTCACAGTTTGGGCTCCTGTTTAGACCAGGGGAGAGAGAGTGGAACGTCTTCAAGACAGCTGTGGTTACCAGATAAGCGAGGCGAACCTTCCGGCCAAAGCCACCACTTGCGGGGAGGACGCGGTTGCCCGGGAAACGCGCGCTCATTGAGAAAACGAGCCCCAAAGGGACGCAAGCCACTACTCCCCAGGCACTTAAAGTTGAGCAAGATACCCGCCCTAGAAACGGAACCGACCGTGGCCAGTCACTTCCCAAGAATACACTCGGCGGCCAAAAAGTGTCCTCGGGCACACCCCGGCCCCCCAAATTCCGTCCCCGCCACCCGCGGCCGAGCAGGTCGGGGGAGAGAGACGAGGGGCGGTGAGCGGGAAGAAAGGCAGGGACTCCGGGCGGCCCCGAAAGCCCGGCGGGTCTCAGGAAGACACTGCGAGCGGCCCCGTGGAGTGACAGAAGGAAGGAGCTGGCCCGCCGCCCCGCTTCTTACTTGAACTCTTCCTCCTTGGCCAGGAGGTCCAGTCGCCGAGCAGCTGGCGGCCGGTCGCTCGGCGGGAGTGGAGTCCCGGCGACGCTGCGTCTCTGTAAAAGAAGCAGAAAGGTCAGACCCAAGGTCAAGAAAGCTGAGCGTCCAAGTAGCTACACAGGCGTCTGGGATTAAACTGACCCCAAGACCAACACTCCGCCCAGCCATCTTTAGGTAACTGCGACGCGGTTACCGAGGCAACGACTCATCTTCCCGCGAGGGTTCATAACTCTCGCGAGAGTTCCCCCCTCCCAAGGCAGCCTTCCACTCCCCACCCTTTGCCTCCTAGTGGAAACCACCTCTTCTACTGGGTCCTGCTCCCAGGAGCCCAAGAAGAGGACTCAAAGCTTTGATCTATGGCAGGTGGAAACTGGGGAGGCTTCAGCCAAAGAAGGCAGGTCCATTTCTAGTGATAACAGCTGGTGTAGCCCTCAACCCTGTTATGCTTTTCCAAACATTTGTGGCCAATCTGGCTCCATGCTTTTTGTCTAAAATGCTTCTCCAGGAGAGTTCTAAAGATCTATTTTCTAGCATTTGCATCATGGCTAAGAGCTCGTGCTCCCAAGTCACATAGTCCAAGTTCTCA
This sequence comes from Castor canadensis, assembly GCF_047511655.1. NCBI lineage: Eukaryota > Metazoa > Chordata > Mammalia > Rodentia > Castoridae > Castor > Castor canadensis. The sequence continues at coordinate 145,876,653 of NC_133387.1, read as the reverse complement.
TCCTGGCTCTGTCACTTACTGGCCGTGTGGCCTTGGCCATATAACTGTCTCTCAGCTACTTCATCTGTAAAATGGGTAATAGTGCCCGCCTCACAGAGGTATTACAGGAGCACATGAAGGCATGCTGAGGATTGTGCCTGGAACACAGTTAAGTCCACAGTTCTGGTTGTTTGGGAATACATGGAGAATGCAGAAGTAAACCTTCACAGGGGAGATCAACTGGCTCTCTGCTAGGATTCCAAGACCATTCAGTGAACAAAGAGTGTTCTTTTGTGAAGAGCGGACACTGGATAGCCACATGCTAAAGAATGAAATCAGGCTCTTACCTCGCTCCATGTGCAAAAAGTAACTCAATAGTTTAGAACACCTAAACTATAGAGCTAAGTATAAAACAATGAAACCAGAGGTGTAAATCTTCATGACCTTGAATTAGCTAATAGATTTATAAGAGGTGCTCAAACTGCTTTTGCTGAAAAGCATGGACTTCTTACTCAGGCCCATGAATTAACTAAAGGCAGGAGAAGATCATGGCATCTGTCCTTCATTTTGTGTCTCTCTTTGCTCTAAGCCATCCCCTTTGTAGTCACTTTGCAATCACCTTGGATTCCAGAAAAGACAGAACTGATATCATGTTCATGACAAGGAACTGAAACTTCATGTAAGGAGCAGCAGAGACAAGCTGCACCCTAGAGTAGGAATAATCATGTCTTGGAAACCACACTGCTTCCCTCTAGTGATGACAATGATAACATCTTCTCTGGACCCCTTCTTGGAACCTTTGAACTGAGATAATGGCCAGCCAGGCCACACCAGTGACTGGAACTATGCATACCTTACCTCTCTCCCCCGTCCCTAGTTCTTTGCCTGTTTAAACCTATAGTTCTTGTCTGTACCCCAAAGATGGCAGAAGATGGCTGAGTGCTTACTCTGCCTCTCCCACGGCATGTCTCACATGCTTGTTTATTTGGCATAGAGGGCAGAATGGCCACACCTGGCATGTGAAATACCAGGAGTTTACATCAAGGAATATTATTCAACAATATAAAGAAATGAGGTGTTAATACATGCTACAATATGGATGAAACCTTGAAAATATAAAGCTGTTCTCACAAGACCACATATTATGTGATCTCATTCACAAAAGACCACATATTATCTGATTTTGTTTCAGTATGACAACATTTTATATGAAATGTCCAGAATAGCCAAATCCACACAGACAGAAAGTAGATTAGTGGTTACCCAGACCTGCAGATGATGACAGATGGGCTAACGGGTTGAAGGCTTTTTAAGAAAAGTCATTTAGAAGATGGCGGCTAGAGGTAGGAAGCAGAAAGCGACCCTCCTATAGTGAAATCTTGGAGAGACGCTGGAGACACACTTTGCAGGCATAATCACTGAGAAAAGGCATAATTTTGACTCCTCCACATCTCCAGCCGGTGCAGAGAATCTCCACTCCACGTTAAACGGAGAAACGAGGAGGGCCCCCGGGGCCGCCAGTGGCGGACCAGGTGAGCTTCGCGGTACCATGGTAGCCCCACAGACAAGCCTGGGCCAGAGCAGCATAGCCCCCTGGACAGACTGACCTCCACCCGGGGAAAAAAGAGAAACTGAGTAATAAGCAATAAGAACAGTTAAGACACGCTGGAAAGAGGGTGGGGCACCCTGAGCGCTGAAGATTGGGGGAAGGGAATCTTTCCCGGGACTGTAAATAAACAAGCCAGGCAGGCTGGAGAGCCTCTGGCGGGAGCAGGGGTGCCCCCCCAGCAACCAGGAGCGAGGATGCTTGTGAGAGTGGAGGAGGGAGGAAAACTCCATGGGAGAGGAGGGAAGACCCACTTCCCACGTGAACTGTAAATAAACATGGCGGCCAGCAGGAGCAGCAGCACCGCCCAGTAAGCAGGAGCAGGAAAGCTTCTGAAAGTGGCAGTGGGAGGAAAACTTCACAGGAGAGGGGGGAAGACCCACCTCCCACATGAACTGTAAATAAACACGCAGGCCTGACAACACGGGGGCAGTGTCACCTTTCCCAGTGCTTGGAAAGGGGAAAGCCTGTAGCAGAGGCTCCCGCACAGTAGAACTCTGAGCAAACAAAGCCTGTGGGACCAGGTGAGTGCTAGCTCACCCCAGAGATCTGCATAAATAATGCCGCCAGCTACAGGCTGAGAGCAGCAGGCAGGCAAGCCACAGTTGCAGATTCCACTCTCAGAACTGTCTCCAGATGCTTTTTTTTCTTTTTCTCCCTACCTTTGATGAGAGAACAACCGAATTACACCTGCAAGCCAAAAAATTTACTGAAACTGTATTGCATTTGAACTTGGAACACTTGGTGGGGCTTTGTGTGTGTGTGTGTGTGTGTGTGTGTGTGTGAGTGTAGTTTTGTTCTACTTTATGCATCCCCTTTGATGAGACAACTACAGAACAACATCTGAGGAACCAACTCCAGGACTGGAGATTGAGACGGACACCCAAATTATTAAGACTGAAACTGCATTACATATAAACTTGGAAGTTTTTTTTTTTTTTAATTTTCTATTTTCCATTTTATTTTAATTCATTTTTATATATAGATATTTCTTTCATTTACTTATTTTTTTTTATCTTTGATTTTCAATCCTCTCTCTGTCTCTCTAATGTCTGTTCAGCTTACTGTCGATTAGTACACTAACACTCCCTGTTTATACCTTTGAAACTCTCTTGTCTGATACCTTGTTCTGCTTTCTCCCTCTTGTCTGTATATTTGTTTTCCCCTTTTCTTTAACTTCTTGCTTTCCATCTCAGCTCACCCTTCCATTCTAAATATTACCATTGTTATTATTACAAGCTAGAAAATACTTAATTGCACACAGTACAGGGACAGTAACAACACCAAGGACAATGACGGGAAGACAGAAAAAACAGGGAAACCAGTTTCCCCACAGCAAAACATTAGTACAGGAACCAGAGGGGAATGAAGAGAACAGAAACTCAGATCCAGACTCCAACAAAATGAAGATAAACTATGCCAAAGGACCCAATGAAGCCCACAAGAATAATTTAAAAGAAGACATACTACAAGTACTCAATGAGAATTTTATAGAGATGATACTGGATTGGGTCAACCAAAATGTACAGGAGACATTCAAGAAATTCCAAGGCAATAAAAATAGAGAATTTGAAAAAGCAAAAGAAGAAATAGAGGAAACCATAGAAGCACTGTATAAACACCAAAGTGAAAGAGAGAACACAATGAATAAATGGATAAATGAACTCAGGACAAAAATAGACAAAATTAAAGAAGAAAACTGCCGGGATATGGAAAACCTCAGAAAAAAGAACAAAACAGAACTGCAAAACAAAAAGGAAGGCCAATCCAGCAGAATAGAACAAACAGAAGACAGAATCTCAGAACTTGAAGATGAAATGGTAATTAAAGGAAAAACTGAAGAACTATTAATTAAACAACTCAAGACCTGTGAAAAGAAAATGCAAGAACTACTGACTCCATCAAAGACCAAACTTGAGAATCATGGGCATTAAAGAAGGAGAAGAGGTGCAAGCGAAGGGAATGCGTAATATATTCAACATAATAATAACAGAAAATTTCCCAAATCTAGAGAAAGATAGTCCCATACAGATGCAAGAGGCCTCCAGGACACCAAACAGACCAGATCAAATAGAACTACTCCATGACATATCATCATTAAAACAACAAGTTCAGAAACTAAGGAAAGAATATTGAAGGCTGTAAGAGAGAAAAAACAAGTAACATACAAAGGTAAACCCATCAAAATCACAGCAGACTTCTCAACAGAAACATTAAAAGCAAGAAGAGCGTGGGGTGAGATCTTCCGGGCACTGAATGAAAATAACTTCAACCCCAAGATACTCTACCCAGCAAAGCTATCATTCAAAATAGATGGAGCAATAAAAGTCTTCCATGATAAGCAGAAACTAAAACAATATGTGACCACAAAGCCACCATTACAAAGGATTCTGCAAGGGATCCTGCACACAGAAAGTGACACCTAACTTAACCATGAAAAGGCAGGCAGCACCAAACCACAGGATAAGAAAAAGCAAGACAGTAGAGAGTAACATCAAGTTAGGTACACACAATCAAACCTTCAAACAACTAAGACAACTAAATGGCAGGAATCACAACATACCTATCAGTATAACGCTAAATGTTAATGGACTTAATTCACCCATCAAAAGACACCGTTTGACAAAATGGATTAAAAAAGAAGATCCAACAATTTGTTGCTTACAGGAGACTCATCTCACCAACAGAAATAAGCATATGCTTAGGATGAAAGGCTGGAAGAAGATTTACCAAGCCAATGGCCCCTGAAAACAGGCAGGAGTAGCAATACTTATCTCTGACAAAGTAGACTTCAAACCTACATTGATCAAACGAGATAAAGAAGGACATTCCATACTAATAAAAGGGGAAATAGACCAAAAGGAAATAATAATCATCAATCTGTACGCACCCAATGTCAAAACACCCAATTTCATGAAACATACCTGAAAGACCTAAAAGCATATATAAATGCCAACACAGTGGTTATGGAAGACTTTAACACTCCATTATCATCAATAGATAGGTCATCCAAACAAAAACTCAATAAAGAAATCCAAGATCTAAAATATGCAATAGATCAAGTGGACCTAGTAGATGTCTACAGAACATTTCATCCAACCTCTACACAATATACATTCTTCTCAGCAGCCCATGGAACCTTCTCCAAAATAGATCATATCCTAGGGCACAAAGCAAGCCTCAGCAAATATAAGAAAATAGGAATAATACCGTGCATACTATCTGACCACAATGCAGTAAAAGTAGAACTCAACAACAAAAGTAAAGACAAAAAACATGCAAACAGCTGGAAACTAAATAACTCATTACTTAATGAAGAATGGATCATCGATGCAATAAAAGAGGAAATTAAAAAGTTCCTGGAATCAATGAAAATGAAAACACAACCTACCGGAACCTATGGGACACAGCTAAGGCAGTCCTGACAGGAAAGTTTATAGCCATGAGTGCATATATTAAAAAGATTGAAAGATCTCAAATCAATGACCTAATGATACATCTCAAACTCCTAGAAAAACAAGAACAAGCAAATCCCAAAACAAATAGAAGGAGAGAAATAATAAAAATAAGAGCTGAAATCAACGAAATAGAAACCAAAAAAGCCATACAAAGAATTAATGAAACAAAAAGTTGGTTCTTTGAAAAAATAAACAAGATCGATAGACCCCTGGCAAACCTGACTAAAATGAGGAGAGAAAAAACCCAAATTAGTAGAATTAGGAATGCAAAAGGGGAGATAACAACAAACACCATGGAAGTCCAGGAAATCATCAGAGACTACTTTGAGACCTATATTCAAATAAATTTGAAAATCTAAAAGAAATGGACAGATTTCTAGATACATATGATCATCCAAAACTGAACCAAGAGGAAATTAATCACCTGAATAGACCTATAACACAAAATGAAATTGAAGCAGCAATCAAGAGTCTCCCCAAAAAGAAAAGTCCAGGACCTGATGGATTCTCTGCTGAATTCTATCAGACCTTTAAAGAAGAACTGATACCAAACCTCCTTAAACTGTCCCATGAAATAGAAAGGGAAGGAAAACTGCCAAACACATTTTATGAAGCCAGTATTACACTTATCCCAAAATCAGGCAAAGACACCTCCAAAAAGGAGAACTATAGGCCAACCTCCTTAATGAACATTGATGCAAAAATCCTCAACAAAATAATGGCAAACCGAATTCAGCAACACATCAAAAAGATTATTCACCACAACCAAGTAGGCTTCATCCCAGGGATGCAGGGGTGGTTCAACATACGAAAATCAATAAACGTAATAAACCACATTAACAGAAGCAAAGACAAAAACCACTTGATCATCTCAATAGATGCAGAAAAAAACCTTTTATAAGATCCAACATCATTTCATGATAAAAGCACTAAGAAAACTAGGAATAGAAGGAAAGTTCCTCAACATTATAAAAGCTATATATGACAAACCTACAGCGAGCATTATACTTAACGGAGAAAAACTGAAACCATTCCCTCTAAAATCAGGAACCAGACAAGGATGCCCACTATCTCCACTCCTATTCAACATAGTACTGGAATTCCTAGCCAGAGCAATTAGGCAAGAAGAAGGAATAAAAGGAATACAAATAGGTAAAGAAACTGCCAAAATATCCCTATTTGCAGACGACATGATCCTATACCTTAAAGACCCAAAAAACTCTACTCAGAAGCTTCTAGACATCATCAATAGCTATAGCAAGGTAGCAGCATATAAAATCAACATAGAAAAATCATTAGCATTTCTATACACTAACAATGAGCAAACTGAAAAAGAATGTATGAAAACAATTCCATTTACAATAGCCTCAAAAAAAATCAAATACCTAGGTGTAAACCTAACAAAAGATGTGAAAGACCTCTACAAGGAAAACTATACACTTCTGAAGAAAGAGATTGAGGAAGACTATAGAAAGTGGAGAGATCTCCCATGCTCATGGATTGGTAGAATCAACATAGTAAAAATGTCGATACTCCCCAAAGTAATCTACATGTTTAATGCAATTCCCATCAAAATTCCAATGACATTCATGAAAGAGTTTGAAAAATCTACTGTTAAATTTATATGGAAACACAAGAGGCCACGAATAGCCAAGGCAATACTCAGTCAAAAGAACAATGCAGGAGGTATCACAATACCTGACTTCAAACTATATTACAAAGCAATAACAATAAAAACAGCATGGTACTGGCACAAAAACAGACATGAAGACCAGAGGAACAGAATAGAGGATCCAGATATGAAGCCACACAACTATAAGCAACTTATCTTTGACAAAGGAGCTAAAAATATACGATGGAGAAATAGCAGCCTCTTCAACAAAAACTGCTGGGAAAACTGGTTAGCAGTCTGCAAAAAACTGAAACTAGATCCATGTATATCACCCTACACCAAGATTAACTCAAAATGGATCAAGGATCTTAATATCAGACCCCAAACTCTTAAGTTGATACAAGAAAGAGTAGGAACTACTCTGGAGTTAGTAGGTATAGGTAAGAACTTTCTCAATGAAACCCCAGCAGCACAGCAACTAAGAGATAGCATAGATAAATGGGACCTCATAAAACTAAAAAGCTTCTGTTCATCAAAAGAAATGGTCTCTAAACTCAAGAGACCATCCATAGTGTGGGAGGAAATATTTGCCAGATACACATCAGACAAAGACTGATAACCAGAATATACAAGGAACTCAAAAAACTAAACTCTCCCAAAATCAATGAACCAGTATAGAAATAGGCAACTGAACTAAACAGAACTTTCTCAAAAGAAGAAATTCAAATGGCCAAAAAGCACATGAAAAAATGCTCACCATCTCTAGCAATAAAGGAAATGCAAATTAAAACCACGCTAAGATTCCACCTCACCCCTGTTAGAATAGCCATCATCAGCAACACCACCAACAACAGGTGTTGGCGAGGATGCGGGAAAAAAGGAACCCTCTTACACTGTTGGTGGGAATGTAGACTAGTACAACCACTCTGGAAAAAAATTTGGAGGCTACTTAAAAAGCTGGACATCGATCTACCATTTGATCCAGCAATACCACTCTTGGGGATATACCCAAAAGACTGTGACACAGGTTACTCCAGAGTAACCTGTCCAGAGGCACCTGCACACCCATGTTTACTGCGGCACTATTCACAATAGCCAAGTTATGGAAACAGCCAAGATGCCCCACCACTGACGAATGGATCAAGAAAATATGGTATCTATACACAATGGAATTTTATGCAGCCATGAAGAAGAATGAAATGTTATCATTCGCTGGTAAATGGATGGAATTGGAGAACATCATTCTTAGTGAGGTTAGCCTGGCCCAAAAGACCAAAAATCGTATGTTCTCCCTCATATGTGGACATTAGATCAAGGGCAAACACAACAAGGGAATTGGACTTTGAGCACATGATAAAAGCGAGAGCACACAAGGGAGGGGTGAGGATAGGTAAGACACCTAAAAAATTAGATAGCATTTGTTGCCCTTAACGCAGAGAAACTAAAGCAGATACCTTAAAAGCAACTGAGGCCAATAGGAAAAGGGGAACAGGTACTAGAGAAAAGGTTAGATCAAAAAGAATTAACCTAGAAGGTAACACCCACGCACAGGAAATCAATGTGAGTCAGTGCCCTGTATGGCTGTCCTTATCTCAACCAGCAAAAACCCTTGTTCCTTCCTATTATTGCTTATACTCTCTCTACAATAAAATTAGAAATAAGGGCAAAACAGTTTCTGCTGGGTATTGGTGGGGAGAGGGAGGGGGCGGAGTGGGTGGTAAGGGAGAGGGTGGGGGCAGGGGGGAGAAATGAACCAAGCCTTGTATGCAGATATGAATAATAAAAGAAAAATTAAAAGAAAAAGAAAAGTCATTTAAAATTTATTACAGTGAATGGTTGCATAACTCTGTGAATATACTAAGAGGCACATTTTAAGAGAGAATGGCATATATGTGAAATACGCCAATCAAACTGTTAAAACATTTTAAAAATATTTAAAAGTGAAGGAATGGAGAAAGATAGACCATGCTAACATTGACCAAAAGAAAGCTGGAGTAACTAAATAAATTTCAAGCAAAGATGGTCTCAGAATAATTATTGGGGACAAACAGGAGTGTTACATAAAGTCAAAAAGGTCACTTGCCTAAAGAGACATAATAATCCTTAGTGTATGTCAAAAGGCAATGAGGCAAAAATTGGTAGGACTGTAAGGGGAAATAGATAAATCCACTATGGCATGTGGAGGCTTCAGCATGTTTCTTTCAGTAACTGATAGTTCAAGAAGCAGAAAATCAGCAAGCATACTGTTACCCCACACAGCACTGTCAATCAATGAGGTCCAATTGACATTTACAGACTAGTCCATTCAACATCATCAAAATACACATTCTTCTCAAGGTTAAACTGAACACTCACTGAGCCCATGTTCTGGCCCATAAAGCCCACTTTAATTTAAGAGTAGAAATTTTATGGATGCCTATAACAAAGTACCACAAACTAGATGGCTTAAAACAACAGAAATTTGTCTCACAGTTCTGGAGGCTAGAAATTCAAATCATGATGTTGACAAGATCATGCTGTTTTCGAAAATTGTAGGGGAGACACTTTCTTTGCCTCTTTCTCTTTCTCATTTCTAATGGTGGTTCTCACTCCTAGGAATTCCTTGGCTTGGAGCTGCATCACTCCAGTCTCTCTCTGCTTCTGTAATCATATAGCATTCTCCCTGTGTTTCTGTCTCCATATGGAACTTTTTCCCCTCATAAGGACACCAGTCATATTGGATTAGGGCCACCCTAATGACTTCATCCTAATTTAATTACATTTGCAAAGACCTTATTTCCAAATAAGGTCCCATTCACAAATACTGGGGGTTAGGATTTCAACACATCTATTTGGATATGAAATAGAACAACAGAAATAATAAAAACTGTGCTTACAGACCATAATGAAATTAAAGTTGGAAAAAAACCACAAAACATTTGAAAGTTAAACACACACCTATAAATAGCACATGTGTCGAAGAAGTATCAAGAGAAATTTTAAATAATTTTGACTAAGTTAAAATGAAAATACAACTCATCAAAATGCATGGGATGCAGTGAAATCAGTGCTAAGCATTAAATCTATACATTAGGAAAGAAAAATACAAAATTATCAATCTAAACTTCTACAATTTAGGTAAACAAGTTGCCTAAAAGAAAGAAGAGCAATTTAGGTTTAATGAAAGCAAAAGAATCAAATAAATAAATAAGCAAATAAATATTTGAACAAAAGTTAATGGAACTGAAAGTAAAATGAAAGAGAAAATTATAGAAACCAAAATTTGTTTCTTTGAAAAGATTAGTACACGAATCAAAGGGGCAAAAAAAAAAAAAGAGAAGCTAGGCATAGCAACTCATGCCTGTAATCCCAGCATTCAGGAGGATCACAAGTTCAAGGCCAACTTGGGCTACATAGCAAGACCCTGTCTCAAAAAAGAAAAGAAAAGAAGACACAAATTAACTGCTCTGTGTTCTTTGATGTGATGGTCAGCCAGATTCAGCAAAAGATTACATAAGAGAAGCCAGGAAAACAAGGTTTATTATTGCATAGGTCTTAGAAACAGGAGACAAGCCATGCCACACAGGACTACATGCGGAAGCTTCAGGGTGGTCAGAAGAAGTAAAATATACATCAAGAGAAAATTTAAATCACAGCCTTTGCTAGGATTTCTCCAGGACAGGCAAGAGACAGAGGAGAAAAGTCAGGAATGGCAATTTGAGTAACTTTAGAAAGCTTTGAGCTACAGAGAGGTTATAACTAGCTGCCTGGCACTTGGCCATGAGATGATTACAGTAGAGGAATTAAGTCTTCCTGGGATGTATGGGCCAGACAGAAGAGTAATGGCAGATCAAAGACATGCCCTCTAAGAATTAGCTTCCCATATGTAGGATAGTCTCTACCCAACTGGAAAATATTAGTAAGATGTCAAATCATAATGCACATAAAACAAAAAAATAAACAATGGAATGCCAATATTCGCTATGACATAGAAGTCATTAATTATCTCCTGAACATCAAAGGAACAACTCTCTATCCACAAATTTAATAAATTAGATGAAATGGACCATTGCTTGATACAAACTACCAAAACTCATACCAGGAGAAACAGATAATATGAGTAGAGGATATTAAGTCAATAACCTTTCAAGAAAGAAATCATCAGGCCCAGATGGTTCACTGGTGAATTCTACCAAATAATTAAGAAAGAATACCAATTTCTAACAATCCTGTCTAGAAAATAAAAGCAAAAGGAACAATTTCTAACTCATTCATTGAGTTCAGAATTACCAATGTACCAAAAGCAGATTAAAGGCACTGCAACCAGAGAAAAATGACACACTGGTATATTTCATTAATGCAAGGGAAAATCCTCAGCAAAATGTGAACAAGCAGAACCCAACGATGTATAAATATGTATATGACATGACCAAGTGGGATTTATTCCAATTCTGAGCTGATGGCTCAACCTTTTAGAATCAATGTAATTCAGCAATGTAAAATATCAAGAGGACAAAGAAAATCAAATGATCATGTAAACTGATGAAGAAGAAGCTTTTAACAGACATCAGAGAACTAAGTCTAAAGGGGTATGTTCTCAACTTGATAAAGAGCAGCTACACAAAATAAACAATTCTGACCTTGCATAACACTTAATGGTAAGAAAATAGATACTTTTTCTCTAAAAGCAAGAACAACATAAGGATGTCATCTGTCATCATTCTTCTTTAACATGTTACCTGTAATTCTATCCAGTGCAATAAGGCAAGAAAAGAAAAAAAAAAAAACTGCAGACAGATTGAAAGGGGGAATAAACTGTCTTTATTCACAGATACCATGAGTATCTATACAGAACATGCAAAAGACTCTATAATAATAGTGAAAATCTTCTGGAATTAGTAAATAAAATTGATTTAAAATGTTGGCATATATATACACACACACACACACTTAACCTTAAAAAGGAATGAAGGTTAGATATATGCTATAATGCAAGTGAAGCTCCAAACATTATGCTAATTATAAAACCCACCAAACACTGTGTGTAAGGGGGAAGAGGGAGAGGAAGAATAGGAATATAACACAGGGGTGAACTTGCTCATACATACACATGTATGGAGGTATCACAATGAAATTCCCTCATATTACTAATGTATGCTAATTCAAAAATGTAATAAAACTATAAAAAATGATTTCAAAGAAAAAACATTATGCTAAGTGAAATAAACCAGACACAAAAAGATAAATATTGTATAATTCCATTTACATGTGATACCCAGAACCAGCAAATTTATAGAGACAGAAAATACATAAGAGGTTATCAGAGACTGGGGAGAGAAGTGGGGGAGTGTTATTTTTTAATGGGTGCAGAGGTTGTGTTTGGGATAGTGAAAAAGTTCTGGACATGGATAGTGGTGATCATTGTAAAAAATTATGTTTCTGATGCCATCAAATCGTATTCTTAAAATGACTACAATGGTAAATTTTATGTTGTGTATATCTTATTACAATAAAAAATCTGATAGAAGGACATCCTACAAAATACCTGAAGAGTATTGCTGAAACTTATCAAGGTCATCCTTAAAAGAAAGAAAGGCTGAGACACTGTCACAAACTAGAGGAGCCTAAGGAGAATTGACAATCCAGTATAAAGTAATATCCTAGATAGAAAGGTGGAACAGAAAAGGAACTCTGAACAAACTATAGACTTTTGTTAATAATAATATATCAGTAATGCTTCATTAATTATAGCAAGCATAATCAAATTAATGTAAGATGTTATAATAGGATCTTATTTCTACCACATTTTCAATGTAAATCAATAACTTCTAAAAAATAAAGTCTATTTTTTAAAGCTAAAAGGAATTTCTGCTCCAATAGAATTATGAGCTAGATGATCTGATCCCTCCTCCTGTAAAACAACTAGATTGTGAAAAAAAAACCTTACATATGCATTGCTGAACTTGATGGAAATAGGAAAAATGTCCATGTGTCCTTCTGACATTGCCCCCTCTATGTCTTTCTCCGCTCAGCAAACAACACTGTTTCTGGAAGTAAGCTACTAAGAACAAAAGACAGTCACCTGAGAAAATGTATCAAAAGAGCTACATTCTGAACTTTGAGCAGAAAACAATGCTTATGTCAACAGCAATATGGAAAAGCTGAAGCCAGGACCCTTGTTCTAAGCTAGTACAAATTAGTATCCTAAGGTTCCTAGAACAAACACAATTCTCACCCAGCAGCCAGGAGGCTGACTAAGGAGGATCATGGGGCCAGTCTGGGTTATGTATCAAGACACCATCTCAAACAAACAAACAAAAAGCAACCGTCTTCGGAGAAAAATAACCCTGAGGCCACCAGATTCCTAGATTTAGATCAAGAAACTGTGAGTTCACCATATAAATCTCTACCATGCTGGCATGATAACACACACACAAATAATCCCAACACTCGGGTGGCAGAGGCAGGAAGATCACACAGTAAGATCTTGTCTAAGCCAAGGCTGGGAATGTAGCTCAGCGGAACAGCTCACTTAGCACACACAAGCCTTGGGTTCAGCCTCCAACACTACAAAAGCAAAACAAAACATAAAGGAAGAAGCATGAGTGAGAAATCAGAAGAAACAAAAAAAAGTTAGACCTCCACAAAATTCAGATATTAAATTTTATCAACTGTGAAATACAGTAGAGCTGTTTTAAAGAAATGAATTATAATCATATTTACATATCAATATATATTATTATTACTATATTTTTTGTTACAGAATTATAACAAAAATCAAGTGACAAGAAACTATCAGGACTGACTGAATAGAAATGACAAGTAACCAAATGAAGCTTTTTGACATCAAACATAGATAGACACAGATAATTAGGAAGTCTTAAGGTAGCTGATAAAAGTATCCAGAATGAACAGAGACTTGCAAAATCTGAAAGAAATGCTAAACAATATAGACTGAGAACATTTAACAGAAGAACAACCAGAGTCCAAGAAAGACAGATTTTAGACATTGAAAAGCAATATTACAAAAGTTAATGGGTTAGAATTTTCCAGAACTTGGAAAAGAAACAAATACATAGATTCAAGAAGGACACTGTATTATAAGGAGGATAAATTTTAAAATTTATTCCTAACCTATCATAAATTCCAAGACACCAATTGGGGGGTGGGAAAAACCAAGAAAACCTATAGGAAGCAATCCCTCGTAGTCTCCCTTTTACATTCATGACCTTCCCTTTCCTCCCTAGGTAGCAGACATGAGAGAAAAATGTGGTATTTGTCTTTGTGGACTGGCTTATTTCAGTTACCATCGTGATCCCCAGTGCTATTCACTTTCCTGCATTCCTCCTTATCACTGAGTAATACTTCATTGTGTTTATCTACCATATTTTCTTTTTAATTTTTAGGAATCTAAAAGTACTGGGGAACTGCATTCTGAAATTTTTTAATAAAGTATTTTATTAGGATATATTCATTATATGGGGGGCGTGATTCAAAGTGACAATTCCAGACAGACTTATATTGTACATTATTTACATTTCCCCCATCACCTCTCCCCCTAAACCCCCTCCCCACCCCACCCAAAGCAATTACAAGAGGTTTTGTAGTTCTGTTTCATGTAGGTATATGAAGTCCATCAACCATATACCAAATTTTCAGTTAGTGCATTGTTGGTGTATAGATAAAAGCTACAGGTTTTTATATCCTGCTGCTTTGCTGAAAGTTTTTATCAGGTCTAGGAGGTTTTTGTTGGTGATTTAGGGTCTTTTAAGTATAGGATCATATCAACTGCAAATAGGGGTAATTTGACTTCTCCTTTTCCTATTTATATCCCTTTCATGTCTTTCTTTTGTCTTATTGCAATTGGCTAAGATTTTAAGCACTATACTGAGTAGGAGTGGTGATAGTGGACACTAGTATCTCACTTCTGATTTTAGAGAAAATACTTTGCTTTTCCCCATTCAGGATAATGCTGGCTATAAGTCTATCACATACAGAATTTATTGTGTTGAGGCATTTTCCTTCTATTCCTAATTTCTTTAGGGCTCTTATGATGAAGGGATTTTGGAAATTCTCAGAGGCTTTTCCTGCATCTATTGAGATGATCACATTTTTTTGTCCTTGATTCTGTTTGTGTGCTGCTACATTAATTAGTTTGCATATGTTGAACCATCCTTGCATTTCTGGAATGAATTCAATTTGATCATAATCTATGGCCTTTTTAATGTGGTGTTGAATTTACATGTATTCTATTGAGGATTTTTTGCATCTATCATCATCAAGGAAAATGGCCTACAGTTTCTTTTATTGTTGTAGTGTCCTTGTCCAGTTTTGGCATCAGAGTAACACTAGTTTCACAGAAAGACTTGGGAAATGTTCTTGGCATTTCTATTTTGTGGAATAGTTTGAGGATCATTGCTGGTAGTTCTTCCTTAAAGTTCTAGAAGAAAAAGATGGATGTGGTGACACATTCCTGATAAGCCCAGCTACTCAGGAGGCAGATGCAGGAAGGTTGGAAGTTCAAGGCCAGCCCTGACAAAGTTAGGGAACCTTATCTCAAAATAAAAATGTAAGACCTGAGTTCATAGGTTAAGTGGTGCTTGCCTAGCAAGCACGAGGCCCTTGGTTCAATCTCCATACTGGAAAAAAAAAAAAAGGACAATATAATTCAGGAATGTATTTATCTAATTCTGGGCTCTTTTTGTTGACTTTTTTTTAACTTTTATTTATTGCTTCAATCTCATCGTTCATTATTTGTCTATTTAGGGTTTTTAACCTTCTTTGTACAACTTTGGCAAGTAACGTACGTCTTAAAATTTATCTGTTTCTTCTACATTTTCCAGTTTTTTTGGAATGTAAGTTTTCAAAATATTGTCTAATGACCCTTTGGGTTTCACTAGTTTATAGTGTAATGTCTCCTTTTCCATCTCTAATTTTATTAACTTGTGTCTTCTCTTTCTTTTGGTTAGTTTGAGTTTATTAATTTTTTTTACCCTTTCAAAGAACCAACTCTGTCCCATTGACCCTTGGTAGTATGCTTTTAGTTTTCATTTCATAATTTCAGCTATAATGTATTTTGTTTTTTCCTTCTACTCATTTTAGGATTGGTTTGTTCTTGTTTTTCTATGACCTTGAGGTACCTCATTAGGCTATTCATTTATCTCTCTGAGCTTATACTGTGGGTGTATATGGCTATTCCCTGTTAGAACCATGGCTTCTGGTAGGTTGTATTTTAATTTTCATTTGATTCTAGGAATTTTAACTTTTATTCCCTCATTTACTCAATGACCCACTGATTGTTCAAAAGTGTGTTGTTCAGCCTCCATGTGTTTTTATATTTCATGTTTTTTCTTTGCTGTTGACTTCTAGTTCTGTTCCATTGTGATCACATAAAGTACAAGAAGTGATGTTAATTTTCTTGTGTTTGTTAGGGCTTGCTCTATATCTTAAAATATGATCCATTTTGGAGAAAGTTTCATGGGCTTCTGAGAAAAATGTGTATTCTGCAACTGTTGGGTAGAATATTCTGTAGATGTCTGTTAAGTTCATTTGATCTACAATATAACTTAACTCTGATTTTTTTTTCTTGATTCTTTGTCAGGATGACCTATCTACTGGTGAGAATGTAGCACAGAAGTCATCCACTATTACTGTTTTGAGGTCTGTCTGTGCCTCTGTGTCCAGTAGTGTTTATTTTATGAAGTTGAATACACCAATGTTCAGTGCATAGATAGTCTGTAATTATTATTTCCTTTTTTTTCAAATGTTCTCCTGAGGGTTAATTACAAGACTCCAACATTGTTTTATTTTTTCCTTCCAGTGTCCTGTTCTGCATCGTGGGGCACCTCACCATGGGCTGATGGGTCCAGATACAGGGCTTGGGGTGATGTGGTTCACTTTTGCATCTACGGATCTTCCAGGCTGGCTGGTTGAACCAAATGGCCAGCCCTTGTGGGAATGGGGCTTCAGGCTCATGCCATTCCAGCTGGGTGCCATGGCTGCCTCTTACACAGGAGAAAAGCTGAGCAGAAAGAGTGTTATTTTCCTGAGGGCTTGCTCCATTTATCAATATGAAGTGACCTTCTTTTTCTCTTATGAGTATAGCTCCTACTTGTTTTTGGTCTCTGCTTGCTTGGAATATCTTATTCCATGCTTTTGCTTCAGGCTGGGTTTATCTTTGCCAGTGAGATGTGCTTTTTTTTATTCTTTTTTTTTTTAAGCAGAACTGGGTTTGAACTCAGGGCTTTGCCTCTATCCTTTGAATCATGCCCTGGCCTTTTTTTCATTTGGTTATTTTTCAGTTAGGGTCCTGCAGTTTTGATCAAGGGTGGCCTTGGACCATGATCATCACACCAATGGCCTCCCACATTGCTGGGACCACAGGTGTGTGACATCACACTTGGTTTATCAAGATGGAATTTCACTAATTTTTTTGCCCAGACTGGCCTCAAACTATGATCTTCCTGATCCTTGCCTCCTGAGTAGCTGAGACTACAGGTGTGATCCTGGCCTGGGGTAATTTTTCTTGCAGGTTGAAAACAGTTGGGTCCTGTTTTGTTTTTTTAAATCCAATCTACTAATCTGTGATTTTCAATTGGATATTGATACCATTAACATACAGAGTTATTATTGAAAGATATGTATTATTTTCTGTCACTTTGTTGTTTTTGTAATGTTTAGTTCTTTCCTAATCCTCATTTGTTTATTCTCCTAGTGAAATTTATTATTTCTTATATTCTCCTGTCTGTATTTATGTTTCTCCTCTGTGTGTAGAATTCCTTTAAGCATCTTCTGCAATGCTGACCTAGTGGTCATGAAT
Organism: Castor canadensis; assembly: GCF_047511655.1. Lineage (NCBI taxonomy): Eukaryota > Metazoa > Chordata > Mammalia > Rodentia > Castoridae > Castor > Castor canadensis. The sequence goes on along the minus strand of NC_133387.1, from coordinate 145,859,200 downwards.
TCCTTTAGTTTGTGTTTATCATGGAAAGTTTTTATTTATCATTTAATAATGAAGGTTAGCTTTCTGGATACATTCATCTAGATTGGCAGTTATTTTCTTTCAGGCTTGAAATACATTGTTCCTTGCCTTCCTGCCTTTTAGAGAAATGTGCTGTTATTCTGATTGGTTTGCAAAGGCTTTATGTGTGACTTGGTGTTTCTCTCTTGCATCTTTCAATATTCTTTCTTATCTTATATACTTAATATTTGAATGGTAGTATGATATGGGGAGGTTCTTTTTGCTCTTGTCTGTTTGGCATTCTAAGTCTCCCATACCCAGATTTCCATCTCTTTCCCAATATTTGGGAGATTTTCTATTGTTTTTTAATATATTTTCTATGTCTTTAGCCTATACTCTTCTCCTTCCTCCATGCCCATGATTCATAAGTTTGGTGTTTTAATGGTTTCCTAGAGGTCTTGCCTATTCTTTTCATAACTTCTTATTTTTCAGACTGGAGGTGTGGCTCAAGTGGTAGAGCATCTGCTTTACAAGTGTGAAGCCCTGAGTTCAAACCCCAGTCCTACCAGAAAAAGAAAAAAAAACACTCATAATTTATTTTCTTTATTTGCCTGTATGTTTTAATTGGTATACCTTGTCTTCAAACTTGGTAGTCTGTCTTCCACTTATCCATCTTATTTGCAAAACTGTCAACTTTTTACCTTATTCAGCTTTTTTTTCCAGAATTTTAATTTCATTTTGCTTTTAGAATTTGTCTCTTTATTGAATTCTCCTTTGTATCCTGCATTGTCTTCTTTGCTTCATTCAGCTGTTTATTTATATCCTCTTTGAATTCATTCTGGTTTTTATGAGGGTTCTCTTTTTTGGCATTTGAATTCAGAGCCTTGCACTTGCTAGGCAAGTGCTCTACCTCTTGAGTCATGCCTATGACCCTTTTTGCTCTGGTTATTTTGGAAAGAGGGTCTTGATTTTTGCTCAGGTCAGCATGGACTGTGATTATACTATTCTATGCCTCCCACTGTACCTGAGATGACAGGCATGTGCCACCATGCCCAGCTTTTTTCTGTCAAGATGGGGTCTTGCAAACTTTTTTGCCCTAGTTGGCCTAGAATCACAATCCCCCCAGTCTCAGCCTCCCACATATCTTGTGATGACAAGTGCCCACCAAAGCACCAAACTATTGGTTGAGCCTATCTCAAAAAAATAAAGAAAGAACAATAAGAAACACAGGACAGGACAAAGCAGAGCAAAGAAATTAGATATGAAATGAAGACATAATATAGAAAAGTATAAAAGCAATGAGAGAAAAGAAATTGTATAGGAATATAGAATTACAACCTCAGGTAAATATTCAAACTGTTCAGGTCTCTATAGAAAAGCAAACAATCAAAGAAAATAAAGAATAAAAGTTTAAATTTTTTTAATAAAAAAAAGGACAAGTTTCCCATCCTCTAAGGATGGGAATCTTGTGGGTAGAAGTACAAAATGTAGATGAGCTGCTTTTCTTTCTCTGGCCACTGGGGCTGTGTGCCCCTGGTGAGAACAGAGTCTTTGTTATTTGGCTTCATCTGTTTTCATTTGTGTTGTTTGCCTAGCAACCAGAGGGCATGGTTGATGAGCGGAGCCAGCTGTAATTACTTGACTATCACCCTGCTTCTCAGGACTAGATGCCTTCCGCTGGTGGGTCCTCATCTTTGATGCCTTCAAGTGTCTGGTCCTGTGGTGAGAAAGCCCCATGGGGATGCAGTGTCCAGCACCTAGTGGACTATCTTCCATCTTGACATTCTGAAGCTCAACTACTGCCTGTAATTACTTGTCAACACTCCTTCCCCCTCTTGGAGCCCTGTAGCTAGCTTCCCTAAATGATGGCCCAAGTGGGAAATTACTTCCACTGCCCACTGTGACTCTGACCAGTTTCCAACTGCGTGGAATTCTCCACTGGTGACTCAAAGTCCTTCCCCTGTGGCCAGATCAACTGTGCAGGCCAGCACTAAGTGGGATGAGCACCTGATCCTTGCTGTGGGTTCCAGGAGGATCCTTTCAAAATGGCTTGCCACCACTTTGCTACAACCAAATGCCAGGAAGAGGAGAGAACTTTCCAGTGCTTGTATGCTATGCAGACTCCATGACCCCTGTCTGGCTTGGTGCAAATCTGCTAGGTATTGAGACCACTGCTGTTTTCTGAGTCTCATGCTTTCTCTCATTCCTGCCCCTTCCCTTCCCTCTACTGCAGAACTTCTACCCACTCCTGAGGGGCTGAGGCACTTCCTCACCCCTGTTCTACTTTCTAAATTTTCTGCTTGTTTGTTTTCATTTTTTAATTAAGATTTTGGGGCTGGTGTAGAGCACCTGCCTAGCAAGCATGAAGCCCTGAGTTCAAACCCTAGAACCACAAAAAAACAACAAAATTGAAAGTAAGAAAAAAAAAAGATTCTGACTGGACAATCATGTCTATAATCCCAGTTACCCTGGAGGCAGAGGTAGGAGACGCAGGGTCTGACGCCAACCTGCACAACATTAGCTAGAGACGCTATCTGCAAAACAAGCTAAAAGCATGAGACCCCAAGAAAAATCCCCAATACTGGAAAAAAAAAAAAGAATTGTGTCTATGCAAAACTGAAACTACAGTGTATGTTTCTGAGGCTCTTGGTCTTTCTTTCTTTTACCTGAAGACCAAGGCTCTTGGTCTTTCTTCTGTCCTCTGTGGCTGTGTGTATTCTGCGCTCTCTGCTGTGCCTACATCACTGGAGCAGTCTTTCTCCCCTTCTGTTCTGCTTTCCATTTTTTGAATTATTTTTTGGTATGACTCTTGTCTGTTCACTATTAAAACATCAGTGCCTTCCCACTGTCACCCCCATTGGAGGATAGCTGCTCTCCAGCTGTTTCTAGTTTATTCCCTGGAGATGCTAGTGACTTGTGTGTGGTCCACCATCTCAATAACTTTTATCTTCATAATAGATGGGGGAGAGAACATGGAGGAAGGGGTAAGGTAGGGTAAGAAAAAGTCAGCACCTTGTCTAAGGAAACAGGGAAGAGAGTGTAAGTCCTTTGTTACTGGTATTCTTCTAGCCCAAATCCTCTGGATTAGACTAACTAATTGGACCCCAGCTATGTTGGTGATTACTATAATTAATGCCACTACCCTGGAAGTCCCAGCTTGTGAGATAGGATCCAAATTGGCACTAGTAACATTGATTTTGGAGCCACCACCAGTGGTGTCAAGCCACAATAAGGATGAGTAAGGATTTTAATTATAGATCCAGACTGGTGGGGCTTCAAACAAGACCAGTTTACTTATTTCTTTAATTTTTGCAGTAAGCCTACTGTACACAAATGAAAATGATCATAAGTGCTAACTTTATTATGCGAGGGTTTTAGGGATGTTTGATGTGATCAAAAAATAATTTCAGTTTACAACAATGCATGCATCCATCAATAGTGTGTTACAAGAATAAGGATAAGATAAAGATATCTTCAGATAAAAAACAGTACTATCATATCCATAAGAAAGGATCTTCTAAAGAATGTGCTTCATGAAAAAAAGAAAATATTGCAGGAACACTGTGAGGTGCTAGAATAATGATGAGTGAATAAAATGGTGACATTCAATGTAATCTTAAATGTCTTAGAGGAAAATAATCAAAACTGTATGTATATTAATTTAATTAAACCATGCTTATGTTTTCATAGTTTTTCTCCCCCAATTTGAGAATGATTGAATAAATCAAATAGACATCAAAATGTGTAAACTAGTCATACATAGATAAAAAGAAAAGAAGGCCAATTCAGTCAGGGTAGTAGAAGAAAATTAATATTGGTACTTGAACCAGCTTAGTTTTAATTTATCTCTTTGGCCATAAAGTTTAGCAAAAAAAAAAAAACTTACTGTGTTTTCCAGTTGTAGTTTTCAAAGTACTTTGTAACACAAATTCATAGAAAGTTCCCATTTTTTCTTACCCACAGAAAAACCTGCTGCTATCAAAATACAGACTGTCTTTTCAGTATTTTATGATAAACATATATGTTTAAAGAAAGTCTCTATTTAAAAAAAAAACTTGCTTTAAACTTTTAACCAAAAAAAATTTTTTTTAGTTTAAGTGTTAAGAAACAACTAAGTCTAGTGTGGGAAAAGGAACACTTATAACCTGTTGGTGGGAATGTAGATTACTGCAGCTTCTATGAAAATCAGTATGACGGTCCCTCAGAAAATGACAAATGGAGCCACCATATGATTCTGCTATACCATGCCTGGGTACATATGTGAAGCAGTGCAAGTCAGCACACAATGGAGACACCTGCACACACGTGTTTATGGCAGCACTGTTCACAATAGCAAAGCTATGGAATCAGCCTAGGGGTCTATCAAAAGATGAATAGATAAAGAAAAATGTGGTATATATACCTTAAAGATGAATGAAATCTTATTTACAGGAAAATGGAACTTATTTGCTTAAGCAAAATAAACCAGACTCAGAAAGACAAATACCACGTTTTCTCTTATATGTGGAATTCAGAGCTTAAGAAAAAAAAAGACATGAATGTGAAAGGGGGGCTGTTGGGAAGGAGAGCCAGCAGAAGGGAAAGGAGAGGTGTGAGGGTGAAGGTGAACATGATTGAACCACTTTATATGCATATATGAGAATAGGGTCAGGTGTGGTAGCTCATGCCTGCAATCCCACCTATGGGGAAGACAGAAATGGGAGAATCACAGTTCAAAGTCGACTTGGGTAAAAATGTCAGCAAGACCCTATCTCAAAAAAAAAAAAAATGCTGGCCATGATGGTGTGTGCCTATAACTCCAGCTATGCTGGAGACAGAGGTAGGAGGATAATGATCTGAGGCCAGCCCTGGGTAAAAGTGTGAGAACCTATCTGAAGAATAAAGTAAAAAGGGCTGGGGCCTGGCTCAAGTGATAGAGCACTTGAGCACAAGGCCCTGAGTTCAAACCCCGATACCACACACACATACAAAAAGGAGTATGAAAGCTACTAAAATTATTTTTTAAAAAAGGGGGGGAAGTGAATAAGAAAGGGTAATAGAGAGGGTGAATTTGATCAAAGTACATTATATACATGTATAGAAATATCACAATGAAACTCCTTTGTACAATTAATTTACACTAATAAAAAAGAATTAGATTAATATGATACTGTATAATACAATAAAATATATCCAAACAAGATAGTAAACCTATTTACATCATTATAAACATATTTTTATAATTAATATTATATGCAATAATTAAATATTCATATTTGATAAAATAACACAATAACAAATAGTAATAAGAGTTGTGCTGAATGCGTAAATTGAATAGGCACCACTGCTTATATAATTTATTTAATTCCTGGATATTATTCTTCCTCAGCCAAATGACAATTGGCAGCAAACAAGATCATATCCCCATTCCTGGTTCTTGTTAAGTGTTTCTCCAGCAGCTGTTCTGTATCTTCAAACATCATGTAATTAATGTCAGATGTGGTCAAACAGGCATGTGTTAAGTCTGTAGCCCATTCTGGGCAAAAAAAGAGTCCTTACCATAATTATTCAAAACCTTCTCTATCCCAGTGCTTATGTGAAATAATTATTAGATCTAGCTGTGCGGCTGTACCTTACTTGATCTGTCATCCCCCAAATAATAGAGGTTTCCTTACATACTGCCCTGATTGCACAGGTTGTATGGATCATTCAAGTCATCCTTGTCTACCTGCCAAACATACCACCTCTCACCAAGTCCCTCCTGGATAGCAAAGTGTTCTGTGATAGACTTTTCCAGGTTGGTTTTTTTTCTTTGCAGTGCTAGAGATCAAATTCGGGGGCCTCTTATATGCTTGGTTCTACTACTGAGCTATATCCTCAGCCCCAGTGATAGACTTTTCAAACAGGTAATACCTTTGACTTCTTCTATGTTAAATGGAACTTGCACAGTTCAATGCTATAATTATTTACAAGTTAAGTAATGTTTGTGAAACGATTTTGAAATAACGTTTCAGGATAATGAAAATGTACAAAACATAACATTTGACTATGGACATACAATAAAAACGAACAGGAATTAAAGGATGCTGTGAATTCTGGGTCTTCAATAATATTCATTACTTTGCATGTGATCGCAATAGTCATTCTTGCGGGGTTGGGGATTTAGCTCAGTGGAAGAGCGCTTGCCTGGGAAGTGCAAGGCCCTGAGTTGGGTACCCAGCACCGAAGGAAAAAAAAAAAAGTCATTCTCAACTGATTCAATAATGTGTGATAGAACAATAATGTAGCCATTTTGTGAAGGTGGCCATTTTATCCCCAGGCCTCACTTGAGAAATGGAGCCACCCCCAATGACAGCCCCGCCCTTAAACAGAAATTCTCATGCTCTAAGACAAGCTCCACCCCTACCAGAGACTCCCGCGCATGGGCTAACTTCTGTAACCTCCCTGTTCTATAAAACTCATGCCTAGCCCAGAGTCTGTGCTGTGCCATCTTTCCCCTGCAAGCCTGGCAGTTTGAGCTTGCCATTAAACCTTGCTCTTGGATGTGAGTCTTTTCTCGTGAGCTTTCTTTGTGAGCAGTGTTTTCCCTAAAAATGTGCAGCCAGTAACTAGACAGAGAAATGACTTACTAGGGAGAGGAAAGAAAAGCTAAGGTCCAGCAACCCTAAAAATAAGGGAATTTGCTTTAGTGTGAACAAGAAGCAAACACAGCTTGAAAATGTGTGTCTGAGATATCTTTAACAGCATCTATGAACAGAATTCTACTCTATTGAAGATAAAGTAGTTTTAAAGTTCAGATTAAATTATTCTTCCAAACCAAAGACTTAGACCAATTCAAATCGTGGCTTAGTTGCATCATCTAATAGTAATGAAGAAATTAAGTTCTAGAGATGTTAAAAAGATTCACTCAAGGCTACATGGCCAGTTAACAGTAGGCATGGAACTAGAAATCAGATTTTATGACCTAAATCCCATCGATCTTTTTACTACAATTTTTGAAAAATAAGAGTAGCATTTTATTTTTATAACAAGTATAGTAATTTATTTTTTCACTGTGTTTTACAATCAAAATATAACCCTTAGAAAAGGTAAACAAACATTAAGTTTAAGGGAAAAAAAACCCTATTCTGATATGTTTTGTATATATCCAACTATAAAAAGTATAAAAATAATGTAACTGCTATTTTAGAGGTGAAAGCTGGATTGGATAAGAAAATCCACTACATATAAAGTTATCTATTAGCAGTTCCTAAAATTCTTAAAATGATGTTGAAGGAAATGACACTGAAAAGTACAAGACAATAATATAATGGAATTTGTGATTAAGGAAGGCCTAAACCATGTAATAGATGCTAAGGAAATTAAGAAGGGAAAACCCCTAAGTCTTAAGAAATAGGGAATAATTTCATGCAGAACAAAGGATTTGAGTCAGGCCTCAAAGAAAACACATTGTCTGGCAAATGTTGAGAACAAATGATTCATTTGAATGTAGATTGAAGGGAAGGGAGACTGTATCCAGAATAGAAAGAAAATGTGAGTGATAACCAGTTGAACACTTTAAAACAATCTTTACAGATGTTATTTTGTAGCAGAAATTTATAAGTGATCAATTAATCCTGAGCATGCAGTCATAAAACGTGTGGATCATGGCATCAGCCTCACCTGGGAACTTCTAAATGTAGTCTCAGGCTGACCTCTGAGCTACTTGATCAGAACCCGCATATTAACAAGATTCCCCAGGAGATGTACATGCATGCAAAATTTGAGAAACACTGCTCTGGACACTTTAGGAATATATCCTTCAAGTATTTTAGGAATATATGCTAATGTAGAGGGGAGGTCACTGGAAGAAAAGGAAACAGTTCCAATAGCAACACAGCTAGACTAGAGAAACTGACCTCAAGTCATCAGCCCCACTACTCACTACTGTAATTACATCCTGTCAATAATAAATAATAATAAAGTTATTTTTCACAGGGATGTCTCATTCAAACAATGTAAGAGAAAGCTCTATTGGTATTGGCCACTAGGGTACCACTTTTAGCCAAAGCTCTCATGATAGGTCCACTCACCTAGTAGCTTAGGGTACCTTTGAGGCTTGCAGCCACTCAGCCTGAAACTGGCCATGCCTAACATGACCCAAGCCACCACTTACTGGAACAAAGGGAGGTGGGACGGTTTCTGGGAACAGGGACTGTTTCTGGTTAATCTTGCTAAACAGTATGTGAGTCAATAAGTTAAGACACCTGGTGTTTATCAAGTTCCTGATAAATAATCTTCAAGTAATCTTGCCCCACCACCAGGATGTGGGTGATATCAGAAATATATGACCCCAGGGACCATAAAAATTGCTGTGTGACCATGACTAATGTTTAAAAAAATACAAAAGCAGCCTGAACTTTGCATTCAGGGTCCTCGTTGAAACCCACTGCATCGGGCGGATACCCAGACCCCAGCTGGCTGGAAATAAACCTCACTTTGTGGCTTACATTATCGTGAGTGTCTTTTGTTCCTCTGAGGGGTGGTCGACCTCGGACCCCAACATCTGGAGGTCCCACCGAGATCTCGGCCCCTCCCTGAGAGGAACAAATGGCCTCCGATACCAAGGTTTAGTTGAGAAAGACCGCGGAAGGAGGATTGGCTACCTCTGTTTGGAGGGACTTAGAGTACCCGTCTGAATTTGGTTGAGAATTCTAGTTGAGTGGAAGGAAGGGGTTACAGCCCTGGAGGCTCCACTATTGGAAGTTGTGGGAGACATCCCCAATGGTCAGGAACCGCACTGACGTCCTCAGTGGATACCATTTGGGCAATCTTTGGATAAGGATCCTGAATCTGGTGTGAATGGAATTACGCCTGTGAGAGTAGTCTCGTTGACTGGCCGGTACTTGTGTATGTTGGAGAGTCCAGTGTGAATTTGTCTGCTGGAATTGTCTCTCTTGTTCTTTGTTGTCTCCTCTGTCCCTCTCTCCTGATCATCATGGGACAGGCTCAGGTAACTCCTAAGACCCTCTTTCTGAGTCATTTTTTAGAAATCCATGCTAAGGAACACAATTATGGCATGGAAATTAAGAAAGGTAAGTTTAATGCCCTTTGTTCAGCAGAATGGCCAACCCTCAATGTAGGCTGGCCTCCTCAAGGTACCTTCTCCTTGGACACGATTAAGAAGGTCTGAGATGTCATTAATAGACCCGGTCTTCACGGGCACCCTGATCGATATCCCTATATCCTTATGTGGCAGACTTTGGTAGAGGACCCTCCTTCCCGGCTGCAGCCATTTATCCATGAGTCACCTGCAGACTGGCCTACGATACAGGCCATGTTGGGGAACACCCCCATTCCCGTTACTTCCCCTAAAAAGCCTATTCTACAGGAAGAACTGATTCTCCATCCGTCCTTGATAGACTTGAAGTAAATCACTCGCCATATGCCGCTGCCATGCCGCTCCAGCCAGAGGCAGCTGGCCCCCCTGAGCCTCCCCACTCATCAGCCTCCCTGTCTGCACCCCCGGTCTCCAGACCAGCGAGGGGACTCAGGCCCCATAGGCAGCGAGAGGAAACCCAGAGGAGGAGACCTCCTCCACTTCCACCGGGGTCCCCATCCTCCCGGTGCAGGCCCTGGGTGGTGCTGGTTCTGATGGGGGACGCACCTATCAGTATTGGCCTTTTTCAAGTAGTGATCTGTACAACTGGAAAGCCCAGAATCCTCCTTTTTCTGAGGACCCTAGAGGCCTGACTGATCTGTTCGAGTCCATTTTGCATACTCACATTCCCACATGGGATGACTGTCAGTAGCTCCTTAAGACTCTATTCACCACTGAGGAACAGGAGTGGATTCTCACTGAAGCCAGAAAGAATGTCCCCGGCAACAATAGATGACCGACCACCCTGCCGAACCTGATTAATGATTGTTTTCCTTTGAACAGACCCAACTGGGACTATGGGGACGCAGAAGGTAGGGACCATCTCCAGGTCTACTGCCAGACTCTTATGGCAGGCCTCCGGGCAGCAGCTCGCCGCCCTACCAATTTGGCTAAGGTAAAGGCAATAATGCAGGGGGAAAGCATGGGGGACACAGGGGCCTAATATTCAGTCCTTAATAAACCTACTGAGCCACTGTCCCAGAAAATTAGTCTCGTGCAGGGAGCCACTGGGTCCAAGGCATATCAATGGACTAGCAAGCGTCAGGTGGATTTGGGCCGACATCAGTTGACCCACTCCTTTCTGGTCATTCCTGAGTGCCCTTGCCCCCCTCCCATGTTTGGTATACCACTTTGGACTTGAAAGATGCTTTTTTTAGCATAGCCCTGGCACCCAACAGTCAACACATTTTTGCCTTCGAATGGCATGATGAAAATATGGGAACCCCCAGACAGCTAACATGGACTAGACTTCCACAAGGTTTCAAAAACTCCCCTACTCTGTTCAATGAAGCTCTTAATCAGGATCTGGACTTATATCGCCGGAGCCACAGTTCCATCACACTTTTGCAGTATGTAGATGACTTGCTTCTGGCAGCTGCATCTGAAGCTGAGTGCTGGCAAGCCACTGGAGACCTCCTCCAGGAGCTGGGGAAGTTGGGCTATCGGGCCAGTGCAAAGAAGGCTCAAATTTGTAGACAAACAGTCACCTACCTGGGGTATGAACTAAAAGAGGGAACTAGATGGTTAACGAATGCTATGAAAGAAACTATTCTCAGACTCCCCATCCCCACCTTGGCTCGAGAAGTCTGCGAGTTCCTGGGAACGGCAGGCTACTGCTGGCTGTGGATATTGGGGTATGCTGAACTGGCAAAACCCTTATACGAGACAACTAAGGACAAGGCCCTTGGGCCTGGGGGCCAGATCAACAAAAGGCCTTTGAGGAGCTCAAGACCGCCCTCCTGAGAGCCCTGGCCCTGGCGCTGCCAGACCCTCTAAAGCCCTTCACCCTTTTTGTAGACAAAAGGAGGAAGATAGCGAAAGGGGTACTAATGCAGTGCCTAGGGCCCTGAAGCATCCAGTTGCTTATCTATCCAAAAGGTTAGACCCAGTTGCAGTGGGCTGGCCCCCATGCCTGCGGATCATAGCGGCAGTTGCCCTAATGGTAAAGGACACAGATAAGCTCACTTTTGGGCAACATCTGAAGGTGATAACCCCCCATGCAGTAGAGGGGGTCCTAAAGCACCCTCCAGGTAGATGGATGACCAACGCCCGACTGACTCATTACCAAGGGCTCTTGCTGGATGCTCCCCGCATCCTCTTCTCCAAACCAGTCTCTCTGAACGCGGCCACCTTGCTGCCAAATCTGGACCTGGAAGACCCTCTACATGACTGTCAGGAGGTTATAGCTGAAATCACCCAAGTGCGCCCCGATCTCCAGGACTCAGCCCTACCCAACAGTGAGCTGCCATTACGCTTTTGGCACTGTCAATGTACATGGTGCCATCTACCGGGAAAGGGGTTTCATTACAGTGGAAGGAAAGGAGCTACGTAACCTCCTGGAGATCCAGAGACTATTGACTGCGGTGCAGAAGCCCCAAGCTGTTGCGGTAATACATGTTCCTGGTCACCAATCTGCCCAGACTCCGGAAGTTACAGGGAACCAGTGGGCAGACGAAGCGGCCCGAAATGCTGCTTTCGCCTCCATGACCCTAGTGCTGACCTTACCCATGCCTGAGCTTCCACTCTTGCCACTGTGACCTGAGTACATCCCGGAAGACAAACAGTGGATCCAAGATCACCAATGCCCGGAGCCCAATCAGCAAGGCTGGTATCATGATTCCGAGGGGCGGCTGATCCTTCCTGAAAAGTTAGGACTGTTTCTCCTCTCCAATTTACATCGAGCCAACCATTTAGGCAAGAAGAAACTACTCGCCCTCCTTGAGTCAGCCCGCCTCCGGTTCCCGCACGAAACAGCCCAGGTTCAAAAGATTGTGGACCAATGTGCTGGGTGCCAGGCTATGAAACCCAGCAAAAAGGGTACACGAGTATGGGGGAGGGTGCCAGGACAGAGCTGGGAAGTGGATTTTACTGAAGTGAAGCCGGGAAGGTATGGGTATAAGTATTTGTTGGTTCTGATAGACACCTTCTCAGGCTGGGTGGAAGTCTTTCCTACAAAACGAGAGACTGCCCAGGTTGTAGCTAAGGTTTTGCTGGAGAAAATCATACCCAGATATGGCATCCCTGAAACTCTAGGATCTGATAACGGTCTGGCTTTCATCAGTAACATCCTACAAGGGCTGGCCTGGGCAGTGGGGACTAACTGAAAACTACATTGTAAGTATAACCCCCAGAGCTCAGGGCAGGGAGAAAGAATGAATCGGACCCTGAAGGAGACCTTATCTAAATTAGCCATCGAGACTGGCAGAGACTGGGTGGCCCTCTTACCCTATGCCATCTTCCGGGTTCAAAACTCACCATATGTACATGGATTGACACCTTTTGAAATTCTATATGGGGCTCTGCCCCCCACTGTTGTCCAAACCCTACCGGACCAAGACCCCAGTATGGCCCCAAATTACTTGGCCAGTTTAAAAGCCCTACAGGAGGTCCAACGTGAAATATGGCCCATAGTGCGCGCTGTGTATGAGACAAAGGACACACCGAACCCAGAACATGGCATTGTCCCAGGGGATTGGGTATGGGTAAAGAGGCACAGAGCCCACACTCTGGAAGAAAGATGGAAAGGTCCTTACCTGGTCATTCTGGTTACCCCCACTGCTCTTAAGGTTGACGGCATCGGGCCTTGGGTCCATCACTCCCACGTGCATCAAGCCAGTCAGCAAAAACAGAAAGACGCTAGAGAGTGGACCGCACGGCGGCAGCCAGATAACCCATTGAAGCTGAAGCTTTTGCAACCCCGGAAACATGCAGAGTCTTCAAAAGCAGCCACGGATGGGTTGGCTGGTTGCTCTGATCTTGCTCAACGCCCAGAGCAGGAGCTTCGCAGAAACCAACCCTCACCAGCCCTATAAGCAAACCTGGGTACTCACCAACGGGGTCTAGATTTATTGTTCCTCCAGCAGGGGGGACTATGTGCAGCCCTAGGGGAGGAATGTTATTTTTATGCTGACCATTCAAGGGTAGTTAGGGATTCTATGGCTAAAGTGAGGGAAAGACTGACAAAAAGGAAACAGGAAAGGGAAGCACAAGAAAATTGGTTCGAAGCTTGGTTCAATAGGTCCCCTTGGTTCACTATCTTGGTCTCTACCCTGGTGGGCCCTCTGGTCATACTACTGCTTATCTTAACCTTTGGTCCTTGTATTCTGAATAAGCTAGTGACCTTCGTGAAAGATCAAATTAGTACAGTCCAACTAATGGTCCTGAGACAGCAATATGAAAAGTTACCTAGCCCTGAGAATGTTTACGCTCGTTGCCTAGATGAGCATGATTCCTCATTATGAACAACTAAAGGGGGGAATGTTAGGGTACCTTCGAGGCTTGCAGCCCACTCAGCCTGAAACCGGCCATGACTAACATGACCCAAGCCACCACTTACTGGAACAAAGGGAGGTGGGACGGTTTCTGGGAACAGGGACTGTTTCTGGTTAATCTTGCTAAATGGTATGTGAGTCAATAAGTTAAGACACCTGGTGTTTATCAAGTTCCTGATAAATAATCTTCAAGTAATCTTGCCCCACCACCAGGATGTGGGTGATATCAGAAATATGTGATCCCAGGGACCATAAAAATTGCTGTGTGACCATGACTAATGTTTAAAAAAATACAAAAGCAGCCTGAACTTTGCATTTGGGTCCTTGTTGAAACCCACTGTGTTGGGCGGATACCCGGACCCCAGCTGGCTGGAAATAAACCTCGCTTTGTGGCTTACATTATCATGAGTGTCTTTTGTTCCTCTGAGGGGTGGTCGACCTCGGACCCCAACATAGCCAGCTCAATTGCTACTTCTGGGTCTGATGTTGAGAGCCTATAAACTTAGTGTGGCCATCTATGCTTCAGAACCAGGTGATGAGCAGGCCATATCCCCAAGTATCACACCCTGGTAACCCTTTATAGCTTTAAATAATTTCTCTAAGCATAGAAAATAATAGAAAAGATGGTTAAGGTAATGGGCTGAGTTGGAGAGAAGATGGAGGGGAGAAAATAGTGACTCAAAGATACTTAGAAATGTGTTCTTAAACACTATAAAATAGTATGAAGTTATGATGCATGGATGACACGCACAGGAATTTCAGATGCTCAGGGTTCTTGAGCCTGCTCTGAGAATGAAAGCACAGACAGACTCTAACAGCAGAGGTCAGAAAGATTTTATTTATAGAGAATTTAGTTGGAGAAAAGAGAAGATAAAGACTGCAAATTGGAGAATGCAGGGGGACCAGGAAACCAGTGATCCCGTGGGCTAGGGTGGGGAGTGGGGTTTTATAGCCTATTTGCATTGCCTGATGGCAGAGATGCCTTTCAGATGCAAACAGGCATTTCCTAGGGAGGAGAAGTGTCTCCTTGACCACTTATCACCTTTTGGGACCTCCCGCAGTCCGTCCTTCAGTCCTTCATTCCCTCTTCTCAATGGTCGCCCTAACTGCTGTTAGCAATAGGGATGACGAAGTCTGTTCAATAACTGCTTCCTGCTGACAGGGAGCGATGAAGGGGCCCACAGTGTCAGGGCTGACCAGGAGAGGGGTTGTCAAGGGGACCATAGCAGTAGGTCGTTTTCATCTCCACCAGAGGCATTTGTAGTTTAACAGATTCTAGGCAAGAAGAAACAAACTTGACAAGCAAGTTTAAAATCAAGGCCCAAACACAAACAAGAGGATAAGGGCAACTATAGGCCCCAGAAAGGGTAGGAACCAAGTCCTGGAGGGGAGCCAGGATTTTATTTGTTCCCATACCTGAGTAGAAACCTGAGTTTCAAGAGATTGCTCCCGGAGCCATTTAGCCTGTTGGAGAATGTAATCTGCATGTTCCTCTACGATGCCTGAAGTGTTTATATACGTGCAACAGGAGGTATTGGCAATGGCACATACCCCACCTTGCTTGGCCAAAAGAAAATCTAGGGCCAGGCAGTGGTCCATTACCATACAGGCAAGGGACGACAAAGACCTTTGCATGTCCTTAATGGCAAGGCCTACCTGGTCTGAGGTGTCCTCTACCACTTTGGTTAGGTTTTTTGCAGTTACATGATTGGCAATTACCCCATAGCTGATTCCAGCAAGGGCTGCAACTAATGCTGATATCCCTAAAACTATTAAAGTAACCTCTCTTTTATCCCTATGGGAAGCTGTTACTGTTGTAGTTAGCATTTCTCTTTTCTTCCAAATGGCTGCATGAGCATGCAGGATCAGGAAGGTATACTTAGAATCTGTATAGATGTTGACTCTCTGTTCTTTTGACAGTCTTAGGTCTTCTGTTAGGGCCACTAATTCTGCCAATTGAGCACTTGTATTAGGAGGAAGAGGACCTGATTTGAGGATGCCAAATTCTGTCACAACTGTAAACTCTGTATGTCTGACACCATTCTTGACAAAGGAATTGCCATCAGTTTATAATTCTAGATCTGGGTTTTTTAAGGGCTGATCAGTTAAGTCAGGTCGGGCAGCATAATTTTCCATAAGTACCTCCTCACATGAGTGCTCAGGATTTCCCTCTGCCTCTGGCAGAATGGATGCAGGATGTATGCTCTGACAGGTCCTTAAAGTTATTTCCGTCCCTCCCAGAAGCTGGGCCTGATATTTAAGTAGACGGCTGTCAGATAGCCAAAGTTCTCCTTTTGAGTTTAAAATTCCCTCTAGGTCGTGTGGGGTATAAACCGTTAGGGGGAGGTTTAGGATAAGTTTCTGAGCTTCAAGCACTAGAAGGCTTACTGCGGCCATTGCTCTGAGGCATCCTGGCTACCTGATCTAACTCTTTGCTTAAGTAACCTACCGGCTGGGGAGTGATGCCCCGAAGCTGAGTCACCATGCCCAAGGCCAGTCCTCCCTTTTCATAGACATATAATTGAAACTTGTCTTGTATTGGGAGACCCAGGGTGGGAGCTGTCATAAGAGCCTTCTTTAACCTGTGGAATGCATTTTCTGACTTGTCATCCCATTCAATAAAGGGCTGGGTGTCCTTCTGTGCTTCCTTAAGGATTTGATATAAGGGCCTAGCTAGATCTGTATATCCCAGGATCCAAATTCTACAGTATCCTGTGACCCCCAAAAAGGCCCTCAATTGTTTTAGAGTTTTAGGTAGAGGAAATGTCAGGATTGGATGGATTCTATCTTCTCCTAGAGACCTCATTTCTTTCTCCAGGACAAGACCTAAATATGTAACACTAGACTGACACAATTGGACTTTTTCTTTAGAGATCTTATAACCTCTATCTGCTAAGAAGTTTAGTAAGGACTCAGTGGCTCATGAAATGACAGGCTCATTTGGTCCACAGAGCAGGAGGTCATCTACATATTGTAGCAGAGTAGCTTGTGGGTATTGCCATTCTTCCAAGTCTTGGGTTAGAGCTAACCCAAAGAGGTGGGGGCTGTCTCTGAATCCCTGGGGGAGGACAGTCCCCAAGTGACCTGCCCAGACTTTCTTGTGGGGTCCTCAAAGGCAAAGATAGGTTGACTTTTACGGTGTAAGGGAGTGCAAAAGACGGCATCTTTTAAATCCAGGACAGAGTAGTAAATACCAAATACCCTGAGGTATTTGGGTTAAAAGCATATAGGGATTTAGAACTACAGGATGGAGAGGCACTACTGCTTCATTGATCAGGCGGAGATCCTGGACTAGCCTCCATTTGTTAGGT
This sequence comes from Castor canadensis, assembly GCF_047511655.1. NCBI lineage: Eukaryota > Metazoa > Chordata > Mammalia > Rodentia > Castoridae > Castor > Castor canadensis. Next base: position 145,842,503 of record NC_133387.1, on the reverse strand, counting down.
CCCTTCATAACACCAAGAATAGGAGTATTGTATGGGCTGGAGCATTCTATTAGCAGTCCCTGTCTCTTTAAGTCTTTGATTATGGGAATTAGCCCCTCCTTAACTTCTGGCTTTAAAGGATATTGCTTTTGATGGGGAAACCAGGAGGGGTCCTTGAGATGAGTTAGGACTGGGGCAGCTGTTCGTGCCCATCCCACAGTGTGTCCATCTGTCCACACCATGGGGTCTACTTGTTCCTCTATTAGGGGCAAGCGAAAGTACTCTCCTGGGGGTAAAAGTAGCTGGACCCCCAATTTGGATAGAAGGTCTCTCCCTAGCAGAGGAGTAGGGGTTTCTGGGACAATTAAAAAGTAGTGACAGAAATGGAAATCTCCCCAGGAGCAGGCTAAAGGCTGAGTGAAATAACGTTCTAGAGGCTGGCCTTATATGCCTTGAGCAGTAATTTTCTTGGAGGACCTGGGTCCGGGAGAGAAAGGAATAGCTGAGATGCTGGCTCCAGTATCGATAAGGAGGCTGACCTTGTGCTTAATTTGGGGCTCTTCTGCTTTTACAGTGGTTACAGAAGCCTATATGGGAGGCCCCGGGACCTGTCATTGGGTGGGAGACTCTGACCTCAGTTCCCCTGAGAACCGGGGACAGTGTGCCTTCCAATGTTTTCCCCGACAAATGGGGCAGGGTCCTGGAGGTAGCTTTCTCCGGGGGCACTCCCTCCTAAAATGGCCTGCCTGTCCACATTGAAAGCATGTCCTCGGGTTTGGACTTTGCCCCGGGGGAGCCTCTGGGAGCACTGCAATCAGAGCCTCCTGCCACTTATCCTTTCTCTTTTCCCTTTCCAGGTCCTTCCTTTCTTTTTCTAAGTCCCTGTTAAAGTATACAGATGTGGCTACACGGACCAATTGGTCCAGATCTCTGCTCCCTTCAGCCACCAATTTCTGAAGCTTTTTACAGATATCTGGTGCTGACTGTGTTAGGAATTTATCTTTTAGGATGATTTCCTCTTCCTGTGACTCTGGTATAATGTTGGTATGCTTTTGTAAAGCATCCTTAAGTCTCTGTAGGAAAGCTACTGGAGTTTCTAAGGGTCCTTGCTGTACAGCTGTGACTTGGGAGTAATTAAGAGGTTTTACCTTGGCTCTCCTTAGTCCCTCAAGAATGCAGTGGGTGAAATGGTTATGACTCCATTCATCCTTGTCATTTTCAGGGTCCCACTTAGGGTCATACCTAGGCACGGCCTGATCTCCTGTTGGAATTGGGAATTGAGGCTCCATTCTAGGTATCCAATGTCTTTGTCTTTCTTCTCCCTCCCCCTCTTCCTCCTGTGAGGGCCCAGTAGGAGACAGGCCTGTAGGGCTGCTTTTATCTAAATGATAATTGTCTCCAGCTGTGACTGCCTGGTCTAGAACCCGCTGTTTTCCAGAGAAGTGAGGGTCTGCTATAGCAATAGCATTACATCTTTCCAGCTCAGTTTAAAGTTTTGGCTGACTTCTCTAAATGCCTGGATGTACTGATCTGGGTTTTCTGTGTAATTTCCTAAATCCTTTTTTATTTCTTTTGTTAGGACCCGGAATCCTATTCCCCCGAGAGACAGAGAGCCAGGCGTGAATGCAATCAACAAAGCAGAGTTTATTGGACTGGCTAGCCAGGGTCGAGCTCCCACACGGACACGCAGGACCGGTTAGGAAAGCAAGACCCTGAGCCTCTTAGGGGGAAATCTTATATAGACTGCAGTGGCGTGCATATTTTTGTTATCAACATTAGACAAGCAGGCAGAGCACATCCTGCACGTACTTCACATCTTGCTCGTACCTCACATCTTGCTCGTATCTCACATCTTGCTCGTATCTCACATCTTGCATTCCTCACATTCTATATGCCCTAACTGAGCCCTGCCTCATTGCTTATCTTATCTACATGGGATGTTTGGTACTGGTTTCTCCAACAAGGGGGTTGGGGCCCGCTGAGACCTCATATTCCTTTCATTCCCCCCTTTCTTATGGCCTAAATTGAGGAATCATCCTCGAGAGGATGAAGAGCCTGATATTGTTGGCGGAGGACCAGAAGTTGGATAGTATTAATTCGACTTTTGACAAAAGTCATAAGTCGGTTTAGAATCCAGGGTCCTATGGTAACAAGTAATAGGATGATTATTATTGGCCCTGCCAGTGCAGATAAAAGGGTAGCCAACCATGGGGACTGGTTAAACCAAGACTCGAACCAGCTTTCCCCTGCCTCTTTTTCTCGTTTTCTTTGTTCCAGGCTCTTTCGGAGTTTAGACATGGAGTCACGAACAACTCCGGTATGGTCAGCGTAAAAACAACATTCTTCCCCTAGAGCAACGCATAGTCCCCCTTTTTGGAGGAACAACAAGTCCAGACCTCGTCGGTTTTGAAGTACTACCTCAGACAGGGAAGTGAGGGATTTTTCTAGGTGGCTAATGGAGGTTTCTATTCTCTCTATATCTTCATCTATGGCTGCGCGCAGCGAAGACATCCCTTTATGTTGAGTAGCCAGGGAGGCTATGCCGGTCCCTGCCCCAGCCACCCCTAGGCTAAGTAGGGTAGCAATGGTTAGTGTAGAAATAGGCTCTCTCTTCTTTCTCTCACCTGTTCCTATATTCCAGTATGAATATAGACTTTCCTCCGAATGATAGAGGATGCGGGGCAGCACAACCACTATAACACAGAATTCTTTAGAGCTGTTAAACACCTTAGTTGATAGGCATGGGGTGAGTCCGGACCGGGAGCATAGCCACCACCCATTGTCCTTTGGAATTACCCATTTAATAGCATTTCCCCAGGTAGAACTGGCGTTAATAACAGTACATAAGTCCCGTCTGTTCTTTGGCACTTTTCCTAAGCAGGTTCCTTGGCCGTTTACCTGCTGTATGGTCAGACCTCTCTTACGGTCTCCCCAGGAACATTGACTAGGGTTTTCCTCAGATGAGGTATCGTGAGTGGTGTTTAGCCCTATTGCCTCATAGAATGGGGGCCTCACATCATAACATAACCAACAGGAGTTAGTCATGTTAGGGTTGGTGTGGTTTAACGTCAGGAAGGCAGCACCCACTAGCTCCCAGAGGGGGTCTTTAGATGCGGTCATGAGACTGGGCCTCACCAGGGGAGGGCTGGTTTCTGATGGTCTTGGAGTTGTAACATTAGCCCAAGCTATGGTAGAGGGAAGGTGGTGAGTTGTGGAAGGTTGGGGAGATGGCTTTACATTGGGCGGCCTAAGTACCTTATTGGGGCCTACTGCTGTGGACGGTGGCCCTATGGGCTCAATTTTTAATCTGACCACTATGGTCGAGCCAGCATGTCCACCATATTTATAAAATACAAGTCCCCATACCTTACCTTGTATCCACCCAGGGGTGTCCTTCTTGCCAGTTTCAGTGAAAGTGACCTTGATTCTATCTAGATCCGTGGGCTGGCATTTATGGGTGGGTATTGGAATTCTGTGCCCCCTTAATATCCCATTTACAAAGGCAAATTTGACTAGGTCTGATTTTGATATCCCCCATTTCCATTCACTATCATTGGATGTGACACATGCCCATGACCTACAGAAGGAGTATTGTATCCCCCCACATTCCTGGTTCTTTTTGTGGCCGGGGCAGGCATAAAACCCATAACGTCGGGCTGACTCCGGGGCAGTAGACTTGTAGGCAGGATTGATGTCTCTGAAGCAGAACTGAAGCTCCGGCCACCAAGTTCCTATGGGGGCAGTGCGAGTAGTCTCGTTGAGGGTGGTATGAGTCTCCCCATCGGTGAGTATCCAGGTTTGCTTATAGGGCTGGTGAGGGTTGGTTTCTGCGAGGCTCCCGCTCTGGGCATTGAGCAAGATCAGAGCGATCAGCCACCCCATCCGTGGCTGCTCCTGAAGGCTCTGCATGTTCCCGGGGCCACAAAAGCTTTAGCTTTAATGGGTTGTCTGGGTGCCGCCGTACAGTCCACTCCTTGACCCCTTCTTGTTTTTGATGATTGGCTCGACGCACGTGGGAGTGGTGGATCCAAGGTCCGATGCCATCAACCTTGAGGGCGGTAGGGGTAGTAAACAGTACAACATAAGGTCCTTTCCATCTAGGCTCTAGGGTTTTGGACTGATGCCTTTTAACCCATACCATGTCACCCGGGACTATGCCATGTTCCGGAGCCGGGTCCCTCTTAACAGCGTGGTATGCTTGAATTAAGGGCCAAATCCGTTGTTGCACTTTAGCTAAAGCCTGCAACATGGTCAGGTAATTTGGGGCCAGATCACCTAGTTCTGGGCTTAAGGTCCTCTGAATGATGGGGGGTGGAGCCCCATACAGGATCTCAAAGGGAGTTAGCCCATGGACATAGGGGGAGTTCCGGACTCGGAAGATGGCCAAGGGAAGGAGCGTCACCCAATCACCGCCAGTCTCCAGGGCCAATTTGGCTAAAGTCTCCTTTAGTGTCCTATTCATCCTTTCTACTTGCCCTGAGCTCTGGGGGTTATATTCACAATGTAGCTTCCAATTGGCCCCCATAGTCTGGGCTAGTCCCTGCAGGACCTTACTAACAAAAGCCGGACCGTTATCTGACCCAATTGCCTCGGGCACCCCATATCTGGGTATGATTTCCTCTAGCAAAGCCTTTGCCACTACCTGACTCGTCTCCTTCTTTGTAGGAAAAGCCTCCACCCAGCCTGAAAAGGTATCTATGAATACCAGCAAATATTTGTACCCAAACTTTCCCGGTTTTACCTCAGTAAAATCCACTTCCCAACTTCTTCCCGGAGCCCTCCCCCGTTCCCGAGTACCTGTATGGTGCCCCTCCCTTCGTCCTGGTTTCATGATTGTGCAGCTGGCACAATCTTCCACAATTTGGCGGACTGCTATGGTCTGGTTCGGAAATCGGAGCTGCGCAGATGTCAACAAGTCTAGTAATTTTCTCCGCCCCAAATGGGTGGACTTATGTAAGTTAGCCAACAGGAATCGTCCGAGTTTTTCAGGCAGAATTAACTTGCCTTCCAAGTCGCTTTTCCATCCGTCTTCCCCTTCTCTAAAGGGGGAGTGGGCTCTCATCCAAGTGAAATCCTCTGTGGAGTATTCTGGTCGGGGGGGTAGCGGAGGGAGCTCTGGGACCGGCACGTCTATCGCCGCAACCGTGGAAGGTTGCCCTGTCTCCATGGGAGGACTCACCATTGCTACTCTCTTTGCTTCTTGATCTGCTCTGTTGTTACCGACAGCTTCCGGCGTCTTGGCAGACTGGTGGCCTGGGACATACATCACTGCCACTGCCTTCGGTTTTTCCACTGCCATTAATAGACGCTGGACTTCGGCTAGGTTCTTTAGATGTTTTCCTTCTGCTGTGCGGAATCCTCTTTCGCGATAGATGGCCCCGTGGACATGGATGGTACCGAAAGCATAGCGGCTATCGGTGTAGATATTGACTCGCTTTCCTTTTGCCCTCTCCAGGGCCTCTGCCAAGGCAATTAATTCCGCTTTTTGGGCTGATGTTCCGGGTGGGAGGGCCCTGCTCCATACCGTATTTCCTTCTTGGTCGACTACAGCTGCCCCTGCCCTTCGGGCTCCATCTTGGAAAAAACTGCTTCCATCCGTGTACCAGTTTAATTTGCAGCCGGACAGGGGGGTATCCTTTAGGTCAGCCCGTACCTGTGTAACTTCGGAGAGGAATTCTTTGCAGTTATGGACAGGTGTCTGCAGTTCCGGGTTAGGCAACAAGGTGGCAGGGTTCAGGATTACGGGATCTGTGAATGTGATCCGAGGGGAATCCAACAAGAGCCCCTGGTAGTGGGTGAGCCTGGCATTCGTCATCCATTTCCCAGGGGGTTGTTTAAGGATTCCCTCCACCGGGTGAGGGGCCGTTACCCAGAGGGCCTGTCCAAAGGTTAGTTTATCGGCTTCTCTCACCAGCACGGCAATGGCCGCTATGATGCGGAGGCAGGGGGGCCATCCTGCCGCTACTGCGTCTAATTTCTTGGAAAAGTATGCCACTGGTCTCTTCCAGGGACCTAGCTGTTGGGTCAAGACTCCTTTGGCTACCCCCTTTTTCTCATCTACAAACAGAGTGAATGGTCTTGTAGGATCTGGCAAGGCTAAGGCAGGGGCCTGCAAAAGAGCGTCTTTTAGCTGATCAAAGGCCTGTTGTTCTCTCTCTCCCCAACTCCAATCTGGAGCTTCTTTGGTGGCCTCATATAGGGGTCTGGCTATTTCCGCAAATCCTGGAATCCAGAGTCTACAGAACCCCGCGGAGCCCAGGAATTCTCTCACCCCCCTAGTGGATGTCGGGGATGGGATAGCCAGAATAGTCTGTTTCATGGCATCAGTCAGCCACCTTGCCCCATCTGCAATCCGATAACCCAAATACGTCACTGACCTTTTACAGATGTGAGTTTTCTTGGCACTTGCCCGATACCCCAGCTCACCTAATTCCGTTAGCAGGTGTTCAGTAGCCTTGATGCACTCCTCTCGGGTTTCTGCCGCTAACAGTAAGTCATCAACATACTGTAATAGAGTGACTCGTGGGTGGCTCCGACGAAAAGGTTCCAGGTCCTGGCTCAGGGCCTCATTAAACAGGGTGGGAGAGTTTTTAAATCCTTGCGGCAGTCTGGTCCAAGTGAGCTGTCCGGATTGGCCCCCATCTTCTTGCCATTCGAAAGCAAATAGCGGCTGACTAATTTCTGACAATGGAATGCTGAAGAAAGCATCTTTCAAATCAAGGGTTGTATACCATACTTGCGAGGGGGGTAGGTGGCTGAGCAAGGTATAGGGATTTGGAACGGTGGGATGAATGTCCTCCGTCCGCTCGTTTACCTTTCGTAGGTCTTGCACAGGCCTATAGTCCCCGCTTCCCGGCTTTCGGACGGGGAGCAGAGGAGTATTCCAGGCAGACTGACAAGGTCGCAGTACTCCTTCCTTTATTAGCCTGTGGATATGAGGGGCTATGCCTCTTCGGGCCTCCTCAGGCATAGGATACTGTTTCACCCGAATGGGGAGAGCAGAAGCCTTCAATTGTATAACTACGGGCGGGAGGTGTTTGGCGAGGCCGGTTCCCGCAGTCTCCGCCCAGGCCGTGGGAAATCTTTTTACCCAATGAGTCATGTCCCCTCCTGGTTCCTGTTGACTCTCAAACAGACGATGCTCGTCAGCCAATGATAGGGACAAGACATGAATCGGGCTCCCTTCTCGATCAGTCACAATTATTCCATCTGGTTCAAAATGGATATGGGCCCCTATTTTGGTGAGTAGGTCCCGTCCGAGCAGGGGAGCGGGGCTCTCAGGGACGACCAAGAAGGAGTGTGTGACCTGGTGTTTTCCTAAGTTCACCTTTCTTTTGGTAGTCCATGTACATAACTGCGTACCGGTGGCCCCCTGAACAACACTTGTTCGTGCCTTGTTCAAAGGTCCATGTGCCTTGTTTAAAACCGAATATTGGGCGCCGGTATCCACCATGAACCCCATCGGCTTCCCCTCCACATGCATTGTTACCCAGGACTCGGGGAGGGGGTCTGAGCCCCGTCTCCTTCAGTCCTCTTCTCCGGCTAGTAGGACTCTGGCCTGCTCTACTGCTCGTTCCCTTTCCCTGTTTTCCCCCGGTCTCCTTCCAAACCCTCTTCTTCCCTTTAACTTAGGACATTCTCTCTTCCAATGCCCCGTTTCCTTACAGTAAAAACAGTGTTCCTTATCCGGGGTCCTGGCGTGGCCCCCTCCTCTGGGTTGGTCCCGGACACCCGCTAGGAAAATACGAGCCATTTCTCTCTGTTGCTTTCGGTTTTCCTTAGCCTGGAACTCCCGGTCCTCCTTTCTCAATTTCTCCTGGGCTTCCCTGTCTTCCTTTCTCTGTCTTTCCTCCCTTTCTTCTGGAGTTTCCCTAGCGGTAAAGACCTTTTCTGCTACCTGTAGCATTTCCCTTATAGTCATCTCCCCTAAGTTTTCCTGTTTATTGAGTTTTCTCCTAATGTCTGGGGCTGCCTGATTAATGAATGAGAGTACCACAGCAGACCGGTGGAGGTCCGCCTCAGGGTCAATCGGGGTGTACTGACGGTATGCCTCATAGAGGCGCTCTAAGAAACCAGCTGGGCTTTCGTTTTCCCCTTGAATGACTGCTTTTACTTTTGCAAAATTGGTGGGCCTTCTAGCGGCCGCTCGGAGACCGGCCATCAGAGTCTGGCGGTAGATCCGAAGACGCTCCCTACCTTCTGCGGTCCCGAAATCCCAATCAGGCCGGCGTAGGGGAAAAGCCTCGTCTATGGCTGGTTGGAGAGTTGTGGGTCTCCCATTATCCCCCAAGACATTCTTCCTCGCTTCGTTGAGGATGCGCTCTCGTTCCTCCGTCGTAAAAAGAGTATTGAGCAGCTGATGACAGTCATCCCAAGTGGGGCGGTGTGTATGCATGATGGACTCCAGGAGATCTATGAGACACTTGGGGTCTTCAGAAAAGGGCGGGTTCTGTGTCCTCCAGTTATATAGATCACTGGAGGAGAAGGGCCAGTACTGAAACTGTTGCCCTCCTCCCGGTCCCCCTTGGCCCACCATCCGGACTGGAAGTGTAGGGACAGTTTCCTCCCCCTGTGTTGATGAGGGGGGCCCGTCTTCCCCCTCCCTTTCCCGGATCCCTCGGGGGCGAAGTCTTCGACCCATTCCTCCTCCTGCTGCCAGTCCTGTTGAGGAGGATGAGGAAATTTCCTCCTCCGGGGCACTGGCTTGGCCAGGGGGAGTCACGTATGGAGGCGGCCGATCTTCCTCTGCCCCTGCGAGGGATGGGTAAAGGGGGGAACTCTCTGGTAAGACCGGAGATGGTGAAGGAGATGCCCTAATTTGAGGACCGGTCAAGGTGGGAAGAGGAAGTTTTTCCTCCTCCTTTATGACCAAGGCGGGCGTGACTGGGGTTTTAGCCCCGGGGGCCGAACTGGAGGGGTGGGTCAGAAAAACTGTTAACCAAGGGGGAGGGTTCCTCACCAGATCCTCCCAAACCAAAATGTAAGAAACTTGGTCTGGATGGCCTCGATTGTCTGGCTGAAAAATGACTGCTTTAACCTTAGTGATCAGGTCTAGGGAGAGGGAACCTTGAATGGGCCACCCGACTCCAAAGGTGGGCCACTCTGCAGAACAAAAGGTGTCGAACTTACCTTTCTTGATGACCAGACCCGCATTTAAGGCCCTTTCTTTAACTTCTGGAAAGTGAGAAAGGATCAGAGACTTTGGGGTTGTTTGTCCCTGTCCCATTGTGGAAGGAGACTCAAACACCAAGAGAGATAGAACAAAAAGGGTAAAGGCAACAATAATTCCACACACACACAACACTCTCCAGCACTCGCTCGGACCGGTCCTTCTCTCACACTGGTGCGCACCCCATTCAACCTCCTCACCGTCCAACTGGGATATCAGGCCGAAAGGCATCCACTTGACGGGTGGTCGGTCGACTAGCTCAATTAGTTCTTCACCTGGCGCCAGGGTTCCTAAAATGCTCGAGCCCAAATGAGAGGAAAGCCTCTCCCAATAGGACCCTGTGGTCCTCCTTGCGAGATTCCCAGAATGAATCTCCCTGGGGATTGGCCGAATCCCCGCCGCGGCCCAAATGGAACACTCAAGTTCCTCCAAATGAGGGTCTGGGATCCCCTCCCAACGCCTAGGACTTGGGATCGCCCCTGCTTTCTCGCAGGCAGGTTCTGTCTCTCGAGAAAATGAAATCTCGGTGGGACCTCCAAATGTTAGGACCCGGAATCCTATTCCCCCGAGAGACAGAGAGCCAGGCGTGAATGCAATCAACAAAGCAGAGTTTATTGGACTGGCTAGCCAGGGTCGAGCTCCCACACGGACACGCAGGACCGGTTAGGAAAGCAAGACCCTGAGCCTCTTAGGGGGAAATCTTATATAGACTGCAGTGGCGTGCATATTTTTGTTATCAACATTAGACAAGCAGGCAGAGCACATCCTGCACGTACTTCACATCTTGCTCGTACCTCACATCTTGCTCGTATCTCACATCTTGCTCGTATCTCACATCTTGCATTCCTCACATTCTATATGCCCTAACTGAGCCCTGCCTCATTGCTTATCTTATCTACATGGGATGTTTGGTACTGGTTTCTCCAACAAGGGGGTTGGGGCCCGCTGAGACCTCATATTCCTTTCACTTTAAGTTCACTCACTCTAAAAGGAACATGAGCTCTGTCCCCTCCGGGAATTAACTGGAGGGGTAGAGTCCTGTGGGACAGCGTCTAGTGTGTGAGGTGGCTGGGTAACGGGAAGAGGGGGAGCTGATGGAGCATTAGATGGGTTTTTTTTTTTTTTTTTGCTCAAGGGAGTTTGGGGGCTTTTTGTAAAGAGTTACCATGGTCTGGGTATCTAGCCTGCATTTGTTTAGCCATTCTGGGTGGTCTCTTAGGAAAAAGAACAATTGAACTTATGGAACTTCGGTACACTTTTCCTCCTTTTTACAGAACATATCTAATTGAAGAATGGTATTATAATTAATGCTGCCTCCTTCTGGCCATCTTTCCTCATCTCCCAGAGTGTACTGTGGCCAAGCCTGGGTGCAGTAAAACTTGAGTCGCTTTTGCTGAAGACTTTCTGGGTCAAGATCTTTCCAATGTTTTAATAAGCAGGCAAGGGGGGATCCTTCCTGGATCCTTGAGGCTTGATTTCCCATCTAAAAAGGGAAACATGGGAAAATTGGTCACCTTAACAGAGGTTTCTCCTTTTATCTAAGCGTCCCCAGATGAGGAGAAACTCTAGTGGGAGAGGGCATCCCGCTCTCCCTTGCTCCTTCCACTGCCACTCGTGGGTAGAGTCGTGGAGGATTTACAGATAGATATCTCAGTTGCACCCACCCCCTGAGATGATCTTTAACCAATCTCTCATCTATTTTGACTTGCCTGTTTGCCCTGCGACCCAGGTAGGCCTAGTTCTCCTCTATCAGCTGAGTGCTTGTAATTAAAAAAAATAACTCTATCAAAGTAACCAAGAGAGCTTGCATGGCCAGAAGGAGGACCCCTTTAGAGGCATGGATGGGGACTCTTGATGAAGTAGACTTCTGTTCCCCCTATATATCCTGTGAGGCATATATGCTTTCTATGAAAGGAGAGAGAGCATCTGGAGGCTTTTGCTCTGGTAAGGGGTGAAAAAAAACAAAACAAAACCGGAGACCTGAGGTTTTTGCCTTTTAACTGTTTTTTTTTTTTCCTTTCCCTGAGGGCAGGCTTTGGAACCTGTTTAACCAGTTAATCTGATGCTTGACAAAAACAGTTAAGCCTAAATTGGAGACTAGCACTTTCTGATGCCTGTAGGGATTTTTCCCAAACTCCCTGAAGAAAGAAGCTCACTGCTATTTACAGCAAAGGCGGGGAGGGGGACACTCATCCTGAACTGCCTGGGAAAGGGGAAGGAGAGGCTGAGGGTTGGGGAAAAAGAGAGTTTCCAGGCTCAATGCATGAGGGATTATTGATCATCCCTGCTGTCCAGGTTGATCCTACCAAAGGCAGTACTGGAGCACTGGAAGCAAGAGGTGACCTCCACTCTTGGGCCAAGGAAACCATGAAGAAAGCATGAGAGATCTGATTGTCTGTTTGCTGCAGACATGGCTGGAGAGGTCCAAGACTTAACCACCTTTGGGGCCTCAGGGTGGGTCAGGAAGTTGCGTCTCCAGCTTTTGGGTGACACTGGGGAGTGCCCCGGCCAGAACACCTTTTGTGGCTTGAAGACAAACTTTCCTTTCCACCGGCTGTTTTCGGACCTCCCCTTAAGTTGGTCAGATCTTGAAAGAGAGTGTTAGCTTTTAAGGAGAGAAAAAAGAAAAAGCCTCGGTGCACTGAAGTCAAGTTCTGCCCATGTAGCATTGGCAGTGCAGTACAAACCCCTGCTTGGCCTCTGAGTTTCCTCAGATTGCCTGCCGTACAGCTGTAGTAGGTTCAGACTTTTTCCTCAGTTTCCCCAGGAAGAAACCCTCCTTAACAAGACAGAGAGAGAAGGAGAAAAGGTCGACCTGAGAGTTCCACTGTAGCTAGGCCGTGGTGGGGGGTCTCTCCTGGAAAACAGACTCCACCGGAGTGCTGGACGCTCATGGTCACATTCCTAGGTAGTCTTTCCCAGTTTGACACAACCTATACCAACCTCAGGTGAAGGAAGGCTGGTCCCTTCGTGGTCGCCAAGTATGATGCACGGATGACACGCACAGGAATTTCAGATGCTCAAGGTTCTTGAGCCTGCTCTGAGAATGAAAGCACAGACAGACTCTAACAGCAGAGGTCAGAAAGATTTTATTTATAGAGAATTTAGTTGTAGAAAAGAGAAGATAAAGACTGCATATTGGAGAATGCAGGGGGACCTGGAAACTGGTGATCCCATGGGCCAGGGTGGGGAGTGGGGTTTTATAGCCTATTTGCATTGCCTGATGGCAGAGATGCCTTTCAGATGCAAACAGGCATTTCCTAGGGAGGAGAAGTGTCTCCTTGACCACTTATTGCCTTTTGGAACCTCCCACAGTCTGTCCTTCAGTCCTTCAGTTATGTAACCTAACTCAATCTTTGTTAACTAACTAAATTATTTTATTTCAGAGTTTGGGGGAATCACTAAAATTTGCTTCACGAGAGTCTTACTTTTTATTTTATTTATTTGTTTAGTGGTGCTAGGGCTTGAACTCAGGGCCTACACCTTGAGCCATTCCTCCAGCCTTTTTTTTTGTGATGGGCTTTTTTGAGGTAGGGTCTCACAAGCTATTTCCCAGGGCTGGCTTTGAACTGCAAGCCTACTTATCTCTGCCTCCTGAGTAGCTAGGATTACAGGTGTAAGCCACCGGTACCTGGCTTATTTTTTATTTTAAAGTAATATAATTCTGAGTGACAACAGTTTTTCTCTGCTTTCCACTAACATGATATGAAGTGTCACCTAGCAAGAATACTGAAAACAACAGAGATAATAAACAAAATAGAAGTGCCACCAGTTATTGCATTGTTAAAAAGAGAATAAATTATTTAAATAGGTTCATACTAATGAAAGACACATGGCAAAGCTTGAAACAGAAGTGTAGTAATTAACATTCAGGTGAACCTTCATCTTACACTTTCCAATACCCTACCCCATGGAGATCACTTTCAGGTCTAAACATACCACCTTCCTAGAGATGAAAGCTCATTTCCCAAAGAGTAAAAGTTGCTTCTTTCCACTGCTGTTCACTTTCAAATGTCTTTAAGGTGATTTGTAGGACAAATGCCTTAAAGCTGACTTGTAGGGATGTCTTCAAACCAAGTTTCCTGATGAATTTAGTAGGCCTCCTCTCACACTCACCCCAAGTTCTAAGAAGTTTGACAGTAGCAACAAAAGCACCTTCTTTACAAGCTACATTCTAGGACATAAAAAAACAAAAAGCAAGCATTTCATATACCTAATCTTGGTACTTTACTGGAGATAACATTTTGAATTAAAGACATATACAATGGCCAATAAAACAGTTTTCCCTTTCACATGGGATATTATTAAGTCAATCTTTGTGTGTTTTTTGCTCCACCCCCTCCCACTTCCTCCCCTACCCCCTTGCTACCAGGCAGAAACTATTTTGCCCTTATCTCTAATTTTGTTGAAGAGAGAGTATAAGCAATAATAGGAAGGACCAAGTGTTTTTGCTAGTTGAGATAAGGATAGCTATACAGGGAGTTGACTTGCATTGCGTTCCTATCCATTTGTGTTACCTTCGAAGTTAATTCTTCTCAAACTAACCTTTTCTCTAGTTCCTGGTTCCCTTCTCCTATTGGCCTCTGTTGCTTTAAAGTATCCGCATTAGTTTCTCTGCATTGAGGGCAACAAATGCTATCTAGCTTTTTGGGTGTCTTACCTATCCTCATACCTCCCAAGTGTACTCTCGCTTTATCATGTGATCAAAGTCCAATTCCCTTTTTGTGTTTGCACTTTATCTAATGTCCGCATATGAGGGAGAACATACGATTTTTGGTCTTTTGGGCCAGGCTAACCTCAATCAGAATAATGTTCTCCAGTTCCATCCATTTACCTGCGAATGATAACATTTTATTCTTCTTCATGGCTGCATAAAATTCCATTGTGTATAAATACCACATTTTCTTAATCCATTCATCAGTAGTGGGGCATCTTGGCTGTTTCCATAACTTGGCTATTGTGAGTAGTGCTGCAATAAACATGGGTGTGCAAGTGCTTCTGGAGTAACCTGTGTCACAGTCTTTTGGGTATATCCCCAAGAGTGGTATTGCTGGATCATATGTTTAGATTTTTAAGAAGCCTCCAAATTTTTTTCCAGAGTTGTTGTACTAGTTTGCATTCCCACCAGCAGTGTAAAAGGGTTTTGTTTTCCCCACATCCCCACCAACACCTGTTGTTGGTGGTGTTGCTAATGATGGCTATTCTAACAGGGGTGAGGTGGAATCCTAGTGTGGTTTTAATTTCCATTTCCTTTATTGCTAGAGATGGTGACATTTTTTCATGTGTTTTTTTTGGCCATTTGAATTTCTTCTTTTGAGAAAGTTCTGTTTAGTTCACTTGCCAGTTTCTTTATTGGTTCATTAATTTTGGGAGAATTTAGTTTTTTTGAGTTCCCTATATATTCTGGTTATCAGTCCTTTGTCCAATGTGTAGCTGGCAAAATATTTTCTCCCACTGTGTGGGTGGTCTCTTCAGTTTAGAGACCATGTCTTTTGTTGAGCAGAAGCTTTTTAGTTTTATGAGGTCCCATTTATCTATGCTATCTCTTAGTTGCTGAGCTGCTGGGGTTCCATTGAGAAAGTCCTTGCCTATACCTATTAGTTCCAAAGTATTTCCTACTCTTTCCTGTATCAACTTTAGAGTATGGCATCTGATATTAATTTCCTTGATCCATTTTGAGTTAATATTGGTATATGGTGATAAACTTGGATCTAGTTTCAGTTTTTTGCAGACTGCTAACCAGTTTTCCCAGCAGTTTTTGTTGAAGAGGCTGCTATTTCTCCATTGTATGTTTTTAGCTCCTTTGTCAAAGACAAGTTGGTTATAGTTGTGTGGCTTCATATGTGGGTCCTCTATTCTGTTCCACTGGTCTTCATGTCTGTTTTTGTCCAGTACCATGCTGTTTTTGTTGCTATTGCTTTGTAATATAGTTTGAAGTCAGGTATCGTGATACCTCCAGCGTTGTTCTTTTGGCTGAGTATTGCCTTGGCTATTTGTGGCCTCTTGTGTTTCCATATAAATTTAATGATAGATTTTTCAATCTCTTTAATGAATGTCATTGGAATTTTGATGGGAATTGCATTAAACATGTAGATTACTTTTGGGAGTATAGCCATTTTTACTATGTTGATTCTACCAATCCATGAGCATGGGAGATCTCTCCACTTTCTATAGTCTTCCTCAATTTCTTTCTTCAGAAGTTTATAGTTTTCCTTGTAGAGGTCATTCACATCCTTTGTTAAGTTACTAAGTCAATCTTTGTGTCTCATTTGAAAATGATTTTATGAAGCCAGAAACTTTTTGAGTCCAATATTTTGGTAACTGCTAATTTTTTGAGACATTGACCTACATTGGGAGCAATAACTCTAACAAGGCCTTTTTTTGCCTACATAGAGACCCAGAGATATATTGAGGGTAGCCTACTGCCACTGCATCTTCTCCAAACAAAACAGTAGTATATGACATCCAATACTGACTGAAGCCCAACTGTTGTGTGGACGTAGTCCTCTGCTATGACAGAACTTTATTTAATATTCAAGTGAAACTACATACCCCACTTTTTTGAGGGCAGGCTGAGGAGCTTTTTGCCTATATTTAGGTATCTCTTTCAAAAAGAGTATGGAGGGTCCAAGTGTTGTGGCTCATGTCTATAATCTCAATTAAGAGGGAGGCAAAGGTAAGAAGATAGTGGTTTGAGAGCAGCCCAGGAAAAATATTAGCCTAAGACCCAATCTGAAAAGTAATGAAACAGAAAGGGCTGGGGGTATGACTCAAGTGGTAGAGCACCTGCCTAGCAAGAATGAGGCCCTGTACCAGTACCACCAAAAAAAAAAAAGAAGAAAAAAAGTAGGAAAAAAGAAAAGAAAAATCAAAACAAAAGAAATAGGATAGAGTTCTAACCCTCTTATAATTGCTTTTAGGGTTGATATGTTCAATAGTGATGATATCTTATCATAGTGCCATTATCTACTGAGACAGCTTTATTAGGCAGATCTTTGTCTTTCAAGTTTTTTTAGTCAGTACTGGGGTTTGAACTCAGGACATCATGCTTGCTAGGCAGGTATTCTATCACTTGAGCCACTCCACCAGTCCTTTGTCTTTTCAAGAGACAATGAATAACCACCATGCATAAATTTAGAATAAATAAAATACTTTGGATCCAAGCATTTCTTGAATATTGCTATAATGTGAACTTTTCCTTCTTAGAATGGTGCACAGAATATGGGTAAGATTTAGGAAATATGATTAACATCCATAAGTCGTGTGTTCATTCTTTTCCCAAGGGAAAGGGAAAACCTTATCATTGCATCATATAGTGTTTTGGGTTGGGTGGTTTAGAAAGGGAAAACAGACCAAGGGTCTTTGAAACACAGACTCTCAAAGAAACTATGGAAATCATTTCCAGTTCCATTTCTACCTTACAACCCTACTGCCAGACATACTAAAAGCACTTTTCTTTAATTGCTCATTGTGTGTTGCATTGCTTCCTGGTTTTAGCCTAAGTTAGCTATCATCTAATTAACTATCTTCTAAGGTGCTGTTCTGCCCACCTCAACTGTTTCCATTTTAGTCTGGACCTTTTAAAGACCAATTCAAGCTTAAAATCTAACGAAATACATAAAAATTTATGACATTTATATCAGGATGTTCTGTCCTCCATTAGAATGAAACTAATGGCTGAAATTTACCAAGCTAATCAAGTCCCAATGCTATTCTAGACCAAGTAAGTAGAATCTGGAGGTAATTCATGTGAATGGGGAGGAACCTTCCAGAAACCTGTGGACCACCTTCTTTTCTAGCCCCACCACTAGTGTCTGCTCAACATGACCCAGATTCCACCTTAGTTCATAATTTGAGTTGTCATTCCTGTTGCTCCATTATACTTCTTAGTAGGGTCCTAGTCTACATAGCTGTCTTCCTCAATCATCCTACCATTACTAGGCCAAAGGTTATAATTATAATATCTGTAATCTGAATATCTGGACATAACACACTTGCCAGCAGGAAGCCATACAAACATGCAGGTAAAATTTTTGTTTTTGTTTTTGAGACAGAATCTTACCATGTAGTCCAGACTGGCCTCAAACTCAAGACCCTCCTGCCTCAGCCTCCGTAGTTCTGGGATTGCAGGAGTATGCCACCACAGCTGGCTCTATTTTGCTAATAAATACAGAGTTTTAAACAAATACTCAGCACCTATATGCCAGCCTTTATACTAGACATTGGAAATATAAAGATAAATAAATGAAGTAGGATCCCCTAGCTTAAATTATTGGAAAAGAACTGTATGCATAAGTAATTTCACTATAGTATAATCAGTACTATAGGAAAATTTGTCACAAAAACCTATTAAAAGTCCAGAGGAAGGATACCTGAAGGAAAAAGGAGAAAGAGGATTCCCCTGAGGAGGTATTATTTTAGCTAATACATGACAAATGAGCAGATGTTCATCAATTAAAAAAGCAGAACAGAGTTCACTGTCTGATATGGTTGAGTAATTTACCTGACCAATCCTTTTACAGATCATTGTTAACTCTGGACATGCACACAAAACCACCTGTGAGCACCAAGGAGTGATACAAATGATGGAAGGAAACTGATGGAAGGAAATATCTGGGTGGCGGGAATAGCGTGGGGTAAGTTTCCCACTTTCTCAGTTTTCAGTGAGGGCAAACTTCAGTTGACACAACATAAGATGGCAAAAACTGTGATAGAAACCTATAGATTTTCTGGCCTAAGATCAAGAGGGAAGAGTATGGGGCAACTGGACAAGAGTTTGTAAGAGAAGAAAAGTTCAAAATTCTGTGTATAAAGTTTACCCAGATCTCCAGTGGACTGCTGAGTTACACAAGCATGACCAGATATCAAGCAGTTCAATCAATCATGGATAAGAGATGTGAGCTATTTCCCAAGAGTTAAAATTTGAATTTGACCAATTTAATTTCATGCTAAATTCTAGTCTATATAACATTAGTATTCATGTTGTCCAAGATATAATACAAATTTACTTGACATATGAAGAAACATGAAGATGTGACCCATGGTCAAAATAAAAAGTCATCAACAAGTGACTGACCTGGAGATGACCCAGATGCTGGAATTAGCAAGCAGGGAATTTCAAATAATCCCAGCTATGCAGAGATGGGAAGGATTTTATTTTGAGATCAGTTCAGGCAAATAGTGAGTGTCCATCTTAATCAATAAGTCTGACATGTTGGCACATGCCCTGTGGTCCCAGCCATAGGTAGGAGGATCATGGCCTGAGGTTGCCCTGGGTTGGGGTGTGGCTCAAGTGATAGAGTGCCTTCCTAGCAAGCATAAGGCCTGAGTTCAAACTACACACACACAATTTCACAAACTTGGTGAAAGAAGT
This sequence comes from Castor canadensis, assembly GCF_047511655.1. Taxonomy (NCBI): domain Eukaryota; kingdom Metazoa; phylum Chordata; class Mammalia; order Rodentia; family Castoridae; genus Castor; species Castor canadensis. The sequence goes on along the minus strand of NC_133387.1, from coordinate 145,823,982 downwards.
AAATTTACTGCTCCAGGAGGATAATACCAAGTAGTATAAATATGAAGGAAGCCATGGGTACACATCATAGTCAAATTTCTGAAAATAAAAGATGAGAAAAATTTGAAGGTACAGAAAATTGGCACCTAATATATATAGCAAGAATGAGTGACAACTGACTTCTCCTCAGAAGTAGCAGAAGACAGCAGAAAATGGAACCCCTTATTAGAATTGGAAGAAAAAACCACCAACCCAGAATTATCTAGGTCATAAAAATGTATGTCAACAATGAAGGTAAAATAAAGAAATTTTCAGGTAAAAGACAATGATGCAAGTTTGTCATCAGGTAACCTGGGCAGATTTCTCATCAGTAGACCTGTACTACAAAGAATGTTATGGAAGCTTCTTAAGTTGAAGTGAAACCAACTGCTTCTCCCTGAGACCCTAGCAGTCAGAATTTCAGTTCTCGTGACTTCTACAGTGCAGTAAGTTTTGTCGTTAATAAATCACTTGCAGGAGTTGGGGAATCTCACAAACTCTCATTGATATAAAAAATGTCAGTGCAAACTGTCTTTAAATTAAACTTTAAAAGTTTTGAGATAATTTTAGATTCATATGCAGTTTTAAGGAATAATATAGAGATATCTTGGGTAGTTTTACTCAGTTTCCTTAATGGTGGTATCTTGCAGACTATAATACAATATCACTCTCAGGACTGACAAAGCTACAGTCAAAGAATGGAACATTGTCATTGCCACAGGGATCCCCTGTGTTGCTTTTCATAGACATATCCACTTCCTGAACATCCTCAATCTCCTGATTCCCTGGCAACAATGGATGTGTTCTTTATTTCTACAATTGTCATTTTAAGAATGCCAAGTAAATGGCATCATGTGTTATGTAACTTTTGGAGGAGTGCTTGTTTTCACTCAGCATAATTGTCTGGAGTCCATCTGGATTGTTACTTGTATAAGTAGTTCATTCCTTTTAATTACTCAATACTGTTCCCAGCACGGTTTTTCCTAAGTTTGCTTCATTCATTCATTCAATGGAAGACATAAGGATTGTTTCTAGTTTGGGACTATTACCAAAAAAAGCTGTTAAAAACATTCAAGTGTGGGTTTTATGTGACCAAATATCATTTCTCTGGACTAGATGCCCAGGAGTAATTTATTGTTATATGACAATAGCACGTGGTAATTGTTAAGAAACTTCAAAACTGCTTTTCAGCAACTGTGGCATTTCACATTGCCACCAGAAATGTCTGATTGATCCTTGCTATCCACAGTCTGAGCATATGGTATCCTGTTTTTATGTTAGATATTCTAATGCTGTGTAGTGATATCAGACTGTGGTATTAATTTTCATTTTTCCCAGTGGCTAAAATGATATTGAACATCTTTTAGTGTGCTGATTTGCTTCTATTTATCCTCTTTAGTGAGATGTCTCTTCAAGTCTTTTACACACTTTCCAATTGAATTATTACTGTGAGTTTTGAGAACTTATTATATGTTTTTTATGCTAATCTTTTATCAGATGATATGTGGTTTATAACTTTTTCTACCACTCTGTAGCTTGAGTTTTCATCCTCTTAACAGGGTTGTTCCTAGAGCAAATGTTTTTAATTTTGATGAAATTTATCAGTTTTTTCTTTTGAATTGTGTTTTTGCTATCAAGTCTAAGAACTCTTTTGTTGTAGCTTTTGCTCTTTTCTTTTGGGGCCTAAGAACTCTTTACATGGATCTATATCCTGATAATATTCTCCTACGTTATTTTCTAAAAGTTTTACACTTTTAGATTTTATATTTAAGCCTGCAATCCAATTTGAATTACCATTCACATAATTGTAGGTAGTTTTCTAGTTATTTGTTTTGTGGGGTTTTGGTTGCTGTTTAGTTTTGTTCAGTTTTATTGTTCCATCGATCTATGTGTGTATCTTTTTAGCAATACTACATAATCGTGATTACTACAGACACATAGAAGTGTGGAATTGAGTAGACCAGACATTCCCAATTTCTTATCCTTTTAAAAATTGTTTTACCTATTCTAGCTCCTTTGATTTTTTTAATGCAAATTTTAGAATAATATCGTTTGTATTTCCAAAACATGCTGGGGTTGTGATAGTAATGTGTTGAGTTTCTATATCAATTTAGGGAGAATTTATGTCTTTACTTTGTTGATTTTCCTAGTCCATGAACATGATATTACTTTCTATTTGTTTGGGTTCCCATTGAAAGGCTGCATGGGTCCAAGGGGGTGGCCTCTCCTGTCTCCAAATGCATTACAAATGTCTACAGAAAATATATGATTGAGTCATAAAGTATATCCCAAACAGATTATCAATCAAGATAATTCACCTTGATGCAAAAGTGGGTGGTAAACAGGTTAGAGGATTTGAGACCTAGAACAGCATATAGGAGTAGCAAATGAAAGTTGACTTAATTCTGGAGATGGGAGAAGGGCTTTTAAGGGGTTCAAGTGCTCTTTTTCATGAATGAGCTAGGTCGATTTAAAAGATTTGGGCTGGGCATGGTGGTGCATATCTATAATCCCAGCTATTCAAGAGGCAGAGGCAGCAGGATCATGAGTTTGAGGCCGAAAGATAGTGAAGTCCTATCTCAAAAAACAAATACAAACAAAAGCAAGTTGTAGAGTACTTGCCTAGCATTCACTCAAGGGGGTGGGGAGAAGAGGAGGAGAAAAGAAAAGACTTAGAAAGGGAGAGATAACAGCCTGAGTTCCAGGAAACAGCCTTTGCCATTCTGCCTAAGCCCATGCCTAACAAGAACTAGACACACATTTTAGTCAACCATTGCTCAATTCTGGAAAACTCATACTCTTTCTCCCCCAAAGAATGAGCTCAGACACCCAAAATCACACTTAGGCTGCACCTCTTTGCTTCTTACCTGTTTATCTCAGGCATCTTCTTCCAATCTCAGTTCAACAACTGGCTTCCATTTGGACCTGTCAAGCAAGATCCTTCACTATGTCTGTTTTTGTAAAGAAACTCTAAGTATGAGTTTTGATCTGTTGTATCTCAAAGTACAGAAAACTCCATGAGAGGTGAGTGGTAATGTCTAGGCTAGGCACCCTTAAATTTATATCTGCCATGCATCCTGATTCCCAGGCGTGCCTATGCACTCCTTAGCCAAACTGCCCAATTGGCCTTCTCAGGTTAACCCTGGAGCCCTTTCATGCCATGAATCAGAAGGATGAGGCCCAGCGGCCAGCCATAGATACCCAATGGTGCCTTCAAAAGCATGTTCCCCACATGAATGTAGAGCAGCAGTTGTGACTCCAAGTTGTTCTTGCCTGAAGTTATTGCTGTTCAAGCATCCTTAATCCAAAAATACAAAATGCTCCAAAATCTGAAGTTTTTTGAGTTCCAACATACCACAAGAGGAAAATCACATACTCTGAAACTTTGTTTCATGCATAAAATTATTTAAAATATTTTATACTCTGACCTTCAGGCTGTGTATAAGGTATATATGAAACACAAATGAATTTCATATTGAAACTGGGTTCCAGCTCCAAGATATCCCAATATGTACATGCAAATATTCCAAAATTAAAAAAAAAAAAACTGAAACACTGCTGGTCCCAAATATTTCAGATAATGGATATTCATCTTGTACTAGTTCACCCAGTCTTCTCTGACCTGATTCCTTCATGAGAATTATCACCAGGCTCTGAGACTTGCTATCTCCACTTCAACCATTACTTCATCTTGGCAATTGCTTTATACAAATTTTCTTCCTTCTTGCAAGGCAGCTCTTTCTCTGGAAACCTCTGCAAAGATGAGACTTGGCTGGCACATACATTACCACCTTCCCATTCAAAATCCAGGAAACACCCAGGGATACAGGCCCAGAATCCTTCTCAATACGGCTCTCTACCTGTGTGTTATGAATTGATTGGAATTGCAACTCTTGCCTTTTAAGAATCTTCTTTTCTTCTGCCCTCCAAATATGTCAGAAAATTGCCCTATCCATTGGCATTTATGCTTCCCAAATATCCACTGTTTTAACCCTTCACTTCTTTTCCTACCTCCTGATTTCTATATAGTCAATGCAGAGCTTCTAGTCTGGCCTGGCATTCATATGACTCTCCTAGGAATATCTGCATATTTACAATACTTTCAATATTACCACTAATGTTTGGGGAAAAATAAAAGAATTTAGATATACAAATGGGTAGATAGATGGATAAATAGATGGATAGCTGCTGCCTGAAATAGGGCAGATAGCAGTTCACAAAGCTGTATCCTGACCCAATCACCATGTGAGACCACAACAGAGCTACTGCTTAAATACCAACACCAGGACTGGATGCTGAAGGGGTAACACCAGAACTACTAAGACTGAAACTTCATTGTTCCTGAATCTGGAATTTTTTTTTTCTGTTTTCTTTCTTCTCTTTCTCTCTAAGTGCTTGTTTTGTTCACTGTTGGTTAGTACACCGTCTCTCCCTGTTGATTTCCTTGGTTCTCTTTTTTTTCTCTTTTTTTCTTTCTCTTTCTTTCTTGGTCTTATTACTTTTACTATTGTAAGCTTGCTAATACTAAATTACACACAGAATGGGGACAGAAACAGCACCAAGTGGAATGATGGGAAGATTTAAAAAGGATGGAAACCATTCTCCCCCCGAAAATAAATTAGTACAGGATTCAGAGGGAAATGAAGAAAATAGATACCAGTTCCAGACCCCAACAAAACAAAGATAGACTATCCCAAGGAACCCAACAAAGCCCACAAGAACACCCTGAAAGAAGAAATCCTGCAAGAAATCACTGAGAATTTCATGGAGATATTACTAGACAAGGTCAATCAAAATATTCAGGAGGCACTCAAGAAATTCCAAGACAATAAAAATAAAGAATATGAGAAGACACAAAAACAAGTAAGTGAACTCATAGGAGCCTTAAATAAATACTAAAGTGAAACAAAGAACACCATAAATGGAGAGATAAATGAATTAAGGTCAAAAATTGAAAATCTTAAAGAGGAAGTGACCCATGATATGAAAAACCTCAGAAAAAAATGATTCAGAAATACAAAACACAATGGAAAGCTACTCTAGTAAACTAGAACAAGCAGAAGACAGAATCTCAGAACTTGAAGATGAAATGGAAATTGAAGGGAAAACCAAAGAACTATTACTCAAACAACTCAAAACCTGTGAAAGGAATATGCAAGAACTCACTAACTCTATCAAAAGACCAAACCTGAGAATCATGGGTATTGAAGGAGAACAGGTCCAAGCAAAAGGAATTCACAATATATTCAACAAAATAATAACAGAAATTTTCCCAAAAATAGAGAAAACTATGCCCATTCAGGTACAGGAAGCCTCCAGGACACCAAACAGACTTGACCAAAATAGAACTACCCCAGGACATATTATCATTAAAACAACAAGCATAGAGAATAGAGAAAGCATATTGAAGGCTGTAAGAGAGAAAAAACAAATAACATACAAAGGCAAGCCCATCAAAATCACAGCAGATTTCTCATCAGAAACCTTGAAAGCAAGAAGAGAATGGAGTAAGGTTTTAGGGCAATGAATGAAAATAACTTCAACCCTAGGATACTCTACCCAGCAAAACTATCATAAAATAGATGGAGCAATAAAAGTCTTCCATGATAAGCAGAAGCTAAAGCAATATATGACCATCAAGCCACCACTACAAAAGATTCTTCAAAGAATCCTGCATACAGAAAATGAAAGCATACAAAACCATGAAATGACAGGCAGTACCAAACCATAGGAGAAGAAAAGGCAAGAAAGTACAGAGTAACATTGACTTAACTCCACACAATCGAATCCTTAAACAACAAAGACAACTAAATGACAGGAATCACCACATACCTATCAATACTAACACTGAATGTTAACAGACTTAATTCCCCCATCAAAAGACACTGTTTGGCAAACTGGATTAAAAAGGAAGATCCAACAATCTGTTGCTTACAGAAGACCCATCTCACTGACAGAAACAAACACTGGCTTAGGGTGAAAGGCTGGAAGAAGGCTTACCAAGCCAATGGACCCTGACAACAGGCAGGGGTAGCAATACTTATCTTGGACAAAGTAGACTTCAAACCTACATTGATCAAATGAGATAAAGAATGACATTCCATACTAATAAAAGGGGAAATACACCAAAATGAAATAACAATTATCAACCTATATCTACCCAATGTCAATGCACCCAATTTCATCAAACATATTCTGAAGGATCTAAAAACATATATAGACTCCAACACAGCAGTAGTGGGAGACTTTAATACTCCTCATCACCAATAGCTAGGTCATACAAACAAAAATCAACAAAGAAATTCTACAACTAAATTACACCATAAATCAAATGGACCTCGCTGATGTCTACAGAATCTTTCATCCAACCTCTACACAATATACATTCTTCTCAGCAGCCCATGGAACCTTCTCCAAAATTGATCATATCCTAGGGCACAAAGCAAGCCTCAGCAAATATAAGAAAATAGGAATAATCCCATGCATTCTATCTCATCATAATGCATTAAAACTACAACTTAACAACAAAAACAATAGTAAAAAACAGGCAAACAGTTGGAAGCTGAATAACACATTGCTCAATGATGAATGGGTCATTGATGAAATAAAAGAGGAAATAAAAAGTTACTGGAAGTTAATGAAAATGAAAACACAACTTACTGGAACCTAAGGGACACAGCAAAGGCAGTCCTAAGAGGAAAGTTTATAGCCATGAGTGCATATATTAAAAGGACAGAAAGATATCAAATCAATGATGTTATGATACATCTCAAACTCCTAAAAAAACAAGAACAAGCAAATCCCAAAACAAGCAGAAGGAGAGAAATAGTAAAAATAAGAGCTGAAATCAATGAAATAGAAACAAACAAACAAAAAAAACATACAAAGAATCAATGAAACAAAAAGCTGGTTCTTGGAAAAAATAAGCAAGATTGACAGACCCCTCGCAATCCTGACTAAAATGAGGAGAGAAAAAACCCAAATCAGTAAAATCAGAAATGCAAAAGGGGAGAGAACAACAAACACCACAGAAATCCAGGAAATCATCAGAGACTACTTTGAGAACCTATATTCAAATAAATTTGAAAATCTTAAAGAAATGGACAGATTTCTAGATACTTATGACCATCCTAAATTGAACCAATCTCCTTAATGAACATCAATACAAAAATCCTGAATAAAATAATGGCAAACCAAATCCAACAACATATCAGAAAGATCATTCAACATCATCAAGTTGAGTTCATCCCAGGAATGCAGGAGTGGTTCAACATACGTAAATCTATAAATGTGACACAGCACATCAATAGAAGCAAAGACAAAAACCACTTGATCATCTCAGTAGATTCAGAAAAAGCCTTTGACAAGATCCAACACTACTTCATGATAAAAGCTCTAAGAAAACTAGGAATAGAAGGGAAGTACCTCAACATTACAAAGGCAATAATATGACAAACCTACAGCAAACATCATACTTAATGGTGAAAAACTGAAACCATTTCCTCTAAAATCAGGAACAAGACAAGGATGCCCACTATCCCCACTCCTATTCAACATAGTACTGGAATTCCTAGCCTGTGCAATTAGGCAAGAAGAAGGAATAAAAGGAATATAAATAGGTAAAGAAACTGTCAAAATATCCGTACTTGCAGACAATACGATCCTATATCTTAAAAGATCCAAAAAACTCTACCCAAAAACTCCTAGACACCATAAACAGCTACAGCAAAGTGGCTGGATATAAAATCAATTTACAGAAATCATTAGCTTTTCTATACACTGATAACGAACAAACTGAGAAAGAATATATGGAAACAATTCCATTTACAATAGCCTCAAAAAAAAAATCAGGTACCTAGGAGTAAACTTAACAAAGGATGTGAACAACCTCTACAAGGAAAACTACAAACCCCTAAAGAAAGAGACTGAGGAAGACTACAGAAAGTGGAGAGATCTTCCGTGCTCATGAATTGGTAGAATCAATATTGTAAAAATGGCTATACTCCCAAAAGTAATCTACACGTTTAATGCAATTCCCATCAAAATCCAATGACATTCATCACAGAGACTGAAAAAAATCTACCCTAAAATTCATTTGGAGACACAAGAGACCTCGAATAGTCAAGGCAATACTCAGCAAAAAGAGCAATGCTGGATGAATCACAATATCAGACTTCACACTATATTACAAAGCAATAGCAATAAAAACAGCATGGTACTGACACAAGAACAGATATGAAGACCAATGGAACAAATAGAAGACCCAGATATGAATCCACACAGCTATGTCCACCTTATTTTTGACAAAGGCACCAAAAACATTCAATGGAGAAAAGACTCTTCAACAAATGTTGCTGGGAAAAGTGGTTATCTGCCTGCAGAAAACTGAAACTAGATCCATGTTAATCACCCTGTACTAGTATCAACTCAAAATGGATCAAAGACCTAATATCAGACCTGAAACTCTGAAGTTTGTACAGGAAAGAGCAGGAAACACTCTGGAAGTAATAGGTATAGGCAAGGACTTCCTCAATAGAACCACAGCCTCTCAGCAGGTAAGAGAAAGTATAGACAAATGTAACTTCATAAAACTAAAAAGCTTCTGCTCAGCAAAAGAAATGGTCTCTAAACTGAAGAGACCACCCACAGAGTGGGAGAAAATATTTGCCAGCTACACATCAGACAAAGGACTGATAACCAGACTATACAGGAAACTCAAAAAACTAAACTCTCCTAAAATCAATGAACCAATAAAGAAATGGGCAAGTGAACTAAACAGAACTTTCTCAAAAGAAGAAATTCAAATGGCAAAAAAATACATGAAAAAATGCTCAGCGTCTCTAGCCATAAAGGAAATGCAAATCAAAACCACACTAAGATTCCACCTCACCCCTGTTAGAATAGCCATTATTAAAAACACCACCACCAACAGGTGTTGGTGAGGATGTGGAAAAAAAGGAACGCTCTTACATGGCTGGTGGGAATGCAAGCTGGTGCAACCACTCTGGAAAAAAAATATGGAGGCTTCTTAAAAATCTAAACATAGATCTACCATATGATCCAGTAATCCCACTCCTAGGGATATACCCAAAGGAATGTGACACAGGTTACTCCAGAGGCACTTGCACACCCATGTTTACTGCAGCACTATTCACAATAGCCGAGTTATGAAAACAGCCAAGATGCCCCACTACTGACGAATGGATTAAGAAAATGTGGTATTTATACACAATGGAATTTTACTCAGCCATGAAGAAGAATGAAATCTTATCATTTGCAAGTAAATGGATGGAACTGAAGAACATCATTCTGAGTGAGGTTAGCCAAGCTCAGAAGACCAAAAATCATATGTTCTTCTTCATATGCAGACTGTACAACGTGTTTGGTCTTGGGTCACATGATAAGGGGAGGGCACACGTGGGAGGAATGGGGATAGGTAAGCAACCCAAAACCCAAAATAAATGACAGTATTTGATTTCCCCACTGCAAAGGAACTAATACAGAAACCTTAAAGTGATAGAGGTCAATATGGGAAGGAGATCAGGAACTAGTGAAAAGGTCAGGTAGAGATGAATCAACTTGGGTTGCAACACATTTGTATATGCAAGCAATGCTAGGAATCTCTCTGTATAGCTATCCTTATCTCAACTAGCAAAAGTGCTTTGTCTTTCTTATTATTGCTTATACTTTTTCTTCCTTATTATTGCTTATACTTTTTCTTCAAGAAAATAAAGATAAGGGCAGAACAGATTCTGCCTGGAAGTGAGGGGGGATTGGGGGAGAGGTAGGGAGCGGGGTAGGGTGGAAAAATGGTCCAAACAATGTATGCCCTTGTGAATAAATGAATAAAAGATAAAAATAAAGTAAAAATTCTGTGGTATTAGTATATCCGGAGTTTTACAGCTATTACCGTAATCAGGTTTAGAACATTTTCATTACCCCAGAATGAACGTTCAACCCATTAGTAATCACTTCCCCAGTTTGACTTTCCAGTTCTTAGCAAGTACTGATTTACTTTCTGTCTCTCTGGATTTGCCTCCCTTGCATATTTTATATAAATGGGATCTTACATTATGTAGTCCTTGGTGACTGATGTGTTTCCCTTAGCATTATTTTCAAGGTTCATCCGTGTTGCAGCATGTATCAGTACTTCTTTCATTTTTATGGCTAACCAATGTTGCATCATATAGATGTACCACGTTTATTTATCCACTCATTAGTTGATGGACATTTGGGTTGCTTCTGCTTTTGTCTATTATGGGTAATGTTGCTATGAACATTCATGTAAAGCTTTAGTGTTAACATACATTTTCAATTCTTTTAGGTATATTCCTAGCAGCAGAATTTCTGTATTGCACAGTAACTCTGTTTAACAACTTTCTGAAGTGACTGCAGCATTTTGCATTTCCATCAAAATGCAAAAAAGTGCATAAAAGTTTCCACTTGTCTACTACTTTCCAACATTTGTCATTTTCTGGGATTTTTAATTATTATGTCAATCTCAGGTGGAAAGCATCTTCTCCTTATGGGTTTGATTTGCATTTCTCTGATTCCTAAAGATGACAAGCACCTTTTCATACACTTATTGGCCATTTGTATATTTCCTCTGAAGAAATATCTATTCAGATCTTTTGTCCATTTTAAGGTTATTTATCTTCTTATGATTGAGGTTGTGGGAGTTTTATGTATCCTAGATATATGTGTCCTTAGGATATGAGTTACAACCATTTTCCTTTCTCTAAATACTACGTTAGCTGCTTCTGACAATTTTAAGACATTTGTTCAGTATCAATCAATTCACACATTTCCTAATTCTATAGCAATTCCTTTGAGCCATGAACTTTAAATTTTTTCTAAATTTCTTTCATTTATTTTCTATTAATCATGGGATTTCCTAACCAGTTTTTTTTTTCCTTCCTTCTACTATGTTATCATTCTGTGTTTCTTGCTTCAGAAGGCTTTTGGAAAGGCAAGTTGGGGCATTATATGGCACCTGGAGCCTTCCAGGTAAATTGGTGTCCTTGGTAGAAGATTAAAATCATTTCTCTGGAGTGATGATTTTTTTCCTTCTCATCTGGCTAGCAACATTTGGAGTTAGATAACTTGGGAGTTTATGCCACTGGAATGCATATATCCTACAAACAGTTGGTAAATAACAGCCTGAGACATACCATATTCTCTGTTTCCAAGAACTGCCATTTTGGGTACAGCTATAGTAAGTTTCTCGGAAATTCTTCTTAAGAAAATCACATTTATTGGGTGTGGTGGTGCACACTTGTATTTCCAGCTATGTGGGAGGTAGAGATAGGGGGGATTGTAGTTTGAGGCCAAGCCCAGGAAAAACTTAGCAAGACTCAATCTCAAAAGCAGCTGGGTGTAGTGGTGCACACTTGTGGTCCCAGCTACAAGAGAAGAATGTCAGAGACTGGCCCAGTCAAAAGTACAAGATGCTATCTGTAAAACAAACTAAAAGCAAAAAGGACAGGGGTGTGGGTCAAGTGGCAGAGTGAGGCCCTAAATTCAATCCCCAGTACCATGGAAAAAAATGAAAGAAATCCACATTTGTCCTTGTGGATTATATTTTAGTCCCAATGTAACCTTTTGGTTATTTTCTTCTATGGAAAAAATGTTAATGTACTTCACTGTCTGATTGGGAATTCATTGTACTGAGCCAATGTTTATGTGTGCTTTTTTTTTTTTGCCACTCCCCAATACCACAAACTTCACTGAACACAGAGCTTCTCTTTCTTTCTTTTCAATTAAATACTAAATGTTCTGAAACACAATATTTGCTTTCACTTCTCTTGGCCACAGATGGGTTGATAGAAATTTGATGCAGTAAGTAAGACAAATAGCCATAGAAGGACAATTACTCTTAGTTTTGACTTTTGGAAATCAGTTATCTTCGTACTTCAATTTCTAAAATGAGCAGAGGTAGATGTGTGGCTCATTTGTTTACTGAGCTGTGTAAACTTTTGCCTTACCCTCTCTGAGCCTTCATTTTTAATTTGAAAAATGGGGATCAGAAACCTTCCTGCCTTATAAAGTTATTTTGAAATGTCAGCATAGTGACCATGAAGTGTGTGAAGAATACCTGTTGTAGACTCGTTATTATTTTTATGGGAGCACAAGGAAAATAATAGCTAATGACATTATCAAGTATGAGTATGGGGTGATATTTTACTCCTGAGTTGAAGTTCTTGTTTGCATTTTCAAAAGTTCCAGACTCCAGGTTTCATCAAATAGATTAGGAAAATAAGGTAATAGAAAAATCTCACTTTTAGAAAGCAAACATAGTTGGTGAGAAAAACTTGAGAACAGTCACATGATGTGATAAACTGGAAAGATCAATATGAGCTTGTTGCTTTAAAAAAGAACTATCTTATCCATTTCTACCTCTAAAATTATTAGCCCATCACAAACTCCCATGTGCACCTAGAATTAGCATTAAAGATTTTCTATTACAGTGAATTTTTTCTATTTCTGATTACCTTTTTAAAATACTTTATGTTACATTTCCTCTCGCATATTTTTATCTGCTCAGGACTTTTCATGAACTCATCTTTTAAAACCAATTCTTTAAGTAACAATTATTTTTACTACTTTTCTGTTCAAAAGTTGTATAGTTGGCCAATGGAAACATGGCATGCTCTTTCCTCTTCCTTATCTTTCTTCCTTTTTTCTCTGTATTATTTTACCTGAGGTAAAATCCCTCAATAAATCTCCTGTACTTCACCTTCTGCTTTCAGAAAATCCAATCAATGACTCACTGGTGTGAGTGAGAAGACATAGACTAAGACTGATATTCTTGAGTTGAATCACCAGCCATAAAGATCTCATTGGTGCTGACAGGAAGAATACTGACAGCTACAACAATGCTCAAGCTGTTAAGATTAGGACTTTACAAGTATAGTTAACTTCCGGAGGACTAACTGGAAGGTGAGGCCCTGGCTTTGCAATATCACTGGCATTTTGGAAGAAGGGAGGATATAATAATTACAAGGACATGGAATTGCATAGCTATGCTGAATACCACCGATGCTTTGAAGACCGAAGGAAAAAAAACATAGGCTGAGTGATTACACATTAATACAAAGCAAAGTACAAATACTAAAGGTCTTCAATGACAGCATTTAAATAAACTCTCATCTGCTCAGGAGCTACTTTTTGTAAATTCTTCTATAACTTTTATTGTATATACTTTTTAAAATTTTCTATAAATAACCTGACCACATAAACACCTAGACATGTAGCCCTTTAGGGATTAAAAAAAAAATAAACTTTCCTCAAAATTTAAAGATGTACTACAACCTAATGCTGAATAGCAACAAACAAACAAACAAACAAAACATATCCAAAGTTCTGCACAAGACGATAAGATCAATATGGGATAAACAGAAGGTCCTAATATGCTGGAGGGGAGAGAGACAAATCAGAGAAGCACACCATGACCTTCACATCCTTCTCTGTTTGCACATGTGAGTGTGTGTTTGTGTGTGTGTGTGTGTGTGTGTGTGTGTGTGTGTGTGTGTGTGTGTGTGAGGACCTCCTCTTAAGAGTAGAATCTTAGAAAATATTGCATTCTCTACCTTAGCAAAGTCAGGACCTTGAGAATGGGAGAAATGAGACTGTGAGATTCAGGTTAAAGATTCTGAATAGATCCATTTCAGAACTTTGAGTTCCACATAAATATCAGAACACTCTGGGTCTGCTGAAATGGCCCACTCATTCTTGTAAGGAGGTAAATGCTCAGGTAGTGAGCCAGCCCCTTGCTACCACCAGCATGCAAACCAGCCAGGTCCCCAGACCACACAGGAACTGCTCAAATCCTCTGTGGCTTAATACCCAACTGCTCCCTGTGTGTGAAGCAGGCTGGTGCCCCACACTGAAGTCACATAAACTCCTGCAGCCAGAACCATAGGCACATTCACAGTCATCAATGGTACTGATTACACCTAAAGAAACTGCACAGAGACTATAGTCCTGCTCCCACGCAGAACCAAAGCCAATTCACACTACCCAAGTTATACCCTAAGACCCATCTGTAGGTGAAAGTCTTTCCTTATGACACAAGCACTCTGTAAAACTGGGAGAGGCTGTTCTGTTAGAAGCACATATACCAATGAAGGAACATAAGACACATGAAAAATCCAGAAAACATGATCCCACCAAAGAAACACAATTGTTTTTCCAGTTACTGACTCCAAAGAAATGCAAATTTATGAATTGCCTGAAAAGTAATTCAAAATAATTATCTTAAGGAAACTCGGTAAGATATAAGAAAATACAAATAATTCAATAAAATCAGGAAATCATTTTGTGATCTAAATGAAAAATTCAGCAGAAAGACAGATATCTAAAAAAAGAACTAGGGGATCGATCCTAGATTGCGACAGACACAGAGCCGCAGACCTCATGAGCTCCTAAACCAGAGACCCTGACAAGAAGCTGGAGATGCACCTGGCTGACGTAAAGCACCAGGGAGGACCAAAAAATACGGCACTCTAAACCCTTAGATCGTGGAAGGCTTCTCCATGCCACGATCTAATAAGAAGAGCCGGCTTGCCAAATCCCCACCCCGTAGGCCTGCAGAGCCGCTGCTCCCTTCTGCTGGCCTCTCTGCCCTTCAGACTGCTCCAGGCCACAGCCCCACACCGGACCCATGCATGGCACGATCCCGGTCTCTCGGACCCCGCCAGATCCATGCACCACCGGGATAGCTGTCCCTCAGCTGCGCCAGCCTCCAGCCCCGAACCGGACCCACACAATGCTGGGATCCCCACCCCCTGGCCAGGGGGGACCCCAGGCCAGAGCAGGTCCAACAGCTCGGTGGGATACCCCTCAGCCCACAGCCCTTCAGGCCCTGCTGAACCCCAGCTATGTGTGGGACAACTGGACCCCTGCCCCTCGGACTCCCCACCCATCAGGCCCTGCCAGGCTCCTGCTCTGTGTGGAGTGACTGGAGCCCCGCCTCAGCCTGGCGTGAGACAGCCACATCAAACAGCCCGCCAGGAACCCCACCCCTTGGGCAGAGCCGACCCCAGCTCTAAAGGCTTTCCAGATAACCGCTCCACCAGGCTCCCGTGCAGACCGCCACCAGAGGACTCCAACCGTGCCCAAGAGACACACAGACTCTAATGGACACTAAAGGAGTAACAATTCACCTGCAATTCTACTGTGCCAGAACTGGTGAATTTTTTTTCTTTCTTTTTTTTTCTTCCCTTCTTTAAGGGTTTGGCAGCCTGGTTTGCTATTTGACCATCTCTCTCATTTATTTTTTTCTTTTTTCCTCTCTTCTCTCTTCCTTTTCTCTTTCCTTCTCTTTCTCTTTTTTATCCTTCTCTCAAAAAATATTAATATTGTAACCCAGCTAATACTAAATTACACATAGTCCAGGGACAGAAATGGTAAAGAAATGGAAAAATGGGAAGAATAAAAAGAGATGGAAACAATTCTCCCCCTAAATATAAAGTAGTACAGGATTTAGAGCGAAATAAAGAAAACGGATACCCAGATCCAGACTTCAGCAAAACAAAGATAACTATACTAAGGAACCCAATGAAGACCACAAGAACACCCTAAAGAAGAAATTCTACAAGTAATTAATGAGAATTTCATAGAGATGCTACTAGACATGGTCAACCAAAACGTACAGGAGGCTCTCAAGAAATTCTAAGTCAACAAAACTAAAGAATATGAGAAAACACAGAAACAAATAAATGAAATCATAGTAACCCTAAACAAACACCAAACTGAAACAAAGATCACCATAAACAGAGAGATAAATAAATTAAGGGCAAAAATTGACAATATTGAAGAAGTAACCCATGATATAGAAAACCTCAGAAAAAAAGAATGAAACAGAAACAAAACAAATGGAAGGTCATTCCATCAGAATAGAACAAACAGAAGACAGAATCTCAGAAATTGAAGATGAAATGGCAATTAAAGGAAAAACTGAAGAACTATTAGTTAAACAACTCAAGATCTGTGAAAAGAAAATGCAAGAACTAACTGACTCCATCAAAAGACCAAACATGAGAATCATGGGCATTGAAGAAGGAGAAGAGGAGCAAGCAAAAGGAATTCATAATATATTCAACAAAATAATAACAGAAAATTTCCCAAATCTAGAGAAAACAATGCCCATTCAGGTACAGGAAGCCTCCAGGACACCAAATAGACTTGACCAAAATAGAACTACCCCACAACATATTATCATTAAAACAATAAGCACAGAAAATACAGAAAGACTAATTAAGCCTGTAAGAGAGAAAAAACAAATAACATACAAAGGTAAACCCATTAAAATTACAGCAGACTTCTCAACAAAAACATTAAAAGCAAGAAGAGCATGGGGTGAGATCTTTCAAGCACTGAATAAAATAACTTCAATCCTAGGATACTTTACCCAGCAAAACTATCATTCAAAATAGATGGAACAATAAAAGTCTTCCATGATAAGCAGAAATGAAAACAACATATGACCACCAAGCCACCACTACAAAAGGTTCTCCAAGGAATTCTGCACACAAAAAATGGAAGCAAACAAAACCATGAAAGGACAGACAATATCAAACCACAGGAGAAGAAAAGGCAATAGCAATAAAAACAGCATGGTACTGGCACAAAAACAGACATGAAGACCAGTGGAACAGAACGGAGGACCCAGATATGAATCCACACAGCTATGCCCAACTTATTTTTGTCAAAGGCACTGAAAACATTCGATGGAGAAAAGACAGACTTTTCAACAAATGTTGCTGGGAAAAGTGGTTATCTGTCTGCAAAAAACTGAAACTAGATCATGTTTATCAACTCAAAATGGATGAAGAACCTTAATATCAGACCTGAAACTCTAAAGTTAGTACAGTAAAGACCAGGAAACACTCTGGAGTAACAGGTATAGGCAAGGACTTCCTCAATAGAACCCTAGCAGCTCAGCAACTAAGAGAAAGGATGGACAAATGGGACTTCATAAAATTAAAAAGCTTCTGAACAACAAAAGAAATGATTTCTAAACTCAAGAGACCACCCTCAGAGTGAGAGAAAATATTTGCCCGCTATACATCAGACAAAGGACTGATAACCAGATTATAAAGGAAACTCAAAAAACTAAACTTCCAAAATCAATGAACCAGTAAAGAAATGGGCACCTGAACTAAACAGAACTTTCTCAAAAGAAGAAATTCAAATGACCAAAAAACACATGAGAAAATCTCACCATCTCTAGCCATAAAGGAAATGCAAATCAAAACCACACTAAGATTCCACCTCACCCCTGTTAGAATAGCCATCATTAAAAACACCACCAACAGCAGGTGTTGGTGAGGATGTGGAAAAAAAGGAACCCTCGTACACTGCTGGTGGGAATGCAAGATGGTACAACTATTCTGGAAAAAAATTGGGGGGTTTCTTAAAAATCTAAACATAAATCTACCATATGATCCAGTAATCCCACTCCTGGGGATATACCCAAAGGAATGTGACACAGGTTACTCCAGAGGAACCTGCACACCCATGTTTATTGCAGCACTACTCACAATAGCCAAGTTATGGAAACAGCCAAGATGTCCCACTACTGATGAATGGATTAAGAAAATTTGGTATTTATACACAACGGAATTTTACTCAGCCATGAAGAATGAAATCTTATCATTTGCAAGTAAATGGATGGAACTGAAGAACATCATTCTGAGAGAGGTTAGCCAGGCTCAGAAGACCAAAATTTGTATGTTCTCCCTCATATGTGGACTGTAGATCTAGGGCAAGTACAGCAATGCTGTAGGACTTGGGCCACATGCTAATGGGAGAGCACACACGGGATGTATGGGGATAGGTAGGAAATCCAAAACAGGAAAGTTTTTGTTGTCCCCACTGCAGAGGAATTATACAGAAACCTTAAAGTGACAGAGGTCAACATGAGAAGGGGATAAGGAACCAGTGTAAAGATCAGGTAGAGATGAATTAACTTGGGTTGTTACACATTTGTACATGGAAGCAATGCTAGGAATCTCTCTGTATAGCTATCCTTATCTCAACTAGCAAAAATGCTTTGTCTTTCTTATTATTGCTTATGTCTTCTCTTCAACAAAATTAGAGATAATGGCATAACAGGTTCTGCCTGGAAGCAAGAGAGGGTAAGGGTGGAGAGAGAGGGGTGGGGGAGCAGGGGAGAGGAATGGCCGGAAGAATGTATGCACATGTGTATAAATGAATAAAACAATTAAAAAAAAGAAAACCCTAAAGATTTACCTAAAATTGTCATAATTCAGTAAAGTTGTAGTATACAAAACCAATACACAAAATTAGTAGAATTTGTATATCTTAATAACAAACTTTCTGAAATAGAAACCAGGAAAGCAACCTCATTGTTTATGAAAATAAAATATTGAGGAATAAATCCAAAGAAGCAGTAAAAGATATCTGTATTGAAAAACATAAATCACAGATAAAAGAAATTTAAGAAGACATAAATAAATGGAAAGACAGTCTGTGTTCATGATCTGGAGAGTTAGTATTGTTAAAATGCCCATACTATCCAAAGTGAGCTAAACATTCAATGTAATCCCCATCAAAAGCCCAATGATATTTTTCATAGAAATAGAAATCAATCCTAAAGTTCATATGGAACTACAAAAGACTGAATAGCCAAACTAACCAAGCAACCTTGAGCAAAAAGAACAAAGCTTGTGGCACCACAATACCTGATTTAAAAATATATTACCAAGCTATAATAAACAAAACCCACAATGTGCCACAAAATAGACACATAGATCAATGGAAAAGAAAAGGTCCAGAAATAAATACACATATTAACATCCAACTAATTTTTTTAAAAAGGCACTAAGAACATAATTTGAGTAATAAACTGTCTCTTCAATAAATAGTGTTGGGAAAACTGGATATCCATATAAAGAAGACTGAAATGAGATCACTATCTTTACCCATGTATAATAATCAACTCAAAATGTATTAAAGACTTGAATATGAAACATGAAACTACTAGAAGAAAACAAAGGAGAAAATCTTCATGATCTTGATATGGAGAAAGGATATTCTTGGATACGAATCCAATAGCACAGGAAACAAAAGCAAAAATTGACAAGTAGGATTATATGAAACTAAAAATCTCCTGCACGGCAAAGGAAAAATTGAGTGAATAGACAACTCACAGAATGGGAGAAAATACTTGCAAACCATACGTCCATGGAGGAGTTAATACCTAAAACATATAAGAAATGCAAACAACTCAATAGCAAGAAAACAAATAGCTTATTTTTAAATAGGCAGTCTGGGATTGTAGATCAGTAGAAGAGTGTTTGTCTAGCATGTGCATGGTCCTGGGTTTGATCCCCAGCACCACAAAAAAGAAAAATAATGGACCTTGACAGACATTTCTCAAAGCAAAACACATAAATGGCCTTCAGGTACACTAAAATGGGAAATACAAATCTAAATAACAAGATATTGCTTCATTACAATTAGAATGGAAAGAAAATGAAATTAGAAAATAAAATATTGTACAAGGATGTAGAGAAATAAAAATCCTTGTGAACTGTTGGTGAGGATGTAAATTAGTATAGTTATTAGAGAAAGCAGTAGGGAGATTCCTTACAAAATTAAAAATAAAACTGATCTATGATCCAGAAATCCCACTCCTGGGGATGTATCCAAAGAAAATGAAATCAGTATGTCAAAAGACTCCTGCATTCTCATGTTCACTGCAGTAGCCAAGATACAAAAGGTGACCATCAGTTGATGTGATTCCTCCAAGAGGATATAAGTCCTCAAAGTCTGAATCCAAAGATACTGAAATAATTGCAATGCTGGGCAAAGAATTAAAAAATATAGTTTTGAAAATGGTTAATGAACTTGAAGGGGATTTAAGCAAACAGAAGGATGAAATGAAGACATTGATTCAAGACCTGGATGAGAAGGTCAACAACATGTATGATAAATTCTGGAAGAAAATTGAGAAATGCGGAGTGGAATGAAAAGAAATATTGGAAAAGAAAAACTCAGTGAATAAAAACAAAAACATGATGGAAAGCATTACCAATAGACTAAATCAAGAAGAATAATCTCAGGGGTGGAAGATAGGTTAAGAAAACATATTCAGACAGCAATAAAGAAACTCTGTGACATGATCAAGAAATCAAACCTAAGAATTCATGAGGTAGAAGAAGGAACTAAGATATAAACTAAAAGAATAGAAAACCTATTCAATAAAATTATAGCCCAAATTTTCCAAAATCTAGGAATGATAAGGACATGTAAATACAGGAAGAATTTAGAACATCAAATAAATAGGACCAGAAAAGAACCTCTCTACATCATATTATAGTTAAAATGCCAAGACTACAGAACAAAGAAAGAATATTGAAAATTGCAAGAGAAAAATGTCAAGTTGCTTACAAATGAAACTCATCGGAACTCTCAGTAGAAACCCTAAAAGCAGAGAAAGCATCAAGTGATATATTTCAAGCCCTGAGAGTAAATAATTGTCAATCAAGATTACTATATCCCAGCAAAGTTATCCTTTAAATTTGGGGGGAGAGGGAATAAAAACCTTCCAAGATAAACACAAACTAAAGCAATTCATGACTACTATTCTAGCACTGTAACATATACTTAAAGGAATCCTACAAACAGATGAGGAAGAAAGATAGTCACAAACAGAGGAGATCAGGAAAGGATAAGTTTTGTGAGAGGAATAGATGAACAAATATGAATTTTAAAAGAATAAAACATGCTCAACTCAGTAAACCAGCAAACTCCTAAGATAAATAAGGGGAAAAGAAGATAAACAGTATTTGAATCAACCAGGAAAAAACCCCCAAATTATAGGAATCAGCAAATACTTCTCAAAAATAATCCTAAATGAATGGTCTTAATTCTCCAATTAAAAGACACAGACAAGCTACAAGAAACACACTTCATTGGCCAAGACATAGACATAGTGAAAGTGACAGATGGAAACCAATACCAAGCAAATGGAAGCGAGTACCATAAAGAAGATATAACTATCGTAAATATGTATGCACCAAACACTAGTGCACCCAATTTCATAAAACAAACACTAGATATGAAAAATACACAATAATAATGGGAGACTTCTATATCCCATGCTCATGAATGTGTAGGATATCCAGACCAAAAAAATCAACAATGAAACTTTAGAGTTAAACTGTACCAAAGATCAAATGAACTTGAGACTTCTATAAAAAAATTTCACCCAATAGCTATGGAGTAAACATTTTTCCCAGCAGCCCATGAAAATTTCTCCAAAACAGATCACATTTCTGGCCATAAAGCAAGTCTTAACAAATACAAAAAGAATTGAAAATAATATCTTATATCTTATCAGATCATAAAGGAATACAATTATACTTCAATATAAATAGAACCACACAAAAACATGGAGACCGAACAATATACTTTTGAATGATCATTGCGTCATTGAAGACATGAGGGAAGAAATTTTAAAATGTGTAGAATCAAATGAATGCCTACACCAAACATCTCAAGTGAATAACCTAATGATGTAACTCAAGGTCTTGAAAAACAAAAACAATCAAAGCCCTAAATTAGTAGATGGAAAGAAATAATAAAGATCAGAAATTAATGAAATTGTAACTAAAAGAATAATAAAAGAGCCAGATGCTGGTAGCTCACACTTTTTAACTTAGCTACTCAGGAGGCAGAGATCAGGAGGATCACAATTCGAGATCATCCATGGGCAAATAGTCCACAGAACCCTATCTTGAAAAAACCCATCACAAAAAAAGGGTTGGTGGAATGGCTCAAGTGGCAAGAGTACCTGCATAACAAGCATACAACCCTGAGTTCAAACCCTAGTGCTGCCTCCCCACAAAAAAAAATAATACAAAGAGTTAATGAAACAAAGAGTTGGTTCTTTGAAAAGATAAACAAGATTGACAACCCTTAGCCAAACTAACTAAAAGAGAGAAAAAAAAGTCAAATTAATAGAGTTAGACATAAAAAGGGGGATATTTTAAAACAGACACCAATGAAATTCAGAGTATCGTTAAGGAATACTTTGAAAACTTGTATTCTAATAAATTGGAAAATCAAAAAAAAGACAAACTTCTAAATGCATATGACCTACCAAAATTGAACCACGAGGATATAAACAATTCTACCAGATCTATAATGAGCAATGAAATTGAAATGGTCTCCCAAGAAAGAAAAACCCATGACCAGATGGAATTCAATGCTGAATTCCACAGACCTTTAAAGAAGAAATAACACCAATGCTACTCAAATTATTCTACAAAATAGAAAAAGAAGGAACACTTCTAAACTTTCTGTGAAGCCATCATTACCCTGATACCAAAACTGGATAAGAACACAACAAAAAAGAAAGCTATAGAACATTTTCCTTGATGAACATAGATGCAAAATTTCTTAATAAAATACTTACAAACCAAATTTAGCAGCACATTAAAAAGATCATATTCTATGATCAATTTGGTTTCATTACAGGCATGTGAAAATGATTCAACATATGCAAATCAATAAACGTAATAAAGCACATACACAGAATCAGAAACAAAAATCATATGATCATCTGAATAGATATAGAAAAGGCCACAGACAAGACTCAACATTTCTTCCTGATAAAAACCCTGAACAAAGTAGGAAAACAAAGAACATACCTTAACATTAAAAAGGCTATATTCTACAAATCTATAGCCAACATTTTACTAAATGAAGAAAAACTGAAAGCATTTCCTATAAAGTCAGGAATGAAACAAAAGTGTCCACTTTCTCCATTCTTACTCAATATAGTACCTGATTTTTTAGCAAGTGCAATTAGCAAAAACAATAAGGCTAGAGAAAGAAATAAAAAGGATAGAAATAGGAAAGGAAGAAGTCAAATTATTCCTCTTTATACACAATATGATCTTATATTTAAAACATCTTAAAGACTCTAAGAGAAATCTTTTAGATCAGATAAACACTTTCAGTAAAGTAGCAGGAAACAAAATCAACATACAAAAATCAATAGCTTTTTTGTATACCAATAATAAACATGCTGAGAGAGAAATCAGAAAATAATCCCATTCACAGTAGCCTTAAAAATACCTCAGAATAAAACTAACCAAGGAAATGAGAGACCTCTACAATGAAAACAATAAAACACTGAAGGAAGCAGTTGTAGAAAACAGAAAGACCTCCCGTGTTCATGGATTAGAAAAATCAATATTGTAAAAAGTAATTATATTACCAAAATCAATCTACAGATTCAATTCAGTCCCCATCAAAATTCCAATGGCATTCTTCATAGAAATAGAAAAAAATACTAAAATTCATATGGAATCACCAAGGACCCAAAATAGCCAAAGCAATCCTGAGCAAAAGAACAATGCTGGAGGTATCACAACACTTGACTTCAAACTGTACTACAGAGCCATACTAACAAAAGAGAGCATGATATTGACATCAAAATTGGCATGTAAACCAATGGAACAGAACAGAAAATCCAGAGGAAACCCCACCCAGCTCTGGCCATCTGATTCTTGACAAAGGTGCCAAAAATGCATTGATAAATGACAGCCTCTTTAACATATGATGCTGGGAAAACTGGATAGCATGTGGAAGACTGAAACAAGACCCCTATCTGAGACCTTAATGTAAGATCTGAAACTTTGAACAACTAGAGAAAAACACAGGGGAAACACTTCAAAATATAGGCATAGGAAAGGATTTTCTGAATAGGACACCAACAGCTTAGGAAATACCAGCAAAAATTGTCAAATGGAACTGCATCAAATTAAAAAGTTTCTGCATATCGAAGAAAACAATTACCAGAATGAAAAGATAGCCTAGAAAATAAGGTGAAAATCCTGTGGCTTTTTATTTGACAAGATATTAATACCCAGAATATATAAATGACTAAAAAAAGTAAACACTCAAAAAAAAAAGAATAATCCAACTAACGAATGGGCAGATAAGTTGAACAAACAGTTCTCAAAACAAGTTCAATAAATACATGAAAAAAATGTTCAACACTCTTACCCATAAAGGAACTACAAATGAAAGCATCACTGAGATTTAATCTTATCCAGTCAGAATGGCTATCAAGAAAACAAACAACAAAAGCTGGTGAGGATGCGGGGGGAAAGTTTATAAAAAAGGAATGTAAATTATTACAGCCACTATGGAAATCAGTATGGAAGTTCCTCATAAAACTAAAAATAGAACTGCCACACAATCCTACTATGTCACTGTTGGGTACATACCTGAAAAAATCAAAGTCAGCATACAGTAGAGATACCTGCACATCCACTACAAAAGCCAAGATATGGAAACAGCGTGGGTGTCCATCACCAGAGGAATGGATAAAGGAAATGTGCTATATACACCCAATGGAGTTTTATTCAGCCATAATGAAGAATGAAATTACGTCATTGCAGGAAAGTGGAGATTATCATCTTAAGTTAAATAAACCAGACTCAAAAAAACAAAACATCACATGTTTTCTCTCATTTGTGGAATCTATATTTAAAAAGAAAAAGACATGAAAGTAGAGTGGGGACTATTTGCAGAGGGATGAACCAGAGGGGAGGGGAATAAGTAGGATGAATAGTGGTAGGTGGGTGTGATTGATGTGTATCATATACATGTATGAAAATGTCATAATCAAACCCATTATTTATACAATGAATATATGCTAATAAAAAAGAAAGAAAATGTAGCATACATACACAATGGAATACTATTCTACCATAAGAAAGGGTGAAGTCCTGACACATGCAACAATAGGGATGACTCCACAGGAAATTACATGAAATAAGCCAGGCACAGAAAGACAAATACCGTATGAGCTCATTCATGTGGGCGATCTAAACAAGCTAACATCAGAGAAGTTTAGGGTAGAGCAGCAGTTACCAGAGGCTGAGGAGGAGAGGAGAAAGGGAGCATGGGGAGATATTGGTAAATACAGACCATGTTCTCGTTAGACAGGAGGAACAAATTCTGGTGTTCTATTGCATAGTAGGGCGACTTTAAATAAAAAAATAACTAGAAAATAGGATTTTAAATAAAGAAATGATACATATTTAAGATGGTAGATATGTTAATTACTCTGATTTGATCATTACACAATATGCTTACGGATTGAAACATTACATCTTATCTTATAAATACATATAATTTTGTCTGTCAATCAAAAAGATGGATGCTGCTTTGATTGAAGAATATGCAGATTCTTAAAATAGGCAGGTAACCTGTAGACAACGCTTGATCATACCAGAATCTGTCCTCAAATTTTGTCTGGTCAAACAAAGTCTCAGCATGCTAGGGAAGAGTGGGGTCTGCTAAGAGAGGAATCAGATGAGCTCCAAATGAGTGTGGGATCATACCAATATGCACTAGCAAGAACTAGGAAGTACATGTTGAGGATGTGGAATCAAAAGGAGTAGAGCATAAAGGGAAATAGAGTTTTTTGATCTAGGGGTGCTCTTCCATGATATTAGGCTTAACATCCTAGCAAGGATCCTATGTAATACAAGCTCCTAAGATGACTCTCAGATGCTTGGAGAAAGTGATGACCTGTTTAAAATGAAACAGAAAAATCCAACAGCTAATTAGTTGTGTTCCTTGGTAGGACTCTTAGGACATTCTACTTATCAAAGCACCAATCATAATCAGGAGAAAGGGAATACTTTATGAAAGATGTTGATTCAATGTCTGAGTTGAATATCAACACCCAATAATGTATTATCACATCACTGTTAGAATAAAGGAAGAGGTCAGATAAAATAGTCTTGGCCCAAGTCTATTCTACAGTGAGTCTATTAGGTCCATGGACCACCCTCCCAATGATCTTTTTTTCCTAAATGACCTAAATACATAATTAAAATGGATATACTTTCAATCAACAGAACTCTCACACTGACTTCATGAACTATAAACCAAGAACTATTTTTAAAAGAACTCTAACAGAAGAAAAGGCCCAGTGAGAACCTATTCCCATCCTTAGGAGATGGTAAAATTGTAAATTGATACTGTTTCTCAGTAGAATAACAGAGATGAAAAGCATCCTCAAAGACTTCAAGGACACCTGCTATATAGTATCCATCACATCCCCATATAATTGTCTATTATGGCCTGTAAAATGCAAGGCAGATGTCTTAGTCCACTTGGGCTGCTCTAACAAAAAAAATCACAGACTGGGTGTTCTATAAACCATTCTTCTGGATATTAAAGCACCAAAGTTTCAGTGTCTAATAAGCCTTTGCCCCCTTGTTTACAGACAGCCATCTTTTCCCTATGTCCTTACACAGAGGAAAGGATAAGGGAGCTCTCCAGAGTTTCTTTTTTAAGGGCAGTAATCCAACTTACTACTGCTCTGCCATCATGATCTAATCACTTATCAATGGCACCACCTTTTCATATCATTACTCTGGAGATTAGGTTTTAAAGTATGAGTTCTAGGAGAATGTAAATAGTCTATAGCAGTAGATAATATCTCGAACTTAACTAAGCAGTAACCTAATTGCAGCTATTGTGACAGATCTGGTGTCTTTGTTAGAACAGATTAACACAGTCCCTGATAAGGGATATGGGACTGTTAATTCAGCCCCATATGTGTTTCTCTCAATTCCTAGCAGGCAGGAAGAACATAAGCAGTTGGCCTTTGCACAGTATGGTAAGAGTGAATGATCCTGCCCAAGGGCCATCAACTCCTGTACTCTTTGCCATAATATAGTTTGAAAATATACAAACCATCTATGGACATTAGATAGAACATCACATTGTTCGATGATATTAAAAACATCTTGTTAGTTGGACCTAGTAAGGAAGAAATGACAAATACTCTGGATACCATGGCTGGACAAATACACTCCAGCGTGTAGGAGACAACCTTTATGAAGATCAGCTCTACCACATCAGTGACATTCTTAAAGATCCCAGTGGTCTTGGGCTTGTGGAAACATCCCATCCAAGTTAAATATCGACATCAATTTCAGATATGGGTTTATATTTCCTGCTCCAAGTGCCTTCACCAACACCACCATAGAAAGGATCACTCTCAAACTGAGTAAGCTGTTTTACAAATGAAATGCGGTAATGGACTCATGACCTTGTTGAATACTGTACCACCCAAAACTTGAAGTTCCATAGAGAGGTAGAGCTGACTTTTAAAGAACAGCATTATGGGGTACTATCTACTAGCATATAATTGGCAGCTTAAAGCAATGACTATGTGTAATGTTATTTACCAAATAGGGCAATTCGAGGGATGAAATTAGGGATAGCTTTTATCAGTAGCATTCTAAATTCTTCCTGCTCCAAAACTTTATGCTCTGTATGCCCAGAGGTTCTAATTTGAATAGGGAGAATGCTTCCGAAAAGGGACTAACAGTAAAAGTCTCATGAAAATGGAAATTATGGCTGTCATCTGAACATTCAGATTCCTTGTGCCAAGAGGATAAAAAGCAAGCATGGTTACTGCAGCCTCATTGTAATCCTTTTGCCATGGGAACAGTAGAAAAGCAGGAAACAAAGCACGTTCCAGCAGGCTGGAGATGTGGGCTCATGAGAGGTGTGTCAAGTCCTCCGTGTGAGATGGATTTCTAAGGCTTGAGTAAGTCTAGGTGTCTAAAGGTCTTATCTTTGTGGATACTTCTTCATTTTGAACATCTGGCATGTTAATATTTGCTGGGACACCCCTCCTTTAATTGTATCTTGTGTTCTTGGAAGTGGCAAATTTGGGACTCCCAAAGACAAGTCTCCTTAATTGAGAATCTGCCAGATACTTTCTTTTACAAGTTGCTTACTTAGGGCAGAAGAGCTCATAGTTAAGAGACACTTATTTTCCTTTAATAAGGTCTTCTAATCCAAGGATGAGTTTTGCCAGAGGCTTCTTTAGAGATATTCACTTAGGGAGTGCTTATCCATAGCTCCAGGAAAGCTGTTATTACAAGGTTAAGAGCATGATCAGCTGCTTGGTTCCTATGCCTCAATGTCCCTAACATAAACTGCCTCAACATCACAACCATTGGGAACTCTGACCCATGAAGTATGTGGTATAGTGGCATTGAGTTTCCCAGGAGAAGGAAATCAAAAGGAGGAATAACAAGAAAGCTCACAGGTTAGCTCCTGTGCCTACTGTAGCTGAGGTCTCAACATCAGAGGTTAACACACCTGGCAGGTTGGAATTGCAAAGTAGTTTCATCAACCTTTGATACTCACAAATTGGCCCAGGCCTTGCCTTATATGTTTGACAGGGGTTCCACTGGGTTCTAGCTCTGGATTTGCCTCAGACCCCACTTTATTTCCTACCTCTGGCTTCTCTTCCTCACAATGTATCTTACTGAAGGAGAAACATGTTCAAGAGGACAGAACAAAGGAAAACAAAGTAGCACTTTAATCATAAACTAGGATGACCACTTGGCCTGGTTTGCCAACATGGTACTGGATGTCAGGTTTAATTATTAATAGTAACTTTTTTTTTACTCTCAAAGTATACTTATTTTGATGATAAATTATATAGCTGACCTAATTATATACAGCATGCATACACAACATACAACTCTTCCTATCTGCCACAGCTCTTGAAAGAAGACAGATTTTCTGTTTCTGCAACTACCAGAAGATAGAAAAAAATGGGGTACAGAGTCAAAGAAAGGGCTCAAAGTCATTACTACTATTGACAAATGAAATTGTCAGGCAGAATTTTGCAGCACCACTTTGAGTGGAAATAACATACCAGTAAAGGATGTTCTTACAGTGAAATCTAAGTTTTCACAAATATGTAGACTGAGGATAAATATTAAGCCCCCAAAATCTTGAAAGTGACATCTCAAAAAAGAAATGTATGCCAGGCACAATGGCTTATACCCGTAATTCCAGCTACTTGGGAGGCAGAGATTAGGAGAATCACAGTTCAAGTCCAGCCTGGATAAAAATGTGAGACCCTATTCAAAAAATAACTAAAGTAAAAAAGGCTAGGGGTATAGTTCAAGTGGTAGAGTGCCTGCCAAGAAAGCATGGGGTCCTGAGTTCAAACCCAAGTACTGCCAAAAAAAAAGAATAAGAAATGTAACCAAGGAAAAAGGAGACACAGGAAAGAAAATCACAAAGATTGGGCCAGAACAGAGACCAATCTTTTCTGACCAAAAGTTAAGAACTATTGCTTTATGGTTACTTTAGTTCCAGTTATACATTAACAGATAAATGAAAGGGAGAAGGTCTTTTTCCAGTGTGTGGGTGTGGCCAGTCTCAACGAATCTACTCAGGTTTCACAAACCCTGAGTTGAATAAGACTTAACCAGGCTATGTGAGCCTTACTTGAGTAGCACAGTAACCATTCCAACACCCACAGTGGAGAAAATCAAAGGAACAACATGGCTAACAAATGGTCTCTTAACATGGCTTACTTCTCTATAGCCACGTTGTGAATTATAGAAGCTCTTGGTGACTCTACACTTCTTAGGATAACAGAGTTTTGCAATTTTACCACCAAGTAAGCAAATGCCATTTCAGTTACGGATGAGAGAAATGTGTCACACACACACACACACACACACACACACGCAAAAAAAAAAAAAAAAAACAGATTGCACTATAAGGCCATTTGAGGACATTTGTTCCTTTTGGCTTTTGGTTTAGTTTATTCCTTCTGGGGAACTACATTATATGCCAGGTGAGCTAGGGTGTGATGGGTTTATATGGCTGTGTATTTGTAATAAAATACGAAGCTGGAGTCAGCTCTGCTTCTTCTACCTTTGAGTGTCCTTGTGAAAATCATTTAACTTCTCTGGGTTGGAACTTCCTAATTTGTAGACAAGAACAAGAGAAATGGAGTCCATTAAATGTTATCTGATGTTCCTTCCAGCTCTGTGATTTTATTGCTTTGTATTTCTAGCAAGGTGTCTTTGCTTATGGTTCTCAAGTTTATCCAACAAACTCCTAAGGAAGAGAGGCACTTCCTGTGTACGCAGGATGATGCCTAAGACAACAGTGCAGAAAAGATACAGCGCTGATTGAGCACTTTAAGTAGCTTGGAAGAGGGCCTCTCAGGGAAGCTTTCCTGCTCCTAACTTTGTCCTTCCTCTTAGAAAAGACCGATTGGTCAGATTCAAGTGTTTGAACCACTTGCCTTAGTGGATGCCTTAAAGGTCAAATACATGGCTGCAGAAACATTTGCCCTTCCTTCTTATAGCAGCAAGGCTTATCCTAGCTGGCTGCTTCCTATCATCTTTCCTAGCCATGCGGAAACAAATAAGAAACTAAGCCAGATTCTACTGGTTTTCTTGCCCCCTTCCCTCCCCTAGGCACTGAAGTTATTGAAGGACTCTAGTCCTTTTGGCCTCCTCCTTTCTAAAACATGAGAAATCCCCAGTACTCAGACATAGGCCAAATAGCCCTACCAAAACCAGACATGGTGCTGAGAAGGAATGTTAGGCTGGAGGCACAAAAAGGGTTATTGTGTATCTGGCAACTCTATCCGAGTTACTCACTATGTCAGAATCACTTCCTGACTGTAGTCTAAACTGAAAAGGGGTCCCCTTATTGGGCAAAATTATGATGCTGTTAGTATGAGGTCCAGTCCCAGCCAGCAATGGCCACTTATGAGACCACTATTTAGTCACACGTGAGCTGCTTTCATTAGGACAGTTGTGATGACTCTGAAGAATGGTTATCCCCTTTACTTCACAATTCCTATAGTGTCTTAGTTGATGTCTCTATAAGTTCAAAAATTCAATATATCACTCTAGAAATAAAAATCTCTTGTGTTTTACTCCAGAAAAGTGTGGTTTTTTTTTTTTGGTATGTGTTGTGCCACACAACATCCAAATCCAAATAAAGCCATTGTTCTTCTTTCACATCCAGAACCTTTGTTTTCATGAGTTAGTATAGCAGTCATATTCTTCTTTCTACTGGTTTAGGTTGGACTGTAGCAGTTTCTATTCTTTTACAGATTTAAAGTGATTATTTAAATATAGTCATTTGTCCCTTAATGACAAGTCTCTGATCCGAGACTCTCACTTTGGGAGAACATCAGAGTATTGTACTTACACAAACATAGATGGTAAAGCCAACTACACAGCTGTACAGCATTTACTGAATACTGTAGGCAATTGTAACACAATGGTATTTGTGTATCTAAACTTAACTAAATATAGAAAAAGGACAGTAAGAGTAAGTTATAAAAGATAAAAAATGGTACATTTGTATAGGATGCTTACCATGAATGGAGTTTGCAGACTGGCAGTTGCTCTGGGTAAGTCAGCTGGGTGATGGGTGAATGTGAAGGTCTAGGTCATTGCTGAGTTCCACTATAGACTTATAAACACTGTACACTTAGCCTTTACTAAGTTTATAGGTGAGTGTTCTCTTTCTTTAATAATACATTAACCTTAATGTACTTTATAAGCTTTTTTTGAAATTTTTTGATTCTTTAGTACTAACATGTAGCTTACAACACAAATACACTGTATAAGGAGAGAGAGAGTGGGAGTGAACCTAACCAAGGAACATTGTAAGCATATAGGGAAATGTAAAAAGAAATTATTTGTTTTACTTGTTTATTTGTTTTGGCAGTGCTGGGGACCAACCCCAGGGCCTCACACATTCTGGACAAGCCCTCTACCACTGAGCTACATCCCCAGCCCAATTTTCTTTATACTCTTATTCTATAAGCTTTGGCTCATTACATTTTTTCTTTGTTTTAAACTCTTTGTTGAAAACTAAGACACAAGCACACTCATTACCTACATAAGGTCAGGATCTCCAGTCTCACTGTCTTCTTGTCTCATGGAAAGGTATCAGGGGCAATGGCACATATGGAGCCATCATGGCCTATGATAAAGTGCCTTCCTCTGGAAACCCTCTTGATTACTACCTGAGGCTC
Organism: Castor canadensis; assembly: GCF_047511655.1. Taxonomy (NCBI): domain Eukaryota; kingdom Metazoa; phylum Chordata; class Mammalia; order Rodentia; family Castoridae; genus Castor; species Castor canadensis. The sequence continues at coordinate 145,792,073 of NC_133387.1, read as the reverse complement.
CTCTAGCAGAAACATGCTCATGGAGGTTTGCTTGATTTATTTCTTTTCTTCATTATAGATTTGTTTTTAAGCAGACAGTGCACCATGAACATTCTTCTCTATGCGTGAAAACTTTCAATGTTGGAATCTGTGTTTTAATGACTCATTGAGGCCTGCAAAAGCTTCTGCTAAACCTTTAACTGTGAGTTTTCACAGTTAAAGGCTCTTCTCCCCATGAAATTATCTTCCTCTTCTTCACCTGTATATTTCAGTTCCATTTCCAGCAGTTTTGTATTAGTCAATTTCTCAGGGACCACTTCTAGGAGCTCCCTAATGTCGCCCTCATCCACACCCACGTTAAAGCTATTTGCCACCTCAACCAGTCTTGTTAATATTTCCAACCTCATCATTGACAAATCCTTTGAAGTCATGGGTGAACCTCTTGAATGTCTCCTTCCAGATGCAGATACCATTCATACCCTCCTTCGTGACATCACCGCAGGCCCAAGCAAGGGTGTGGATGTAGTCGTGGGTGTTGTAATCCTTCCCAAATTGCATCAAGGTCTTCTCAGGATCTTCTTCAGTTGCAGCACTAGCTTGGGCAAAGTTTCCCCTCAGATTGCAAACCTTAAATGTTACTATAACCCCCTTGATACTTGGATGAATCAAAGAGGTGGTGTTTGGGATACCACTTTGATAACAGAATACAAGATTGTGTGGAAGCATTAGCAACAATAACCAAATTTTTGAAAGGTGTGTTATTTTCCAAAAAAGTACTTTCCATCTTGCTGGCATAGCAATTCAGGAGGGGATCTTGGGAAGAGCAGCTAGATGATCCTTGATTTCTCCTTGTTCCTGTATTGCTAGGGCAGTGTGTGCTTACTGATATGCTTGAAGGCTCTGGGGTTGTTACTGTGACAGACTGCAAAGGATTTCAATTTGAAACCTACAACACTGCCCCCAAGCAAGATTGTTATCCTGTCCTTAAAAGCCTTGAAACTTGGCATTGACTTGACATCCTTGTAGGTGAGGCATCAGTTTCCAAAATAGGAGTGAATATGGTAGAAATATCACGTACTTATGTATGAAAATGGAAAAATGAGACCTATTGAAACCATTGTAAGAATGGGGGGAGGGAGGATAAAGGAGAATGATGGAGGGGTGAATTTAACTAAAATATATTCTAAGCACCTCTGTAAATGTCACAATGTTTCCCCAGTACAACAATTATATGACGATTTAAAATTGTTTAAATAAAACAGGAAAATTTCATCCATATCGGAGATTTGCTCTTGCAAGTAAATTTTCCTCCCCATCAACTTATGTAGAGTTTACAAACATTGTTCAGCTGGCCTCTTATCAGGCCTCAGGTACTCACCACTTACCTTCACATTATGCAATGAATAATGATACTTGGACCATCTAAATCACCCAGAGCCAGCAATAGTGTGAACATCGTAGGAAGGCCCAGACTTTTCTTTCAATACTACAGACAACTTCTTGACTTTGGTGGTGATTGTTAATGTGCAGAAATAGATATGCTTCTATGTCTAGTCTTCATCCAAGGTCATCAGAAATTGTTCCCTCTCTGATATAGGCCCTTCTCAAATTTTTGTTTCAATGAAGTAGATTCTTTAACACTTTCCGGCACTTTGTTCTTTGTTACTCAAGATCACAGTTGAGGTAAGATGGAACACACCTGAGCAGAGAGCAATAACTATCACTGATTTTTCTCCATCATAGTCCTTAATCTCTTTTAGTTTTCAGGTCAATAAACTAAAGTGGCCTTTTACTGGCATCATTAGCAGTGGATTTTTTACACTTAGTGGCCATGATGAACAAAACAACATGAGATTAAATCAAGAGTAAGAGAAAACAATGCAATCAAGAAACACATTAAACATGAGATGAATGAAGAGAGACTGCTGCCGGCACAACATAGCATTCTGCTTCACAGTAAACTTTTTTGTTGTTAGGAGTACACTCCAAAATAATGATTAAAAAGGCTAAGATAGTTCTTGGATATGTTGTTTGCAATCTGAATTATTATTGCTAAGAACCTTCTTGCTTCTATAAACCCTCTTGGTGGTCTATACCAGTAAAGGCACAAATGACATTAAAAACTACCCAACACTGACTTCCTTGGGTTCCACCTCATTCAATTTCAGGCCTTGCTGGCTTTATTTATCTACATTCATTTGGACATATGATCAACTTTTAGGTATTTACCCAACCTCTCTTAGAACTCTGCTTTAGGTTATTGTTTTAGGAAAAAGCCAAAGGGCAAAAAAATCCATTGGTGCAGTTCGTGTAGGTCAGTCTCTTGAGGAGAAAAAAAAATCAAACAGGATAAAAAAAATACAGAGAAAAAAGACAAATTGAAGAAATCCAGAACAATGGCAAACTAAGTGTCAGGCATTTTACTCTTCTCTGAGTTGTTCCTTCACTCTGACCTTGAAACATTGTACTTTAATCAAGCAAACAGGTCTCTTTCACACCTATCCTTCAAGTCTTCCAGGGAAGTTCAGATAGGCTGAGGCTGAAGACATCCAGATGGAGTCCTACCTCACAACAACATTCAAGGGTATCTTCTTCTGACCATGAGAATTCCTGGCACTTGCTGTGAATAAGTTATCTTTTCCTTTTACTTTTTTGCTGTGAAGAAATCAATCAATATAAATCCAGATGATAACAGACAAACTGCTATGGTAATTCCAAGACTTCAGGCTTATGGGTTTTCTTGAATGGTACATATTTTCAATGTGGCCCTTCTTTAATTTAGTCAAGGACTATATAAGCCATTGTGTTAAGTATTAGGGGTTGCTGAATTTCATATGTTGAGTTTGTAACTTTGACTGTATTTGGATATAGGGGCTATATGGAAGTATTACGGTTCAATGAGATCATAAGGATGGGTCCTGATGTAAGAGAATTAGTGTCCTTATAAGAAACAACACCAGAGAACTAGTTTACCTACAACTCCTCCTCCTCCTTCTTTCTCCCTTTCTCTCTCTCCCTCCTCTCTCTCTCTCCCTTTCTATTTCTCTCTCCCTTTCCCCCTCTCTACTACACACACACATACATACACACACACATACACAGAAGAAAGATCATGTAATGACAATAAAAGAAGCAACCTTCTGCAAATCAGGACAAAAGCCCTGACTAGAATCTAATTAGCTAAAACTTTTATCTTGGACTTTCAAGCCTTTAGAAAATAAATTTCTGTCGTCTGAGCCTCCCAGTCCAAGATATTTTGTTATGGCAACCCACAGAGACTAATACAAGGGTATAACAAAAAATTCTTGCCCTACACTATTCACAATAGCCAAGTTATGGAAACAGCCAAGATGCCCCAGCACTGACGAATGGATTAAGAAAATGTGGTATCTATACACAATGGAATTTTATGCAGCCATGAAGAAGAACGAAATGTTATCATTCGCTGGTAAATGGATGGAATTGGAGAACATCATTCTGAGTGAGGTTAGCCTGGCTCAAAAGACCAAAAATCGTATGTTCTCCCTCATATGTGGACATTAGATCAAGGGCCAACACAACAAGGGGATTGGACTATGAGCACATGATAAAAGCGAGAGCACACAAGGGAGGGGTGAGGATAGGTAAGACACCTAAAAAACTAGCTAGCATTTGTTGCCCTTAACGCAGAGAAACTAAAGCAGATACCTTAAAGCAACTGAGGCCAATAGGAAAAGGGGAACAGGTACTAGAGAAAAGGTTAGATCAAAAAGAATTAACCTAGAAGGTAACACCCACGCACAGGAAATCAATGTGAGTCAATGCTCTCTATAGCTATCCTTATCTCAACCAGCAAAAACCCTTGTTCCTTCCTATTATTGCTTATACTCTCTCTACAACAAAATTAGAAATAAGGGCAAAATAGTTTCTGCTGGGTATTGGGGGGGGAGGAGAGGGAGGGGGCGGAGTGGGTGGTAAGGGAGGGGGTGGGGGCAGGGGGGAGAAATGAACCGAGCCTTGTATGCACATATGAATAATAAAAGAAAAATGAAAAAAAAAATTCTTGCCCTAAATAATGGCAACCCACAGTGACTATACAAGGGTATAACAAAAATTCTTGCCATAAATAAGTTTATAATCCAGTGAAGAATACACTCAACTTCAGAGGATAATTTCATTGAAGTGGAAGTGATCACCTAGATACTACCTGATACAGAATGAAATGAGCATTTAAAAGGTGGGGGATTAAAATGCATGTGAGGGCTTAAGGGAGAGCTGTTAATTACAAGATCACATTGGATTTTAGAGAGGACATCTCCTTAAACAGATGATCCTGCCTTTACATAATACACCAAGAGCTATTTTGCCATGGACCACCTACCTCATATTCAACAAACAGATGCTTTGCCTTGTGCCTACCCATCCTTCACTCTTTTGACCAAAGTATTCTCCAACTATATGCCCCCCTCACAGATATGATACTATATTAAAATATTACTATATTTTCTTGGCCATGGGGTCATAAAAACTTGGCTTCTGCCTCCCTATCCTGGGACTTTCTCTTAAGACCAATTTATTTTGTGCTCCTTATTCTGTGACTCACTCACTTGGTGCTACTATGTCACTGGGTTTTTATTGGGACCCAGACAAATTGGGTCTTGCAAACAGAAGAGTTGAATGGGAAGAAAGTGGAATTTTGACATAAAAATTGACATTAACATTTGAACCTGAGGAAGAGCAAAGAAAGTGTGAGAAGCTTGAAAAGGCACATTTTCATTCTTGGAACATGAGTTTTGTGGTGCAATTGAAATTCTTAGATAATTCACACTCAGTGTTCTGGAGTCTGTAGTCAGAGCATCAGAAGAGGTGGACAAGTGATCTGAGAATTATCTGAAGCAGCTACATTCCTTGCTCTATTCACCCAGTTGCAAGGAGTTTTCTGCTTGTGTATCGTGAAAAGTATTAATATCAAAACGTTCTCCTTCAATATGTGAACCACTCTGCAATATAGTCTTCTTAATGGTGAGACCCTTTAACTGAGCCATTAATATGATCAATAAGAACTTTTGAAAGGTTTAACTGTGACCATTACTAAGAGGTTGGTCCTACTGTATGAACTAAGAAATTCTCAAATTTATAGTGTTAGTAGGATGATACAGCTTGACTAGGTAAACTCGATTTCATTTGCAAAACTTTCTTTCTGAACAGTGACTGGGGGAGATTTTAAAAACTTTAAAAACAATTAAATAATTTTCTTTTATGTTCTAATACTAAGCAAAACAGAAACTGAAGATCTAATACAGCATAGATGTAGGTATCGTATGTCATTATGATTTAATAGTATATAGCTTTCTAAGGTACTGGGGTTTGAACTCAGGCCCTTGTACTTGCTAGGCAGGCACTATACCACTTGTGCCACTCCACCAGCCAAGTACACAGCTTTTTAATCTTTGCTGATTAGCCTTTTAGCAACTGCAAAAATTATTACTTTTGGTGGGTTTATAATGTGTCAAGATGTCATTAGTATGACGATAATAATACAAAGAAGGGATATATCAGAACGGACTTTTAGTGTACTGTTAAAACTAAATTGGCATCAATCTGAACTCAGTTGCTTGAGTTAAGATTTTAATTATAATCTCCAAGGAAATCACTAAGAACACTTCTCAAAAATATAGTCAATGAAAAAATAAAATGATGTACTTGAAAACATCTGTTCAGCACAAAAGAAGGAATTAATAGAGGAATAAAGAAATGAAAACATAGAAAACAAATATAAAATGGCAGACATAAATCCTACTTCATCAGTAATCATATGAAGTGCAAATCAAACACTAATCAAGTTTAGTTAACTAAACACTTCAATAAAAAGGCAGCATTTGTAGAATAAATAAAAAATGTGATTCAATTATATGCTGCCTCAAAAAAATACATTTGGATTCAAGCACACAAGTAGATTGGAAGTATAAGTATGATTTGGCATCCAAATGGTAAATGAAAGAGTGTTGGAGTGGCTACACTGACATCAGACAAAACACACTTTAAAACAAAAAGTATTACTAGAAATGAACCAGGACTTTTTTTCATGATAATAGGACCAATCCATTAAGAACATAAATAAAAGAGCTGAATCAATTTAAAAAAATGTAACTATTAATATATGTACCCTGAACAGAACCCCAAAATACACAAAGCAACAATTGAGAAAAATGAAGACAGGATAGACAATTCATCAATAATAGCTCAATATGAGACAGAGCCAATATATTATCAACAAGAAACTAGAAGATTTGAGACACAGTATAAACCAACCAGTCCCAACAGATATCTATGGAACACAGCCGTCACATCAGCTTAGTCATGTTCTTCTCAAGAATGCTGCAGAGAATATTGCCCAGGAAAGATCACATGTTAGGCCATTTACAAAAACCTCAATAAATTTAAAAGAATGGGGATAATGCAAGATATGTCCAACAAGAAAGGAATAAAATTAGAAATCAAGAACAGAAGGATATTTGGAAATTTTCCAGATATGTGGAAACTGACCAACAAACTCCTAAATAGTTGCTCAAAGAATAAATCATCAGGGAAATTAGAAAATACCTTATGATTAATGAAAAGGAAACTACAACATACAAACACTTAATAAGCACAATTAAGCTATACTTAAAAGGAAATTTATAGTTCTAAGCACTTTTATTGAAAAAAAAAATCTCAAGCTGACAGATTCACCTTCTGCCTCAATAAGCTACAAAAATAACGGCATACTAAATGTAGGCAAACAGGAAGAAGAAAATAATAAAGACTAAAGTAGAAAAAAGCAAAATAGAAAGTAGAAAAACAAAGAAAATCAACAAAGGAAACATACCAAGACTTAAATGGCTAACATTGGGAGGAAAGAGGAGGTATTTACCTATCTTGAAAAATTAAAAGGACTATAAAAGAATAATTGTTTGCCAACCATCAGTATCCTAGATAAGATGAATATATTCTTAGACAAACCACCAAACTGACTCAAGAATAAATAGAAAACCTGAATAAGACATAGCAAGTAAAGATAATGAATTGTTAATAATAACATCTCACAAAAAAGCTCAAGCCCAGATGTTTCAACAATGAATTCTATTCAACTTTCAAAGAATAACTAACACCAATCCTTCTCAAACTCCTCCATAAAAATAGAGTAGGAAACAGTTCCAAGTCATCCTAAAGGTCCATATTATTCTCTCAGGTGGTAGTATAATTCTCTCAGGGCCTCCTGCTTGAGACACACACACCAGACAATGACACACACACACACACACACACACACACACACACACACACATACACCAGACAATGACATCACAAGAGATGAAAACTACAAACTAATATTGGTTATGAATATAGATGCAAAAACCCTTAACAAAATACTAGCAAAACCAAATCCAGCAATATATTAAACAGATTATACATTATGACCAAGTAGAACATCTGAAAATCAATTAATGCAAAATCAATAGATTAAAAAACAATCACATGATCATCTCAATAGACACAGAAGAAAACTGACAAATTCCAACAGCCTTTCTTTTAAAAACACACAACAAATTATGAATAGAAGGGAATTTCCTTAACATGAAAGACAATCCACAAAAGGCCCACACCCAACATCATACTTAATGGTGAAAGTCTAAATATTGTTGAGATGGTAGTACACCAAAAATGATCTATAGATTCAATACAACTGCTATCTAAAATCTCACTAGCATTTTTGTAGAAATTGACAAGCTTATCCTAAAATTCATATGGCAATACAATGAATTCCAAGTAGCCAAATTATTAAAAAACAAAAGCAAATTTGAAGGGCTCATACTTCTTGATTTCAAAACTTACCACAAATTCACACTAATCAAGACAGTATAGTATCAGCATAAGAATACATATAAAGATCAGTGGTATGGAATTAGGAGTACAGAAAAAAATCCTCCTTTTTAAGGTCAGTTGAGTTTTGATAAGGGTGTAATATTTAATGGGGGAAAATGAGAAAAGATAGGCATTCAATAAATGGTGTGCAAAAGAACAGAGATGGACCCCCTCCTCCATACAATATGCAAAAAATTAATTTAAAAAATCATAGACCTAAATGTAAGAGCTAAAACTATGAAACTACCAGACCAATAAATATTCATGACCTTGATTAGGCAATGACGTCTTTTTTCATTTATTTTACTTTTTAAACTTTTTTATTTGTATGTCTTAACTATACAAAATGGGTTTCATTTTGACACTTTCATACATGCACATAGCATACTTTGATCATATTCACCCACACATGCATACCCCAATTGTCTTTCTTTAGCCAGATTCTTTACACTTTTTTGCTGTGCTGGGTGGGGCACATCATGGCACTTATAAAAGTTCTTACAATATATCAAATATATCATAGTTGAATTCACCACCTCCATCATTCTCCTTTATTTACCCCTTCCCCCCAGCCAGATGTTTTTAAATATGTTTTTTTCCTCCTTTTGGAAATAAGATTTCTTTTTTAAAAAAATTTATTACCATGTTATTGTTGTATTGGGAGTACATTGTGACATTTATAAAAGTTCTTATAATATATCATAGTTGGATTTAGCTCCTCCATCATTCTCCTTTATCCCCTCTCCCTCTATTCCTGGAATAGCTTAAAAGGTCTCATTTTTCCATTTTCACACATGAATACACAATATTCCCACAATATTTATCCTCCTACACCTTTTCCTTATATCCTCTGGATGTTAAAAGCACTACCAGCAAGAGAAAAAAAATGGATAAATTGATCACCATCAAAATTAAAAGCTCTTGTGCTTTAAGGACACCATCAAGAAAGTGAAATGACAACCCAAAGAACAGGAGAAATTTATGAGCAAATCATATATCTGATAAAGGTCTAATATCTAGAGTATATTTTTTAAAACTCAACAATTTTACAACTAAGGAACAAAAAGACAACTCAGTTAAAGAATTGGCAAAGGAGTTGAAGAGCTCTCTCTCCAAAGATGACCGACAGTCAATGGGCACATGAAAACGTGTTCGACATCATTAGTCACCGGCAAATGTGATCAAAAATACAATGAGATACCATTTCACACCCACTAGAATGACTATAATCAAAAAGATGGACAGTGATAAGTATTGCCAAGGATATGGAGAAATTGAAACTCTCACTCACTGATGGTAAAATGTAAAATGGTGCAGTCACTTTGGAAAATGTTTGGCAGTTCCTCAAAAGCTAAACATGTAGTAACCATATATATGATCCATCATTTTCAATCATAAATTAAAAACTGAAGAGATGTGAAAATTTATGTCCATGGAAAAACCTGAACACAAATGTTCATAGTAGGATTTTACTCATCATAGCTAAAAAGTCAGAACAACCCAATTGCTCATTAACTAATAAATGGCTAAACAAAATGTCATACACCCACTCAGTGGAGTATTACTCAGCTATAAAAATAAATGAAGTACTGATATACACTAAAACATGGATAACCATTGGGAATATTAGGCTAAGTTAAAGAAGCTAATCACAAAAGGCTGCATGGTTCCATTTAATGAAATGTCCCATACTGGCAAATCCATAAGGACCAAAAGTAAATTAATGGTTTTCAGGGACTGGGGGTAGAGTATGAGGTCTTTGGGGGGGATAATAAAAATGTTCTAAACTTAGATAATGGAGATTCTGAAACTACAAGAATATACTAAGAACCTCACAATTATACACTTAACACTTTTAAAGGTAAATTTTGTGGTATGTGATTTATATCTCAATAAAACTATTATTTTTTAAATGTTTGGCATAAAGTAGATATTTAATAAATGTTGGCTTGTTTCATTCCTATGGGCCTAAATTCAGATCACAAAGCAAAGGCTATTTTTTCAATTATATTCATTCCCTCAACCTTGGCAGTGGCAGGTAGGACAGACTGAGAGTTGCCAGTGATGGTTACTGGAAACATCTGTCCAGATTAATGAGCAGGGCAGAGGAGCTGTGGTGAAGGATGGGGGATCCAAAGTTAGGGAATAGATGTAAACTCTCAGCAGAGCATATTCTAGAAATTAACTTAGGCAGTGGGTAGAGAACAAAAGTTGAGACAAGAGAACAGTGGCCTATAATCTGGAAGCACCTTAATTCAATTCTCGGCTTCCTCTCTCTGTCTCGGAGTTTCTCCAGGCTGCCAGCTTGATTTCTTCCAGAGCTGGAGCAGGTGTTCTACTGCTTGTTGCCATTTTCATGCCATCACTCAGGGTTCTCTAGAGGAACAGGACCAATATAATGTATATATAATTACATCAGGCAATTTATTAAATGTGCTTACCTTATCAGACGCTGGGCAGTCCCACAATAGCCATCTGCAGGCTGCAGAGCTGGGGAAGACTGGCTGCTCAGTCCAAGAAGCTGGAAATGAAAGAAAAGACAGACCAAGGATGCACACCCCCCCCCCCCAGTCCAAAGATGCAGACTTGAAACTCTCTGGAGAATTGCTGGTGTGTTCTCCATATTCATAAGCTGAAGAAGCTGGAGTCTGATCTCCACAACTGATGGCAACCACGAAAAACATACCCATCCAAGAAGAATGAGCCTGCATTCACACGGGCTTCCTCCTTCTGCTTTTTGTTCCTTCTGGGCTTCCAGACTCTTGGGAGGGGCTGCCCATATTTAGCACATATGTTCCCCTCTCAGTTTGCTGACTCACATGGCAATCATCTCTGGAAACACCCACACAGACCCAACCAATATGTGCTTGCTGACTTTGTAGGCCTCTCCTAATCCAGTAACGTTGACAACCAACCTTCACCATCTGTATTTTAGATAAATAATTACATTACTGAGAGTGGCCAGGAAGAATAGCAAACGAGAGTCAAAATTCTAAAACACCCTAAATATAAGTGAAAAGTCTTTCGAAATTTATTGTGCCATATTAACCAAAGGTGAATCAGGTATAACTATATTAATAGTCTGTATAAGTTTTGATCGAATCTTTTGTACAGATAAAGAATTTATTCATTGAATCAATAGCATTAAATTCTTATTGGAGCAGAGCTATAAGAGATATTAAGAACTGACTATTTACTGGATGCTGTGTTAAGCCCTTTTGCAAATGAGGTCCAGAAAGACAAAACCAAAGAGGGAGCCTAATCTTCTGGTGAGACAACGGTGACCTTTGAAGAGGTGAAGCCCAGTTGGCAGGGTTAAAGAGTGAGTTATAATTTCACTTATAATTAGCAGTGAAAGAGTTAAAGTAATGTATGTGAGCTCTTTTTACAATTTTAGCTCCAAAGGGAAGGACAGATGAAAGGTTGCAGAAGTGGCAGGGTAAAAATTAATAGTAATTTACTCATCTGGTAATACATTATGAGTCCAATGTGGACACTTTAAAAGAACAGAGACATATAAAGAAAAAAATACAATGGCTTCTGATTTTTAAATTAAAATAAATAAATTAAAATCCACATCTTTTGCATAACTTTGTATCACAGAAACCTGGATGCTAAATTTTTTTAAGCTATGCAATTTACTGTATAATTTAGATTTCTAACTAATAAAAGTCTGTTTGTACTAAGGGTTAAAAAAAAGAAATCAACGTGATTTCTTTAGTGGAAGATGTTTCTTTAAAAGAGAATTGTAGGAGGGGCTGAAGCCATCTGATCCTGCTCTGAGGTCCTTTTCCTTATTAAGAATAAGAAACTTTTGTTGACAAAAGTAGATCTAAGAACAAAATGAAAGCACGGTGACATAGTCATTACAGTAATTTTGATGCCATCTTAAATACTTTATTTTACAAAGGAGATGGAGTACAAATAAAATAAATTATAATAACCGTAGTGTTTCATGCAGCTCACACAATTAGAGTTGAGGAAATTCAGTGGGATCTTCAAATGGCTATGTTCTTATTACATGGGGGCATCCAGAGATATGCATGCATTCTGTATCAATGCCTTCATTTATTTTTGAAAATGGACCTACTATGTGCAAAATTTCATAGAGCTGGTGGTAGATACAAAGATATGAGGTCTCAAGACAGGTAGAGTCCATTTGTAGAAGGTAAACAAAGCACTACTAAATTGTGTCTTTCAATTTCGAAATTTTGCGGAAAACTAAACCAGCTAAGTAGAAGATTAGACACTTATAATTAGGCAAAACATTGCTGGTACTGTCAAATTCTATATATTGTCAATTTCAAGGTCTCTATTTTCAAATTTATTTTTGGGTAATACAAAAAGGATGCATATGGTTAAAAAATGTTCAAATGATACAAAAGAGCATTTGCTTCAAAGTATCATGTATTTGCATTTCTTACATCTAAGAGAATCCCTTATTTTCAAAGAACTGGTTTTAACATCACTGGCTCATTATTTCATTTTCTTCTCCACTTGACCTCTATCCCCATGGCATGCAAATTAAGCATGGTAGGTATAGTCTAAGAAGCATAATTCTTGGCCAGGTGTCATTTCCTGTTCTCTTTATGGAATTTCTGCAATATTTTTTCCTATGATATAAGCTAGCTTTCTTTTTCCCAATATCTTATTTTTCTTATCCTTTGCTTTAACCACATAACCCAATAGGAATCTAAAAATCCTTATTTCAACAGTTTCTCAGCCAGTGCCAAATTCCTCCCAGGCCCACCACTTAACACTATCCAGGATACTAATCTATCAAAGAGGAATGGAGTTCATCTTCCTTTCTATGTGGGAGAGCAACTTAAAAAAAAATTCCTCATTTAAGATCTTTATAACATAGCTTTGTTATTTTGACATGAATTCCCTAGATGTCAGACTCACCCATATTCAAATTTAAGGGCAAAGCTCTCAAAAGACAAATGTAAATTACTTTTGAATTACTGAACCCCTGCTTCTTCCAATACAGACAATTGCATTGACATATTCTGCACAGTGAAAACGGATACAAATTTTAGCTAGCAATTAACTTTTTATACAACTTTGAGATATTGTAGCCCAAAGAGATAGGATACAGACTTGTTAATAATTCTTTTTAAATGTTACATTTAAAATAACTTTAAAGTTGGATCATAGTGAGTGATTCTTGAAAAAAAAATCCCCAGCTAATTTTAATGCCCTGGCTTAAATAATGCTGAAACACAATGGCTTCATCTTGGAAATTTGACAACCTAATTGATATTAATTAAAGCAACTCGAGCAATTTTCCTACAGCTCTAAAACAAAATGGAATTTGAAACTCAGTAACAAATTAAAATGTCTGTCACAAAATTAGATAATTAGAAGATTTTAAAAGAAGCACACATGTAATACAGCAGAGAGTAGGTAGTTCTACAAGGTATTATATGGAATATAGTTTCTGTGAATGTTTAAAAAGACATTATACCTGACTGTGTTTAGTAGGACTGAGGCTTATAGCAACTTGGTCCAGGTGTATATTGGGATCAGGGAGGGACAGCAAGAGAAATTGATCCAATTATAGGGTTGTATCACTAGCAAGCTAGTGTTCAAATGGTAGATTCACCACCAATTCAGATTGGCATTGAAATTTGGTCTATTGCAGTGGGCAAGGGTAGACAAAGTACAAAATATGAAGTCAGAAGAGGCAGCAGTTTGGGGTTTTAGGAGCAGACTCCTCACAGAGGTTTGGGTATATGGAGCACAGGGTTTGCATCCCATTCATGTGGGTCCCCTGCTCCAATCCCAGGGGGATGGGGGTGGAATTCTGAACAGTGAACTGAGGCAGAAATCCAATCACAGAGAGATGAGAAAGTGGCTTCAGGATGCCTGAAAAAGCAGGGATTGCCTCTAATCCCAGCTATTTAGGAGATAGAAGAATCTCAGTCCAAGGCTCTGCCTTGGCAAAAAGCAGATGACACTATCTGAAAAATAACTAAAGCAAAAAGGGCTGGAGGCATGGCTTATGTGGTATACCACCTGCATAGTGAGCACAAGGCCCTGAGTTAAAACACAGACGTGAAAAAAAAAAAAAAAAGCCAGGGATCTCCTCAGACACACAAAATCCAGGCTTAAAGCAGTAAAATTAATCCCACACTCCAATAACTTTGTCTTGAATCTGATAAAACACTTTCTGCTTAGATACAAAGACAAAAAGTGATGGTGGCAAGATGTACAGGAACCTGGGGAGGCTGAATGTCAGCTTGCAGTGCCAGCACCTGAAGGCAGAAACCAGTAAGCAGCCTAGTCTTCAAGAAGTTATTCATGAAATAGAAAACATAGAGCACCCCACATGGAATGGTTTCTTCGCAGACACTAGCTAAGCTAGTACACCTAGTTAGAACAACACAGTGGTGCCTCCTGAAGGATACTTGATGAGTTAATGTTTTTAAATCCAGTTATGAGGCTATTAGGAATAGCTACATTTTCTTAGCACCTTAGTGGACCAAGCATTCATCATAAATTCTCTATAATGCTCTCAACGTCCCTTAGAAAATGGTAACGTTTACGACTATTTTGGATATAAGGAAACTAAGAGTAATGGTCCCCAGTCACTCAGGTAATAGGATACAGAATTGTATGTGGTCCCAGATACTGTACATGTTCAAATAAAACAGATAAGAACCAGTGGAGGGAAAAGGAGAATGTTTGTCCCTGACACAGGATAGGGAAGAAAGGAAAAAAGCAGAGTCAGCAACAATCCAAATGGACAAGCAGACTTTTGTTAGGGTAGATTTCAGGTCCTAGAAAACACTGGTGAAAATAAAACATCTTCTCATCACTCCATTCCACCAGCTTCCCTTCTTCTTAACTCCAGTCATATGTAGCACTGGTGAATGGAATTCTACCATGCTTGTGTTAGTAACAGCTCTAGGGATAGAGATGAGACACAAGCCAGGTGCCAATTGCACAAGTAGAATGAGCAGTGTCCACACAGAACAACTCTCAAGTGAAAATTTAGTAGTTCACAAAACCAACAAGTTTCATAAGTCACTAGAAGGATTCATAGAATTTGCTGAAAGTTGTTATATACACAGTTACTGTTTATTACAGGGATTAAGATCAATCAACATTATGTTATAAAACAACGTATACAATTTCTAATAGTCAATTAAAAATATCAATAAATATAATAAATGAAAAAAAGAAGTTGTCTCATGATCAACTGCTTATTAAGTAACTGGTTGATCTCTTCAAGGTCGTATAAATGATCCTCTCAAATATCTAAAGCAAAAACAAACATTGTGGGCTCGGCGTGGTCGTGTATAATCCCAGCACTCAGGAGACTGTGACAGGACAATCAAGATTTCTAGGCCTGCATGGGCTACATAGCAAGATCTTGTCTTAAGGAAAAACAAACAAAACAAAAACAAGCATATGGGCTTCTCAGTTCCATACAACTCTATGAAGAGAGGCCACTCACATCCCTTTTTGGAGAGGATGTGGTGTCTCTCTCCACACATTCCAGCTCCACATGATTTCTTAGGCCTTCACTGGTCAGATTTAAGACTGACTTAACAGTCTTGCATTTCAGTGCTGTATTACAGAGAAAATTTTTGTCAGAGAAAATTTTTTTCTCAGGGCTGGTATGTTATTTTCAGAAGTCACTTTCTTTTCATTGGGTTACACAAAAAAGTGAAAAATCAAGGTATTTTAACCACTAACATTGATCTAACGGTAGTTTTCTTTACACTTTTCACATAAAATCATTTCCATTCCCCAGAAATCATGTACTCTTTTAAACTGAAGAATAAGTTTTGGTTTTGTTCCAGAAGTTTTGCAACATTCTCTTATCAAATATTCTAAAAATTCCAACCTGATCTTCATACTGTGGCAGTTCCAAGGTGAGACAAACTGGGAAGAAAATGGCTTTGTAATGAGTAACTAAATCACAGATAGGTCATAACCTATTCATGACAAGGGATGGAATGAGGAAATTCAAGAAAATAGAAAGAAGCAGAAAAGCTCAGAGGACAATGAGTGAACTAGTTTATCTGGAGGGCTTGGAGAATGAGGTGTAAGAATTAAAACTGGAAAGGAAATATGAATAATTTGTAGCCAAGCTAAGAATTAGGATATTATTCTGGATTTAAAAGGAAGACCTGACAGTGTTAAGAAGTGAATCAATGAAAGCTTTATTTTAAGATGGTGTGGAAAGGCAAAACACAGAACTATTAGGAGAACTAGTGGTAGTGAAGAAATTTCAAAGTTGTCCAAGCATGAGAGCAAGTGTCACGTTGATGGAAGCTAAAACAGAAAGAATGGATACATGGGAAATCCCTTTCGAAACTGGGTGGATCTTTGAAATGGTAAACAGAATAATCACATGACTCAGCAATTCCACTTGTGGGTATATACCCACAAGAACTCAAAATAGATATTCAAACAAAAACTTGGACACACATGATCATGGCAGTACTTTTCAGAACAGCCAAATATCTATGGATCAACTGATGGAAGCAGAAACAAAATGTGGTACAATAGAATATTACTCAACTATAAAAAGAAATGCAGTACTGGTAAAGGCTAAAATGTGGCTGAGCCTTAAAGATGCTATGCTAAGTGAAATAAGATGAACATCAAAGAACAGATATTGTATGGTTTCATTTTTTTGAAATATCTATGATAAGCAAATTCATAGAGATAGAAAGAAAATTACTGATTGCCAAAGAAGACGGAAAGAAGGTGCTGGGAAGAAATTTCTTATTAATGGGGCATGGAGTTGCTTCTTGGGGTGATGAGAATTATGGAAGTAGACAGGAGAGATGATTGCACACCACTGTGAATGCACTTAATACTACTGAGTTGAACACTTCAAAATTGTAAGTTTTTAAGTGTTTAGGTCTTCCCAAAAGTCTTATGTTGAAACCTAATTCCCATTGTGGTGGGGCTATCACACCTTGGGAGGTGATTAAGTCAGGAAAGTTCTGTTCTCCTGAATGGGATTAGTATAACTACAAAAGAAGCCTGAGAGAATGCGTTCACCCCTCCTACATGCAAGAATACATATAATGTACCATCCAGGAAGCAGAGTCTTCACCATACACTGAATCTGCTCAGACCTTGACCTTAGACTTTCCAGAATCCTTAGCTGTGAGCAATAAGTTTCAATTATTTATAAACCATTCAGTCTAAGATATTTTGTGATAGGATCTGAATGGAATTACCATAAAACAAAACAAAAAATGCAAGGCTAACTGCTAACTGATTGAAAATGTCAGGCAGAAGAAGAAACCAGAGAATAAACCAGAGGACTTACAGAGCCTGGCATATAGGGTCTCCCTTCATGGCAAGAGGGGAGGTCATGGGAGCCAATGTCAGGTTTTCTCTTGCTGGCTTGTTTAACATGGGTGGTTAGTTCTTGTACCCAATAGTACACAACAAAGATGAAGCTGATCCTATTGATAATCATGGAGGGCAAGACTTTGACTGCTTTAGACATTGCCTTGGCCACTGTAAAAACATACCACACACAAGCTCTACATGGAAGGACTTTTCACCCCAGCTGCTAGAAGTGCTGTCAGCCTTCTGGGTTCTACCTCAGCTATGGATAATGCCTTGTCTAAGGTGATGCCCTTTCCAGAGTATCCCATGACCAGTGACTCACTAATAGGGGAGTATAAGGCTCTGCTATAGGGTCCAACACAGGAAAGCTATGATGGACTATGTTAGCGCCAGAGCTTCCCAATAGGTTCAGTCAAGGCTATCATTTGGACCTATATCACAGTTCAGCTTCCCCCTGCCCAATCCTTTGTCCTTCCCCTCCCTTCACAGGTGTGGGCCAAAATGACAATCCCTAATAAGCATCTTACACTGTAAACTCCAATTCATTCTGCTCCTGAGAAAGCTCCCCCTGTAAGGGTTGGTACCAGGAGTATTTAGGAAAATAGGTAGGATGGGGGTTTTGGAGCTGGATCTTTCATCACACCTTTGGTAAAATGGATGCCACACTTGGTAAATGAAGCACTGACAGCCTCTGGTAGCAGGTAGCTTTGCAGTTGTTCAAACTCCTGATAGAAGCAAACTGAGATGGCGTACCAGTGAAAGAAATACCATAGCTGGTTTGATGTATTACACAATTGAGAAATAAGGATGCAAGGACAATGTGCTTTCTATGGCAAATGCTAACCTGGATTGCTGCTCTAGAGAAGAAATGATAACAAAAGGCTGAGAGCAATTAACAGGCAATTGAAAGTCAAGTGGAAAACCAGAGGCCTCTTTAGTAGCATATAAAGTGGTTCTCATTTCCACAGCAGGTGGGTAAAGAAGACATAGAACCAGGCCCAGAACGTATTGTCAGACTAAGTGCTCTCCAAAATGGTTCAACTCCCAACAAGGCAATTGTGCTATACTAAGGTCAAGTTCTTATTTGAGGAAGAATTAGACCTTGACACTTGGAAGAGGGATATTTGGGTTGATACCCCTAAAAAATCTTGAATTTTCAGATTTCCCTGAAATCTGTGAGCAGAAGTAGCCAAACTCTCCATACTCAGAGCTATCACTTCCCTCTTGCTTTAAAAAATGCAAGCCGGGGGCTTGGCTCAACTGGTAGAGCAGCCGACTAGCAAGTGCCAGGCCCTGAGTTCAAACCCCAGAACCAAAGAGAGAGAGAGAGAGAGAATACAGATTTCTCTTCCCTTTAAGACAGCATGTGCCCCACCTCCCACTTTCTGGAATCAGTGAGGTGGGTAATTTGGGGAAGATTCTGATAGGAGCCAGCTTGGGACATGTTGGGCTCAACAGGGAGGAAAATAATGCAGGACCCAGTCAGCATGTACTGTAAAGAGTAAGGGAAGTATGCCCAGGACTAATTCTGGAAAATTTGAGTAAAATATTGGGACAAAAAACTGAAAAGGGGTAATATTAACTACAGAGATATGGGAATTGAACAAATTTTTTTGGTGGCACTGGGGTTTGAACTCAGGGCCTCATGCTTGCTATGCAGTCACTCTTACTGCTTGAACTACTCTGCCAACATTATTCTGTGGTGGTTTTCTTTTCAAGATAGGGTCTTGAGAACTATTTGCCAGGGCTGGCTTCAAACCATGGTTCTCCTGATCTCTGCCTCCTGAGTAGTTAGGATTACAGAAGTGAGATACCAGCAACTGGCCTGAGCCAGTTTTTTTGTTTGTTTGTTTGCTTGCTTGCTTGTTTGTTTTGGGCTTTTTTATTTGTTTGGCCTGTTGTTTAGTTGGTTGGGTTCTTTTGTTTTGTTTTGATCTTGGACCCAAAAGATAACAGCTTCTTCAAAGGAAGAGCTCTACAACAGCAGACTAAATTGTACATCTATCCTCAATAAGACCTATAGCTATCTACTCAGCTCCATGTATACCAAGAAAGTACTATGCAAACATTTCAAGGACTGTTGGATATCACTTTAACAACAATACAATATCCTGGAGAACAGTGCCTCTTTCTCACTTGGGAGCCATGTCCAAGAATAGCAGAGGAGCTAGCTGAGGATGAGAAACCTCTGTAGTGGACAGTGGAGGAGGGAGACAATGACTATCAGTGTGGCCCTGTGACTAGCTGAAGTCACAAGGGCAGTAGTTCATCTCACTAACATTCCTTTTCTAAGTTTTCCAAAGTAGGAAGGGCCATAAGAATCCTAGAGGAGCTTCTCTATGGACATATTTTAAGAAGTAGATCTGAGTAGCGCAAAAAGTGGTTAGTGATGGAAGCAATTTTGCGATGTCCAGTTCCCCTTTCATGGAAGTATTTTTTGTCCTATTGATAGCTTTTAAAGTTGTTTTGTTTTAGTTGGTTGGTTGCCCAACTAAACTAAATGGACAAAGGGAACCAATGGAAACATGAAAGCTCATCCTATCTGCTGTGCCATGAGTTTAAAAAGTCCTTCAGCTGGTAGAGTAGCTAGCTCAGGTGGTAGAGCATCCAACTAGCAAATTTGAAGCCCTGAGTTCAAGCCCTAGTACCACCAAATAAATAAAGACCTTTGTCTACTAAGATGGCAGAGTAGGAGATACTAGCTTTCATCATCCTCCAACAGAAAACAAATAAAAACAACTATTCACAAATCAAAATAGCCCAGAGATGACTCAAGGGCTCATTGAAGAATCTGCAGAAACATAATGGTGGGGGGGAGGGTGGAATATCTACATAGAAAGTGTTGATTGTGAGAATGGCATTCCTGAGATGGCAGGAAATGGTTAGGAGCAAAGGAGAAAGATAGAGACTATTGCTATTAGTTATTTGGTGGAAACGACCATGGTACCAGTGGCTGCTCCACAGAGAGCACTGGTATTTATTACTGCTGAGGTAACCAATACCCATCGGCACCAGAGAACCCCAAGAAGGGGAAGCAGCTGTACAACCTACAAGAAGCAGTTATTGCTGAACCACTTTGGAATAGAAGCTGTCACCTCTCCCAACCCCACATGTGCCCTAATCCTGGTGCCTTGGCAGCTCCATAAGTGACCATGTTCCAGACCCAGGCTCTGTGACTGCAGGGCCCATCCACATCTCAGATATCATATACATTGCCTTAGCAAGCTCGTTACACTCCGGGACCAAGAGCCATGCCTTCACTGTGCATGTGCCCCCACCTGGCACTGGCTCAGCTGCCATAGACACCTACACCATGCCCCAATCCTGGAGCCACTATGTGTTAGTCAGTCACTTTTTGTCATTGTGACAAAGTACCTGAGATAAACAAGAGAAGAAGGATTTATTTGGGCTTGCAGTTTCAGAGGTTTCAGTCCTTCATCAGCTGACCCCATTGCTCTTAGGCCTGAAGCAAGGCAGAAACACATGGCAGAAGAGCATAGTGGAGCAAAGTGCTCACTCTATGGTGACCAGGAAGCAAAGAGAAAGAATGGAGAAGGGAGCAGGGACAAGATGTATTTTTCAAAAACACACTCAGTGATCTACTTCCTCCAACTAGGCCTTACCTCCTAGTTCCACCACCTCCCAGTAATGCCATCAAATTATGAATCCATTCATGCATTAATCTATTAATTAGGTCAGAGCCCTCATAATCCAATCACTTTCCAAAAGCCCCACATCTGAACATTGCATTGTGGACCAAACCTTCAACACGAGCATTCAGAGGGATACTTCAAGTCCAAACCACAACACACTATAATCCTGAGCATGTATGTGTTCTCATTCTCAGCTTCCCAGCTTCTTCACAAGTACTTGCACCTCACATTCTGTTATCAACATGGGAGCAGGGTGCTACGCCCCAGGTATCAATGCCATTACCACCCAGGTCCCAGAGTTGTGGCTCCTCTATGCACACTCAGGCTTCCAGTGGCCTCAGCTCTATGGCCCACATCATGTGGGCACTTTATCAGATACCAGTTTCACTGCCTTTGCAAGGAAGTCCACAAGCCAGCCAAGTACCAAGAAGAATCTCACCATTCACAACTTCCACTGCAGGAGTGTTTCAGCTGTCCATCGCTGTGACAAAATGCCTGAGCTAATCAATTATAAGGAGGAAATATTTATTTTGACTCATGGTTTCAGAGGTTTAAGTCCATGGTTATTTAGCCCCTTGCCTTGAGCCTATATTGAGGCCGAACATCATGATAGGGAGCAATCAATGGAACAAAGCTGCTCACTTCATGGTGAATTGGAAGCAAAGAGAGGGAGGAGGGGCCAGCATTCCAATGTCCCCTTCAAGGGCACACCCTCACTGACCTGACTTCCTTCCACTAACCCCTACCTCTTAAAGGTCCTACCACACCCCAATAGCACCAATGGCTGGCAAACAAGCCCTCAACACATGGCCTTTGGGGGACATTTAAGATCCAAACCATATAGGAAGAAAAGAGAACAGGAATATCTTAGCAACCATCACCACTTTTAAGATCCCAGTGTTAGAAACTGAGGATTCCACCATCTTTTTCAATACCAATCTCTGAAGACAAAGCCATGTGGAGACTACAAAAATGCATGCTCACAGGTATCAGAATTGCTGCACCCTATCCAGAAAATGCTATTGCACAGCCCCCCGTTTACACTCACGTAGGAAGGCCTTTCCACAGTTAAACTAACTCATAAGGCATACAAGAAGTGACTGCATCACCAAATGCACAGATAACAATGCATATCAATTTTTAAAAACCATGAAAAACCAAGAATATGTAACACCATCAAAAGAACACAATAATCTCTCAGAACCTGAGTCCCCAAAATGGAGATATATATATTGCCTAACAAAGATTTTAAAATAACTGTTTTAAGGAAGTTTATGAACATCAAGAAAATGCACATAAATAATTTCATACAACCAAGAAACAACATGTGACCCAAATGAGAAATTTAACACAGAGATTGAGTTCTTCTGGGGCTGAAAATACAATGAATGAAATGAAAAAAGTAACAGAGAACATCAATGGCAGAATTAATCAAAGCAGAAGAATCTATGAACTCAAAGATGGATTCTTTGTAAAATATCACAGGAGGAAAAAAAGAATGAAAACAAATGAAAAACACATAATTCATGGGATAGCATCAAAAAAGCAAATATTTGAAATATAAATTAAAGAAGTAGAAGAAAGAGAGGAGTACAATGCTCTTAAAAGAAATAATAGTAGAAAACATTCCAAATTTGAGAAAAAATATAAACAATTATATTTATAAGAAGATCAAAGTTCTCTATGAAGGTTACTCTTGACTATCAACTTGATTAGACTGAGAGATGTCTAGGGGGTTAGTAAAGCATGTGCTGTGAGGGCATTTCTGCAGATGTTTGGCACGTAGGGTAGCAACTGAGAGAAAAAGCCCTGCTCTGAATGTGGGCAGCACAATCCAATAGACTGGGGGCCAGAATGAATTGAAAGTGGAAAAAGAGAAAGCCAGCATGCAAGTGCCATTCTTCTTGAGCAAGAGTGTCTATTGATGCTGCCTTCACATGTGACATCGGACCCCAGCTTCTTTAGCCTTTCAGCATGGACGCACACTGATGACTCTCCAAGGAGCTTCCAGTCTTCAGTCTTGAGCTGGGGCTACATCATTGGTCCCCATTATTCTGAGGTTTCCAGCTTCTTGGGTTGAGCAGCTACTGGGTTCTCTGCCTCTCCAATGTGCAGACAAGCTGTTGGTGGACAACTCAGCCTCCAATTGTGTGAGCCATTCATAATCATATGCAATCTGTAATGTTATATGTATTACATAATACGTTATAGAAACATATATTGAATGAAATAAATTATATGTATTGTGAGTGTAAGTGAATTACATATTACATTAGTATTATATTACTTATACTATACTATATTATATTAATCATATTATATCATATGAATTTATTATATTATATTACATTGGTTTGTGTTTCTAAAGTACTCTGATTAGTATAGTCTGCAATTAGAATCAATCCAAACAAGACCACACCAAGATGTTACAAATAAAACTGCCAAAAATAAAAGATAAAGAGAAGAAAATGCAAGAGAAAATAAGCAAACCATATATAAAGGAGTTATAAGAGTGGCAGTGGATTTCTCAGCAGAAACTTTACAAACTAGTAGAGAGATGGGTGATATATTCAAAGAATTGAAGGAAAAAAAATCTTCCAGAATCCAGAATACTTAACCTGGCAAAAATATTCTTCAGAACAGAAGGAGATATAAAGACTTTCCCAGACACACAAAACCCAAAAGGAGTTGGTTGCATGGTGGCCTGCTTTCAAGAAATGCTAAAAAAATAAAAATAAAAAGAGTTCATGAAACTGAAGGAAAAGGCTGCTCATGAGTATCATAAAAACATGAAAATATAGAACTCACTGGTAAAAGTAAGCACACAGTCAAATTCAGAATATTCTAATACTGTAATGATAGTATTAAAATTCTTAATCTTTAGTGTGAAGGCTAAAATAAGACAAACTATTAAAAATAATAAAAGCTGCAGTAATTTATTAATTTGTTAATGGAAATATGATATAAAAAGTTGGCCAGGCATAGTGGCCCATGCTTGTAATTCCAGCACTTAGGAGGCAGAGGACTCAGGAGGATGCAAAGTTCAGCATGGACTACATAGCAAGAACCTGCTCTCAAAAATAAATGCAAATTGTGATGTGAAAAGCATAAAATAAGGAAGAGTGGAATAACCAAAGTTACACTGCTATCAGCTCTAAGTAGCCAACTATAACTAGCACAGCCAACTTATAACTGAAAGATGTTTTACAAAAGTCTCATCATAGGCACAAAGCAAAAATCAATAGTTGATACATAAAAGATAAAGATAAGGGATCAAATCATACCATAGAGAAAACTTCTAATCACAAAGGAAGACAGTAAACAATGAACAAAGCATCCACAAAACAGAAAACAATGAATAAAATGACAGTAGTGAGTCTTTACTTACCAATAATTATTTTGAATGCAACTGGACCAAAATTTCAGATCAAACAACACAGTGGTTGAATAGATTTTTTAAAATAAAGACTCAACTATATTCTGCCTACAAGAGACTCACTTCATCATTAAGGATACACTTAGGTTGAAAGTGAAAGGAGGGTGTATTAGAGTTCTCCAGAGAGACAACTAATAGAATGTATTTAGATGGATGAATAGATAGATAATAGATAGCTAGATGGATAGATAGATAGATAGACAGATAGGATTTATTAATTAGGGTGAAGGGTTCATATGCTTATGGGGGCTGAGGAATCCCATGACAGGCTGCCTGCAGGCTGGTGACACAGGGATGCTGGTAGCATGATTCAGTCTAAGTCCAAATCCCACATCCAGGGAAGCTGATGAAGTAACTCTCAGTCTGTGGCTAAAGCCCTGACAACCTGGGGACCATTGATGCAAATCCTAGACTATGAGGTTGAAGAGCCTGAAGTTTTATGTCCAAGGGTAGAAGAAGAAGGATGTCACAGCTCCAGATAAGGGGGTCAGTCTTTCTGCAGTATTTTTGTTTTATCCAGGTCCTCACCCAATAGAATATTAGCTTCCCATATTGAGGGCTCACATGCCAATCTTTTTCAGAAACACCCTCACAGAACTCAGAAATAATGCTTTATCAGCTACCTAAGTATCTCTTAATCTAGTCAAGCTGACACCTAAAATTAACCACCCAATATAGAAAAAGATATTTCATACAAATGGAAACCAAAATAGAGCAGGGGTAACTATACTTATGTCACATAAAATATAGTTTAAATCAAAAACTGCAAATGAGATAAGAACATCATTATATAATGATAAAGGTATCAATCATCAAGACTATATGATAATTACAGTCACCTAAAATTGGATCATCTAAATAAATATATGAAGCAAACATTAATAGATCTGAAGAGAGATATACTGCAATGCAATAATACTAGGTGGCTTCAACACCAATTTTCAATAATCTATATAGATTATTCAGACAGAAAATCAATAAGGGCACACTAGAGTTAATTACACATTAGACCAATGGATCTAAGAGACATACTCAGAACTTTTCCACCCAATAGCAGCAGAATACACATTCTTCTCAAGTGCACCTAGAACATTCTCCAGGATAGATCATAAGTTATGCCACAAAATAAGTCTCAACAATTTTAAGAAGATTGAAATCATAGCAAGTATCATCTTTGACAATAATAGTATGAAACAAGAAATTAGTAATAGAATTAACCAGATAAGTCACAAAGATGTGACAATTAAACAATATGTTCATAAACAGCCAATGTGTCAAAGAAGAAATTAAAAGGGAAATTCTAAAATACCTTCAGACAAGCAAAACTACAAAAACAGCATGCCAAAACTTACATATGGCAACAATAGCAGTTTTGAGAAGGAAGTTTATAATGATAAATGCCTACAAAAAAGATAAAAGAATTCAAAATAAACAGCCTAATGTTACTCCTCAAGTAACATAAAAAAGAAGAGCAAAGTCTTATAGAAAGTGGAGAGATCGCCCATGCTCATGGATTGGTAGAATCAACATAGTAAAAATGTCTCTACTCCCAAAAGTAATCTACATGTTTAATGCAATTCCCATCAAAATTCCAATGACATTCATTAAAGAGATTGAAAAATCTACTGTTAAATTTATACGGAAACACAAGAGGCCACGAATATCCAAGGCAATACTCAGTCAAAAGAACAATGCAGGAGGTATCACAATACCTGACTTCAAACTATATTACAAAGCAATAACAATAAAAACAGCATGGTACTGGCACAAAAACAGACATGAAGACCAGTGGAACAGAATAGAGGACCCAGATATGAAGCCACACAACTATAAGCAACTTGTCTTTGACAAAGGAACTAAAAATATACGATGGAGAAATAGCAGCCTCTTCAACAAAAACTGCTGGGAAAACTGGTTAGCAGTCTGCAAAAAACTGAAACTAGATCCATGTATATCACCCTATACCAAGATTAACTCAAAATGGATCAAGGATCTTAATATCAGACCCCAAACTCTTAAGTTGATACAAGAAAGAGTAGGTAATACTCTGGAGTTAGTAGGTATAGGTAAGAACTTTCTCAATGAAACCCCAGCAGCACAGCAACTAAGAGATAGCATAGATAAATGGGACCTCATAAAACTAAAAAGCTTCTGTTCATGAAAAGAAATGGTCTCTAAACTGAAGAGAACACCCACAGAGTGGGAGAAAATATTTGCCAACTACACATCAAAGGACTGATAACCAGAATATACAGGGAACTTAAAAAACTAAATTCTCCCAAAACTAATGAACCAATAAAGAAATGGGCACGTGACCTAAACAGAACTTTCTCAAAAGAAGAAATTCAAATGGCCAGAAAACACATGAAAAAATGCTCACCATCTCTAGCACTAAAGGAAATGCAAATTAAAACCACGCTAAGATTCCACCTCACCCTTGTTAGAATAGCCATCATCAGCAACACCACCAACAACAGGTGTTGCAAGGATGCGGGGGAAAAAGGAACCCTCTTACACTGTTGGTGGGAATGTAGACTAGTACAACCACTCTGGAAAAAAATTTGGAGGCTACTTAAAAAGCTGGACATCGATCTACCATTTGAACCAGCAATACCACTCTTGGGGATATACCCAAAAGACTGTTACTCCAGAGGCACCTGCACATCCATGTTTATTGCGGCACTATTCACAATAGCCAAGTTATGGAAACAGCCAAGATGCCCCAGCACTGACAAGAAAATGTGGTATCTATACACAATGGAATTTTATGCAGCCATGAAGAAGAACGAAATGTTATCATTCGCTGGTATATGGATGGAATTGGAGAACATCATTCTGAGTGAGGTTAGCCTGCCCAAAAGACCAAAAATCGTATGTTCTCCCTCATATGTGGACATTAGATCAAGGGCAAACACAACAATGGGATTGGACTATGAGCACATGATAAAAGCGAGAGCACACAAGGAAGGGGTGAGGATAGGTAAGACACCTAAAAAACTAGCTAGCATTTGTTGTCCTTAACGCAGAGAAACTAAAGCAGATACCTTAAAGCAACTGAGGCCAATAGGAAAAGGGGAACAAGTACTAGAGAAAAGGTTAGATCAAAAAGAATTAACCTAGAAGGTAACACCCACGCACAGGAAATCAATGTGAGTCAATGCCCTGTATAGCTATCCTTATCTCAACCAGCAAAAACCCTTGTTCCTTCCTATTATTGCTTATACTCTCTCTACAACAAAATTAGAAATAAGGGCAAAATAGTTTCTGCTGGGTATTGAGGGGTGGGGGAGAGGAAGGGGGCGGAGTGGGTGGTAAGGGAGCGGGTGGGGGCAGGGGGGAGAAATGAACCAAGCCTAGTATGCACATATGAATAATAAAAGAAAAATAAAAAAAAAAAAGAAGAACAAAGTCTAAAGTTAATAGAAAGAAGAAAATAAAGGATAGAGCATTAATAAATGAAATTAATTGATGCAGACTTTAAAAAATAAAATTGGGGAGGAAACATAGCCACTCTGCTCCATACAATGAAGAAAATGTTGACTGTTGTCCGGTTTTAGGAGATTATTTGTTTGTTTGGGACATTTTTATTGTCTCTTTCTTGCTTTTTCTCCCTTCCTTTTTCTTTTTTTTTCTTTTTTTGGTGATACTGGGATTTGAATTCAAGGCCTTACACTTGCTAAGCAGACACTCTACCACTTGATCCACTTTCCCAGGCCTTTTTGCTTTAGTTATTTTTCAAATAGGGTCCTTCATTTTTGCCAGGCGCGCCTGGACCATGATCCTATTTACACTTCCCACTGTGGCTGGTATCATAGTCATGCGCCACCACACTCATCTTATTGGTTAAAATGAGGTTTTTCTTTTTGCTTGTGCTATTCTTGAACTATGATCATCCTGATCTCCACCTCCTGAATAGCTTGGATTACAGGTGTGAGCCACCATGCCCAGTTAACACCCACCTTTTGCTATTCAATTTTTAGTCATCTGTTCTTCTTCCCCTTCCTATTTCCCTGTCCCATTTGTACTTTCTTTCTTTCCACAATTGAACTACTTCTTTCTTATTTTTTTTATCTTTTTATTTCCCTTTCTATAATCCTTCCTTGTTATTGTCATTTTTGGCAGGTTGTTAAGACTGACAGATTGCTTTTTTTTTTTTTAACTCTTCCTCCATTCTTGGTATTTTCTATCTCCTTCTTTATTCATGTTACCCCCTCTTATTTACTTTAGCTGCCCTCTTCCCTAATTATTACATCATAAATAATGTACTATTCATTAGTATGATACCTATCTTCTTTCCATTTCTACCCTTATTAACTAATGTCTTTCTAGTTCACATAGTGTTGTCTTTGCTCTTTTATTCTTCTAAAGATACTGCAGCAGTGGTGGTGATTGTTCTTAATTAGGGATTACTGTCCTCATAGTTGGCATGTCAATCAACTGTGATTGCCTATGCTGCTAGTTTTCTTCTCCCTGAGAGGAGTAGGTGGTTGAACACAGTGGCAAAAGTTTGACTACTGAGCAACAATTCCAGTACTGTGGCAGGAAAATATACAGCTCAGCCACTACTCAGTATTGCCTAAACATTGTGAATTCTTCGAATGAAATGACACAAGTGATGAAAATCTCCAACCAAAAACTTGGCTTCAAATGCATAAATCCCAACATAGAACATAAGAAACATGAAAAAGAACAAGGCAACATGTCTACCCTAGAAGCCAAGAATTCCACAATAATGGACTTGAAAAATAGTGAGATAGATGCAATCTGAATGAACTCAATAGAATAACAAGAATAATCAATGAAATTAAAGTGGACATGTATAAACACACATACGAATTCAGACAGAATATAATTAAACAGCTTAATGAACTCAAAGAAAAAAATTCATATAAACAGCTGAATGAAATATGGAAAACAATGTAGATGTAAAAGAGGAATTCAATAAAGACATAGACATGCTAAAAAATGGAAATTCTGGAAATGAAAAGGTCAATAATGCCAATAAAAGCTCAGTTGAAAGTCTTGCTAATAAAGTAGAACAAGATTAAAATAGAATATCAGGGCCTGAAGAAAAACTAGAGTAATTATACCACTCAGCTCAAGATAAAAATACTAACAAAATACAAATGGGAGCATATGCACTGGGACACCATTAAAGGCAAAACCTATGAATTATGAATATAGAAAAAAGGCATAGATATTATATTAAGTAAAATAATAGCCAATAATTTACCTAATCTTGAGATATAGAGGTTATCCAAGTACAGGAGGCTTTTGGAACACTAAACAGAAAAGATTTTTAAAAAAGAACCTCCCCAAGTCATACTTAGGAAAAACACTATAAATACAGAACAGTGAAAGAATATTAAAAGTTGCAAGATAGAGGCAACAAGTCACAAATAAAGGCAAACCTATCCAAATAACAGTTTTCTCAACAGAAACTCTAAAAGGAAGCAGGGAATGGAATGATATATTCTAAATCTGGAAGGAAAATAATTGTCAAACTAGATTATTGCATCCAGCAAAGCTTCATAATTGAAAGAGAAATTTTTTTTTAATTCACAATAAACAAAATGAAAGGAATTATGACAACTAAACCAGCACTGCAGAAGATACTTAAAGGAATCCAACAACAGAAGAGGAAGATAATGAAACCAAAAAGATATAGGAAAGAATAAATACCACTAGATGAATAGATAAGCAAATGAGGATTAGGAGCACCTACCTAGCAAGATCAAGGCCCTGAGTTCAAACTCAAATATCACCACCCCAAAAAGAAATGAAAAACTAATAAAACATTAATAATGATGAATATTAATGACCTCATTTCTCCAATCAAAAGACACAGACCCAGCAATTTGTTGCCTACAAGAAACATACCTCACTGGCAAAGAAAACATAGGTTTAGAGTGAAAGAATGGAAAAAGATTTTCCATGAAAATGGAGCCTGAAAACAAGCAGAAGTAGCTATACACATAGCTGACAAAGCAGATTTCAAACCAAAATTATTCAGAATAGACAAAGAAGATCACTTCATATTGATAAATGGAATAATACATCAAGAGGGGATAACAGTTATAAACACATATGCACTGAACATTGGTCCACCCAGTTTCGTAAAACAAACAATATTAGATATAAAAACAGACAGACCCCATTACAATAATTGTGGATGCCTTCAATACCCTACTCTTACAATAAATAAGTCATACAAACTAAGAAACTTCAGAATTAAATGACACTATGGATCAAATGGACTTAATAGATTTTAACAGAATATTTCATCCAACAGCTGCTCAATTCACACTCTTTTCAGCAGCCCATGAAACTTTCCCCCAAATATATCATATTTTAGGACATAAAGAAAATCTTAATGAATATAAGAAAATAAATTGAAATAACTCCCCATATTTTATCAGACCACAATGGAATAAAGCTACAAATTAATATCAAAAGAAAACATCTAAATACATGAAGTCTGAACAATATACTGTTGAATGACCAGTATGTCATCAAAGAAATAAGGGGGAAAATAAAAAATACAGAATCAAATGAAAATGAAAACACAACTAGCCAGAGCCTTTGGGATACAGCAAATGCAGTATTAAGAAGGAAGCTTATAGATATGAGCACCTAAATAAAAAAATCAGAGAGCTATCAAAGAATTTACTGATGCATCTCAAGTTCTTGGACAAATAAGAAAAAAAAAGACAAATGAGAAAAGCCAAAACCAAAATTAGTAGGCAGAAAGAAATAATAAATAATAAGGCAGAAATTAATTTTTAAAATGGAGGAGGAAAGAACAATATAAAGAACCAATAAAACAAAAAGTTACTTCTTTGAAAATACAAGCAAGATTGACTAAAAACCTTAGCCAAACTAACAAAAAGAAAGAGGAAGAAGACCAAAATTAATAAAATTAGAGATGAAAAGGAGATATCACAACAAACTCTAATGAAATTCAGAGGATAATTAGAGAATGCTTCAAAAACTTAATAATATAACTGAAAAATCTAGAAGAAATAGATAAATTTCTAGATTTATATGACCTACCAAAATTGAACCAAGAGAAAAGAAATAGCTTAAACAGAGTTAAAACAAGCAATTAAATTGAAGCAATAATAAAAATTCTCCCAAAAACCACAAAAAAAGCCCAGGACATTATGGATTCACTGCCAAATTCTACCAGGCCTTTAAAGAATTAGCACCAATGCTCCTCAACTATTCCAAAAATAGAAAGGGATGGGATGCTAAAGTCATTTTATGAGGCCTGTATTATTCTGATACCAAAACTTGACAAGGACACACACACACACACACACACAAGAATGTTATAGACCAATTTCCCTGATGAGCATAGATGCGAAAAAAATCTCAATAAAGTACTTGCAAACTGAATTCAACAACATGTTAAAAAGATCATACACCACTAGTAAGATGGTTTCATTCCAGGGATTCAAGAATGGTTCAACATACACAAAACAATAAATGTAATCCAGCACATAAACAGAATCAAGTGTAAAAACCACATGATCATGTCATACATGCAGGGAAAAGCCTCTAACAAAAGTCAACTTCCTTTCATGATAAAAGCACTGAAGAAAGTAGGAATATAAGGAATCTACCTCAACACAGTAATGGCTACATATGACAAAGCTATAGCAAACATCATACTAAATGGAGATACACTGAAACAATTTCCTCTAAAGTCAGGTACAAGACAAGTGTGTCCACTCGCTCTACTCTTACTCAATATAGTGCTTGAATTGCTAGTCAGAGCAATAAGGTAATAGAGAAAAATTAAAAGGCTACAAATAGGAAAGGAAGAAGTTAAAGGATGCCTATTTGCAGATGATATGATCCTATACTTAAAATATCCTAAAGACGCCACAAAAAAAGCTCTTAGATCTGATAAGCACATTTGGCAAACTAGCAAGATACCAAATCAACTTACAAAAATCAGGAATGTACAGGCTGAGAAAGAAATCAGGAACACAATAGCCTCAAAAAATACCTAGGAATAAACTTAACTAAGAAGGTGAAAGACCTCTACAACAAAAATAATAAAACACTAAAGAAAGAAATCAAAGAAGACATCAGAAGATGGAAAGGCCTCCCATGCTCACAGACTAGCAAAATTACTGTTGTGAAAATGCTATACATTACTTAAAGCAATCTGACGATTCAATGCAATGCCTAGTATAAAAGACCCCGAATAGTGAAGGCAATCCTGAGCAAAAAAGAGCAATCCTGGAGGTATCACAATACCAGACTTCAAATTATACTACAGAGCAATAAGAACAAAAACAACATGTTACTGGCACAAAAACAGACATGTCAACCAGTGGAGTAGAATAGAAGACCCAGAAATAAACCCACACTGCTATAGTGTGGGTTTTGGCAAAGGAGAAAAAAACGCATGTTGGAGAAAAGATGGCCTCTTTGACAACAGTGTTGAGACAAATGGATAGAAAACTAAAACTAGACCACTAGTTCTCACCCTGTACAAAAATTAATGCAAAATGGATCAAAGATTTTAATGCAAGACCTGAAATTTTGAAACTACTATAGGAAAACACCTGAAGATATAGACATAGTCGATTGTTTTCTGAATTGGACTCCAATTGCCCAGAAAATAAGAGTAGGAATTGACAAATGAGACTGCATCAAATTTAAGGAAACAATTCCTACAATGAAAAGATAACCCACAGAACTAGAGAAAATCTTTACAAGTTATTTATCAGATATGGGAACAATATCCAGAATAAACAAAGAACTCAAAAAATTAAACACCAAAAAACCCAAATAATCCAGCTAATAAAAGGACAAAAGAATTGAACAGACAGTTCTCAAAAGAAGAAACACAAATGGCCAATACATACATGAAGAAATGTTCAATATCATTAGCCAAAAATTAAATGAAAATCAGAATGACATTGAGATTCCATCTCATCAAGAAACAAATGCGAGCAAGGATATGGAGGAAAAGGGAACTTTTATACACTCTTGGTGGGAATGTGAATTCATGTAATCACTATAGAAATCAGCATGAAAGTTCCTCAAAAAACTAAAATTGAACTATCTTACTTCCCTGCTACACCACTCCTGGACATATATCTGAAAGAGTGTAGGTCAACGTATGATAGATACCTGCACACCCATGTTCACTGCAGCTCTATTCACCATAGCCAAACTATACAATCACCCTAGTTGCCCAAAAACTGATGAATGGATAATGAAAACATGGTATATATACATAATGGAGCATTTTTTATCCAAAAGGAAAGATAAAATTAGGTTGTTTACAGGAAAATAGATGGAACTGGAAATAATTATACTGAGTGAGATAAGCCATGCTTGAAAAGCCAAATATCACATATTTTTTTTACTCTTCTTCAGAGTTCAGAGCTAACTAACAGTCATAGTAACAATAAATGAGTATAAAAGGAACATTTCATGGTGGTGGGAACCAGCAGAAAGGGAAGGGGAAAAGGGAAAGGAAGCTGGGGGGTAAGCATAATCAAAGTGTATTGAAGCTCACTAAATACTATTTGGAAAAGGTGGATGCAGGACAAAGATTGAGAGTATAATGGAGTGAATTTGATGAAAGTACAATGCATGCATCTGGAAATACCATAATGAAGACCTTTGGTATAATCGATTTATGCTAATAAAAAGAAATAAATGAGATAAAGACGAACAGAACAGTAGAAAAGCTCAACAAAACTAAGAATTTTTAAAATATAAACAAAATTAAGCCTTTAGCCATATTAACTAAGAAAGAGAAGACTCAAATTATTAAACTCACAAATGAAAGAGGAGACATTACAATTGGTACTACAAAAAATATAAAGGAACAGAAGAAACTACTATTAACAATTACACATCTCCAGGTTGGATAATGTAGAAACTGGTAATTCTTAAGCACAGACAACCTACCAAGACTGACTCTTAGAGAACCTAACAGAGGATAGTGAGTAAAGAGCTTGAATCAAGAGTAGTCAATTCTCATCAAAGAAAACCCCAGGCCCTTAGGGCTTTACTGCTGAGTTCAACCAAACATTTAAAGCAGAGCTAGTACTAATCCCTCTCAAGCTTCCAAAAACATTTTGAAAGGAAGAAAAACTTTCAAACTCATTTTATGATGTCAGTATTACCCTGATATCAAAGCCAAACAAGGACATCATGAGAAAAGAAAATTATAGGTCAATAACCCTAATGAACACAGATGCAAAAATCTTCAACAAAATGCTAGTAAACTGAATTCAATAGCACATTAAAAGGAAAATTCAGACTGGAGGTACGGCTCAAGCAATAGAGAGCCTGCAAGCTCGAGGACTTAAGTTCAAATCCCAGTCTCAAAAAAAAAAAACCTAAAAATTAACCATAATCTACTGGAATTTATCCCAAGGATGAAAGATTGGTTCAGCATAGAAATGCAAAATCAATAAATGTGATATATCACATCATCAGAATGAAGAACAAAAATTATGTGATCATCTCACATAATAGATGAAGGAAACACTTTTGACAAAATTCAAATTTCTTTCATGATTAAAAAAGAAATGCTCATCTGGGTGCCAGTGGCTCATACCCATAATCCTAGCTACTCAGGAGGCAGAGGGTTCGAAGTCAACTGATTGGCAAGACCCTACCTCGACAAAACCCTTCACCAAAAATAAAAGGGCTGGTGGAGTGGCTCAAGGTGTAGGACTTCAAACCCCAGTACTGCAAAATAAATAAATAATAGACCTCTCAACAAATTAAGTACAAAAGGAATGTACCCCAAACACAATAAAGGCCAAATACAAGCTAACATAATACCGAATGGTGAAAAGAAAAAGGTTTTGCTATAAAGTCAGTCTCTTCAGCAAATGGTGCTGGAAAAACTGGTGATCCTACGCAGAAGACTGCAAATGAACCAAATATCTTAAAGAAAGGTCTAAAATGCTGAAACTACTATAGGAAAAAAATTCGGGAAAACTCTAGCTTTAGGCATAGGTAATTATTTTCTGAACAGGACTCAATTGCCCAGGAAATAAGAGTGAGAATTGACAAATAGGATTGCATCAAATTTAAAAGCTTCTGCACATTAAAAGAAACAATCATCAGAATCAAGAGACAACCCACAGAATAGGAGAAAATCTTTACCAGTTAGTCAACAAGTAAAGGATTAATATCCAAAATATAGAAAGAACTCAAAAAACTAAACAGCAAAAGAACAAATTATCCAATTAATAAATGGACAAATGAATTGAACAGAAGTGCTCAGAAGAAGAAATACAAATACTCAAAGAACCATCCAACATCCTTAGCCATAAAGGAAATGGAAATCAAAACTACAATAAGGTGGGTACCCGTGGCTCACCTAGCCACTTAGAAGACTGAGCTGGGGAGGATCACAGTTCCAGGCCAGCATGGGGAAATAGTTCATGAGACCCATATCTCCAAAATAAGCAGAGTAAAATGAACTGTAGGTGTGGCTCAGGTGGTAGAGTACCTGCTTTGTAAGCATAAAGCCCTGAGTTCAAATCCCAGTCCCTGCAAAAAAAAAAAAAAACTACACTAAGATTCCATTTCACCCAATCAGATTGGCCATCAACAAGATGGGCCAAACAACAGGGCTGGAGGCATGACTCAAGCAGTAGGGCTCATGCCTTGCAAGTGTGAAGCTGTGAGTTCAAACCCCAGCACCACCATCATCACCACCACCACCAGCAACAACAAATGCTGATCAGGATGTGGTGGGGGAGAAGGAACCTTCATACACTGTTAGTAAAATGTAAACTAGTGCAACCACTATGGAAATTAGCATGGAGGTTCCTCAAAAAAAACCTAAAAATAGACTTATCTTAGGACCCTGTATACCACTCTTGAAGATATATCAAAAGGAGTATAAATCAATGTACAAGAGAGACAGCTGTACACTCATGTTTATTGTAGCTATCTTCATAATAACCAAGCTGTGGAATCAGTCAAGGTGCCCAAAAACTTATGAAGTGTGGGGATTGGATTAAAACGTATGAGAACTGGACATAAGCAAGTCAAGATGCAGTTAATTGCTTTTACCTGTGGGCCAAGATAGGCACAGCCCCTGGCCACGAAACAGGGAAAGGCAGAACAGCTGAGTCTCCTAAGCTATGTTCAGAGAAGCAGGAACGCAGGTTTCTCCTGTTGCAATGTCATGCCCCTCCCTGCTCTGCCCTGTTTGCTGTTATAAAAGACCCCTGAAGGAGGAAAAGGTGCTTTTTGCTTGGCTTTTTGCTTTTGTTTTGGGGAAGAAGCTTTTACTTTGGGCTTTTTGGTGTGGGAAGCTTATGGAAGGGAAAAGAATTGTTGAAGGGAAAAAAGAATTACTGAAGGGAAAAGAGGGGTTGATAAAAGTCTACAACCAAGAACTTTAACATAGGCTTCAGAAAGCAAAGCTGAGAAAGAACTTCATACACAGGCCTTAGGAAAGCTAAAGCTAATGAAAAGCCAAAGAGAACACGGGACAGTGCACAGTGCAGTCTAAGGACCAAGACTGTAAGAGTTATGCATATGCAGGTTGTAGGCGTGGCTGTTTGCAAGTCTGAGCACCAAGGCTTTGAGAGAGCTAAAGAGAGATGGAACAATGCAAGCCTGGGGGCAAAAGACTTTAAGAGCGATTAAGCTAAAGATAAGCTAAGGAAAGAGGTTTTAAGCAAGGTTTTAAAGAACTGCAAGGAGCAAGGCCTTAAAGAATCAAGATAGAGAAAAGAAGCGATGAGGGTTGTGCGTCTCCAGCCGAGCGTGCAACACACCTGACCCCACTGTCTGTCTGTCTATCCTGTGTCTTTTCTGAATCTCCAGTCACTCCCAGTTAAGCCCAGTTAGGTCCAGTAACAGCTAAGGAGCGAGTGAGAGAAAGAGAGAGAAAAAAACACCTTGCTCCAGCAAGGGAGGAAGCATGATAAACAGCACCCCCTTCAATGAATGGATATAAAAAAAAGTGTGTGTGTGTGTGTGTGTGTGTGTGTGTGTGTGTGTAACACTGGCATTTTTACATGCTATCACATACCCTTGATGCAATGATAAAATAATATTCTCCTGGGGTGTCATAGTTTAATTTTAGACAGTCTTTTATTGCTGGACACCATTTTAAAGAATATTTAAACTTCTATACATACAGTTTTTTCATATTTAGGATTATTTCCTTAGAAGAGAGTCAAGAAGAATAAAAAATAAACCTGTTTAGGGTACTTGACACATTGACAAAATACCTTCTAAAATACTTGCATTTACTTACATTTCCATCAGCAATGAATATAGGCTCCTCAGTAACATTAGGAATTATACTATCAATCTTTAAAACTCTGTTAAATTTATGGATGAAACATGGAAACTTGTTTCAATTTTCATTTTTCTGATTACTAGTGGAGTTGGTCATTCCCTACCTTTGTGGAAGACTTATAGTTCCTCTCCTATAATTCGTTTCCTTTGCATACCAAGTTAGGTCTTTGTATTTTAGCAAATTTATACCACCACTACCAGTGAATTGTCACTTTTTTCCTTAAGGCTTATGTTTGTCTTTTAATTTTAATTATGGTTTGTCTTTGGGGGATAAATGTATATGTTCAAGCAGTTAAATATTTCCCAATTTGTCATTGTTTTTCAGCTATCTCCTTCTAAAAATTTTATAAATATTCACATTCATTTTTACTATGTTTTGATTCATTTTTATATATTTAACTCAAGCCATCTGGGATTTATTTTGAGGTCTGATGTGAGGAGAGAATCTACAAGACCCCCCCAATGCTAAACAGTTGCTCCAAAACAATTTGTTAAAAACTCTCATTTTCCTTTGATTATGATACAGCATTTATTAAGACTGGATTTATCATGTTTGTAATAGTGGAACCACTCTATGGAATTCAGAGAAGGAGGAAAAGGAAAAGAGAATGACAGACAACAATATTGAAATACATTACATCTGTGCAGGTAGAGGACATAAGGATGTGTATCAAAAGCTGTTGAATAATGGGGGGGCAGGAGGGAAAGGTAAGGGAGAGTAATGGAAGGGGTTGAATGGACCAAAGTAAAGTAGACACAGCATGGATACTTCCAGAACCCCTTTGAATATTGACTTAGAAATTAATAGCGAAAGACAGGACTGCAAAATAAGTACAATGTGAGGGGGGAATAACTTGTGGGAGGGGGGAAATGAACAAACGAGATTAAGTTGAGGGGCTATGGTTGATGGACTTCATATACTTATATGAAATAGAACAATGAAACCTCTTGCAATTGCTTGAAGTGGGGCTGGGAAGGCATTGAGCGGGAGAGATGGTGGGGATGATCTAACCAATGTACAATATAAACCTGTATGGAATTGTCACAATGAATCCCCCCTGTACAATGAATATATCCTAATAAGTTTTTTAAAAGATTGGGTTCATGTTATTTTCAATCTGTGCTATCTTGTACACTGACCATCTTCTGTTGCCCCAGTAGTAAAAGGTGTGTTTAACTATACCATTATAGTATGCTTTAGTATCTAGTAGGCTCGGTATTATCAGATAGTTTTCAAACAGATTTTTATTTTTCTTTTAGAATATTTTTAGTGAGAATTATTTGTTTATTACTTCTGTTTTAAAACACAGATATAAAGAAACTAAAAAAAACTAAAAGGAACATACATATGCAATGTCTACTTCCACCCTAGTCTTTTTTAAACAAACGGAATCATATGACACACCTAATTCTTCAACTCACCTTTCATACTAGCAGTGTCCAGAAACAATTTTAGTTTGTATGTAGGCAAGCATTCATCTGCTGAACTATATCTCCACCCCAAAAAGAATTTTTTTAAATTGTGACATTCCTTTTTGTCTGGAATTGCATCAAGTCCTACACAAACTCACAGACATATTGAATTTCTTCACTCCTCAACATCAAGTGCTTCCTCTGGCTCAGATCTTTGCTAAGAAGTTCTCCCACATCTGTTTAGTCCCCCTTTTCTCCCTGTCATCTCACTAACACCTAACCACCCTTTGAGTATTAGCTTAGGATGTTTTCACCAAGAAATCTTCATATACAGACAGATAATGGATGACAGATAGATAGATAGATAGATAAAGGGATATATATAGTGTGTGTGTGCACCCAGTACTTTAATAAAATCATATTAATTCTAGTGGATTAGAAATTTGTAAATAATTACTCCATTTATTTCTGAGTCATCCTTATTGCACTAATCAGATGCTTCCTATGTAAGATTAAGTAATGGTGATCATCTAGTATCATATCTACTTTTTTATAAATATAGCTTTTGAGTTTTAATTTAAAATATGTCTACTGGTAATTTGAAATACATGGTCTTCATCATGGGAGGAAAATGACTGTTCCTACTCTTTCAGATAATATAATTAGAAATGATTTTTATTTCATTAAATGTCTCATTGGTGTCTGTTGAGGTGACCACGATGTTTTTACATGACTTATTTATAACATGTATCATCAAAAATTACTTCCTAATATTGAATCTTGATTACATTCCTGGAATAAATCCCTTTGATTCATCTGGATTAAATATATATACATTGTTGCTTTCTCTTTCTCACGTTTTATTTAGAAGTTTAACACTGACATTAAAAAAAAAGAGTAGTAATATCTTTTTCTGTGATTTGAGAGAAGTATATCAGCAGGAGAGAATGTCAACATTTAAAGGGTAGGTATTCTTCACGCAGGCCAGAAATGGCAAATATAAATGAAAAATAGTTGATGTCCTGGTTCATGAAAATGGTGTTTGTGAATTTTATTAACATAAATCCATATAATTTAATCATTTGTCAATGAATCAAATTCCTCAACCTGTAGGTTTTAGGAGATTTAGGAGGACTTTTTTTTGGTTTTTTTTTTTTTGGTGGCTCTGGGGTTTGAACCTGGCCTCATGTTTGCTAGGCAGGTGCTCTTACTGCCAGCCCAAGGATTTTTTTTGGATAGTGTATTGGGGGGTCAAGCTATAAAGTTTAATGCTACAAGGACTGGGAGTAGTTACCCACCAGTTCTCACTACAAATTCCTACAGCAAAAACCTTGTTTTTAAGGTACAAAAATATTCAACTGAATAGATGCTATAGGTTTCTTTTACTTTTCAGTTATTTTAGCTATTGGAGGGTTTAATCTTTATTTAACCAGTATCTTCAGGAGAATTTTCTTTTAATTTGCCTTAAAAAGGTTTTTCCCCTTCCTATTCTATAATCCAAATCTATTTTAAGGCATATTAAACATATAAGAACCCCTATTTTCAAATATACCAGAAACATTTATATTGTTAAAGACAATATACAAATAATTCAGATACCATTTAATCTCTTTAATAAAAGATATCTACCACTGACAATACCTTATCCACACCCATACTAGAGATTGAACCTAGGGCTTCATGTATGCTGCAAAGTGCTCTACCACTTGAACCACAACCTCAGTCCTTTTGTTTTGCATTTGGTTTTTGAGATAGGGTCTCACTACCTTTCCTAGATCTCTGGATCCTCCTGAG
This sequence comes from Castor canadensis, assembly GCF_047511655.1. Taxonomy (NCBI): domain Eukaryota; kingdom Metazoa; phylum Chordata; class Mammalia; order Rodentia; family Castoridae; genus Castor; species Castor canadensis. The sequence continues at coordinate 145,751,279 of NC_133387.1, read as the reverse complement.
TAGCTGAGATTAGAGGCATGAGCCACCAAACCTGACCTAACGATACAATTATTTTTTAGCAGTTACTATTGTCTTACTGTCAGTTGCCCCCTAAAGCTTATGTATTGGGAACTTGTTGCCAGATGATGGGTTTTTGGGAGGTGACTGGATTCTGAGGGCTCTGACCTAATTGATGGATTCATCTCTTGATGGATTCATAATATGAAGGCATTATTGGGAGGTGGTGGAAGGTAGGAGGTGGGGCCTACCTGGAGGAAGTAGGTCATGGGGAGTGTGCCCTGGAAAGATAGCTTGTCAACTGTGACTTCCTGTCTCTCTCCTTCTGCTTCCTGGCCGCCATGAGGTAAGCAACTTTGATCTAGCTGCCATGATCTTCTGTCTCTCCATAGGCCCACAGCAATGGAGTCAGATGACCATGGACTGAAACTAGGAGCCAAGATAAATCTTTTCTCCTTTAAGTTGTTTTTCTCTGTCCCAATGGTGAAAAACTGGCTAACATACCAGTCATTGGAAAAAATCCTGTAGCACCTCTCGGACTCAAAAGAAAGAATCATAAACTCATCAGGTCCCTGTATAGCTATGAAGGTCAACTTTTCTTTGCTGACTTAAGTTGCTTACTGGAATTCCCAACACAAATCTTTGATTGAAATCACTTTAGCAGATCTATTCCAGGTATTACTTACACTCGTGGCTTGAAAGAACATTGGTTTGTCTAATTAGTGCTCACTCTTGGGACAAAATGTGGCTTGAGAATTTAAATGATTTAACTAGGAGATGACAGAAGTAGAAAGAATTCCCATCTCCAATGATTCTGATTTAACTTTACAGGTAACTTTCTTCAGAATATCCAGTCCTCTGGGGGCTGTGTGGTGGCCCATGCCTATAATCCCAGCTACTTTGGAGGCAGAGATTGATAGTATCATGGTTTGAAGCTAGTGCAGCCAAAAAAGGTAATGAGACCTCATCTCAACCAATATGGTAGGCATGGTAGAATGCACCTATTGTCTAGCTACACAGGAGATGTAAGTAGGTAGATTGTTGTCTGAGGTCAGCCCTGGCAAAAACATGAGAGTAACCACAAAAAAAAAAAAAAAAACCTAAACTAAAACCAAAATGGGCTGAAGGTATGGTTCAAGTGAACTTGCTAGAACACCTGCCTAGCAAGTGCAAAGTCCTGAGTTCAAACCCCAGTACCACCAAAAAAAAAATTCAGTCCTCTGAAATTAAGAATATCCTGATAGACTTATGTTCTTTTCTATCTTCCTTATAGATGAAGTTTCTTCTCCTTTACAAATCTGTTGGAAAGCTGTTAGAATAGGCAAACTCTCAGCTTTATTTGTAGCAACCACATTCATCCATTCTTTAACTTGGCTCACGTAATTTATTCCTTATGTGTAGATGTTAGTCTATGATTGCCCTTCCAATCTTTGCCTTTGGGTAGAACATTCAGGAGTCATGAGAAAGGCTGTTTCTCTGGTAAAATTATTTCTGCATAAGGCCTGTGTGTTTTAAGAATTAAATGAAGAGAGGGCTTAACAAAAAATAACACCTATTGCCCTAACACTGAAGTCTTGTCCTTGGGGATCATGGTGGTAGTAGGGGGAAGAGACTGCAGGTCATCTTTTAGCCTTTACAGTTATGTCTCATCTTCTGATTTTCTGTACACAAAATTCCAGTAGTCTACTTCACTCTCATATAATTCTAAGAATCTTTTCCTGGAATTTAGAAACAAAGCAAAAGGTTGAGTATATGCCTGTTTAAAGTCACTCTAAATGATTGTTTAACAGTCCTCTGAAGGATTATTTACTTAGGGGATTTTACTTTTACTTGACTTACTACTTTTTTGTTTGGGGAAGTCCTAGGGTTTGAACTCAGGGCTTCATGTTTGCAAGGCAGTAGCTCTACAACTTAAGCTATGCCTCCAGCTCTTTTCGCTCTGGTTGTTTTGGAGAGAGTTTATCTTTTTTGCTCAGGCTGGCCTGGACCACGATCCTATTTATGCTTCCTGCTGTCACTGGGATGACAGGTGCATGCCACCACACCCAGCTATTGGTTGAGATGGGGGGTCTCATGAATTTTTTTGTCCAGGCTGCTTTCAAACCCAAATTATCCTAATCTCAGCCTCCCAACTATCTAATATTAAAGGTGTGAGCCATCAGCACCCAGCTACCATTTACTCTTGATTAGAGCCTAGATTCCATAAAATTAGGTATTAACTTTTAAGTTTTTCTCTCAACATAAAGATAATCCCAATATTTATGGGTAACTTGCCCTATAGGTCCATTTTGTGCTGCTATCACAGAATACCACAGACTGCCAATTTATAAATAATAGAAGTTTATTTAGTTTGTGGTTCTGGAGGCTGAGAACCAGCTGCATCTGTTTAAAGGCTTCTTGGTGCATCATCCTATAGTGGAAGGTAAGAGGATGAGAGAGAATGAGAGAAAGAGCTCAGCCTCAAGTCCTTTTATAACTGGCACTGGTCCGTTCATGAGGGCGGAGTCATCATGAAAAAGGCCTCCCATTTAAGTCCCATCTCCCAAGGCTGCATCTAGCATCCAGTTTTCCTTTGCATAGATAACTTTATGTCACAGGTTCCTAAAATTCTCCTCTGAAACAACTCGACCATCTTGATGAGTCCCTCAATAATGAGTTAAGAAATCTCCAACACGTGCTCACTATAATATTTATATGAGAGATGTCTTAATTTAAAAAATTACTCTGGTCTCATGGGTGCTTTGAAGGTAAAGCAGGTTAATTTTGTTATTAATTTTTAATTTTAATTGGTAAAATATTTGTGCTTACTTGGGAGGCATAGAGTATGATAACTCAATATATGTGTACCATATCACCTCGGAGTAATTAGCATTCCCATCATCTCAAATATTACCATATCAAACTCTTCTCTGGTTATTTTGAAATATGTATAAATTACTGTAGATTATAGTCCACCTACTGCTATAGAACATTAGAACTAATTTCTCTTATCTGACTGCATTTTGGCACCTGTTATTCATGTCTCATGTTTAACACAGTTCTGAGGCCTCCTGCTTATCATTCTTTTCCCAACACAGAATGGAGGTCCAGGGATGTAGCCCTGTAGTAGAACCTTTGCTTAGCACGCACAAGGTCCTGGGTCTTGTGATCCCCAGCATCACAATGGAAAAAAAGCAAAATAAAACCAAGAGCTATAAACCCCGAGGTTCATTTCTGTACACAGATACCAAGTAAAATATTTTAAAAATTCTCATTGCTGGCAAGCACATGCATTTTTTTAAATTAAGAGAAGTTATGGGAAAATATAACTAGTTATATCAGAAAATGGATATAAGACAAAATCACATTTTTGAGGACATCAAAATGATGTGGGAAGAAAGGTTGGATAACATTCCATTGGAACCCTTTCTAGTAAGTGAGCTTGGACTGAGTGTTGGACTTGATGCAGGTAGAGGAACCAAGAAGGTAAAAGAAAAATGATGGATCCGTTGGTGGCTGTGGGAGCAGCATGACAGATGGGAAATTTGAGAACCTAAAACATGTGACAGATTTTTCCAGTGAGATAGTTACTGAGTTTTGGTCCTATAGGGAAAGCTGAAAAGATAGGCCACAAGTTTCTAAGGGGTCAACTAAATATCATGATGTTTGAAAGAGAAAGTCTGGCTGGGTGTGGTGGTACATGCCTACAATCTCAACTACTTGGGAGGCAGAGATGAGGGGATTTCATTCTAACCAGCCTGGGGAAAAAAAGTTAGGGAGACCCAATTTCAAAAAAACCAAGCTGGGTGTGATGGTTCATGCTTATAATCCCAGCTATGCAGGAAGCTGAGGTGGGAGGATTAAGGGTCAAGGCTGACTCCAGGATAAACATGAGACGCTAGCTGAAAAATAAACTAAAGTAAAAGGGGCTAGAAACATGGCTCAAGTGGTAGAATGAGCTTGCCTAGCAAGCACAAGGCCCTGAGTTCAAACTCTACTAACACCAGAAAGAGAATTACGAGAAGTAGAACTGCTTCTAGGCTCTCAGTTTAAAGCATGGGTTAATGGACCCAAAGAAGAAGACACTGCAAAGCCTAAGTATAATTTACTATAACTGCAACCCAGAGCTGACCTAACCCCATTCTTTACTGGGTCAAGAGACCTGACTTTTACATCATCTGCTGAGTTAGTCAGTTTTCTATCACTATACCAGAGATAGCCAACTTATTAAGAGAAAACGCTGATTTAGGCTCACAGTTTTAAAGGTTCCAGTACATGATCAGGTGGACATCATGCATGACTTTTGACCTCTAGTGGACATGCCAGAGAGCAATGGCAGAGAAAAATCACTCACCTCATGCACAAGATGTGAAAGAGAAGAAAACAGTGGGGTCCCACCCTTAGGGTACCTTCCTCGGTGGACACAAAGACCTCCCATTGGGCCCCATCACTTTAACTTTTCACCACCTCTCAAGAGCAGGGGACCAACTGTCTAACAGATGAACCTTTGGCAGACTCTCAAGTAACACTTGCCTGAAAGAGAAAAAATGAAACACTTGCTGGTGGAACATACAGCATCTTCTCTTGTGTATTAAAAATACAATAGAAGCAGGCCCACAAATGCAATAGATAGGCTGTTGGAGTGGCTCAGTGGTGGAGCACCTCACACTTAGCAAGTGTGAGGCCCTAGTTCAAACCTCAGTACCACAAAAAAAAAAGAAAGAAAGAAAAAAATGCCACAGATACTGATGTTATCATACAAGGAGATTAAGATGATCATGATAAGTATTTTAAAGAACAAAGAGAAAGATATGGACAGGTGGAATAAAAATACTGAAAATTTTAATGCAGAACCAGAATCTAATGCTGGGCACTGGTGGCTCACACCTGTAATCCTAGCTACTCAGGAAGTGGAGATCAGGAGGACTGTGGTTCAAAGCCAGGCTGGGCAACTAGTTCTTGAGACCCTATATCGAAAATATGCAACACAAAGAAGGACTTGTGGGGTGGCTCAAGGTGAAGACCCTGAGTTTAAACCCCAGTACCCCCACAAAAAAAACAAACAAAAACAGAACCAGACTCTAAAAAATAGATATTCTAAAATGGTAAAACAGAGTGTTAGAAATTAAGGACTCCTTGGCTAAATTTAACAAACTATACCCTGCTGAAGTCAGGATTGGGAAGACAAGAAAGAAATCAAAATACAAACTAAAGCACCATGAAAAAAAGCATGGGGGAAGAAAGAACAGACACATAGAGCGCAACTGAATGGTCTAACATATAGAAGATTGAAATTCTATAAAAGAGCAGAGAGAAATAGCAGACACATATTTTGTTTTGTTTTTAAGTAGACATTATTTTGCAGAGTATTTTAGGTTTGCAGCATCACTGACAAAGTAGAGTTGTCGTCTATCCCAATGCCCCACTACACACAAGATCCCATGATACAATTATTTTAAAAGTCATCAATTGCAAGAATGTTATGGAACTGATGAAAGCCTTAAAACTAGAAATTTAAGAGGTTTACAGAAGTTCATGCTAGATAAATACAAAGAAAATCACACCTAGGAGCATTACGAAAACCAATGAAAGAGAAAGTTGTAAAAATAGAGAAAAAAGAGACACAATGCCTTCAAAGAAACAATAAAAAGACTTAAGGCTGACTTTTCAACTGCATTTATGGAATCCAGAGGCAATGAAATGACATATGCAAAGTGCTACATATATACATATATATGTATATATGCCAAAGTTCTATACTCAGGTAGAATCTCCTTGAAAAATTAAGACAAAACAAAGATTTTAAAGGGAACTTATTGCAGATAGACCCATACTATGAGAAATACTGATAGCACTTTTCCAAGCTAAAGGAGCATGATTGCATATGGAGGACAGATTTGCATGGAGGAATTCAGAAAAGATTCAGAGAAAGAGTTCAGAAAAGGTAATCCAATATACAGCAGTCATATACATGACAATAACAGCACAAAAGGAAGAGAGAGACTCTGCTTTGACAGCATAGGAAGATTGGAGCTCTCTAAATGTGGGTAAGAAGTATTCAGCTTGAAATTTTTAACAAATTGTTAGGCTGACATGGGCTCACATGGGAGTATAAAACCTTTGGGAGCCATGTATGTGATAATGAATTTGCACCCATTCACAGGCTCTTCTCCTGAGGGCTCATGAGTTGTTTATGAAAAAGATTGGGCACTGGACAAACGACTAGATGAAGCATCTAGTAGTAGTTAATAGTAGTAGTCAAACTGCGGAAATGACACCAGCTTGTGCTTTGTGCCTTCTTCCCTGAGAACAACAGACTTAACTAGCTAAAAAGAAAACAACCAACCATGTCATCCCTAGTGCGCAAATGGGCTAGAGGGAGAGTTGGCAAAGGAAAAAGGAACAAGCTTCTTACCTCTAACGCAGTAGTTAAAACACCAACCTAGACCCAGGCCATTACAGATTTTTTTTAACTGCTGGAGAAAGGAAAAGATCATTGAGAAGACACCATCTTTACACACAGGGACATGATCCACTGAGGAATGAGGCTAAACTAAGACAACAAAGAATCTCCCTGGCCTCATAAACAAGGAAATGGAACACAGAGGGCTTGCTGCTGGCAAGTGAAATACAATGGAGTGTGACCTTCTCTGAGGCTCAGGAACTCAGAGAAGAGGCTGGAACTTGAGGGAGGGGCATGAATGTCCAAAAAAAATGGCAAGCTGACTCTCATCTTCAGAACAAGGAAGGAGATACCACAGGAATTTGAAGCTATTGGTATACTGAAGACAGATATAGCAGCAACAAAACACAAAACAGCTCCATTTCTGACCAGTTTGCCAACCACTACCTCCTGCTACAAACACAGTAATGGCAAAGAAAAAAAAAATACCTACTCATCTTCAGATATAAATACCTATTTAAATCTTATTGCCCTGCACACTGTCTGGCAATTAATATAAAATTATGGGAGCTATATAAAAGTAAGAGAAAAATAAATTATCAAGAAACAGTGTAATCAAACAAAGAAGATTTAGCGATTACTCAGATATTGAAATTATAAGGCAGGTGACTTTTTTTTTTGAGGTACTGAGGTTTGAACTCAGGGCTCCACCTTGAGTCACTCCACCAGCCCTTTTTTGTGATGGATTTTTTTTTTTTTTTTTTTTTCTGAGATAGAGTCTCTTGAACTATTTGCCCAGGCTGGCTTCAAACCATGATGCTCCTTGTCTCTGTCTCCTGAGTAGCTAGGATTACAGGCGTGAGCCACCAGCGCCTAGCAGCAACTTTTATATTTTTAATTTTTTTCTCTTTTATTGGCATACATTAATTATACAAAGGCATTTTGTTATGATTTTTCCTTATAAGAATATAACATAATTTGATCAAATTCACACCCTCTATTACTCCTTCTTATCACCTTCTCCCCTTTTTAAAACAATTTTGAACAGGTTTCATTAGGTCACCTGCTGTTTGTGGAAGTCTCATGATTCAGAGGTTCTGGACTCAGGGCCCTCAGTTACAGCTGGCAGCAAACACAGGTTGGGATGCAGTTTCTGGAGGCATGCCTCAGTGCTTTCAGACCCTGCTCAGCATTTCAACTCCCCGTTTGGGGGAAAAGGCTGTGGAAATCACGTGATATGGCAGGCCTCAGCTGAGGGCCCTCAGACTCACCAGGGCAGCAAACACACATGCAGTTCCCAGAGGTGGGCCTCAGACCCTTCCCAGAAGTTCACCTCCCTGTGTGAGAAAGGAGGCTATGACTATCACACGATTTTGAGGTGTGGGTTCAAGGTCCTGTGACTCATGGAGCAGCCAACACACAGTCAGGAAGCAGGCCCTGGAGGGGCCATAGGCTTGGTGGTCTGTTTTCACTATGACCCTCAGGTGACAAGACTTAATCCTTTCTGGGGCCTCCAATCACAGCATCCTTTGCTGACAGAGCTCCCAGCTACTTGAATTTCTCTGTGGGACCACATTAGACCCTCTTCCTCTCCACAATCACCTCTTGTGGCCATCTCCCACCCAGACACTGTGTGGCAGGATGTCCCAAGACTCCCTGAGTTGTGAGTGTTTCCAAGCTCCCAGAATAACTTGGTCTCAGACAATAGGCCCTCTTTCAAGATGGCATCTATCATCGCCTTCTGAGATAAGGGGAGCAACAAAATGTCTCTCTTCACTGAAGCAGCATCTTACCAGGTCCCTGCAGTGCGTTTAAGACTAGTAGGAAGTCTGGCCTCACTTTGCAGCTAGAATTGCCAGTCTGTCACCAGGGCCATCCGCTTACCTTGTGATTGTATCTTGAGCTTTTCCTCCTGCTTCCAGAAAGCTGGGGATAGAGCTGTTTGCTGCTTTTCTCTGTTGCCATGATTTCTCTGTGCTTTCCTGCTGTCCTACCAATGCTCTTCTTCTTTCTTTAATAGTCTATCCTGTGCTACCTGACTTCTCATTCACAGAGTCAAACAGTAGATGCTTCTAATCTGCCATCTTGTCCCCAACTCCAAGACAGTTAATTTCAAATAACTACAATTAACATGACTCTAATGATTAAAAAATGGACATTGTCTACATGAAAAGACAGAATTTCTTCAGAGAGATGGAATTGAATGGAAATGCTAAAAATAGAAACTAAGTAACAGAAATAAAAATTACTTTCAATGGACTCAAAATAGCCAGGGAAGAAATCAGTTAAATTGAAGGCAGGACAGTAAAGATTCTCCAAACTGAAACACAAAAAGAACAACAAAGAATGGGGAGATAAATATAGACCTGCACATCTAAGAGCTGTCACCTATAATCCCAGAAGGGAAGGTGGAGGAGGGAAAAGGAAAGATGGAGAAAGAGAGAGAGAGGAAAGGGAAAAGAGGAGCAGCAGAAGGAGGAGGCAAAAAAGGAGGAAAAAGGTAAAAGGAGTAGAAAAATTTTTGAGAGTTTAATGGCTAAACACCATGGTTTGGATCTTAAATGTCCCCAAAGGGCCACGTGATAATGGCTTGTCCCCAGCTATTAGGAGGAGGTATAAGCTAAGAGGTGGAATCTAGACCAACTCTTCTGGCACTGAGGGAACGCCCTTCAAAGTGTGAGTAGGACCACAACTCCTCCCCCTCTTCTGTCTTCCTCTGTCCTTCTTGTGTCCCAGCCATGTGGAGAGAAGCTCGCTCCATCACCATGTGCTGCCTCACCACAGGTCCAAAAGCAGTGGAGCTAACCAAGCATGAGCTGAAACCTGCAATCCCATGAGTCAAAAATCCTCTTTATATGCTTAACATTTTTTTCAAAATATCAGCAGTCATCAGGTTCTCTTCTGAGAACCCTAAGCAGGATAGATAGGACTAACAAAAATAAAAGTACCTGGATACACTATATTTAAACTTCCAAAAACAAAAGATAATGGATAGTCTTAAAGGCTGCCTGACACTAAAAGAAATGTTATATACAGGGAAACAAAGATCAAAATTAAATTCCACTACACATAAGAAATTATTCAATCTGGAAAACAATTAAATGAAATCTTCAAAGTGCTGCAAGGAAAAAATTGTCAAGCCAGAATTTTACAACTCATGAAACTATCCACACCAGAGCAGGTAGTGTCTCACCAAATCCCCAAAGTGGGTTTAAGACTAACAAGAGGTGTGGCCTCACCTTGCAGCCAGAATTGCCATCTGTCACCAGAGCCATCTGGCTTACCTTGTGATTGTATCTTCTTCAGCTTCATTTTGCAAACATGAAGGAGAAATAAAGACGCTCAGACCAAAATAAACAAAGAAAATTCATGACCACCAGAACTATACTACACAAAAAAATGAACTTCATCAGAATCAGCACTTGTAATAACCAACAAGTGAGAGAATGTAAATGCCTATCAACGGATGAACAAGATAAATAAAATGTAGTATATCAATACAATGAAATATTATTCAGTCATAAAAAGGAAGGATGTGGCAATACATCTTACAATAAGGATAAGCCCTCAAAACATGATAAGTAAAACAAGAGAAACACAAGAGGCTATATATTATATGTTGGTTTTGTGTGAAATATCTAGAATAGACATATCTACAGAATGTAGATTAACAGTCGTGAGTGGCTGGAGAGAGAAAGGAGAATTAGGACTGATTTCTAACAGGGATGAGGTGACAGGAATGTCCTGGGATTAAATAGTGATAATAGTCTCAATGGATTGTGAGGCGTCAAAAAATCCCACTACACTACATTTCTAAGTGGTAACAATGCTGGACTTTATATTATGTTAATTTTATCTCAATTTAAAAGAGGCTTGGTCTGCATCCTGGCTAAGGAACTTTAGATGAAAACAGAAGAATAGGTCAAAGTGCAGGGGTAGAAAATCATATTCCATATAAATGCTAATCAAAAGAAAGCTGGAGTGGCAATGTTAACCAGAAAACTGGACTTCGGAAGAGCAATGTTTCCTGGGGTTACAAGGAAAAGTAAATACTGACAAAGACATCAATTCACCAAGAACACAGATAAAATGCTAAACATATATGCACCTAACGAGAGAGCTTCAGAATACAGGAAGCAAAAATCTTATAGAACTGAGAAAGATATAGACAGATCCAAAATTATATTTGATAACTTAAATGCTTTTTCCTCTGTAATGAATCAATAAAGCAATTATACCAAAAATCAGTAAGGAATTAGAAGACCTGCACAGCACTATCCTCTCCCCTGACTCAACTGATACAAAACGCTTAACCCACACAGCAGAATATTTGTCTTTTTCAAAAAGATATGGACCATTCACCAAGACAAATGGCATTCTGAGCCATAAAACAACCATGTTTAAAATAATTAAAATCTGTATGTTTTTTGGTCATAAAAGTATAAATATTTCTTTAAAAAATTATGTAGGATTTTTTTAACTCTTCTAAACAATCTTAGGCCAAAGAACTTAGAAATAAAATTTTTAAATGCTTGGAATTGAGTGAAAATGAAAATACAACCTATCAAAACCACTGAGATGCAAATAAAGCCTTTCTTGGAGGTAATTAAATTTCAACATTAATGCTTAGGTTAGAAAATTAGAAAAATCTGAGTCAGGAGGCAGAGGGGAGGATTGTGGGTTCTAAGACAGCCTGGGCAAAGTTAGCCAAACCTTACCTCAAAAACACAATAAAAACAAAAGGGCTGTGGTGGTAGCTCAAGGGGTAGCATTTACCTACCAAGCATGAGGACTTGGGTTCAATGTCCAGTACCACAAAAAAGGGAGGGAGGGAGGGAGGGAGGAAGAAATCCAAGTATTTATCTTAAGTAGAAAATGGAAAATGGAAAGAGGAAAGATAAAGGAGCTAGCACAACAGAAACAACATTTAAAAAATAACAAGGTTCTAGGGCTCTAGCTACGAAATTTCAAGATTTACTATAAATAATCAAGTAATAAGCAGGGCGTGGTACACACCTGCAATAAACTCTCAGGAGGGCTAGGCAGGAGGATCGAAAGTTCAAGACCAGCCTGAGCCATATAGTGAGACCCTGGGTCAAAAGGGAAAGAAGGTGGGGGAGGAGAGGGGAGGGGAGTGAAGCAGAGGGGAGGGGAGGAGAGAAGTTAGGCAAGACCGTGTAGTATAGTGAGATACAGACCATTGATTTCCAACAAAACTATAAAAGCAATTCAGTGAAGAAAAGATTAATCACCTTTATAAACAAATAATGTGGGAAAGTTGGACATCCATTTGAAAATTAAACTTCAGCCCATAGTTTAGACTGTACACACAAAATGAAGTCAAAATGGATAGCCAGACAGGTGGCTCACGCCTATAATCCTAGTTACTCAAGAGGCAGAGATCCAGAAGATCATGGTTTGAGGCCAGCCTGGGCAAATAGTTTGAGAGATCCTAAATAGAAATTTAGGATCTAGAAATAGTGGCTCAAGTGGTAGAGTGCCTGCCTAGCAAGTGTGAGACAGTGGATTCAAACCCCAGTACTCCAAAAAAAAAACAGCCAAACACAACATGTAATGTACTATATGATTGCACTTACACTATAATCAATGGTGGAATTAATTCTTTAAAAGGAAAAATGAAAGAGACAGAAAAAGTAGTCAGTGGTTCCCAGGGTCCTGGGGCATGGGGAAGGGCTGACTGAAAAGGGGCCTGAGAGTTTGGGGGAACCAAGGAACTGCTGTGTGTCTCCACTGTAGAGGTAATTACGTAACTTATGCGTGCATTTGTCAAAATCCATACAGCTATAGAGTAAAAATGGTGAATTTCTTTTTTATTGTATGGAAATTGTATTTCAAGAAACCTGAATGTAAGAAAAACTAATAGAGGAATTAATACAGAATAATAAAATAGTTAATCCCAAATTAGGAAGGAAGGAAGGAAAAGAGAAGGAATGGATGAGACAAATCTTTAAAAAATGAGCAAGATAATAAACAATGTCAGTTATGAGTAGTTCCATGAAGTACAAATGGTCTAATCCCTTCACTTAAAACGCCAAGATTTTCAGGCTGAATTTCTTTTAAAAAATTAGCCCAAATATATGCTTCTGTGCTTTAAATATAAGTACACAGATGAATTAAAATAAAAAATATTGAAAAGCTATTATGCAAATGCTAACCTAAAGTAAGTTTGTATGCATATATTAATCTCAAAGTAAATTTAAAGGCAAGAAATACACTAGAGATAAGAGTGACATTTCATAAAGATAAAAAGCTCTGGCCAGGCACAGTGGCTCACACTTGTAATCCCAGCTAAAGTGGAGGTAGGAATTGGGAGGATCAGGGTTCAAGGCCAGCCCGAGCAAAAGGTAGCAAAATCCCATGTCAACAAGACTAGCAGGTCTGGTGATGCATCCCTGTAATCCACTATTCCTATATTACATCGAATCTCTTTACTGCCTGCTGGCCAATCTCTCATTTCTCTGATGCCCTGTCAGGGCAAATAATTCTTTATATGAAACCTTTTCATTTTAAAATGACTATGTGGGTATATCTCCTAACGATATTTATTGAATTGCAGTGCTCAGAAGGAAACTGACTTTACTATCTGTATAAGAAATGAAAACTAATAAAACCAGTTTCTAAGTTACCATCTCAAGAAGTTAGGAAAAGAACAGGAAACAGAAGGACATTAATAAAAATAAAAACAGAAATTAATGAAATACAAAGCTGGTATAAAGTAGAGGAGAACCAACAAAGCCAAAGTTTGTTCTTTTAGAATATTTTAGAACTTTAACAAACACTTAGCAAAACCCATCAAGAAAAAGAGCAAGCCAGGCACCAGTGGCTCACACCTGTAATCCTAGCTATTTGGGAAGCTGAGATCGAGAGGTTTGAGACCAGCCTGGGCAATTACTTTGTGAGACCCCCATGATCCCATCTCAAAATAACCAGAGCAAAATGAACTGGAGGAGTGTCTCAAGTGGTAGAAAACCTGCTTTGCAAGTGCAAAGCCTTGAGTTCTCCAGTCCCAACAAAAAAACAAAAACCAAAAAAAAAGAGAAAGAGCAAAAGTATAGATCACTAATATCAGAATGAAAAAGAGGCTATCATAACAAATCCTACAGAAATAAAAACATAATACAAGGCCAGGTGTGCTGGCCCATGCCTATCATCTCAGCAAAAAGGAGTAGGAGTAATATCTTTATATGAACAAATTTGACAGCTTATATAAAATGGATACTTTTTTTAAAAAAATCACAAGTTACGTAAATCAATAGAAGAAAACTCAGAAAATCTGAATATATTTAACCTCTAATTTATCTTACTTATTTATTTTATGGCGCTGAGGTTTGGATTCAAGGCCTGACACTTTTTAGGTAAGCATTCTGTCACTAGAGCCACAACCCTGGCTGTTTTTGCTTTAGTTGTTTTTCAAATTGGGTCTCGCTCTTTTTGCCCAGGCCAACCTCAGACTATAATCCTCCCACCTAAGCCTCCTGTATAGCTGCCAGGCAGACACTATGACTCCTGGCTTATTTGTTATGTGGGGGTCTCACTGACTTTTTGCCTGGGCTGGTCTCAAACTACAATCCTCCAGATCTCTGTCTCTAGGATTATAGGTGTGCACTACTCTGTCTGGCTTTAATCTCAGATGTAAAACTTAACCTCAAAGAAAATTTTAAGCCTGGATGTCATCATGGTGTATTTTGAACATTTAAGATACAAATAGTAGCAATCCTACACAGCCTTTTTTTTTTTTTTTTTTTTGGCAGCTCTGGGATTCAAACAGGGCCTCACACTTAACTAGGCAGGAGCTCTTACTACTTAAGCCACTCCATCAGCCCTTTTTTGTGTTGGTTATTTTTGAGATAGCATCTTGCAAACTATTTGCCCAGGCTGGCCTCTATCAGCGATTCTCCTGATCTCTGCCTCATATGTAGTTATGATTACAGACCTACACAGCCTCTTTTAAGAAATAAAGAGAGCACACTTCAATTTGTACTTCATTCAATGAGGCCAGCATAAACCTAACATAAGAAATGACAAGGACCTTACAAGAAGCAAAACTTTCAGACCAATACTTCTTATGAGCATATGCACAAAAATTAGAGCAAAGTGTTAGACAGACAAATCCAGAGACTATATAAAAAGAATAAAACACCATGATTAATGGTTTATTCCAGGAATAAAATGGGTTAACATTCTAAAAGTTAATCAATATATTCACCTCATTGCATAATAAAGGTGAAAAACATATGATCACTCAACAGATGCCGAAAGATATCTAATTAAATTAGCCACTAGTTCATGATAAAACTGTCAGCAAGTAGAGACAGAAAGGAATTTCTCAATATGACAAAGGGTATACACAAAAAGCCCACCGTTAACAGATTTAATGGTGACATGCTGAGTACTTTTGCCCTGAGGTCAAAAACAACTCAAATACATTTGCTTTCATTACTTCCATTAATCATTGCATTGCAGATGTTATTAGCAGAAGAAAACAAGAAAATCATTAGATACAAATATTGCAAAGGCAGAATTAAAACTGTCATTCCAGGGCAAGGTATGGTGGCTCATGCCTGTAATCCCAGCTATCCTGGAGGCAGACATTGGAAAGATCACAGTTTCAGACCAGCCCAGGCAAAAAGTTAAGAGACCCAATGTCAACAAACAAGCAAGGTATGGTAGTGTACATGTGTAATACCAACTACACAAGAGGCATAGGTAGGAAGATTGAGGTCCAAGGCAATGCAAGACCCTATCTGTAAAATAATTAAAGCAAAAAAGGCTAGGGGCATGGCTCAAGTGGTAGAGCACCTGCCTAGCAAGTGCAAAGCCCTGAGTTCAAACCCCAGTGCCTCCAAAAAAAGAAAACCCTAAACCCCTCATTCCAAATGACATGGTGGTAAACATAGAAAAAACCAAATGATATAATATATACACAATTAGGATTAATAGATGGATTCAAATAAGTCACTAGATACAAAATCAATATGTAAAATCCATTGCAAAAATAAAAATTTAAAACACTGTTATTAGTAATAGCATTAGCAAACCTCACAGAGCTAGAAATAAACCTGATGAAAAACACACAACATCACTAAGAAAATAAGTGGACAGACATACTATGTGGATGGGTTTCAATACTTGGTATTATAATGATGTCAATTCTTCCAAAATTAATTTGATTCAGTGAAATCCTAATCAAGATCCAGCAGGTGTTTCTTTGGAAATTTATTAGGAAATTCTAAAATTTCTATGGAAATGCAAATGACCTATGATAGCCAAGAAATCAAGAAGAAATATGATTTCCATATCAGACAGCCAGACTTACCATAGAGCTACAGTATTAAGCCAGGAAGATATTAGGGCAATGACAGACAAACAGGCCAGGAGAAAGAGCCCAGAAACAGACCTGCTCACACCCGTGACCCAGGTACAACAAAGATGCCATTGCGATTATGCAGGGTTAAGTTTTTTCCTGTAAATGGTGCTAAAGCAAATGGATGATTCGTATGGAACAAAGATACGTTAACCCTATTGTCTTAGTCTGTTTTGTGTTGCTGTAGCAACATAAAGATTGGGTATTTATATAGTAAAGAAATTTATTTACTCATGGTTTCTGGGAAGTCCAAGACCAAGGCACCCACATCTGGTAGGGGCCTCCTTGCTGTGTTGCAACATGGTAAGGACGCATGTGAGGGACAGCGAGAGCTGGATTCACTTTTATCAGGAACCAGTCTCACAATAACTAACTCACTCCTGCAATAACTAACCCACTCCCACAATAACTAACCCTCTCCCACAATAACTAACCTCCCACAATAACTAACCTCTCACAATAACTAACCTCTCACAATAACTAACCCACTGCCACAATAACTCTCTTCATAATAACTAACCATCTCTCGCAATAACTTACCATCTCCTGCAATAATTAACCCTCTCCCACAATAACTAACCTCCCACAATAACTAACCCTCTCCCACAATAACTAACCTCCCACAATAACTAACCTCCCACAATAACTAACTCTCTTCACAATAACTAACCATCTCTTGCAATAACTTACCATCTCCCACAATAACAAACCCACTCCTGCAATAGCTGAGTTGTGGTCAGTATATTAAACAATAAGAACTGGATTATTGATATGATTTCATTAATGATTAGTGTGATTAGCACCTTTTAAAAGAGGCCCAAGGGAGCTGCTTCACCCCTTCTACCATGTGACAACACAGCTAGCAGGTATCACCTATAAAGTAAAGACAAGTCTTCACTAGACACTGAATTTGCTAGTGTCTTGAACTATAAGAAATAATTTTTTTGTTCATAAATTACTCAATCTAAGGTATTTTGTTATAGCAGCCTGAATGGAGGAACTTAGTGACATTTTGTAAGAGAGAACTTTGACAATCTCTTTAATGTCTTCACTATGTTTTGATATTGTTTGTTTGTTTTAAGATGTACATTTTCTCTTCAATCAATTTTGGTGATTTCTATTTTTTACAAACCATTTTAATCTAGATTTAAAAAATGTGTTGGCTTAAACTTAGTATTCATCTTTTACAATCTACTCTGTACCTGTAATTATGTCTTTCTCTCTCAGAAATTCAACATTTTTGGTTCTCTTCAGATAATCAGCTTTTAGTTTTATTCAAATTTACTCCACCTCCCTCATTCCATTCTTTTTTTTTCCTTTAGTAACACCCTTTCTTCCATTTTTCTTAGATGTGCTTTTTCTCCCGCTGGCTTCTTGAGCTTTGTACATGATTTATTTCTAGCCAGTCTTTCTTACAGTAACGTGTGTGTTCCTGCAATCCGTTTCTGCTGAGTATACACACGTTTCAATTCATGTTGTTTTCACCGTTGTGCTTGATGCAGGGATTAAACGCTTAGCTGTGGAGCACACTACCTGGGTTTTAGTTCCAACTGTGTTGATTATGGTCTGCGTGCCCCTGGGCAGGACGTTTCACACGGTTGCACATTTCAGCTCCTCTCTGTGAAATGAGAAGATTAGGAAGTCAGTCTCTTGAGATCACTGTGAAAAGAAAAAGACCATCTGTGTAGACCACATACACAATGCTGATTACACGGTAATGTTCAATAGTTTTTAGGTGTTGTCATTTCTAAACAACTTCATTTTCAATTTATTTTTATCAAAGTTATCTAAAGGAGAGATTTTTATTCCTGAACTTTTAAACACTTTACCCATTTATTAATTCCAAATTTTATTGCAGATGATCGAAGAATGTGAGCTGAATGAGTTCTTATCTGGGAATTTATTAATATTTTCCTTTTGCTTTAGCAGCTAGCTAATGTTTCATGAGTATTTGAAGAGACTATGCATTCACTCTTCATTGTATACAGTCCTCTACTCATTCAAGTTTCTGTTGGGTTATTCAAATCCTATTACTTTTTGCTACTTGATATGTCAATTTCTGAATGTGTGCTAAAGTCTTCCAAAATGGTGATGTATTTCCTTCCTACTTATATTCCTATCCGTCTTTGTAAGTTACATTACAACATGATTTGTGATGATGTAGTATGAGATTTATAAAAGTCCCTAAGTAATAAGCTTCTTATTAAATTGTGATTTCCTTCACTCTGAATGTTCTCCATCTGATGTCATTTGCACATTAATTTTTTTGTCTAACATTGTTACTATCTTTGTTTTCTTTAGTAGTTATGTGATTTTTTTAATATTCTTTTACTTTCAACCTTCTATTTCTTCATTATTTATTTACTTTTGAAGGTACCAGTGTTTGAACTCAGAGCCTTACACTTGTTAGGCAGGTGCTCTACCACTTGAGCCATTCCTGGAGCCCTTTTTGCTCTAGTCATTTTTCAGGTAGGGTCTTGTGGTTTTGCCTGGGGACAGCTTTGGACCACAATCCTTTACCCAGGCCTCCTAAGTAGCTGAGATTATAGGCCTAACTATCTTTTTAGATGTATTTCTTCTATGATTGCTTATAACTAGATGTGTTGTTGTTACCAAATTTTGGATTCTTTATCTTGATTTGAAGAAATTTCATCCATTCATCACGTATTATAATTATAGATGGTTTGGCTTTCCTACTAGCCAAATGCATGTGTTTGTGTGTGAGTGTGCACGTGTGCGTGTGTGATGCTTTTAGTTTTAAGATCACCGCTTACTTCATTTTCATGAACATAATAGCATCCTGAACCTCTCTGAGGTAGCTATATATGTAACACAGGTATATATTTTACTTACAATAAACTTGTTTAAAATTATAAGAAAAATTATTAAATAAAGTTTATTCTTATCTTTTGTTATCTACTAACTCTCCTTAGGTATTATTTCTTCTACTTGCTAGCCTGGTGTCTCTGGGCACATGTTGTTTTTTCTTTGATTATTCTTGTGCTTTTTAAGTACAAGATGTTCTGTGTTTGTTCTCCACTTGCACTCTATATGGGTTGGCTGATGATCATGGGGAAGGGAAGGGCCTACCTAACTGGGCAGAATGTTTATCTTCAGCGTGAGGAGTCTCTCTGTTCTTCTGGGGTCCATTTCTACTGATCTTTTCTTTGGCTTCAGGAACCCCAGGGGGTACTAGTTTAACCTGTGGACATTACAAGCAAATAAAGGGAAGGAGACTAGTGGTGTCTTAATTAAGCACGCTGATCGTTACTCCAGGACCTACTATTCACAGAATCTGCTCTTTCTGAGGTTGAGCTTCCCTCAGTTTCTTCTCCCTTCTCAGCAGTCTGCAGTCTGCATTTGCAGTACAGTTGCTCTAGTTTGCTTTTCCAGACTTTGGTACCATCTCCTAAAAACTTCTGCTACATCGATGGTACTTTTTGTCCTGTTACCAATTAGTTCCTCCACTCCCTCTATCTCTCAATCTTTTCTGTGACTTCATAGAGGTAAGTTTCCTGCAGTTTGACATCTTGCTTTAATCATCAAACACAGGTTTTTACAATTAACTCTTTCAAAACACCATTAAATATAATTTATGGATGGTAACCTATGATCTTGCCATTTTTATTTCAAAACCTTTTAAAAGAAACTGGGTATCTGTGACACAGAAAAAAAAATTTAAGCCTTCCTCCCACAATATCTCTGTGGAGATCCAAAATGATAAGATGATTTTCACCAACTGCCTAGTTGGTGAGAGAGAGGCCTAATTAATCTTGACTCACTTGCTTTAAAAACATTGGGCAGTCTATTCTTTTTTAAAAAAAAAAATGTTCTTTGATGGGGGACATGGAGACATTGGCTGCAGAAGAGCTGTAATTTTAACTACTTTCCCACTGAGCAGCAATCAGTGACACATGTGCCATTTCAGACAGAAAAACATAGCTAGCAAGCTTGCCCTGCTTTGGACTTCTACCCCACCCCTACCCCTCAATCCCCACCTACTGAGTAGCCTGCTCAGAATCACCCAGGGACTCACTTTAACAGCTTTCAATACTACTTAGAGAGCCCTTCCTAGAATGACAAGAACACTTAGGTGTGATTGCCACTACCTGGGCTTTTAAGTCTCTACAAAGATTAGCTGGTCTCACCCTCTTTTTGGAGCTTTGGGAGGAATATTGGTTTGGAATTCCTACAAGGAGTCTGGCATTTCTCAGTTGAACACGAGTACCTTTCTTTCCTTCCTTTTTGGTACTGGCATCAGTATTTGGACAGGTTCCACTGTCAGAAGCCCAACACACTCTCAGATCTCTCTACCATGGGCTTCTACTGAACCTCTCAGTTTCCTTTGCCTGATCGAGGCATTTCCCCCTTGCCAAATTTATCCCAATTTTAACCCAGCAAAGTCTGAATGTTCTTCTGTGCTCTGATCAGTGCAGTGTAGCTTTCTGTGACCATAACCTGTGCTTTTTCAGATTTTAAAGTGGTGGCATCAGTCACCAGGCTGATGACAGTTCTGTTTCTGAGCCCTCTAAGGTCCTTGTCTTCTACCCATCATCTGTTTCTTCCCTTCCCCCTTTCTAACTCCCCGGAGATAGAAAGGAAGGAAAATTTATATCTATTTTTCTCTTGCTATGGGTAAAGCATTGTGCTGGGTATTTTCACAAATATTTTTCATTGAATCCCTGGTACAATTGTGTGAGGGAGTTATTATTATCCCCACTTATTTTTTTTTGGTAGTACTAGGGTTTGAACTTAGGGCCTCATGCTTGCTAAGCAGGTACTCTTCTGCTTGAGCCATTCTACCAGCCCTTTTTACTCTGGATATGTTGATGATAGGGTCTTGCTCTATGTCCAACTGGGCCTGGACCACAATCCTCCTGTTTTATGCTTCTTACGGTTGGTGGCATGACAAGTGCACCCCACCATGCCCAGCTTTTTCCTGTTGTGAGGGAGTCTTGCAAACTTTTTTACCCAAGCTGGCTTGGAACTATGATTTTCCCGATCTCACCCTCCCAAGTAGCTAGGATTACAGGCATGGGCTACAGCTCCTGTCTTTAATCCATACTTTTACCAGTTAGAAAACAGGGACCAGAGAAGTGAAGACCTAGCCTGAGATCATAGAATGACAAGAGTAGGGCTAGAATTGGGTCCTGGATGCTAACCTCTGAGTCCCAAGAATCCCCCCTACAAGTGAGTCTAAAGCCTGGCCCAGCCAAGCGGGTAGATCTGAATCCAGATGACAAACCGCATGTAACCAACTCTTCTCTCTGGAAGGAACTGGGCAGACGCAAGTTCCTTGACCCTGGAGATCGCAGCACAAGATGTCAGGCTGAGCAGACAAAACTGGCAGCTAAGCCAAGTTCTGTAGAGTAAGTAAACAGAACTGCAGAACAATTCTGTACAGGTAAATGAACTTGAAGTGGGAATTATCTAAGTTCTCAGCTCCCACACAATTACTGTGGATGTGTCCTTGGACTGTCACCCTATTCTGCTTTTTCAGGCATTCTGCTTTTATTTCTCAGCCTAGACAAAAAGAGCTTTTTCAACTTCAGTAACTCCTTTCAAAAAACCTTGGCTACTTTATGGTGGGGCCAAGTTACATGTTGCAAACACAAAGAAGAATTTAAATACACTTCCTGACCTCATATAGCTCACCATATGTGGATTCCTGACCTCATATAGTTCACCATATGTGGAACCATGGATAGAAAAAGTAGCTAGAAGAAATGGGTAAGCCCACAATGAGCACAGCATGAGATGTGTCTACACATCAGGACATGCAAGAGACCACAGAAAAGACATGTTTAACTCAACCTGGGAGGAGGCATGGCTGGGGTGGAGCATGGGATTGCAACTCGGACAGAAGAGGGAGTCTCTTGGAGGAAGAGAGATTTTACCGAACTGAGTGAGAAATGGGAGTCTGTCCTGAGGTCTGAGAAGGCATATCTTTTGCTAGAACTGCATTGACAGTTTCCTAGCTCTGTCCCAGTGTCTATGAGGTCACTTGCTTCTCTGCTCCTGGGTTTCGGGTGGTTAATCTGGCTAGGCCATTGGTCTGCCCCTCACTCTGGTGTTTCACCTGAAAATTACTCAATTCCCATCAATCCCTGGGCCTATGCATTCTGCCTTTACTAAACAATTACCTCATCTTCTGTAAGCCCTTTCAGTTTGTCTTCTCACAGTTCCTCCTAGCTCGTGGCCTCTACTGGTTGCTGTTTTCTAATGGTTTCTGGGATCTGCTTTCTCTTGTGTGTTTTTCAGCTACTGTTTTTTTTATCACCAACTGCCTAACCCTTTTTCTTTATCACATTCATATTTTCTAAGAAAGGAATCAGTTTGCTAGTTAATTACTAACCTCATCCTTTGGCAAAGCTCTTATAATCAGTCAGCTTGTAGCCCACAGTCTAGCCAGGAGATTGGCTGCTTTGGTATCAGATGCTGAGTCCAGTTCTAACCAGGGAGCATGGGTTCCAAGAGACAAGGATGGAGGCTTACAGCAATATTGCCAGCATTACATGGGACTGTGGACATGGAAGACACCCTAAGTGTTGGCTGGCCGGGAGAATGACACTACAAATCAAACTAGGGGTAACAAATGGAAAAAAAAAAAAAAGCAGCAAAGAAACCACACTAACATCAACCACAATATACAATGGCATAACTTCAGGTAATAGTAGAGTGTGGGGGTGGGGGAAGATGAAGAAAAGTAGAACATTCCTGGAAATAAACATATCTATGTACAAGAAAGAACACAGAAAATACATCTATGCCAGGAAAAGAGACAGGCTGGCCTTCTTATAGGAAATGACCCTTCCTGAGGTTCATAAGAAGAAAGTTGGACTGAAAACAAGTTTCTCTTCTCAGATATGTGAAGGGATGCAGAGTGCAGTGAGTGAGCTTGCAGGTTACTTGGCCTAACCAGGTTGGTAAACACCCAGTTGTTCAATTATACATTAATCGAGGTGTCACTGCAAGGTTGCTTGTAGATGTAAGTAAAGGGGATTCTCCTGAATAATTTGGGCAGGTCTCATCCTGTAAGGGGAAAGGCCTTAAGAGAAAAACTGAGATTTTCTTAAGAAGAAATTCTACCTGTGGATTGCATCATGTACCTCTGCTAAGGGTTTCTGGACTACCAGTTCCCAATTATGTAAGCCAATTCCTTGCATAATAACATATTTTATATATGTGTATATATATTTAACATATGTAATATATACTTTCTTTATGTAATATACATGGAATATATGCATGTATATATAGTATATAGGTAAATAAATATTGTATATGGTAAATACACACACACACACACACACACACACAAAAACACACGTGTCTATTAGCCAATCCTATAGTTCTGAAGTCAGTGCTGGTTGAACTGGTGGAGCCTAACCAATAATCCACAAATTTCACCCCCCTTTAGTTCTTTTCAAGGCATGTTTAAGTGGCTACTCTGTTGTGATATCTGTAATACATATACATATAACCTTTCTGGTAGAATCCTGTCCTGTACAGTCAGTTTGGAAGCCCAGACTCTTCAGACGGGCTTCAAGAGACCTGGAACTTGGTACCTCTGATAACTTTCACCATCAGCTATTCACTCACTTAGGCCAGTATCCTGCTTTCTCTTCATACACATGCCATTTTCCTACTTCCATTCATACTGCCTTTCCCTTTAGACCTGTCTCCACTCCTTTTTCTATCCTTCTAAATTCCATCCCACTACTCACACAGTGTGTCCTCACCAAGTTCTCCACAAAGCCACCTTTAATTATTTTAGCTTTTTTTTTTTTTTTTTTTGGTCTAAACTCCCTTGGTAGAGAGTAGGGAGTAGCTGTGCCATTCATTCATTGATGTTCTTCATCTTACATATCTCACTGAGCACTGTTATGTCAGTACTTGCCACAAGTAGGTATAAATTTGCAAGTATGAAGCTGGTATGAGAAATGACACATTTAAATTTTTTCTTTGAATCAAATTAAATTCACCTCAGACTTAAGTGATCCTGGCCTTAATTTTCCTGGAAAAGGAAATACAATCTCAGTTACTTTTGGGCTTTCCTCTCTTCCTACAATTGTACTAGAGTCTGGAAGACTTATGTCACACCTGCAAAATGGGAGAAGATGGACTTTTGACATTTGATGTCCTTCTTGTTCAAAGGAACATGGTCTCAAGAAGCCAGGCACCTCCTCTGTGTATGGCCCAAGAGGGGCACGGGGACCCAGCCTCCTAGGGATAGCATGCATCCATTTGAGGTGAGGATGTCTCCTTGAGGGACTTCTAAGAAGCAAGGCTGGTGTCTCCAGTAGTGCCACCACAATCTGTGACTTTTTTCCAAGTTTGGGTGGATATTTTTCTCTCCATAATTCCACCTGCCCACAACCCTTTCTTTTTTCTTTCTGTCTCTCTTCCCAGATGTGCTTACCTTTTTAACCCCCTAACCAAACCTCCTCAAAGGAACAAGGAACCTGCAAGACAGGTAGCTGTGTACAACCCCAGGGGTAACACTGACACTGAATTCTAGGGAGTCTAGATCTAGGAGGCTCTGGTATGGTGTGAATGATGTCCCCTGAACTTGCCTGAGGGACAGTTCCCATCAGGTGACTTTCTGTCTGGTAACACAGAATGCCCCAGAAATCCACTTGGGAATGGGGCACGGGGAGGAAATATAAGGAGTACAAAACCCAAATTAATGGCTTGATAAATGATCTTGTCTTATACTTGGTTTCTGTTCATTCCTTATATGTTTATCTCACTTTAAAAATGTTTAGTGTCTTAATTAGACTATGGAATTCTTGAATATAAGAACAGTATCTTAGATACTACTGATTTTTTTTTCACCTTTCTGAGGGTCCAACATAATAATTTGTTCATAGTAGGTACTGAAATGAGCCTTGAAATGCACTGAAGGCAGACAGTTTGTGGATTATTGGTTGGAC
Organism: Castor canadensis; assembly: GCF_047511655.1. NCBI lineage: Eukaryota > Metazoa > Chordata > Mammalia > Rodentia > Castoridae > Castor > Castor canadensis. The sequence continues at coordinate 145,726,579 of NC_133387.1, read as the reverse complement.
TCCCTGGGTTCAGGTTGCACAGGCAGTGGTTTCCTCATTGCAGACCTCTGATGTCTTTTTATTGTCATTTTTAGGGTTAGGTAAATATGCTTTTCTTTACCTGCTTCTGTTCACAGCTGCTGCTGGCCTGAATTTCTGAGATATCAAATTTCTTCTTGGGACCTTTTTGACCCCAGGTGAAAGCAAACACTTCCTTTACGATTCAGCCAGATGATATTAACTTGAAACCTCTTTAGTATAAGAGAATTACAAGTCTCAACATAAACATGTATATGGGACCAGCAGTGGAAAATTTCTCAGTGAAATTCAAGCAGTGCCTGGGATCCATTTCCATCATGCCTTTCACTTGAAGAGTCCCGGACATTAGGTGAACTTTATCCTATTAATCCTCAGAGATAAGTAAAGAGGCCTGGAAGAAAGGCTTGCATAGACAGGGTCACCTAGCCAGGAAGCAACGATGCATTAACAGCCTGCTGCCTTGCCCGGTGTTTGAACAGTTTGACTGTATTGCTTTAAAAGACCATTGTTTTAATGACAGAATGAAGTAAGTGTGCTCTCACAGAACTCGCATTTTCATATCATACTTACAATAACACTCCTGATATTGAGAACATTTATCAAAATTTACCATGGTTGACTTAAATTTCGAACTCCTCAACTTCTGTCCTCTGTAATCTTGCTGCTTCTTTTACTTTTCTGTCCCCACTCCCTCGCTCTAATGCAGCCGATCACATTACAGCATTAGAACTTAGCAGATCAGCCCTCCCAGAACCACTTGCATTTGAAAGACAAGTTTCGCCCAAAGAAATCAGCCATTGCTTTTGATATCAAAGATTTTGTGGAGGTAGAAAGCTTTCTTTCCTCTTCTCTTCAGTAACAACATGCAGGAGACCAGGCAATGGAAGAAGGCAGAGAAAAATAATGATTGGGGGGAAAAGAGGATGTTTTTATTTTTAAGAGGAGGAAAAGGAGAACAGGGTAGAACTTTATCTTTTCCATGTCTGGTAAACCACCATAATTTGTGGTCAGCACTTAAACAATATTAATCAGTGATGAAACCTATCTTTGGCCTCACCTTCTTTTGACAACAATAATAATAAATAACATAGAATGGCATTTTGTAAATGGACTTGTGTCTCCATCCCCTCCTTTTCCCTCACGTATACTCCATTAAAGGTCTGGTGGCAAAGTTAACTCCAGTCTATGCATTATTCTCTCAACAAATAGTGGGCCCCCTTTCGGGGCTCCCAGAGCTCCACCCCCAGAGCTCACATTGCTCTCTTTACTTGGATTCTTCTTCCTCTAGGGCTCTGCCTTTTTAACTACTATTCATTCAAGGAGTCCCAACTCAAATACTAGCAAAGAGGCCTTCTCCAAACAGCTCTTGCTATCCTGATCAAACCAATCTTTCTCTTCTATCTTTAGCACTAGTGGACCTGAATATATTTTAGAACTCCTCATCTTACATAATTAACATATGTGCAGATGTCTCTCTGTTCCATAGAATATAACTACTTTGAGTTGGGACTAAGTCTAATTTATTTCTATTTTATGCATCTGATACTACTATGTATCAAGAATGGCAAATATATGATAAAAGTATTTGCTATAGTCTGGACATTATAAAATGCAGTCTAGACAATTTAAAGCCATAAGAGGGCAAACAGAAAATTAAGGTTAGGTAACTACTGAATTAAAAAAATATTTTTTAAACACCTAAGAGTCAGGAATTATGTCCCAGACTACTAGGATAAATAAAATAAGTCACTACCTTTGAGGCATTCACAGTCCACCTTTGGATCTGATGTATACAGCACTTCTGTAGTTTACACGTTACTTTGCATGTTGTTCCTTACAATAACCTTATAATGTAGGTCATTATTTTTATTTTTATGGAAATGCAAACAGAGGGCTTGAATTCCCAGGTCTTCTGACTCCTAGACTAGGGTTCTCCCTTCCCTACCACATCAGTGTTCATCATAATTTCCCACTGTCTTTGGTTAATGATTCTTCTGGTAGGATTCTCTGATGAGAAACATCGGACTATACAATAAAATTTGTCATCATTTATACCTCTTAAAAATATTTTGCCCACTGTCATACACTTTCTTACAGGAGAACGAATTTATATTTCCAAGAGTGGGACAAGTTCAAAATCTACTGTGCTACCTTTAAAATTCATGTTTACTGTACTGTTTTCTATCACTTCCCATTGAGTCAAGTCCTGGAGTCTTTAGTACAGGATTTCATAACCAGATGGGTACACACATGACTTGGGAAGCACGTGGCTACAACTCCTGCCTTTACTCGGGGTCTTTGGGTTTGGCTTGAGTCCTCACCCAAAGCTTTAGGTTTTATTCAGGTTTCTTAAGAGGCATGGTTTTTATTCAGTCTTCTCTGAAGCCTCTAAGAAAGCACACTTTACTCCAAAATGTTTAGGGAGCAGTGGGCACAGCCCTTTCTCTTCCTCAGAGGATGTCTCATTCAGGCAGTTGGGGCCTTCCAGTCTGATACTATCTAAAACCCTCTGCTGCTGGATGAACTTGACTTCCAGATGTCTGTTCCAAAGGCCTTGCTGGTCCTTGAAGGCCCTAACGGCTCCACAACACACTCTGGTCAGAACCACTAGAGGGCAGCTGGAGCTGCAGCTCTGCTGAGCCCTCTAGCGGCTACTTCGGGTAACGCGGCCCTTTGCTGGAACCTATTAAAAAAACTCAGAAGTTGCACGCGGGAGCCATCCTGTGTGACACCCGGTAGTGAACCTTTTTTTTTTTTTTAAGATGTCTTGGTTTTTTGCTTCCTTCTATTAAGGCCTTTAGCCCTTTAGCAGGTCGCAGTTACTTTCCTTCCATGAGTTTCCCCTTAAGGATCTCCCCCTCCCAGCGAGGGTGTGGCCATGTGAAGCCATCAGTTTCTCTTGGCAAAAAAAAAAAAAAAAAAGAATCTGGGCGTCTTGGCAACTTTTCCCTGTGCCATTGTATTTCACCTTCTTCACGGACATAGAGCTTATACATATGCATTCAAGCCTTTTCAATATAATCCCAGCTTCGATACAGCTTGCAGGCTCTGAATTCAACTTCAGGATTGAAATCTCTCACATTTAGTAACTAGGTAACTGTTTCATCTGCAAAATAGGGAGAATAATGATACCTATATAATACAGCTTTGGGGGAAATAGCTATGATAATGTACAAAAGGTGCGAGTCTGGCACACTCAGAAAGGCCAGCAAACGTGCTGTTTTTTATTCTTCAAGGCCTGGTGCACACCATGTCTATCAATTTGGTGTCTTGAGCTAGGATACCAAAGCACTTAAGCAAAATGAATTCCATTAAAAGCCTAGCGTTTCCTGAAATGGCTAATTGAGACTTAGGTTATGGAAAGGGGGACTTCCTTGTGTGTGACAATCCATGCACTGGGTATTTGTGAAACAAATCCAAGGGGCCTGGATCCTTCTGGAGGAGCTATGTTTTGCACACAGGAATCCTTCCAACCTTGTCTCCCCTCCCCCACGCCCCCCACCCCCCCACCCATGCAAGCATTAGGGTGAGTCTGGGTCTGGAGTCTGTGAACCAGGCTTGAGGCACAGTAGGCAAAAGCAACAGGGTCAGACCAAGGCTGGGAACCCGGCACTCAAAGGCCAGGCAAATGCAGGCTAATCAAATTCACCACCCACTAGGAGTCTAAAAGGTGACAGAGCCTCCCAAGCTCAAAGTCCAGGCACACTAGAAAAGTGGCCAGGAAATCTGACAGGTAGAAAGAAGCTTGATAGAAAGTGTCAGAAAAGTTAACGCTGAGGGCTAACACACACAGGCCCAGGGAAAGGTCAGTGTGAGCTGAGCAGCTGTTCCATGTGGTGCCAGAAGCCTTGGCTGCTGTCTTCTACACCAAGCAGTGAGGCCTCTCTGAGCAGCCCCACCTAGAAAGGCCAATTCCCCTGCTCTTAAAGGGGACTGGCTTGTTCGTGGCAGGCAGTCTTACTCTTAGATGACACAGCTCTCTGTGAAATATGAATGGGAAGAGGGAGAGTGGTGCAGTCTGGGTCAAGAGTGGGTTTCACTGGCTCCAGAGGGCTGGGTGGCTGCCGCCTGCGCCTCCATGTTGTACACATGCATTGCTCTTGGAGACAGGCAGGGGGCTTGGCTGCAGGGTAGGACCCGGACAAGCCGCGTCTTGAGCTATGCCTTCCAGCCTGGGTTGAATGGGGAGCGATAGAGGAGGAGGGAGGGCGATCGTGGAAAGGAGGTGGGGTGGGGAGGTGCAGGGGAGCAGCCCAGCGAAAGCAGGAGGAAGAATGAATCTGCTGCGCGCTGAGGATGGCATGGAGACTTCCCTGATTGGAGCTGGGAGTTCTTGCAGGGGGATGGAGGCAGCTATGATTGGATGGCGAAAGTGGGGCCAGATTTGGAGGGCTTTGAATGCCCGACCGAGGAGCACTCAACCCAGCTCCTCCTCACTCGCGATTTCCGTTCCAGACCCGATTTATGGCAACGCGTGTTCTCTCCTTTGCGCTCACCTGCTTTAAGGCTCTCCATTCACTCCTTCGTCGGTGGTGGTGGTGGTGGTGGTGGTGGCGGGGGGTGGGGGACGATATGGGTTAATAGTGATTAATGTCACTTTAGCTGAAGATACAAAAATGATAGTAATAATAATAATAAAGCTATTTCCTCGGCACATGTGATTAAAAGTGATCCGTCCCCCCGCTCCTCCGCACGCATGGTTGTCCGGTCAGCGCGCCTCCCCTACGTTTTCCTACTCTGGGTCCCCGTGGGCCTCAGCTGTGGCCGCTCCGCCCCCGCCCCGCCGCCCCCCGACCCCCTCCCCCCCACGGCCCCCCGCGCCGCCGCGCCGCGCCGCGCCGCGCCCGCGCTCCTGGTCCACGCCCCCCGGCCGACCGTAGGTGCCGCGCCGTCTGCGCCGGGCCGCAGTGCGGCTGCGCGCACTCGGCGGCTCCGGGGCTGGCTGGGCAGCGGCGGCCGCGGCGGCGGCGGCGGCGGCGGCGGGGCCGGGAGCGAGCGGCGGCGGCGGCGTGGGGAGTGGCGTGGAGCGGATCTAAGGCTGCAGCAGCGTGGGGACGAGAAAAGGAAGGCCGAGCCGCCAAGTCCCTGAGCCACCGTCCCCGTGGACTCGGGGGTGGTGGTGGTGGTAGTGGGGGGGGAGCACCTCATCTTCAGACGCCCCCAACCCCCCCCAGCCCCGGCCGCTGACGGGAGGAGGCGGCGGCGGCGGCGGCGGGGGGCTGAGGGGCGCCGCCATGCCTCTGCCGCGGTGAAGCGCTCGGTCTCCCGGGTGATGTCCCCCAGGCGGCAAGCGAAAGCCACTCACTCGAGCCCTGGGGTATAGGCCTAGCTCACCCAGCTTCCTTCCTCCTCCTCCTCCTCCTCCTCCTCCTCCTCGTCCTCCTCCCCTCTCCCTCCCTCCCCCTCTCGCCCTCCCCTCCCCGGTGTGTCTTCCCTCCCCCTCCCCCGCGCCCCCATCTTCCCTGCCCCCCACCCCCTCCAGCAGCGATGGCAGAGGAACGACAACAGCCGCCGCCACCGCAGCCCGAAGCCCATCAACAACCTCCCCCTGGCGCCCCCAGCTCGGGGGTGGCTCTGCCCGCCCTGGTGCCCGGGCTGCCAGGGAGCGAGGCCAGCGCGCTGCAACACAAGATCAAGAACTCCATCTGGTAAGAGGATCCTCCATGGCCAGGGCAGAAGAGCCCGGGCAGCGTGCGCTCCTGCTGCTGCAAAGGGTTGGGGGGCTGGGAGCCGAGCCCCGGCAGGCAGATGCATGCATTCAATGTGGGGTGCCACAGTCCCCCAGCTGCATATTTGTAGGATTCCCCCTCCCCCCGAAGGGAGTTGCAGGGGAGAATGGATCTACCCAGGTCTCTCTTCTTCAGCCAAAAAATGGCTTGTAGCCCCTCCTCGATTTTAAGGGCAAGTTATTTGTGCCTCCCTCCCCCTTAGGGTAAGAGGAATTAGGGGTCAAAATTAAGTCATGGCAGGATGGTAGCAGGCATTTGAAATTGGAAATGGTAAATGTGTTTACTCCTTTTTTGTAGTGGAAGAGGGAGGAAGAACTGTATTGTTGATTTTCACCAAACAAGACATTGTGCGTAAGAATATTTAACGTGCAGCACAAAAACCTAATGTGTGTCTTCCTTTCGGTTGGGTTAGCTGCTGTTTTTGTGTGGTTATTTCCCTTCTAGGAGTTCATGCTTGGCATTGATGGTGAAGCAATTGCTTCTTTAGTATGAAATATTTTAAGGTGGTAGTTTAGACTGTAAGGTGATTCTTTTAATTAAAAAAAATCAGGAATCAAATAAATGCATTGCCATTTTGTGTAATTTTAAAAAAGACAACATAGAGAAAATATCCTTTGCTATTCTTGTATGAGAATTTTCAATATTTTAGCATTAGGTTGAACTCTTCAAAATTGGTGGTAATCTTAATAATTAAATGCACTAGGTTAAGACCATCCTCATCCTCTGTTAGAGCCATTGTAAATATTTTTTGAACGTGAACTTGAATTGTAGGATTAACTGGCATTTCTAAAAAAAAATGTGTACCCTATTTTTAAAATGGAAAAACAGTATTTGTAATTTGGTCTAAGAGATTGCTTTTAATAGAAGTTTTAAAATAGAAATTAAACGTGATGTTAAAAAAAAAAGCCTTGATTTTGAACATGAATCCTGCAGGTCCGTAATTGACTGTGATTTTTAAAATATGAAAAGTACTTTCATATTGCAGTTTAAAAACAAATGTATCATAAAGCAACTGGCATTGCGTGCACAGTATTTGCACATTTAAAAACAGTGACCAATTTTAAATACAAAATTAAGATTTGCTATGTAGTAATTGTCATTATTTTCTTGGCATGCATCCATGTCATGTTGCTGATATGAAGTAGGTCAGTGCAGGCTTTACTAGTCTCATACTGTACAGTGGTTGGCACGGGAATACCTTTCTTTCAGTTTTTATTTTAAAATGAAGTCTAACTATTTTAAAGGAGAATTTTTTTGACTTTGATTAATAGTCATGTGGCAACCTTAATAGGTCGAATAGTGTAGTGTATGTGAGAGACAGGAAGAATAGGAATGAGAGAGGAAGCTTTATTCTTCACTGGGTGTCTTCAGGAACCCCTTTTTAAGTGTGTAATTTAAGTGAAAAGGTGGTTTATTTCCCTTTTATCATGTAGGTTTTCACAAAACCAGCTTGTGTTTTTACTCCTATATAATGTAACTTAGGGTCCCTGACATCATTAAATTGAAGTAAACACGTTGATTTTTACGTTCTGATGAGGGACATTCAAGTTTAAGGCCGAAAATCTTTAAGAAAGGATTTTAAAAGTTCAGTTAGTAAGGTGTATTTTAATTTATTATGAGAAAATAAAGAGAGAAGAATCTTCACTTAATAATTTTAAAATGAGTGACTTCTATAGGCACTAAGTGAAGTGGCTTGAACAATGAAAGTGCTTTTTTTTTTAGTAAATTGTGATTTAATTATTTGTTCATTGATAATTGATATTTACACATCCATTACAATTCAACTTTGCTGACTTTAACATGAGAAAAACTTGTCAAGTAGAGTGTAATTCAATTTTTGGTACTTGCTCTGAGAAAGTAATGAAGAACAAACACCTTATTCCTAAAATATGCCATTTTGTCTATTTTAAATTTATAATGGCGCACATACTAGCATTTAATTTTCAACTGTATAAGTTTGATTTGCAGAAATTGTGCCTTTATACTTAAAACTTGAGGATGAACAATAGTAGTAGGTAACAAGCATTAGTGGGTGTATTTCAAACGTAGTCTCCTAACCCCTGTCCCACAGGATGGGTTCATATTATCATCAAGTGAAGATGTAAAATAAAGATGCTACCATCTTCTCCTAAGAAATAGTGCATATGTACTAAACTAAGTCATTTTGATAAATATAATTACACTTCCTTAAGTATCTTATTTCATGGTTTTTGAGGCAATAATAGCTCTCACCAGTTTGTTTGTTTTTATCACCTGATAACGTCTTCAGAGCTATCAGTGTTGTACTACTTCTCATATCATCCTTTGGTACTGATCTTATTAAGAATTTAAAATGAGGTTCAGAAGAAATGTGGCATTTAAAAGTTATTCAATGGGTTTTGCATTTAGGTCGATCATAGTTTCTAAATTACTGGGCTTGCAGATTGCAAACAAGTCTGCACTTGTCCTACTCTACAGATATAAATACTGTATGCAATGCAGGCCTTCAACTGGACAATGAGTTATTTATTATCACAGCTCACAATTAATGTATTCTGTTTATTAAATTAAAATGCTATTTGATAAAAGTATTCCACTGTAATTGCCAGCATTAAATGCGTGTTTGAAAAAAATAAATGTTCAAAGTTGAAACCTTGGTACTTAATGAAATTGGAAACTTTTTTGAGGGGAGTGGTTCAGAGGTTTGAACTCGAGGACCTTACACCTGCTAGGCAGGCACTGTATCACTTGAGCTACCCGGCCAGCCCTGGAAACTACTTTTTAAGAATTGGAAGTGTTGCAAGGCACTGGCATCTCAGGCCTGTAACCCTAGCTACTTGAAAGGCTGAGATTGTGGTTTGAGACCAGCCTGGGCAGATAGTTGGTGAGATTCCCCATCTCCAAAATAACCTGAGCAAAATGGACTGGAGGCATGGAACAAGCAGTAGCCCTTCCCACACACATAAAAAAGTTAGAAATACGTTATTTTTTAACTCTAGAAAACAAAGATATTGCTAACCTGGTAGTGTTTTGTTTGTGTAAATACTGTTACGAAATCTACTTATGTCTCCAGGTTGAACAGGTCTCTCTGTTTCTCATCTTCCCCTCTTGAAAAGAAATGTATTGTAGACATGTTTTAATACTGAGTATGCCGTAAGAATGGTATTAGTATTTTCTAAATAGTGGAATTTTAAAATAAGCGTTTTCTACAAAGAAGGAAAACCAGCAAACCCACCTTTTTTTTCTTGTTTTTGGCTTTTTGAGCCAGGGTTTTGCTCTGCAGCCCAGTCTGTCTTCACACTTGCAGTACTCCTGTCTTAGCCTCCTGAGTGCTGTGGTTACAGGGTGTGTGCCACCATACTTGGCTACTCATGTCTTTTTTCTAAAGGAATACTCATGTTGGCAACCTAAAACAAAACTAGAAACCCATCCTAACTACAGACTTCTTTGATTTACATTATACCCCTTTTTGGTTATTTAAAAAAAATTATCAAAGCAAGTTTTCTCTTCCTCATATCTCTCAGTGTCTTCATGGTTTAAAAAAATACATATGAAAATTTGTAGTTTAAAGAACAACAAAAAGATTTACCATGTATTTTTTTTCTTTGCCTCTCTAAAGGTTTACTTGAAACCATTGTGGAATTAGAATGGAAAAAATAGGATAGAAAATATATTTGTGATCTCTTCTGGCTGTTTGTCACTAGTTATATTTAAGAATAGGTCAGATCAGGGCTGGCGATGTAGTTCAGTTAGTAGCACACTTGCTGGCCTTGGGTTCAATTTTCAGTACTGGGGGAAAAAAATAGATTATACCTACAGGTTAGGCTACAACATAGATAATAAACTTTTGCCTAGAAATTCAAAAGTCCTAATGTTTTTTGGTAGAAAGTTTTCTGTTACTCTATTCAAACACAATCATAGATTTTTAAGGAATTAGTTATACTAATTGCTGTTATTATTTGTGTAACTTTAATTATAGGAAAAAATGTTTTAAAGCTTTTCTTAAAACAGTCCTGTAAGATACATCATTGTTCTACCCATGTTATGGAGAGAGAAGCTAAGTGACAGGGAAACTGTATATTCCTGGATTTATTACCAGACCTTGGAGGCCATCATGCTGGGGTTGGAGTTCCTTGTCTTTATTCAATCCTGTAAGGCATACAAACTTCTGAATCTGGCACATTTTAGGTTTAGAATTATACTCTTTAAGAATTATTTATGTGGTCCATGTTTGATGTTTTCTAAATTCTAGTTTAAACTCAAATTGAATAATTTTGTTTTACTTTTTTATTAATTGTGATGTCAATTAAACATCTAGACACTAGGTGATGAATGTTTCCATCGCCGTGCAGTGAGCAAAGTATGGCGATCACAAGGCTTACATTGTAATGGCATGGTAGTCCTGATTTCTGGCCTCTGGCGGAGAACTCAGCAGTTCAGTTTTGTTCTAGGTCATGCAGTTTATGAGCTGTATCTGAGAAATAGTTATTGTTCCTCCAGCTGTAGCAGGAAACATTTACTACGGAGCTCTTATCTTTAGAGTTTACCTTACCCATAAGTCCATGATTTTCATTTTCCCTTAAAATTACAGACATCACTTGGCTATCATATTTTGATTAGTTGGTTAACAAAGCTACCCACCCTGAATTCAGCTAGTCTTCTGTACCCATTTTACAAAAGACCTAGGGTGCTTTTTGCTTGTCAGTACTGAAGCTAGCTATGGTGATTGTGTCCCAACACTGTTTCTGATTCCATAAAGAAGGTAGTTTCTTCCTTTCCTGTTACTTGAAACTGATGAAATTGTCTTCAGAAAGGCAAGTTAAATAATTCCAAGCCTGTCGGTTTTCTGGTCTTGATTATCTTCAGTATATGTATAAATAATCAACCAATTTGCTCTTTCCATTGGGAGGTATAGATGATGGATGTGCAGAACTGATTGGGTTTCTGTCTCACTACTGGCTTTTGCTATTAAGAGGTGAAGGAGCTTACCAGTGGTAGAAAGGACAGAAATGTCTTACTTGTTAGGAAAAGTATGCTTTGAAAAAAAATTACATCAATTCGCTTTTAATGAAAATTAAGATTGTACAAATGAATATTGGAGTAAACATTATCAGATTTGAACATTTCAAGAAAGAACAGTGTGTAAATACTCAACCAACTATCTGCTGTATACACAGTACTATGCTGAAGCCCGGCATTTGAGGAATGCTCATTCATTTGTATTATTAACCATGCAAAAGTAACCTAAGCTAAAAGGTCTAACAAAACTCTTTTATTCAATTAGGGAACCAGTGAAAGAAATGGCACATATCAAAGTGAATTCTGGGAAATGTACACCTTAGTTTTCTTACTTAAGAAATGACAGGGTTGTACTACATGACCTTGAGGGTTCCTTTAGCTTAAGTTTTTATGACATCTAAATTAATATTGACAACAATAGTAAAACATACCACAGCACAATGAAAGGCTAATATAATTAACCTATCATAGGCAGTTGGCAGAACATTTTCAGTCAACAGTTTATTAGGCTTTGTTAGTGTTTCCTTGAGTGTTAGCCCAGGACTATCTGAAGGTATTATTCACTTACTGTTACCTTGTGCAAGTGTTCTGTTATGTGATGTTAAGTCTGCAAATATTTATCAAGCATGTATTACATGGAAAGTATGCTAAACTGTTTATTATGCAAAAATATGCTAGGGTGTGCCATAATCCTGTTTGTTGGGGAAGACTCCTAACTACCCCTTGAGAGATTGCAGTGGAGGGGTGCTGTTGGTTTGCTTCTTCTGCTTAAACCTACAAGCACTTCACATAGAAATCTTTTCCTGTATTAATAATTCAGTATTTTAAGACTGTCATATTATAAATTTGTATAGTCTTTTCAGATTGTATAGTGTAGGGGCGAGCTTCACAATTGTTTCTCTTCATCTACAGTAGGCATCTTAGTGAGCAATTGTTGTAGACTGTCTTTGCAATTATAAAGAACAAGGAAATAAGGTGGCTACTCCACATACCTACCCACTTTACACACTGCCTTCATTTCTGTCAGTCTCTTTATTTAATCTTTTAGTTGCTTTCTCTTCTGCTCTCTGGAGGCTTCTAAGAGTTTAGGTTAGTGATGAGCAGCACAGGCCGATGGGTGGGGAATCTGCTGCAGCCGAGATACCGGATAACAGAATGCAGGACAATGGGCTGGAGCCTTAATGATCTTGGCTGCTGACCAGAAGATTATTGACACAGTTAGCAGTCGGCTCTAACCTTCAGAAAATAAAAACTGTCAAACACTTAATTTTTCTTTTCTGAGGCTGTAACCAGGCATTTACTTTTTTTTGTTTCATGAACCTCCTATTTATAAGAAGAAATAGAAATTAAATGGTTTGGTTTATTATTTACAGTGTCTCTATCTGGCATCTATTACAGTAGTGTGAATATATATGTATGTATATATGTATATATATATATATATATACATATATACATATATATATATATGTATGTATATATGTGTATATATATATACATACATATATATATATGTATAGGAAAGTTGTGTGGGAGGTGAGGTTTTATATTTCCTCATATCTAAGAACAAACTGAAACATGCTAATATTTCTTGCTATTTGAATCTCCATTTTGGTACCTGAGTTCAGAGAGTGAGAGGTCATAGAATAGCAGATTCCAATCTGTTACGCATTGGAGTTTGTAAGGTTAACAGTTCATATGATGTGAAATACCATTTCCTTCAAATAGCCTTATCTATATAAAAATCTTTATATCTGGACCCATTCGTGTCTAAGATTGAACAGCAAGGGTTCAGATAGCAAGCTATGCCTTCATACTCATTCCAGCACAGGATTAGTGAATTGATTTGAACTTGCACGCTAAAGGCTTGGGAGGAGGAAGTGATGGTACCTAATTGCCTCTCTTTCTCTCTTTGAGATCAGTAAAATTTTTAGAATTTGAGCTATTACTGGTAAGGCATTAGAACAGCTGGTTATCTTGGAGTCACTAGGGCTATTGTGTTGACATAATTTTTAGATACTAAATTAGCATAGACAGCACTTGTCTTTGTGTTGTTTGTATTTTTCTGTGGCTTTCCTATTTTGAGCACCTCCTGCCAGCTAGGAGGCGGTGAGACTAGAGGATTATTGTAGTAACGAGCGGCTACTTTGGTTTGCACTTTTTTCTTTGGTTTCATAGTGTTGTTCTCTGCTTATACCTGTGCTGATTCCTTTCCCTGCTACTTAAGAACCTTTCTTTTTTTTCTGTCGATCTAAGCTACAACTCATGAACTGCTATTTATGAACCATTACTCAAGTCCCAGGGAACAGTGATCTGAGTTGTGTTATTTAATATTTTTTGATAATTTAGATTGGCCTTACCACCTGAGATTTAGTTTTCACTGAATTTAAAAGAAACATTCTCATTTTCTTATGTGGAAAATTTTGTAGGAATTTAGAGTCTGAATTTACGTGAAACAAAGCAATCACTGCAAAATCAGTGATTTACCATATACTGCAAAGTATGCTATTTGTATATAGGGTGCAAGGACTTGTCATTGTTTTTGCAGTAATATGAAACTTAGAATTTGACTGGATAAGCATGTTACTTCAGTATCATCTTGTTTGGCATAAAGCTGATTCTTCTGGGAACCTGAAATGTGTCTCAACAAAAGGCTTCAATTAATGTAAATGAACCACTTCCCTGATTTGATTAAAAAGCTTATGTGTATAAGCAATGTAGGATCTAAAATATAATAGATTATTAAATACATGATCTCCTTTTTCTGAAGCAAGAGCTATTAGCAAGCAGTATTTGGACAAATTCTACAACTAAAAGTTTCCAGAAAGTGAGAAAGTCAAAAATTATTCCCAAATTTATAGGAGCAAGTGGTCAAGGAAAATTAAATTCAGTATACATTTATTTTAATGTCTCCACATCAAGATACAGCAGAATTAAAAACTAGAAAAACAAACCATTTACCCACTTGTGTGGTAGATGTATGTATTACATATTGGATTTAACAAAAATGGGATTTTGTTCAACGTAGTAGTGATGTAATCAATGGTATAAACAAATAGAGGTAGGAGGGATTCAGTGAGGACATATTTCTGTTGGCAAAATTCATAATAGTGAAAAATTATAGATCCAAACACACTTTACATTGTGCTCATAGGACTTGTTTATTCTCCCTGTCAGGAAGTAAATTTAAAGTTGCTGGTGACAGTGAGCCTTGCCAGTAATGTGAATAATTAGAGGGAAATAGGTTAAGAGAAAATTTGCTTGGAAAATTTACTTTTTGGAGTGGAGTTTCCACCAGCTACTTTCATCCTACTTATTTAAGCTTTGATTTACAAAGATAGAAGGAGGAATATAAAATAATAATAGAGAAGATAAGGATGGGGTGGTTGGGAATTGGGGCAGAGGACCAGAGTACAAACAGCCACCACTGTTACCTTAAACTTAACCTTTTCACAGCAACCTTTCTTCTGTACCTTTGTCGCTCACTACCACAATTTGCTTTCATTTCTAGATACTCTACTTTCTTTTACTAGTACATATCACTGTATCTTTTTTTTAAAATCAGTCTGTCAATATTAGTTTCATTTTTGATTTTACTCTTGCCTCTGTGCCTGATATTTTAACTAGTGGCCCAGTTTGCGATGTAACTGAAGTTTCTTCCTGTCTTCCTATTTCCACTGCCAAATCCATAATTGAGTGCTCTACCACCTGGATTATTACAGCAGTATAGCTGCTTTCTGCCCTTTGATGATACTCCCCTATTGAACTATGCTACATATTGCTATCACAGTGAGTCTCCTAAAACATCTGTTTTCTTTCATAAGGTCCCTATTTATTTATTTGTTAAATTTTTATTTTTTTATTATTCATATGTGCATACAATGCCTGGGTCATTTCTCCCCCCGCCCCTACCCCCTCCCTTACCACCCATTCTGCCCCTCCCTCTCCCCCCCACCCCTTCGATACCCAGCAGAAACTATTTTGCCCTTATCTCTAATTTTGTTGAAGAGAGAGTATAAGCAATAGTAGGAAGGAACAAGGGTTTTTGCTGGTTGAGATAAGGACAGCTATACAGGGAGTTGACTCACATTAATTTCCTGTGCATGTGTGTTACCTTCTAGGTTAATTCTTTTTGATCTAACCTTTTCTCTAGTTCCTGGTCCCCTTCTCCTATTGGCCTCAGTTGCTTTTAAGGTATCTGCTTTAGTTTCTCTGCGTTGAGGGCAACAAATGCTAGCTAACTTTTTAGGTGTCTTACCTATCCTCATATCTCCCTTGTGTGCACTCGATTTTATCTTGTGATCAAAGTTCAATCCCCTTGTTGTGTTTGCCCTTGACCTAATGTCTGCATATGAGGGAGAACATACGATGTTTGGTCTTTTGGGCCAGGCTAACTTCACTCAGAATGATGTTCTCCAATTCCATCCATTTACCAGCGAATGATAACATTTCGTTCTTCTTCATGGCTGCATAAAATTCCATTGTATATAGATACCACATTTTCTTGATCCATTCGTCAGTAGTGGGGCATCTTGGCTGTTTCCATAACTTGGCTATTGTGAATAGTGCTGCAATAAACATGGGTGTGCAGGTGCCTCTGGAGTAACCTGTGTCACAGTCTTTTGCGTATATCCCCAAGAGTGGTATTGCTGGATCGAATGGTAGATCAATGTTTAGCTTTTTAAGTAGCCTCCAAATTTTTTTCCAGAGTGGTTGTACTAGTTTATATTCCCACTAACAGTGTTAGAGGGTTCCTTTTTCCCCGCATTCATGAGGTCCCTATTTAAAAATGTACTGTAATTTCTTCTTGCTCACTGTATCATATCTTAAGATTTTCACCAGGTTTTTAAGGCCTAAAAATAACCTAGCCCCATACAGTCCATCCAACCCTGTCTCGCTGTTCAGCAGCATTCAGCATCCTCCTCAATACAGCCAGTGTTTACTATTTGCCTTAACATTTTGTGGTCCTACCTCTGTTCCTGCTTTGTTCATGCTGTATATCTTTCCTGGAATCTCCACTTCCATTGCCAAATCCTACTTAATCATATCTTAACCCTTTTGGAAGCCTTAGCCCAAATCATTGCACTATGAAATATTCCTTAGCTATGCTAGTCCACGTTAACCTTTTCTTGACCTCATATTGTATAGTGAATTCTGTACGATTAAACACTTATTCACTCTTAATTTCTTTTCATGTGCTATTCTAATGAATACATTTTTTGAAGTTAGGGACAGCTAGGTGCTTTTGCATCTTTTCATTTTTTTTCTGTAGGGATAGGTAACAGTGAATATCTTTTTTGTTTACTATATTATTAGAGGCATTTAATTTTTTTCTATATATTAATGTTTCTGCCTTCGACATATTTAACGTGATAGTTTCCTACCCCAAACAAGTTTTTAAACTCTTGGTGCAGTTTATACAACAAAGGACAATAACAATTTTTTTTTTAAATTGCAGTAGTGATACTCAAGAATACATTTATTAAGAGTTTCCGTTCTACTAGTCCCATGTTTTTCACTATTAAAACAATAATGTGTGTCCCAAGTGGAAGCATTTTGTGCCTTGGTAACTTTTCATCACTGAGTATCCATCAGAAAATAAATAGTCAGGTTTTTGTGGCCTGATTACTCTGTGTCCCAGCCTACTTCCCAAAAGATAACTTAGAACTTTAAAGATACTTTAACATGTAATTAGGATTCTTTCAGGTTTAGTCCTGGTAGAGGGTTTGAGCTACTGTCTTTAAACAAGACCTAAGAACAAGAGGGCTTATTTGAATTATAGCCAATGCCTGAAGATGGCAAAGGAAATGTATGAGTGATGGGAAGTAATGAAGGGGGTAGATTTATCTGTGGAGTGTGGGGGAACGACTGAACTGGGAAAACAACTCTGAGGGCCTCATGTGTTTCACATCCACAAAACTGGCCACTTCTGCTGCTAAACCTAAGTATTTGTCTGACAGAGCCTTTTGTGTGTGTGCAATTTGATCATCTTGCTTTAAAAGACATTTCAGCTATAAGTTATTTTTTTTAATGCTACTTGATTTGTTACAGCAGTAGTTCCTACATTATTAGCATTCTTGGGAACCTGTCACAGATGTAAATTTTGAGGCTCTACCGAAGATTTATTCTCACAAAAACTTTGAGTGATGAGCAGTCATCTTGGTTTTAATTATTTCTTCAGGTGATGCTTCTCCTCAAAGTGAGGTGCGAAAAGCACTGAGCTGGAAGATTATCCAGTCCTGTGTGGCAAAGTTGTATTCTCAGTCATTTCTAAGTACTTTAGGCAGAATTAATAATTCCTTTATTTAATTTTCATAGTAGTTGAATATAACTCTGCTTTGTTTTCCATTTACATTGTATTGTAATTTTATACCTTTCTCTTCCACTAAATTGAAATCTTTAATCTCAGTAATTGTATATTAAATGAATTGATGAATAAAAGTGAAACACAGCTGGGTGCCTGTGTCTCATGCCTGTAATCCTAGCTACTCAGGAGGCAGAGATCAGGAGGCTCAAGGTTCACAGCCAGCCCAGACAAATAGTTCATGAGACCCTACCTCAAAATATGTCACAAAAAAGGTCTGGCAGAGTGGCTCAAGGTGAAGACCCTGAGTTCAAGCCCCAGTACCACAAAAAAATTAATTAAACACAGTGCATTCAATTCTAGTTAACACTTAAAAGGCAGACACACACACACACACACACACACACACACACACACACTAGAAATGACCCTGTGTGAGAGAGCATGAGTTTAGGGTCAGCAAACTGTCAAAGGCCCAGACAGAAAGTGGTATTTGGATTCGTGGGGTCTTTTTTGCAGTTGCTTTACTCTGCCACTGTATCGGGACAGTGGCTGTGAACAGTACATACATGAGTGGTATGGCTGGATTTGGCCCCAATGGTGTTTGAGCTCTTGTAGCCCATTGCCATGCTGGGAAAACAAAGAATACAGGGAACAGTTGTCAGCCTTCTCTCCTGTAGTAGTCAGCTTTATGTTACTACAGCAGACATTTGAGGCAGCTGACTTACAAAGAAAAAAGGTTCATTTCCACTCACAGTTTTGAAGGTTCAAAGTCCAAGATGTGGGAGATAGGTTTGGCCTCTGTTAAGTGTGGCAGGTGGTGGCACATCATGTCAGGAACAGAAAGAAAGGAAGGGAGGGAGGAAGAGAGGAAGAGGATGGTTGGAGCCAGACTTGTTCCTTTTAAGGTAATCATGAAAGCTTATGAAAACTCAGAAGAGACATGAGAACTACCTCCTCCCCAATGACCTAAGGACCTCTCACTGGGTAAGCCTCACTTTCCAAAGGTTCTGTCATCTCCCAGAAGAGGCACCTTGGGGGACCAAGTCTTTAAATCACAGCAGAGGTGGGGGATATGGACAGCATCTGAACCATGTACTCCCATGGATCAACAAACAGTGAGTGATGATTATTGTCCTGTAATTCTCTCTGTGTAAACCCTGGATTGTAGGCAGGTATAGAGTTATACATCAGGGATAGTCTTAACTACCTAATAATAGTAACGTATACCAACCTCTGCTTTCAAGATCTTGAAAGTCTTCACTCAGGTCCTTGCAACAAGAAAAACATTGAAAAAACTGGAAATCATCAACTCTTAGATGCCTGAGAGAAATGAAGTCACATGACAGATCTGCTGCTCCAAACGGGAAAGATGGGCAGTGAGTATAATCACGGTTTACCCACAGAGCACAGCCCAGGAGAGGAAGCCCTCAGCTAACCCCTATACAGAGAAGAGTGCTTAAACTTCGGTGACAAGTTGCTGGATGCTTGGTGTGGACTAGCTTGAAAGTTAAAAACACTGAAGGGACCCAGTTTCGAGGAAAGGGCCCAGACTTTCCTTGGTCTTACTTCCAGGCACCATAGCTGGTTTTAACTGAAGATCAGAGAAAAAACCCTGTGTTTCCTGCAAAGGCAAAAGAAAAGTACCCATTTTTAAATGTTTTCACAGTTGTCTGATCTTTGTAACAAGGCCTGCCCTCAAAAGAAACTATTTTGCTAGAGCCCAGTCAGTTGAAGCTTTACCAGAGCCTAACCTACCTAAAGGAAGGAAAATAACGGAACTTCAGGTCCCTCACCTTTGTTATGGGAGAAGGGGCATAATAGCTCAGGCTCTCCAAGCAACTGAGACTTTGCATAGGATTGTTGCCTACACCACTCCCCCACCACATCAGCAGGGCTTCTGTACAGCCACAGGGGATCATGCCTAAAAGAATTGTAAAACTCACACCCCATTTAAGGAATCTCCAGAGAAGCCAAAAGACAACAGGTGAGACAAAAACAAGGACATCAGAAAAAATGAGCCTATGACTCTGCAGAGTAACAAATAGCAAACATAGCCTGACTTGTAGCCAGGTAGCATAAAACCTCACACAAAAGGCAAATCTCTTCAACAAAAAGATACAAGTCTTGCTAAAAGGTAAATAAAACATTCTGAAGAGGCAAACCAAGCATAAGAATCAGGTATGATGGATTTGGAATTATCAGAGTGGGTATTTAAAATAACTGGTTCATATCCCAACACGCAAGAACAGATGGAAAGATGAGATATGGAAACTCTAAGAAAAAAGCCATAGGAAATTGTAGAAATCAGAAGCACTGTAATTGACTCATCGTCTGTGCTCAGCAGTGTGTGCTGGACACATCAGAGGAAAGAACTCTGATGTGAAGTCATTGGGAACTTCCCAAACTGACAAGTGCAGGAAACAGGATGAATGAGAAGATGGAGCAGAATATGTAAAAAGTGACGGTTACAAAAGGCATAATGTGCATCATGGGACTATCAAGTAGAAAGAAAGAAAGGAACAGAAGAAATACTTGAAAAATTTCTACAATTAATGACAGGCACCAAACCACAGGAAGCACAGAGAAAATCAAGCAGAATAATTACAAAAAAATTGACACCTGGCCGTATTTCATTCAAACTGCAAAAAATTAAAGACAGAGAAAATATTTTAAAAAACCAGAGGAGGAGTTGTGTGCTGGTGGTTCAGGCCTGTAATCCTGGCTAACTAGGAGACTGAGATCAGGATGGTGATTTGAGGCCAGCTGAGGCAAATAGTTCACAAGACTGCATCTCCAAAATAATCAAAGCAAAAATAGACTGGAGGTGTGGCTTAAGCAGTAGAGTAACTGCTTTGCAAGTCCGAAGCCCTGAGTTCAACACCCAGTCCCACCAAAAAAAAAAATAAATAAACAAATAACCAGAGGAGAAAATTTACCTGCAGAGGAATAAGGATACCAATTGCATCAGACTCCATCAAACCATGCAGGCAAGAAAAGAGTAGGGTGAAATATTTAGGACTGGGGGGAAAATAAAAACAACCAGCTTAGAATTCTGTGTTCAGGAAATTATCCTTCAAAAATAAAAGAAATAAAAACTTTTTCAATCAAAAATTGAGAAAATTTGCCATTGGTAGAAATGTGAATGCAAGAAGTGTAAATAAGTTCTTCAGAGAGAAGAAACGCTCTCTGATATAGGTTAGAAACTCAGAACTACAAAAGAGGCGAGTAAGAAGAGATAAATGAAAACCTTTTCTTTATTTTCAGTTATCTAACACATAAACGTTTGTCCAAAATAATGGTGACAATGTATTCATGGATCAATCCATGTGCAGCCATGGATAAGTGAAACGAAGGGCATCAGTGTTACTGGAGATGGGTAGAGGAGTTGGGAACGCTGTCATAGGTGTTTGCATTAACCGTGAGGTTGTCTAGTACTATTTGAAAAGAGACATAGTTATAACTGTATATTGCAAATCTAGGGCAGCTACTGAAAAATTAATGAAATGTAGTTGATATGTGCCATGGTTTGGATCAGAAATGTCTCCCAAGGCTCATGTGTTAAAGGCTTGGTCTCCAAGCTTTAGGCCTGTTAGGAGGTGATGGAACCTTTAAGAAGCTGATCTAGTTGGAGGAAGTTAGGTCATTGGGGGTGTGTCCTTAAAGGAGATATTGGGACCCTAGTCGCTCTCCTACCCCCTCACTTCTGAGCCAGCATGAGGCAAGCAGGCCTCTTCCACCATGTGGTCCTGTTATGACGGATTGTGCTGCCACAGTCCAAAGCAACCAGGCCCAAGAGATTATGGACTGAACACTCTGAAATTGAGCCAGAATGAGTCTTTTCTCTTAAGTTCATTATCCTCAGGTATTTTGTCACAGTGATGGAATAATGACAAACACAATATGCTAAAAAAAAAAAGCCGAGAAAATAGATCCTCATAAACATGCAAGTAAAACCAGAAAAGAGGCTTGAAGACATAGCTCAGTGGTAGAGCAATGCACGAGACTCTGGTTTCCATCCCCAGCACCACAAAAAATAACAACAAAACAGAAAACAGACAAGGCAGAAATAGAGTGGAAGACAAAAAGAAATGGGGCAAGAAATAGTAAATAGTGTGAGTTATGGCACATTCCAAGTGTATCGCTAATCACTTTGGATGTTTTAAATACAGCAATTAGAATACAGACTGTTAGAGTGGGTGAAAAATACTACAGCTTGCTGTCCATCATCTACAGAGTTTGGTGTTCAATTATGTAGTGATCCTTACTTGTAACATACTTCACATATGTGTGGTAATACTGAATTTGACAACCTTTGTTATAAAAGTGGCAAGCAGCCATGATGGTGGTTAAATTATATAGAGTTCAAGGGAAAATGTCTGTATTTTATGCCTGGCTTAATACATAAACCACTTAATTTTCTCCTTTAGAATTAATTTTACAAGTAATTATTGAACACTTAAATAGATTTTCATTTTTTATAAAATAGCTTTAACGAGATAATTTACTTGGCCATTAAATTCACTTGGTTTAAGCATACAATTAAATAATTTTTAGTGTATTTACAAAGTTACATGGTCATTACCCTGATGTGATTTTAAAACATTTTGATTTTTTAAGCAATTGAGAACTATATTGCCTGAGTTGCGTAACAGTTAGAAATAAAAAGATTTTTTTATCTAATGAGAGGATGAAAGACAGCAGAAGCATTTGAGGTAGTGTTTCTAGTTTGCATGCTGGTAGGGCATAGCTGTAGAACATGGTTCTAGACATTCTGCCAGTGAAGTTGCACTTGGCTCTGTTACTTTTTCCTGCAGTCTCTCTTGTCATTGCCTCTGTGTATCAGTCTTCAGTACTGTGGTTGTGCTTCAAAGCTTTTGATGCTTACTGCAAGAATAACAACTGTCCACATGCTGTCTTGAACATCATCTTTACCATCCCAGAACTTGTGTGGCCTTCCTATGGGTCACATTTCCAGCAACTTCCTACTATACATTTGTTTGTATTTATAGAGTTCTATATATCAGCTATCATTTTTTCTGCAGCGTATTTTAAACCAGAGAGATAATTCTGCTTCACTAAATTAATTAAATAAATTTTCTTCTTAAGATAGGAAATTTTGCTAAAATCATGCAGATGCTCAAGTCCCTTATACAAAATGGCATAGTATATGCATAAACCTATGCACATCCTCCCATGGGCTTGAAATCATCTGTGCATACGTACAATACCTAATGTGATGTAAGTAGTTGTATTAGTTGGCACTGTGGCTCACATCTGTATCTAGTTAGGAAGCAGACCATTGTTCAATGGTAGCAGGGGCAAAAAGTCCATGTGACCCCATCTCAACCAATAAAAATGCTGGGTGTGGTGGTGAGCATCTGTAATCCTAGCTATGCAAGAAGCCAGCCCAGGCATAAAAGTGAGACGCTGTTTAAAGAATAACAAAAGCAAAAGTGTTGAGGCTATGGTTTAAGTGTAGAGTACCTGCCTAGTAAGGCCCTGAGTTCAAACCCCATTACTGCAAAAAAAGAAAAAAGATAAGTTAATATTGTTAGGCAGGCAACTCTAGTACTTGAATCACATCCCCAGCCCATGTTATACTACATTGCTTAGGGCATAGAAAAATATCGGTGTGTATTCAAAACTGTTCAGAGACAGTTTGGTTTTTTCTTTTTTAATTTCAAATATTTTCTGTCTGTGGCTGATTGAATGTGGCACATGAACCCACAGATGTGCTGGAGGGCCAGCTTTATGCACACTTATGTATGGCCGTATGCAGAGGCCAAGCAGCAGGGGCGCTGTGGGTGCAGGGGTGCAGAGGAGGTCGCACACGAGGTCTGAGCACCAGGAGAGGCAAGTTGCTGGGGGCTCTGCAGGCCTCATAAGCAATACAACTTAGGCATCCATCCCCAGTGAGATGTCATCTTAGAGGGCTCAGCACAGCAGTGGAGTGGGGTGGGGACAGGACAGGACCCAAGGTGCTTTCACAGGCTCACTGGCTGCTGTGCTGTGCAGAGAGAATGAACTAGAGGAAGGGCAGAGACAGGACCAGACTGGGCAGGTCACTGAAGTCTCACACTGTGTGTGGTTGTCTTGGGGGATCATGTATTACTCAGTGGGCTGTGAGCGGGTCAATTTCTATTTTTCTGCTTTCCAGAATTATGTGACAATAGGCTCCTTGATTAGAGGGAGGTACTGGCATATTAAGTGCAGTGTTACAGATGCCAGTACTAAATTCAAAAGATTTTCTGCAGACTAAATGTTACAATATGTCTGTGAGTGTACATTGAAGCATCAGGAATCGAATCAAGGACCTGAGTAAATACGTAAAAAGTGAGAACAAAACATTTGATATGTAATTCAGTTAAACAAGTAGAATGAAATGACTGGACTGCCATAATAGATGCACTATTTTATTTTAAAGAGGATACAAATGATTATCATTGTAACATTCCAGCAGCTTTAGTAGTTCTGCATTCCTGGAGTACAAGTACTAAGTGGAGTTTTGTGACTTATTTCAAAATCTCAAACTCTTACTTAAGCTAGTGCATTTGGATAGTGGTTTTAATAGACCATGATTGGCCTTGTCCATCCTTTCTTCTGTTGTTCCTTTGCCTGATCAGCTGCTGTCTGCCAGCACCACTTGCTTAGTCCATTACTACGTATTCTTCAGAGTTCATTTCTCTTCAAGAAGAACCTTTCTGGGTCCTTTAAAATCATTAATCACTCTCTTCTCTCCAGTTCTAATACTTGTTAGCATGCCTTACAGTGTAATGAATTAAGTGTTTGTGTAATTGTGTGGTTTCCTTTGTTGAATACTGCCACCATAAAGGTGGATTCGCATCTCTCTTACATCTAGAAGTTTCCCCATTACAGAGTGAACACACTCAGGAATAGATGAACTTGCTCCCTCACTTCTATTAGACTTCAGTAGGGGGTTTTCCTGCTCTTCCTTCTCCCATTCTCCACCCCCTCATTTAGTGACTTAAGCAGGTGCCCTACCGCTTGAGCCACTCCACTGGTCCTCATTTAGTGATTTAAATTTACAAGCATGGTTGAGTTTGCAAATCAATAGCAAACATGAGTATTTTTACTTAAAAACTTTAAAATGTTGTTGGTACAACATTTTCAATAGCATGAAAGCATAGCTTATTGCAGCTTTCTATTTACAGATAACCTTTTTGAAAGTTAATTTTAGCGTTAATAGAGACAGTATTACCAAAGTAAATCATTTTACTGTCATATGCCATTGAACAACAGATAACATACTGAGATTGCTTCACTTGGTGATTCCATTGTTACGTAACAGACTAAGACAGCTAGGACATTAGCAGGTGATACAACTTTATGTGACCACCATTTGTCTATGGACTGGTCTGTGCAGCCCATTATGTGTGTGTGACTGAGAATTCAAAGAAGTATGAGTCACAACATCACCTATTTGTTTTAGCTTGAAGTGTGAAACATTTTTTCTTCTGAAACTCACCAGTGTATATTCCCTTTACCCAAGTATGGTGGATTTTATTATATATTTTGTACTTCCATATAATACAGTGTTTTGTAAAGAAATATTCAGTGGTTTTAATAAAAATATGTTAAATTTCTTTATGGTTTCTCATTGAGAAAGTAGAAAAGGAGAAAAAAATAAGCTTTGGTAGCATTGCCACACTTTTTAAATTTTTTTAACCTCTGGAAATTATGATGTGTCAAGTTAGCATCACCTGACTTCTGTTGAAAACCGTATGTGGAAAGTCATGCTCACAATTAGGACGTTTAGCTGTGATCCTTAAGGTTTAATTTTAGGAGGATACTTTTTTTTTTTTATTTTGAAGGCCATTTTCTAAAAGTACATGTGGAATGAGCAAATGAGTATAATTAACATGTCCATCATCTTACCCACTTATTTTTGATGGAGGAAAACATTTCAAATCTGCTCTCCTAGCCTGATGTTGTGGGACATGCAAGTATTCCCAGCACTCCTGAGGCTCAGGCAGGAGGATTGCCAGTTTGAGGCCAGCCTGGGCTATGTAAGGAAAAAAAAAAAAAAGCTGAGTACTAGTGGCTCATGCCTAAAATCCTATCTACTTGGGAAGCTAAAATCAGCAGGGAAATTTTAGTTCCAGGTCAGCCTGGGTTAAAAAAAAAAAAAAGTTTGAGAGACCCCCATCTCAACAGAAAAAAGCTGGATGTGTTGGCATGTTCCTGTTATGCCAGCTAATAGGGAAGCATAAATAGGAGGGTCACAGTCCATGCTGGCTTAGTTAAAAAGCAAAGACCTTATCCTCAAAATATCAGAGGGAAAAAAGGGCTGTAGGCATGGCTCAGGTGTCAAGTGGTGTAGAGCAAGCATGAAGTAGGTAGGTAGGACAAGTACAAAGTCCTGAGTTCAAAACCCCAGTGTCTTCCCACCCCCGAAAAACCCTGTTTTGTTTTGTTTTTTCATTTTTATTATTCATATGTGCATTCAAGGCTTGGTTCATTTCTCCCCCCTGCCCCCACCCCCTCCCTTACCACCCCCTCCGCCCCCTCCCTCTCCCCCCCCCAATACCCAGCAGAAACTATTTTGCCCTTATTTCTAATTTTGTTGTAGAGAGAGTATAAGCAATAATAGGAAGGAACAAGGGTTTTTGCTGGTTGAGATAAGGATAGCTATACAGGGCATTGACTCACATTGATTTCCTGTGCGTGGGTGTTACCTTCTAGGTTTATTATTTTTGATCTAACCTTTTCTCTAGTACCTGTTCCCCTTTTCCTATTGGCCTCAGTTGCTTTAAGGTATCTGCTTTAGTTTCTCTGCGTTAAGGACAACAAATGCTAGCTAGTTTTTTAGGTGTCTTACCTATCCTCACCCCTCCCTTGTGTGCTGTCGCTTTTACCATGTGCTCATAGTCCAATTGATGGGGTTTTTACTCAGTCTCTCAGAGCTATTTCTCCTAGGGTTTGTAGCATCTGTTGTTATCCTTCCTAAAGCTGTTCCTTACTGTTACTCCTTCTCTGGTGACTTCTCTCTGTGGGACACCCAACACATGTACTTCCTCTTAATCTTTACAGTTGATCACTAATTCTCTGCTTCTCCCAGTCACTGCCGCAGGTAGACTTTCTGTTCAAAACACCTGTATTGGCCTGCCTATTCTTTCATCCATTTCTTTAAAGCTTATGTTTTATAAAGATGTATCCTTTTTCTTCTAGTCTAAAACAGATCATGATATGATTTCAAATAAATCGTGAAAAGAGATATTTCCTCACTCAGATTTGGTACAAGGGGTTTAGAATGGGAAATCAGAAACTCTTAAGTTTGTCTTTTGACGATCCTTGAATTATTCTCCTTTCCCTTTTGGTTTCTTTCTTGTTTCTTTCCTTTCTTGTTTTTATTCTTTCCCCTGTTCTCTTACCTTTTTTGTTTGTTTGTTTCCTATCTTCCTCTCCCCATCATAAAAGAGAAAAAATTATTCATATAGTTTATAAGAAATTTTTGTCTGCTTTTGTTACATTTAGAATCAGAAGTTGATAGCATTATTAATCAGATCATTTCAAAGCATAATCAAATTGTTTAAGGAAAAGTGTGATGAGGCTTTGATATAAAAGATTATGCAAGATCATTTATAATGTGCTGTGAAGAAGATGTGAGTCACCAGGCAAGTTTATAGGAGGAAAGTGTTGCGTGACACTGATCGCTCACTCACTGTTGTCTCCAGATACAAGACTATCCAATTCCAAACTGTCCAAAGCCCCTGTTGAAGCAGAGAGGAATTAAGCTAGAAGGGCATTTTGGGATTCTTTGCTCCTCAAATAAGATGTGTATTGTGAATTCTACATTTTTAACCTGTTTGAGAAGAATATGATTTGATGTATTGCTCTAATGGTTGCTTAAAGTCGTTTTTTAAAAATGAGCTAGAATATATGTTCCAGCATTGGCTGCCAGTGTGAGCAAAGCAGAGGCTGCTGAGAAAGTGTTCTCCTGGAGGAAGGTATGAGCTTGTTGAGGGCATTACCTAAAACTCAGCCAAGATACCCAGTTTTGAAGGAGATTGTCTTGAGATATCATTGGTGTGTGTTCACTCCTTGAGTGCATACCAGAGTTTCCCTGTGTTTAATCTTTGCAATAATTTAAGAAGATGAATGAGCCTTTGTGTGATTAAGGCAGATTAAAAACAAAGTGGTTGTATTGTGAACCTGTGTATTTTGGTGGTTTTAGAATGCAGTTGTTCATCTTGAGTTCCAAACGTAAAACTGTTGCGTTCAAGAATATGTAATGATAAAACTTATTTTCTATTGCCATTCACATTTCTTTTTATTTAGAATCATAACGAAGTTGAGTTTCATTTGTAATACAAATAAATGTCAAAGACAGCATCACAAATCAACAGGAGGATGATTATCTCCACTAGAAATAGTGTAATTGGTTGTCTGTTTGAAGAAGGAAAGGAATACATAGTCTCAAGTCACAAGTAGCAGCAGAATTCCAGATAGATAAATAGTTTAATGAAAACAAAAGTGGGATGACTTTAAAAATTAGAATAAAATAGAAATGAACTGGTGAAGTGACAGACTTCCTCTATTAAAAGTAGAACATATCTCAGAGAAGACAGAAAATAGATTTTACTAGTTAAAATGAAAAACAAACCAAAAAGCTTAGCTATTTTTTCACTTATACCTAACTCTTAACTGAAAGACAATTAGTACAGAATAAAATTTGGAAGGCTGTGTGGTCAGTGAAAAGTTTAAGGAGGGTATGCCATTATGTGAATAAATTCTTCCCATAATAATAAAAGGTGCAAAATAATTATACAGTTTCACACACAAACACATGCATACCAACATACACACACACACACAAAATCCTGATCTTAGGAAAAAGAATGGAACAAACACTAAAATGTTGCTTTTCAGTAAAGTTGAGAGGTATATGATTTCCAAATATTTATTTTCTTTTTGATGTACTTTTAAGCCTTTTTGAAATGTATGATTTTCTTTTAAAATACTTATTTTGAATTTGTGTGTAGAATCAAATCCAAGTACTTCAAAATTTCTTCCTATCCTGATTTTACAGCTTATTGTCTGTCCTCCTCTCTTTTACACAGTTTCTCTACCAGGTATTGGCACAGTTCATTTTGCAAAATTGTATGAAAATTTTAATATGATGGTCTTCAGCATGTTCCATTTTACTGCATGACCCATGGCATCTTACCTGTATTAGATCCCGCTGCATTACACATTGAGGTCACTGCCTACCCTTGAAGGATGTCCTTGCCTGATAGCTATGGAGTAACTTGGAGTACTTGTATTCTATTTATTACACCTCTGTCCTATAGTCTCATCTCTTTTCCTTTCTCCTTTAGCCATAGTTCTTCTCTTTTTCCATCCACATTAAAAGACAGCATTCAACACCATCACCACCTCAGCTTCTATTGTTCTTCACCTGTACTTCCAGCATAGCTGTTATCACAGTTGGCATGTACTATGATTTTAAACTGTATGTCTTTCCTTCCAGTACCTCTGATGGGCAGCAACTGTGTGTTACTCATTTTATATCTCCCACAGTGCTGTGTTTGCAAACATTTACGGTCATAAGTTGATTTAAGTAATGATTTGTCACAGTTTAAGTCACTAGTCAGGATATTTTAGCTTACTTTTACCTGTACAAATTTCTTCCTGTTTGATAGGTAATCTAAATGCATCATCTCTTCCTAAAGAAGATTCGTTTTTCACATTCTGAAACCAAAGCATATTAATTTAGAAAAAAGTTAAAAATGCAAAAGAAGGGCTGGCAAGTAGCTCAAGTGGTAGAGCCACCTGCCTAGCAAGTATGGGGCTCTGAGTTCAAACTCCAGTACTGCCCCTCCTAAAAAAGAAAAAAATAACACAAAAGAATTTATTTCATTATTTCTCTTAACTCTTTTAAATACATTTTTATTTGTTTTAGTTTGGCTTAAATGATGTATCAGACATCCTTCCTTAATATTTGTATAATCATTCAGTTAAGCACTTGGTTAGAACACGGGAACTATAGCAGTAAACAAAGCAGTATCTGCTAAACAGAAAAATACATGTGGTTGAGGGAGAATACGTGATAAGTAAAAATACATACTGTATGATGATGGTAGCAGATCCTCTAAAGAAAAACTCAGCAGGAGAATGCGGATTACACATGTCAGGAAGAGGATTGCAGTTTTACATACCTTGGTTGGTCAGGGAACCTTCACCAAAGTAACTTGAATAAAGACCTGAATTACTGAGTGAGCCATGTGGCCTCTGGGAACAAAGTGTTTATTTGTAGTGGTGGAACATGTCCAACAAAAAAAGAATACTTATAATCATTTCGGAATTATGATCCAGGTTTTACTATCTAGCCATAAAAAGATCCTTTCGTCATTCGGTGTGTAATCACTTGGGGGAAATGTTTACCATGTAATGTAAAGTGGGAAAAGATAAAACTAATTTCATCCTAATATTTAAAAATTTTATATTCATGTATATATGTGTATAAGTAGAAGAAAATACACCAGAAGTTAGCAAGTGCTTTTTCTGCATTTTATTCTTGGTTTAAATATTTTTATATATTTGTATTTCTCAGTTTTCTTAATGAGTACACTATATATATTAGAGAATATCGTTAAAAATACTTAAAAACTGGTTTTGATACATCTTGACTTCCAGGTCCTGCCTTAATGGGGTATTGGATATTGAATTTACCCCCTCTAGAATCAACTCTAAAGCTGGATAAAATGCATGAAGTACTTAATTTTATTTAGCATTAAATAGCAAAGCATAGAGCTGTGATTCTTAACAGAAGGGAAGCCAAACAGGTGAGCTCATCCTGGCCATCCTAACTGTAGTTCAGGGAAGCACAACTGAAGCAGAGACAAGAGTCTAGTATAGCAGGGTGGAAGAAATGGTTTAGCTAGAGTGCATGACTGTGAGGCAGCTGGGATTTATCTGGATGCTGCAGAGGAGGGAGCTGCCTAGAGAAGAAGTTTCAGAAACCATTCTAGGGGCTCCCTGATTCATTGCCTGAATACTGAACTCAAGATGTCCAGGGCCATTCTTTCCAGAAAACAGCTACTTGAGCCTGTGGTTAAGGGGAGATTCTGGCAGTCATGCAGTATTGAAAGACAAATTTTCAACCAGCCAGATTCACAAGACCTTGCTGAGCACTGTGGGCATTACTTGAGACCTCGTAAGTTCTGTAGCCTAGGACTAGGTCTACTCTACCTTTAGAGCTGTCTCAGTCAGTTCAAACAAAGCGTAAACCTAACCTTCACCAGTGTCAGGTCAAACTACCAATAAATTAATTTTGTGTCAAACAAAGTACACTTAGAAGGAATCCAGACATTCAATAGCATAGCATCCTCAATGTTCAGTATATCAAAAAATTACTAAGCAAATGAAGCGGCAAAAAATGTTTATAGGAATAAAACAATAGTAACAGACCCAGAAATGACAAAAAATAAGGAATTGGCAATTGATATTTTAAATTGTCTCAGGTAAATATGTGCAAGGATTTAAAGAAAAAGTTGGATATGGTCCACAGATAGGGAATTTCACCAAAAATGGAAATCTTTAGTAAGAATCAGTGAAAAATTTAGAACAAAGAAATTCAATATCTGAAATGAAAAATTCACTGGATGTGTTAAATGTCAGGTTGGAAACTATAGACGAAGACTTCACTTAACCACAGGGAGAGAAAAGAGAGAAAAAAAATATGAACAAGCCAAAAGTGACTCATGTCACCCAAATATTGGGTGATAGAACATACATGTAAATGAAGTTCCAGAAGGAGAATAAATACTGGAGCAGAAAAATAATCTGAGTATGTGATCATGGAAAGATTCCTGAATTTGAAAACAAAAAAACCCCACAGACCTGTGAAGGTCAACAAACTCTTGAGTACAATAAACACAAAAGAAATCATACTAGCACATCAGGTCAGATTGCTGAAGACAGAGATGAAGAGAACACCGCAGCAGCCTAAGAAGCTATGGGGAGGAGATACATTGTATTACACAGAGGGGAGCAGTGATAAGAATAAACACTAGCTTCTCATCAGAAATAATGTCTTCTGTAAAGTGCTAATAAGAAAATAAAACAACAAAAACCTGGAATTCTAACTCTAACAAAAACATCTGTTAGAATTGTCATAACAGTAGTAATTTTCAGATGAGCCAAAGCTAAGAAAGGTGTTGCCAGCATACTTTAAGTATAATGCTAAAATAAAGCCTATATATGCCAAAGGAAACTGATACCAGTCAGAAACTCCTATCTAAAAATCACAGGATGAAGAAAGTCAGAATTGGTCTCTATAAGTAAATATAAATGACATTTTTGTTGTTTTGTATTTTCTATAAAAATAATTTCTTGTTTAAAGGAAAAATGTTGACAATATATTTTGGGTTTATTACATGAAAAGATAGGGTGTAATAGCACAGAGGATAGTAAAAGGATATGTTGAATTGCATCATTGTGAGATGATATGGTGCATAATAATTGAAAGTAGACTAATAGATTAAGGATATATATTTAATCCCTAGAGCAGTCACCAAAGTGGTATGGAAAAGGCTATAGAGGCAATAAAATGGAACACTCAGAGATACCTGATGAATCAAAAAGAAGGCAGGAGAAGAAGAGCAGTGGGAAAAAAAGCAGAATGATAGAGAAAAGGATAAGATGGTAGAGTTAAAACCATTCATGCTAATAAGTTACCTTAAAGCAAGACCCAAATTTAGAGGGTTTATAAGAGATACACTATAAATGCAAAGATGTAGAATATATGTAAAAGGAAGAAAGGAACACTAAGGAAACACTAATCATAAGAAAGCTGGAGGAACTCTATTAATATCAGACAAAGGAGTCTTCAGGGCAAAGAGGGATATTTCATGATAAAAGTACCAGTTCATCAAAAAGACATAACATCCTAAATATGTATTTGTATCTAATAATGGAGTGACAATCTGCATGAAGCAAGAATAGGTTGA
The DNA here is from genome assembly GCF_047511655.1 of Castor canadensis. Classification (NCBI taxonomy): domain Eukaryota; kingdom Metazoa; phylum Chordata; class Mammalia; order Rodentia; family Castoridae; genus Castor; species Castor canadensis. Next base: position 145,694,555 of record NC_133387.1, on the reverse strand, counting down.
ACTAAAGAGAAACATACAGGTTAATTTTGTACTCCTAATAACTGAGAAATTATTGCCTTTTAACATTTTAAAATAAACATCAGAAAGGTATTAAATGTGTATGTTGTTAACCTCTTTTCCTGTGTCATCCTGCTTATGAATTTTTTTTAATCTGCACTGAGTCCCTGCACTTATTCACATTTGTCTGTCCACTGTTTTAGTAGACATTTACTCTCTATTGTGTAATTAGGACTTCTCTGATATCTGATATAGGTACACAGTGAAAATGTAGGCTCATAGTATACCTGGATATGACTTCTGGTTCCTCAGATCTACAAAGATTTGTACTTCTTCATACTTCATTTTTGTAAGCAGTGTTTATAAAATACACAGGATTGACACTCAATACAGGATAGCCTCACTAAGGAGGTGGTGTTTGATTTGGTTGCAGGTGATTAGAGCTTCTTGTTGCTCATGTCGTGTTAAAGTTGTTCCTCCACTTCCTTCCCTAACAGAAAATAACTTTGCATCCCTCCTTATCTCTAATGGCCCAGGTGCTGTATATTCATACATCACACTCATGACTGCTCCAGTCTTCCCGATCATCATCCAGCTGTGATAGCCACTGGTGACATTGGTACTGACTGGTTACTGGAAAACAGATGTAAAGATAAACCGTGACAAATTGGACTGGTTGGGTAAAAGAAAATTAATCACTGTCATTTATATAAGCTATTTGCCATTCATACATGAGTATGTTGCTAATAAAATAAGTGTGCATCTCATTAAAATTGTGTCCAATTAAAGCTAAATAAACTAAATAAGCTTTATAAATCATGCAATTCAGCTAATGTGTACTCAGACACCCTAACAGTAGTTTTCAAGTTATATGCACATTGACTTAATATGTTTAATGGAAAGGATGCCTATATATGTTATGAAGGTTCATAGTGTATGAATTCATTTGCTTTAGAATAGTCCATGCATCGTCATGATATCAAGAGGAACAACAACATAAAGCCAAAGTATGTAACATTTCTTAAGGTAATTATCCTGGGCTCTTCAAAAGGGTGAAAAACAGAGAAAAAGACTATTCTAGTCAAAAAGATGGAGCAGCCTCTTATAATGCATGCCCCTAGATTTGATCTGGTTCTGGGGGTAAAAGCTATGAGATTATCTTGAGAATTAGAGAACATGTGAATGTGGACTGTACGGTAGGTTGTATTTGGAATTGTTAAATTATTTTAGATGACATAACAATTGTAGTTTTTTAAGGAAAATGCTTATTCTTAGGAGACATCGAATGTTATGTCTGTAGCTTAATTAGTATATCAGAATGCATGTATTATGTGTGTATATATAGAAACAATAAATTTACAAACGTTCCCTCTTTTCCCTCCTCCCTTCCCTTCTTTCCTTCCCTCCCTCCCTCCCTCCCTCCTTTGCACCCTCTTTCTCCCTCCCTCCTTCCCTTTCTTCCTTCTTTTCTTCCTATGGAGCCTCACAGATGCTAGGCAAGCTCTCTACTGCTTAAGCTACACCCCCAGCCCTAAAAATGTAGATAATAGCTATAGCCATACTACTCTACTAGTTGTTGTTTTTTGGTGGTGCTAGGGGTTGAACACAGGAGCCTTGAATATGGTAGGCAAGTACTCTCCCACTTGAGCTGGCCTCCCAGCTTTTCTGGCTCTCTTTTGATTAGGTTTAGCATTGTTTATCTTTTTCACCCATATTCTTTTAATCTTCGTGTTTGAAATGAGGTTTTTGGTGGTATTGGGGGTTGAATCTGGGGCTGAAAGGACTCAGTTGGGAGAGTGTTCAACTAAAGTATGTTCCATAAAAGCTGTCTATGTTTATTGATCCATTCTGACAGTTTCTTTTAGTTGGTCTATTTTAAATGACCATTGATATTTAATGTGATTATTGATGTAGTTGGATTAATAATTCTCATATTTGCCATTCTTTGTTGCCCTTATTGTTATCTTTATGTTTATCTTCTACTCTATTTCTGTCTTTAGGGGGTTTTAATTGAATATTTAATATCATTCCATTTTATCTCCTTTATTAGCTAATTAGTTATACTCCTTTTAAGATTTTTTTCTTATTTGCTCTAGAATATGCAGTATACATATACAACTAATTCAAGCCCACTTTGAAATACCACTATACAGTAAAGCCCACCTTATCTGCAGATTTATTATACTCAGTTTTTGACCAAGCACAGTAAAAATAAATTAATAAATAAACTCTGAGATTTGTTGAAAGGTGGCCTGTCTTTAGGGAAGTTGTGTGGCATTATGGGAAAAATGAATGAAGCATCCACAGTAATGAAGACACAAACATGATTTTTGTGACAGCGATGTAGCCTGCTCCATGCAGTTTCAAGTTTTGAATGCTCAGACCTTTTATGGGATAGGTAAATTTGTGTAGTTTTAGAGTCCTAAACTCTGTATCCCAAGTATGGATGGGTTTTCCTTGGGTGGTCTCCTTGGACTCACAGAGCCATGGATACCAAGGGTCTACTGTAAGGCTTCACAGATAGCGTGAATGACTTATAGTAGCATAGTAATCCTAATTCTTACCTCTAGTCCTTTTTATCAGTATTGTTACTCATTTAGCTTATACAGAAACATGCACAAGATATATATGCATAAAAGCATATGTAATTTTTAATACATTGTTTTTGTTATTGTTTTGAACAAACTTACCTGTTGAATTAGTTAAAAATGGGAAATTTTATTTCACTTTTCACTTCCCTAATGCTTCCCCTTTCTTTATATAAACCTGAGTTCCATCCTTCATCATTTTTCTTCTCTGTAAAGAATTTCTTTTAACATCTCTCACAAGGCTGGACTACTGCCTACAAATTCCTCAATTTTTGTTCGCCTAAGAAGGTATTCCTCTTTGAGTTTTTGAAGAATATTTTTGCAGTTTTAGTATTTGAGGCTGGAGGCTTTTTTCCTCTCACTCCTTTCTGTTCTTCTTCTCTCTGGTTCTGGAGAATACTCATTTAATTCTCATCTTTGCTCCTATATAAGTAAAGGTATACTCTACCACCACCACCACCCACAGCTTCTTTTAGGACTTTTTCTTTAATTTCTGAAGTTTGAGAATTACACGATTAGATGTAGTGGTTTGGAGCTTTTTGATTTTTGGGGTTTTTTTTGTTGTTTGTCCTGGTGGGTATTCTCTGAGCTTCCTGGATATGTGGTCTGGGTTATGACATTAATTGGGGGAAAATTTGTTGCCCTCATTTAAGAGATTCCTCCAGCTGCTTTCTTTCCTGTCCTCTGCAATTTCCATTATACATACGTTACACCTTTCGTAGTTGTCCCTCAGTTCTTAATCCTGCTTTCTGTCAGTCTTTCTTCCCTTTGCACTTCAGCTTTGGTAGTTCCTACTGATGCCTCTTCAAGCTCAGAATCTCTCCTCAGCTGTGTTCTGACAACCAGCAAAGTGGATATACTTCACTCCTGTTGTGGGGTTTTTGGTCTCCAGCTTTTCTTTTCACTCTTATAATATTCATCCCTTTTGCTTACACTGCCCATCTGTCCTCTCGGGGCATCTACTGTAGCGCTGTAATTGTTGTCATTTTAAATTCCTGACCTGATAATTCTGAAGTCCTTGCCACACAACAGCTTGGTTCTAATGTTTACTCTGCTATTATTACCAGAATTTGCCTTTTACTATGTTCTGGGTAAAAGGAGCTGTTCCAAGTAGGCCTGTACCAACGTGGTAATAGTAAGCTTATACCTCTGGACTGTCTCTCACCGCATTCCCTCCACCCCCTCTCATTGAGACAGGTTGGCTGAGGAGAGCTGAACTTGAAATCCCCCCTTTTCTCAGCTCAGGGAGGCACTGATTAAGCTGTAGTTAACTAGCTTCTCTTGAGTATAGAACTTGTTCAGAAGAACAGAAGGCTTTGACATAAATGTTCCTTTCCTTCTACCTGAAGATTTTTGGTATTCACTGGGAACACCTGGAGGGCCTCCAGTTACTGGGTCCCCCTGGAGTTTTTAATCTCCCAGACTTGTCCTCCTGAGGCTCCTGCAAGTCCTATCATAGTTCAGGTTTCCCTCCTTGGGTCCTAGTTGCCACAGAGGTTTGTGCTGGTGGGTTTTGCTCTGGCAAGCTGCAGTTGTCTACACTTGCCTATCGTTCTTTCCAGTTTGAGGTACTGTGATTTGCCCTGTGACAGCTCCACTCTGATGTATCTAAGAAGAGTTGCTGCTTTCAGTTTGCTCAGCTTTTCTGTAGGACTTAGTGGTGACTTCTGGCTTCTTACATGCTAAATGAAAAACCTGAAGCCTTTTTTTAGAAAATCCTCTTCCAAATTTATCAGGTACAGGTTTTTTTTTTTAAATGAATAATACCTTTGATGTCAAACTTAAATACTGCCTTGCCCTAGATCTGAAAGATTTTCTGTTGTTCCCCCTAAAGGTTTTACAGTTTTACTTTAAATTAAATCTATGATCCATTTTGGGTTAATTTTTGTATAACTTGTGAGATACAGTGTGAGGTTAATTTTTAAATTCTGTTTTATCTGTGATGGAATACATGTGGCACAGCCTTTGCCATTTGAACCATTCTTCAGAGTGTAGTTCAGTGACATTCCCCAGCCGTGCAGCCATCAGCACCATCCGTGCACGCAACTGAAACTACCCGGGAAGCAATGGCACCCAGTCCACCCTCTTCCGGTGCTCACACCCACAGTTCTGCATTCTTCCTCTCTGAGTTTGACTACTCTAAGTACCTTATAAGTGGAATCATACAGTATTTGTCCTTTTGTGACTCGTTTATTACTCAGCACATCCTTAGGGTTCATCTGTGTTGTAGCATATATCAGAATTTCTTGCCCAAATAATACTCTGCTTATGTCTCTGCCATATTTTTGTCCGTTCATCCATTGGTATGCGTTTGGAATTAGGAGCTCAGGTTTTTAGTCCAGGCCATCCTGGACCACAGCCGCCTTTTTTTTTTTTTTTTCTTTCTCTTTTTTTCTTGGTCATACTGGGACTTGAACTCAGGGCCTTGGGTTGCTAGGCCCTGAGCCCCATTCATAAACACTTGGGTTGCCTCTACCATGTTCTGTTATGAACAGAGCTTCTGTGAACACAGGTGTACAGATACCTGTTTGAGTCCTTGCTTCAGTTATTCTGGGTATATATTTTCAAGTAGAACTTTTGGGTTATATGGTAACTTTATTTTTTGATGCTTTGGGCACAGGGAGAAGGATGAGAAATCTCTACGTAACTTTTTTTTATTAATGTATATAAATTGTATAAAAGAGTTTATTGTGATATTTCCATATTTGTATATAATGTACTTTGATCAAATTTACCCCCTCTATTACTCTTACTTATCCCCTCTTACCCCCCCCTTAAAAACAATTTTAATGGGTTTCATTATTCTATTTTCATACATGCATATGAAATATGCATGATCATATTCACCCCCAATTATATTCTTAATAAATTAGTAACCATTTTACTTTTTCATGGTACTGGTGATTGTACCCAGGGCCTCACACAGACTAGGCAAGTGCTGGGGTGCACCTGTCACTGAGCTGCACCCCAGATCATTGAGGCACTATTCTATTCTGCCTTAAAAAATATACCAGTCTTGGTATCATTTTTAGGTCAGGTGTTCCACCTTTGGTTGTCTATCCTTTGTGGGATAGAATTTTAGTGCTAACTAAACTTCCTCCTCCTCCTCCTCCTCCTCCTCCTCCTCCTTCTCCTCCTTCTTCCCTCCCTCCTCCCTCCTCTTCTTGCCTTGCCTTGCCTTGCCTTGCCTTGCCTTGCTTTGCGTGCCTTGTGAGAAAAGTACTGTGGTTCCTGGTTTTGAGTGGAGGACAGTTGGGCATTGAAACTGGTGACTTCATTTTTCGACCATATCATTCAGATACCAAGCCCCTTGCTGTCCTAATTCTAGAAAGGAGTAATAAATAATGTCTCTTAAGTATCCCGAATGGCCATTTCAAGTACAATTTTAAGAAGAGCTCTTTTATTAACTTTCTGTGCATTGGCATATTCTCTAATGTTCCCATCAGCCATCATTGCCTAATGGTGCCATCTTAGAGAACTCATTTTAACTTCGGTCCTCTGTAGCATTCACATTTTGGTTTCCTTCTTGTACCATCTCCACTAAACATCTAATAAACTACTTTAAAAAAAAAAACTTGTACATAAATAGCACATCAACCATTGGTGACACCTGTAATATAGCTAGAGAATGAAGTCACTTACCTTTATTATCTTGGGTTTTGTTTTTGTTTTTGTTTTTCTGTTTGAGGGTCTACCTTATTTCTGACCCAGCTTTCTCATCATGTAACATAAGAAGATACTGAGCTGCACGTAACTGTTCTGAAATTGTGCAGTTGGGGAGAAAGCTATTTTCCCACTGGGTTATCCAAAGATACTGCCCCACCTTATGTTTTACTTTGTTTTCAGTGTTACTTAATGTTTATTATAAAATGTAAGCACTGGCAAAAGTATAAAAAACTTTTTTGAAATTTGAAAAGAAAGTGAAACCTCAATTTCATCTTTCAGAGAAAGTAGCTTCATGTTCTCTTTCATTGTTTTTATGGATATTGCTTCCTGCTTTTTAGATGAAATAAGCTTGCCTGTGTTTGGAGCCTTTAGCTACCTCTGTAGGTCAGCACTAGAGGGCATGGAAGCTCAGCAGAGTGTGTGTCTTGGGGCCTTGCCAGACCCTTCAACTACATCACTCAAGGGCTGTATATAAGGGGCTTATGGAGAAGGACATTCCAAACTTGTAAGACTGGGACACAAAATGTTCTTGATTATAATCCCATTGTATAACAGAGGCATGGCTATCAGATATAATTGTAGCATTTTTGATCATTAATGGGCCAAGTAAAAATCAATGTGTGACATTGTACAAGTCATTTAACTTTTTTGATCCTCTCTTTCCTTATCTCTAAATGAAAGGTTTAGGCTAGACTTAGTTTCACATTGAATTTAATAAGAGCCTCTTGCATACTTGCTAATGCAGCGGAACTTTTGCAATCTTTACAAAGCACCCTGGGGAAGCTATAGCACGCCCCAGGAAAGAATGGTTCATCCATGTAAACAGCGCATAGCTAGTAGTTGCAGAATTGGAATTCTTCCTTTTGAAGGCCATGGGTGTTTTTTTGTTCATTTGTTTTGGTTTTGTTTGTTTTCATTGCTATATATATCCCATGATGTCTCTTATTAGATAAGTGTATCTGAAGATTTCTTTTTAACTTTAAAACTGTTACGTGTGTGTATATATACATATATGTGAGTAAATGCTTTTCTGTTTGTATTTGAAACCTGTTGACTCTGAATTTTCATTACCAATTGGAAATCTGTTTACATTGAAAGAAACTGGGAGATGCTTAGATTGAGACTAAGAGAGCTGCAAAACTTGCTCAGTATTCTGCCTCAGAATACAGGTTTTTATAATCCCCTTAGAGCAAACTAGCTACTTTGAACAGATATTTTAATGGCAAGATGTAGCATTTGGAGCAAGCAGTAGTTATATAATGAAAGATGCCTATATGTGGAAGGACAGCAGAAATGGAAAACATTTCATTAGAAGGTAAGAATAAGTCATTGTAGTCTAAACTTTCAAATACTCTTTCAGTATCACTCCACAGCTGTTTAGTAAACATCGAGCAGCAAGGGTTTCATTATAGTGACTGAATGCAACTCCTAGTTTTCTGTATTGTCTTACAAAGTTTGTTTCATGGTTTAAATCAACATCAGAAGGTTTTTAGGTCTCAAATTTGTTTCTTAGCTGTAGGGCTTTCATGATTGATACACTTTTCCTTTTAAAAAAATGTATTAAGTATTTCTCCCCTTTTAAACTTCATTATGAAAGTTTTCAACTATATACAAAAGGAGAGAAAATACAGTGAACCTGATGTCTGTATTACTCAACTTGGCAATTAGTTTATAGTTAATAACCTCACTCATAACTCCCCATTGATTATTTTGAGAGGAATCCAGGCACCATATTATTTTATCTGTTAATAAGTCTATGATTAATACACTAAAAGAAGATTTATTTGTATCAGCAAGGATAGTCGGTGCTGAAATTTCTACATACATCTTCTTTTATCTCTTGGTTTTTCTTAACATTTACTGGAATGATGACTTCTGGATGGTGGAATGGGATTGGAAAAGACCCCATGCAGACTTCAATAGGTTTCATCTCTTAGTGAAAACAATGGCAAAATGTTTAGATTTATTCAAGCTGGGTGGCAGACACATAACTTTCCTGTATCTTTGAAACCCAGTAATAATTTAAAAATAATTAGAGCAAAGGAAATATTAAATCAGTGATTGGAACACTGTCAAAAGAAGTTGAAAGTTCAGTTTTATTAATATAATCAGTAATCACATCACAAGTTACTTGGTAATAAAGTTTTTTAATTGTTTATATTTGGAATAGCAAAATTGATTTTATGATAAAATTAACAAACTTTTAAGACATCCTGTATCAAAAGCAAAAAAATTCACTTTCCTTACCTAAAGAAGTATGAACTTTTGAAATGACTCATTTGTAGACCATTGTGTTGTACATTGGGGAACTTCTTATCTGTGACTCAACGCGTAGCTTGTAAAGCTATTTTGTTCTTTTCAGTCTACAGTCATGGCTCTCAACTAGGAACACATGGAAATACGTGGGGCAGGGTAGTATCAGTGTCTGGGAAGGACTTCTGGCATTTGATGTGCACCAACTAGTGGTACCAAACATCTAGTGATGTTTGGGACAAACCTGAAAAGAAAGGTACCATCCAGAACATCACTGCCCCATTAAGAAATACTACAGGTTAATTTCCTTTCAAAATACAGTGTAGTACACATGTTAAGAAGTGTCTTGGGCAGTTTCATTGCATCAAGATCATTCAGTGTACTACACAAATTAAGGCAGCTATGATGTCTTGAGATGAGATAATCTTATAGGACCACTATTATATATATATGGTCCATGATTGAGACAATATCTTGTGGCATATGATTGTGGCTCCCTTGAAGGGTCATAAGAGCAAATGAGAACCATGAACTGTGGCTATTTTAAAAAGCAACTTTGGTTCCAAAAACAAACAGCATTTGTACATTTGATTCAGTTTGTTGATTAGGTACAAGGGTATACAAATAAGGTTTTTCTTGGTTTTATAATCCTAATGATTTTTTTATTGATGCAAAATTTATATTTATAGATAATTTTCATGCTTACCTTCTTGAGGAAGTGCTAATCTGTTTTCCAATGCAGATATGCAAGGTGAGGATCCCTAGTCTGAAAATCTGAAACCCAAATCATCAGTGCCCAGACCATTTTGGGTTAGTACAGAGGGTAGACAGTGAATTTAGAATGGCTAGCAGAAAATGTCTAGCCCTGTGACCTTAATTTTCCAAGGCCTCTCTTTTTAGTTCTCTCAATGTTTTTTTTTTAACGTTTTGTGTGTGTGATCCAGTTTTCTTTCTTGAATGCAGTGACTCCTTTTACCTTTAAGAAGCTTAAGTTTTTTCCTTCATGCGTGGTTTTTTTCTTCTAAGTATGAGCTTCACCTCCTTTTTAAAAGGACTGTCTCTGTCTTTCATACTAAATACTTTCCTAGTGAATTTCTGTTTCCCAGGTACGATGATACTGTTAGTCCAGGAATCATGTCTTAATAACTACTAGGAAGAGCCCCTGAGATTCACATCTATGGAGAGGGATGAACTGGAAGGAAGCCACGTGGACAGAGGAAGTTGAGCTGCTGTGCTGAAGGGTTCTGACACTGGAGTAACCCGTCAGAGTTGTTCCAAGTTGGGGCACTAAGTGGGGTATCTCTGGAAAGAGCTGTGACCTCGAAGACTGAAGTTTCTTTATCCTAGGCAATCACTGATAGCATTGATGGCAGACACTAAGGGCTTTCTGCTGGAAGACTCCCAGCAGCTGGGGACAAAGTTCTTTCCTGAGAAGGGAAGCAGGGCGGGCATCACAGTGTCCATCCAGGCTCCTTTGCAGTCAGCCCATTTCCCAGCCCTCTCACAAGGCAGCTACTTTTTCCTAATAATTGTTTATCATCAATTAATTTTGTCTACTCTAGCAATTCATATAATGAAATCTTATAGGATCCGTTTTTCTGAGTTGCTTATTTGGGTTAGTAATCCAATTCTCTGGATTCATCCATGATCTTCAGTGCACCAGAGTTTTAAAAACCCTTTTGATTGTCAAGTAGATTTTGTTGAATGATTGTGCCACAAACTGTTTAGCTATTGTTATATTGATCCCATTTGGATCATCTCCATTTGGGGGCTTTTATGAATAAATTCTGTGAACTTTCTTCTTGTATATACATCTATTGTTTGGACATACAGATTCATTTCTCTTGCATACATATGTAGAGTAGGCTTGTATTTAAGTGCTAACCTTTCTGAAGTGGTTTTGCCTTTCACATTCCTAACAGAAAGGTATGGGTCATGATTGTTCCCAGCCCTGTGGGCTTGTTTAGATTTTGGGCATCCTGTGATGTGCAGAGTACACCATGGTATTTGTGTTTGCCTTTTTTGGTGACTAAAGATGCTGACCATCTTATGTGTCTAGTGGACATTTGTATGTCCTTTGTGAAACTTTTGCTTTAGTTGTTTGCCCACTTATTAGCTGGTCACGTGTCCTTACAATTGTGTTGTAGTTCATTGTGTATTCTGGGCATAAATCTTTTGTCAGGTACGTTTTGCAGATATTTAAACTATGGTTTGTTTATTTTCTTAATTGATATTTTTCAATAAATAGAAGTTGATTTTCATTTTGGTAGTCTACTTTTAAAAAATGATTATTGCTTCTGTATCTCCAAAAATCTTTGTTGGCTCTTAAGTCATGGTATTTTCTGTGCTTTCTTCAAGATACATCATAGTGTCGGCATTTATTGTTAAGTCTGTGATCCAGCTCAGGTTTGTCTGTAGTATGAGATACGTTCATTTGTTTGCTGTGTGTCTGGCTATCCCATCGGCATATGTTCAGGTCCCTTAAATGCATCGCTGTGGAGACGTCGGGCACCACTGGCATCACACTTTCACTGTGTGACTTTCTTTCCCTTGTTGTCGTTGTGATGTGCTTTTTTGCTTAACCCTTCTGACTGACGTGCCTGTATGTGGTTTTCCTTGTAATTTTCATATTTAGAATTTAGAATTGGATCTGTAAGTTTGTGTTTTTATAAAATTGGGGAATCTGGCATCTATTAAATATTTTTTGTCCCATCTCCTCTATTGCACATAGTTAGACCACTTGATGTTATACTGTACTTTTCTGGAGTCATTTTTATTATTTCAAAAAGTCTTTAATTTCTCCTTTAGATTCATTCAGTGAGATCTATTGATTTTTCAGTTAAGTGGGCCTTTTCTGCTATCTGACCTCCTGTTAAGTCATCCAATGAGTTTTTCACTTTCAATACTGTACTTTTTAATTTCTAGAATTCCCATTTGGCTCTTTTTTATGGTTTCCATTTCCCAGTTGAGACTTCTCCATGTGTACATTTACTGTGACCACAGTTTCCTTTAAATACTTGGAACATACTTAGGATTGTTACTTTGAAGATGTTGTCTGCTGATTCTGACACACAGACCATTCAGGATTTGGTTTCTGTGAGCTGCTTTTTCTCTTGATTCTAGATTCCCCCCCCACCACCCTTCTTTCACTCTAAAAAATTTTCCTTCTGTAATGGGTGATATGTAGTCAGCTTTGGGTTCTGTTACTTTTCTCTGATGAGTTGAATTTTTTAATGTGGCTGAATTAAAACTCTAACTTTATTCTGTGATGGGCAGTAGCAGAAATCTCATCTGTTCCTTGTTGCTGGGAACCCCAAACAAGATTCATTCAAATATTGGACATAGCTCATGCAGTGACTGCAGCATCTCCCTTTCTGGGATTCCATCCTTCACTTTCCAGCTGCTTTTCCAATCCCAAATTTTGCTCTCCTTGAGCCACAAAACAGATTTTTGCCTAAGTTCAGAGTCACCACTGCCACATGGGCCATCAAGTACCCTGGGGAAAAGCCTTGTAAAAATTCCACCAGTGCAGTTCCCTTCCTTTAAGGATCACTTCCCTTACAGTTCCTGCCTGCTTCTCATCACTTTCTTTTGCCTTAATTTTTTACACTGCTTTTGCTTTAATATTTTTACACTATTTTTGCCAAAAATGTATAATTGTTAAGTGTGGAATAGCTACTCTAAGTTACTTTGTCATTATCTGAAGCAGAAAACTGAAACATTGTTTTAACTGGAAAAATCACAACATCCAATATTTAGAGAAATATTTTAGGGAATTACAAAATATCCACTAAATGGAATATTATAATACATTATATTAAAAGACTATCCATGTAAAATGCTTTTTAAATTTTATTTTCTTAAATGTTTTTATTAGCATATAATAGTTATAAATGGGATTTCATTGAGACATTTCCATATACATATATTGTACTCCAGTTTGGTTCATTCCATCCATTAATCTCCCCCTTCTCCCACTCCCCTTCTTGAAATGACTGACAGGTTTCAGTGTTCCATATTCATGCATGTGCAGAAAGTAAACCATATTCGCCCTCCTTTACCTTCCCCTTAGCATCACCTGTTTTACACCTGTTTTACGTTCCTGTCCTTTAATGTTTAAGTGTCTGTTCTTTGTTCAGTGGGGTTTTGCCTTGGCATTTTACCTGAAAATATATTGTACTTTATTCAGTCTAAGCCCCTCTATTATTTTTCCTTACCCTTTTTCCCCACTGTTGAACTGTATTGTTCAACAGTTTCAGTGTGTTTCTATGTATTTTGTTTCTCACAAATGTGATGTATTTCAGTATTTTTCACTCCCTATCATTTTCTTCTTCTTTTCCTCCTTCTTTAGTCTCCTCTAACAGTCCCACTTTTGGAAGCATGTTCTGCATATATAAAAGTATATATGATAATGCTTGTATTTGTACTGGATCTGTCTTCCACATAGAGAAAATATGTGACTTTTGTCTTTCTAAATCTGACTTACTTCACTTTTCTCCAGTTCCATTCGTTTACTGCTGTGAATGACAAAAATTTCATTCTTCTTTATGGCTGAATAATATCCCAATTTGTGTGTGTGTGTACACATACATACACACATACACGCACACACATATATGTATATGTGTGTATTTTCTTAATCCATTCAGCAGTTGTAAGGAGCTGGTCTATTTCCATAGCTTGGCTATTGTGAATAATGCTACAGTAAGCATAGGTGTACAAATGTCTTTATTGTATCCTGCCTTATGTTCTCTCAGATATATGCCTAGGAGTGGTATAGCCAATCAAATGATAGCCTGTTTTTAATTTTTTGAGGAACCTTCATTCTGCTCTCCATAGTGGTTGTACTAATTTACACTCTCACCAACAGGGTTTGAGTTCCTTTTTCCCTACATCCTTGCCAGCATTTGTTGTTTTTTGTGTTTTTGATGATAACCATTCTAAGAGTGAGGTAGAATCGTAACCTGGTTTTTTTTTTTTTTTCGTAACCTGGTTTTGACTTGCATTTCCTTTATGACCAGGGATGTTGAATATTTCTTTGTGTGTGTGTATGTGTGTGTGTGTGTGTGTGTGTTTGCCATTTGGACTTTTTCCTTTGAAAAGTTCTGTTCAGTTCATTTGCCTATTTCTTCCTTGAGTCATTGATTTTTGGAGGGGTTTAATTTCTTGAACTCCCTGTATATTCTGGTTATTAATTCCTTGTCAGATGTATAACTGGCCAAGATTTTCTCCCATTCTGTGGACTGCAGTTTCATTCTGGTGACCATTTCTTTTGTTGTGCAGAAACTTTTTAGTTTTGTGTAGTCCCATTTGTCGATCCTTTCTTTAATTACTGAGCCAGTGGAGTTCCACTTAAGAAGCTATTGCCTATGTCTGTATGTTCCAGTGTATTCCCTACTCTTTTCTGCAGTAGTTTCAATGTAAGGCCTTTGACCCATTTTGAACTGATATATTTGTACAGAGTTAAAGACATAGATCTAGTTTCAGTCTTCTACATGCAGAAACCCAGTTTTCCTAGCAAACTTTGTTGAAGAGGTTGTCTTTTCCATCATGTGTTTTGGGCACCTTTGTCAGAAATCAAATGGCTGTAGATAGCTTCGCAGATTTATGTCTGAGTCTTCTCTTCTGTTCCACTCATCTTCTTGTCTGTTTTTGTGCCAGTACCATGCTGTTTTTATTGCTTTAATTCTGTAGTATAGTTTGAAATCAGATATTGTGTATCTGCTGTGTTGCTCTTTTTTGATTCAGTATTTCATTGGCGATTCACAGTCTTTTGTGCTTCCATATGAACTTTAGGGTTGATTTTTCAATCTCTGTGAGGAATGTCATTGGAATTTTGATGGTGGTTGCATTGAACATGTAAATTGCTTTTGGTTCTATAGCCATTTTTACTATGTTGATTCTACCAATCCATGAGCATGGGAGATCTTTCCATTTTCTGATGTCTTCGATTTCTTTCTTTGATGGCTTATAGTTTTCATTGTAAAGGTCTTACACTTCCTTGGTTAAGTTTATTCCTAGGTATTTTATTTATTTTTTGAGGCTATTGTAAATGGAGTTTTTTCCCTACATTCTCTCAGATTGTTCATTGTTTTTACATAGAAAAGCTACTGATTTTTGTATATTGATTTCATATCCAGATACTTTGCTGAAGCTGTTTATTATACCTAGGAGTTTCTTGGTGGAGTTTTTTGGGTCTTTTAGGTATAAGATGATGTCATCTGCAAATAGGGATAATTTGACTTCTTCCTTTCCTATTTGAATTCCTTTTATCTCTTCTTCCTATCTTATTTGTCTGGCTAGAAATTCCAAAACTGGGGAATAAGAGTAGAGAGAGTGGACACGTTTGCCTCATTCCTGCCTGACTTTAGAGGAAATGGTTTTAGATTTTTCCCATTAGGTATGATATTAGCTATAGGTCTGTATATAACCTTTATTATATTGAGGTACATTCTTTCTATTTCTAGTTTCATCAGAGCTTTTATCAGGAAAGAATGTTGAATTTTGTCAGAGACATAAAATGTTTTTGATAAATATTTAATACCCTGCTTTGATTGTAGCAGTGTTGAAGATTAGATATGTTCATAAGTGCACACTAGAGAGAATATGGGAAAGGGGAAGGAGTTTATTGGTGAGAGTGGTGGCGTTCTGGGGAATTCTCCAAATATATCCCATTCTTAGTGATATAAGAATATGTATTGTGTACACATATATGCTGTACATACTGTATATGTATATTTCCTGTAGCTTTACTTTTTTTTGTAAAGTGAAAGTCTTCTAGACAGTATTGTTGGCAGAATTCTCACCTCACCTGCAGGATTTAAAATTCAAAAAAGTATGCACAAAAAAGTATAAATATACATGCTTACAATCAAGAAAGAAGCTCATAGGTGCCAGAAACAATGATAGGGAGCACTTACTTATCACCTAAGTAAGGTTAAACAGAAACTAAATCTTAAATGATTCCTAGTGATTTTCATATCTTATATAGACTCTAAATGCTGGGAATTAATGTCTGAATTCTCATGCCACACATTCTGTGACTTCACAGTCAGTTGAAACAAATCAATTACATAAAGCTTGGAGCCTGAAGAAAGATTTTTACCTATGAAATGGAACTAAAAAGAAGAACCTATAAGCCCAAGAAACTTAGGGTAAACTTGCTACTTACCAAGGATATGGAGATTGAGAGCTCTAGCTGTATACATGAATGCAGAGTTTGATTTGGTAAGCTCCTTGTGGTTTAAGGACTCTAAATTAATAAATCAATATAAATAGGTCCAGAACCATTTAAACCCTTAGAAACACAGCAGAGGCAAATGTAAAGCTGCCTCCACAATCCAGGATATACAACTCCTGAAAAATAGTCCTTGCTGCAGATAAGTTCACAATTCTCAAATTTCAAATTACAAGAGAAAAATGATGCCAACTTAGCAGATATATAGGGCATCCCTGGGAAAGAATCCTCACATAAATGAGCTCATAGTCATATGATGTATCTTCAGGGCGACTGATGGAAACATCCCACCAGTAGGAGGTATGAGAAGACAGAAAGAAAGGTGATCTAACAAAATCAGTATGAGACAGAATAGAACCAAGGGGAAGTGGTATTACTGCGAATAAAAGACACTAGACCATCATAAAAGGAACTCTACCAGCAGAATGTAAAAATCATAGACTTATATAAATCCAGCAGTGTAGTCTTGAAGGTAAGAAAGCAAAGCTGACAGATACACAGAGAAATAATAAGTGACCAGTATAGTTGAATACTTTCTCAGAAACTGATAGATTCAACAGAAAAAGCAGGCAAGAAAATATTTTAATAGCTTAATTAATACATTTGATTAAATGGATATCTATATAGAAAGCCTTTTAGCAAATAGAGAATCTGGGTAGATTTAAAGCATAGCATGAATTCTTTTTTAAAAAAAAAATTGTGATTTGGGTCCCCAAGGAAATTTTCATCATGGAAGCCATATTCCTTGACTGAAATTAAAAAAAAAAAAAAAACATCTGTAGTAGCTACTTGAAGAACAGAAAGTGCAGCTTGGCATGATGGCATATGCCTGTAGTCTCAGCTTGCAGGAGGCTGAATCAGGATTGTGAGTTCCAGGCTAGCCTGGGCTACAAAGCAAGACCAAATTGGGTAAAAATTAAAAAAGAAAAGTAGAAAGTGCACAGACACACAAATATACACACGTTGAACATATTATAAAATTCTTAAACAACAAAATTCTATACAGCAAATTTGAAGTATACAGTTAATAGAGGGAATATTTTCAGGAATGGAAAATGACAATTCTTGAGTGTACTTATTCAAAACAAAGAAGTATGAGAAATACGTGTTTTATATTCAATTTTAACATAACAAATACAAATAACAACAAAAAGTAATGAATGGAAAATGGAATGAACCATACCCAAAGCTTTTAAGATACAAAGATAAACATCTTTGCCAGGTACTATTAAAAATAGAGCAGTACACAAACCATTCCAGCTGCTCACCCCCATAATATACAGCTGACACTCTTTTGGAGGAGTTGGACAAGCAGATAAAGAGGTTTGGCAGTAATTACAGTAGAAAAATGAAATCAGCATTCAAGTTGGGGTCAGGGAGGTCTCTGGTCTCTGAGGAGATAACCTTTGAACTGTGCTTCCTAAACTCAGGAAGCAGGCGAGGAAGAAATCCTTCTTGAAGGTGTTCTGGCAGAGAAGAGAAAAGCAAAACCCAGTTGCATCAATCTAAATGTCTTAAAATGATAAAGTAAATTCACCCAAAACCTCCAGCATTAGTCCTGATTGTAAAAAATATGGAAGTAAAACAAGGATTTCTGCTCTCACTGCTACTGTTGTCATTACACTGGACATTGTCGCCAGCCATTAGAAAAGGAGGAAGAGAGATATAATGGAAGAAAATATTGTCATTAATTACAAATTAAATGATTATCTACAAGGGAATCCTCATGCTTTTAGAGTCAGGGGAGTGCAGGATGATTGACAAAGATGAAGGTCAGAGTAGGTAACCAGCAGTGGGTATCAGCTGGCATACATCATAGGGAAAAGCTGCCATGCAAAATGCCATCTACAAGCTTCTGTAACTCTCATAAGTTGAATGATTTTATAGAGAAAGTTGGATGACATTTTAAGAACAGATAAAATATATCCAAATTATCAGTGCACTCCCTTCAGCTCAGTCTGTGACATCAGTATAGTACATTCACCCAGAAAAGTACAAATCCAGCAATTATCAAGACTTTTGAAAATGGATAAAGAGGGTCATATAATCAAATAACTAGACCTAATCAATTCAGAATATGGTACTGTTCAGCGATAGACAAGTAAGCAGTTATGAAACAGAAAAAGCCAGAAACAGACTGAAGCACATATGGAAACTTTGCATAATAAACTAGGGAACAAATGGGTTGCCACCATACCATTCACCAAAACGAGTCCCAGTTAGACTAAGGGTCCACGTTGCAAAAGATCACTTCAAGATAACTTCAGAAGTTTAAGAGTAAAATGTAGCATACTTTATAAACTTAGCTAGGTAGAGTTTCCTAAATGAGGCAGAGAGGATATCACAAGAGAAAAAGTTAATAGACTTGGCTAAAATTAAAAGTTTGCACTTTAATAAGACAAAAAGTATCATTAACAAAGTTAAACATATGTAATGAGGAATTTATATTCAAGGTATGTAGAGATCCACTATAATAAGAAATAGTCAACTCCACTTAAAAATAGGCAAATGGTACCAACTAACAATTTGTGGAGAACAAATTGTGTTCAGCAAGAAGGTTTAAGTATACATAACACTGTTAGGAATTGGGGAAAATAACAATTTTTGTAAAAAGAATCACCATCCATATCCATTAGAATGGTAAGTTTTTGCTGTGTATATATCGTATATGCATGGCCCAAGGTAACAGAAAAGTAGGAACTATGTTATCATTGGATAGAAGTACTTGCAAGAGAAAGCTGGTAATGTTATTACAAAATTGAAAGGATGCAGTCATAAGCCCTGGAAAATCAGCTTCTAGATTAATAATTGAGAAATCCTTGCATGTGTATATCAGGAGACATTTACTGATTATTGTTCGTAGAATAACTGGAAACTACAATAATCGTTTTTCAGTAGATGAATAAACTTGATAATATTCAATGAGGTGCTTTCAACAATTAAAATTAATGAACTTCATCTAAGTTTATCAGCATGGAAGAATCTCAAAAAAGTTGAGTGAGAAAGCAATTATAGAATATGTACAATGTAATAAGTTACATAATCATTTAAAAGCAGCCCAGAACAATATGTTGCTTATAGACGCTGTGTATTTAATACAAGAACTGAAATAATAGCTGTAAAGGTCACATGTCAGATTAATGATGGCTGCTTTTGGGAAGGCAAAGAGTGATGTGAGACTGGCCAGAAGAACAATATATCCTTCCATTGTGTTAGTGTTTAGTATACAGTATTTAACTTAGTGTTCAGCTCAGACATTCCTTCATTTTCCTTTATACTGGCATCCCTTACAATGCATCCTTGTACACGTTTTGTAGGGATTTAACAAATTATGTTAAGTGGGCATAGCATCTTCTTTGGATAATCTCCAGAGAGCTCAGTTCCTAGCAAGTGAGAATATATTAAGATCTGTGGTTTAAAAGCTATTACATTTTCAATTTCATATTAATTTCTCTGAAAAAAAAATTCCTAAGTGGTCCCAGTCTTCCCAGTTTTCTTCGTATGAGGACTGAAGTGCTTTTTGTCATTTATTCATTCAGTAGGTTTTATTGCGCATGCCAGGTAACAATATAGCAGTGAGCAAATGCAAACTGGCTCTCAAAACTGGCATTTCAGTGCTAGTGAAGGAAGATAATTTAATCAAAATGTCCTGGGACTAGTGGTAAGCACCATGATGAAAACCAAAGCAGGGTAAGAGCGATAGTGATTGCAGGTGTTTTAATGGTGAAGTCGGGTAAATTGTCTGTACCTGAGAAGCTGGAGCAACGTCATGAAGTAAACTGTGTGGAAGAAGAGGTAGACAGACAAAACCAGGGCAAAGGCTTTTCTTCTGCCTAAGAGCTCCGGAATGGAGGTCATGGGTGGATTTGAACAAGGGGGGAGTTGACTAGTCAGACCTGAGACCTGAAGCACAGCAGAGGCCTGGATGGTTCAGGGCTTTGGGCCGTGAGAAAGACTTTGGAGCAGAGGGCAATTGTGGCTTCAACAGAGTCACTCTGGGCACTTGGTCAGATAACCCACAGGACATGGTAGTTGGTGTAGGATAAAAATGGGAGCAGAGAAGCCAGTTAGAAGATCACTGTCACACTGGGGACAAGAAACAAACATAGGTTAGAGCAAGGTGATAAGAGACAGATTCTGGATATATATTACTTTTTAGCAGCAATTCTTAATCTCTGGATCACTCTCTGATCTCGGGGGATACCATGGGAGTTGAGAAGAAAGAAAAATAGCTCACAGCAGTTGCCATGAATGATACACTATGCAAGTGATACCAAAAGGAGATTTTTGAAACCTCTAAACATCTTTTGTCGGATTGTGGGAAGGGAATTTAGTCCTGCTTACCTAGAAGTATCTTTTACTTTTCTTGCTCCTTTTACTCATTCTGAACTTTGCAACTAAATCCCATCATACTTTGGTGTTTTTTAAAAATATGAAACTTGAAATCTGGGTAGAGGTATAGAATTTTGGTGCTGATTGCAGTAACTGAAAAGAGATCTGAATATTGATATTTTACTTTATAACTTACCTGTATGGCTATATATTTACATTTATTTGGCTCTTTTATGAAGATAACTGGGTTTATGACATCGTTTAGAGACTGTATAAACTGTCTCTGAACATTTTGCATTTGTACTTTATTAGGTGTTGTAACAAAATGACAGAATAAAATGATGTACTTTATTCTAGCTTCATTTGTGTTATGTATTAACAATTCACCTTTATTCAATACTTAAGTTAAATAGATGTGTAGTGACTTTATTTGTATTTTTTTCTAAATACATTTTCCACCCTTCCAATTTATTACTGCACCAGTTCATTGTTATTATTAGTTTTATGTCTAGGGATTTCTGTTACTACAAAGAGGTAAAGACTATGTTTGGTGAGGGTGGGGAGAAGAAAAGAATTTGTTCTATATCAAGTGTTTAGAACTACAGATTATATTCCATCATTATGGCTCTTAAATGCTAAGTAATCATTGTTCAGATAGAAGGTACACAATAAAAATCATAATTTATTTTCAAAGCTGTGCCTTATTTCTAAATATAGTTATATATCTGCACTTACACTGTTAAAAACTTAATTATATATTCAAAACATCTATAGTGTAGCAACAGTTCATTGTAACAATAAACTCAGAAAATGTTTTGATTATGCTTTAGAATTGAATTTGGCACAGTGAATTTTTGGGGGGAAGGTATCTTGTTTTACTTTGCTTATTGAAAGACACAGTTTTGGAATAGTAGTGCCTAATCTTAATAAGGAGCTTTGCTTATTTTTTTTCCATAATTAAGATGAATAATTATCATATCTGTTTGAGAATATTTCAGATGTTTAGTAAGTTTTTTATTCTTACTAACCAAACTTTCTTTTTCTTTTAGCAAAACTGTACAATCTAAAGTGGACTGCATTTTGGTAAGTGAAATACCTTACTTAAAATTCGTTTGTGTTATTAATAAGGCTTTTACCTCTATATAAAACATACCATTATTAAGTACATATTGCCTCTGAATATAGCCCAACTTTAGTGAATAAAATATGACATTTAAGTACAACCCTGTGGGTGAATTAGTATCAACTGGCTAGATGTTTTCCTGCATCTCATCAATGCTGAAATCATGATCAATTGGCCTTTACTGAAAAATTGCTTAAATAAACATTTAATTAAAGTGGACATTGATTTTTCTATTCTAATAACTGTTTGAATTTGTTTAATGGAAAGTTCTTAACATGTTTGATGGATTCATTTTGTTATGATAGTGTTTCTTTTTTTCACATTTTGGTTGCAAGGCTTTAGGAATTAACAAGCCACAAGGATAGTTAAAATGTAGGCTATACTTGGAGAACTCTGTAACAATTTACTTAAAGAAAAGCTTTTAGCATGCTTTGTGACTGTAGTATACTTTTCATCTTTGGGTTGCAACTCGTAAGAGGTCAAGCCACAATACTACTTTGAATTTAGGTTGTACTTGTGGTTCCTTAGGTCTGCTCGTGAATGTTGAAGGAAGAGGCAACTGCAGTTACATTGACTTCTTTCACATTGAGCATTTGGTGGCTTTGAACTGTTAGACTTGAATGTTACATTTAGTTAATCCTCTGTCCTTCCTTCTGATTTCTTAACTTTCTCTTATCCAAGTTCAAGCTGTATGAGCTGCCTTGACGTTTTCTTTGTTTCTTCTTTAGTGTCTGATGCTGAGCTAATATGTGATGTCGTACTAGTTTGTTACATTATTAATAGTTACTAGTCCACAGGAGGATAAGTAGTCATAGAATAGTTTGATCAGTTCCCCTGTACTTTTCTAACATAATAGCTGAAAGAGGGTTTTGTAGGGGTGTTTTCCCTTTTCCTTTCACCTAGCCTTTCCTTTTCCTTCCTTTCTTTTTTTTGTCATTGCCTCACTATATCCCTTGGAAGTAGGTAATCTTGCTACCTCCCTCCCTTTTACAAATTCAGTAACTGACACTCTGAGATTTAGCTTAAAATTACATGTTTGTTTGGGGCACTGGGGCTTGACCTTGGCCCTATGCTCAGTAGGCAAGTTCTCTACCACTTGAGCTATGCCTCCAGCCCTAAAAATCTATTGAGCTTCTTCTGTCTGCCAATTCTACACCTAAGGGGTATGAACTTTGGAGGATTACCCACTCCTTCCTCATCATTGAGAAAACAGAGGCAGAAGGGGACTAGCATAAATTGTAAAATAGGACAGTTGTAAAATACCAAAAAAGAACAAGAAGGGTTTTTAAACCTGCCAGGAGTTTTAAAGTATTTATGTGTTAGTGTAAGATTTAAGTATATGTGTATATGGTTTATATGTTGTAGTCACTGAGAATTCTGATTGGAAGATTTTGGTTCTTGTGCTCTGGTGAGGAAGAATACAAGCAGAACATGTGGATTTAGTAAAAGAAATAACGGAATTTTAGTATAGGAAAGGGGGAAGGGGATTAAAGGTGTGGTCTCCATCAGGTGGAATGGAGGTGCCGCATGCAGGAAAAAAGAGAAAACCTGCATCATTCCATCTCCAAGGGCCTTCAGGCAGGGAGGAGGATGTGGACAGACCCTCACATACCTTATGCTAATTTTCACATATCCAAGTCCATGGAGGAAATTTCTACTCCTTCTGTCTTAACAAAGGATTTGTCATTGCAAAGGAGTTCTCTGGGCTCAAAGGGAGTGGGTGAGGGAGGGGGTCTAACCTGAGGTGCTCTAAGTCAGGCTATACAGATCTTAAAAGTCCCAAACTTTCTCTAATTTCTAGCCTGCCTCACTTATTTTTTAAAACATTGTTGAAAGAATGGACTGTAGATAGGGGGACCAAAATGGAATTGGGGGAGCCAGTTAGCTAGTGCAGAAATCTGGTGGAGATTGCTCATATGAAGGCAGTGGAAGATGGTAAATTTAAAAAAAAAAAAAAAAAGAGGGGGAGGGTCTGGCAGAGTAGCTAAGTGGTAGAGCACCTGCCTAATAGACACAAGACTGAGTTCAAACCCCAGTATTGCCGATTCCAGGCATATTTCGGATATAGAGCAACAGGCCTTGCTTTTCTCTTCATATACTTGTTCTGTTCCTCAGATTCTCTTCCCTCCTTCTAAAACTCCTGTTACAGACTTCTTCATGCGTGTTGTTCTTCTGCTCTCTGAGAGTTTGTGCTTTTTCTCTGATTATCTTTTTCTGTGCTCTGGTTCTTATATTTAAGATTCTCTGCTATCTGACTTGTTTTCACCAGGTTATCCCTTGTGTATTTAAAAACAGGCACCCTCATTTTGACAACACCACTGTTGTCACCCTGAGATAAGTTGGAGAACAGCACAGAAAGAACACCACAGACTCTCATAACCAATGACTTACACATCACTCTGTTCCACACCCACGGAGTCATCTCCCAGTTTTCTGATGATTTTGTGTGGGAGGCAGGGTTTGCCACCATTCTCACCCAGGTGTTTCAACCTTCCTGTGAAGATCCTAGCACATATTTTCTTCTAGAATTGCTACAGCTTTAATTTTTTCTTTTAGATCTGTGAACTGTTTTGCACTTTTGTTTGTTTTTGACTGATGATGACTTTTGCCATTTTCATTGAATATGGTTGTTCTGGCATCATTTACAGTTATGTCCATCCTTCCCAGTTGCCTCCTGTGTCGAAATCATTGTGCCCTGTGTTTTTCTGTGTTTTTTTCTTCCTGTAAGTTGTTAATTCTTCCCATATAATCTCATCACATTGTCTTTCTACTTTTGCTTCATGGAAAGCCCTAATCTGACGAACTCAGATTTGGTTTTGGCATTTCCGTACAAATACCTTGTCAATTTCTATTTTAGAACAAAAGTTCTGTTGGGGATTCGATTGACATTACAGTGCATTTATAGCAGTCTTGGTCCATGATCTTGGGATCTCTCCATGTTAGTTGGTTCTTCTGTAATTTCTCTCAGTAGGGTTTTGTAAAGTTTTTTTGTGGGGGAGGTAGGGAAATGAGGACAGAGCTCACCATGTAGCCTAGATTGGCCTTGAATTCAGATCCTTCTGCTATAGCCTCCTGAGCACCAGGATTACAGGTGTGTTCCTTTGCACCTGGCTTGAGTTTTGTAGTTTTCTAGGTTTCATATATAATTTTCTTAAAATTGTTCTTAAACATATAATGTTTTATAAGTTTTAAATGCTGTTGTGAATGGTATTTAATTTTTTTTGTTTTCCAATATTTTATTGTCACTATTGAACTTAATAGTCTCCAAGCTTGCTCCGTTCACATATTAAGTATAGTAACTTTTATGTAGAGTCCTTAGAATTTTTCACCTCCTTAATCATACTATCTATGAATGAGAAAATATTGAAACTGGGCATGGTGGTACACTCCTGTTATCCCAGCACCCAGGAGGTAAAGGCAAGAGGTTTGAGAGTTCAAGGCCAGCCTGGACTAACATAGTGAGATACTGTCCCAAACGAAAAGAAGAGAAAAAAAAAGAAAGGGAGGGAAGGAAGAAGCTTCTCATCCCCAGAAATATCATAGAAATTTTCAATTTCTATGTCTATTTATTTCTTTTTACACTTGTAGCACCTCCAGTGCAGGTGAACAGAAATGGGGAGATGGATTCTCCTTATACTCATTCATTCCCTTTGTACAATGTGTCAGCATAGCATTTTGGTGGGTGCTCATTGTCAGGTTGAACGTGTGCCCTTTATTTTCTGAGTTTCTTGTTGGTATTTTGCCTTAATTGTCACTACATGTCAGCGTCGTGGTGGGGGATGGTTCAGGGAGGGAACACTTGGGTTCAATATCCAGCACACACAAGGACAGGTTGGGTTTTATCAAGTGATTCCCCATGTTTAGGAATAGCACATATTTCTGTATGATCACATTCCTAGTCTTTTCCATTCAGGTGTCTAATCTGCTATGAATCCTATTCAGTAAATTCTGTAATACCTGTTTTAAAGTCCTCGTTTTCTAATTATATTGTCATTTCTGGGCTGTTAGATTTACTGATCTTTGTTGTCAAACTCATTGTGCAGTGACCTAAATCCTATACCTATCTATATTTTCTATTGCTGCTGTAACAGATTACCATAAATTTCATGGCTCACAGCAGTACAGATTTATTTTTCAGGGGTCCTATATGTCCGCTGTCTGACTTGGGTCTCACTGGGATACCTCAGTTATTGGCAGTGTTGTGTTCCGTTTAGAGACCCTGGGGGAGACTCCTCCTTTTTTTTTCTTTCCTTCCGTAGCTTCTGGTAGCTGAGTCTTTCTTACCATGCATCACCATGACACTTTGTATCGTCTCCCTCAGCATCTTATCAGGACACTAGAGTTTACATTGGGTTTGACCAGATAATCTAGGATGATCTCCCCATCTCAAGATCCTTAATTCTATCACATCTGGGAAGCCTTGTGTCATGAAAGGGAATAGATTTGCAGGTTCTAGGAATTCAGAGGATTAGAACATATACATTTTGAGAGACCATTTTTCTGTCATACTGTCTTAGTGAATTGTACTCACTTGTCCAACCTAAAATACTAAAAGTGAGTCTCCCCTTTTCCAACCTACTTTACAGCTAGTCAACTACCAAGTCCTGTCAATTCTGCTTGGTTACTCTTCATTCATCTCTGTGGCTGCTGCATTAATCCAGATCATCAAACTTACTTGAGATAGTGCTGCTGTTCTTCCGCAGCTAGTTTCTTCACATTCACTCCGTTCTCCACACTACCATCACAGTCATCTTTATAAAATTCTGTTTGTTCTAGATCCTTGTTTAGTGCCTTTCATTGGCTTCCATTGCTCTCCCTTACAGCACAGAAGACCCTTCATACTTGGGCTTTATCTCACCTTTCTTTACTCCCTCCACAAACTATCAGTAAGTGATGTGTATTGAACAGCACTGTCCACTAGAACTTTGCTCAGTACGACAGCCACTAACCACATGTAGCTACTGTGCAATTGAAATGTGGCTAGTGTGACTGGGGGACAAAACTTGATTTCAGTTCATTTTAGTTAAACAGCCACTGTAGCTAGTGGAAACCATGTTGGACAGCCCATATCTAAATCAGTTGCTTTCAGTCAGGAGCGATCTGCGGTCTTTTTTTCATCACTCAAGGCATTTGACAATACCTGGAGAAATTTTTGGTTTCCACATTCAGCATTGCCAGCATTGAGTGAGTAAAGGCCATCGACACTGTTTGAACAATGTCAGGCATGATGGCTTATACCTATAATCCCAGCACTCATGAATGAGACTCATCTCAGCATGAAGCTCTAAGATCAAACCTCAGTATCACAAGAGTTAAAAAAAAAACTACAAAACACAGGAAGGAGCTACCACCATAAGACAGAGTGTTGAGGTTGAGTAACTGGTCCTCATTGTTTTCTTATATTTACTTATATTTTAGGATTCATCTTAGATTTCCCCCTCTGGAAAAGATTTCTCAGGTCTGAGTTTGACATATCTTCATTACATATCTCTGCTTACCTGTATTTGTGTGATGATGTTACCGCTGGGATAATTGTAACTAGCATGTTTGTTTGTTCTTTGTCTTGAATATAGGAACGTATTCATTGGAATATACCCAGAGGCACATGAAGATGATCAGTAAATATTTGTTGACAGTATGAATGAGGGTAAAATTAATGAATCAGTTACTAAAATATCTTAGTGTATAACATAAAAAAGTGTTGCCACCTTCATTTACACCTTAGAGAACATACATTACTGAAATATTTGAAAATACGCTTTAGAATTACTTAAGAGTTTACCAGTAAGAAGAACACTTGTCTCAGTCCTTCAGGGACAAAGCCTTTTGTCTTTTCTGTCACTCCCTGCTCTCCTCTGCAGAGGCATGCCTCTTTCCTTCCCCACTCTTCCTGAGCCACACCCGCACTCCTCTCCAAGTACTGGAGCAAAGAGATGCAGGAAGGATTGAAGCAGGTACAGTAGGACAGACAGGCTGGAAACTAAAGGGAGCTGACAAGTAGTGTAGCAGAGTGGCTCAGAGCTGAGGCTGGAGAAGAAAACATATTTGCCTCTGATTCCTCGCTCTGCCTTACTGTCTACCTCTGACCTGGCGTAGCTCTACTTAAGAAAAAAAATGGTAGTAATAGTACCTGCTCTCCTTCCCCTGAGTTGTCCTGAATATTAAATGAGATAATGAGTGTAGAGTGTTTGGCCCGTGGTGAGCACATGCAGCTTTAGTTGAAGAAGTTATATGTGTAAGCAGGTAACGTGGGTCTAGTTGACTTCATTTCCATGACTACTTTTCTGGAAGCCTAAACATTAGTAGGGTCACTTGTTATGTTCATCACCACAGAACTCACCACCGAGGGCTGAGTGTTGGACACAGGCAGGGGAAGGTGGAAAAGGCTGCGAATCCCCTGGCCACAGCACTCAGGAAGCTGGGAGATCCACTTGTAGAGCAGGTACCAGGCTGAGCACTGTAGGCCTTACAGATGCTCTTTCCTCTGCCAGCTGTGCCCTTCTCAAGTTTCTTCACTCGGATAAACTAATCCTTCTTTTGGACTTAGCTTAGAAGTTGTTTATCTACTATGAGTGCGCTCAGCAACAGATAACAGAAAATCCCAATTATTGGTGGCTTAAATAAGTAAGTCTGTATGAACAAAAAAGAAGTCCAGAAATAGGCACTCTGGAGTGACAGAGTAACAGCACTGCCACCAGAGTTTTAGCACTGTTTATTTGCTGACATCTTTTGTCCTATCAGCTCCTGTTAGTCCAAATGCTACAGCAGGAGGAAGGAAGAAAGAGCTTATCTGAAAGAAAGAGCTTATCTTTCAGATAAGCTGTCTTTTAATTCAGGATACCTACTTCTGTTCAGGACACCCACCTCAGGAACTTCAGCCTCCTTCAACTTTGGCTACCCCTAGTTTCAAAGAAAACTAGAACACATGGAATATTTTGTTTTCTAGTCTCTGTGCTAGAGGAAGTCATAGAAGGTAGTTAACACTGCGTTGCCATGCATGCAGCCTATTAGCTGTGCCATCCCATGTTAAGAGCCCTGCTTTCATGTTCCCTCTGTGTACCCGTCAAAGCTCTTACACGTAGTATACCAATTAGCAGCTCACTCTGTCTTCTCCAAAGCAAGCTTTTGAAAGTGAGGCTGGGTCTCCCGTGTCTGTGTGCCTAATGCTTAGCACAGCATCTCGGATGTGGAAGACAGTAAACATTTGCTGGGTGAGTTTTCACAGAGCAGTTATCAAAACTATGTACAGCATGCATGTAGCATCCCCTAAACAGAGTTCCTTTGTTGTTGCTAGTAGTTTACTAAGGACTTACCATATGCCACATGAAGGTTTTACGTGTTACCACTCGGTCCTTACAATTTGCATGTAAGGTTACCATTCTCATTTTACAGTTGAAGAAACAGGCTCAAGCAAGTTAAGTAATTTCCCCAAGGTCTTAAAACTTACTGGTAGACTTAGGCTTTACATCCAGATAATCTCATTCCATAGCTCAAATAATCATTCTTTAAAATTTTTCTCAAATATGAGTATACTTACGAAATTTTTGAAATTCTTCTTTGAACTCCGGATCTCACACTTCCTAAGCAGCCACTTTATCACTTGAGCCACACCTCCATCCCTTTTGCTTTAGTGATTTTGCAAGTACAGTCTCGTACTTTTTGCCCAGGCCAGCCTCAGACTGTGTTCCTTATACCTTTGTCTTTAAATGTAGCTGAGATGGCAGGCCATGTGCCACTATGCCCAGCTTTTTTGTTGAGATGGGGGCTCACTAACATTTTTGCCTGGGATGACCTCAAACCTTGATTTTCCTAATTTCTGCTTTATGATTAGCTAGGATTACAGTTGTATGCCACCAATCTCATCCTGAAATTCTACTTCTTATAATCAAGAAATGTTTCTGAAGTAATCTCACAAATGAAAAATAAATATGAAATAAAAAGTTAAAAGCTGGTCTCATCTTACTGAATTTTGACAATCAATTCTAAAAGCAGCATTTGTCACAAGCAGGTTGTTTGAATGTCATTTTTTTTAAAATACAATTTTCTTTTTAAAAAATGATTTACAGTATCACTAACATATACACAATAGTCATCAACCAAACTTTGCCTCCAATGTATTTCTGTACAGTACTTAACATTATTGAACTTAAAATCATTACACTGTCTTGTTGGCTTTAAATAATAGAAAATGATTTGTAGTCATTTAAGTGATGCATGGTTTCATAGCCACGTCTTATGTGTAAAATTGATAGAACCTTCAGCACTATCACCCTTTAGGAGAAAAAACAAAATCACTGAAAAGCCGAAGTCCATTTCATAAATTTCATTTTAAAAACTCATAATATGCTCACTAAAACAAAACAGCTAAAATGTGTTAGTTGTTTACATTGATTACCACTGTGAAGACTGTAGTAATATGAAATATCCTAGAAGTATAACCATACAAAATCATATTTATGCTGTTTTTAAACCTATGAAAAAATTTGCCTGCCTAATTTATCAATAAAGACAAATGAAAATACTGCAAAAAACATAATTGTGAATAAATTTTTGTTAATGTTTTAATGCTTTTTGCAATAACTATGTGGTTCAGTTTTACTTTAGTAATAACCAACAAATTTTAAACTAAATTTTGTATTTGAGTGGTTACGCTTTTAGATCTTTTTATGTTATATACTTGTAAAGCTGATCCAATTTTATTTAATATCAAGGTAAAATATTACCCATGATATGTCTAATACCAGAGAATTAGCCAGACCCAGTAGAGTTTGAAAGTTTCTCAGTCCACGTTACTTAGTTCTCTTATCCTTATTAAATTGGACCATCTGACAGCCATAGCAGGTCCAGTCTGATGAAAGTGAACCAAAGGAGCATGGGAAATAATAGTCTTTTATTTACCCAAATGTGGTCCTTGGGCTAGTAATTCCACAAGATGTTAATGTTAGGCAAAAGGTATCATAGCCAAATATGTTTCATGATCTCGGGATTAAACTAGAACAGCTGCTGTATATTACAAATTTTAAGTATTCAGTGTATTCTGAACAGTATTTAAATATTCTGAACATTTTTTCCCTCTGAATTCCTGTTTCCCCTTTGTTGGAGATACACTATTTAGTGTATAGGGCAAATTCCTAAAATAAAAAGAAAAATTATTTCCCATATGCAGTCATTCACAACTAACCGGATGTTGAGAACTTCCTGTTTATATTACTGCCTTTTAGGTGTGCACATCGCCAGCAAGCAGTCTTCCCTCAGTTCCAAGGTTCAGGTCTCTTAAACTGACTAGTTCTACTTCAGAGGTATTAATAAAAACACATAAAGGTTAAAAGAGAGATTCATCCTTTAGCAAGGGAAAATGTGAATATTAAAACAAGTAACATTGAACTTGTCAAGAAATCTGCTGAAAGTAAAAGAAAAAGATTTTTGTTTCATGGGTTAGAGAATTCAGCAGTAATCCTAGTAATTAGAAAAGTGAGTAGACAACCTCTGTTTACTTTTTCCCTGTTAACTGGAGAGATAAAAGGCTCAAAGGGGGCAGGAAAGGAGAAGTGAAGTACTTTAGGTCCTTTTGCCTGTCTTATGCCTCCTAGGAAGGGTATACCATGATACTGGAATTCCAGGACTCTTCAAATATTATATTGTATTGTTTTGTATTTGGTCTGAGAACATGTATTGCTAGCTATTTCTGGGGAAAAAATGCAGTATGTACCTTCTTTGGTGACCTAGCATAGCCTCATAAAGCATCTCAGTACAGAGTGTGTTTATGGTCAGCACCTACAAGGACACTAAATATGTACGCATTAATACATACTTGTAATATAAATATATACATCGAGATATTTAACTGCCTGGAAATGAAAACCTCTGTGTCATAAGACTCCAAAAACTAAGTGAATAGATAGCCTACAATTAAAAGAAGATAGTTGTGACAGTTACAACCATGAGAGGATAAATAGCCCCAATTTTAAATGTGCAAAAGAGATGAAAGGCCATTCTTTGAACAGCAGTTCTTCAGACGTGCTGCTTTGAATCGCAGTAGCAGCGTGGCCTGGAATTCTTGGGCCACAGGGTCCTGCGATCTGTTGTGTGCTGCATCTCTCTGGTTTTGACGCATGCTGAAATTTGAACCACTTTATTAAAATTCAAATCCAAGTGATATGAAGATGCTTGTCATTAATTAGAGAAATGTAAACAAAATACATTCACACTCATACAATTAGTTAAAAATTAAAACTTCAGTTTTAATCTAAATGTAGAGAAATTTTAGCATTGCTGCTGGGAATACAAATTGGTATTTGTATCTATTAGGAAGAAATTACAAAACAATAAAGTTGATGATGTGCAGTGTTTATGACCAAATATTTCTACTTTTAGGCACATACTTTACTACTGACACAGGACACAGGAAACATACAAGGATTGTCATAGCCCCAGTGTTTGAAATAGTGGAATTTTGTAGTAATTCGTTGTCCATCTGTGGAGAGAGGAAGAAACTGCTTTTGCTCTGTACAATACTGTTTGGTGTTTGTTTGTTTAGCTTTACTTATTTCATTTAGCATATATTAATTGTAGAGAGCAATAGGCTTCATTACTTCATTTTCACACATGCATGCAATGTGCTTTAATCATACTGTCCTCTGTGATCCTCTCGCCTTGTCCCCCTTTTCCTCTTCCACTTCCCTGTCTCCCTAATATTCCTCCTTTTACTTTCATGTCCTTTTCTGCCCTTTTCTCTCTAAAATCCACATATGAGATAAAACGTGGACAATGTCTTTTTGAGACTTTTTTTGCTTGACATGATTGCTATCCATTTTCCTGCAAACAGTACAATTTCAGTGTTCTTTTTTTTTTTAATTTCATTGCTCTTTATGGCTAAATAAAACCCCATCATGTATATGTGCCATATTTTCTTACCCAGTCATCCATTGATGGGCACCTAGGCTAATTCCGTAACTCAGCTGTTACAAACAGTGCTGCGATAAATAGAGGTGTGCAGGTATAAAAGAGAAGGTCAAAAACATCAAAAGCAAATATAGCAGAAGTTAGCATCTTTTGAATATGGATAGTGATACATACATCCCTACTTCCTATACTGCATTTGAAATGCTTTGTAATTTTAAATTTTTAAAATTAAATGGGGTGTTAAAAATTAAAAAGGTTCCTGTCTGCCTCTTGTATTCAGGATTCTGCCTCAAGTGGGGAATTGCATTTGGACAAAACAGGAGCATCAACCTAGATACCAGTTACTAGAAAAACATTATTTCATAGAACCAGTAAGCTGGGTGCCATGTCTTGAGCCTGTCATCCCAGCCGTGCAGGAGGCTGAGATATGGAGAATCATGATTCGAGGCCAGCCACAGCAAAAAAGTTCTTGAGACCCCATCTCAACAGAAGAAGCTGGGTAGTAGGGATACCATTGTTACCTGCATGGTATCCCTACTACAGCAGAAAGCATAAAATAAGAGGATCAGCTTCCAGGAAAACTCAGGAAAAAAATGTGACCCAGTCTCAAAACTAACCAGATCAGCCAGCCATGTGCCGGTGGCTCATGTCTGTAGTCCTAGCTACTCAGGGGCAGAGATCAGGAGGATCGTGTTTCAAAGCCAGCCTGGGCAAATAGTTCTGCAAGACCCTGTCTCAAAAATCCCTTCACAAAAATAGGGCTAGTGGAGCAGCTTAAGGTGAAGGCTCTGAGTTCAAGCCCCAGTACCAACAAAAATTAAAAAATAAAAAAACAAGACCTAACCAATCAAAAAGTAGCTGGAGGCCTGGCTCAAGCCGTTGAGCACCTGCCTAGCAAGCTGAGTCCTAAATCAGTAAATGCAAACCAATTGAGCATAACTGAACGTTTTGTTGAGTGAATGTTGGGACTCCAAATAGAGGAACAAGTAGCATATCAAGGAGCATGTGAACAAACCTACTAGAATTAAATTTTCAACCAGTTATGTTATGTCACTGTCTTAAGGTCACTGGAGGAGAGCATCAGGGTTATCTGTTTCTTAACTGTGGCTTCTCAGCTCAGGCCCCATTTTTATAAGTGAAAATATACTTTTGGTTAATATCACTTGAAATGTGAGAATAAGTTAAATTCTTTTCTAAACACAAGTGAATGAAAGCTTTTATGATTACAGGGAGGGACCCTTTCCTAGCCTCAGAATTTTAGTATGAAATTATCACCTAGTTTGTTCAACAGAATAGCTAACATTTGAGGTTACTCCTAAACCGGAAACCATTTTCATAACTTTTTTTTCTAGAGTACTGACAGTGTTTTATTACATCACCATAGAGTTTGTGGGCTACATGGGTATATGCATTTGTCAACACTGCTTGGACCGTACACCTAAAATATGCGTTTTACTGTGTAAAATTATGGTCAGGTGCTGGTGGCTCACATCTGTAATCCTAGCTACTTGGAAAGCCCAGATCAGAAGGATAGTGGTTCAAGGCCAGCCTGGGCAAATATTTCAGAGACCCACATCTCCAAAATAACCAGTGCAAAATAGACTGGAGATGTGGCTCAATCAGTTCAACACCTGCTTTGCAAGTGCATAGCCCCGAGTTCAAACCACAGTCCCACTTA
The DNA here is from genome assembly GCF_047511655.1 of Castor canadensis. Classification (NCBI taxonomy): domain Eukaryota; kingdom Metazoa; phylum Chordata; class Mammalia; order Rodentia; family Castoridae; genus Castor; species Castor canadensis. The sequence goes on along the minus strand of NC_133387.1, from coordinate 145,660,779 downwards.
AAAAAAAAATTAGGCCTTAAGTTTTAGTAGTTTTATTATATTCTTGATTTAGCATCCATTAATAATTCCACGTGTATATACAGTATCCTTTGAACAAGTTTGCCTCCGTTATATTTGCCCTCCCCACAACTTTAAGAACGTACTTCAACTCAAAAAAATGAAAACTTACAAGCCTGGAGATACAGGGATGCTGATGTATGTCATTTGAAGTTTCAGGTCGTCTTCACATATATCTGCCAAATATGCAATTTCTGTTAAAATTATAGCTTTTTAATTGTAAAATGCACAGAACATAAAATTTACCATTGGTCATATTTCGTGCATTCAGAGTGTTGTGCAACTGCCACCTCAGTCTAATTCCAAAACAATCGAACCCCCCGCCCCAAATTAACCCTGTTCCCACTAAGTGGTCATCGTGCTCCCTCACCTCAAATCCCTGGCTTCTGCCTGTGACTTTTCTGTTGTGGATATCTCACCGAAGCCATACAGACCATTTGTGGCTGACTTCTGTCACTCGGCATCATGTTTCCAAGGTTCTTGTAGCACGTATCCAGACCTTTTTTTCTTTGGTAGCTGGATTTAAAACATAGAATTCATAAAAGTTTATACCGCTGGTCTTTCTGTAGTGTACCATTATCCTTTCTTCTAAACATACTTCTCTTTGAATTTCAACATGGAACAGAAAACTTTTATTCTTGATATTTAAATTTCCACAAAGCAGGGCCAGGTGCTGTGGCTCGCTCCTGTAATCCTAGCTACTCAGAAGGCAGATATTATGAGTATTACAGTTTGAGGCCAGCTCAGGAAAAAGTTCATGAGATCCCATCTCAACGCTGCTTGTGGTGGCACATACCTGTCATCGCAGCTATCAGGAAGTATACATAAGAGGATCATCATGTATGCCGATCTAGGCATAAAGCAAGACCCTGTCTCAAAAATAACAAATCACACTTTATAAGTGTGAACCCCTGAGTTCAAACCCCAGTTCCCTGCCTCCCCCCCCCAAAAAAAAAAGAGTGGTGTGGCTGGAGACATGACTTGAGTAGTAGAGCGTCTGTCTAGCAAGCACAAAGCCCAGAGTTCAAACCCCATTACCACCAATAAATAACTAAAAACTAAATCTTCACAAAGCATATCGCATAATCTTCTGTTTAACATACTTGCCATATGACACTCTTGTTGATAAGCAAGGCTGGAGTGTTCACATGAACCAGGAAGCATTGTTTTGGAAGGCAATGTTTGCAGTAAGTGACACAGTATATCCAAAACCAGAGATGTGGATGTCGCTGTGATCATTCCGTGAGTGCGTCCAGTGCACCATGAACAAGTGTACCCCTCTGTTATGTCCCATTCCCTTCCTCTTTCTGTGTTTGCTGGGTTTCATTATGCCGTCTGCATGTGTTGGTGAAGCAGATATATTAAAGTTGGAGGCAGGGGAACCAGTTGGTTAGACACTTAAATTATGGAAGTGTGGCTGCAAGTCCTAGAGAGGAGACGGCTGTGCTGTTTGTTCATCCATTATGCACTGTGTCAGCCTTTGTGTGATCTGTGACCTGCAGGATAGCTGCATAATTTGTGGAACATAGTAGAAAACAAAATGATACACTAATGAATGAATTCACCTTCACTGTTGAAAAAAGTAGCTAAAGACCTACGCTAATGTGATGGCAGCAAAAACAAACGGAACAAAACATGGGGCAAGGAGAGCTCTAAGTAAAGGATCAGTGTGAAATGCACTGTGCGCAACAAAGTTAAGCAGACTCCAGAGCCATGCACTGAAAACTAGGCAGAGTGATAGGAACAGTTGAGAAGAGAATTTCTATTGTTTTGTTTGTTTTTATTTTTTCTCTGAGAGTGAGCTGCCCAGGGTGTAGCTGTGAATCTATTAGGTATTACAGCAAAAGCCAGTGAATTTTGGTGAGAATAAGAATAGGCTCAGTTAAAAGCTTTTTTAAAAAAAATGGATCTAGGCCTGGCATAGAAGCTCATGCCTGTAATTCCAGTTACTCAGGAGGTAGTGACCAAGAGAATAGTGGTTTAAGGCTAGCCTGGCTAATGGGACATACCTATAATCCCTGCTGCATAGGAGGATCAGCCTGAAGCTGGCCCAGGTAAAAATGTGAGCCCCTGTCTGAAAAATAACTAAAGCAAAATGGGGCTGATGTCATGGCTCAAGTGGTAGAGCACTTGCCTAGTAAGTGTGAGGCCCTGAGTTCAAATCCTAATAGTGCCAAAGGAGGATAGGTTGGATCTATGTTTAAGCTGTGCTTTATTAAGTAAGAGTAAATTCTGCCACCAGGAGTGCCAGTAATTTGGGTACATTTTCTGTTGCAATGGAGTTTTGCTTGAATTGGACTGCCAGAATTTTGCTGTGATAGTTTTACTATAATAGGATTTATGACACATTTGAAGCTATTATGTAGCACCCTCAGCTGGGAAAGAAAGCATGAGGAGTGCAGAAATGATTTTAAAGGATACATTTAGAGAGAAAAATGACTTAGTGGTAGAGCAGTGAAGTAGAGACCCTGTTTACAAACAGCTTCTGTACCACAGCCACTGCTTGAAGTCAAAGCATAATTGCCTCTGCAGAGTTCAGAAAGGTCATGGGTTTTATAACCACCATTCCATGCACAGGTAGCATCAGCAGCCCTCACGTTCTGGATGTCTGAGAATTAGAAAAAGATCTAGAGATCACATCACACATTTCACAGTTTTAAAAGTTGCCAGAGTTAAGTTAATGTTTAGGCTAAGACTGACTAATAAATCTTTCTCTTGGTTCCTGGATCAGAACCTGTCCTACAATTTGATAAAACCCACCTTCTTTAAATGTAACTAAAAATGAGGAACTTTTGTCTCAGTGCTGATGTATGACTTTTTACCTTTAAGAATGGGGAAATGCCATTTCCTGTTAACTTTTCATATACAATGAAGTATCAAACAGTTGAATTGCATTATTTTAGAAATGAGAAAAAAAAGTCTAGATTCTGTTTTGATTGGTAGGTAATTTTGTGTGGCTTTGTTAGACAGTCCGTATCTTTCAGAGACACTGGTCAGATTACTTGGGAGTGAAAAGGAGTGCTTTAGAAACTCATCTTTCTCTTTAATCCTTTGTACCCAGCAAGAAGTTGAGAAGTTTACAGACCTAGAGAAACTCTACCTCTACCTTCAGCTGCCTTCTGGTCTCAGCAATGGAGAGAAAAGGTACACCTGCTCTTGCCTTCGCTGTGTTACCTGTTTACAGAACATCCCTCGGATATGTATGTATGGCGTGAGTGGTATGGTCGTTACTATTTTACAACGGTCCTAAAATCATCAGAAAACAGAATGGCAAAACAACAGGTCACTTTGGTCTTTGATGATACTTGGTTCAGAATTTGCCTACCTTTTTAATAATTCATTCATGCAGCCCGGTAAACTGTGAAATGCAGTTTGGGTTGTTTTATAACCAGATGAGTATATTTGTGCAGTATGAGGAATTGTGAAAAAATAAACAAACAAAAAAATCACCAGTATTAGTACTATGAGTCAAATGCAGTAATTTTTTTAAGGTTCTATCAGGCAAGCCTATTCGCAGAATGTAAAGATACCAAGAGAAATAGAACGTGATTCATGGTAAATGTAAATTGTTTTAAGTATTTGGAATATTGCTTTAGTTTCACCATTTAAAATATGTAAGTCTCATCTAGAAAATGTGGAGAGAAACTGTTATTAAGTCGTTCTGTTTGAAAAGAATTTCCTGGCTGTGTGCACTGTTTCACTCCTGAAATGCCAGCTACTTCAGAGGCAGATATCAGGAAGTTTGCAGTTTGGGGCAAAAAGTTAACAAGAACCTCATCTCAATCAATAAGCCAGGTGTGGTGCACATGTCTGTGATACTAGCTACATGAGAGGCATCAGTAGGAGGATCATGATCCAAGACAGCCTGTGCATAAACACAAGACATGATCCTAACTCAAGAAACAAAGCAAAAAAGACTTGGACTTGTCTCAAGTGGTAGAGCACCCACCTAGCAAGCACAAGACTCTGTGTTCAAACGCCAGTACTGCCAAAAAAAAAAAAAAGTTTCCTTACCCTTTTAAATATCTCTCTGAATTCATTCATATGTCACTGTCAACATTCTGTTCTATTCTTTTAGGAAGTAAAGAAGGTGAATATGGTTGATGTACTTTCTATACACAAATGAATATAGATAGGACTTTTAAACCTGTTAATATCAGCATAAGAAGGGGACTAAGGTTGAAAGGAAAAAAACAAGGAGATGAACCAATTCAGGTTATAACACATACATACATGGAAATGTCACAATGAAACTCCCTTTATAGCTATCCTAAACAAAAATGTGATTTTTCAAAAACAGAAAACAGGGAGGTAAAACAAGTTTTGTCTGGGGATTGGTACCAGCGGGTTGGGGAAGTGTATGTAAGAGGGTAAATATGGTAGAAATATGTACTCATGTATGAAAATGGAAAAGTGAGACCTGTTGAAACTCTTCCAGGAAGGGGGTGCATAAAGGAGAATGATGGGAGGGGGTGAATTCAACTATGATATATTTTAAGAACTTTTGTAAATATCTCAGTGTATCTCCAATGCAGTAATAATTAAAAATAAAATAAAATATGAAAAAACATTCTATTCTAAAATTGTGCATAAAAAGAAATAGAATGAAAATTCTGTTACTTTTACCTTTTTCTCTTACCTCATCCTAAAATTTACAGCTATTTTAATTATTTTATGTCCTAGCAGTTTGCTTGGTATCTTGTTTGGGATTCAATAAATGATTCTTACAAGTATCTGAGGTAGACAACAGCATCAGCAGAACACTCCCCTCATGCTGTCTCAGTGCCCATTTCATGGCATTGGTTTATAGGAGATGTCCAGTGGACGTGTTAGACCAGGCCAAGGGGCCCACTTACAGGAGGGGTTGCTTGTAGATTTACCCTTTCACCATCTCTCATGTGAATTCCATTCTGGACACAGTATTTTAGTAAGTCTCAGAGTAGCTGCTTCTGCCTAGTACATTCTTTGAGTATGCTGAGCAAATAGAAATTAAGCATTTTTTTCCATCATAACTGTTTTGAAAGTTTCATGATATGGTGAATGTAAGCAAGTATGGGCAGACATCCACGTAGAGGTAGTTTTGAACCAAACAAATACCTGATGATGTCATTACTCCACCTCCAATCCCAGTCCCATGATAGAAACTGTCATGGGATGGAACAGGCAGTAACTAGAGTCATGGCTCAGAGCCATGAATGGACAGCTGTGAAGATTTCTGCAACCTACTGTGTGTCCTGTTTGGTTTGGTTATTTATAATGTGTTGGCATACGGTTTTTTTTGGGATTTTTTTGTGGGGGGGGGGCGCCATTGGGGTTTGAACTCGGGATCTCACACTTGCTAGGCAGGCGCTCTACCATTTGAGCCACTCCACCAGCATTGGCATACAGTTTTTTTTTTTTAATGGAACATTTAGGCCTGGCTCAAAAATTATCAATGAGTTGCTATCCAGTTCAGCTAAAATGTGTTTTTATCTTATGACTAGTGATCAGAACGCCATGTCATCTAGTCGGGCACAGCAGATGCATGCCTTTTCCTGGATTCGGAACACCCTCGAGGAACACCCTGAGACTTCGCTCCCCAAGCAGGAGGTCTATGATGAATACAAGTTAGTGTTCTGTGTGTGAGGTGTGTTGTGATATGTTACATGTGCTACACTTGGCCACAGCAGCAATGTGTCCGATCGTTGGTAAGTATCAAGCTGATACATGGCATTGCAGTTAGTCATCTTCCAAGCTCCTTCCTGCTCTGTGACTGTGGTGTTATGCAATACAGGGCAGGACTGCTGAACAGGGGACTGTTCCAGAGCTTCCCAGGATGTGTGAGGCAGAAGGACAGTGGTGTGGGAATGTAAATAAAAGGATGCCTTTGGAGTTCTTAAGGATTTCAGGAAGAAGGTGTCTGGGGTTAGAGGGACACTGGGAGGCAATAAGTAAGTCAACACATGAAAAAATGAAGCAATTTTTTACTGGGACTTTTTAAAGCTCTTTCATGATTCCAAAACTGTTTAATTTGACATGCCAACCAAAGAATGTTGTGACTTACTTATTCAGAGATAAGAAAGACCAGTGACTTGCACATATTCATCAAATAAATTTATTTGTTTAAATACATGAAAGTATAGAGAAAGGTTAATAGGTACTAAATCCAGTCTTATTTAACACTTTTATAATTGATTTGAAAGAGAGAATTTATTTTGTCAGAATAAATAAAACTAAAAAGCTTCTGATTATTGAGATGTCAAGGCAGCAAACTAAACACAGCTTGAAAGGAAATTGTGAAATTCTGTTGTTAACCAGTGTGAGACAGTGCACAGGATCTGCACTGTTGACAAGGAAGAAAACCTTCTACCCTCATTCAGATCTTAGGGTCACACCAAGGGAAACTCAAATTGCTGCAAAAACGACTCAGGAAAGATCGGACATAAGCAAGTTTTAAACTGAAGAAGACCTTGTGATTTTTTTTTTCTTTAGAAAGGTTGGAACAGAGCTGTTCAGTCTCTCACCCTACAGCAATTTATAATAAGCATTAATTAATCGCATTCAAGTTAATTAAAATAGAGATGCCCTTCTGAAAGTTGAAAGAAGCACATCTGAATTCAGTAAAAAAATAAATCAGTATCAGGCAAACTTGTGTGATGTGGGAAGAAATCCTAGGTTGAAGACCAAGAGAACAGATTCTGTCCATAAACCTGTCTGCCTGGACAAGGCTTTTAACTGCTTGCCATCTGTAAAATAAGCAACTGAAGGTGCATGAGGTTTCTTTTCAGCTCTAAAATTACACAACTTGGCTCTTGTAGGAAATGCCAAGAAACTAATTAGCCAGAGATGTCTTGCTGCTAGTATTCCTGAAAGACAAATTGGACAAGTGAAAGTACAACATTTCCATAATGGACTAAAGAGAGAACCCAGGCCATGTGCAAATTCTCAAAGTGATTTGCTTCCACTGCACACCCCTTCCTATTGCCAAGAGAAGCAGCACCCTCACATGCTGAAGTGACGCTGGCCCATGAGAGCAGCTCACATTTTTATAACAATTCCTGCCTGGGCGCAGCTTGCTTTTATTCCCAAAATATTATTCTGAATATTTCCTTGAAATTCTAAGAAATGCCTGTGGTTTTTCCTGAATGAAAGAAGTTTGAGAGTAGTGAATGCTCCAATCTTGAGCAGTTCATTTGCAGAACAGTAGGGAGCAATAGAGGCAAATGAAGTGATTTGTAGAGTCTAGAGTTCACAAAGAAAGTAGTGGGTAAGAGAAAGTTTTGATAATAGCATGACTAGGAAAGAAATAACAGTTTCAGTAATTCCAGTGGTTATGCCTCTTATTTATACACAAAGTATCTGAGTCTGGTGTTTTAGTATAGGAACACATTTTGCTAAGAATATACCTTCCTCACTGTTGTATTCCCCCAGTGCCTATTGTATATAATTTAATATTAAGGGTAATTAAGTGACTGTCCAAGGGTCAGAACTAGTTAAGATACAAATTCAAGACTAGGACTCAGGTAACAGGAGAGAAGACAAACCTGTTACATTTGAGGGAAATAAGACTTAATGGTAGAAAACGTTAGAGAGTACTTAGAAGCACCGCTTTATAGTTTAGGTGGGATGTCCACTTAACATGGACAAACATGCTCACTGCCCAGAGAATGAATTCATTTACATATGTTACTACATGTGCACGGAGGTAACGTGGACATCATAGGAGACACAGCATAGAACAAACTTTGGCTAAGAAGAGAGTTCTTGGTGTCTCCACAGGACAGAAGCACAAGGGAACGTCAAGTCATTCTCTTGTTTTGAGTACTCTTGCTGGAAAGCATCATTTGAGAGATATGGAAAATGTAGAAAGACTGTAGAAAAGTAAAAAGTATGTGCATCTTAGGAAACAGCTAGTAAAAGGGGTGTTCAATTATGTTGTCTAAAGAAAGCAAAATAGAGTGTAGCTGTATATTCTGCTTAAACAAATTTTAATCACAGGAGAGGTTTCACTTCCTATCAGTAAATATATTTAGATAACTTTTCAGAGAATTTTGTCCTTTCCTTAGGGCCTTTTGGAGACTATTCATTTTCCTACTTGGAACACCTAAATGAAGTTTCCTCTGTAAAAACTTAACATAGATAAACCAGTCTTAAATCCATTCTGTTCTAAATATTCACTGGGGAAGAAAGATGTTATAATGTGAACTGCCTCTTTTCTTCAAGCTACTCCTGTTAAGCACAGGTCCTGATGCAATTCATTGAAATGGTTTTAGATGAATTTGTGTGAAAGTCAGTCCCTTTTGTAGTCATTAAAATCAAGATCCTTTTAAGGAAAAAAATGAAGATTTAATCTAAGCAGTAATGACTAGCTTTGTAAGCTCCACTTTTATACTAAATTAAGGTATTAGCAGATCTAGACAGCCTTATGGAGCTTTGCGTGCAAAGGCAGTTTATTTACAAACCAGAGTGAGCTTTTTTTATTTGTTGACACTTCAAAATTCTGTTCATTACTTGTGTTTATAAAAATGATCATAAATATGTTTAATTTTACATTTTTTAATTATAAAAGTAATACGTAGCTTGAGGAGTGGCTCAAGTGGTAGTGCACCTGCCTTGAAAGCATGAGACACTGAGTTCAAACCCCAGTGCCTCCAAAAAAAATAAGTAAAATGTATTCATACGAAAGTTTTATTAGACAGCTACAAATGTATAAAGAAGAAAAACAGCACTCATAATTTCACTACCTAAAACTAAGTCCCCTTTGGTTTATTTCCTTTTTATATATATATTCTTGTTTAAGCAAATTTAGCCTCATTGTTTGTACAATTCTTGGGGAAAAGGGAGTAGCAAATAACCCTGTGGTCAGCATCCTTGACTGATTTAGTATAGGTCAGAATTGGGATTACCAGTTAAACATTATATCATTATATAATCATTTCTTTATTATTCACTGAGTGCATTTGTTTCCTTCCTTGCCGTTTTTACATTTTTTTTCCCCTACTACTGGGTTTTGAACCCATGGCTTCCTGCACACTAGGCTAGTGCTATACTACTTGAGCCTTGCCCCCAGCCCTTTTGTTTGTATTTTTGTTACTGTTTTTGTGATAGTCTTCATAACTTTGCCTAGGCTGGCCTTGAACTCACAATCCTTCTGCCTCTACCTCCTGAGTAGCTGGGAATATAGGCATGTACCACCACACCTGGCTTCCATGTTTGTTTCTTTATGCTTACAAACCCTTAATATATTTAAGATACTAATTAATATTAAGATGTAAATTTTGTTTAGTTTTGTTTTCGGCAGTACTGAGGTTTGAACTCAGGGCCTTGCACTTGCTAGGCAGGTGCTCTACCACTTGACCTGGGCTTCCAGCCCTTTTTGCTTTATTTTTCCAGTAGGGTCTCACATTTTCCTTTGACTGGCCTCGCTCCACAGCCCTGCTTATCTCCACCTCCTGAGTAGCTAGGATTACAGACATGAGCCACATACCAAGCAGTAGTTGTTTGATAAGTCTGATCTCTCCACTGTTTTGGCAGCTTGTAGTGTTGATGTTCTACCTTGCTACTAGCTGCTGAACACTCATCTATATTCTCCTAGGTATTTTTTATTTAATTTTTCATGTGTAACCCTTTAGTCTATCTGCTGTTTAAGACACTGAATTTAATTTTCTCTGTCGTAGCTCTTTCGTTAACTTTTCTCTCTTAACACTATTCATCCTCCTGGAACCAAAAGACTCATTTTCTTCCTTTGTATTCCCTGTTCTTATGTCAGGACCACATCATAGAAGGATTTTAGCTATTAAGCATTTAGCTAACTGAGGATCAGTTTTTCCTCATTCTGTCTTTTTCACAGTTGTTCTTGATCATACTTGCTGTTCAGTTAAGTTTTTCATAGAAAGTTTGAGTCACTTTTCTAATATTAGAAAAGAAAACCCAAAGGGATTTTTATTCAAAATGCATTAACAGCAAAAAAATTTTTAGAAAAATTCAGACTAGAAGTGTTTCTTAATTCACATCATTGTTTTATGCCCATCAGTAAAGTTTTACTTAGTTTCCTCCAATTAAGTATACCTCTTTTTCTTGTTCTGTTTATTCCTTGGTCAGTTTTATTGTGCTTATATTATGAAAAATATATGTATTCCCAATATTTTACTGTTGGTTTGTTTTGGTTTATAGGAAGTCCATAGATTTCTGTTATATTTATGTTGTGCAATGTCTGTTTTCTAAGTTTTCTTTAGTCCTCACTTCTCAGTTGTTACTTTTGACTTCTATGTGTAGCGCCCTTTGAATCTTCCTCATTGTCTCTGTTACTGGTCTGTTTTCTAAGTTTTCTTTAGTCCTCACTTCTCAGTTGTTACTTTTGACTTCTATGTGTAGCGCCCTTTGAATCTTCCTCATTGTCTCTGTTACTGCCTTGAACAGACCTTCCTTCCAACTTTAAATATAGGAGTGCTAGGTGCCATTTTCTCTTGGAATAAGTTTTCAGAGAGTAAGTATGTATGCTTTATATTTCACTAAGACTTTATTTTCATTTTTTTAGGAAATGGATAATTGAAATTTACCAAATACATTTTGGTCTCTATTAATATTATTTTGCAGCACTTTTTCTTTGAGTTATTGACATAGTATATTTTATAAAGTAGGTAATTAACATAAACTTTTATTCATAAAATGAATGTTGTTTTCATGACTTGTGTGTAATCTTATAGTGTACCGTTAAACGCTTTTTTTTGGCAGTATTGGGCTTGAACTCAGGCCCCTCCTTTATGGAGGAAGGTCTGATGACTCAGAGAAGTGAACTGCCTTCAACAAATCTGAACCCAGGTCTTCAAGACTGGACCCTTTTTTCCATCAATTCATATTACTTACAGGATCTTGTTCCGTATGTTCCTCTTTTTAAAACTAAAAGTTTAAAGCCAGGCATGGTGCCTGTAGTCCTAGTGCTTGGGAGGCTGAGGCAGGAGAATCACTTGAGCCCAGGAGGTAAAGACCAACGTCCATTACATATGAAGATTCCCATCTCCCAAATACTTTTTAATGACTTAAGATTTTTAGAGTGGCATTTTCCAAAATGTAATTATGTGTTATTTTTTTAAATAAACTACAGAAATTTTACTTCTCATGGGTCTGGAGGTTGGAAAGGCCAACATCAGAGTGCTGGCAGCAGTTGGGCTCTGTGAGCCTTCTCACATGTGTCTTCATGTAGAACAGAACTAGCTGGTCTGTTCCTGTGGTCATTTCTGTCAGGTTACCAGTCCAAGTCCATGGGGGCTGTGCCCCTAATACTTAACCATCTCCCCAAGGCCTCTACCCCCCAACACCATCACCTTGGAAGTTAGGATTTCACCACATGAATTTTGGGAGGGACACAAATCTACCATAGCACCAGAGAAGATTCCACAGAGGATCGCAAAGTGGCATCCATATTTCATCCAATTGAGGATTCGTTGTAAGCTTGGATTCTCATCATGAATTTACTTTTCCCTCCAGAAAGAGCAAAAAAACAACATCTTTCAAATTAGCAATGTAGGCAAAATGACATCGCTGGTGGCAGAAACAGAGTCTTCACTGTTGACAGGCAAATGGAAGCGAAGCATTCCTGGGAAATGAAGTGACTTGTAGAAATTATTAGGGAGCCCTGAAAACAAACCTTAAAAGAAAACACTCTTGCAAAAGTAGTTACATTCTGACAAAACAAAAAATCCTATAGCACACAGAGCACAGTAAAATACAAAGCAAGCAAGAGATGCAGTATATAACATTGAGTTTTATGTATATGTGTAAATTTTTGGGGTAGTACTGGAGTTTGAACTCAGGGCCTTGCACTTGTTAGGCAGGTACATTTAGCATTTAAACCACTCCCCCTGCCCTTAATGCATTATATTTTTAACTGATTGGAAATAATCAACTAAAGCATAAAAGTGATCGATTCAGTTTTACTAATATTTGGCAGATAAAGATATGCTTTTTACCACTTAGACTTATATTAAGAACTGTTACCTAAATGTGTTGTCTATCATTTATTACTTCTTTTCAGGTTAAGACTCTTTTCCCCACCTCTCCTTAAGGTGGTCTCACTCATAGAATTCCTTACCCTACCTCTCTCCTTTCCATGTGTCTCCAGAGATTTTACTCTCAAGAGGATGTTTGATAATCTGTCTTCTTTCCCTTCTCAACTCTTTCCCAACTAGACCAAGTCTCCTAATTTAAAATCAGAGTCCTTACCAATACCCACCACCTAAGCCCTAGGCCGTGTGCCCAGGGACTCCATTATCTTGACCCTTTGAGTTACCAACTGCAGCACTGTTCTGCCTTTCTCACCTGCTCTTAGCATGATATGTAGCAATTGACCGGCACTCAATACCTCTTATTCTAACTAAAGCAATTAAGACTTTAATATTACAGTCCTGAAGACAAAGAGATCATGGTATGTATTCATGATGCTCTGTGGATTGATTAGTAAATTAAAACATTCGGTTCCCAAGCATTAGATGTGCATGGTCCCTACCGTCAGGAGCACAAATGAACAGTTACGGCTCAGTTGGTTTTGGAAGGCAAGCATCACCAAAGAGCTGACTCATGTTAAGTCATCAAAGTGGAGTAGGAGTTTCCCACAAACTAGGGATTAGACAGGCCTTGTAGGTGGAGAGGACATGCCAAAGGCATGTGGGCTCATCATCCTAGAACTCAGGGAAGATGCCACACCAGGCTAGAAGTTAGACTGCATCCCACAAACAGCACAGTCAGTGAGAACTCAGCTCAGAAAGCCAGAAATGATGAATGAGAGAACCAGTGTTTAGGGGTTAGGCGAGGAACAAGAACTCTCCAAAACTGAGGAATTTAAAAGAAAAAAAAAAAAAATAAGAACAAAGCATGATATAATCTCCAGTCTCATGTGCCGTAGACCACTCAAATAAAAGGAAGACAAGCAAAATGTCTCTGATATTTGTCACCTGTTAGGCCATGGGGAGCTACTGCCAGAACGATTTCCGCTTTCTACTGCAGTGCTCAGGAAGGAAAGACCTACAGAGAGACCAGGTTTTAAAGCTGTGGAGAAAGAGAAAGGCAGCAATGCAGGACTGTGGTAGTGAAAGATTTTTTTTTTTTTTTTACCACAGCAAATAGGGATTAAGTTCATGTGCATATAGCAAAATGTTCAGCTAACAGAGGTTTCAACAAGAAGAAGGAGTTTCCTTTTTCTTTCAGCAGTCCAGAGACTTGGCTGCTTCTCAATCCCCACACTCCTGCCCATCAGTCTGGTTTTATTTGTTGGCATCTGAAATGAGCTACTTAAATGAGCTACTTTAGGTTATTGTTCCAATTCAGATGCAGTTAGAAGGAGAAAAGTTAAAACTCACTGATTGATGTTCTGCATTTGAAATTAATCATACTGACATGTGTTCTTCTACAGTGCCATTTAAGTATTTCAGGATTGCAGTAGGCATTGCTTTTAATAACACGCAGTGATATTTTTAAATTTTGGTAAAATAAAGTTTACCATCCTAACGATTTTTAGAGTACACAGTTCTGGAGCATTAAATACATTCATATTGTATCATTACACTCCTATCACAGATCTCTTTTTCACCTTACAAAGCACCATTCAAAAGTTAAGTTATATATCATTATACTTCTAGAAATAAAGACAGTTGCCAAGCACAGTTGTTCATGCGTCTAATTCCAGCTACTCAGGATGCAGAGAGCCCTAGTCAGCTGTGGTGGTGCATGTCTGTAATCCCAGCCAGCTGGGAGGCATAAATAGGAGGATGGTGGTCTGAGACTGGACCCCCAGGCAAAAACAAGAAACTCTACCTGAAGAATAATTAAAGCAAAAAGTTCTAAAGGTGTGGTTCAGATGACAAGAGTGCCTGCCTGGCAAATGTGAGGCCCAGAGTTTAAACCCCAGTTCTGGCTAAAAACATACAGACAGACATAGATACATTCATAAGTCAATCAGTAAGTAAATACATCTAGCAGCAGTCCTTTTGTGAATATACTTGATCACATCTAAAGAAGCAGTTCATTAACTCATTTGTTGTGTGGCTTGGAGCTGTGTTTGCCACAGAAAGCTTCTTTAGAAAACCGTTGTAGGAGATTGCATAGGTCTGAATGATTAGAGGGCCCGTGAGCATCCCTGAGAAGCACTCATGATTTATTCAGCCCATGTGCCAACAATTCCCAGCCTTAGAACAAGGCGCAGAGATGAAGACAGTCATAGACAGTCAAAACTATAGTTTTTGCTTTGCTTATTATTTTATTTTTGAGATATGATGCATATTGTAAAATTTACTTTTTTAAGCCATACAGTTCATTGGTTTTAATATGTTTTCAAGGTTGTCTGATTCCAGAATATTTCTGTCATCTCCCAAAATTCCCTATCTATGGCACTCACTATCTTCCCTCCTCCCAAGTCCTGGCAACAAAGAATCTATTTTTTGTCTCTGAATTTGCCTATTCTGGATGTTTCATATAAATGGAATCATATATCAGGTGGGCCTTTCTGTCCAATTTCCTTCATGTAGCATAGTGTTTTCAAGGTTCATCTGTGATACAGAATGTATCAGTACTTACTACATTTTACCACCAAATAATATTTCATTGTATCAGTATACAGGTTTAGCAACCCTAAACCAAAAATCCCAAGTCCTCCAAAATCCAAAACTTCATGATCTCTGACATGATGCTCAAAAAGTTTCAAATTCTGGAGCATTTCAGATTTTGGATTAAGGGTGCTCTAGCAGTAAAGTTCAGGCAGTAGTCTAACGTGAAAATTTCTGGTGCCTGGGACATTTTTGGTCCCGTGTATTTCAGATAAGGGACATGCAGCCTTTCCTTCAGTCATTGATAAACATTTGCATTATTTTCACTTTTTTGGTTATTATGATTATGAGAAATGCTGCTATGAACATTTGTCTCTGAATATTTGGAGATATGTTCTCAGTCCTTTTCAGCATATACCTAGGAGTGGAATTGCTGGATCATTTGGACACTCGTGACATTTAACTTTTTGGGGAACTGACAAAATAGTTTTCAAAATGGCTGCAGCATATTCACAGTCCCCACCAAGGGGGATGTAGGAGAGCCGACATTTCTCCACATCCTTGTCAGTGCTTCTTCTTCACCATAGCCATTCCAGTGCAGGTGAAGTGGTCCTAGCTTGTGGCGGTGACATGCATTTCTCTGTGGGTTTACTGTGCTGAGCATCTTCTCATGCTCTCATGCATGGATTGTGTATTTTCTTTGAAAAAGTGGCTTTGTTTTTTTTCAAATTCTTCGCCCATTGTCTAATTGTATTTTGTCTTTTTGTATTTTGATTGTTTAATGTTTTTATAAATTCAAAGTATTAGCTCTTTGTGGGAACTAATTACAGGTTCACACCTATAAACCCAACTTCTCTAGAAGTAGACATAGGAGGATCACGGTTCCAGGCCAACCC
The DNA here is from genome assembly GCF_047511655.1 of Castor canadensis. Classification (NCBI taxonomy): domain Eukaryota; kingdom Metazoa; phylum Chordata; class Mammalia; order Rodentia; family Castoridae; genus Castor; species Castor canadensis. Next base: position 145,645,310 of record NC_133387.1, on the reverse strand, counting down.
CAGCAGAAAGTTAGTAAGACCCTATCTCAAAAACAAGCCAGGTGTGGTCCATATCGTAATCCTAGCTGCTCAAGAGACAGAGGTACAGGAGGATTGCAGTCCAAGGCTGGCCTGGGCAAAATCATGAGCCCCTATCTGAAAGACAAAGCAAATATGCTTAAGTGATAGAGCACTTGCTTACCTAGAAAGCACAAGGCCCTGAGTACTTTAAAAAAAATAATAAAGGACCTAATAAGATCCTTATTAGATATAGATAAGTATGCTATGATTTATAAATATTTTCTCCCATTCTATGGGCTGTCTTCACTTTTGATAGCACACACTGATGAGCAAGGTTTAACCTTGATGAAATCCAGTGTGTTTTTTTCTTTGGTTGCTTGTACTTTTAGGTATCCTATGAAATTGTTGCCTGATCAGAGGTCATACAGATTTACACTATGTTTTCTTCATGAGTTTTATAATTTTAACTCATACATGTGGGTCTTTGCATTTTAAGTGCATTTTTATAGGTAGTGTGCAGTATGCCCAAATGCATTCTTCTACATGTGGATATCCACTTGTCCCAACATTATTTGTTGAGAGCTTGTTTGGAGGTTCTAGCAGGGAAGCGCAGCTACTCGTATACCCTTGACCGAAGAACAGTCTTCCTCTGTCGGGGGTGGTCGTCCTCTTCATCCGAGCACGCAGCTTCAGGAGGGACGCACATGGAGCAGTGAGGGAGGAAGGGGATACCCGCCTCGCCAGCCAGATCAGCCGAATCAACCCTGGCGATCAATGGGGTGACAGATGTTGCAGCCAGATCGCCCTCACATCCCCAGCATTATTTGTTGAAAAGACTATCTCTTCCCCATCGAATGTTCTTGGCACCTTTGTAAGAACTCAGTTGACCATAGATGTACAGACTTGTTTCTGTACTCAGAATTCTGTCTGAGTACAGAATTCTGTCCCATTGATCTATATATCATCTTTGTGCCAACACTAACTGTACTGTCTTGATTATTGTAAATTTATAGTAAAAATTAAGAAGTGTGAGTCTTCTTTCTTTTTCAAGGTTATTTTGAATTTTCTGAGTTGCTTAAATTACCATAAGGATTTTATTATTCACTTACCAATTTCAGTAAGGAAATCAATTTTCATGAGGATGGCATTGAATCTTTGGTCAGTTTAGGGTTGTTGCCATCATAACAAGTTATATCTTCCAATTCATAGACATGGGACATCTTTCCATTTACCCATATCTTCTTTAGTTTCTTCCTAGGGTGTTTTGTAGTTTTCATTGATATATCTTAATACTATTTTGTTAAATTTATTAATTATTTTACTCCTTGGTTGGTTATATTGTAAATATAATTACTTTCTTAGCTTCATTTTTAGATTTTTTTTGATAGTTTATTGAAGTAAGACTGGTTTTGAATATTGATCCTACAACCTTGCTGAACTAGTTTATTGGCTTTATTGATAGTTTTTAGTGATTTCATTGGGTTTTCTATAAAGAGAATCAATGTCATCTAAAGATGGAGGTAATTTTACATGTTCCCTTTTGCTCTCAGTGTCTTATATTTCATTTCTTGCCTGGTTGTCTTCACCAGAATCTCTGGTGCAGTGTTGAATAGCAATGATGGGAATGGACACACCTTGGCTTTGCCTGACCTGTGGGGAAAGCTTTTAGTCTTTCACCATCAAGTATGCTGTTTGTTAGTTTTCTATAGATGGCCTTTATCAGGGGGAGGAATTTTCATTCTTTTAACTAGTTTGTTCCATGTTCGTTGGATGTTTTTTCTGAGATGATCATATTGAATCTTTTTCAATGATTGGTTATGATAATATTACATGTTATTTTTATGTGTTGTATCCATCCTGCATTTCTGGAATGAATCACACTTGGCTATTGTGTATAATCCATTATATATGCAGCTAGGTTTAAAGATTTTTGCATCTATATTCATAAAATACTGGTGTGTACTTTTGGTTCTTGTGATGTCTGTGTATTAGGATATTAGGATAGTGCCACCATATATAAGTTTTATAAAAGAGTTTGTGAAGGATTGGTATTAATCTTTAAACTTTTGGTAGAATTCACCATGAAGCTTTGTGAGATTGGGATTTTCTTTGTAGGTACTTTTAAGTTAATCAGTCAGTCTCTTTGTTATAGATCAGATTATTTCCTTTTGGGGTCTGTTTTGGTGGTTTGTTTTGTCCATTTCACATAAATGATTCAGTTTGTCGGCACAGTTTGTCGTAGCATTCTGTCATAGTGCTTTTTATTTCTGTAAGGTCAGTAGTAGTGTCCCCTCTTTCATCCCTCTTTTTACTTGAGTATTTCTCCTTGCCCCTTCTCACCCCCTTCTCAGCTTTGTTGATCTTTTTCAAAGAACCAACTTTGAGTTAATTTTTTGCTAGTGTTTTCCTGTTATTTCTTTTCCTTCCACTCTAATCCTTATTATTTTTTCTTTTCTCTTTGTCTTGGATTTAGTTTCTTAACATAGAAGATCAGGTTATTAACTTGAGATCTCTCTTCTTACCTAGTACAGGCAGATGGACCTAAAAATTTCTCTCTAACCATTGTTTTCACCATGTCCTGTAAGTTTTGCTATATTGTGCTCTCACTTTTATTTACATCTGAGTATTTTCTGGTTTCTCTTCTGATTTCTTCTTTGACTCCGATTATTTTTGACATTTCATGCTTAATTTCTGCTTACTTGTAAATTTTCATTTCTTTCCATTCTTGATTTCTAATTTTACTCTGTTACGATCAGAAATACTTATTATATGATTTTTAGACCTTTTAAAATTTATTGAAACTGGTTTCATGGCCTAAAATATGATCTGTGCTGGTTAATGTTCCGTGTGCACTTGATAAAAACAAATATTCTGCTATTGTTAGGTAGCATGGGCTGCAGGTGCCTGTTAGACCTGGGTGTTGCTCAGGTCATCTGTGTCCTTACTAGTCTTCTGGTTGTTCATTATTTAGTTCTCTCCATAATTGAAAGTAAGATAGTGAAGTCTCCAACTATTGCTGAGTTAGCTTATTTCTCCTTCAATTTGTCTATTTTTCTGTCATGTATTTTAGAGCTCTATTATTTGGTGCATAAGAGGTTATAATTGTAGCTTCTTGATGGATTGTCCATTTTATGAGAAAAGAATATTTCTCTCTATTAGCAATTTTTGTCTTAATGTCTTTGTTGCTGATATTAGTGTAGCCCCTCCAATTCTTTTGGTTACTGTTAGCATGTTATTGTCTATTTCTATTTTTCTTTCGGGCTACTTGTGTCTTTGAATCTAAAGTATACATATAATATGTAGATAACATAGTTTGATCACATTTTATATTAAATCTGTTTTTCCAAAACCTGACTTTATTGGAGAGTTTAATTCATTTACACTTAATGTAAGTACTGATGAGAAATGAGTTACAGTTGCCATTTTGCTCTTTGTTCTCCATTTGTTACATCTTCTTTTGTTTGTCTGTTCTCCCATTATGCCTTCTTTTGTATTAAATAGCAAATTTCTAGTGAATTATCTGAATTCTTCTTTTACTGTATACATTCTAATTATTTGCTTTAGTGTTTATGTCAGATGTCACAGTTAACATATTTATTTTAAAAGCCAGTTTTGATTAATACCAACTTAAATGTCCAAACTCTATAAAACTTTCACTCATGCATATGCTGGTCCCTCAGCAGCTGTCCTTCAGTCCAAATGGGAGAAACTCAGCACGTGCACACTGTTTTCACCTAGGTAGTCGTCTTTACCAGCACACTTCATTTCTCCATGTGAGTTTGAGTTACTGTCTAGAGGCCCTTCATTTAAGCCTCAATTTAGTATTTCTTGTAGGACAGAACCCTGTATTTTGCTTATGTGGGAATGTCTTAATTTCTCCTTCACTTTGAAGGATAGTTTGTTTTGCATATACAGATTCTTGGCTAACAGGTGTTTTCTTATAGCCCTGTGTGCATGTCATCTTGCTGCCTCTTGACCTCAGTGTTGAGGGTCTTGTATACAATGAGTCACAGCTCTCTTCTGTTGGGATGCTGTCTTTTCTTTGGCTTTCTGCTGTGTGATTATTGTGTATGTAGTTTGGGTCTCTGAGCTTTTACTGCTTGTTTGTTGTGCTTCTCAAATGTGTAACTTTTCTTTTTTCTTTTTTCTTTTCATTAATTTGGAAAGCTTTTAGCTGTTTCTTATATATTCTCTCTGCCCTCCTCTGTTTTCATTCTTTTTCTTCTCTTCAAACAAGATAATCTCAGTTGACCTTCTCTTCACATTTGCTGATTCTTTTATCTGCTTAGATCCGCTGTTGAGGCCCTCTGGAATTTTTCCTTCTAATTACTGTACTTTCGCACTCCCAAATTTCATATATTCACTTCTTATGTATTTCTTATAAATTTTATAGATACAATTTTTATTCATGTGTATAATTTTTGTCTCTACTGATACTTTATATTTGGTGAGACATGGTTTCCTTTAACTTACCTCTTTGGCTTATTGAAAATAGCCGACCTACAGTCTTGTATGGCAAGTCCAACATCTGGGCTGCCTTAGCACTGCTTCTAATGATGGCCTTTTTTCCTGTGTGAAAGCCAAGGCCTATGTCTTGATTCTTTGCTTATCTCATAAATTCTTTTTTGCAGAGTGCACATTTAAAATTACATAATGTAGCACTCTAGGAATCAAATCAACCCCCTGTGGAAATAATTGTTTAGTGACTTTTCTGAACTATCAGATCTCTGTTCTTTGTTTTGTCTGTCCACTTAAGTCTCTTCACTTAGCTTAGTGGGGAGCTACTGATACTGTAAAGATCTCCTAAAATACCTGGAACCAGTAAGTGTCTCAGTCTTTGCCAAGTTGCTCTGTGCATGTTGGGATATAGTATCAACACTCAATCATGAGGTTGATTGCTCTTCCTTAGCCTTCATTTCCTGTTTTTGGGAGGCCTCAAGTTTAATCAGAAGTGAGAACTTGGGGCTGTCTCAGGTCTTTCCTGGACATGCACACAGCCCTTTACATATGTGTGGCCTGTAGATTCCCAGAAATATGTTAGAGTTTTGTAAAGCATCCCTGAACATCTTCTTTCCTAGCTTTTCTTTATGCTTTCTGCTTAGTGTGTTGTTGCCCATAGTACTTACCACTACCTTCAGCAGCCACAGTCAGCACATTTACCTGTCATTATCTTGGACAACTCCCCACCCCTGCCTTCCCAAGGAGAAGAATTTTCCCACCTGGCAAGCTCTAATTCAAGTCACGTAACAGCCTTGTAGGTGGGTTCTTTGTTATGCAGTGTTTTGGGGGTCAAGTCCTTCTTAAATGTTTTGTTAATTCTTAGCATGTAGGCAGTTAATGTCTGTAGTCTAATAATCTGAGCATTAGCTATTCCATGAATGTAAAACAACTGAGGTGACCCAGAAACGAAAGTGTGTATATATAAAGCTTGTACTACCTGTGTGATCAACATCTTTATCTTATTCATATGTGTGTATACATGTATGTATGTATAACTCTGTGTCTTTGTTTAATAAATAGCAATCCAAACTGACCAGTTCCTCAAAAGCTGTGGTGAGGAGTCAAACCTGTCTTTAGGGTTTACTTTTTAATGAGATTAAATAATTAAGAGTATAAATTTTTTAAATATTAAGTGTGTATCAGGTGACTATCCCTGGGGTTTATGGGACTTTACTAGCAATTTATAAATTTCTGGGTAACATCCATATGCATCATAGGATTACATACTAAAATGATGAGAAGGAAAGGCAAGTTAAAAGGAAGACCCTGTTTAAGAAGGCCATATATGGGGCCTGGGGATATAGCTCAGTGGTAAAGGCCCTGGATTTAATCCCCAGCACCAAAAAAAAGGGCAAACATGGATTTTTAGGTCTTGATTTTTTTTTTTTTTTTTTAGGGGGTGCTGGTGATCTTGTGGTATGGGATACTGAATTCAGGGTCATGCACTTGCAAAACAAGTAGTGTACCACTTGAGCCAACCCCCTGTTTGCTTTTAGTTATTTTCAGATAGGGTCTCATGCTTTTTTACTTGGGCAAGCCTCAGATCAAGAACCTCCTACTATACCTCCTGCATGATTGGGATTACATTATAGGTGTGAGCCATCACACCTGGTTTATTCTTTAATGGAGGGTATCATAACTCCCCCCCAGACTGAGCTAATCCCCTACACCTAGAACTACAATCCCCCTGTCTCCACCTCCCAAATAGCTGAGCTTACAAGTGTGAGCTACCACCCCCAGCTTCAAACATGATAATTTTTTATATTTAACTCTGTTTAAATTAATTTTATTTCAAACAAAACAACCTCTCATATATTGTTCATGGTATGATTACCACAAAATAAGTATTTGCAATGGAATTTCAAAGGTGATATTTGATCTTAGTTTCAGTTTGCTTTTTTTTTTATTGTTTTATTATTCATATGTGCATACAAGGATTGGTTCATTTCTCCCCCCTGCCCCCACCCCCTCCCTTACCACCCACTCCACCCCCTCCCCCTCCCCCCCCTCAATACCCAGCAGAAACTATTTTGCCCTTATCTCTAATTTTGTTGAAGAGAGAGTATAAGCAATAATAGAAAGGAACAAGGGGTTTTGCTGGTTGAGATAAGGATAGCTATACAGGGCATTGACTCACATTGATTTCCTGTGTGTGTGTGTTACCTTCTAGGTTAATTCTTTTTGATCTCACCTTTTCTCTAGTTCCTGGTCCCCTTTTCTCACTTTGCTTTAATAGCACAACAGATAACTTTGCATCAAGACCTAAACTAGACAGCACTGAGACTTAGCATAGTGATGAGGCCTTTTCCAATTGCATTGCCCCACCGCCGCCAGGACAGCAAACATCACAGGCTCATGCTGTGCGCTCAGGGTTCTCAGGTATCCATGCCACGTGCCAGTTTCCAGAGTCTCAAAATATAATTATTCCTTAAAAATGCTAAAGGGTTTCAGTACCTGTTTCCATAGCCCAAGCTCACTATGTAGCTGAGCACATCATCTTCATGGCATTTTCCCTGCAGTTGACGTAGCAGACAAATTATGTGAGCTACACTTTAAAGGGAATGTAATTCTACCATGTGTTTGGGACTTCCCTGGACTTCTGTACATTGTGAGCTATAATCCATGAATGCTAAGACTCACTGAAGTCACAGTTTAGGTAAAAAAGAGGGCTTTGATTAGAAAAGTGACAGTTCTTCTCTTTATAGATATTAGAAAAATTGATATAATTTTATGGTAAGCATCCAGTATGCTTATAGTTATTAATCAGCAATAGTATATAATCTCTAAGATGAGTAAATTAAATTACAGCAGATCCTTTCTAAATGTACCTCTATACAAGTTCCTCATCTATAAAATGTGTTTAATAAAAATACTTAACCTTAGCAAGGTACTAGTGGCTCACACCTGCAATCCTAGCTACTTTGGGAGGCTGAGATCAGGAGGATTGCAGTTCAAGGTCAGTCCAGGCAACTAGTTTAAGAGACTCCATCTCTAAAATAACCAGAGCAAAAATGGACTGGAGGTGTGGCTCAAGTGGTAGAGTACCTGCTTTGCACTTGCAAACCCCAGTCTCACCAAAAATAAAATTTTTAAAAATTACCTCAAGATCATTGAGAAGATTAAATGAGATAAGACTTTTTTCAAAGCACTCAAAAAATGTCAGGTATGGTTCAGTGTCCTGGTATTTGTGTTTTGCCACCAGTCTTCTATAGTTATTTGTTTATATTTTGTGCCATTGCGTAATATTTACCCTGAACATACATAATTTATCAGTGGTATAAATAAGCACTAAAGATTAAATTGCTACCATGGATTTTGAGTGACTTATTCACGGTCATGTTGAAAATTAGTCTTATTTTCATTCTTAAAAACAAGAGGGAAAACATACCATTTTAAAATTGGCATCGAAGTGTTAGTCATCCTGTGAACAGAACATTCTTTGTTCCTTACTGTTTTTTTTTTTTAGACTTGTATAAATATAATCTGGTGCTAAGTTAAAGTCTTAATTGATATCATATCTTGCTTAAACAACCTGCAATTAAAGTTATGAAGCAGGAGAATAAGATGTAGACTAACCAAGTCTCCACATGGCCCGGAGTGATCTACAGCTTCTTATATAGTACTAATTTCAAAATTGCAATAGGTATCCTAGAAATGCTTACTAAATAGACTTAAACAGAACCATTGAATATCTGGATCTTTTTAATGGAGAAGAAGCTCTAATGGATTTTTTTTTCTTTAAAATTACAACCACTGAAGTAGGCCACCTCACAACATAGCTCTGTCCCCATTAGGGATGTATTCACATTGAGGTGACCATTTCCACTTCTAGCTAGGAGTTAAACTGTACAGCTTCTGAATTCACTTCCAGTTTTAAGCTTTCACAAAATTAAAGGTTGATGGGGAAAAGGAGGGGGAATAGACCTTCAGAACCTGGCTGTGCTTTTGTTCTTTAACCTTATCAGTAAAATAAGAAAGATAGTTAGGGTCCCTTTTGGTCTAACATACCATGTTTCTAAATTTTAAACTGTCTAGTAGGGATCTCTAGTATCCAACATGCATGAATATTGTATTGTAAATGATCCCATTTCTTGAGTTTGACACAACCCTCCTAGATGAGCTGGAAATACTCATTTTAGAGTGGGCTGTGGGTTGAAGCATCATTAGAAAACTTTGTACCTGTGTTATACCTTACTGCAAATTTCTTGGATGCTATCAAAGGCAGTGGTGTGTACCCGGAGGGTAGAACCAGCTCACTAAGTCCGAGTCAACACTTGTCCCCACAGGGTAACAGTCCTGTCAGTTGCAGTAACTTAGTTGAAAGATCCATTTTTTGCCTTGTCAGAGAAATCAGATTGTATTGAAGTAGTACTATGCTAATACTGAATTCTGTCACTCTCTAAATTGGTCCCTCCTTCTTTTGCAGGAGCTATTGTGACAATCTTGGTTACCATCCCTTAAGTGCTGCTGACTTCGGAAAGATCATGAAAAATGTCTTTCCTAACATGAAGGCACGTCGTCTGGGCACTAGAGGCAAATCTAAATATCCTTTACCAGAACATCATCGTCATCTGTTTGGGTTCTCACTTACTGTAGAGTAGCTGCTGTTGTACTGCAGCTGGCAACTATATTTAGAGAATAAATTTAAGTCAACGAACGTAAACAGCTCAAAATACAATAGCTGCAAATGTTATTTTCCTAGCAATTACCAAACTGAAAAAAAAAAAAAAACCAAATAATGGTTCGTGTGTTTATTAGAACTATGGTAAATTTTACCTTTCTCTATAAAGTATTATTAATGGTCTGATCTCCTTTGCTTTAACAATAAAAATTATTGAAAAATGACATATTCTAGCAATTACAAAGTATATTAATAAAGGTAGAGAAAGTTGTCAGTTTATCTTTCCTCCTGATTTAGAAACACAGGTATTATGTTTATTGCGGCGCTATTCACAAAGCCAAGATGCCCCACTACTGACGAATGGATTAAGAAAATGTGGTATTTATACACAGTGGAATTTTACTCAGCCATGAAGAAGAATGAAATCTTATCATTTGAGAGTAAATGGATAAAACTGGAGAACATCATCTTAAGCAAAGTTAGCCAGGCTCAGAAAGCCAAAAATCATATGTTCTCCCTCATATGTGGACTTTAGATCTAAAACAAATGCAGTGATATTATTAGACATGGGTCGCATGCTAAGGGGAGAACACATACAGGAGGAATATGGAAAGGTAGGAAACACAAAACTTGAAAGTGTTTGATGTCCCCACTGCAGAGGAGCTAATACGGTAACCTTAAAACAACAGAGGTCAGTATGGGAAGGTGACCGGGAAGTAGTGAAGTAGTGAATCAGTTCGGGTTGTAATATACTTATGCATGGAAGCAATGCTAGGAATCTCTCTGTATAGCTATCCTTAATCAACTAGCAAACACTATGTCTTTCTTATTACTGCTTATATCTACTCTTCAACAAAATTGGAGAAAAGGGCAGAACAGGTTCTGCCTGGAAGTGAGGGGGTTAGGGGGAGATGGAGGGGCCCGGGGTGGGGGGGGGTTGCGAGAAATGGCCAAAACAATGTATGCACATATGAATAAATGAATAAAGAAAAAAAAAAGAAGCACAGGTATCTCCTTGGTTTAAAAAAAATTAGTAATAATACAACGTTCAAAAAATTTCTTGTGGGACTTCTCCTGAAAGATTGATGTTTACTTTAAAATATTTTTCAGCCAGCCATTTTGGGCCTGAACTAAAATTAAAGCAAGGGCATAGAAAAAGTCCTTTCTGTGACAAGAAAGTACTTAGGAGCAAACAGAAGTAAGAAAATAAAAACTAAGAATTTATTAAAGGTTTTTCTACTCTTGAAAAGAGATTGTAAAAGAGAGGGTCTCTGTTATTAGAAGTAATTTGTTTTCTTCCTGCTTAGCTACTGTGGAGGGTGGGAAGAAGGCTGCTTTTCCAGTTGTTTCCAGGTGTTCTTTAACCACTTGCTGCTTGACCTATCCTTGTTTCCTGTACACACAGAATGTTTTGGTGTGTCTTTGCCATGTTACAGGTGATAATCCTGTGTGTTTCAGTGGAAAAAGAGAAGGGAAAAGGTTAAAGCCCTTGTGACACTCTTAAGAGTTGTTTTCGTCCCAAAGCCCTGAGCTAAAGTTTCCCCTCCCTGTGCCAGGTTTCCATCGGGCTGTTCCCTTCCCTTCTGACCTGTTTGTTACTGGTACCTGGAATAGCATATTTGGAACATTTATTCATAAAATGTATAACAGATGCGAATCACTTCATTAAGACCATAACAGTTAAACTACAAGAACAATTCCAGTTTTAAGAGAAAGTGTCCTGAGATTTTAATATTAAGGTTTTCTTACTCAAGAATTCAGAAAATAGATGTTATCTTATGATCACTTTATTCTCATTTCATATACAGTTACTTCTCAAGGCTGTTTATCTAGGCAGCCTATTTAATTTAAGAGTACTTCCAACCTTAACTATTTATTACATATTGCTACAGTGGACTGAGAAAAAAAGCTTTTGTTCATATGCCAACACTGCCCAACCTTGACTTTCACAAAACTGGAGATGGGGTAAGAATTCTACCATTTCTTTTCAATAAAAATTATACCTTTATATCAGAATTGAAATGTATCTTGCACAGTTCATCTGGGTAAATCCAAGAACCAGGAACTGTGCCTTGTACAAAGAATTGAGAGAGAAAAAAAAAATCCCACAGTGGCTGAAAGATGTTAACATATATGACCTACATTGGCATGAGATTCAGGAGAACAAAGACCTACAGTCATCATTCATAGATGTGTCCATGATAGATACTGACTATGAGTGTGTGAGTGTGTGTGTGTGCAGTCAAGAAGAAACAGTGTTGTAAGATAGCTATGGTATATGTGTCGGCTAAATCTTGCAGAAAATATGGCTACTAGCATAATTTGTTTAATTCCTTTTAGAAAACCCTTTTAGAAAGATCCAAGACATCCGTGAGTCCCCATGTTTGTTTAAAGGCCATTGAAAATGTTGTATTCGCCATGCTGCTGTGCACTGGGGCTGTGTTTGCCAGCACCCACTTCATATTGCTTTGACCCCCTCAGATTTAAATTGTAACAGTAATTAATTTGCATATCTTCATTGTGCTTCAGTGAACTTTTCCCTTTTCCTTTGTTTAGTTGGAAGGAGTTGAACCCTCTGGACAGCTTCAAAACATTGATGAAGAAGTTATCTCTTCTGCTTGCCGTCTTGTGTGTGAGTGGGCACAGAAAGTGTTAAGCCAGCCATTTGACACGGTCTTAGAACTAGCTCGCTTCCTTGTGAAAAGTCACTACATAGGCACCAAGTCCATGGCGGCTCTGACGGTGATGGCAGCAGCACCAGCAGGTATGAAGTTCTGCCATTCTAAAACTGACAGCACGCTGCTGTGTTTAAAGCCAGCAGCAATGAAGACTTGGACCAAAGAACTTCATCTTCTAGAACCTGTATGAGGCCATTCTTACTCCACTTTATACTAAATTCAAATGGGTTTGTTAGGCCAGTACAATAAAAATGATAATCCTTTCACTATAAAACTTAAGGTGTGAGACTGCTGAAATATACAACTATTTGGATTCCCCTGCTCATATCTTATTTAGTCTCCCATTGCTGTTTTTAAGTGTGAAGAGTGTGGATATGTATTTTTAGATCTGTGTATCTAAATTAATGAGGTTAAGTCTTAAATTCTGTTCTAGACTCCTGTTCTAAAAACTAAGCTATCAATAAAATGATCTTTAAACTCTGTATAGGAAAACTTGGTCTCAAAATATAAACTGTGTGAAACATTGCTATAAAATAGCAAAAGGGATTTTTTTTTTTTAAGTATACAGTCAAATGAGTTTTTTTCAAAGAGGAATTTTTGCAATTGATAGTTTTAGGAGCTAACAGTATTGCTGGAATAAATGACTCCCTCCTGAATTAGTAGCTGTGTAAAGCATTTTCAGTCATATTTTATAAACCCAAAAAAGAGTGAATTGCATTATTACCTTAGAAGATTATTTAATTGAAAAATATTTTAACACGAAACGTATTTTCTAAGGTGATTCTTCTACTAAGTGCTAAATCCAAATATTTTTTAATCTACAGTAGGTTTATCCTGGCCAGAATTACAGTATTTATGGGATTTCTGTATATAGTCTGTCTCAGTTGAAGACCATTTTCAGAAAAATAGTCTTTCACAAGAGCAAATAATTTTTCCTTTCTGCATGTAAACTGCATGACCTAAATCCGTTTGTTCCCCTTAACCTTACCCACAAGCAAGAGAGTGCTTGGTCAGCCTGATGCAGCTCATCATTTGATTTTCCAGCATTCTTGCAAAATGGGGGATACTTATTCCTGATCGCCAGATCAGGAGACTCGGGAGGTTAAGTTGCTCGTCCATGGGCACATGAGTAATGGGTCCAGGACTTGAATCCTGACTTGTCTGTCTCCAAATGGCAGGTTAACTCAGTTATATCTTACTGTCTTCTATTTTCTGGCAAAATGAGGCTTTAAAAGGTATGGACCCTGCAAATTTCTTTGTTCTCTTTCTTCTACCCTTCCTGATACTGATACATCAGTGTCATGATGGTGTCAGGAAGAATCATGTAGAAAAGACATGCCTCCATTTCTCTCCTCTCCCACTTTGTTCACAGTCTGACAGAGAAATGTTAAATGAGTAGAATGAATGAATTTCTAAGCTATAAGTGTAAGTCAAGGGTCCTTTTTAAACAAAAGTACTAAACACATTGAACAGCTTTTAACCTTTTTGAAAGCAGTTAGCTGGGAATACTAAACAGTTTACCAGTTGTATCATTACTTATTTAAAATCTCTTGAAATTTTGTTCTCAGCCCTTACTACATTTCTTTTTAAATATTCTTGATAGCAATGTCATTTTCACCCTTTGAAGGCAAATTTGGCTTTTTATAAATATAGACTCCATATTGAGGACAGGTTGTGTTACAAATGTTCCTTTTGTAAGTCAGCTGCTTGGAACTCACTGCTGCCCAGAAACCTTGGCAGGAGAAAGAAGACAGCTGAGCTGCGGGCCATTGGCAGGGGCCCTCCTGGGTGCAGGTGCTGAGAAGTGGAGCTGAGGCTGGGCCCAGGAGGAAGAGAAAAGTAATGCTTACTTGATTAAAAAGAGGGTCAAAGATGAGGGATTGCCATACAGACAGTGAGTGGAAGTTAGAGGCACTCCTTTTGCTTTTCCTGCTGCCTCCTCCCCCGCCCCCACTAGAATGCTGAAGGCAGGAGGTGGGCTGGGGAAGCAAAGGCCAGGTGTGCCAACTGGAGAGCGTTTTCCTCTCCCTCTTCTCACCATTGGTAGCTGCTGACCACAGCAGACTTTCTGATAATTTTAATGCCACTCCTTAAATGTGAAACGAGCTTTTGAAAAGATTAATTGTATTACATAGTCAGTTTTTTCTTGAATTAGAATTTATATCTTGCTGGGGCTGGGAATATCAGTGCTAGAGCCTTGCCTAGGTTTGATCCCCAGCACCAGGATAAAACAAAATTGTCTTTCTTACTATTTTTTTTTTTTTTTACCAGTTACCTTGCTACTCTAAAAAGTTTTCTCGATGACACTTTTTAGAATATCTTAACCTTAGTCTTACTATGAAATTCTGCTTCTTAGTTTCTCTTGGTTATACTGGGATAATCATAACAGTTAAAATAGAGGTACCTATTTTTTTTTAATTACTGGTAAAATTTAAATGTTATTTCCCCCACATAAATTTTTTTCTAAGGTATGGGATGATTTTAGCAAATACTTAGTGAGTACTTCTCCTGTGTTGACTATTAAAATCATGGAAATGAATGAGTCTCATTCTGTAAAGGAGAGGGCAAAATGTAAAATTGCTATCTTGGCATATATATTTTTACTTCCTCACATTTGTGACATAGTTGCTCTTTTTAAATCATCCACCATTATAATTTAACTAAAATTCTCCCCAGAGTCTTAACTATCTTTTTAAGATGTCAAATCCATGTTGACAAATGTTTTATAAATTGGAAGCCTCATGATTTGCTTTGTGAAGAAATTGAGTTAAAAATAAATGGCTACATATTCAAAGAAATCTAGTTGTAACTGCCTTCTGCAAAGGACAGTGTTTATTTTAGCTTTCCTCTGCTTATTTTCAGGAATTAAAGGAATTACCCAGCCTTCTGCTTTTATACCTACAGCTGAAAGTAATTCCTTTCAGCCTCAAGTGAAGACTTTGCCATCTCCAATTGACGCTAAACAGCAGTTGCAACGGAAAATCCAAAAAAAACAACAAGAACAGAAACTACAGTCTCCCTTACCAGGAGAATCCTCAGCAAAAAAATCAGAAGGCGCTACAGCCAATGGAGTGGCTAATCTTCCTAATGGAAATCCTGCCATCCTCTCTCCTCAGCCCATTGGTATCGTTGTGGCAGCTGTCCCTAGCCCCATTCCGGTAATAGTATTAAATAGTGTTTGGCTGTACTGGGCTGGTGGGAAATGGGTCATTTTATTAACAGCATAGATGAGAAGGAGGCAAGTGTACTTGTAGATGCAATCACAGACTGGTTTTGTGACTTCAAATTCCCTTTCAGTTACACATCTTTCACTCAGAATGGAGGTTTGTTGATATACAAGGCAAGTTATAAAACTAATATAAGTGAAAATATGAAGATCCAAGATGTGTAAAGTATGCATATAGCATACGAAAAGTCAGAGCTTTACGTAAGAGTGAGCCATTGTCAGAATTATTTTAGCCCTGACTGAGTCAAGAAAATATAACTGCAAACTTTTTAGTTTAAACTTTTTCTTAACATTAAGGTGAATCAAATTATAAAATGATATTTTTTATAAATTATAAAATTTATAATTTTTATCAGTACATGATCATCTAATGTAGGCCTGTTTCTGTGGCTGGCTGGATATAGGAGTAGGACATTGGGCAAGTCCCTTAACCACTCTGAGCTTGTCTCCTGTTCTACAAATCGGAGTGAATTGTCTCCTCCTTTACTGCCTCATACAACTGAGGTTGGTCAGACAGGAAAGGGACTTTTAAAATGAGTGCATCCTGCAAAAGTAAGGTGATACTTTATGTTACATGTTATTAAAGACAAACTTTATCATTTTTCCTGTTCTAATCATTATCTTCATCATTGTCATGCCATTAATAATAACATTAAATAGCTGGTAGCCACACTGTTGACTATAGGGCAGACTCGGGTAGACAGCAATTTTGGGACCTTAACCACAGTGGTTGAGTTACTAAAGTCCAAGATAGACCCATTTATAAGACAGTCTCTTCATAACAAAACCATCTTCTTGACATCAATTCCACCAAATACTTAATAGTTTTATCTTCAAGATTTTATCTCTTCTTTGGGTAACTTCCTTAAATCATTATTCATCATAGGTGTGAATTCTTTAGTTTTATTAACTTAAAGACCCTCTTAATCTTCTTCCTATGGATTACTGTATTTTGTAATTATGTTGCATTATGGTTGCATTTGTTATGTGTGTGTCTGGTTGTATAAGACTCTCTTCTAACATAAGACTGCTTTTTTTAAGGTTAACATTTAATAAATGTTTTGATACTATTCAGGTATATGAAGTACTGTTTATATCCTACCCTTGTTGAATGTGATTTGTTTTGTTTTGTTTTCTACCTTTTCTCAGGTCCAGCGAACCAGGCAGTTGGTAACTTCACCAAGTCCAATGAGTTCTCCTGATGGCAAAGTTCTTCCCCTCAATGTGCAGGTGGTCACTCAGCACATGCAGTCTGTGAAACAGACACCAAAGACTCCTCAGAACGTTCCAGCCAGTCCTGGTGGGGACCGTTCTGCCCGGCACCGCTACCCTCAGATCTTACCCAAGCCAGCCAACACCAGTGCACTCACCATCCGCTCTCCAACTACTGTCCTCTTCACTAGCAGTCCCATCAAAACCGCTGTTGTACCCGCTTCACACATGAGTTCTCTAAATGTGGTGAAAATGACAACAATATCCCTCACGCCCAGCAACAATAATGCCCCTCTAAAACATTCTGCCTCAGTCAACAGTGCTACTGGAACGGCCGAAGAATCAAGGAGCGTTCCACAGATCAAGAATGGTTCTGTTGTTTCTCTTCATCCCCCTGGCTCCAGGACCAGCAGTGCTGGGGGAGCATCTGTGGAAGTCAAGATGGAACCTGAAGCATCATCAGATGAGCATCCTGTACAGTGCCAGGAGAGTTCTGACGGGACAAAAACTCCCCAAACAACACCCAGTGCCCTTTCGGGGCAGAAGAGTAATGCAGATGGAGCGGTGCAAAAACCTTCAGGTGAAGGCATCATTGAAATCAAAGCAACTAAGGTCTGTGACCAGAGGACCAAATGTAAAAGTCGCTGTAATGACATTCTGCCAGGCACTTCAGCAGGCAATAATCAAAGCACTATCACTCTCTCAGTTGCTACTCAGAACTTAACTTTCACCAGCACCAGCTCACCAGCTAATGGTGACTCAATAAATAAAGACCCTAAATTATGCACTAAAAGTCCCAGAAAACGACTATCTTCTACATTGCAAGAATCCCAGGTGCCTCCTGTAAAGAAACCAATTGTGGAACAGCTTTCTGCAGTTATCATGGAAGGTCAGAAACCAGGCAGTGTTAAGAAGGACCAAAAGGTTCCACATTCAGGGAAAACAGAAAGTTCAACAGCAGGTGCTCCAGTCCCTAACAAGGTATCAATCAGTGTCAGTTCACATGTAGTAGAAAATCAACCCTTGAATTCTCCAGCGCTCATTGCCAGTGAGTCAGCTCTGGAACAGCAAACAACACCATCTTCATCTCCAGATATAAAAATAAAACTTGAAGGGAGTGTCTTTCTCTTGGACCGTGATTCAAAATCAGACGACAGATTTAATCCAAATGAATGGCAGCAAGTCGCTAAGGATTCTGAGTTTGTACCTGCCGGCTGTGGACAACAGCAAAGCATCAGTGTTACGACAGTTGCTGAGCACCCTGATATCAACGATTTGGAGAAGTCTGTTTGGGAATTAGAAGGACTGCCGCAGGAGGCATATAACCAGCAGTCACATAGCCAGATACAGGAATCTGCTTTGAATCAAATACAAGCACAGTCTTCTGATCAGTTACCTCTGCAGCCTGAACTGAAGGAGTTTGAGTCTTCTGTTTCCCAGACAAATGAGAGCTACTTTCCTTTTGATGATGAGCTCACACAAGACAGCATTGTGGAAGAGCTGGTGCTTATGGAGCAGCAGATGTCCATGAACAACTCCCATTCTTACGGGAACTGCTTGGGAATGCCCCTTCAGAGCCAGTCGGTAACCCCAGGAGCTCCCATGTCATCTCATGCCTCCAGCACCCACTTCTACCATCCAATCCATAGCAACGGCACTCCAATCCACACACCCACACCCACACCCACTCCTACACCGACCCCAACCCCGACCCCAACCCCAACATCTGAGATGATTGCTGGGTCTCAGAGTCTGTCGAGGGAGAGCCCTTGTTCTAGGATGGCCCAGACTACGCCTGTGGACAGTGCTTTAGGAAGTAGTCGACACACACCCATCGGTACACCACATTCTAACTGCAGCAGTAGTGTCCCTCCCAGCCCAGTTGAATGTAGGAATCCATTTGCATTCACCCCAATAAGCTCCAGTATGGCTTACCATGATGCCAGCATTGTCTCAAGCAGCCCTGTGAAACCCATGCAGAGACCCATGGCCACACATCCCGATAAAACCAAGCTTGAGTGGATGAATAACGGGTATAGTGGGGTTGGTAACTCATCAGTTTCTGGCCACAGCATTCTCCCAAGCTACCAGGAGCTAGTGGAAGATCATTTCAGGAAACCTCATGCTTTTGCGGTGCCCGGACAGTCTTATCAGTCTCAATCCAGACATCACGACACTCATTTTGGTCGTTTGACTCCTGTCTCCCCTGTGCAGCATCAGGGCGCCACTGTAAACAACACCAACAAACAGGAGGGGTTTGCAGTCCCTGCCCCTCTTGATAACAAAGGAACTAATTCGTCTGCCAGCAGCAACTTCAGGTGCCGGAGTGTGAGCCCGGCCGTCCATCGCCAACGTAATCTTAGCGGAAGCACCCTCTATCCTGTGTCTAACATCCCACGATCTAATGTGACCCCCTTTGGAAGTCCAGTAACCCCAGAAGTTCATGTTTTCACAAATGTTCACGCAGATGCATGTGCCAATAACATAGCTCAAAGAAGTCAGTCAGTTCCACTGACAGTCATGATGCAGACTGCCTTCCCAAACGCCCTTCAGAAGCAAACAAACAGTAAAAAAATAACCAATGTTTTGTTGAGTAAACTTGATTCTGACAATGATGATGCAGTGAGAGGTTTGGGAATGAACAACCTGCCTTCCAATTATACGGCCCGGATGAATCTCACTCAGATTTTGGAAACTTCCACTGTTTTTCCTAGTGCCAACTCACAGAGTATGATCGATTCCAGCACTTCTGTATATGAATTCCAAACACCATCTTACCTCACCAAAAGTAATAGCACCGATCAGATCAGTTTTTCTCCTGGAGATAATCAAGCACAATCTGAAATTGGAGAACATCAGTTAGATTTCAGTAACACTGTTAAAGACCTGTTGAGTGGAGACAGCTTGCAAACCAACCAACAGCTAGTAGTAGGTCAGGTAGCATCCGATCTCACCAGTACTGCGTCTGATTTCTCTAGCGACATCAGGTTGTCTTCTGACCTCTCAGGCAGCATCAATGATTTGAATACCTTAGACCCAAATCTACTGTTTGATCCAGGTCGTCAGCAGGGACAAGATGATGAAGCTACACTGGAAGAATTAAAGAATGACCCATTGTTTCAACAAATTTGCAGTGAATCCATGAACTCTATGACTTCATCAGGTTTTGAATGGATAGAAAGCAAGGACCATCCTACTGTTGAAATGTTGGGTTAAATTGTATTTTATAATATGTAGCACACTGTATCTAAAGACATACGTATTGTATTTGTCTTAATGGAAGTGCCTCCCGCAGCAGAAACACTATTAATTGTGACATTTTAAAAGCGTTTGCTGCAGAAGTGGTTTCTTCTTCAGTAGGAAATGGTTAGACTTGCCTCAGTTCTTAACAAGTTTCTGAAGACAGTAGGCTGTAGAAGAACAAGTATTAGGTTTTAAATTTTATAATGTTCCCCTTTTAATCACATTGTTTACTAGTAAAGAATCAACTATCCAGCCTTTACAAGAGCAGTCTAGGTCTTTATTTTGTATGAGTTCATTTTAATTCATCAGTTTATCTGCACAGAATTTAGAAGAAACCATCAATTTTAGGTATAGGCTGTTTTCTTGTTGGCATTATCTTTTAGGTATGAAATCATAGCTAAGGTGAACTGTAGACAAAAAAAGTCTTCCTCAAAACAGGGATACTATTCAGGTTATAAATATTTAGGCTTGAAGCATAGGGCTACTGTAGGTGAGGGATCGCTGTGGGACGTTCTGGGGCTTCGGTACCATTTACTTTCTCAACGAAGGGCTTAAGTAGGAGAAGATAATGCGAAATTAAATAGTCATTTGAGGAAAGGAAAAACTGCACTAAAATTCTTCAGAGAAAAAATAGTAGCCATTTATATATGTGAGCTTGCATTCATCTGATTTTTAAAATGCTGATTTTTATGTGGAGCTAGCACACACACACAGACACACGGAACAAGTAACTGCAGAGAGTGTGATTTATGAAAATACAGGCATGTCAGAAAACTTTCATTGTTATTGCTTGCTAGTTGAGCTAGGGTTCTTAGAAGCAAAGGAAAAGCGTTTTTTGTTTCATCATAGTGGCTACACATACACATTAAAGTTACCGTTGAGATTTATTTTGAAATTTTTCACTATGATATTCTTTAGAATCAACTTTTCCTCCTCGGTTTAGTGATGGGCTCCTTTGCTCCTCCTGAGTACAGCGTACAGCTTGATCATGGGATCCATTTCGAAAACAAATAAGCAGGAAGGAGATGACATTAAAAGCCCAGCAAAAAAGCATTTCACCACCTTAGGTATGAAGCCACAAATCTTTATATCTCTGATAAAACAAAGGGGATAATTACAGTACTTGAAGAAGAGGAATGTTTTATTACATGCTTAATTTATTTATTGTGATAGACACAATTGCAAAAGAAGCAAAGCACTCAGGATTTGTTTTAAAACGTTTCTCTGTATGGCTCCCATTTTGTTTTATGAATAATATTTATGAATTTCATGTTGACACAAATCTACTCATTAGGTGACAGCTCCACCTAGGTGAGTTTCAAGATCACTTTCAGAGAGATTTTAAGATTAAGTTTTTAAAGCTAACATTAAACCGTTTGCTGTGCTACCTTAAACCTAGCTAAGCTTTCCTGTACCTTAATTCCTAAACCAATCAGAAGACTACAATCAATGAATATTTAACAAATGTGATGAAGGGTTTAATTTAATAAGGTTTCATTGTTCAATAAATTTGAAAGATAGAATATTAACATATTTTGATAAACAAATGGTGCTAGGGTTGGCTCAGAGGTTTATATATTGATATGTCCTAGTTATTGGCATTTATGTGTTTGCTGTTATCTTGATTTAATGATCTGTTAGATTTTTCCCTAGATGCTCAGTATTTCTTCACTGTACATTGAGACACAGCACTACTGCACACCAAAGTATGCAATACCCAAAGGCAACTGTGTGATTTCTTGTAACAGATGATGGGAGCCTTTCTATATGAGATACTCTGAAAAGGAGATTTTGAGGCCATTCTAATCCCTTGTTTACATTATTAGCTTCCTACTAATATAAAAATAATGGAAATCTTTTTTGATAAAAATATAGAGACTGGAGGATTTTTACCCCCTGTATAGTATTGCAGCAAACTCTTTAAATTTGGCTGAATTCGTCCAGCAAACCTTCTGGGGTTTATATATTGCACTAAATTTGTTGAACCTGTGGTAGGCACATCTCTTAGGATAAATGCAACCAGTACAGTCCACAGATAAAACTTTTTAAATGTGTTTCATTATGAAAAGACAAAGTGTCATCACAGTGACAGATAAAATTGTCTTATGTAGCAATGTGCATTGATCTCAATGAGATATTTCTATTTCTTATTCTCTTACGTGAGAATATTACAGCAGGAAGAATTAAGTTTAGTTTGCTTCACCATGTTAATACACACGATCACAAAATGTGCATGAGTGTTATTGACTTATCTTGTACAGTACTAGGTATTCCTGTAACCACTTTTTTTTTCCCCTTGGCTGTATTGAAACTGGTTCAGTGTTAACCAGGCAAGCATAGTTATTCACAAGTTATTTACTTTTTTTATGTTTACTAATTCTGCTTAGTTGTTGTTGAATATGTTCTTTTCTCAGATTTTTTTCATCATTTTGATGTTTAAAACATTTTACATACTGTTTATCATGATAAGACTTCATGAAGTAAATAATTTTGCATATAATTGCAATAAGCACTGACTTTTGAACTGAAAAGAAGGAAAGTGTTTTTTTGTGCAGTGCATCTGAGGTTTCAAATACTAGTCTTGTACTCCAGTGTGCTTTACTACACCGTAAATGACAAAAGCAAGCCCTGTTTCATGTTTTCATTTAGTGCAGAGGCAGATTTCCCCAGTGTTTTGTTGTCTGTTGTACCTGCTGAAACTACAGTAGTTGAATATTGCCGTAGCATTTCAGTTCTCTTTTTAAAAGTGCTCAAAATTGTTTTTTAAATGTTTTCAAAAACAATTAAAAACATTTTATATTAAATTGACTGGGTCTTAAGGTAATTGACAACATATGTTTTGTGTGAGAAATATGCCGTTTTGTAAATATGTACCCAATGCCGTACTTCCTTTGGTCTCATGAAATGTGGGGGAATAGATAAGAATAGCAGAAGACAAAATAGTGCTTCTGTTATTGATCCAAAAGACACACACATCATATCTTATTCATTGGAACTTTGCTCTTCACTTAGGATTTATCGCCATTGTTGTATGGCAGCAATGTTGTCCAAAGAGCCGTCCTTCCTTTCCCTCTTTCACATGACACTGGCTTTCAGAAGTTGACTTGGGGAGTGCCTTGGTAGGTGTTATTTCTGAAGTGTTTAATGGGAAATAGTAGAAAATTTAAGGGACCAGCTATGTGCAAATCCAGTATAGGGATTTCTGTAACCCAGAAGTATGCAGAATGACAAGTGCACTGAACTTTAAAGCCACAACTACCTTGGACTACAGAGTCTGGAAGCAGGAGGAAATCTCATCTCCTACAAAGTAGTGAAACTAGGGCTGGGGATGGAATTTCTCACTTTTGAAACAGAATCTGCAACAACCAGTCCCGGGACTGTAACATATTGCAGTCATGTTCTGAGTCAAAAACTTACTCATCTGTGTACACAGATCTTTGCAGCTCTGTGACAACCCCACCAGCACCACAGGACTGGAACCCACAGTTTGCAGTTATGGAAAGAAAGAAGCATGTGACAGGGAGGGTGGGGGAGAGCAGGAACACCCAACACAGGCTGAGCCTGCAAACCAGAGCTCCAAGCACTTGGCAATGGAACCAGTACTAACAACAACAATCA
This sequence comes from Castor canadensis, assembly GCF_047511655.1. Lineage (NCBI taxonomy): Eukaryota > Metazoa > Chordata > Mammalia > Rodentia > Castoridae > Castor > Castor canadensis. The sequence continues at coordinate 145,622,212 of NC_133387.1, read as the reverse complement.
GAAATCTGTCGAAAGAAAAGCAGTCAACTATTGGGTGCTATTTTCCATATCTTTGCATCTTCAATGACATGGAAGTGGCAGAGGGGAGGTCACATATATCAAGTGCAGACAAAACAACCAAGGGTACAGTGAACTGAAAAGTGTTGTGTAACACCTGAGGTGCTTTCATTTGCAAGTAATGGAAAGTCTAACACTAACCTAAGCTATAAGAAAACTTACTTTTAGCTTGGTAAGAATTTTAGAGCTAGGTACAGTGGCACTTAACCTATAGTCCCAGCTACTTGGAAAGATGAAGTAGGATGATCACTTGAACTCAGGGGTTTGAGACTTGCCTGGGCAACAGTGAGACACCCCCCACCTCACAAAACAAAACTTAGAGGTAGAGCACTTGAATTCATTCAGTGGGGTATGTGCAAGGACCAGATTTATGTTTCTGTTCATGATCTTTGGCTTTGCATCTCTGTGTCTACTACCTGCTGTTAACAATATGGCCTCTGCAACTAAAATATACCCTCATACATCCCAAGTAGGATAGTAAAGGCAGTTCTTAATGCCTTTTATCAGAGAGAAAGATAAATCTTTCCCAGAATCAACCATTAGGCATTCCACACACCCTCAGTCTACCCTAAAGCCAATTACTTAGCTTAGACTCTTGATTCATCCTGTCTAGCTGAAGGAGGAGCCTGTTGCCTGTAGCATGTGGTCTTCCATCTAAACGAAGTACCATAATCTAGGAAAGATGGAAAAGACTTGCTGGCTTGGGAGGGCAGCCAGTAGCAGTCACTAAAAAGTAGTTCAATGAGATCTTGTACCCACCTTTCAGGAGCTCCCAGTCTTATCAAGAATCTCATGTTCTTTGGTGCTAGAGGTATGTATGACCTCTGTGGAGACTGAGAATTTGTATTCTGAGAAGTTAAGAACTGAGCCAAACAAAGTGTGAAGTATTAGCCAATATCCTCCTCTCTGAGCTGAAAACACTGGGTATTCTCAGAAGTGCAGATTCCCTTGGCTCCTGCAGTAGAAGACCATTGTTTTTGTTGTTGTTAAGCATGTAAAGTAGATTGACTTTTAACATGTACTGCTATAAATGAACTTTTAGGTAACAAATTACAAATCTGTGGATAGGATTATTTATAATACATAAACTGAAACTAAAAATGTGCCAGCCCTATAACTTATCTTACAGGGAAGGAAGGTGTAAGGCTAAACAACTCACTTTTCTAGATGGACTTAATTTCTTAGGAGTACTTTTTTCTTAAAAGGGAAAACAATTTTGTACGTAAAAGGTGTGAATATTACTACCATTAGACTTAAATTGTTTGCATATTTTCTCATTTCCTGAGTGTACCAATTTTGAATGAATATTATTTTTCAGGTGAGATTTTAGTTCAGAGATTAGCTAGTGGAGGTAACGAGGAGGAAGGGCCAGAATTACCCTAATCCTGAAGCCCGGTTCCTCACCATCATGCCATGTTTGTGACACTTGCAGTACCTACTGCAGTAGGTTTACCTGGTGGTGTGTTCAAAATTTTCATTCTGGCCTAAAATTTAGGATTGAGTTTGATTTTTTAACCTCCAGTCCTTTTATCTCATCATTTCTTTTGTCATTGTTGCCTTGAGATTTTATCTAATCTTTTTAGTTCCTTTCCCTCACTTCCCTCCCTGGGAATACCCCGACATACTGGGAGAAATAAGATCTAAGTAGAAAATTCTGATTTACACACAGCTTTTCAAGCACACTTCTTGCAGATACAGTCACAACAATCTGTTCAGCAGTGTCAGACCTGTGTTTGTCTAAGCTCTGCCAGGTACAACCATGACCCCAGAAGAGAGCCTCACCATGTGGCATGTCATGTAGTTCTGGCCTGCTCACTATTTTTGCCATCCTCTGGAATGAAGACAAAATGGTGAGACAAATGTGGACTGACCCCACTCGATTTCTAACCTAGCCTCTTATTAGTGTGTAGAGACTGGAAGGCCCAAAACTATATTTTCTAGACTAAAGAGCTTGGGTTCCAGATAAGAATTACATTCCACCTATCACATTTATTCCTGAAAGATTCAAAGTATGAAAGTAAGTCAGAAGCTATCTTGCTGCCCCTTTTAAGTGACCTTTTCTCACAAGCAAGCTCATGAGACAAAATTCTTCAGCAGCAGGGTGCTAAAGTCCATTCTTGTGATTCCATTCTTAGGAACCCAGGGCTGTATTTCAGTACCAAGGTGCCAGTGCTGGAATGTCAAGAGGCAGTCTCACCAGGCATGGTGGTATATGCCTGTAATCCAAGCAATTCAGGAGGTAGACGAAGGAGGATCCTAGTCCAAGGCTGGACAAATGCACAAAGCCCTATCTTAAACTAAAATCAAAAGGGCTGGGGGCATGGCTCAAGATCCCTGAGTTCAATACTTGGTGCTGGGGACAAAAAAAAAAAAAAAAAAAGTATATCATTGGCATGGTCCCAAGGATGAATTCCCCACATTCCATTCTCTACCCCGGATCATCCCTACAGACCTGGTCTGACACTGCTACTTCCACCTATTCATGAGCACCCAGTTCACTTCCTGAAATGCTTTTGTTTATAAGGCCTAGAATAGACATTTCCTATACTCCCCTGACTCAACATAGGCCTGTAGGCTAGACATGGAGAACCTGAGATCAGACCCCAGTCTCTTTCTTGTACTCTCTGCACCTCAGGACATATTGATCCCCATCCTGGTTACTTCCCAGACTTCTGTAAAGCTCAGTGAGACAGGACAAGGTTGTGTACACGCCTCCCGAGTCAAAGCTTTTAAAATCCTTACAAATGCCTGTGGAAAAGTCCATTTGAGCAGAAAAAGTCTTGTCCTCTTTAGCACATAAGTGGTTTACTTGAACACACCTCTGGCAAAAGTTAACATCTGAATAGATATTCAGGCAAAGGACTAAATTTGAGTTAATTGCCAGAAACAAGAAATAACAGTAAAATTTTTAATTTAAGACGATGGGTGCATGTTTGCTTAACACCAACATAGATTACTTGAATCCTGAGACTTGTTTGAAATACACAATTTAAATTTCCTACCACAAATCCACGCTGGTTGATATGATTTCTTTACTTAATCCTTTACTTAATCCTTCATGATTACCTCCCTCATAATAGTTTTGAAATTGCTATCTAGAACATTACTGGAGACTTCATCATTGGTAAACCAGTTCCTGTTCCTTTGGTTTGTACTACTTTGAATTGTACTACAATTGAATTTTTCCTTTTTGAAAATTCAATTGAATTGATTTTTTTCCTTTGGTTTGTAGTACTTTGAATTGTACTACTTTGAATTGTACTTCCTACCTCTCAGACCCCTCATTCTTAATCTTTTTAAGGGACCAGCTTCTGCCTATTATTTAAATAGGTAAATTTTTTCACATTCTGTCATTGACTTTTCTTATTCTACTTTCTCTAGTCATTTCAGAAAATTCCTGTAGCTCTACTTGGTAGCTTCTTTTGTGCTTTCAATATGAAATGTCCCCCACTGGCTCATGTACTAGGGGCTTGGTTGCCAGCTGTTGGGTTATTTGGCAAGTGATTGGATCCCAAGAACTCTGACCTAATCAATGGATTATTCCTTAATGGATTCTTGATATGGTGGCACTGTTGGGGAGTGTGGTAAAGAGTAGGAGGTGGGCCAAGCTGGAGGAAGAGGTCACTAGGGCACATCCTCGGGCCTGTGCCTACCTTGGTTCCTTCCCATGCTCCTTTTCCCTGCTTCCTGTCCACCACAAGATGAAGAAGCTTCTCTTCCCCAGCTCCCACTGCCATGTCTGCCCTGTCACACAGAGCCATGCTCCCCACATTCTGTTCTATCACACAGGGCCAAGCATTCAACCATGGACTGAAACTGAAACCATGAGCAAAATCTTCTGTCCCTTTAAGTTGTTCTCAGGTGTTTTTGTCACAGTAATCTAAAAATAACTAATACAGCTTCCAACCCTTAAGTTTTCCAATTTGACTTTTCTATAATTTCTAGTTGCAAAAGCTACATGCCTAAAACTGAAATCAATTTTAGAAATTTTACATGCTTGGAAGTGAAATTTCCAAGGGCTTCACCCCGCAAGATACTAAATACATTACAGAGTCATTTGTCAGACATGCCCTAGGAATAATGCCAAGCTACAAATTCCAAACTAGGAGGAGATACTGCAACCTATATCACATACAAAGGAGTAATAACCCTGATATGGAAAAATTCCCAAAATGTGAAGGAACAGGTCAGAAATCCAACAGAAAAAGTTGAAAAAAAAGCTGAACACCTCACAGAAGAAGAAATCATCCTTAAACATGAAAAAAAACTGCTCAACCTGACTTAATTAAGAGAAATACAAAGCCAGGCACAGTGGTTCACACCTGTAATCTATTACTCATAAGAGGATCAGGAGGATCACAGTTTGAGGCCAGCCTGAGCAAAGAGTTAGCAAGACCCCATCTCAACAAATAAGCCAGGCATGGTGGTGCACTTAGGCATGCGGGATGCATAAGTAGGAGGGTTGCAGTCTGAGGCTGACCTCAGGCAAAAAGTGCAAGACCTATCTGAAAACTAAAGCAAAAAAGGGTTCAGGCCTGGCTCAAGTGGTAGAGCGCCTGCCAAGCAAGTGCAAGGCCCTAAGTTCAAACCCCAGAACTACCAAACGAGAGAGAAAAAAATATGCTATTTCTCATTTATCAGGTCGATTAAAAAAAATCTACATTTGTGGAAACACTGTAGAACACAGACATTCAAGGTTTCCTGACACATTTCCTAAGGAATCCAGGAGACATCCAGATGGCAAGAGGACCAGCAGTGAGCATTTAACACCATTGCTCAATCAAGACTACATGAGAGGAAAGGAATGAGGAGGCTGCATTAGCTCTGTGCTTTGAAAATGCAGAGCAGCTGCAACAAAGATAATGGGGAGAACAATCTGTAAACTTCTCAATGATGCACCCATTGATAGAATGGGTGATTTGTTAAGAGGATCGTGTGCAAAAGGCAAGGCATTGCTAATAAATCACGCTGTATTTCTGTCATTCCCAGGACCCTGGAACCTGGATCCTCAGAAGCAAGGTGATGCTGGTGTAGGACAGAAGGTGCTAAGTGACACCTCAACAGTCCTGACTCTTGAATCAGAGGTGTCATCAGAATGGCCTCATGGAGCACTTGCCACCTGAGAGCCAGGATGCTTCTGAAGACTGCTGAAGTAATGTTACAAGGACTCCAGAGCTAACATGAAGAAGCCACCACTGCCCTGAGTTGGGACAATCCAAACTCAATAATGACTTCAACAGATTGAAACTTCAACTAGATTAAACTAGGTTTTAATCTGTGAGTTTTAAAGATCCTAAAATTTAAATTGATCACCTTTTGAGGATGAAAGGTACTCAGAGCACATTTTTAAAACTGAGAGAATCAGGTCTTTTTTTTTTTTTATTCATATGTGCATACAATGCTTGAGTCATTTCTCCCCCTTCCCCCTGCCCCTTCCCTTCTCCCCCCAACCCGCTCCCTCCCTTACCCACCCCTTACCCCCTCGCTACCAAGCAGAAACTATTTTTCCCTTATCTCTAATTTTGTTGAAGAGAGAGTATAAGCAATAATAGGAAGGACCAAGGGTTTTGCTGGTTGAGATAAGGATGGCTATACAGGGAGTTGACTCACATTAATTTCCTGTACATGTGTGTTACCTTCTAAATTAATTCTTCTCAAAATAACCTTTTCTCTAGCTCTTGGTCCCCTTCTCCTATTGGCCTCAGTTGCTTTTAAGGTATCTGCTTTAGTTTCTCTGAGTTAAGGGCAACAAATGCTATCTAGTTTTTTGGGTGTCTTACCTATATCCTCATATCTCCCTTGTGTGCTCTTGCTTTATCGTGTGATCAGAGTCCAGTTCCTGGTTGTGTTTGCCCTTGATCTAATGTCCACATATGAGGGAAAATATACGATTTTTGGTCTTTTGGGCCAGGCTAACCTCATTTAGAATGATGTTCTCCAGTTCCATCCATTTACCTGCAAATGATAACATTTCATTCTTCTTCATGGCTACATGAAATTCCATTGTGTATAGATACCACATTTTCTTGATCCATTCATCAGTAGTGGGGCATCTTGGCTGTTTCCATAACTTGGCTATTGTGAATAGTGCTGCAATAAACATGGGTGTGCAGGTGCCTATGGAGTAACAGTCTTTTGGGTATATCCCCAAGAGTGGTATTACTGGATCAGATGGTAGATCTATGTTTAGATTTTTAAGAAGACTCCAAGTTTTTTTCCAGAGTGGTTGTACTAGTTTACATTCCCACCAGCAGTGTATAAGGGTTCCTTTTTCCCCGAATCCTCGCCAACACCTGTTGTTGGTGGTGTTGCTAATGATGGCTATTCTAACAGGGGTGAAGTGGAATCTTAGTGTGGTTTTAATTTGCATTTCCTTTATTGCTAGACATGGTGAGCATTTTTTCATGTGTTTTTTGGCCATTTGAATTTCTTCTTTTGAGAAAGTTCTGTTTAGTTCACTTGCCCATTTCTTTATTGGTTCATTAGTTTTGGGAGAATTTAGTTTTTTAAGTTCCCTATATATTCTGGTTATCAGTCCTTTGTCTGATGTGTAGCTGGCAAATATTTTCTCCCACTCTGTGCATGTTCTCTTCAGTTTAGAGACCATTTCTTTTGATGAACAGAAGCTTTTTAGTTTTATGAGGTCCCATTTATCTATGCTATCTCTTAGTTGCTGTGCTGCTGGGGTTTCATTGAGAAAGTTCTTACCTATACCTACTAACTCCAGAGTATTTCCTACTCTTTCCTGTATCAACTTTAGAGTTTGTGGTCTGATATTAAGATCCTTGATCCATTTTGAGTTAATCTTGGTATAGGGTGATATACATGGATCTAGTTTCAGTTTTTTGCAGACTGCTAACCAGTTTTCCCAGCAGTTTTTGTTGAAGAGGCTGCTATTTCTCCATCATATATTTTTAGCTCCTTTGTCAAAGACAAGTTGGTTATAGTTGTGTGGCTTCATATCTGGGTCCTCTATTCTGTTCCACTGGTCTTCATGTCTGTTTTTGTGCCAGTACCATGCTGTTTTTATTGCTACTGCTTTGTAATATAGTTTGAAGTCAGGTATTGTGATACCTCCTGCATTGTTCTTTTGACTGAGTATTGCCTTGGCTATTCATGGCCTCTTGTGTTTCCATATAAATTTAATGGTAGATTTTTCAATGTCTTTGATGAATGTCATTGGGATTTTGATGGGAATTGCATTAAACATGTAGATTACTTTTGGGAGTAGAGACATTTTTACTATGTTGATTCTACCAATCCATGAGCATGGGAGATCTCTCCACTTTCTATAGTCTTCTTCAGTCTCTTTCTTCAGAAGTGTATAGTTTTCCTTGTAGAGGTCTTTCACATCCTTTGTTAAGTTTACACCCAGGTATTTGATTTTTTTTTGAGGCTATTGTAAATGGAATTGTTTTCATATATTCTTTCTCAGTTTGTTCATTATTAGTGTATAGAAATGCTAATGATTTTTCTATGTTGATTTTATATCCTGCTACCTTGCTATAGCTATTGATAGTGTCTAGGAGCTTCTGAGTAGAGTTTTTTGGGTCTTTAAGGTATAGGATCATATCGTCTGCAAATAGGGATATTTTGACAGTTTCTTTACCTATTGTATTCCTTTTGTTCCTTCTTCTTGCCTAATTGCTCTGTCTAGGAATTCCAGTACTATGTTGAATAGGAGTGGGAGAGAATCAGATCTTTATTGTGCCTTTCCTCTGTGAGCTGCACTGCTACGTAGTTCTAAATGTCCGCCCTGTTTGGAAATATTCCAGCTAACAAATGAGGAAGGAGTGGCAAAACTGGATATCATCATTTTGCAACCTAATGAACTAAATTGAAGGAGACAATGGACAACAGCTACTAACTGCCCAGAAAGGGAAGCAGGCAGACATCATGTGCCCCCGACCACAGGACACACCTCACAATGAAGGGCCTGTCCTTCAAAATCAAACCTAAATCTAGTCAAGTCTTGCCAACTTGCAGGAAATACACAGAGGGAGACACTGTGTCCTGAAGATAAAGTCAGTGAGATCCAGTGTCTAGGAGACTACAGATCAAATAATCCCAATGCTTTAATAAATAAGAAAAAGAAAAAAGCAAAGGAAGGGGTACCTGTAGATCAAGACATCTCTTTAAAAAGTCATGGTAAGACTAGCATGGTGGCTCACGCCTGTAATCCCAGCTACTTAAGAGGCAGAGATCAGGAGGAACATGGTTTGAGATCATCCCACTTTAAAAGTTAGTGAAAATCCATCTCAGCAAAAATGCAAGCTAGGCATGGTGTTTCATGTCTGTAATTCCAGCACTCCAAAGGCTGAGGCAGGAAGATCACAAGTTTGAGCCTAGTTTATATCTGAGTCCCTGTCTCAAAAAAAGAAAAAAGTCAGGCAGGTGGAGTGGCTTAAGGGTAGAGCACTTGCCTAGCAAGCATGAGCCCTGAGTTTAAAACCCCAGTACCTGCCAAAGAAAAGTCACCATCTCAAGTAGCTCCCGCCTGCAATCCCAGCTACTCTCTGGAAGCAGAGATCAGGAGGATCATGGTTTGAGGCCTGACCAAGCAAAAAGTTAGTGAGACCCCCAAATCAACCAACAAGCTGGACTCACATTATAGTATGTATTTATAATCCCAACTACGCAGGAGGCATAGGTAGGAGGCCAGCCCTGGACAAAAACAGAGACCATATCTGAAAAATAATTAATAAGCAAAAAAGGGCTGGGGATGTTGTTCAAGTGGTAGAGCACCTGCCTATCAACTGCAAGTCCCTGAGTTCAAACCCCAGTACCACAAAAATTTAAAAGACATGTTAAAGTTTGTATTAAGTAAACAGGTGGAATTAATCTATAGTGTTTATCCCATTTGGGTGATAAAATCATGACAAAAAGCAAGGAAACGATTATCATAAAAGAATTGGTGAACACCAAGGGCCCCTGGAGCAGCTGCCAAAGTTCTGTTTCCTCACCTAGGTGATGAGTTTAAAGACTCACTTACAATAATTCATGTAGGCATTAACTCAGTTTGTGTATCTGTGTTTTATTGTGTATCTGTGTTTTATTGGCAATTTTTAGAGATTATTCCAAAAATGACAAGTGATAGTCTAAAGATGGGCAATTCTAGGGAAATTTGCTCTTCCTGCACCTACTGTATTTTGGATAACCAAGTAGTCACTTGACCCAGGGAAGTTCTTTAAAGGAAAATTCAAGGTGATGAAGGTGGAGGTGGTGGGGAGGTTAGAAAGTCAGTGTTCTGGGATCCTAAAGAAATAGATTATTCTGGCAAAAATCACCAATGAGTGAAGCCAGTGGTCAGGGGGACTGAAAACCTTCTACTGGAAGAGTCAGGCTGTCACCACCTGACCCCACACACCAGTCCTAGTCTTGTTATTGATAAACACCGGGGAATAGAAATTGGGTCATTTCCACTTAAGAAATACAGGACATAAAGAAAACTCAGATAATACCCCAGGGAAGAGAGCAGACCTATCCAGACTTGGGGGCATTCTAAGGGACAAGTGGCATGGTTTCCACAAGTCACCAGCATAAAGAATAAGAAGTAATGTAAGGAGTGCAGCTCTGGGTTAAAATAGATTAAGAGGTATAACAACCACGTGCTATGTGGGGATCTTGTTCGGAGCATGATTTAAACGATCCAGCTCTAAAAGACACTTTTGTGAACCAGGGAAATTTTAATATGGACTGACTAGTCATCAATATAAAAGAATCACAGGGTGTGATAATGGCATTGCTTTTCTAAGAAAATGTCTGTGCTTTTTACAGATGCATTCTGAAATATGTATACATGAAAACACAGGGGGTCCAGGATTTACTGTAAAATACTTTGGGAGGAAAAAAAACAGAAGTTAGAGGAAGAATTGTCTGATAAAAATCTTGACAGTTGTTTAATCTGTATATGAGTTTATGCAGATTCCTTGTGGTTTTGTTTTCATTTGCTTTTTACTTCCGCATATATTTGAATATTTTCAATAAAAAAGGTTTTTTTTATGATTCTCCACTCATTAATCAAATAAGAGATTTAAAAGACATAACTTAAAATCCAAGCTTCTTTGGAGAGCACAAAGCATGGCACAGTCAGTTTGTCATATGAACTGAGAAGGGGCAGGCAGTCTCCCCTAAAGGAAAATTGGGGTGCTGTTCCCAGAAAGGGAGTCAAAGACAGGCAAACAAAACCATAATGGGTACCTACCACCCTTCCCACACAGCTTGTTGAGTTTCAGCTACAAAAATGTATGTAGGCAATCAGAACCACCTGCTCTCTGCTGGCTGAAGCAGATTCCCCTGCTCTAAGTCTTACTCTGGCTGTACTCTATTTCTTTAACTACTTTTCCTTTGAAATCTACCTCAACTACAGTCTGAGGAGAAGCCTTTGTCAACCTGCCCATAGTAAAAAGGAAACTCCACAGAAAATTGATCTGTGCTTCTGCAATAGTATGTTGATCTGTGGCAAGAAATGTTTATCACACACACACACACACACACACTTAATTGCAAGCTCCTTAAAGGCCCCTTTCATTGTATGAATCAAAACCTAATGACTTGTTCAGAGCAAGGACACACAGGCTTTGCTGAACTGAGTTGACACCAATGACTTCAGATAGATTTTTTTGAGAAGGCACAAAATATTAAGCTAAGCCATCATTGTCCTTCCTCATAGCAAATAGGTAGAATGTTTACTATCTAACACCTGTGGCCCATTTAAAGACATTGTATATCAATTTTGTTTAAGAGATAGACACCAGATCCAAAGTATCTACAGCCAAGATGCCTGCTTGGGGTTGGGCGGTGGTGGTGGTGGGGAATTGAGTCGTGTTTGCATCTTGAAATATGTTGCTTCCTTTGCCAGCCACGGCAGATGGTCTCCCTGACAGCTTGTAACAGAAATTATAACTGATTTGACAATAGCCTTATGGTCTTTCTGGGCGAGGGCCAAATATTTTCATTATGCTATTTTTGTTGTTGTTTTTGGTATTTTTTGGTGGTACTGGAGTTTGAACTCAGTGCCTCATGCTTGCTAGGCAGGTGCTCTATCGCTCTGCCAGCTCCACTAGACTAATTTTTTATTAAGCCACTTTTATTATGTGAGTCTATAATTGGGATCATCCTCAAATCAATACAAATTTGGATCAGAATAAAATGTTTTATTATTTCATTTCTAATATGATGACTTGAGTCTACTATATGCAGTCTGTGAAATGATGCTCTGGAAATGTATTTTAACAAGTGCTTTTTTAAAGGCAGTCTTGTTGTTGGCCTGGGTCTGCATTTGCAAATCAAAATTCCTCTCTCTCCCCTCTGGGTGAGGCGATTTTGCCTATGGCAGTTACACTTCCCTGTAGAAAGGGAAGGAGAATAACATTTACTGAGCATGTGCAGATTTCTTCCTTTAACTTACTGCAAAATGCCAACGTGAGTCGAGACTCCAATATAACTGCAAAGTGAAGAGCCGGTTCCTTCCCACGTCTCAGAGATCCCTCACCCACATGGCCCACAGCAGGGCTGAGGCCCTGACTACACAACCCCTTCTCAGTTGTGAGCTCAGCGCCTATTGGTTCCTGGACCTTTAGAACCGGTAATGTCTCCAAGAAGTTAGACCCCTTCTGTCTTCAGTGGGGCAATGGAATTTGAAAAGTGAGGGAAATGAGTGAAGACCACTAGTTAAGCAGCTTGGCTTCTGGCATAGTGCTTTTTCCACTTCTACTTGTCCTCCCTCCCTCCTTCTCTTCCCTTTCCTTCCTCCATCCATCGATCCTTTCTTCCATCTTTCTTTCTTTCCCTCATCCATCCTTCCTTCCTTCCTTCCCTCATCCCTTCTTCTTTCCATATTTCCATTTCTTCCCTCATCCGTCTTTCCTTCATCATTCATCCTCCCTTCCATCCTCCCTTCATTTTTCCTTCCTCCCATCCTTCCTTCTTTCCTTCCCTCATCCTTCCTTCCCTACTTCTTCTTTCCTTCCTTCATCCATCTTTCCTTCATTTCCTTCTTCCTTCCATCCTTCCTTCCCTCATCTGTCCTTTCTTCCTTCATCTGTCCTTTCTTCCTTCCTCCTTTCCGTCTTTCCTTCCCTCATCTGTCCTTTCTTCCTTCCTTCTTTCCATCTTTCCTTCCTCCCTACTTTTTCTTTTTTAGAATTTGTTGTTTAGTTTCTTGCTCTTATATTGAATTTTTAAAAGACTTTTAAAAAGCAGTTTGAGGTTCATAGCAAAATTGAGAGGAATCTACAGTTTTACTATGTACCGCTTGCCCCTACATGTGCACAGCCTCCATCACCAACATCCCCCACCAGGTTAAAGCATTTCTTACAACCACTGAACCTACGTTGACACATCACAATCACCCAAAGACCGTGGCTTACATTAGGGCTCACTCTTAGTGTTGTACATGCTATGGGGTTAGACAGATGTACAATGACATATGGCCATCATTATAGAATTATGCAGAGTATTTTCACTACAAAAAATGTTCTGGACTTTACCTATTCATCTCTTTCTACCCCCGAAACTATGGCAACCACTGATCTTTTAACTTTTTCCATAGTTGTGTCTTTTCCAGAATGTCATACATTAAGATTGTAGAGTGTGTAGCCTTTTCATATTGGCTTCTTTCACATATTAATATTCACTTAAAGTTCCTTCGTAGTTTTTACAGTTTGATAACTCATTGTTTTAGCAATGAGTATCCCATTATCTAGATTAATCCATTCATCTCTGCAGAATGTCTTGGTTTAAGAAATTATGAATAAAACTGCTGTGAACATTCATGTGCTGGGTTTTGTGTGGACATAACTTTCACATGCTTGGAGTGAACATCAAAGAGTGGGATTGCTAGATTGTAGAGTAAGAATATATTTTGTTCTGGAGGAAATAACCAAACTATAGTCCACAGGAATACAACTGCCATCCTCGAACAGGAGTTCCTGTTCTCACCAGCATTTGATGTTATCAGCCTTTTGGATTTGAGCCATTCTCACAGTCCCAAATATCTCATCATCATTTAAATTTGCATTTATCTGAATAGATACATGGTAGCTTATCTTTTCATATGTGTATTTGCCATCTGTATTCGATCTTTTCGTGAGGTGTCTATTCAGGTATTTAGCCCATTTTTTAAATCAGATTTTATTCTCCTTGTTGGGTTTTAAGAATGTTTTGGGGGGTGAGTCCTTTATCAGATGTATCTTTTGCAAATATTTTTCTCTTACAGTATCTTTCATGAAACACATTTTTAATTTTGATGAACAGTTCTTTCTTTCATGGGTCATACCTTTGGTATTATGCCTGAAAAGTCATTGTCAAAACAAGACTCTCTAAATTGTCTCCTCTGTCATCTTCTAGGAGTTTCATAGTTTTGCATTTTATGTATAAATCTGTGATCTATTTAGAGTTAGTTTTTGTGAAGGGTGTAAGGATGGGTCTAGATTCTTGTTTTGTTTTGTTTTGCTTGTGAATATCTGAATAGCCAATTGTTCTAGCTCCATTTGTTGAAAAGTTTTTCTTCTCCATAGTGTTGCCTTTACTCTTTTATCAAAGATCTGTTGATTATATTTCAGTTAATCTATTTCTGGAGATCTTTATTATATTGATCTAGTTGTTTTTTCACCCATACCATGTTGTCTCAATTATTGGAGCTTTATAATAAGTTTGGAGCTTGTGTAGTGTCAATCCTCCAAATTTGTCCTTCTCTTTCAATACAGTTTGGACTATTCTGGGGTTTTTTTGTTGTTGTTTGTTTATAATACTAGGGTTTGAATTCAGGACCTTGAGTCACTCTACCAACCCTTTTTTGTGATGGGTTTTTTTGAGGTAGGGTCTCACGAACTATTTGCAGAGACTGGCTTCAAAATGTGATCCTCCTGATCTCTGCCTCCTGAGTAGCTGAGTTTACAGGTATGAGCTACCAGGGCCCAGCTCTGGATTTTGTTTTGTTTTGTTTTTTGCCTGTGCATATAATTTGTAGAATTACTTTGTGAATACCAACAAAACAATTTGCTCTTATTTTGATTTGGGATTGCAATGAATGTATAGATCAAGTTGGGAAGTACTGAACTCATGATAATATTGAGTCTTCCCATCTGTGAACATGACTATTTTACTTGGTTTTTCTTTTATCAGAGTTTTGTAGTTCTCCTCATATAGATTTTATACAAATCTTGTTACACTTAAGCCTAAGTGGTTCACTTTGAAATGTTAATAATGTAAACTATATTGTGTTTTTATTTAAAATTACACTGGTTCATTATTGACATATGGAAGAGCAATTGACTTTTGTATATTAGCCTTATATCCAGCAACCTTGCAATAATTGTGTATTGGTTCCAGGAGAGCTTTTGTTGTTGGTGGTGATGTGTTTATTTGTTTTGTTGTTATTGATTCTTTGAGATTTTCTGCATGGATAATTATGTCATCTGTGAACAAAAAGTCTTATTTCCTTCCTTCCTAATCTTTATATACTTTTTCCTTTTTCTGTCTTATTGCATTAGCTAGAACTTCTAGTATGATGATAAAAAGGAGTGGTAAGAAAGACATCTTTATTTGTTATTTAAGTTATGAGTTACTCACCATTTAATGCAGTGTTAACTGCAGGGGATTTGTAGGTATTGTTTACCAAATTGAGGAAGTATTTTTCTTTCCCTCTTTTCCTGAGAGTTCCTTTTTAATCAAAATTGACTGTTAGATTTTGTTTAATGATTTTTCTGCATCTATTGATATGATCATCTGATTTTTTCTTCTGTGGTCTATTGGTATGATGGCAATATTAATTAATTTCAAATATTGAAACAGCCTTCCATGCCTGGAATAAATCCCACTTGGTCATGGTGTTCCTTTTATACATTGTTGGATTCAGTTGCCAACATTTTATTGAGGATTTCTTTATCTGTGTTTCTGAGAGTACTGGTCTATGGTTTACTTTGCTTATAATGTCTTTGACTCATTTGGTATTAGGGTAGTGTTGACCTCATAGAATAAGTTAGGAATATTCCCTCTGCATTGATCTTCTGAAAGAGTTTATGAACAATTGGTATAATTTCTAAATTAAGTGTTTGGTAGAATTCACCAATGAACCCATTTGCCTTGTTGCTTCCTGTTTTGACAGGTTGTTAATTATTAATTTAATATTGTTTATAAAAATATTCCTCTAATGATTGGGTATTTTGCCAGGCACCATTGGCTCATGCCTGTAATACTAGCTACTCAGGAGGGAGAGATCAGGAGGATCCTGGTTGGAAGCCAGCCCCTGGCAAATAGTTCGAGAGACCCTAGTTTGAAAATATCCAACACAAAAAAAGGGCTGATGAAGTGGCTCAAGTGGTAGAGTACCTGCTTAGCAAGCATGAGGCCCTGAGTTCAAACCTCAGTGCTGCCAAAGCCAAAAACAAACAATGTTTTTTTTTCCATGTGAGTTTGCTAGACTGTGTCTTTCAAGGAATTGGTCCATTTTTGTCAAATTTGTGAACATAGAGTTGTTTATAGTACTTGTTTATTTTTCTTTTAATGGCCGTGGAGTCTGTAGCCATAGCCCTTCCTTTGCTTCTGATATTAGTAATTTGCATCCTCTCTCTTTTTTTGTTAGTCTTAACTACAGACTTCTTAATATTATTTGTATTTTTCAAAGAATCAGCTTTTGGTTTCATTGTTTTCTCTACTGATTTCCTGTTTTCAATTTAGTTGACTTCTCTAATTTTTATAGTTTTTTCTTTTCTCTTAAGATAAGGTCTCACTGTGTAACTGAAGCTGGCCTCAAACTTATGAGCCTCTTTCCCCCACTTCTTAAATGTCAGGATTACAGACGTGTGCCCCACATCCCACTGCAACAATTTCTTATGCCCACTTTGAATTTAATTTGTTTTTCTTTTTCTTATTTCCCAAGTTGAAACTCTTATAGTTTGTCAGTTTTCTAGTGTACAAATTACTCTAAAAGCACCGTTTCTGCTGTATCTCATGACATTTGAAAAGTTGAGTTTTTTTATTTAGCACAAACTGTTTTTTAATTTCTTGAGCTTTCTTCTTTGACCCATGTGTTATTTAAAAGTGTGGTGTTTGATCTCCATGTATTTTCACGTCTCTGTCTTTATTTCTAGTTTAATTCTGTATGATCTAAGAGCATGCATTATATGATTTATAGTCTTAAATTTACTAAAGTATCTTTTATGTCTCAGAATGTGGTCTGTCTTGTTTCTATATTAGCTTTTTCCCCCACCACTGGGTTTTGAACTCAGGGTTTCATGCTTGCTAGGCAGACATTACCACTTTAGCCACTCTGCCAGCCCTGTTTTGTTTAGGTAGTTTTGAGATAGGGTCTCTCAAACTATTTGCCCTTGCTAGCTTTGAACTGCAGTCCTCCTGATCTCTGCCTCTTCAGAAACTAGGATTACAGGCGTGAGCCACTGGTGCCTGTCTTCTGTATGAGCGTTAGACAAATTTGCATCCTGTCATTGTTGGACAAAGCAATCTATAGATGTTCATCATATGCATTTGGTGTTGGTGGTGTTGAGATCGACTGTGTCTTTACTAACTTATGCCTGCTGGGCTGTCCACTTCCAACAGAGGGATGTTGGAGTCTCCAACTATAGTGGTGGATTCATCTATTTCTCCTTGGAGTTGTATGTTTTTGCCTTGCATAATTTAATGCTCTGTTGTTAAGCGCGTGCACACATTAACTGCTGTTGAGTCTTCCTGGAGCAGTGGCCCTCTTATACTAAGAAATGCCCTTCATCCTTGATAAATTCCCCTGCTTTGGAGTCTTACCTGGCTGAAATTCATGTAATAACACCTGCTTCCTTTGGATTAGTGTAAGCATGGTATGGTTTTCTCTATTTACTTTTAATCTGTGTGTCTCTTTACACTTAATATGATTTTCTTATAGATGACATATTGTTGGGTCTTATTTTTTGCTTCACCCTGACAAGCTGTCTTTTAATTATTGCATTTAGACCATTGATATTCAAAGTGATTATTGACATAGTTAGACTAAGACCTGCCATATTCATTTGGGGTTTGCTTATTTATTTGTTTATTTGTTTGTTTGGGAGACAAGGTCTTTCTATGTATCCCAGGCTGGCCTGGAACTCACAATTCTCCTGCCTCAGCCTCCCCAACGCTGGAATTACAGATGTGTCACCATGCCAACTTCTACTGAAGGTCTTTAAACATTTCTTGCAAAAAGATCTACTGACAACAAATTCCTTCAATTTTAGTTTGTCTGAGAAAGTCTTTATTTCCCCTTGACTTTTAATGATAATTTGAAGTACACGCAAGTCTAGATTGGTGGGTTTTTTCTTTTAACACTTTATTTTACTCCATTTTCTTCTTGCTTGCATGATTTCTGGGAAATCAGATGTATTTCCTATCTTTCTTCCCTTATAGGTGAAGTGCCCTTCCCCACCCTCACGCCCACACAACTTCTTTCAGGATTTTTTTCTTCACCTTTGGTTTTCTGTAGGTTTTTTAGTTTTTGTTTGGGACGTGTGTCCTGCTTTGGTGTTCTCCAAGCTTCCTGGATGTGTGGTTAGGTGTCTGATAGTAATTTCTGGGAAGTCTCAGGCATTCTATTTTCAAACATTTCTTTTCTTTGTGGTGCTAGAGGTCAAATCCAAGGTCTTGTGCACCGTGAGCAGATGCTGTACTGCTGAGCTCATCCCCAGCCTTCAAATATTTCTTCCACTCCTCTCTCCTCCATCCAGCATTCCCATCATGCATTTCACACCTTGGTAGTAGCTATGGTGCTTGGATATTCTGTTCTTTTAGGTTTTTCCCTCATTCATTATTCTATTTGCTTCTTTTCAGTTTTGAGATTTGTGTTGGACTTGGCTTCTGAGTGATTCTGGCCCATGGTTCAAAGGCCCAGGGTCTGGTGGCTCTCGGCCTTGTAATAGATTTTTTCTAGTTCCAGTGCTGCCTGGAGTGGAAAATTCCAGATTAAGCTTTAAGGCTAGATTCTTCCTGAGCCCTTTAAGTCTCAGGTTCCTTGACATCCAGGACCAAACTATATTGATTTTATAGTCCTTAAAATTGAGACCTATAGGAACAAAGTGTAATAGCTAAAATACCCTTATTAACAGAATTCTGCCAACAAATAAACAACTCCCTGGACTGATTTTCAGGTCACCAAAGTGACTGTCAGCTTGAGGTGGCTCCCCAGGTGTGGTTTCCTCTTCCCCCTCCTCTCTTCCTCCTCTTTTCAGCAGGAAAAAAAAAAATTCTACATGCCTATGGCAAAGAAGTATTACACTGCTCTGGCTGCTTCCTGATCAAGGCAGAGGCTACACTACAAACTCATTGTGTGGGAGCTCTGACTTGAGCCCCACATGAAAGCAAGATGGCAGTGCTACACTCCCCATCTTCTGCCTTGAGCTATAATTAGCAGGTAGGGAAATCAACAGGAAGCAAGAAAGTGTTTCTCAAAAATTAATGGGAAAAGGGAGGGGGTGGGGAGAAGAGAAGAGTAATGACCCAATCATTGTATGCACATATGAATAAAGGAAAAAAAATTAATGGGACTCAATTGGGAAATAACTCGTTCTTCAGAAACATCAGAAACGTTAGAGCTCAATGTGCCAGGACGGTCTGAAGTGAGGTCCATCTCAGGTTACATGCAGCATCTGAAGTAGGCCTCAGATCCAGGCAATGAAGATAATGCAAAAAAAAAGTTTTAGGTGCTCTTGAAAATGCATCTCCTCTGTAACATGATGATGCAAAAATCTCTTTCTGAAAGAGCTAAGAAAAGTAGGAATAATAATTAATTTAAATTCATAGTTGTGAGAACTTTTTACTATCTTTCTAATATGTGTCAGCCCCTTAGCAATCCACATGTGATTTTAAGCATCTTATTGGGGAAATTTGAAATAAATTTGAAAGTGAAAAGTATAGAGAGCATTATGGCTCCTTGACTCAACTTAACTCATCTTTGACAGTCAGTCTCATTTCACCTGTATTCCAATCAATTTTCCCTGTTCCGCACATTGATTGGAAGCAAATTCCAAATACATCATTTCATAGCACAGGAAGAGTGGCTCATGTGATAGAGTGCCTGCTTCCCAAGCATGAGAGCCTGAGTTCAAATCCCAGTACTGTCAAAAAATATATATATGTCATTTATTTTGCCTGTTTCCTTAAGCTGTATCCAAAGACACAGGATTCCCCTTCTCTTTTTCTCAGGGAAGAAAAAAATTGGTTAGAAAATTCGTTAAAAAGATAATTTCAGATGACCAGAAAGAAAGAAAAGAAAGTAATCTGACAGTAACTGGGAAGGTGGGCAGAGCAGGGTGACATGACAATCCATACTTGAAAAATACAAACAAAACATCAGTTGAAGGTTAGAGACCCAGTGATCAGGGTAGAGAAAATCAAAAGCACAGACTCTGAGGCAAGGAGATTTCTATGGTACAGAACAAGGAACACAGTCTCAGGCCAGCATAGCGGACAAGGGGAAACTGGTAAAACATAAATGGGACAGTGTGGTGGACAGTGAGCCCCCATAAAACATGACTTCCAGCCAGGTGTCGATGGTTCACACTGTAGACTGAAATTGGGAGGGTTGTGGTTGGAGGCCAGCCAGGACAAAAATTTTGTGAGAACCCATCAAGTAATAGCTAGTTGCAATGGCACACACCTGTCATCCCAAGCTACATGGGGGAGGCTGAGATCAAGAGAATCGCTGTCCAGGCCAGCTCAGAGAAAAAAATGTATGAGATCCCATCTCAACAGAAGCCTATCATGAAGGCAAGAAGTATAAAATAGGAGAATCAAGGTTAAGGACAGCCTGGGCAAAAAACAAGACCCCCCCCCCATCTCCAAAACAACCAGAGCAAAAAAAAAGCTGGACGTATGGCTGAAGCACAAAGCCCTGAGTTCAAATCCCAGTACTACCACCACCACCAAAATTCCTTCCAGGGTTCACACCCTTAGTGTTCCCTCCCACATTGCTCCTGGACTCTATTATGTGACTTGCTTCAGGTAATGGACATTTGCAAGCATAGCAAGTTGATGTGCACTTGCACGTTGGGGTTTGTCCTCTGGGACTGTCCTCTTTGGAAATCAGCTGTCATGCTCACTCAGGCTAGACCACTGAGTGGTGAGAGGCCATAGAGGATGAGAGCTCATCTGAGGTGGTCCAGCCCCGGCTAGCTACTGTGATGCAAGCAGCCACATTACTGTCAACCCACAGAATCACGGGACATGATAAATCATCGTATGAGCCACTTCCTTTGGGAATGGAGTTTTCCATAGCAATAGAGAAACAAAGGAACACATGGTAACCAGGCAGTGGGGTGTGGCTGTGACAGGTGATTTTGATACAGAGCCATGGGGAAGGGGGGGTTAGAAGGTCAGCAAGGCAGTGAGGAAGTTGGAAGATGGTCACCTGTGTTTTAAGATCATGGAACAAGTAACGAAGCTGATGACTACAATAACATGCCAGATAGAAAGTGAGCTTAACGAACTTCAGTATCTGACCAAAGGAAACTTCAAAGTTGATTGCCAAATGGGACTAATTAGCTTTTTTGTTTCTTGGTGGCCCTGGGATTGCATCACATCCCCAGCCCTAATTTCTTTCCTTACCTGCCTATGACAAAATATTGATGAGCAAAGAAAGAGCTATTGAGTTTTCAAGCAGAAGTTCCAGTAAGTATTTCCAACATAGGACTTTCTGGATTGGAAAGCAAAATTCTTTTTCTTTCTCTTTCTCAGACTCTCCTGCCCCCGAAGGCTCTCATGGTAAGAAATGGCCTTAAAACCCTGATGACAAAATGGGCTCTTGTCTACAAGTTTATTGTAGGGTGCTGTGTAAGACTTATCTTAAAATCTCACAGCCAAAGCAGAGAGGCCTTGCTCTAAGAGTTGTCTGGATTCAGGTATGACTTTGGTCGAATGGAGTCGATTACAATTTAATCTACATATGTAAGATGTAGAAATACAATTTAATCTACATATGTAAAGGAGTTCTACACATCTAGACTAAAGGAGCAAATGCAACTCAAATGAAAAGATGCAACTGGCCCCCCAACTTTCAATGAGCAAGGGGTTGCTCAGCTTCAGACTGGGCATGTGGCTCCCATCTATAATCCTAGCTACTCAGGAGACAGACATTGAAAAATCATGATTCCTGGTGAAAAGTTAGCAAAACTCCATCTCAACCAATAAAAGCTTGGCATGGTGGTACACACCTGTCATCCCAGCTATGCAGGAAGCATAAACAAGGGGATAGAGGTCCAGGCCCGCCTGTGTTCAAACCCCAGTGTGGAAGGAAGGAGAGAAAGGTGGGAAGGGGAGAAGGGGGAGGGAAGGGGAAGGGGCGAGGAAGGGAAAGGAAGAAAATACTCAGTGGTACAGATGAACCATTTTCTATGGAAAGGGAACAAGGTCTGAGAGTACAGTCAAGAGCAGTGGATTAAGGAATCATGTCCAGGGAGGATAAACAAGCCCCAATGGAGTAATGGTCCATCTCTCTGGAGTCACAGGCACTGGCAGCATGTCCCCAACTGGATTTGAGACTTGCTTATAGTCCCTGCCTGCTAGGTGCCCTCAATTTCCTCCCCGCAGGAATCTGAGTAGCACAGTGAGCTTATCCCTGTCACCGTGGTCTGCGGGGTGACAAGGAGGTAGTGATGTACAGATAACTTGAATTTTTAGTTCTCGGCGTTCCAGACTGAGAAAAGGTGCGCTCTGGGCCCGATGCTGCCGTGGGATGAGGCATTGGGGATCTCAGGAGGAAATGCGTTTTGCGTGTGGGAGAAATGCAAGCAAGGTGCGACTAGAAGATGGGCAGCAGGAGGCTAAAGAGGAGCACAAAATCCTCCCCTCATTATAACGCATCTTCTTCGTCTTCAACCTGGGCCGACCTTGTGACTCTGAAACTGAGCTAAAATAAATCTTTCCCCTTTAAACAGTTTCTCTCAGGTATTTGCCCTATCAGTGAAAAACTGACTTACACAACAATGGTTGTCTGTGTAATAAAATACAAGACATGAAAAAAAAGTTTCCAGAGAGCATTGTAGTGTCCTTTATCCATTTTAGTGTCATTTTTTTGCCCTGATGTCACCCCCTTAACTATCCTGTTTCTTTTTTTTGTTTGTTTCTTTTTTGGTGGTACTGGGGTTTGAACTCCAGGCCTCACACTTGCTAGGCAGGCACTCTACCACTTGAGCCCCTCCACCAAACCTTTTTTTTGTGTTGGGTATTTTCAAGATAGAGTGTCTTGAACTACTTGCCAGGGGCTGTCTTCCAACCAGGATCCTCCTGATCTCTGCCTCCTGAGTAGCTAGGATTACAGGCATGAGCCACCGGTACCTGACTTTCTTTTTAAGGAACCTGATTTTAAAAGGAAAATACCAAACACTGAAGCATTTGCCAGATCTTCCCTGGGTCTTGAGATCTTTCTGTATGTTCTCTGAGCAGAGTGGATGCCACTTCTGGTAAGAGTTGTTCCTCTGAAATCCTGTTAATTCAGGGAAAGGAGAGCAGAGGACATCCGGAGCTCTGCTGAATGACGTCCCAGACCATGGGGTAGGTCCTGAGCTACCACCAATCTAGCATTTCATTGTGTTGACGTAGACTTTTCTGGAATTGTCCTTGAATGATTACTAGTTAGAATTATCCAGAGAAACAAATCTCATAGAGAAACCTTTGGTTCACAGTTTCTACAAATATGAATTGGATGGACTAGAAGGATCCAAGAACATCTGCCTTTAGTCATGGGTCAGAAACCAATGGCAGCAAACAGTTTCTAAGCTTGATGTACAAGTAAACCTATGCCTGTAATCCCATCTACTCAGGTAGCAGAGATCAGGAAGATTTCTATTGGGGGCCAACCTAGGCAAAATGTTAGTGAGACCCCTATCTCAACAAACAAGCTTGACATAGTGGTACATATCTATAATCCCAGCTATGCAAAGTTACTGAAAAATTACTAAGGCAAAAAGGGCTGGAGACCTGACTCAAGTGGTTGAGCACTTGCCTAGAAAATGTGAGGCCCTGAGTTCAAACCCCAGTACCTTAAAAAAAAGTAAACCTAGCCACTGAAAGGACTCTTAATGTCTTTATCATTTAGAGAAGTTTCTTGGACAAAGTGTTTTGATCCAAAAATGCCTAATGAGGATTTACTGATTGGAAAATAATACAGTGCCTTGTCTAAAATAGATGAAAGTAATCTGCAGTATGAACAAGAAGCTCCTTTTGTTTTGTTTTTTAAGTTTTGGTGTCATTCCAGGCTTACATCACAATCGTGTTAGGTAAGGCCAAAGTCGCACGCATTTTCTCAGTTTCACCACTAGGTGGAGCATGTACCTCGCCACCGATTCAAGAGGCGTCTCGAGCGGAGCGCCAGGTGAGCGCGCAGCGTGCAAAGCAGCAGCACCGGGGTCACCAAGCACAGCGTGCAGAGGGCGCCGTAAATGGCCTTATCGTTTAGTAACGATAAGACAAGAACTCCAGTCTATTTCAAAGCAGCATGTTGATTTTTCATTTTTATATTTGCATTTTTATGCATAAATTTTTAAATATTTATATTTTTCTTACTAGGCTGGTCTTGAACAGCATGGCTCCAGCAATCCTCCTGCCTCAGCTTTCCAAGCAGCTGGAACTACAGGATCCACTATGCCTGGCTTCAAAACTGGCCATCAATGTAAAATATAGACAAGACATGCGATGGAAACAAAAGAAAGAATTACGCCAAAAAGTCAGTAGACTTTGGACAAAGTGACTTTGAACTTCAAGTAGCCTCTCAATAGGTTGGGTGAACAGCTGCTTCATAAAACAGAGGCAGGAGGATGGCGCCGGTCTTCTTGGCAGAGATACGACCTGAGATGTACGTGCCTTTAAGTGTAGAGACGCAGAGATTATAACTGCCCAGCCTGGATGTTTGTTTGAGGTCTCCATTAATGAGTCAGGCTCTACTCCTCCACACTCGTTTTCACGCAGACTGGCCCCCCTCCTCTCCAGCCTCCTCCCCACCAGAATGGCAAGAACGTAGGCTTCCTGAGGGCAGAGGCTCCTTTGCTTCTTTACCTCTGCCTGCAGCATTGTGCTTGACCCACGATAGCTGCTCCAAAAGCAGACGCAGAGAGCACAGCGTGGGAGCCCAGAGAAATGGAAGACACTGCTCCAGCTTCTACAGGGGAACCGGGAGCCATCGTTTGGACAAGAAGGCCGTAATGAGAATGCCAGAGACATTGTTAACGCACACTCAACGACGTTACACTAAATGTATATGAGGTGGTAAAAGTGAGAGGAAATATTAACCCAAATTGATTTTTCCTACTTTCTCTCGCATTTTAGTATTATTTGGGGCTATTTAAAAAATTGAAATTGGAGGTTGGGTGTAGTAGCTCCAGTCTGTAATCCCAGCTACTCAGGAGGCAGAAATCAGGAAAATGGGGATTCAGGGATGGTCCAGGCAAAAAGTTAATGAGACCATACCTTAACTAATAAACTGGGCATAGTGACATGTGCCTGTCATCCCAGCTATGCAGAAAACTAAAATAGGAAGATCAGAGTTCCAGACTGGCCTGGGGAAAAACCGGAGACCCTATTTGTAAACTAACTAAAGCAAAAAGGGCTGGGGACATGGCTCAAATGATAGAGTGCCTGTCAGCAGGACCAGAGAGACAGGGAGGAGATGGTGTCACTACAAAGAAGCTGGGTCCACAACAGGACAAAGTTGCTCCTGCCAGATACAACCAGGTACAGGGAATGAGGCCAGCTCAGTCCCAGCCCCACCCATCTCCCATAGAGTTTCCAGAGGTCAAACCCAGCCAGAGCCAGCTGCAGTGAGGCCTGTGAGCATCTGGCCCCAGACCAGTCAGCTGGGCAGGTGTAGGGCAGGAAGGACCTGCAGAACAGACACTCAGGACCTGCTCACTGACAAGGCTTGTGACGACAGAGCAGGGTTTCCTTCTGTCTTTAACTTGCAAAACCTTCTCTTAACCTCAAGCTCCGAGGCCCAGGCCCTGAAAGTTTTAATATCTCAACCATAAGCTACACGACATGAGCTCATGGTGGTTTCCTGCCACACAAAAAGGCAGTAAAACCTCTTCCTGGGTTGGGAGGAGACTTGGAGAGAAGGCAGTGGGGTGGGTTTTCCAGCTTGGTCACTGGGGAGTCTCCCATGCTTGAGATTCCTAGAACACAGGCTCAGGGCTCTTTCTGCTTGGTGACTTCAAATGACACTGCTGTGAAGAGCACCCCACACCGACATGGGATGCTGGCAGAGCAATCATGGTGGAATGTTGGGGGTGAGGAGCAGAGAAAGAGTCTGTGACTATGGCTTGCCCTGGAGTTTTCAGGGCTGGGGTGTCCTGCACCAAATCCCTGGACCAGGCCTCCTACCTGTGTTGGATGCACACCTTCTGTGAGGGCCGTGGGGCCCCAGAGGATGGGATTTGGTTAAGGAGGGCAGACAGCCAGAGCAGGAGGCCAAAGGCCAGCATAGAGACAGCCACTGGAGACAAGAGGCCCAGTAACAAGTGATGCACACATGCCTTAGCTGAGGCCAGCAAGGAGCAGAAGGCAGCAGAGGACAAACCCTCCTCTCCACGCTGCAGAGTTGTGGTGCCACCTGCCATGTGCCAACTCAGAGCTGAGTTCCAGAGGAAAGAGAATAGAAAAGCCTAAACCCAGACTTTGACTCTGAATTATCTAAATCTCATTTTTGAGATTTAAACTGGAGTTGTCTGAGCTTCTTCAAAAGGGGCAGGAGGAGCCCAATACTAACATCAGTGGCTCATGTCTATAATCCTAGCTAGTTGGGAAGCTGGGATTGGAAGGACCACAGTTTGAGGCCAGCCTGGGCAAATAGTCCACAACACCTCATCTCCAAAATAATCAGAGCAAAATGGACTGGAGGCCTGGCTCAAGTAGTAGAGGGCCTGCTTTATGAGCAGCTGCTTTGGAAAGCCCTGAGTTCAAATCCCATCCCACCAAAAAAAAGGGGAGCAGGAGGATGAAATGCCTCCACCTTTTGTAGAAATGGGGGGCTTTCTATTTTTTATTGATCCATAAAGTTATATTTCTTTGCATCTATGTCATTTTTACCATAAACTTCAAATCTACTGCATATGTAGGGTTTCAGGCAAGTATGCCTGCCCTGAATTTAAACACACACACAGCTGGATGCAGAGGTGCACACCTGTAGTCCCAACTGCTTGGGAGGATCACTTGAGCTCAAGAGCTCGAGACCAGCCTAAACAACATTGTGAGATCGTCTCCTAAACAAAAAACAAAAGCACAGCAAACACACTCATGCACACAGACAACCCAGACTGCACAGAAACACAGAGATTAGACGGAATCACACACACACACACACACACACACACACACACACACACACACACACACACACACACATTCAGCCCTGCACTCACCTTCTTTGTTCTAGGATGAACTGGCCTTTCCCTGAAGCAAGAAATGCCATTGTACTGGTTGGACTATTATTGGGTAGCAAGTAGCATTTTGGGAAAGAAAACAAATCTTGGTTTAAAATTTTGAAGTATCACACGAAATTGCAAATTCATTTCTCCTAGTTGTTGGGTTTGTTTTGTTTTGTTTTTTGGTGGTCCTGGGGTTTGAGTTCATAGCCTCTCATTTACCAGGCAGAGCTCTTCCACTTGAGCCTCACCTCAGCCCTTTGTTTTTCTTTTTTGCCCAGGGTCAGCCCAAAGTGCGATCCTCCTGATCTCCACTTTACAAGTAGCTGGGATTACAGGTGTTCAATACCGCACCCTGCCTTCTCCTAGTAAATTAGCTATGATCCCTACAATGACATTTTTTTTTATTGTTTTGTTATTCATATGTGCATACAAGGCTTGGGTCATTTCTCCCCCTGCCTTACCACCCACTCCACCCCCTCCCTCTCCCCACTACCCCCTCAATACCCAGCAGAAACTATGTTGCCCTTATCTCTAATTTTGTTGAAGAGAGAATATAAGCAATAATAGGAAGGAACAAGGGTTTTTGCTGATTGAGATAAGGATAGCTATACAGGGAGTTGACTCACATTAATTTCCTGTGCATGTGTGTTACCTTCTAGGTTAATTCTTTTTGATCTAACCTTTTCTCTAGTTCCTGGTCCCATTCTCCTATTGGCCTCAGTTGCTTTTAAGGTATCTGCTTTAGTTTCTTGCGTTAAGGGCAACAAATGCTAGCTAATTTTTTAGGTGTCTTACCTATCCTCACCCCTCCCTTGTGTGCTCTCGATTTTATCATGTGCTCAAAGTCCAATCCCCTTGTTGTGTTTGCCCTTGATCTAATGTCCACATATGAGGGAGAACATACGATTTTTGGTCTTTTGGGCCAGGCTAACCTCACCCTACGATGACATTTGATCTAGGTGTGCCCACTTCCACGAAAGCTTCTACATAGCATATTGTACATCTCTTCACATGCCCTCTAGGTTTGCCAAGGAGGGCTTGCTCTCAAGTACAATCCTCACATCCCTTCACCTTTAGAAAGTTCAGCAATGAGGCAAACAGGCCTCCTTTGATGAGGAATGAGCTCCAGGCTGCTTTCAACAGGGCCCGAGCAGACAGGTGTAGGATGTGCCTCCCATTCTCCCATTCCCCCAGGGGCTGCACCTGGTGCACATGGTGGCCTTCACTTTATTTCCATGGGGACAAGCAGCAGAAGAGTGGGCTTATCCCTCTACCCAGTGTCCTCTTCTCCCAACTAGAGACAGATCCTGTTTGGCTGCTGGTCCAGACCACAGTGGCCCACCCTTTGCTTCCTCTCTGCCCACATCTCCCATGCCAGTCTCAGCTTCTGTATCAACAGCAATGGCTTCTCTTTCCAGCCTGGTGTCACCGCTCATCTCCTCCACACTAAGTCTTTCAAGTGTCCCCAAACCCCACCTTCAAGGTCTGAGTCGCTTTATGACTTTGCCAGATGTTTTGTGTCTTTCTCTGAAAAGATTTTGGTTCTTTGAAGTACTCAGAGTCAAGAAAGAGGCGTGCAATAAACATTGCATGTTCTGTTCTTGCTTCTCCCACCAGCCCTCGGGTGTCCACCTCTGCTTGGCACATCTGGTCTGTGCAGCATCTGTTCCCGCCACCTGAGGCTGACAGGAGCTCGCCATGTCATCCAGGTCAGGAGGACTAGCAGGGCATCAAGTGAGGCTCTGTGTATCTACCAAACACATCATGGCACCATTTCTACCCTCCTGAGGCCGCCCATAGTGGCACAAGTTCTCCTCCAAGTGTCTATGTGGGGAGCAGGCACAGGCTCCTTCCACTCTGAGTGCTGAACCAATACCCAGCCACTTGTCCCCCTGCTGCAGCATGACCTGCACTCAGGCACTCCAGCCCTCTTGCTCTCATTTCCTCTCTCCCGCCCAGGAAAAGTGTCTTTGGTGTTCCTGCCTGAGAGGAAGCATAAGTCATTGCATTGTCCCCAACTCTCTCGTGACTTTTATAAAACTTAACCTGAGATCCTCCAGTTTGGGTTATGCTTTGGAACCACGCCCTCTTTAAATTGTGAACAAAACCCTTTTCTTTTTTTTTCTCCTCAAAAGCATGGCTCATAGCAAGTCCAAAATGCTCTGATTTGAGACTCTTTTGCCAGGTGTGAATTGCAAAATCCATCTGCCCCTCAATCAAAGTCCATCTTTGGAGGCAGTGTCTAGTCTCACTGCACAATGAATGCCGATATCCAATGAGTGGGGAACTGTGAGATAATTTTAGGGAACAAAAAGAATCCTGGTTGAAATCTTCAAATGCTCTTTCTAGAACATCTTTGACAAACGACGACATCATTTTGCTTTATTGCTGATAGTGGACTTTGGGTTTTACCCTTCCTACTTCTTCAAGGTTGCCGTCATGACCTCAAATTGAAGGTATTTGACAAACTTCATCCCCGCTGCCTGTCTTGCAAAGCCACTGTAGAAAGATGGCTATGCACAGTCCTAGCTTGAAGGATTTATTGAAGTTTCTGGACATAAGAGATTTCCTCCTGACATTCAGTTATTTGTCTTGATTTACTTAACACCTCTTCATGGTCCATTTCTCACTAGAAAGAATTCCTTCTTAAGTATGAAGATCATTGCTACAGGGGAAGACATGAATGGATTAGTCATTGAACTAAAACTTGTTCTCATAAATTTTTGAGGAGGTGGAATAAGTTGAAGACTTACTTTACTTAGAAGCTTGTTTCTTTTGATCTCCACTTTGTCATAATATTTAGATTCTAGATTCTAGAAAAAACTGTCAGTTTTTTTTTATGCAAAGTAGTCTTTAAATGATCCATAGAACTCTTTGTACCAAGTAACTAGACAATTAAGGCCTGACCTGAGACTCCTAACCCTCTGGATTTTCTCCATTTACTGTCAGTGGCTAGTCTCAATTTCTGCCTGTGGCATGACTTAATATTGATAAATAAATAATGCATTTTCCAAATACTTTTAAAAGAATCTTTTGTCACATAGAATTAAGGAAGAAATGATGTCTTTATCAGAGAACTGCACTTTTTTTTTTTTTTTTTTTTTGGTTGCCTGAGTATTCTATGGTTCTCAAGTTATCTCAGGCTACAGCTGAACAACACTCTTAGCTTTGGGGAGTTTTTGTTTGTTTTGGGTTTTTTTTGAGACAGGATTTTACTATGTGGCCCAGGCTGGCCTCAAACTTGTGATTTTCCTGCCTCTGCCTCGTGAAGGCTGTGATTACAGGCAGGCCTGGGCCACCACGCCCCCAGCTCAGCAGCATTTATTAATAGTGAAGTGTTCACTTGAATTTCCAGGCAGGTAACAGGCATATACCCAGGCCAATTTAGAGTGCTGTACTGCAAGACAGCTTCCATCTGCCCTTCTGTGTGCTCTCAGGTCTTCATGGAATTTCCTTCCTGGAAGTCTCTTTGCTTTTCCTTAAAGAGTTGCCTCCTGTGTGTGAGGCTTCCTTAGAGAGGGCAGTCTGGTTCTTTCTGGCTGGGAACAGAGTTATTTCATCTGTAACATCTTAAATTAATGTACACATTCTCTAAGTTATTAATTGAAAAGAAATAGTCTCATTTATTATTATATTACTTTCATCAAAGTAATACTCCATAATATTAAAAAAAATAACTCCTATAATCCTGAAAGGCATATAACAACACAGTCTGTCCTCTGCGGCTTCTTGTTCTGCTCCTTACGTGTAACTATTCTTAAATCTTATTTTTTCCTTAGCATTGACTTGCATATTTCTACACAATTTGTCAACTTTTTTATTTGACAATTTTAGAGAGCTGAATGATGTATTATTATGGTAAAGGGGAATTCTTACTCCCTCACCTGCTCCTAATGTATCCTGATACACACACACACACACACACACACACACACACACACACACACACCATTCTGAGATACCTAAGTACCTAAATTTCTGAACACTTCTGTGTCTCTGTGGGTACAAATCAGCTCAATTCCCAATAGTACCCTTTATAGAAATTCTTTATCTTAAAATTATAAGTATACTGATTATACTTACAAGGGGAGAGAGGTAATGGGGATAGAGATGTACCTCCAAATAAGTAATAATCAAAGCATTAATTGAGTTGGCTTCATTGTATATTGGTGATTATAAATCATTCTTTTCATTTAATTAGAATATAAAGATTTCTGCTATTCTTCATTAGTTAGACATGTCTTCTTTCAAACAGAGATAAGGCCTGATAGATAAGAAAGAAGAACAAGTAACACTTGTGCCAAAGGCCTTAACAGGACAGTGGTCTAAGACTGCACTGTAGGCGAGGTCAAGGAACCTTGACTTTAACCTTTGAACTCCTCCTCTCCAGAGTAAGGTGAGATAGTAAAGGAGTCTCAAGATGGGATTAGCTCTGAGTATCTGCTTCCATCTCTGGTGAGAGGTGTTAGAGACACTTTTCCTTGGTACCATGCACCCAAGCAGTAAGTTTGAGCACTCAGCCTGTACCGCTTGCCTTCTCTGCCTTCCCAGCCTTCCCAGAAGGCATATGGAGTTAGGACTGGTGTGCCCACCAAGTGGGACTCTTACCCCAGAGTATCCCAGGCTGAGAGGAATCCATCATTCATATGGCCTCCAGGATTATTGTATACTCATCATCATAGATGACAACAGAAAGTGAAGGATTTACTGGTTTTGAATTGTATGGCACCAACAGATATTAATCAACCCAGCATATTCTTTGACTTTTTTCTCTGGTCTCTTATTTATGCAAATATTGGTAATAAATCTAGTACACAATAGTAACGTATAAAAATGATTAAGACTTAACCACTTGCTTTTATCTGAAAATAATACTAAAACCCTAAATAAGTAATTCCTCATCTTTAAATCCTAAAAATGGGTGGGGGAATCTTAAGTTGTTCCCCTTTCCCAACAAAACACTGAAGACAATCTTAAAATACTAGTAGAAAAATAAAATTTCAAATATACTGAAAAAGAAAGCTCTGATTTTGAGATTAAAAATGGATGACCAGAGTGTTGAGCCAACCAAAGTAGCAATGTTGTCTCTCACCCAGCTCATGGTGGGCATGGTCCCTAAGAGAGTGGGACTGTTGGGACACGCACACACCACCTGATCACTAAAGGCAGAGGTCCTCAGCATAAATCTCAAAGAGATTATGTGACCTAAAACAATGACAGAAGATTCTGACTTCTCAGTTGTCTTATCTGAAAATAGGGCTGCTCTACCTCCTAGGACTTTTGTGAAGAGCAAGAAAGTAAAACTCTTCAGTCAGTGAATGTCTGTCTGGCACAGGGTAACTGCTGGCAGTTATTATTATCACCTCACACCTACTGGAAAGGAAGATATGGACAAACTCTAAACAGAGGAGAGGGTAGAATTAGCTACAAGTGGTGCTCTAAGTGCACAGCCCGGGGTCTCTTCCTTCTGGTTCTCATCTGTGCTGTGCTTCAGTTCAGGAAATTCCAGGACAGCATCAAATGAGATAATGGCCTGCCATCCAAAACTCTGCCAGCACGTGATACTCTTACTATATCAGCCTGCTGTTCCCCTGTGAGTCACACATGTGAGCCAGAGCCACCTCTACAGATGTGGAATAAAGTCATTCATCAAGGAGTAGGAAGTGCCTTTTCTCCCTTTTTTCTCATCTTTGACCTGACAATCACGTGGGACTCACTCCTTAAGTGTTAGTGCCACAGTTAATTGCAAGTTTTCCAAGCTAGTACAGAGAAAGGAAGACCCAGATGGTCATGAAGAATGACTGCTTCCAAAGTCTCTCCTAACTTGTGACCTTTGTGTTTAGGAAATTTATACTTGAGAATTGCTGTCTAAATATGCAAGCAAAATAATTCTTGCTAGAAGACTGATCTCAAAGAAGCCAGAAAGCTGTAGCCTGTCCTCTACCCATAATGCAGAGCTGTGTGGTTCCGTTTCCTCTGCTGAGCTGGGATGTACTGTAGCATCTGAGTGGACCACTACCATCCTCACTTGCATAGGTGATTCTCAAATACAGTGCCATTTTATATCTGGAACTTGAGTGTCTGCAGGTTTTGGTATCTGAAGGGATCCTGGAACAATGTCTATGTATGTAAAATTACTCACCGGGAGAGGAGCATGTTTGGCTGATTGTTTTTGTGGCTGGAGCAATGTGGGACAATGTTCACATTTTGTGGGTGTTCGGATGTGATTGTGGATTGTTCTCATTCCTGTTTTGATCCATCCTGGCCTTAGCCTGACCTTGTCTGAAGTTGTTCTATGAAACGACTTCAGTGCAAGAAGAGAACACAAAAGCATAGTTGTGAGTGCCATGCCAGTGTCTGAGGGTCAGGGACTTCTTATCTCTTCCTCAAAGTCAAATTTATAAGGAGCAAAGTTCTTGAAGATCACATAGGTCAAGATGAGAAGGAGACTGTGGCTGGAAGGGGTGTGAGAGTGCTATACAGTGGGGTGGGATGGAAGCCACACACAGATGGGGTGGGACAGAAGCCACACACAGATGGAGCCAGTATCTGAGGTGTAGGGCAAGTGGGCTGGGAACACATACCCATAAGCAAGTGTGACTTGATCAGGATCGGGATCTCCAGCAAGTCAGGGAGCACTGGGGAGGAATAGACTCAAAGTAGGAGGAAATGGAGAAGGAAGGAATTCCCAGGCAGGTGTTCTAGGAACCAAGCTTCGTAGTATAGCTGAATGAGAGCATGCAGTTCACTAGGTTCGTTCCATGGATGTGAACACAGGTGCCTTGTGTCCTGACTTTTAATGTCCTGGAGGCCATGGACTGGAAGTCACTGAATGCTTCAAAATGCATATTTTATATTCTTCTTAACTGGTCTCAAAGTGTTCATCTTCACTAACTAGTACATTAGTTGTGAACTAGGTGTAACTCTTAGACTAGGGGTAAATGCAGCTGATGGGTAGAACATAGAGTAGGGTTGGCAGATTTAGGAAAAGTCTAAAAAATAATCTATCAATGTAGATCCCGATTTATCTTCAGTTAAATCTGACTTTTGATTTGAACATGCAATACTTGGGAGTACTTATACTAAAATATAATGCTTGTAATTTATCTGAAATTCAAATTTTAATTGTCATATATTGTATCTGGTATCTCTAATGTAGGGAAATTTGAATCACAAAATACTTAGCTTAGAGGAAATACACTGTTAGGCCAACTGGGACAAGTTGAATGGTACTTGATATACGAGCCTGTCGCTCCACTGACAGAATGGTCTACCTTACAATGTGGGAGTTTTGTTTTTTTAGTGGCATCAGGGTTTGAACTCAGAGTTTCAAGCTTGCAAAGCTGGTCCTCTGCCACTTGAGCCACACCTCCAGAATGTGGGATTTTTTAACTCAGTAAAGCCAATTAGGATTTTTACCATCATTATTTGGGAATCCTCCCTTTTTTTTTTTTTTTTGGTGCTAGGGCCTCACACAGGCTAAGCACACTCTCTACCCCTGAGCTACACCGTCGGTGCCAGTTAGGGTCAGTATTCAAACTGTTGTGATGCCTTCGAAACTTTGCTCCTGTATGTTTTTTCTCTTAGATTATTATCAATTATTATTTTTCTTTTTGGCAGCACGTTGGTTTGAACTCAAGGCTCCATGTTTTACAGGTAGGTGCTCTACCACATGGTCCATTCTGCCAGCCCTCGAATATCTTTTGAGTAATCCAGCAAATGTTAGCCACACTCAGTTACTAAGGCATTTTTTCACATTGTTACTTGTGCAGATTAATTGTACAATGTGGAATTTTCATTGTGATATTGCCATACTTGCATGTAACATGCCTTCATCATGTTCATCCCTCTATTCCTCTACCTTATGTCCGCACCCCTCCAAGGTGTTTATAAAATTAATCTAATTGGGTCCCAACTAATCTAATAATGATCTTCTAAGATAACTTTAGAGTAGAGGTAGATTTCAGTAGAAGCAATGCATTACAATCTTGGTTTCAAACAATTACATAATGAGGACCATAGTCTCCATCCAAATGTAAAGAGATTTAAAGCAGAGCAATTAAAATATGGATAGAAATCTCCATAGAAAACAATGGAACATTTATAGAAAACTAAATAGTAAGAATTCCAGAAACTACTTTAAATTGAGAAGCAGAAACCTTTTAAATTATAAGACAATTGTAAATTAAATTTTTTTCCTATGAACAGAAATAGAGGTTAATGACACAGTGTAAAAATAGATCCAAACCTTGCTAAGTTTAACATGGGTGGCAGGGTCTGACTTTCTTCCCCTCCCTCCCTTTCTTCTTTGTACTCCATTCCCTTTCACCACCACCACCCTTGCAACTGCTCCTCAAATGCGAAGAAGCCCTTGGGAAAACTTTACACCAATGATTCCCTCTGAGATGTGGTCACATCTGCAAAGGAAAGCTTTGTGTCCTAGAAGCCTCACTCCCAAGGACAGAAGAAATGAGATGTCCCAAAGTGCAGAAGCTCCATGGTAGCTGGTGTTGCTCCAGGGACATGAATGACTGTGGGAAGGGAACTCCAGCCCTGCAGAACTAAACTGGGTATCTTGGTAGCCACCCATAGTCCCGGCTACTCTGGAGGCTGAGGCAAGAGTTCCCTTGGGTCCAAGCATTTAAGCCCAGGCAACCTAATGAGAGAAAAAGGAAGGAGGGAAAGAAAGAAGAGAGGGGAAAAGGAATGAAAGGAAAGGAAAAAGACCTGAGAAGCAGCATGAGGGAAGGGACCAGGCTCTCGGAGTGGAGGAGGAGAAGGAGGCCAGAGAGAGAAGGAAAACCCCAGATGTTCATCCAACTCAGAATCTGCACTAAAAGGCAATCACTGTGAAATGCAAAATGTTTGCATAGGCGCACACGTGTAACGTGCGCTGTAACATGGGAAAGCCAATCTCAGAGTGCACTTGTGGCATGTGACCTCCTATGTAAGAAGGCAGTGATAACAACGTCCACTCAGCCCTCCATGTCCTCAGCCTCCTCGCTCTCTCGTTCAACCCTCTGCAGACCAAAAGTATTTTTAAAAAATTCTGAATCTGTGCTGAGCATGCGTTGACTTTTTCCCTTGTCCTTATTCACTAAACAATATTTACTTTGTGTTAGGAATTCTCATTAATCCAAAGATGGTTTAAGGTACATGGGAGGTTATTCCTAGGTTATATGCAAATACTGTGTGTGTCACCTTATGTAGAGGTCTTCAGCATCCTTGCGTCTTTATACACAGCGGTCTTGGAATCAGTCCCTCCAAGGATCCTGAGGGACATCTGTGTTAAACTAGTATCTTTAAGCAGAACACACATAAGGCACAGTTATATATTGATGGGTTGGGGAAAATGTGACCAGAGGCTCTCTGAATCCTCTCCTTGTATTTCCCCAAAGCCATGGGTTCAGTGTTCACTAATTCAGTGCTGATGGCCACTTCACAGAACATAACTACCGCAATAGGAAAGAGGATTGACTGCTCTCTTCTAACTGAGTTAGTCTGAATTGAATCAGTAGGGGTTGGGGGACGTTTTCCAAAGAAATGACTTTAGAGTGGAAAGGCCAGCAGAGGGAATGGGACAGAAGAGCTCTGGGTATAGGAATAGCTTGGGCAGGGCCTTAAGTGAGAGGAGCAAAGGGGCACGGAAAGTCAGGCGGGGAGCAGGGCAAGAAGTTGAGGAAATAAGGCAGTATACACAGAGTGAAGATTCTGGACACCTCCCTTCTCATAGACCCTTGGTTTTGTTCTGGAACCCATCCTACCCCACTCAGCCTTTGGAACTCAGGCAAATCAACCTCCTCCGTCTGCTCACAAGTGAGGACTGGTTAAGGTAAGCTTATCATGCAGTCCCATCCCCCAACAGCAAGCTTCAGTAAGGAGAATGTGTCCCAGTGTCTTTGGCTAATGAAATTTGAGTTTTGGAAAGCTTTCAGAACAGTTCTTCCTTATTTGAGTGACAGTGATGGAGAGCAATGTCATTCATTCTTCGTGTGTGTGGGGGGGAGGCTATTGGGGCTTGAACCCAGGGTCTCAAGTATGCTAGGCAAGTGCTCTACCTCTAAGCTACGCACCCAGCCCCCACTCATTTGTATTCACTATAGGCAAAGAAGCCTGGTGCCTCATTTGTTGCTCGAAGCCATGTTGTGACCTTGAGTGAAGCCAGATCAAGAACAAAACCTACAATGGAGACTATTTAAGGATTGCAAGAAAATCAACCAACAACCTGATCATTCTGTACCCGAAGACTGACTATACCCAGACTTCTGGTTATATGATCCAATTTCATTATCTAAAGCCGGAAGGAGGTTTTCTGTTAAGTGGAGCAGAAACTCTCATAACTAAAGCAACAGGTGAAGGTGGATGCAGTTGGACAGAGGACTGGGAGCTGGTGACTTAGTCCTGACCAGAGAGTCTAGTTTGGCGTTACAACATGTGTTTATTTCCCTTTTGTTGTTTCCAAGTTTTTAGTAAAGTCACATTTAAGCCATGGCAGTTAGTCTTTTTGTCCATGACGTTACGATGAGTGTCTTGACCCATTATTCTGGCACTGTAGAAATTCACAACAACCCCTTGCTCTTGGAAGTCTGGATGTCCTCATGGTCCTATGGGTTTGACCCCAGTTCAGTTTGCAGAAACTGTTTTTAGTATATGTTGAGTTGCATGCTGTCTGTTGAATATCATACTAACTCTTATAAGAATTATATCCTTTTTAAATTAATTAATTAATTTGTTTTATTCATATTCGCATACAATGTTTGGGTCATTTCTCCCCCCTCCCCCCACACCCTCTCTTACCCTCCCCGCCCCAATCCCCTCCCTCTCCCCTCTACCCCCTCGCTACCCGGCAGAAACTATTTTGCCCTTATCTCTAATTTTGTTGAAGAGAGAGTATAAGCAATAATAGGAAGGAACAAGGGTTTTTGCTGGTTGAGATAAGGATAACTATACAGGGAGTTGACTCGCATTGATTTCCTGTTCATGTGTGTTACCTTCTAGGTTAATTTGAGAATTATGTCCTTTAATTCAAGATTCTCACATAAGGGCAGGTGGACTGGCTCAAGTGGTAGAGCACTTACTAGCAAGCATGAGGCCCTGAGTTCAAACCTCAGTACCTTCAACAACAATAAAGAGATTCTCACATAAGCTGAGTGTGGTGGTACATGCCTGTAATCCCAGCTACTCAGGTGGAGATAGGAGGATTGTGGTCCAAGGCCTGCCCAGGCAAAAGCTCAAGACCCTACCTAAAAACAAAGTAAAGCAAAAAGGACTGAGAGCATTGCTCAAGTGGTAGAGCACTTGCGTTGCAAGCATGTGGTTGTGAGTTCCATCCCCAGTACTGCCTAAATAAATAAATAAAATATAAAAAATAAATATTGACACATAAGCCGTTATGGGGCACATGTCTGTGATCCCAGGATTTTGAGTTCAATGCCAGCCCAGGAAAAGGTAGCAGCCAGAATCTGTCTCCAAAAAATTTTAAATAAAGAGCTAGAGACATAGCTCAAGTGGTAGAGTCATTTCACTTAGAAGTGACTTTATTTTTGCTCTCAGAAATGAGTCAAGGTGAGCACATGATAAAAGCGAGAGCACACAATGGAGGGGTGAGGATAGGTAAGACACCTAAAAAACTAGCTAGCATTTGTTGCCATTAATGTAGAGAAACTAAAGCAGATACCTTAAAAGCAACTGAGGCCAATAGG
Source organism: Castor canadensis (assembly GCF_047511655.1). Taxonomy (NCBI): domain Eukaryota; kingdom Metazoa; phylum Chordata; class Mammalia; order Rodentia; family Castoridae; genus Castor; species Castor canadensis. The sequence continues at coordinate 145,584,075 of NC_133387.1, read as the reverse complement.
AGAAGGGGACCAGGAGCTAGAGAAAAGGTTAGATCAAAAAGAATTAACCTAGAAGGTAACACCCACGCACAGGAAATCAATGTGAGTCAATGCCCTGTATAGCTATCCTTATCTCAACCAGCAAAAACCCTTGTTCCTTCCTATTATTGCTTATACTCTCTCTACAACAAAATTAGAAATAAGGGCAAAATAGTTTCTGCTGGGTATTGAGGGGGTGAGGGGGAGAGGGAGGGGGCGGAGTGGGTGGTAAGGGAGGGGGTGGGGGCAGGGGGGAGAAATGACCCAAGCCTTGTATGCACATATGAATAATAAAACAATTAAAAAAAAAGAAAAAGAAATGAGTCAAGGCAGGAGGAAGAATTCACATGCAACAATTTGTTTAACGAGTTGCCTGCAAAGTCTTTATCTGCTCTTGGGTCTCTTCAGTCAAAAGCTGAACAGGTTTGAGCAGGTAGCCAGGACCTTTTGCTTAATTTAGAAGTGGTTCCCTGCAAAACCCTCAAGCCAGTCTACTAGTCAGTGTCTCGTAGTAACAAAACCGGAATGTTAACCTGTATTTGGTGAGAACCCTTGAAGGTGGTTTTCTCAGTGATTTAAACAGTGAGGCTTATGTAGCTTAATGAAATGTTACATATAAATTACATATAAAATGCATGATATTTTCTATAAAACACTATTATGCACTTTTTTGGTGTTACTGAGGTTTGAACTCAGGACCTCGGACTTCAGGAAAGCACTCTACCAGTTGAACCACGCCTCCAGTGTTTTTGCTTTAAGTCACTTTTCAGGTAGGTCTTTCATTTTTGTCCTGGCTGGCTTCAGACCATGATCCTCCTGTTTGTACTGCCTGTGTATCTGGGATTATAAACATGGAACCGCCACACCTGGCTTATTTGTTGAGATGGAGTCTTGCTTCGCCCAAGTAGGCCTGGAACAGTGAGCTTCCCAATCTCCACTTCGCAAGCAGCTGGAATTGCAGCTATGAGCCATCATGCCCAGCAATTTTTGGTTTTGGTGGTCCTGGGGCTTGAACTCGAGGCCCTGTCCTTGCCAGGCAAAAAGTTCAGTCACTTGAGCCATGCCTCCAGCCTCAATATTATGCACTTCTAATTGTTTGCCATCTTGTGTTCCTGGTCTTATTTGGAGCTATTGTAGTTATTATTCACACATTTGAGTTTTCTCAAGTAATAGTGTAGACACATAAGGTCTTTAGTAGGAATCCTCATTTATAATGCTTTTACTCCACATATCATAAGAAAATAGCAGCAAATATCCTAAAAGTTTCATTTTAAATTGCTCTTATGGATAGGTTAGTAATTCAGAATTAAGAATAGTTAGGGTATAAACAAATACAATATCTTTTCTTCCCCTAGGAAACTCTATAAGGAATTCTGTTTTTCTAATTATTACCTATCTTTTTAATAATTCAGGAAAGTATCATCAGACAAGACCTGAAGCTACTCATGTAATTAAAAGCTCAACAAGTCATTGCAGAAAGACCATATTTTTTATTTTATCACTCAAAATGGTTAATAACTGAAAGGGAATGCTCTTTGCCAGTTTAGTTTATATCTGAAATGTAACAGAGGTTCCAAATTTCAGAGTCTGACTTGTATAGACATAGCTTACCTACTGTATAACTGAGTCATGTGTGATAAGAAGACAGCAAACAGGATCCTCCTACACTAGCAGAAGCAGCTCCCTTGCTGGAGTTGAGCAGCCTCTCCTTGTCTGGAGACCCTGCAAATGCTTCTATGCCTGTCCATATGACGTGTGTCCACTTCAAGATCCTGTGCCACCAATGCCTCCAGACTAATAATAAATGCATTTGGGTCACGTCAAAATACAGTCTCTAAGAATTACCCCAACAGAAACCAAGACAGCATAAGTGAGACTATATAGATCTTGAAGGTGTTTGATCCCCAGCAGGCTGTAAAGCATGGATGAGGGGAATTTGTTGACAGAGGCACATTCTCTCCTGCATCAGGGCTTACCATTCTGGTAAGGACACCTAGATCTGGGCGGTGCTGGGGATGAAACCTGGGGCTTCACGCATGCTGGGCAAACCCTCTACCACTGAGCTATACTCCCAAACCTATATCCAGACTTAATATGCTGCTGGGGCTGTTCTTTGAAATTTGCTCATGACCGTGACATAGAATAAACAAGGCAGAGGTGCCTGAAAGGTTTTGGCAGAGTCACTGAGGAAACAGAGGACTCAGGGAGCAGTGGCTAGTAAAACTGACTTACAGGGTGGGGCCAGAGGAATCGCCGCACAGTTCTGTTTCCTAAGAGGACACAGAGGATGCTCTCCTCACTACAGTGGTAAGGAATGCAGTGGAGAGGAGACTGCTAATGACTCTGAGCTCATTGGTTGTCCACTGTAGGGCAGGGATGGCATTGCAAATACTTCATGAAACATTTATAAAGATGATAGGTTCTAGAGGAGCAGAGGACTGTGGACATACCAACTACAGTGGGCAATCGGGTGGATGACATACGGTGTGGTATCCCTTAAAGCTAGAGGGATCTTCTCACACTCATCTTAATGACTCATGAAAGGTCTTCCTGCCTTCACACTGGTAGGTACTGCTAGATTAGAAATTCTAGCCCCTGGGATAGGGTGAAAAGATGCTTCTTCTTGAGTCTCAGTGAAGTTACCATGTTGGGTTGGCATGGCAATATAATTTATATCTTAAGTGTCCCCCCAAAGGTCCATGTGGTAAAGGCTTGGTCACCAGCATGGCACTATTGGGAGATGGTGGACTTTTCAGGTGGTAGGATCTAGCAATAGATCTTTAGGCCATTTGTGTGTGTGTGTGTGTGTGTGTGTGTGTGTGTGTGTGTGTGTGTGAGGTGTGCCCTCAAAAGGGCCTATGGGGATCCCACTCTCTTTCTCTCTTTCTTTTACTTTCCAGTAATAAGGTGAGTCGTTTTGCTCTACTATGTACTCCCGCCATGATGTGCTGCCTCACCACAGGCCCAAAGCAACAAGGCCAACCAATCACGGACTGAAACCTCCAAAACTGAGCCAAAGCTAAATTAATTATGCCAGGCATTTGTTGTAGTGATGGAAAGCTAAGTAACACGGGCATGGAGGCAGAGATGTTGATGCCAAGTACTATGAGAAGCTGTGGTTGGCCATGTAAGAGCGACAAGGAGAGTATGTGTTGAATTCTGGGGATTCTCTGGAGCATATCTTAGTCCTTGCATGTCTAATGATAACTGTACACAAGCAATGTCCCAATTGGTCAACCATGGTCCAATAAGTTTAATACAACTAATGATTCATATCCCTTGGGGATGAAACCTGAGTCACCATTCAGGAATGGCCCAGATTAGCTGAAGTGTCGGCCAAGGGTGGGGACATTTGGAACAGGTGGCATAGAAGAGAGATGATGTATACTGATGAGACCCCTGAGAATGGTTTCTACAACAGATGCTGCAGTCTTGCCTGTGTCTTTTGGAGGGTTAAATGCTGGCTACACCTCAAAGCCTCCATGACAGATTGGACTCACCAAGGGGCAGATGTGCAGGTATATCAGATTCCTCTTACACTCTGCTCAGATCCTCTCAACTCACTTACTGTCATCTCTGCTCAATAAACATCTGTGTGAGACATGGCCAGGCAGCCACTCACTCCTGATGTCCACCATAGCTCTCACTCCTTGCCTCTGAGCCTCTCTGCACTGCTATTCAAAATGCCTGCAGTTGTCAACTCAGCCATGCCACACATAAGCAAAACTGGAAATGTAAGAGAGTTAACAGCCTTGGAGGCAACCCTTGTCTGGGGGGTGGAAAAGAGTGGGTCAACACCCTTTCTTGAAAGGGCAATTCTGGGGTACGTTCTACATAGCTCCTCAGGAGTCCTTGGTGAGAGCAAGTTCCAATTCAGCTCAATGATACAGTACAAACTTAGTAGCTAAAAAATAAAAAAAAAACTTTGCATGGTTTTATTCTTCTCATGTTTCCTGGAATCAGTAGTAACTGACCTTCCAGTTGCCATCATTTATAATGCTTACCTGTTTCTGTGGGGTAGATTCATACACTGGAGTTAATTTTAAGCAGACAGTACATCAGCATATCTTCAGTCATACAGGAGATGCGCACAGCTGGCCCTTGGAGGCCTGTATGAGCTGAGTCCAGTACTCCGCTGGCGGAGAGAGGTCTCAAACTATCTGCAGGCTAATATTTGACTTAGAAGGCACAGGGTTAGACAGAAAAGGCAAAGGCCTACCAATCTGGGCCAAAAAATAGAATTATGAGCAAATTGACATCGGCTATCAATCAGATGAAAGAGAAAATAATAACTTGGGTAGGAGAGAAAAGAATTTCTATTGTGTAGCAAATTGGTGGAGTTGACAAGTGAAGGAAGCAGGGAGTAAGGATTTGAGGATACTCTCCAGCGTCCTTTGAAACTGCATAGATAATAACGCCAGCTCCATGTTGTCCATCAGTTAGCTGGGGTCCTTCTGCTCTACATGAAAGGAATCATAGGTAGGTGAGGAGATGCTCCTCTGGTTATTCTGGGTCCCGGGCAGGTTTTTGTAATCCCCAGCAAGCAGCAGCTGCAGATGACAGGGAGCAGCAGCAGGTGGCACCCTCTATCGTTGCAGCTCTTGCATTGGTCCTGGGTGCAGCGTCACTTAGTCCTACAGCAACAAGTGTTATGGTTCTCATGTCTGGCATGTTGGGTCCTGACATCCCACTGTGCTTGACAGCCAGTGGCGTGGCGAGTGTTACAGCTCCCCTCCTGCAGATTCCTAGCTCACGATCTCTCTTCCTCCTGGCTCCCTGTTCTTTTCACCCTGGCGCTATTACTTTTGCTGCTGCTGTTACTACTATACTTCTGGGTGGCAACTGCCACAACATCCCACTCTGTCACTGCCTTTTGCCACCATTGTATGCTGTCCTTACTGCTGCTGGGGCCTTGTTGCTACCACCACTACTATTATTGCTGGTTATGACTTGGCTGTTGGTGCCAACTCCACTATCAAGGCTGTCAGGCCCACTGCTGCTCCTGCCAGTCAGCACTAATGTCACAGCCACCAGTACTGGTTCTGATGTTTCAACCGGACACAGATGTCAGCTTTGATGCTGTTCCTGCCACCAAGCTCTGCTATCATGACCGCCGGACCTGACTGTGCTCCTGCTGCTGATGGTTCTGACCTCAAAAATACCTATGCTGTCTTTGATGCTGCCAGAGTAGTTATGCTACCTATAGCCACCCTCACAGTTCCTGCCAGCTCTGCTCTGCTGCATCTCTTTTCTTCCTATTATCAGCTCAGCCTGCTCTGCTAATGATGAAAATCAAAAGTAGGCAAGAAAGACCACTCAAAAGAAGGCCTTATTACTGCAACACCAGGGGGACAGTACAGGAGGGTGTCTGCAGGCTGACTCACAAAGTGAGCTGAATAGCCTGCTTATATAGCCAGAAGGAGGGTGTGGCAAGGGTGCCTGCACCAATCACAGCAGTCCCTTCATGCAAATGACGGTCTGTGTTTGCACCAATCATAGCAGTCCTTCATGCAAATGAAGGGCTGTGTTAGCCCCCATCACAGGCCTTCTGCTTGGTGCACCTGCCCTGTCCTGGGTAGAAATGGCAGCAGGGTCATCTAATGCTCACTGAGACTTGTGGTGGCAAAAAGCCCAATGCAAGCTGTTTGCTGAAATAGTGCTTTCAGGATCCAGAGTTGCACTGTGGCACATAGCTTCCTCAAGGTATTCACAGAGGTTTCAAAGGCACTGGTGCTGGCATGAGGCAGCCTGGTTGCTTGGCTGATAGTCCTTTGCTCAAGGCACCCAGGGAAGGATCGAACAGTTATCAAGTAAGGAGTCAGAGTGCCCCAGCCTCCACCATCTTACCTTGGCAAGAGGAAAAATGGCCATTAAATGGCACTTGTAGCAAAGACCTCTCATTAACATTGTTTTAACAATATTTAACAGTGCTCTAGCAATGTTTAAGTCCAGTCCCAGTGCCCCAGGGAAAGGTAAGCCCCTACTACCTGTTTCATCCAGAGATGGGGAACATAAGATGATGGTGAGTTCATTTTTGGATATATGAAATGTGAGATTTCTTTGTGCTATTCAAGCAGAGACAGCTACTGGGAAATTCAGGCCTGAAGCTTCAGAAAGAGATAAGGGGAAGCTATTATTGTGAACTTTTATTGTTGATAATGACCTAGGGTTCCTGGAATATCCAACTACCTTTCCCCTCCCCCACATAGCAGTGAGATTTCCTGTATTACTGTCTTCAGGGTAGGGCTACTACTGGGGAGATAAAAAGAGAAAGATGAGTCATGCTCAGTTGATCAGTTTCAATGGAGAGCTTTGAATCTCTGGGTAGAGAAAATGAGTTGAGAGAAAAGATCTTTTGAATCTTTTCAAAAAAACCTAGATTTTGGGTACCAAGCACTGAAGTTGATGATCTAAGTGACAGAGATGGGAAGAATGCCTGGTGAGGAAAGAGCTGGTTTTCCCACCCTGAAGAGGAAGCAAGACAGAGAGGTGGTGTCTTTGAAGAAGGACTCTATTTCTAGTCACATCCTCATGCTGAGTATCATTAGCAATTATATAGTACCCTAATAATTGTGGGGACCTAGGAGAAAATGAGGTATGTCCACTTCCTATGTGAACCATACACAGTTCTGCTGGCAGAGCCTAGCAGCAGCAGACGTGACAACAAGGTGTGATTTGACAGTGTACTGGAGTCTGGCTTCCAAAATTTCTGTCACCAGAGTGGTAGTGTTGTGGGAACTTACTAGCTGAGATATGGGACATTGAGGCAGTTTAGCAGGAAGCAACATTTTATTGTGCCAGCACAAACTCAGCAGACTTGTTCCAAAGGCTAGAATAAGGAGGTCTCACCTTATGTACCCTTGCAAGCAGGTTACAGAGGCAATAAAAGTAAAAATCAAGGTTTAACCCATATATGGTTACATGCAATTCTATAGGCTATTTCACTGTAGTGCTAAGTGACCTTCTACCCCTAGTGCTATGTGACCTTCTTCACCTTTCAGTTCTTTAGATTTTATCTCTCTGCTATGCCATCCCTTCCCCCCTGCTACTTTGTCAGAACTCAGGCCTGTCTGTTTTCTTCTGGTCCTCCTCCCTGCTACATTATTCCCTGCTTTGATGCTCAGACCCACCTAGGGTCAAAGAGCATCATCTTGATCTAGGGGTTAAAGCAGATATGCTGATTACCATGGGAGCACACTAGATAGGTGGTGTGATTGTGAGTGCATGACCCGATGATGGTGCCTGCACAGGAACAGTAAGTATGGAAAAGTAAGGTCTTAGTAACAACACTTCCTGCTTGAGTAGTAGGCAAACATAGGTCACAGGAGGAGGGCTCTAGGGCCACGAAGGGAAACCAGATCAGTAACAATAAATAGTAATTATGCATCCTGTCCAAAAGAGAGAGGAGAGAACTAATAAAAAAACTTTCACTGACCCTCGTACACTGCTGGTGGGAATGCAAGCTGGTGCAATCACTCTGGAAAAAAATTTGGTGGCTTCTTAAAAATCTAAACATTGATCTGCCATATGATCCAGCAATCCTACTCCTGGGGATATACCCAAAAGAATGTGACACAAGTTACTCCAGAGGCACCTGCACACCAATGTTTATTGCAGTGCTATTCACAATAGCCAAGTCATGGAAACAGCCAACATGCCCCACCACTGACGAATGGATTAAGAAAATGTGGTATTTATACACCATGGAGTTTTACTCAGCCATGAAGAAGAATGAAATGTTATCATTTGCAGGTAAATGGATGGAACTGGAGAACATCATTCTGAGTGATGTTAGCCAGGCTGAGAAGATCAAAAATCGTATGTTCTCCTTCATATGCGGACTTTAGATCTAGGGCAAATGCAGCAATGCTGTTGGACTTGGATCACATGACAAGGGGAGAGCACATACGGTAGATATGGGGATAGGTAGAAAACCCAAAATATGAAAGCATTTGATGTCCTCACTCCAGAGGAGCTAATACAGAAACCTTAAAACGACAGAGGTCAACATGAGAAGGGGATAAGGAACCAGTGTAAAGATCAGTTAGAGATGAATCAATTCAGGTTGTAATACATTTGTACATGGAAGCAATGCTAGGAATCTCTCTGTGTAGCTATCCTTGGCTCAACTAGCAAAAATGCTTTGTCTTCCTTATTATGCTTATGTCTTCTCTTCAACAAAATTAGAGATAAGGGCAGAACGGGTTCTGCCTGGAAGCAAGGGGGGAGGGAGCAGGGGGGAGAAATGACCCAAACAATTTATGCACATGTGAATAAATGAATAAAAAAGAAAAAAAAAACCTTTCACTGTGAGACAATTGGCAGGGACGGTTTCTGCCAAGCCTATGGTGAAGACTAGGGTGAGAACTATAGCAACAGATACAGACAAGGGGGAACAGTGCATTACAGTGAGATAACAGATGTGGAAAACAGCCCGTTTGTCCTGTTGGAGAGTCGACTCCTCAAGCTTCTGCTGTGCGTAGACTAGTCAGCTTTCAGGGTGAGCAGAGCAGGGCTGTAGTGCCGTTATTCTTAGTCCCCTGTTGTTTCCTGGGAAGTGGAGTTCTGCTGAGTGAAAGTGCTCAGGTTCCAGAGGGTGATCCTGCATGGTGAAGCTGCATAAGGGATGCACTCCCACTCAAGAGAAGCTGGCTTGACTTGACTGTGGTGGATCCAAGGAGCAATCACTGCTACTTTAACTGCAGTGGGAATAGACAAGATAACAACAAAAGGGCCCCTCCAGTGGGGTTTTAATGGTTGGACATTTTATTCTTTTACCCAGATGTCTTTTTTTTCAACTGAGTGGAAGTACCATGGCAACAATATATTATCAGTATATATATCCAAGAAAATGTGTTGTTTTAAAAAAAGTTACAACCACCATCTTTAAGTATCAAAGGACATGTTTAGAGCCAGTAAAAATAGTTATTTTGTCTCTATTTAAGTAGAAGTCCCTGTCTAAAAATATGAGTTTGTGTCTGGAAGGGCTTTAATGTCAGATAGCCACACATGCATAAGAACCATTTCCTCAATCCTCCCTGCCTTGGTTATTTTTGAGAGATCTGGCACCAGTGACTCCATTAGAACTTTGATGGCATTCCCTCCTTGTCTCCAAACTGTCTCTGAGCAGTCTATTCTGAAGATCTGTATCCCTTCCAAGTACTAACCAGGCCTGACCCTGCTTAGCTTCCGAGACCAGATGAGGTTGGGCACATTCAGAGTGATATGGCCTTAGACTGAAGATTGTTCTTGATTTGTCATTTTTTTACCTCATCATGAGGATTTGCTCTTTCCTGGATTTTGTTTGTTTGGTTGGTTTTGGTCCCACATTGTGGGGGAAATGAGCAGATCAGGTGGGAGTCAGTGCCAAATGGACCCTTTTGGCCAAATTTAAGCAACGAAGAGGCTTAGAAGGAGTGGCTCTTAGGCAGCGGGCTTCAAGACAAGGACAATATAAAACAAAATCCAACAAAAGCAGATGTCTAAAAAAGCTAACGTGGTTGACACATAAGCAGTTATTAGAGTCATTTTTATGGACTTGACTTTAAATGCCCCAGAAGGATCAGAACTGTAATGACAAAAACTTAAGAGTCATGGTTAAAATTCTGATGGATAATTTAGCAAATAACAGAAGAGTATATCAGTACCACTAACTTTTTGTTACCATGTTTATCTAAATTTTGTATTTTAGAAGGCTTGATATACTTGAAAAACATAAATATACTTAATATACAGGAACCAGCAACAACATCACAGCTCTATAGAGGTTATATATACACATTAGTTTAGTTGTTGCTCTTGAAATAAAACCTTAGATGTTTTCATCAGTTGGGGGAGGGGAACAGGGTCTGTGACCCCAAATAGCCCAGTCACAGACACATATAGGATACCCACTGCATTAGAATCACCCAAGACAACAGTAGTTTGACCATGAGGTCATCTAGAAAATTTTACATAAACCAACTCTTAAATGAACATGACTTACTTTAGTAGTCAAAACACCAACAAAAATCACTAGAGAACACAGGTAAATATTTGCAGGGACTAAGTGTGGAGTCAGGAAACATAGTGAGCAAGAATCATGGCTCAGATGTTGATAAGGGATCATTTTCCAGATTGTTGACATTAACACACTGTTCATGACATACAGCAGGATCCACCAACCTGTAGTCAATGGAGCCCCCTAAAATAACAGGCCCAATCTGGCCATCCCAGGCCAAAAATTCCCTCCACCTGCCACGTGGAAAGAGTAGGACAACATCTCCACTCTGCTGAGTCCAATAAAAACTGGAGGTCTTGACTTCCAATATAGTGCTCCTTTTTGAGTTTATTTATTTTTTCTTTATCCTATCTGGAGGGTGCACTTTGGTTTTGTTTTTTTGGGGTATTTTTCTTACTTTGCTTTACATAAGTAAATCTGTCTCAACTCTCATATCAGTGCAGCAGTACTCCCTGTGCTCAGCTGCCTCTTGTCTCTCTGTGTTTTAATAAACTCTTGTCTTGAAATATTTGTGGATTAACCTGTAGCAACAAAAATTCCTGACAGTTATCTTGACAAAACAAAAACCATTTTAAGACAATTTTTTTGTAAATGTTTTCAAGAACAATGTAACATTTTTAAGATAGCCTTGTTGTTATGATCTTAGAGAATTAAGTTTTAGTTTAACATCAGTACATTAACTTTTGACCTTATAAAACCTTTAATGTAACTGGATTTTAGTTAACTTAATCACTTACAAAAGCATCTACAAGCTCCATATTTTTTTTTTTCATTTTTCTTTTATTATTCATATGTGCATACAAGGATTGGTTCATTTCTCCCCCCTGCCCCCACCCCCTCCCTTACCACCCACTCCGCCCCCTCCCTCACCCCCCCACCTCAATACCCAGCAGAAACTATTTTGCCCTTATCTCTAATTTTGTTGTAGAGAGAGTATAAGCAATAATAGGAAGAACAAGGGGTTTTGCTGGTTGAGATAAGGATAGCTATACAGGGCATTGACTCACATTGATTTCCTGTGCGTGGGTGTTACCTTCTAGGTTAATTCTTTTTGATCTAACCTTTTCTCTAGTTCCTGGTCCCCTTTTCCTATTGACCTCAGTTGCTTTAAGGTACCTGCTTTAGTTTCTCTGCATTAAGGGCAACAAATGCTAGCTAGTTTTTTAGGTGTCTTACCTATCCTCACCCCTCCCTTGTGTGCTCTCGCTTTTATCATGTGCTCATCGTCCAATCCCATTGTTGTGTTTGCCCTTGATCTGATGTCCGCATATGAGGGAGAACATAGGATTTTTGGTCTTTTGGACCAGGCTAACCTCACTCAGAATGATGTTCTCCAATTCCATCCATTTACCAGCGAATGATAACATTTCGTTCTTCTTCATGGCTGCATAAAATTCCATTGTGTATAGATACCACATTTTCTTAATCCATTCGTCAGTGCTGGGGCATCTTGGCTGTTTCCATAACTTGGCTATTGTGAATAGTGCCGCAATAAACATGGATGTGCAGGTGCCTCTGGAGTAACCTGTGTCACAGTCTTTTGGGTATATCCCCAAGAGTGGTATTGCTGGATCAAATGGTAGATCGATGTCCAGCTTTTTAAGTCAAGCTCCATATTTTTATGACAACTTACTCTGTATCTTTGTGACAACTTATTTTGTATCTTCTGGCAGAGATACAATTTTTTTAATAATTTAAAAGTTATTTTAACCTTTTATTTTTTTAAAACCATATCCTTAATACTACATATATATATATATATATATATTTGTTATGTGTTGAAAATAACTCATAAACTCTTTTAACTTAGAACCTTACATTTGCATGGAAAAAAAACAGAAAGAAAGCAACCTTGAAGTTAATTTTTGTATAAAAACAATGTATAGAAAACTCATTTGTGAATAGACCCATGTATTATAAGAGAGAATTAAATCTCAGATTTTATTTACAACAGAATGAAACAGGATAAGGTCATTTTTAACTACTCAAATTTTAAGATTACTGCTGCAAGCTGTGGCCCCCCTTTTCTTTCTTTTTTTCTCTTTTGGTCTAAGCCGGAGTGTTAAGCCCCGAATGTCTGCATCCTAGTGAGACCTGACTAAAATAAGTTTGAAAACTTGTTTTCTTAAAAGTAGCAGAACAGAGTAATAATCTTTTACATTGACGCTATAATAAGAACTGTTCTCAAGATGTTTACATATTTATGTGTAAAAAAGCCTAAGCAGTTTATAACAGAGATCTTTAAGATAAATACCCTGGTTTTTTGCTACCTTGAGTATCATATTAACCTTATAGCAGCAGTTTAAGAACCATTTTGAAGATGCTTACACATACACACAAAAAAAAAGTTTTATAAACTAAGCATGCCAGAAAAAAGTGTCAACTTAAGAGTGCATAATATGAGCTGGAATTTCAGGAGCAAATTAAAAATTGCCCAGTCTTTAAACAAATTGACGCACACACACACACACACACACACAAAATTAGAGTGCACTCTCAAAACAAGAAAACACTTTGAAATTATACCCAGAGGGCTATCTAGTGAAATGGTGGATGATGCATCTGTTCTCTTGGGAGTCTCCCCTCTTTGGAACTGAATTTTTTGTTTTCCATTCCTTAACCTCAGTTGTGACTATTTCCCAGGAAAAGCTCACCACCACCCCCAACTTTCAGAGGTGCCTTACACACTTTCACCCCACTCCCTTAACCTGAGAGATCCAGTTTCACCCCAAATAGGGTTACTAGGGGGTCCCTGGGAGGTGATCAGTCTCTGCTTCTGTCTCCTGGGGCAGGCTTGAAATCCAACCCAGGTTCCTACCAGTCTGATGAGCAGTGCTCCCTTCCCCTCACTGGTTCCTGCACCTCACTGGGTTCTGTTGTGCATCTGAGGCCCTCACCCCAACTTGCTGGGAGAACAAATGCTCCTCCATATCGAGGTGTCCGTTGGTGCCTGGTGGGATCTCCCAGCAATCCAGGGGATGCACCCTGGTGACAAGGGAGGTGATAACTCACCATCTCCTCAATCCCAAATGAGCCCTCAAGAAATGTTGTGGGAAGTTGCTAGCTGAGATGTGGGACAATGAGGCAGTTTAGCAGGAAGCAATGCTTCATTGTGCCAGCACAGACCCAGTGGACTCATGTCCAAAGGCTGAGACTCAAGAACAAAGGGGTCTCACCTTATGTACCTCTTCAAGCAGGTTACAGAAGCAATAAAATTTAAAAAACAAGGTTTAATCCATATATGGCTACATGCAATTCTATAGGCTATTTCACCCTAGTACTATATGCCCTTCTACCCCTAGTACTATATGGCCTTCACCTTTGAATTCTTTAGATTTTATCTCTTTGCTATGCCATCCCTTCCTCCCTGCTACTTTATCAGAACTCAGGCCTGTCTGTTTTCTTTTGATCCTCCTTCCTGCTACAGTAGTGAATAGCATCTGGAAGGTTCCACAGTCTCAAAAAGTGAAAAAAAATGAGAGATGGCCAGTGAACCAAAGGAGACTTAGATATAGGATATCTACCAGCTAAGGTTGATGGGTAAACCAACAATAGCTGTGTATTCCAATATAGCATGACAAGAGTAAAAATCCAGGCATTCTCCTCCATGGACATGACCACACACAAGCTCCTGTGCTTAGATTTGAACTATTAGAAGAGAAACTCAGGCACATTAAAATTTTAAAGAGTTCATTTGAACAGAGAATGATTTAACAATTGGGTAACATTCAGGACCAAAAGAGGATCAGAGAATTCTGTCCACCAGTTGGTTAGTGAGCTTTTACTGGCTGAATGCAGAGGTAAAAAATTATATTGTAGGCTAGTGCTCGGCATCTGTCTGTGTGGGTATGGTCAATGGCTAGTTGGCAGTTCTGATTGGTGAGGCTTAAATTTCATCCTAGTGTTTATGCTGGGTTTCTGTTTGTTTACTAGGAAGCAAACACACTGGAGTCCCAGGCACTGGAACCCTATTTGCTTAATTATTTTAACACATTCATTAGAGAATGAGGGAAAAATAAAATGAATTGATTAAATTAAAACCTGAAAAGACTGGGAAAGTCTGGAATACTTACATCATTATAACTAAAGTTGCCATAATTAATTACCACATGCATTAGTCAGGCTTCTCCAGAGAAACAGAATAGGATGGATGAATGGATGGATGGATAGATAGATGATAGAGAACTGTTACAAGGGATTGGCTGATTTCATGATGGAAGGTAAGCCCTGTGATCTACAGTCTGACTCTGGAGGCCCAGGAAAGCCAGTGGGATAGATCCAATCTAAGTACAAAGGCCTAGGAAACAACTGTATGTCTTGGTCTATGTCTAACGGCCCAAGAACCAGGAGCTCTGGTGTCTGAGGGCAGGGGAAGGTAGATGTCCCAGCACAAGAAGACAGCAAATTCTTCTTTCCTCTGCACTTTTGTTCTATTCAGGTCCTTAATGGATTGGATGATGCATACGAGCTTTGGTGAGGGTAATCTTTACTCAGTCTGTGGACTCAAATGCTAGTGTCTCCTGGAAACACAGAGACACAACTAGAAATCAGGTTTTACTGGCTACCTGCGCATTGCAAGTTGGTATATAAAATGAGCCATCACACAGAGTATCTGTCACAACTATAATAATTTGGAATTCTGCACAGAGGTATGCCTGTGAGGAACAGGGGAGACCCTGTTCATTTAATCATTTATTTGTGTCAGTATGGGCTCATCTATATTTTTTACTTTATATTTTGAGTTATAATTCAACACTGCTTTATTTTGTTGCTCATATGGTTTTGGTTCCAACCCCCCTCCCCTCTCTCCTTCTTCCTTCCATTCTCTTCCTGCATTTCTGGCACTTCAAGATGCTCAAGACTGGGTACATTTCCTGCTATATCTCATGGGGCCCTGGTTCCTTTAATTGGAGTTATTTGTTTATGTATTTGCTTACTTATTGTGGTTCTGAGGATCAAACCCAGGGCCTCATTCATGCTAGGCAGGTGCTCTACCACTGAGCCACAAACCAGCTCTGGAGTCATTTATTTTTAACTAGCCCTATTTCATTTCTTCTTTTTTAAATTTTGAAACAACCTCAAGCTTACAGAGAAGTTTGAAAGTTTAATTTAGAGAACTTTCTTCTTGAACTGTTTGAAATGTACTTTGCCAACTTCCAGCTCCAACACTCCCTAAGACCTTACTGGGTACATCTTACAAAGATGGACAATCTTACCACAAAGCTACAAAACCTGGTAATTAATGTTCACACATCACAACTTCTAATCCTCAGACACATTTATATTTCAGAAAATGCCCAAATCATGTATTTTATAGTGACAGGGCTCAGAATCATGAGTTGCCTTTGTCATGTTTCAGTGGTTAATTTTCTGTGCCAAATTGGAGGGTGTTTTTGAATGAAATTGACTTTTAAATTGGTGATAAAGTAGTTGCCCTCCAATCAATTAAAGGCCTGAATAGAACAACAACAACAAAACCCAGCCTCCCTGAGCAAGAAGGGTTCTCAGCAGACAGACAATGGATTTATGCACACTATCCAGGCTCTCCTGGATCTCTCTGGTCAGTTGTCGCATGCTGCACATTTTGGACTTGCAACCCCATAAATCACTGAGCCAATTCCTTCTAATGTCTGCCTTGTTGTCTCTCACATGTGTGTGAATCCTCTTAGTTCTATTTTTCAGGAGAACGCCGACCAATGCAATCCCTTTCCCCTTGTCAGTCTAGAACAGTTCCTCACGTCCATGATGCCTTTGGAGATGATTCCCCAGACAGTTTATATTATGCTCTTTCACATTAGGTTCAGGTTAGACAGGAAGAGCACTGAAGTGATGCTGTGTTCTCACCGCATCTTACAGGAACGCTGAGGTGCATGCTGATCACTTGATGAACCCGATGTCGTTCAGCTTTTTCTCCTAGTATTTAATAAGTGTTCTGTGGAAAGGTATATTGAACTCTATAAAAGTCTCACTTGTTTGCAAACTTTGAATTTACCCATTGGTTATAACTTACATGGACACATGGCACCAAATTTGTTCATTAGATTTTAATCTGTTGTTACTGTAATTTATTTTGGTAATCAAATTAGTGCATATTTGGCTAGTGGAAGCCTCTTCAAGCTGGCTCCTGTGTCCCTTTCATGTGTCTCTGTCATTACTTTATTTGCTTGCAAAACCAGATGTTTCAGGCTCATCTGTTACTTTCCTGTCCTTGTCGTGGAGAATAGAAACAAGTCATTTCATGATTTCACTTATATGAAGTTCCAAGAAGCAAAAATGAAGAACGTATTATTTATGAATACATACATGTGCGATGAAACAACTTTTAAAAATAAAAAAGGCTAACCACAGAATTCAAAATAGTAGTTATCTCTTGGCAGGGAAGAAAGGGAATCACTAGGAGAATATAAAGAAAATAAAGTTTTGGTAATATTCTTTTTCTTACTACATGGGTGATTACTATTGTGACTGTGACTATATTTTTAGAGTCTTTTGTATGTACTCAATACTTAGGTTTTGGTTTCTTTTTTTTTTTTAAGTTTCTACAATTTGGGACATGCTAAACACAGTTTTTGTGTTTTAGGAACTTAGTTCACACACATTTTTTGCACTACTGAGCTCTGGGTCTAAGACAGACTTTTCAAAGATTGTACCAGAAGCATGGTGAAAACAATGGGTCACCATTGTAAATCCCTAGACTTTATGAAATTTACAGTGGGAGAAAGGATGACCGTCTAAGAGCTCAAACAGTGTTAGAGAAAAGGGAGACAGCCAGCAGATACAAAATGAGAGAGAATTAAAGGAGAATTTCCATATGATTTTTTAAAATTCCTTAGAGAATTCTAATCAACACTAAATTATTTTTCATATGTTAGATCAGTCACCCCACACCAAATTTTTATCCCAAGGGGTCATCCTTTAAACAACTTCAACTTCTGCATTACAATGAATACTATACACAGAGATAAAGAGGGTTAGGTTCAGAAATTTCTAGATGGTCTAGATCAGTATATTGATTTTTAATCATGTATTGCTCCTTTATCAGTTTAGAGGGAGAAGAGGTTCAAGAGTAAGAGACAGAATGGGGATGCCCTTAGAGGGCGTGAGAATTGCCTGGCTTTTACTTGAGATGGTCCCTAGCAGAGGCGTAAGATGTGGGACGTAGTGTTATAAATATCACATTTTTCACATGTGCCTCCTCTAGTCGCCCAAACTGAAATCAGCATGAATTGAACTGAAGCCAGCCTAGGTGTGCAAAAGACCTCATGAACACACAATGCAGTTGAGCAATAGGAACAAACAGCTTTTGACTTGTGGTTGATGTTAGGTCACCAGCCATTTGCACCTTTATTTGAACTTCTTTTAACTTTGGGCAGCTGGCACTGCACAGGGTCCCTCCTTCCTTTCTTCTGGGATATAGTAATTTCACTGTGGGTGAAATCAGAGGCATCTGAAAGTATCTTCATGTCTACCTGTTGGCTGCATTGAATGCTTTATCATCTCCTGGGGATTTCTCCTTGATTTCATTACCCCTTTTAGGCTGTCTGTTGAGTTCATTAGCAGTAATGGAAGTGGGTTCTGCACATGTTAGTAACTGTGCCCTGAAATGACATGAATGAGCTACTTAAAATCAAATATAAAAATTATATAATGAGGCCTTAGGGAAAAATATTCTCAATAAAAGGGCACATTGAACATTTTAGGATTATTTTATTCTTATCACAGAAAACACAGATCTGTCAGTTTACAAAACAAAGAAATTAATGCTATGATATCTTATTTATATATTTGCGGTTCTGGGACCTAAATCCAGGGCTTCATACAAGTTAAGCAAGTGCTCTACCACTGAGCTACATCCCCAGCCCTACCATAGCCCTTCAGATTTAAGTAAGTGAACAATTTCTGACTGTTCAGGAATATTGTGCTCATATTTACTCAGCTGCCACATCTTTCCCTCTCATACAGATGATAAAATTTGGATTTTGTATTAGAATTCTGACAAGTAATATGCATAAACGAGCCTGCTAAACATGAAGTACAACAAAACCTTCTGTAACAAATCAATATGGGCTCTTCTCCCACCTTTGCATATCTTAAGCTGACCAATAACATTCACAATTGGTCTGAATTCACTGAGGAGAATTAAATTTAGATTCAGAATTCACCTTGGCAAATTTCAGTAACTGTTAGGAAAACGCCAAGTTACCAGATCTGACCAGGCGTGGTGCAGGCCTAGAATTCCAGCCCTGGAGAGGTGGAGGTAGGAGGGTCAAAAGTTGAAGGCTAACCTGGGCTACACAGTAAGACCACGTCTGAAAACACACACGCACGTGCACACACACGCACACTGTTACTTAAGCTATGGGTGCTTATCGTTTTCTTTTCCGGGGTGCTTTATTTGGTGAAGGTCTTTCCATACTATAAACCCATCAAACACGTCTCTAAAGCACGGGAGGCCCCGTTCATGTTATCCCCCTCTTCTTCACTACTTCCAGGGGGGCTGCCGGTCCAGGCTACACTGAGGGGGTTTAGAGGTTAAGCCTGGGGGCGGGGCGCTATTGGCGGGCTTTCAGGCTGGAATAGCTCATGCATCAGTGCTGTTTGAAGAGTTCCAAATCCTGAGTCCAAGACTGGAGAGACCCTGTCTGTCCTGTCCATTTGCTGCCCTGCTCACACTGGGCTTTCTCCCTGGCAGACGGTTGGGCAGCCTAAATCAAGAGAGCACTGTCATTTTCAGTTGAAGCACACCTATGTGCAAGCCTCTACACAGAAGCCAGGTTCTTTTTTTGGGGGGAGAGGGGAGGGTAATACCGGGATTTGAACTCAGGGCCTCCCACTGCCTACACAGACATTCTACCATTGAGTCACATCCCCCGATCCTTTTTGCTTTACTTATTTTGCAGATAGGGTCTCACCTCAAACCGGGATCTTTCCGACGTCTGGGATGACAGCCGTGCGCCCCGCGCCGGGTCTTGGGCTCGGGGTTGGCTCTCAGTGAGCAATGTGGCAGAGGAACACCGCAGCGTCGTTTTCCGGGGAAGGGGTGACGATCCGGGCCTCCCCAGCCTCCCGAGCCTGCTCCACGCCACGCCCGGGGGCTGCAGGACTCCGCGGGGAGGTGGGTCCACTGCGGAGCTGCAGGAACTCCCGGAGCCGCCACGTGCGCGCCCTGGCCGCGGACGCGCGCGCTCCCCGCCCCCTGGAGCCCCGCCACGCGCGCCGCCGCTCGGCCCTGGGAGCGCGCGGCGCGGCCCCGGCGCAACCGGCCCTTTCCCGCCGCGCGGCCCCGAGCCACTAGCGCCGGCTCGCCGCGGGTGGCGCTGCGGCGACGTGGACAGCGCCTGCCCGGCTTCCTCCGCCTCCTCCCCGCCTCCTCCTCCTCTCCACGGTTCCCAGCCCCGGCCCGGGGCGCGCGCGTCCGGTTTGCTGGCTGCGTTCAGAAATGGCAACTTGCGCGGTGGAGGTGTTCGGGCTCCAGGAGGACGAGGTGCGGGGGCCGCAGGGGTGCGGGGTGGGCTTCCCATCACGCTGTCCATCACGCGGTGCCCAGAGCCACGGCCCCGAGGCTGTGCTGCCCGCGCCTTCCTCCCCCTGCGCGACGTGGGGACACTGGGGGCTGCGGGGAGAGCCTGGGGACGTCACACCCCGTCCTGCCCGCGAAGTGCAGGGCACGGGGCGAGGCGGGCACATCCCACCCCCCAACCCCGGCGCCTTCCTGCTACCCCTGGGGGCGGGGCGACCGTCCTTGGGCTCGGCATCCCCGCCCGGCACAGGCCCGGTACACTGAAATTTAGGGACTTTAATCTGGACACTTCCGATTAAACTGTCATTCGCTATTTGGGTTTTCCTTCTTTTCTTATTCCTCTAAGTGAAGACGGGGATGGGATCGCAGGCAGAGAGATTTTCCTATTTAGCAACAAGTGTCCAATGTTTGAAGTTCACACTTTGTTTCACGGTCTCCTTTGAGGTGAAAAAATGAAGCCAAAAAAAAAAGAAAAAAAGTATGCATGTTTTAAAAGAACCTCCACAGCGGCTCACTTTGAAAGATCTAGGATTTGAGGAAGACCAAGCTGCCTCTTCTCATATAAATCACGCAAGCTGATTATGCCTTAACGCATAATAAAAGGCCCCTTTTGGAAAGGTGGTTGATTTTAAGTGAGATGTGGCTGGCCATTGTCCCCAAAATGGGAATGTGTGGGAATTCAAGAGGCTGTGTACTCTTCACAGTGGCCTGTTCAGATTGAGGGGAAAAATCCAATGCATGCGTTTCTGTTGCTGGTTGAACTGGCTAAACTGTCACGTGTAGCTGTCATCAAGATTGGACCCAATTAACTGAAATTCCCCAGGCCTGGTTTACATTGCTTGCTTAGGGAGCACCTAACAGTGTCCTAAGAGTGCCTTTTCTTAGCAGGTTGATGTCTTCAAATTTCTTTCCCATTTCTCTTGAGAGCTGTTTGTTCATAAACAGCAGGCAATTTGTTAATACGGGCAGGTTATTTCAGGGTGTTTTGAGAGTGTTTATGGGATGTGATGAGAATTTAAAAATCCTGTCATTTGCAACATGGATGGAACTGGAAGACCATCCAAGTGAAAGAAACCTGTCACAGAAAGACACATACTGCATGATGTCATTCATACGCAATCTTAAAAGAGTTCATGTCACAGCAGTATCTTAGAATGGTGGTGGGGCAGGAGGGATGGGAAAAGGTGGATCAGTGTGTTTGCAGTTACAGTTAGATAAGAACACAAGGTTCCGGGGTGCATGTCTAGATATTTCAAATGCTGGAAGAAAGGACTTTTTGAATGTTTCACCATAAAGAAATAATAAATGTCTGAGGAGATAGATAAGGTTACCCTGACTTAAACATTGTACAATGTATACATGTACCGAAGTAATATACATTGGACAATTTGTGTGTTTTATGTATCAGCTAAAAATTAAATTTTTTAAAAGAATTCCATTTCTTAGTTACTGCTAAGCCAGAGTGGTGATGACAGCAGCTCTGTAGTCCCTCAAGAATGGTCTCCAGTATGTGACACCTAAAGGTGATGTGTGGCCTATGCCCCCACTGTTGTTGCTCTGCAGAGGTCAGAAGACAGTGCACAGAGCTTCAGGCTGGTATCCAACCCAATCAGGGTGGCCTTGGACCTTCCTTCCCCACACAGAGGTAGGCCCTGCTTTTCCAGATCTCTCAGAGACAATTGATCACAGACTAATTATTGCCAAAGGTGACCTTCACCATCCTTTTTCACCCTTTTGGTACAGATCTGTGTCTCTTTGGTCTTTCACTCCTCTGCCCAGCTGAAATGAAACAAAGTGTGACAGCTAGTGGGGGGTCAGGAGCAACTGGAGCCAGAAACTCCACCCTCTGAATGAGGATTTCCTGAACTCTCTGAAGAGTTGGTACTTCTGGGAAGTTTATGGCATGGGGCCTGTCCTGTCTGCATGATGGGGTCTGCCTGTGAGCTCCATGACTCAGGTGCCCTTCAAGCTCCTCATGTCTACTTCGTCCAAATTAAGGAAGAGAGTGAGACAGGAAGCCAGGAGACACGGTGAGGAGTATCTCCCACTTGTTCAGTTGTAACTGGGCTATTCATTCAGTGGACATTCATGAACTGTGCTCTGTGGCATGCCTTAGTCTAGGGACCAGGGATACAGAGAGGAAAAAGACTGTCTCTGCCTGAAGGAACTCAGCATCTGATATAAAAGACAAAAATGGCTTGCTTCTGGTTTTGGTTGCCTCTCAGCACTGTCATTGCCACTTGTTTTCTGGTTCATCACAAAAGTAAAGGGAGGCTTGGAAAACACACACACACACACACACACACACACACACACACATCCTTTCCTTTGAAGAAGGAAAACATTGTAGCTAGGTTACTTCTGTAACTCAGACTGGGAATAGGCAGCCCTCTGCTGTTGATTAAAAGTAAAGTTGCTTTTCTGTTAATGCAAAAGGAGATGGTTCTTCCAAATTTGAAACTGAAACAAGGAAAAAAAATGACTAGAGCTGGGATTGAGTAGAGAGCGAATTGCAGTTTAATGGGTACACAGTGGATGGCTGCTGAGCCACCGTGGGCATGTCAGTATTAAACTAGTGCAGATCGTAACATCTTTCTCTCACTTTTTAGGTAGTGTAGTTCTTTCTCCACATATGTGGCTTTCTGTAAGAGGCTCCATATGCAACATTTTTGCCAGGAAGGCATTAGCTATCTAAGGAGGAAGTGAAATATAATTTATGTCTGATTTGCTCTGACAGTCACTGGGATTAACAGTAGAGAATAACTCTCACCAGCCTTTGGTGGGGAAGAGTGTGGTGGACCGGGGCACCAAATTTCAGCATCCCTTCTAGCCCCCTTCTGGTAGACCTCCCAGTTGTGCTGAGGCAGAGAAACTGAAATCCTGTTTTTCCAGACTCCTTTCCTGTGTGTCCTGGCTGTGCAATAGGCTCCCCAATTAGGTGCATTCATTTGAGATTTGAGAAGTGAAACATATGGCTTTGTTTCTTTGATTTTTTTCTGCCAGCAGGCATAATCAGAATATCATATTAGAGAATAATGAATTTCTCTACAAAAGTATTACAGTGTCTGCTAACTTGTTTTGTGGAAATCGATAGGAAGTTGCAAGAAGGGGCGGTGGCAGTGGCTTCTAGATGTCTAGATCAGGTATACTCTTGAAGTCAAAACTCTGGAGGTGCTCCTGATCACCTACCTATCCGACTGGAGCAGAGGTGGTAACTTCTCGGGGGGCCAGTTCTGCAGCATCTTCTGGTTCTCTGGACACAGCCTGGAGATACTTCAGCTTTCCCAGTGATTTTGTAAGCATCTAATTCCTCTTAAAGCATCCGAAGTGCTGGTGGAGTGGCTCAAGTGGTAGAGCACCTGGTTAGCAAGTGTGAGGCCCTGAGTTCAAAACCCAACACTGCCAAAAAAAAGAAAGAAAGAAAGAAAACATCCAGAGTGACTTCTATGTCCTCAAGCTGAAGCCTAACTGTAATAGGAGAAGAAGGAAGGAAAGAGGTAAGAGTTGAGTCTTACTTCAGTTTGGGAGCAGTTTGCACAAATCGTGTCGCTACTTTTGCTGGCACCACACACAACAATGCACAAACTGCAGGGTAGCTAAGAAGGGCATACTCTGACACTCCTGGATCCGTAAAGCTGAGCGAGGCTGACCCTGCCTGTCCTGGCATCCTACTGAGTCTGGGAGCAAAGTTGTCAACCTTATATACCCTGCACCCAGAGGAGAAGCATGGCATAAGCAGAGTGTTCTCTGTCATTGTCCCAGTTTTCATGCATTGTTTCTGCCACTGCTGTTGGTTTGCAACTCTTAGGTCCAGAATCATTCTAAAGTATTTTATTTTAAAAATGAACACAAATAGGCCTTTTTTTGGGGGGGGGTACAGGTGTTTGAACTCAGGGCTTTGCACTTGCAAAGGAGGTACTCAACTGCTTGAGCCACACCTCCAGTCCTTTTTTGCTCTGGTTATTTTAGAGATAGGGTCTTGCTTTTTGCCCAGGGCAGCCGGACTGTGATCCTTCTGTTTTACACTTCCCATCATAGCTGGGATGACAGGTGCATGCCACCACGTCTAGCTGTTTGGTTGAGATGGCATTTCATGAACTTTTTGTCTGGGCTGGCCTCCAACCATGAGCCTCCTTTCCTCAGCCTCCCAAGTAGTTAGGATTACAGGTGTGAGCCCTGGTGCTCAGCCAAATATGACCTATTTTAATAATGTACTTTTAAATTATTTTAATCCAACAGAAAAGTTGAAAGTGTGGCACCAAGAACTCCATTTTTCTCTGCATATTCTCCCATGTTGACATCTCACCACAATTACTCCATATCCTTTTGTGTTGCCATTTTCATTAGTCTTTTTTGTGAACCATTTAAGGACAAGCTGTAGACACAGTGCCTCATCATCTATAAATACTCTGGTGCATATTTTTCTGAAACAAGGACACAATCCCTATACAACAGTATACAGCCCTCCAAACTAGGAAATCAACATTGAGACACTATTGAGTCAATACCATTCAGTCCACAGATATCACTCAAATTTCGATAAATGTTCTAAGAATTTCTCACTTCTTCTGTTCTAAGATTCCATCTGGGAATGTATGTTGCATTTGCTGGTCACGTCTTTTCGGTCTCTTCTGATCTGTAGCAGTTTGTCAGTGTCTCTGCTGGACAGTTTGCATGAGTCCAGGCTGAACATGCTGTGGGATGTCCTCTGCTTCGGTCTGTTCACTCCTCCTGCTGATTGGATTAAGGCCATGCTGTCTTGGCCAGAGTCTCAGAAGCGATGCTGTGTGCATCACATCACGGAGTACATGGCGTCAACTTGTCCCTTCTCTGTCATTGATAACTTTGACCACCTGGCCACTTTGGTGTGTCTAAGTTTCTACTTTTCCAGGCCCAGTTCTGTCTGGAATCAGCCATTTCCCCTAGGAGCACTGGCTCCATTTAGTATAAAATGGCTTTTAAAAGCCAAGATCTGAGTTTGCAGTGTGCTCACTGCGCCTGTAATGTGTTTTTCAGCTGTTTCAGTGAGCAAGGTTAAGAGGGGGGTGTGTGTGTGTGCATGTGTGTACAGTACATATACACACATATATACACACATAAGGCTGTTTCCATATCATTTTGTGTATATTTGCTTAAAAATCATGAATTCATGATGATTTCTCCAGTTCACATCCAACACCTTAGTATTTCATTCTAGCTAAGCATACCTTCTGTCATAGAGGAAAATCTGGTTTTATTATCCTTAACGTATCTACTTATTTGTTCAGTTCATTGTTTACAGTGTTCAGCATAACTAACTTTCCAGCCGCACAGCCATCTCTGCCACTTCTGTGTCCTGCTTTCTGCTCTTTGCATCCTTGGGTGCCTGTGGGGACAGTGCTGTGGCATTTCTAGGCAGCACTTTGTGTTGGGCATCACCGTACTGAAGCAGCTTTGCATGGCTCCTTCTCTTCCCCTCAGTGCTCCTGAAACTTCCCTTCTCCCTACAAACCCTACCTGTGTGGGCCTGATGTTAATCCTCTGCACAAGAAGAGAAAAGGAGAAAGGACTAATTTTTTTTTAACAATTACCTATTAGGAATTCATTTATCATAAAGGAATACAATCATGGAGCAAAAAGAGACCTTGTGTATGAATCACTTAGGGTGTGCAGCAGTATAGAAAGTGGAATTTGTTTTCTGTGAATTCTGGGCCTGTCACATGGTGACTTTGCATAATTACTTAACATCTGTCAGGGTGTTTAAATCAGCTGGTTCTCCCGTCCCCGTCCCCTTGCTGGCTCTGCAGCACATGGAGGCATGTAAGAGCAGATTGACACCTGTGCTGCTCAGGTGACTTCTGGCACTGATCCTTCAGTGACTCACTAAAGCCACCATTCCACTGAACTCTGCAGTGAATGTTACCAGCCTCCTTCTCCAAGCTGCTGTTGACTCTGGCTTCCTGGTCAATCCTATCAGAGTTTTAAGAGGATAAATGAATTTGAGGGAGGTGTGGGGGGAGAAGTCTGGAGATAAATGCAAGGAGAGAGAGGCACAGCACAAATTCATGGAAACAGCTTTGTTGGGGGTGGGGAGTGTTGTTGGAGTTTTTAGTTTGTTTGTCATACTGGGATTTGAATTCAGAGCCTGGCACTTGCAAACATTCTACCACTTGAGCTATAGACTCAGTACTTTTGCTCTTCAGATAGGGTCTCACACTAACTTCGCCTAGGCTGGCCTTAAACTGCGATCATCCTACCTGTTCCTCCCGAGTATCTGGAAATACAGCATGTACCACCAATCCAGTGCCTAAAAAGCATTTTATAAGACTTTTCCGAAGGTCTCAAGTAATAAATATGTCTGAAACTCATTGCTGTAACTGATGATCTGACCAAAAAGTCTGGCAGCCACTGATGGGAGACATGGGGCATCGTGAACACAGTCATGGCAGTGCACAGAGAGGTGCTTTAGTGAAAATGTTCTCCTTCAGGGAAAAAAAAGCCAAGCTGCATTTAACAATAGCTGCCTTTAATATAAAACTATCTGTATGCAAGGCACCAGGTTAGATGTTTTCATATTGTAGCTTTAATCATCACCATCTTGAAAAAATAGTTTATTCCTGTGTTTCAGATAAGGAATCTGAGCTAGTTCTTTCTATAGGACTTCCTCTCAACAGACAGCAGATCTGGATTGAAGCCCAGCTCCTTTTGGTATGAAAACCTTGGTGTTTCCACTGTCCTGCTGCAAATAGTTACCCACAGAAGTAAATGAACAGAAGAGACTTTCTCAGGAAGGTGGTGCATTGTTAACTTGTAAATTTTCTTAAGTCTCACTTCACATCTTCTACCTTCTCTTTAGAGCTTTTAGGTAGACCTTGGAAATTCTGAATTCTGTAACAAATATTTGGTGGATACCTACTATGTGTCAGGCATTTGGTCAGGGTGCGAGGTGACAGTGATGGACAACAGGTTTTGCTGATTTATAGTCTGGGGAGTGAGAGACAGTAAGGAAATAACTACCACTGTTTTATAAGTGTTGCAGAGGAAAAGTGGAAGCTGGAAGCTTTTCACAGAGAAATGAGTTCATCCCATGTGATGTGAAGGAGGGAGAACCTGAGACGGTGAGTAGGGTTAGCCATGTCCTTGAGGAGTCAGGCGAAAAGCCTTCTAGGGAAATAGAGCTGCCTGTGCAAAAAAGTGAGATGAAGAACATGAAGAAGGTTCCAGTGGCGGAGCAGGAGGGATGGCGGGACATGAGGCTGGCAGGACAGGACAGCTAGGAGAAGTGGGGCCTCCCAGCTAGAAGGGAAATTAATTAAACTAATGACATTGTCATCATTGTTACTTTTGTTCTTCCTCACAAATTTAGTACCTTCTTTGTCATTATTTCTTCTTGTGTCGCTGGCTTCCCATCTAGGATCACATTTTTTTCTGTTTGAAGCACATCCTCTAGAATTTCTTCTACTGAGTGTTTGCTGGTAATGAGCTTTCTCTGCTTTTGCTCAAAGATGTCCTATTTTTGGCTTCCTTCTATTGGGGGCTGGAGAGAGGTAAAATTTACAAACAGTGAAATGCAAAGATTCTAAATGTACAGTTGGATGATATTCAACAACACACGTAGCCAGCAACCCATTTAAGGAATAGAATATTTCCGTCACTCCAGAAGGTTCCCTGGGATCTTCTTCCAGGCCGCTCCCCTCCACTCTCCAGAGGCAGCCTCCTATCTCATAGATTCCTGCCTTTTCTGGAACTTTGTTTGAATGGAATCATACACTGTGTCCTCTTATGTGTCTTGTTTCTTTCTCTTTTTTCCCCATGATGTGTATGAGAACCATCTAGGTGGTTGTTTGTATCAGGAGCTCCTTTTTATTGCTGAGTAGTACTCCAGTGCATGAATAAACCAGATGCTTATCCTTTCTCTCTTGATGGACTTTGATTCTTTCCAGCTTTTGGCTATTCTGAATAAACCCACTGTGAACTTTCATGTACAGATATTTTAATGAATATGTATTTTCATATCTCCTGGATAAATGCCTGAGGATGGAATTCTGGGGTTGTAGAAGCATGCATGTTGAACCTTCATAGTAAACTGACAGTTTTCCAAGGTGTTTGCACCAAGGTGACACAAGACTTCTAGTTGCTCCGTATCCTGGGGTTCAGCCAAAGCCTTCCTCCTACCTGCTCCTCCCAGCTTTCAGTTACTGAGTGTATAACCCTCCAGAGATGTTTTATATCTGTATAAATCAACAGATACAGTGCTAGCACATTTAAAAGTAGTACTCAGATGTAAAGTCATTCTGAACTGTTTTGTCTTGGAAATTACATAGTACCGATTGAATAAAGTTTGTTATTCTAAATGAAGACCACTTCTGGAATTGCATTCAGACAGCACTCCCCACCTCCATGCTCTGTAACTGTGGCTCTCAACTTGAAAGAGTCACCTAGAGAATTTGTTGGAT
Organism: Castor canadensis; assembly: GCF_047511655.1. NCBI lineage: Eukaryota > Metazoa > Chordata > Mammalia > Rodentia > Castoridae > Castor > Castor canadensis. The sequence goes on along the minus strand of NC_133387.1, from coordinate 145,556,102 downwards.
TCAGTAGGTGTGGGACGTGCAGTTTTTCACATGTAACACACACCCACTGCTCCAGAGAGTACACTGTGAGAATCACCACTGTCACTTAAATCTAAGGGCTCTTCCTTTGTTTGGTGGTACTGGGGTTTGAACTCAGGACCTTGCATTTGCTAGGCAGGCACTATACCACTTGAGCCACAACTCCAGACCTTTTTGTTTTAGGTTATTTGTCAGATATAATCTCACAGTTTTGTTCTGGGCTACCTCAGACCACAGTCCTCCTACCTGTACCTCCCCAGTAGCTGGGATTATAGGCTTGAACCACTGCACTCAGCAGTGGGTATTCTTCCTTATCATGGATGTTACTATCAAAAACTCCTGAGTTTTGACTCAGGCATAGCAAATATATAGTAATTGTATATTCCATCTTTACTAGGACAGTCCTGATTGCATTTATTTTATTTCCCAGGGAAGAGTGACCTACTTTTAACATATTTGTAATGTGTTTCCAATAAATTTATAGACCAGAGGAAGAAAACGGCTGTCAATCCATAGGTTCCAATTTTTAGTTTGGAAAATATGGTCACCATGATGTGTAGCATATGCCACTCAAAAAAAAAGTAAAAAATATATATCACTTCCTTTCACATTGGCAACTTTTTTGCTTAAATATTCATTGTTAGGCTGGATGCAGTGGTTTATGGCTGTAATCCCAGCTATTTAGGAAGAGGAGATTGGGAGAATTGTGGTTTTGGCCAACCTGGATGGAAAGATAGTGAGATCCCATTTCAACCAATAAGCCAGGTGTAGTGGTACATCCTAATCCTGGCTATGCAGGAGGCATAGGTAGGAGGCTCGAGGTCTGAAGCCAGACAAAACTATGAGATCCTGTCTGAAGAATAACTAAAAGCAAAAAATGACTGGCTGAAGTGGTAGAGCACCTGTCTAGCAAGCATAAGGCCCTGAGTTCAATCCCCAGTGCTGCCAAAAGAAAATAGAGTTCAGTGTTTACGTTATCTATCACACTATATAAATAGTTTTACTTCCATCTGGATCTTTGCTCCGTGTTTGTGATTGCTTATTGCATATGTTTGTTTGCTTTTGTTTTCTGTTTATCACAAATTTAATTGCAAACAGTCAGAGCATCAAAAGCACTTAATGCAGTGATATGTATGTATATGTGTGTAGTGTGTGTGTGTGTGTATGTGTATATGTGTGGGTGTGTATGTATGTGCACACATACTACCACAATGAACGCTATTCATTTCCTTGAACGCTATTCATTTCTCACTACACCTCATTCCATCTGCACCCTTGTTCTCCACAGTTGCTGTGTCGTCATCATCTGTGACCTGGAGTTCTCCACTGTCCCCTAACTCTTCTTTGTCTTCCCTTTTCCTAGCTTCTTCCCTTATTTAGTGGCATGCATCCTCTGCAGGAGTGGCAGGTCCTGTGGAGTCACAATGGCATGGTCTCCACCTGCTGTTTCACTGTGGGATTCTCACGTGTGGGTGTCGATTGCATACTTTTTCCCTTGGGTAGCAGTCTTCTTGTGCTGGGTTCAGGTGTGACAGCCAGTGTTCTTGGGCCAAGGTGGGGGAGGCCCTGGGGGTTCACTGGGTGGACCTTTTCTGGGCTTTGAATAAGGTGACTTAGTGTTACTGTCAGCTGCTTCAGAAAGGTTTGGGTCCATCAGGAGTCTGTCAGCCCTACTATGCGCCCGTGTTCTGCTGGGTTCTTTGGGAGGTTGAAGGATGATGAAGAGAGAGGTTTCCTGGACTTTGGAATCTCAGTGTTTGTGGTGGAGAAAGGCACTTGCATCTTCACTTCAGATACAAGATCGTATGTGGCTTAAACGCTGTGTGAACGACACAGTGAGAAGAGTGATTTTAACTAGGAAGGCTTTTAGAAAATACGGCATTTGGGCTTTGAAGAAAGGATAGAACTTTTTCTTTTTTTTAAAAAGAAAAAATATAATGTAAAATTTCCAAAACACTTAATAAGTGAAGCACAAATTGCCAGGATGTCATATCCTTGAAAGCTGTTTTCATTATATATTTCCTTCACCAATACGTGTCTTTTCAAGAGTAATGATGGTCAGTATTCCTATTCCCAATTAACATCACCATCTCTCTGCCAACTCACCCCTGCATTTTTAAATGGTTGCAAAGGCTTCTGCTTAGATAGGACTTTAACAGGGAAGGGGTAAGAGAACCCATCTTTATCTAACCAGAATCATAATTCTAAAACTATTGCATTTTGGTTCTAGTTGCAGCATTCACACTGCTCCCCATTTTCAAAGATGACATGAGATTTCAAGACCCCTGACACGGATGCAATCAAAAAGACTACTTTTGACCATTTTCTAGCATAAAGTTATAAAGGGGAGTAAATGTGAATGCAGATATGAAAATAAGTGACCTTTCTTATTTAATTTTATGAAAGAACCTTTTAAAAACATTTTTATTAACACACATTGGTTGTACCCAGATGGCGGTTGCATTGTGACTTTTCCACATATGCTTACAATGTACCTTGGTTACCTCTGTCATTCTCCCTCATCTCCCTCCCCCCTACTTAAAATGATTTCAACAGGTTTTGTTGTTCTGTTTCCATTCAATTATATACAGTCCATCCTCACCCTTCCTCACCCTCCCCATTGGCCTCCACCCCTCCCACTGGTATCCAATCTAACAGAACCTGTTTTACGTTCCTGTGTTTCCATTTTATGAAAAAATCTGTAATTTGAATTTGCATTTGAAATAAGTAATTCTAATTTTGGGGGTGGAAATTGCAAGTAGATAGTTTAAAAGTTAAATATGTCTTTTTGATTAATTTATAATTCCCCAGAATTGTTTTTAATTAATTAATTTTTGCATTTTCCTTTAGGAGACTGGGAAATGTTTCTGTTGAGACTACAGGGATGGTTTTTTTGTTTTTTTTTTTTTATTCATATGTGCATACAAGGCTTGGTTCATTTCTCCCCCCTGCCCCCACCCCCTCCCTTACCACCCACTCCGCCCCCTCCCTCTCCCCCCCCCAATACCCAGCAGAAACTATTTTGCCCTTATTTCTAATTTTGTTGTAGAGAGAGTATAAGCAATAATAGGAAAGAACAAGGGTTTTTGCTGGTTGAGATAAGGATAGCTATACAGGGCATTGACTCACATTAATTTCCTGTGCGTGTGCGTTACCTTCTAGGTTAATTCTTTTTGATCTCACCTTTTCTCTAGTTCCTGGTCCCCTTTTCCTATTGGCCTCAGTTGCTTTAAGGTATCTGCTTTAGTTTTTCTGCGTTAAGGGCAACAAATGCTAGCTAGTTTTTTAGGTGTCTTACCTATCCTCACCCCTCCCTTGTGTGCTCTCGCTTTTGTCATGTGCTCATAGTCCAATCCCCTTGTTGTGTTTGCCCTTGATCTAGTGTCCACATATGAGGGAGAACATATCATTTTTGGTCTTTTGGGCCAGGCTAACCTCACTCAGAATGATGTTCTCCAATTCCATCCATTTACCAGCGAATGATAACATTTCGTTCTTCTTCATGGCTGCATAAAATTCCATTGTGTATAGATACCACATTTTCTTAATCCATTCGTCAGTGCTGGGGCATCTTGGCTGTTTCCATAACTTGGCTATTGTGAATAGTGCCGCAATAAACATGGATGTGCAGGTGCCTCTGGAGTAACAGTCTTTTGGGTATATCCCCAAGAGTGGTATTGCTGGATCAAATGGTAGATCGATGTCCAGCTTTTTAAGTAGCCTCCAAATTTTTTTCCAGAGTGGTTGTACTAGTCTACATTCCCACCAGCAGTGTAAGAGGGTTCCTTTTTCCCCGCATCCTCGCCAACACCTGTTGTTGGTGGTGTTGCTGGTGATGGCTATTCTATCAGGGGTGAGGTGGAATCTTAGCGTGGTTTTAATTTGCATTTCCTTTATTGCTAGAGATGGTGAGCATTTTTTCATGTGTTTTCTGGCCATTTGAATTTCTTCTTACCTCAAGTAAGGTTATATGTGAGTCACAAACAACGAGCTTAGAAGAGATAAATAATTTTATTTGCCACTGTCATTTTGATTATACTTTACTTGTAAGTTTTCACTTGTTAATTAAGTCATCACTGAAAAAAATTTTAATTGTCAGAAGTCAGTCTAGGAGATTTTATACATATTTAAAATAGTATAGCTCCTTCCTTATCAACCAGAAAAGCGAGAGTTTGGCTGTCAGAGCCAAGGGATACTTCAGTTGTCCTATTTATTTTGTGACCTGCCAGAAAAAAGGGTGATCAATAACCATCTTCAGATTTTAGAAATCACCACAGAAAGCTGAAATTTCAACACACCTCTTTTCTTTCCTGGTTTCCAATTCTGTCTTTATTTCTGATACCTGAGGATTTTCTTGTGGCAAGATCAGCTATGTGTTTAATTTTATTTGATGATGAAGGAAAGTTATATTTTAATTAGCCTCTCTAGTCAAGGTTTTTAAAAAAATATTATCTTAATCTACCATCTGAATTTTGAAGCTAATAGAATAATCCCAATTATCATTTATTTAGTGAAATCCCCAGGAATAAGCATGGCTGTAAGTCTGTAGAAGTGGATGAAGGTTGAAATAAATATGATATGTTTATTTTCTCCCACTCAGACCTGTCCTCAAGAAGGGAACACAAGCTATTACTTACCACTTGAATAGTTGTAGAGTAGAATCAGTCAGCCTGCTGTTAGGATGCAATATTTCTTATTTGTTGATTTTGTAAAATGCTATACTGCTTGTTTAATTGCTTACAAAGAAGCTGAATGCTGGAGGTGCAACTCTTCTCTGTGAGTTTTAGAATCATTTGTTAAGATCTATGGAAAAAAGTCGAGGGGGAATTGGAATTGCATTGAATTTACAAGTTACTTTGGAGAAAACAGACAAACTAATAATATTAAACATTTCCATCCTCAAGCAGTGACTTTCTCCATTTATTTGTTTTCCTTATGTTCCTCAACTTTACCCATGGAGGTTTTATTTTGCATTTCTTATTAATTTTTTTCCTGTCATATTTTGTTTACTTTTAATTTTTTAAATATGTGTTTTGTCTTATAGTATTTTCTTACTCTTTTTTTTTATTTTGAACTATTTCAAATGTACAGGATAGTTAAAAGGGTAGTAAAGTGCATGCTTGTAAACCCAAAACTGGACCCACAGCTTGGTGGGTAACATTTTGTTTATTTACACCCTCCCCCCACACATACACTCAACTTTTTACTTTCTAAGTTATTTTGGAGTTAGTTACAAACTTTATGACATTTTATCCCTAAATACTGTGATGTGTATCTCTTAAAACTAAGATATTCTTATATAAAATCTCATACTGTTGGGATATCCAAGACACTTAATGTTTGGTTTGTTACAGTATCGATACAGTATGGCATTGTCTATAGACTATTCAATTGAATCTTTAAAATGATTACCTTTTCTAAGTAATTGTTATCAGTGATTATGAAGCTTTAGTTTTGTACATAACAATAATCAGAAATTCATATTAGATCCATTACTTTGTCTTTACACCTTCTCATAAGTGATGATAAATTCTTACTCAGTGTGATAATTTGACTTTTTTTTAACTTTGTAGATAATCAAGACATCTGCAAATAGTAGTTTCTCTTTTATGTAGCTTTTAGTCAAATTAATTCTTGAAAAAGGATTCTTGTAATTTTAATACCTTTGTTACTTTTGTCTTAGCTAAGTTATAAGTACGTGAAAATAAAATATAAACTTTTTGTATTTTAGGAAAATTCACGAATTGTGAGGGTGAAAGTAATAGCTGGAATAGGCCTTGCCAAGAAGGATATCTTGGGAGCTAGGTAAGTATAGCAAATTGGGTTGGAATTTTAAAACTTCACATTTGTTAATTAGTTTTCACCTAATTTTGATTAAATGAAGATGTGAATGTTATTAATATGTTTTTGTGCAAAGAAGAACAGTAATATTTCCAATTGTGGTGATTTAGCAAATACCTTGGTATCAGAATTACTGCATTTGTGAAATTAGACAAAAGGCACAAATCATAGATCTATAGTGACAGATCCATGTTGAGTTTTACCTCTAGAAATCCATTGCATTTTAATTTTGCAAATCCTTTACAATAGAATACAAAAAGTAGCACCTGTACATGGTGGAGAGCGGGCAGAGCATGCAGGTTCTGGTTGGAGACCACATTTGGAGGGAAGGATGTGTAGTAAGTGAGTTCCCAGTCTGAAGAATTAGTCTAAAGACTGGGGAATCATAACCTGGAAATATTGTAGTCTTCTTCATAGCCGGGGAAACAGCAGAATGAATCTGAAGGAAACTAGGCAATGTTGAGGATTCTGGAAGTGAAAGAGATGGTGAACTCAGCTTTCAGCTGAAGTCAGAAAATCTGAACAGAGAGCAGAGTTTCACCCAACAAACAGGGTTGTGATTATTTTACTGTTAGGTTGTAATATTGTTCAGATTTAAGTTTTTTGTGGATTTAAAAAAATCTGGTTGTTTTATCAATTTCTGAAAGTGTTAATGACTTTACCTATGATTGTAGAATTTTTCATTTCTCCCTTTAATTCTGTCAAATTTGATTCATATATTATCAAATTCTATTAGGATGGCACAGACACATTTATGACATATATTCCTGATGATTTGGTTCTTTATCATTATGAAATGTTTGGAAGTATGTTTCTATTGAAATCTATTTGATCAGATTTTAATATTTTCACTTCAGTCTTTTAATCTCACCATTTCCCTATATGTCTTTTTATAGTCATTTTCCTTCAATTTAGCAATGTCTTCATGTTTTAAAGTGTAGCTCTTAAATATGAGATACATTTACAAGTGGGTATCATAAATTAAAAACTAAGACCAAATTTTACTTAAACTTAATCTCCCTTATGGTGCTGTTAACAAGTGGGACTTTTTGGTCAAGTGATTAAATCATGAGGACTCTGCCTTCATGAGTGGAACAGTCCTTTATTAAAAGGCTGACGGGAGCTAACCTAGGCGATTTGCCCTTCTGTCCCATGAGGCATGTTAGGTCACAGTGTGGGTCCCTTCCAGAGATTACAGCAACAGACTGCCATTTTGGAGTCATAGAGCAAGCAGCCTTCAGCCAACTCCAAACCTGTTGGCACCCTGATCTGCAACTCCCAGCCTCCAAAACCATGAGAAATAAATTTCTGCTATTCATAAATTGCCAGTCTCAGTTCTTTTGTTACAGCAGCACAAAATCACTAAGATACGTAGACAAAGCAATATTTAGCAGGAAATTTATAGCTCTAAAATTATTAGTTCAGGAAAGGAGCAAGATCTAAATGAATGGTTTGAGTTCTGACTTGTAGAAATTCGCAAAAGAAGAAAAAATTAATTCTAAAATAAGTAGAAGGAAGGAAATAAGACAAAAAAGGCAGAAATCAATGAAATAGAAAATGGACAATCACAGAAAAAAAATCATTGAAGTCAAAAGCTTATTATTTGAAGATACCAATAAAAATTTTAAACCTCTAGCTGGACTGATTGAAAGCTAAAGAGAGAGAGCACTAAATTACCCATAATGGAGTGAAAGCCAGGGCATTGCAGTAGATCCTATGAGAATCAAAAAGACAAAAAGGGAGCATCGCATACAACATTATAGCAATGAAGGATGGCACAGAACTGAGATGAAGGTGACAGAATTCTCAAGAGAGCCAAATTAGCAAGCTCAACACAGGAGGCATAGAAAACTTGCATAGCCACTCACTAACCAAAGAAATTGAATTTGTCGTTAACACCTTCCCACAAAGGAAATTCCAGGCTCACATGACCTCTCAGGACACCTCTGTCAAACACAGTAAAATGACACAAATTCTACACAGACTCTTTCAGAAAATGGAGGACACTTCTAACTCATTTTGTTAGGCCATTTAAAAGTGATCCCTAGCCGGGTGCAGGTGGCTCACTCCTGTAACTCTAGCTACTCAGGAGGCAAAGATCAGGAGGATCACAGTTTGAAGCCAGCCCAGGGAAATAGTTCACAAGACCCTATCTCAAAAAAAAAAAGAAGTATCACAAAAAAAGGGCTGGTGGAGTGGCTCAAGGTGGAGGCCCTGAGTTCAAACACCTGTACCGTTAAAAAAAAAAAAAAGTGATCCCAATTTGGGTATGGTGGCTCACACCTGTATTCGTAGCAATTCAGGAGCAAAGATTGGGAGTATGGTGGTTTGAGGTCAGCCTGGGCAAACAGTTTGCAAGATCCCATCTCAGCCATCAAAAAGCTGGGCTTGGTGTTTATGTGTCTGTCATCCTAGCTACACAGAAAGTATAAGTAGGAGGGTGTGTCCAGGCAAGCCTGGGCATAAACATCAGACTCTGTATGAGGAATTACTAGAGCAAAAAGGGCTGAGCTCTGGCTTAAGTATTAGAGCACCTACCTAGCAAGTGCAAGGCCGTGAATTCAAACCTCAGTGCTAAAAAAACAAAAAACAAAAAAATTGATCCCCAGACAAGACAAAGACATCTCAAGAAAACTGAAGACTGATATTCTTCATGAACATAGATGTAAGAATTCTTATTAAATCTTCAAAAACTGGATCAACATATGATATGTCACCAGTTAGAATTTTTCCTGAGAACACAAAGTTCATTCAACACGTTTTAAAAAAACATCAGTCAAGGTTATTTATAAAGAAGAAAACAACACATGGTTATTTCAGTTGGTGTAAAATATGCATTTGACAAAATCCAACACCCACTCATGATGAAAAAATAATATTCAGCAAGTTAGAATGTGAGGTTGGTTTAATGTCTGAAAATTAATCAATGTAATGTACTCTAAAAATAGAATGAAAAAAGACAGTATCATTTTAAATAAAAGCAGAGAAAGCATCTGCAAAAAATTCAACACTATTTATGACAAAAGATTACAGCAAACTAAGAACAAATGTGTCCTAAAGCAAATTATAAGGATACCTAGGAAAAAACTAATAGCTAACTGCATGGTTACTGGTTACAGTCTGAATGTTTTCTACCAAAACTCAGGGATAAGACCAAATTGTCTGCTCTCATGTTCGTTTCAACACTATACTGGTTGTCCTAGCCATGAAACAGCAAGGACAAAAGTAAAAGTTATATAGATCAAAAAGGAAGATATAAAATTATGTTTATTTGAAGACAAAATGATTGTATATATAGAAAACTCCAGGGAATCTACCAAAACAAAAAGCCATTATGATAAATGGATGTAGCAAGGCAGCAAGATACAAAGTCAGTGTGCCAAAATCAGCTGTATTTCTGTATCCTATCAATGAACAACTGGAAAAGAAGTTTTTTAAATGTCTGTTTACAATAGCTTACAATTAAACACTTAAAAATAAATGAAACAAAAGATGTTTATGAACTGTACAGTGAAAACCATAAAGCATTAAAGAGGGAACCAAGAAGGATGAAAATGAACAGAAAGATGTACCATGTTGGTAGATTGGAAGATTCAGTATTTTTAGGATGGTATTTCTCTCCAAATTAATTAGATTTGGTATGATCCCAATCAAAATCTCGGCCTGCTTTTTTGGAAAAGTTGATAAGCTGATTTCAATATTTATGGAAAGTCAAGGAACATAGAATAGCCAAAAAAGAATAAGATTGGGCAATTTATAATAGCTATTTCAAGAGTTGCTGTACAGTGATTATAATTAAGACAGACAACATTAGCTTGAGATGATAGTCCACTGGGATGGAATAGTGTAGAAAAATCTGTGTAAATACACAGAAAATACATGTGTATATATATATATGCATACGTATCTACATATGTCTATATCTACACATACACATACCACACATATGTATTAGTTGCTTCTCAACAAAAATGCTAAGGTAATTCAAAGGGAAAGGAAGTCTTTTCTGTGCATACTACACTGGTCTGGATAGAACAAAGCAAACCTTATTATACCTCATACAGAAATTTAGTAAAAGCTAAAACCATAGAACTTCCAGAAGAGCCTATAGGACAAGACTCTGTCCTATTGGGTTATACAAAGATTTTTAAAATAGTACCCAAGAAGCATGAATGATAAAAATTGAAAAAATGTTAAAATGGACTTCATCATTAAATTTTTGTTTTTTGAGATTGGAAACGGGTGCCGGTGGCTCACGCCTGTAATCCTAGCTACTCAGGAGACAGAGATCAGGAGGATCATGGCTCAAAGCCAGCCCAGGAAAATAGTTTGCAAGACCCTATCTCGAAATAACCCATCACAAAAAGGGCTGGTGGAGTGGCTCAAGGTGTAGACCCTGAGTTCAAGCCCCAGTACCACAGAGAAAAAAAAGACAGATTGGAGAAAATATTTTCAAACATATGTCTGGAAATAACTGAAGTGTCCATTAATAGATGAGAGAATAAAGAAAATGTGGTATGTAATACTACAGAATATTATTCACCTTTAGAAAATGAAGGAAGTTCTGCCATATGCAACAGCATGGATGAACCTTGAGGACATCAAATGCAGTAAGCCAGGCACAGAAAGACAAATAGTGCATGATTCCACCTATATGAGGCATAAAAAATGGTCAAATTCATAGAATCACAGAGTGGTTGAATGGTGGTCGTTGGGTTGGGTGGGTTGGGGAGTTACTGGTTAAGAACACAGAGTGCTAGTTGAGATCTTCCATACAGCCATGTGCCTGTTGTTGACAGTAATGGTTTGTACGCTAAAAATCTAACAGCGTGGATCTCAATGTTAACTGTTCTTCCCACAATAAAACAAAACCAAGCATGTAGCTGACAAAGCCCTTTAATCTGCAATATACAAAGACTTGTTACACTCCAGTAATAGTATGATTAAAGAAATAATTTAAAATGGGCAAAAGTGCTGAACAGGCATTGTTTGTGGAATGTCCAGGTGGAAGTGTTTAGCTGAATGGTGAGATTAGAGATATTTACATTTTATATTTATGTTATATTTGGTAGTATAGAGTTAGTTGTAAAAAACTGTAGATGAGATTGGAAAGGAGAAATGTAGAGTGAACAGGGGTCCAGGGCAAAGCTTCCGTATGAAACCAACAAGACAGTGAAGGGGAGCTTCAGAAAGACTGAGAATGGTATGAGGAGACCTGAGGAGCTAGCTGTGCCATGAAAGCTAAATGAGGTGGGTGTGTCAAAGAAAAGATGTCAGGCCGGGTGCTGGGGTTAGGGGGCTCACGCCTGCAATCCTGGCTACTCAGGAAGCAGAGATCAGGAGGATTGAGGTTCAAAGCCAACCTGGGCAAATAGTTTGCGAGACCCTATCTTGAAAAAACCCTTCACAAAAAATTGGGCTGGTGGAGTGGCTCAAGGTGAAGGCCCTGAGTTCAAACCTCAGTACTGCAAAAAAAGAAAAAAAAAGATAGCAGTAAGTGTGACTACAGAGAGGTCAAAAACTAACGCCTACAAGGTAAGGTGTTGATTATTTTAGCAAGACTGGTGACTTTTCAAGAGCATTTTCAGAGGATGAGGTCCTGGGGCCAGAGACAAAAACCAGATTTCATGGTTCTGAAGAGCAATGGGAGTTAGAGAAATGAGAAAAGCAGGTGGTGTGCGTAGTGGTTAGGGGTTGACTGGGAGCCAGGTGCTGGAGGTATAGCCCCAGCTCCTCCATGCAGCAGCTGTGATCTGTTCAAAAAGAGAAAAAAATAAAGCCTGTTGAGATTCCGAGCTAATAGATAAGCTGTTGACCAGTGCCTGGTACAGAGTAATTGCCATGAGTTGTTGTCTTATTAATGCCAATTATTCCCTTGTAAAGCTTGAGAAGGAGAGAAAAACTTTCTCTGCTTTGCTAGAGAAGGGAGGGTCAGGATGGGGGTGGGGCTAAAAATATATTTATATCCTGAGGGAAACCTAGGCAAAGAAAAGCTGAGACACAAGAGAGCAGTGACTGAGCTGGAGGACGCTGGTGAAGGGGCCTGGCCTCAAACAGGAGGACTCCGGGGGTCTCTGAGCTAAGGGGTAAGGATGGGTCTGATAAATGATATATGGGAGTGATCCAGTAGCTCTGGTTTTTGTGAATTAAAGTAAGAGATGGGGCATCTGAGGAAATGAGGGGAGGGAGGGAGTGGTGGAGAATAGTGAGTACTTGGACACCCAGAGGGAAGGGGGGAGATTTGACTGTGGACAAGTCCAATGTCCAGAGTCTTGTGTTGTGCAAACCTGTGTCACAAGGTTTTCCTTCTCCATGTCTCCTTTTAAGAATGGGCTATATGACATGGAATTGTTTTTAACTGCAAGCAAAAGTGTTCTAAAGTTCTTATAAAATTATAAGAAGAGTTTACACCCATGAGATAGTTTGCAACAAGCTGAGGTATTGGAAAACAAGTCTTAGAAATGTGAATTAACCACCTTCACTCAAAAGAAAGAGAATATACTAAAAGTCAGATGAAAATTAAAAAATCTAAAAAGGTTGTAAATCACTAGACCTAGGTTTTCATCTAATTCTTTGTCTATTTTACTAACATGGTGCTTAAGCCTCCCCTCCCCTCCCCTCCCCTCCTCTCCTCTCCTCTCCCTTCCCCTCCTCTCCCCTTCCATCCTCTTCCCTCCTTTCTTTTTTTTTGAGACAGGGTCTCCTTATAAGTAAGCCAGACTGGCCTGGAAGTCTTGATCCTCCTACCTCAACCTCCCAAATGCTGGGATTAGAGGTGTGCACCACAGTGCCCAACTAGGTATAACTTTCACAGGATGTAAAAATTACTACAGTTGCTTACCCTACTGCAGAACACTGACTTTTAGGTGTAGGAAATAATTGTTGAACTTTTTAATAAGGAAAAGTCTGATATTTGGGTAGTCTGAAGTTGAGCTAAGCAATAATCAAAACTTTTTCCTTCTTTTTAAATTTTAACAGTGATCCTTACGTGAGAGTGACGTTATATGACCCGATGAATGGAGTTTTTACAAGTGTGCAAACAAAAACCATTAAAAAGGTTAGATTTAGCAGTATTCAAAAAATTTAATGAGCTCTATTTTTTATATGACAAACTATAAAAAATTAGTTATACTATGTTTATTATCTTTTAGTCTTTGAATCCAAAGTGGAATGAAGAAATACTATTCAGAGTAAGTATGAATTTTATTTTATTATAACAGAAAAAGATTTTACTGTAGGTTAGAATTGTAAACTCTCATTTATAATATTCTAAAATATACATTAGAATTTGCCTAGAGTTTTAAATTTTTAGAAAGAGCTAAAATTAGGTATCCCCCATGACGACATGGCCCAGAAACCGTTTTTTTTCTATTGTGAAAAACAACTTTAAGGGCTGGGGATGTGGCTCGAGTGGTAGAGTGCTTGCATGGGAAGTGTAAGGTCCTGAGTTCAAATCCCCCAGTACTGACCCTTCAAAAACAAAACAACAAAACAAATGTAAGGTAATGGAGTTTTAAAGACAATAGGAAAACTGGAATTACCTTATTCTAGTAATACTGAGACTTACAATAGTCTTGTTCCAAATTAGCCGACTTTGGTGTTTTTTCTTATGTGATTTAATATTTGTATCTCCCCAGTCACTTACTGAGTAGACTGAGTCAGGCAAGAGAGGTTTATGATACACGGTGCATGTCTTCATACACACTTTTCTTGACCTTCTGCCTTCTCATCTCTCCCCACCTCCCTCCGTGAGAGCAAACTCCAGTCAGTAGTTGTTTCTGGCCCCTCAGGAGGCCCCTCATACTGACTGTTGTCATGTCTGTCTGTCCTAGACCTTACTGCTGCCTGACCATCTGCCACCCAGCAGTGGTAGAAATGCATACAGTAATTCTGGATTAATCCCACTGGTGTCCTCTTTTAAATGTTCCTCTTACCTCGCCTTCCCATTGGCTGTTGGCTCCTGTCTCTGTTCCCCTGAATGAATGACTGACATTCTGGAGAGACTTGTCTGCCTTTTTCATTTCTGATTCCCAGTGCATTCCACTGACCCACTCTGACCCAGTTCACACCGGGGACTTCCATGTTACCCGGTTCATCTAACCCTATCTTACTCACGTTCTTGGTGTGTTGGACATAGCTGAAACTCCAACCTTTCTGGAGGCTTCCATGGTTTGGGTTCAGAGAGGAAAAAAAGAAGCTACTCATTTGTCTTGTGCATTTGGAGGTTTGTGTTTGTTCAGTTGTGATAAACTGAATTAGAAGGGAAGAAATTACTGAAGCAAAGGTGTCACTGAAGATCCAGACAGCAGCTCCAACAAGGGTGCTTCTGGTTGATTGCTTATTTATTTGTCTTGAGAAAGCACTCGTTTACTTTCTTTTTATATGTCATAAACCCAGCTTTTTAAGTCACATTGAAAATTTGGAATTCTTGAGGAAATGGTATTGAGTTGATTAAATAGTCACATGGAGAAAAATGAAACTACATTTCTGTTTTACTCTTTCACCAGGGTGCCTTCCAGATTTGATAACGTCTGGTTTTGATTGTTTTTTGGCACATATATTGCTTAAGAGAGAGTTTCAGAATTCCTCCCAAGTGGTTGAATTTTTTATTTGCTTAAACTTTTATTATTATTTGACCTGTTTTATTGCATTTTACTCAGAAATATGTGTTTTCAATGTATTGACATTTTCTTTGTGCATCTTATTCTTTTCTCAGTGTCATTGGTTTGCCCTGTCACGTATGTTCAGTCATTAACAATGAAGTCTATTTGTCTTTTTCCCAGTTTTAAACAGAATGTATCTAACCTGTCTCTGCATTAGACAGATAGCATTTATTTATTGTTCTAAAGAAGTATTTAGTTATTGCCGTTTTGTTTCTCAAGGGTTTTTTTGTTTTAAATCCACATGGACACTTCCAGTTTTAGCCAGGAGACTGTAATAGGGGAGTAAACAACTGTACAGCCGGGAATGGAGGTGGGGAGATGCTAGTCCATGGGTGCAGAAGTTCAGTGATTCTAGTAATCATTTCATAAAGTATACGTATATCAAATCATCAGTGGACACCTTGATTATATGCATTTTAATTTGTCATTTGTACTCCAAAAAAGGTAGAAAAAGCCTACTTAAATATAATGAAGTAGACAGACCAAAAAGATACACATGTAAAAAATACGCAAAAGAAACCAAAGCAGCTCTGTTATTGTTGGACAAAGTAGACTTCAGAAAAAGGAAAATTACCAGGCAGAAAGACGGATATCAGAAGGCAGGCACAGTGGTATGCACTGCTGCTCCCAGCTCTCTGGTGACAGGTTTAAGTGAACCTGGGTAGCCTGAGCAACTTAGAGAGACCCTATCTGAAAAGAAAAAAAAAAAGCACTACAGACTAAAAGCAAAGAGACTGGTGTGTGGCTCAAGTGGTGAGGCCCTTGGTTCAATTCCCAGTACTGCCAAAAAAAAAGAAAGGAAAGAGGGAGGAAGGGAGATAGATAGGAGGGAGAGCAGGAACATCTGTAATCCCAGCTGCTCAGGAGGTGAAGGTGGGAGGATCATGGTCTGAGGCCAGCTGGGCACAAGTGTGAGACCCTATCTGAAAATCAAACTAAAAGCATCACGTAGAACCTACAAATACCAAATTGATAATAAGGGATACCATTAACAACTCTGTGGCCATAAACTTAGATGAAATGGACCAATTACTTTAAAGACACATGGAACCAATATTTACTTATAGATTGTCTGAACAGACCTATATCTCTTGAAATTGAATTTGAAGTTAAAACACTCAACAAAGAAAAATTCAAGCCCAGGTAGTTCCGCTGTTGAATTCTATCATACATTTATGGAATAAATGACTTCAGTTCTGCACAATGTCTTACCAAAGCTAGAAGAGGAGGGAGAATGTTGCAGTTCACTCATGAATCCAGCATTACTCTGATACCATGACAGTAAGAAAATAAAGCTGCATGTCATTAACTCTCATGATCGTAGCCACTTTGTGGTAAGTTCACTAAACTGAGTCCATTCTGAAAGGGCCAAAAATTTGGCCATGGATAGATTTCCTCATCTTGGTATGTGTTTCCCTTTCCTATCTACAGAATTTCAGGCAGCACAACATGTGAGGGCCTGAAAATACCTGATCCCACTCAAGGACTCATCCTTGCAGGGAGCCCAGTTCATGGAGGACATGTAGAAGGAGCCTGTGGCCGTGGGGTCTCTGTTAATCACATCCCTACCACACTGTCCAGAGCAAGCAGACTCATAGCCACGGGAGTGACCTACTGAGGCACACCTGAATCCCATTTTAGAGCTAGTTCTCTGCAAAGATATGGGGTAGGGTACAAGATGTACCATTCTTGTGAGGTACAATGAACTCATTGAATCAGAGACTTCAGTATGAGGCTGGGTTCCTAACAGGAAGTTACATGGTCCAAGAACAAAGGAGGGAGGCAGTAATGGCCCAGTGTACCATTATTCCCAATGTCCCCTTCAAGGACTTTTTGCTTCCTATCCCTCCAACTCTGAACTCTGAGGTTCAAGTCCTCAACGATCGAATACTCCCAGGGATACAGCAAGGGCCTCATGGAACCACAGCTCCGATTACTGCCTGGGTTCTGTGGACTCCTTATATCCAGGATCTGTCAGGTTTCTGCAGGGACCAGCCTGGAGATTAAATAGGAACCACACTTGTGTCCTTTCAGTCTTTAGTGATGGCAGTAATCTCTGATATACCACTGCTTAGTTTGCTTGTTTTAAGCAGCCTTATTAAGAAATAATAACGTATAATTCACTCACTCAGAGTATGCAAGTCAGTGGTTTTTAATGTAGTTCCAGAGTTGTGCAACCATCACCAAAATCAATTTTGGAACATTTCATCACCCGCTAAAGAAACCCCATACCCACTAGCATTTTCCCCAGTGCGTGTTCTCTCCCCAGGCAACTTCTAGTCTACTTTTTGCCTGTTCTATGGATTTCAGATAAACAGTATCATATGTCATATACATAATACAATGGTGTCGTTTAAGATGTGTATGGCTTCATTTGCTTAGCATAGCATTTTCAAGTATTTCAAGTATCAACACTTGATTTCCTTTTAATGCGAAATACATTCTATTGCACATATTAAAGCATTTCATTTATGAATCTTTTGATGAATACCTGGTTGTTCCCAGTTTTTGACTGTTGTGACTCTTTACATACAGGTTTTATGAGGACATGCTTTCATTTTCTTAGGTATAAATTTAGGAGTGGAATTGCTGGATCATATGGTAAATCCTACTTTTAACCATTTGAGGAACTGCCGAACTGTTTTCTGAAGTGACTGTACCAGTATGTGAAAGTCCCGATTTTTCCGCACCCCTGCCAACCCTCCTTACGACTCTTGTCTTTCTGACTGCAGCCTTCTGAAGTGGAATCTGATTTTGGTTTCCATTTGCATTTGCCTGATGGCCAGCAGTGTTGAATGCCTTTTCTTGTGCTTATTGGCTAGGAATCTGTCTTCTTTTGAAAAATGTCTGTTCACATCTTTTGCCTATTTTATGGGTTTTTTAATTGAGTCATCATAGATCTATCTATCTATCCAGCCCCATCTGTCTTCTAGATACAAGTCCCTTGTCAGAAACATGATTTGCAGAATTTTCCCCCGTTCTATGAGTGGTTTTTTTCCTTTATTGATAGTGTCCTTTGAAACACCAAAGTTTTAATCTTGATGATGTACAATTTGTCTGCTTTTTATTTTGTTGCTTGTGCTTTGGTGTCAGATCTAATCATAGTGTTTTTGATTTTCTGTCTTAATCAGGGAGATCAAGAGCCTTCCACTTGGTCTTTTCAGTATGATAACTCTTATCCCAGCAACCATAGCCCCAATGTAGTAGTGGCTGGGGAGATCCAGCTGCTCACCACCCAATTCCAGTTACATGCTTGAGAACAAGGAATGACCACTGGTGGATCCACAGAGCCAACAGAGTCACTAGAAACTGGACCGTGGCCTGAACTCTGTTTATTATGTGTTCTCCGTAAGTCGTTGCTCATATAGGGGTGCCATAATGATTCTTTGGGTATCAACACAGATCCTGTTTTGAACATTCCTAAATAAGACGAGGATTAATTTTCCCTCGTATATATTCCCCTAAATAAATGGCCTTAGGTCCCTTTAGAGAAGGAAGAAAAGAGTTGTCATAATAAATACTTCCTGCTGACTCACAGTCCTTCCTCCTGGGGACTAGGTCACTTCTTCAGTCAAAGGGCTTTGGATCTCAGAACTTCAAAAGGTTAGGGGAACTGAATAAGAGAGCATGATTTTTTTTTAATTATAGTAACTGTCTTAGCATCCTTCTTCCCCGTTCTTGCCCTCTTATGGTTGTAGATGTTAATTTATTGTCTTCCAGGGATGCCATGTTTAGTTCACCAAGGTGAAGTCTGCTTCTCTTCCCCTAAAACCTGCTTGGTCATTACAACAATTGTAGGCCCCTTGCTTCTGGCAGTTAGGTGCCACCACGTGGTCTCTATTACTGGGAGTCAGAGGTGGGTATCATCCCCCATTATAGCTATTGTTGAGCCCAGCTCTGCGACCCCCTCCTCTGCCACCATCCATCCCAGCATGCAGAGGAGAGCCACCAGTGAACTTGACAATATTGCTGGCCCTTTCGCCAGCACCCTTCTGATGACATTGGTAAGTGGTGTGTCTTCTGATCCCACCCAGGGAACACAGCATCTAGTAGGTATTTTGGTCCATGTTGGTTCCAGCACACCCGCTGCCCTTCCCTTATTCCTTCCCCTGCCACCTGCCGGGACAGCTCAGGCATTTCCACTTGGGTAGCAGAAACTAGGCTTTTAGGCCATTCTAGCAATGACTTTGCCTCATCTCACAGGGTTCTTGACAGGGTGTTAAGTCTCTTTTTCCTGAGAAAGTATGCAAATCAATGAATTCTAGCTTATCCAGTCTTAACATTACTGCCCTTTGATCAACCATCTTAGTCCCCAAGGGGATTCTTCTGGTTCCTGCTACTACATGCTAGCTAATTCCTGAAGCTTCTTCAAGATGTAAGCTCATCTTTTATCGGGCTCATCTGGGTTACGCCAGGATTATTTGGGAGGTAAGGAGAAAGGGGAGTGTACTCCCCGAGTAGGGAAGCCTTTTTCCTTTGAGGAAGAAGCCTGAGTGTCTTAATTAACAATCTCTACCTCATCATAATTTATTAATTACACTAATGTAATTAATTCTATTTAAAAACATTAAAATGAGCATGACTTGAATTGTCACACTTGAACCTCACATCTCAGGATAGTCCTCATTAACTGTTACAGTAGCAGGACAAAACACCACCAGTGTTCCCCCTAGATAGCTCAAAACCCAATTAGACCAAAAAAAGACTCACCGAAATTTGACACAAAATCACATCCAACTCCACCACTATTAACCCTGGTCCCCCATAAATAGGCCGAGGTTTTGAAGAGAACTCCACAAAATCTAAAACAAAATAATCCTTAATAAGTGTATAAATCTGTCATAATTTCCACATGGAATGTAACTGCCTAGTGACATGGAACGCCGTCATTGTAAGTTCAGCTGCGGTAATGTCTTCAGCACACCCCGATCTGAATTACTGATCCCATCACTGCCACCCCTTCAGTATCTCAGCACCATGAGACTCGGTTCCCTACCTGGCATGTGGGAGGAGGGGCTAGCGCCTGGTTCAGAGGGATGGAGTTTTCCAACCCGCAGAGCCCAGACCCTCAGGGCCTCTACTCAGGTCCTCCCAGCCCAAGTGTCAGGGACCCACATTTGCCAGCCAGGGCCCCGACTTGACCTTAACACACTTGCTGTGGCTAAGCACTTAAATATCTTTGGCGCTTTTAACTCTGGCTTGTCCACTCTGAGCCTACACTCACCGTGTCCTCTTTTCCACTCCAGGAGCCTTTTACAGGCTACCAAAGAGGCCTCCTGAGTCTCGTGTTTAACTTTTAGCTATTTTTTAACTGCCCTTATTTTCTCATTGTCTTTCTGTAAGACATGAATGCAGTGTTGTGACCCCTAGCCAACACCTCTCTCCCTGGAGGAATTGTCTCTCGATGGCTTTCACATGCCTGAAAGATCACCCGGGAAGTGTCTTCTCCAGCAGGACATTTCTCCAGGACACAGTGGAAAAATCTTTAGACATTGGACCACCACCTTGTATCAGATTGTATGTGTCCCACATTCTTCTCAGCTAAGTGTGGCTTCTTCCCACCCCCTACTCATCCCACCTGCATTGGTTTGGGACCTCTAAGAAACAGCCATCAAGAGGGAACTGGGGACATCCCTGTGTACATTGAAGAGTGAGGGGACCACACAGGAGAGAGTCTGCTCATTGTGGTGTAGATTGAGCACCTGTGCAAGAACAGGGCAGAAGGATTGGGTGTGCAGCACCTCTCACCCAATCCTGCAGGCTGATAGGAGCCTCCCAGCCAAGGTTGCCAAGGTTGGCTGGGCCAGGAGAGCAATGGGGAGCACAGCAGGAGGGCTGAAAGGCGTGTGCTCAGCCAGGGCTGCCCGCCCACTGTGCTCATCCTGGCAGGTTCTTTTAGAAGAGATCCAGAGACATCCTGGTGGCTCTACTCTCTGACTGTTACAGCTGCCACCATGTATGAATGAATATTGTAGTCTTTAGAGCAGCCACTAGGAAATTAAATTTCTATGTAAGGAATCCCACAAAAAACTCAATTAATTCTGAAAGAGACAGAGTTGAGGAAAAGAGGAATAAAGACAAATAGAAGGACTAAAAGGATCCTGGTCAGACAAGCAGATCAAGTAAGTACAAAAAAGCAAGCAAGATTCAACTAGATGCTATTTCTATTCAGCTCTTTGTTGCTGTGACAAATACCTGACAGAAACAGTTTCAAGGGACAAGATTTCTTTTTGGCTCACGGTTTCAGTCCGTGGACACCTGGTTCCATTGCAGTGGGCCTGTCATGAGCCAGACCATCATGGCAGCAGGAGTGTGTAGCAGAGTAGAGAAAAAGAGAGCATGAGAACAGCCAGGGACAAGGGACATCCTTAGAGCGTGGCTTCTGTGACCTGTCCCTCCAGTTGGGTCCTGCCTCCTATTTCCCACCATCCCAGATTATGAATTTGGATTTGGTCTACCAGCTAAGGACCATGTCTTCAACACATGAGCCCTTTTGGGAGACATTTCTTTTTTCCTTTTTTTTTTTTAGTAAGCATAAAAAATACAGCATAAAAGCCCATGGTTTTGTAAGATTCAACATGCAAGAAATTACAATTTAATAAGTGTAATGAGAACATCCTAGGAAAAAGAAATGACAAGACTCTTATTCATTGAAAGTATAAGAAGTACATTGAATATATTGTAATAAAAAATTTTTAGAAAGTATAACTAGAGTTAATTGCCTACCTGAGTATATTAATACATAAGTCTATTAATTGCCAGTGTAGGCAATTAATGATTGCCTGAGCACAACAGATGCCTATGTGCACACTTTGAAATGCCCTGAGTATAACAGCATCTGAAATGTATTAGCATGTATTAATTACACACAGTGGTGGGGTTTCCTTCTCATCCTCTCCTCCCCAAGTCTCCTTCCTCTTTTCTAACAGTCCCCCTTGTACTTTCATGCTTTTATTTTTTCTGGATTCCACACATGAGAGAAAACATGCTACATTTGTCCTCCAAGTCTGGCTTATTTCCCTTACCAAGGTGTGCAGTTCCATCCACTTCATGCCCAAACCACGACACTGTTTATAGGAGACTCCACTTGCATTTAAAGACCCAGACAGGTTAAGGGACAGGCAAAGAGACACCATGTGAACACTGGCACAAATGCTAACGGTTGTACTAACTATTGGCCAAAAGAGATGTCAGAACAAAGAGGATTACAGAGATGAAGAGGGATGTTTGGTGATCATAAAAGGGCTAATTCATAAAGAAGAGATACAGCCCTAAATGTATACACACCTAATAATAGAGCTTCAAAATTAGGAAGCAAACCTCAAGAGGACTAAATAGAAAAGTAAGTCTGTAGTGGTTGAAGATTTTATTGCTTTTCAGTAATAACAAATACACAAAAAGAAAATAAGAGTGTAGGGACTAGGAACAAATATCAGTCACCCTGAGTGGCACATATAAGATGCTGTGTCTAAAACCTGAAGACGAACATTCTCTTTGAATGCCCTGGAAACTATCACCAAGATAGACTGCACATTGGATCATAAAACAAGTCATAAAACATCTGTAGGATTTTCATTCAGCACCAGGTGTGGTGACTCAGCCTTGTAATTCCAGCTACTCAGAAGAAAGTGGAGACAGGAAGGATCATGGTTGGGGCCCAGCCTGGGCAGAAAGACTCCATCTCAACAAAAAAGCTCGTCAAGGTAATGTGAGCTTGTAATCCTAGCTATGCAGGAGACCATAGGTAGCAGGATCCCCAGGCAAAAATGCAAGACCCTATCCAAAAAACAACTTGAAGCATAAAGGGCTGTGGGGGTGGCTCAAGTGGTAGAGCACCCACCTAGCAAGCGTGAGGCTCTGAGGTCAAAACCCCTGGACTGTCAGAAAAGCAAAGGATTTGCAATTCAACAGAATATGTTTTCTGATCACAATAGATTTAAGTTAGAATTCAGTGTCTCATGTATATCTGAAAAGTTCACATGTATTTGGAAATTAAGTGACATGCTTTAAAATAAGCCATTGATTGATAGAAAGTGTAATAGAAATTTAAAAAAATTTTTAACTATGTTAAGATATATGAACTTTGACACATGAAAATGTGTGATGAAGCTAATTCAGTGCTTAGAGCAAAATTTTTGCCTCTAAATATCTACATCCAAGCAAAGAAAGGTCTCAGATTAATGACATAAGCTTCTACCTTAAGTTTACAAAAAAAGTGAAATGGAGCAGGTGGAAATCAGTGAAGCAGAAAATGAACAAGAAGAGAAAGTAGATGAAAAGTTGGTTCTTTGACGAGATTGATAAAACTAATATACCATTGCTAGCCTGCGAGAGAACGAGAGAACTCGCAGGTGACCAGTATCAAGAACTTGTGTGGCGAGAGCACGGACCATCACACACACATTTAAAAAGATGATAAGACAGAGGAGGAGGATAGAAGAATCATGGTCCAAGGCCAGCCTGGGCAAAAAGTTAGCACAACCCCATCTCAACAAACAAGCTGGGCAAGGTGGTGCATACCTGTCATCCCAGCTACATGGGAGGCAAAAAAAGAAACATAGTGGTCCAGCCCCCACCTGGGCAAAAACATGAGACTATCTGAAAAATGAAGTAAGCAAAAAGGGCTGGGGGCCTGACTAACAAGTGCAAGGCCCTGAGTTCAAACCCCAGTACCGCCAAAAAAAGAAAGTAATGTTATGTACAATGTTTATCCTGATGATTCGCATCTAAGCAGCAGTAAGAACCAGGGCCTGGATCATAGTAAGCACACAGCCTACCACTGAGTTCCCACAAAGACAAGAGCATGATTTAAAAATTTTAACGGTTTTATTTAGGTGTAGTTGATATACAAACACTGCACATGATTAATACATACAATTGTATGGCTTTAAACATGTGGCTATGCCTGTGATGATTTCACCACAATCAAGGTTAAAAAATTGGTATTCACCAGGCCAGGCATGGTGGTACACATCTGTAATCCCAGCTATTCAGAAAGCAGAGTTAAGAGGACCAAGGTTCAAAGCCAGCCCTAGCAAAAAGTTAGCAAGACCCTATCTCAAAGACATGCCAGACATGGTAGTACTCACTTGTAATCTCAGCTACTGGGGAGGCTTTTGCCAGGGCAAAAGCATGAGACCCTGTCTGAAAAACTAAAAGCACAAAGACTGGGGTATGGCTGCAGTGGTAGAGCACTTGACGAGCAAGCATGAGGCCATGAGTTCAATCCCCAGTGCCACCAAAAGTCTATATATCATATATAGAAATATATCCATTCCTCCAAAAGTGCCCTCCTCCCCCACCCCCATTTTGGGGAAAGGAAAGAACACTTCTCTTGTGATCTCCCCTCTTAAATTTTTCAGTGTGCAGTATTGTTACCTGTGAGCACTGTGTTATACAGCGGGTCTCTAATACGTCGTTGTCTTGCGTAACAGAAACTTTATCTCTGTTGAAAACTCCCCACTCCATCCTCCTCCCAGCCCCTGCTAACCGCCCTTGCACTCTGCCTCAGATTCTTCATGTAAGTGGGATCGTGCAGTATTTGTTCTTCTAGGACTGTTTTCTTTCACTCGGTGTAATGACCTCAGAGTTCCTTCATATTTTTGCAAAGGGTAAGATTTCTTCCTTTGTAAAGGTTGCATAATATTCCATTGTGTAGCTGTGTCATATTTTCTTTATTCGTCCTTTGATGGCCGTGTTGCTGGTCTGGGTAGTGCTGCAGTGAACACGAGAGTGCAGAAGTCTCTGATACCATGATTTTATTTCCTTTGGATACATACTCAGGAGCAGGATTGCCAGCTCATCTGGCAGTAGTAGTTTTAACTTTTCAAGGAAACTCCATCACATTTCTTATAGGGTCTTCATTTTACATTTCCACCAACAGTATTCAGGGCATTTTACATTTCCACCAACAGTATTCAGTATGGTTTCCCCACTTGCCCATACTTGTGAGCTTTTGTTTTGCTCACAGTAGCCATCAGGTGTGAGGTGACATCTCCTTGTGGCTTCAGTGGGCATCCCCTGGTAATGAGTGAGTTTGAGCCCCATTCGTGTGTCAAGTCCTCAGCCTGTTTTTACAAATCAGGGTGTGGTGGGGAGTACAGTGGATCTAGTACATCACATAGATATGCCTGGAAATGACATTGAGACAGCCACCAAGTACTGTTTTTAAGAGGGGGGGAAGAGGAAGGGGGTTAATGGAATATAATAGAGGGTGAACTTGCTCAAATATACTGTGCATATATGGAATTTTCACAAAGCCCCCTCCTATCATTAAGACTCCTAAGGGTTAGGAAAGCAAAACCAGGCTACAGGGGTTTGTTTATTTCCTATTGAGTTGTTGGGGTGCCTTCTGTGTTGGAGGTGAGCCCCTCATCGGTGAGTTCTAATTTTTTCTCCCATTCCCTAGGCTGCCTTTTCACTCTGTGGATTGTTTCTTTGGCTGTGCAGAAGCGTGTGATTTAATGTAGCCCTCTTTGTCTGTGTTTTGTTTTGTTTCCTGTGCTTTTGTTGTCATAGCTAAGAAGACATTGTCAAGACCAATTTCAAGAAGCTTTTGCCCCTGTGTTCCTCTAGGAGTTTTACAGTTCCAGCTGTGCATTTATGTCTTGAGTTCATTGTGAGTTGATTTTTGAGTATGGTTTACAGTAAGGGTTCAGCTTCATTCTTCGCATCTGGACATTTACTTTCCCTGGCATGATTTGTGAAAACTGTACTTCCCCCATTGTGTATTGACACCTTTGTCTCAGAGTGGTTGATTGTATTTCATGGGGTTTTTCTGGGTTCTCTATTCTATTCCATTGCTCAGTGCCTGTGTTTATGTCTGTGCCCCACTGTTGATTACGATACCTTCTTACTATATTTTGAAATCAAGAAGTGTGAGGCCTCTAATTTTATTCTTTCTCAAGACTTGGGTCTTCTATAGTTCCATGTAAACATCAGGATTTTTTCTATGTCTGTAAAAAATGACATTGGGATAGTGATAAGGAGAATATTCAGTCTGTAGATCGCTGGGTAGAATGGACATTTTATTAAAAGTAAGTTCTCCCTATGCGTGAACATAGGATGTCTTTCTGTTTATTCATTTTAAGATTGACAAATCAGGCTTAGAACCCTCGCCTTTTACTCACTAAGCATGCCTTCTTTTCACTGTCACCAAAGGTTCTAGCTTGCATTGCTTTATCTTCATATGTAAGGCTGTACGTGTGTTTCAATCAGAATTTTTGCAAATTTATTATAATGCTAATGAAATGAATTTGTGTGGATCAGTGCTAATTCATCACAGCCAGCAAAAGAACTGAAAACTCGGTGATTTAACATCTTCTGTGAAAAGGAGGTGATTGTGTACAGTCCCAATTCTGATTTTTCCTCTTTTATCATTTATATATATATATATTTATATATATATATTTTTTTGATGTGCTGGGGCTTGAACTCAGGGCCTTCACCTTGAGCCATTCCACCAGCCCTTTTTGTGATGGGTTTTTCTGAGATAGGGTCTTGAGAACTATTTGCCTGGGCTGGCTTTGAACCGCAATCTTCCTGATCTCTGCCTCCTAGTAGCTGGGATTACAGGCATGAGCCACTGGGACCCAGCTTCGTTTATTTGTTTATTAATTCATAGTCTAAGATGTTTTTGACTAAACATATCCACCTTAAAAATGTCTGTTCAGATAATGTCATAGTACAAACCTTGTTGGGCAATGGAAATTGCAGTCAGAACTTGAAGGGGGCTTTCATATCTTTGAGTGAACATGAAGTTTAAACAAACTTTTTGAGCTAGGAGTAATAGCACACACATGTAATCCCAGCAGTCCAAGGCTGAGGCAGAGGATCACAAGTTTGAGGCCAGCCTGGAGTACATAGCGAAATCCAGGTAAGTCTGAGTTCAGTAGAAAACCCTGTCTCAAAAAACCAAGGGCTGGGGATGTGGCTCAGTGGAGATGGTTTGCCTACCATACACAAGGTCCTGGGTTCAATTCCCAGCGTCACAGTTATTAGTAAGTTAACAAACAGGAGAAACTCTATGTTGAAGTTAGTGCCCTGTAGCAAGTTATAGTGAAATCTACCAAACAGTTGCTCAGGTGACACCCAGCAGGCAATTCCCAGGAGGGAGAGAGGAAGTCTGACACATCAGGCGTCACTGGTGCACACTGTGAACTCCATGCACAAGAATGACATGCACACATCTGGAAAAACACCACACACACCCTGCGTTCCCATGGTGCTCAGCTTGTATCTTTAGCCTTCGTAGTCATCATACTAGATTGCATAATGCGAAATGTGTGTGCGCGTGTGTGCCTATCTGTATGATGTTACAGAAGTAATGTGACCTGGGTGTGATAGATATTTTTATAAGGAGAAAGGGAAGTCCGCCATAATGTCTTCTCTGTGCTACTAGCGGTGTGGTCTTCTGGGATTTTTTCCTATGTATTTGTATCCATGTGTATGTGTGTGTACATGTGTACATTATATGAATATGTGTGTGTATGTACATACACTCTACTGCCTCTGCAGACACGCAACAAAAAATGGTGTGGTCTTCTTCCATACATGTTTCTCAGGCACTTCACTCATGCTCGCTCTTGAGATGGTCACTGTCCCTACCTCTAACGAGGCCTGCTGGCCAGGGTAGACAGGCCACTGTGAGCAAGAACCTCAGAACAGTTCTCCCTGGGCTGAGCATTGTGAAAGGGAGGCCAGGCGCTGGGGCGGATGTCAGACATGGCTCACTTAGTCTAGGAGTTTAGCCAAGCGTGTCATCTAGGATGCTGTCAGCGTCAAGTAAGGGACTTGAAGTGGCAAGTACAAGTGGCTTACACAATAGCACACTTATTCTCTCTAATTACAAGTGGAGAGCAAGCAGAGAGAGCAGTTACAGATTGCTGACCTCTGACCCAGGTTCTCTGGGATTCGCTTGGCTTTTTCTCCATGGTCACAAGATGCTTACAGCACTTCTAAATGTCATCTCCTCAAACAGTGGTGCCCAGAGGCATAAAAAGTTTTTCCTCATGAGTCTCTTCAAAGTGAAGAACCCTTTTACGAAAGCCCTCCCCCGTCCCCAGGAAAATTTGCTTCCTGTCTCTTGGGCCAGAATTGTGTCCTGTAGGTACTTCTATCTAGCCATTGGTAAGGAACATGAATTACTGCGGGTCCTAGACGGTGTGGCCCTGCAAGTGCATTTAGCCCTGGGAGTGAGGAGTGACCATCTGTCCCTGACACACAGTCATCCGACAGCTGAATAAAGCCAGAATTCTCTCAGGTGTGAAGAAGGGCGTTCCCATCCACAGAGGACAAAGTAAATGAGGTGCAGGGTGAGTTCTCCTTATCTGCGTTTACACTGTGACCTGTCACATGAGGTCAGTTATGGGATTTTCCACTCGTGGTGTCATGACAACACTTACAAAGGCTTTAATTTAAAATGTGCTTACACCCATTCAAAGCTTGTTTGCAAATGTTCAGAGCAGCAGCATCTGAAAACTGTCCAAAAATGGCGGTGGTGGTGGCACATTCTAAGAGCATATTGAAGACCAGTGCAGTGTGCACTTTAAAGAGGTCAAATACGGGTATTTGTGAATTACAGATCACCAGTGCTATTTCCAACGATGTTACTACATTGTTTTTCACTACAGCTGTTGGCAGAATTTCCAGGAACCACATGTCAGGTTCCTTGTAAACACAGTGCAGTGCTGCCCGTGTTCTATTTTGAAAATTGTGCATTCCTCTTCCAAGTTTCTCCCTTTATTCTTTTATGCATTTTTATACTTAAATGTTTATCCTTTTTGAAATGTCCTATCATTGGTATTCTTATTTTTGTTTTTCTTTCTGCTTTCACCTTTTCCTTTAAATGAGGAACCTATTAACTCTGTTTTTGTTGACTCTATTTCTATACTTTTCTCCTATTTTTAACAAACTTTAAAAATCTCATAAAAATTTGCATGTAGTTTAGAAATAGCACAAAATGACTTATCATGAAAAGCAACATTCTGGTGCCCATCCTCCCTCCTGTCCCTGCTTCCCACAGGGAATTGGTTTTGTGCAGGTCCTATGTGTACTCCCGGTCATTATTCTCATACAGCTAGGCCCCAAGCTGATTTCCAGCTGTGACAGATGGTTATGCTTGGCTCCTCATATTTTTCTAGGTGGAATAGAGTTTTTCTTTAGAAACTTGAAGGCAATGCTATTGAAAAATATGATTCTTCTTTCTTCCTCTCCCTTCTTCTCCCTCTCCCTCTCTCTCAAAAACTTAATTATCTTTATTCTGTCTTGCTTGTTTAGGCAGATACTCTACCACTTGGGTCACACCCCCCAACCCTCCCTTTGATTTGTCTTTTGTTTTGAGAGAGGGTGTCAGCTAACTTTGCCTGGGCTGGCCTTGAACTCACAGTCCTCCTGCCTCTGCCTCATGCATTCCTATACTTTGTTGTGGGAACAATTTCTTTAAGCATTTCCTTTTTTTAAATCATTATCTTCCCTCTGTTTATATTATCATTTGGGGATTATAATTAGTTGGATGCAGAGTTGCCTCAACTAATTTTCTGTCCTTCTTAGTCAAAATTCATCATGACATTACAGAGTTGGAAAATTAAATGTGACCACCCATCACATCTTCTATGGGTGGTCTTTGTACCATTCTAAGAAACATAGCAGAGGGCTTGGAATGCAGCTCAGTGATAAGAGAGCTTGCCCTGCACACCTAAGGCTCTAGGTTCAATCCCCAGCACCACAAAAAAATAGATATATTGGGACGAAATTAATAATACCACACAGTGAATGTTCTAGGACATGGGTCAGCAATATTTTCTTAAAGGACCTGATATTAAAATTTTAGGTGTTTGGGGCCAGGAGAAACAAACAAGGATATTGTATAGATACTTATATGTCCTAGTAAAATGTAACCATCTAAGCAGGGTACAGTTGTGTATAAGTATAGTCCCAGCAACTAAGAAGGCTGAGGCAGGAAGATCACTTGAGTCCAGGTATTCGAGGGCAGCCTGGGGAACATAGTGAGACCCATCTCAAAGAACAAAAGAAATGTAACCATGTTAAAAATGTAAGAAAAATTCTTATCTAATGGAACCATAATTAAAAAGGACGTGGCTGCTTGGATTTGGCCCTCAAGCCATATTTTGTTCATTCTTTGTTTTAGGGCAGGAAGTGTTGATTCTCTATTGAATTTGTTCAGAACTTGTTTGTAAAAATTTTTCTTTCCTTTGGGAGACTTTTTAATTTTTTTTAGTGGTACTGGCATTTGAACTCAGGGCCTCACACTTGCTAGGCAGGTGTTCTACCACTTGAGCCACTTCTCCAGCCCTTTTTCTTTCCTTTGGCTTAGCTTTTTGTTCTATATTTTGGGGACGTTCCACCAATTTGCCTTGCAGTGCTTCTATTTAAACTCAACAGTAATTTTTAGATGCTCTCTTCTTTGATATCTGGTAGTTCCCGTTCTGTCATATCCTGTTTTTGTCTTGTGGATTTAAGACTTTCCTAATCATTTCTAAGGTTGCTACTTAAAGTTTTGAAAGCTGTTTTCTTTTGTTCCCTAACCTACCTCATTTTCTTTCTCTGTACATCTGATTTCTGATAATCTAGTCCATACTGAACTGTGATAAAACAGAAAACTTATCTATTGCTTCTGTAGACAAAATACATAAACATTCAACAATCAGGTTACATTTTTGTTACTATGTATTTTTCATGTATCGTGTGTAATTTAAAATACACCCTGAGTAACAGTAGTCCTCAAAGAGTGATTTTTAAAGCATGCATTTCTGCTGTCTGTGGATTGATGCTCTGTGTTTTCCTTACTTAGGTCCATCCTCAGCAGCACCGGCTCCTTTTTGAAGTATTTGATGAAAATCGATTGGTAAGTCATGTTGCCCAAGTGTGAAGAATGGAGTAGAGCAGCCTAGGAAAGTGGGCAGGGAATCTGTGATTTTGAGAGATGAAGTGAGCTGGCTACGGAGGCAGTGTCCTTTCTTCTTCCTGGTGTTACTTGATACCTTCCCATTCTCCTCAGGAGCACCTCTCCTGAGTGTCAACAGGTTATAAGGTCTCACTCAACTGTTGTGACAGGAGGTGGCAGGGAAAGGTGGCCCCTTTATCTTGCCTTCCCTCAACACCCACCCTGAGCCCTGGGTGGTAACCTGGGCAATGGAGCCTGCACCCAGAGGCGTCTTCAGCTGTCTGTCCTCACCACTGTGGCTTTTCGTGAGGTTCCCGGTGTCCAGTTTCAACCTTCCATCCACTCCTACCCTGACTTTTCTCACAAGAAATCCGTCCTCTTTATACTGACAAGCCATGAGCGAATTAAGTCCTTTAAAGAACTACCTGACTTCCTTTTATAAAATAATAGTTCTGATTCCTGGTTTCCTAAAGACTATGTTAAAGGCATATCCTTTTCCTTACTTCTGTCTCTTTGGGATCTTTTTCAAACCTTCTTAGCAGCTTATAGTTAAACCTGGAAGATCTGAATATGTAAGTTGTGTTAATTGGTTTCCATCTTTGGACAAAATACCTGAGAAAATCAGTTTACAGGAGGGAAGATCTGTTTTGGCTTATGGTTTCAGAGTTCTCAGCCCATGGTTGCTTGGCTCTGTGTTTTGGGGGGCCTGTTGTGAGGCAAAGCATCATGGCAGACACCTGTGGTAGGACAAAGCTGTCACCTCATGGTGGTGGACAGGCAGAGGGGTGACTTTTATAACAAGGCCCCATCCCTGAAACCCAGGAAGTTGTGAATATGTAAATGCATTAATCCGTTGATGGTCCAGTCACCTCCCAAAGGCCCCACCCCTGAACACTGCTGCACTGGGGACCAAGCCTGTACTTCAACACATGAGCCTTTGAGGAACATTCCAGATACAAACCATAGCATAAGTATAAAAACTGTGTTTAGTGTCCAAAGATGATCAGTTATTCAACACAAGCATCACAATAGGAATTAAGCAGTTCTATTCATTTTTTTCAACTAATAAAGAAACTGGATTTTTAAAAGAGAATCCGTTGCATCAGACTGTGTAACATTTCTTTTCCTTCAAGAAACAGTACAAGTGACTGAAGATACTGCCAGTGAAATCTTAGCATCATAATAAGTAAAGATACTTTTTTTTTTTTTTTTTGGCTGCCAAGAGAGACTCTTCATCAGTGAGTGGCAATCTAATTTTTTTTTTTGGTGGTACTGGGGTTTGAACTGAGGATCTGATGTTTGCTGGACAGGCGCTCTACCACCTCAGTCACTCTTCCAGCCCTTGGCAATCTAATCTTTTAAGGCTGAGTAGGAAATGTTGACAGTTTGGTTATCAATATGGTGAGATACACAGCTTTTTGTTTTCTGTTTGTATTTGTGCTTTTTATGTGGAGAGTTTCCTTACCATCACCCCACCCCATCTATTCAGGTCTATTTTCCTTCCAGAAAGGACCAGACAAAATTTTGTATTGGTGTTTCATTTTTAAGCCATGAAATATGCATGCAAAGAGTATAGATAATATAGATCTTCATGTTTCAGTGCAACACAGATGTCTGAGCCTCGCCCTCAGCTGAGGGACTGAGTGCTCTACCTCTGATCCCTCCCTGCATCCTTCCTGGTGGCACCCCCTTTTCTTCCCTCATAAGTAGTAGCCACTCGCCTGGATTTTGTGTTTATCATTTCTTGCTTTCTAAATTACTCTTTATCATGTATGTATTTCCCTAAGAAAACATATCATTTCCTTTTTCACATCGCTGAATTTATGAAAGCTGTATCTCTCTGAGTGAATTCCCCTAACATGTGATCTTGCATAGTATTGCACTGGTGAGATTGATCTGTGGGGACACATTTTCATCTATGCCAAGTTTTCTGTCACCTGTACATGTTATAATACCATAATTTGCATGTTAACCTTCCTTAGTAGATACTAGCTTTCCAGGTTGTTTGCTATTACCAATTGATAAACGTTCCCACTGTCTCTCCTTGCGGACGTGTCTAAGTTACATATTTTGAAGTTGAACTGCTGGATGGTGGCATTACTGTGTTCTTTTTCCTGTTGTCATGGGTGCTGGTGTGAACTTCTGATCCAGGAGTGTGTTTTGGGGGAGCTATTTCATTTGAGTTATTTGAATGTTGTCCACAAGAAAGATCAACTCACATTTCTCTAACTGCCATGCTTAGCTGGCTATAGTCACTGTTTCCTCATTGTCAAATTGATTTTGGCAAACACTGTTTGGTTCATTAATATTCCATTAAGTATTTACTACATATATTTAATAATACACTGAGTAGCACGATGAGTTGGGAGGAAAAGCCTTGCTTTTGATATTAGCAATTGAATACTTCTGGATTGGTAAATGTGGCATAATAGAAGCATTAAAGCTTCTAACTAAAAGCAAAACCAAAACGTGTTTATCTAGATCTAATAGGCCCTATGCCAAGGATCAGAAGTTCTGTGGTAGTCACCTCCACTTAATGCTGGACAGATCATTCAACCCTCTGAAAATATTTTCCCATGTTTAAGAAACTGAAGATAGCAATATTTGTCCTGTCTTTCTCATAAGTAATTGTGAGGATAAAAATGAGACCATTGCTATGACAACTCTCAGAAAACTTCATCGTGACACAGATACACAGTGTTGTTTACCTGCCATGCACTCCTGTGTTTGTGACTCTTTGGGTGCTTGGTAGGGCACACCATTTGTAGTGTGTCTGTTGTGTTAGATGCTCTGCTATGCATTGGACATGGAGCTCTTCTCTCTCTCTCTCTCTCTTTTTTTTTTTTTTTTTTTTGGTGGCACTGGGGTTTGAACTCAGGGCCTCACACTTGCCAGGCAGGCTTTCTTACCACTTGAGCCATTCTGCCAACCCAGAGCTCTTCTCAAGAAGTGCACTGTACCAGCTAAGGGGGGCCAGAGAGGATGAGAACAGGGTGGTGCAAATCACCCTAGAACACTGGCCTATTGCCAGTCTTAGCATGGAACCGAAGTCAGTCACCTAAGATGCTATAGAAGCTACGGCCATGGGTGGAGTAACAGGCCTGATTGTGTGACCTGTGCCACTGTAAATGTCACTATCTTTAATCTCCTGTAGCAAGCATTCACAACTTAATTAAGAACATATCATTTTATTAGCTAATTGTATTTGAAAATGTAGTGCAAAGAACACAATTTTAAGCAGAGACAACTTTTAGTCATCTGGAAAATGTTAATTAAGTGACATTTGCTTTTGGGAAAGTATATTCCTTTTGTCAAGCCAATTTTAAGACTTGATGTTTATAAAACGTGGTAGTTTGGTGATAGTGATGGTGGTGGTAGTGTTCATAGTAGCAGACCATTTCAGAATGGAGAGCCTTAAAAAAAATCCATTCACCAGTGCAGAAGTTAGCAGTTATGTGTTGCCAGTGTAAGAGATACACCTGCATGCTCTCAGCCATCAGGTCAGGGGATGCCAATGTCTTGATGGAGCCACTACGCTTCACAGACCTACTGGTTATATCAGTTAGCTTTGAGAGACAGACTGAGACTTTAAGGGACTGGTTTATGTCGTTGTGGAAGTTAACAAGTTGGAAATTCATGGAGCATGCCAGGAAGCTGGGAACACAAGCAGGATTTCTGTATTGGAGTATGGAAACAGGATTTTTCTCTGAGAAACTTGTCTTTGTGCTTAAAGCCCTCAACTGATTGGCTAAGCCCACATACACTGTGAAAGTAATATGCTTTACTCTAAGTCCACTGACTTTAATGTTAATCACATCTTTAAAAAATGTTCTTAGCAGGCTGGGCACAGTAGT
Organism: Castor canadensis; assembly: GCF_047511655.1. Taxonomy (NCBI): domain Eukaryota; kingdom Metazoa; phylum Chordata; class Mammalia; order Rodentia; family Castoridae; genus Castor; species Castor canadensis. Next base: position 145,521,822 of record NC_133387.1, on the reverse strand, counting down.
TCATCCCTGTAATTCCAGCTACTGAGATTAAGAAGATTGTAGTTCAAGGCCAGCCTGGGCAAAAACTTAGCAAGACCCCATTTCAACCAATAAAGCTGGGTGTGTTGGTGGGTGCCTATCATCCCAACTACATGGGAAGCATAAATAGGAGGATCAAAGTTCAGACTGGCCTAAGTAAAAACGTGAGACCCCATCCCCAAAATTACTAAACCAAAAGAGAACTAGGGAGTGGCTCAAATGGTGGAGCACTTGCCTAACAAGTGTGAAGCCCTGGTTCAAACCTCCGTACCACCGCCCCCCCAAAAAAATCTTCCTAGCAGCATATTTGGCCCAACAGCAGGGCATCATAGGCTAGTCAAGTTGATATATACAGTTACCATCACAGTGGACTTTGGCCCACAAGGCTTGTCAATGATTAGCACCGACCAGAGCCTTTCCACGCCATGTAATTAATCACATTATTTTCTATGGAAGTAATCAGTAACCAGATGGCCCAGAGCGTGGGGTCCTGAGCTTAATTCAGAAGATGAAATTCTGTAGGACAGGCAGAAGAGGGCTCCAGATCTTCTCCGCTGGCGGTTAGGGTTCACACTCACCTTTCAGCATTTGCTGGGCTGAGGGGCGATGTTTTTCCCAGGCTCTGATTCCCTGTGCAACTGAGATAATTGTGGCACAAATCCTGTGCAGTCTTAGACCTGAGCCACCAGTGCAGGCTCCTTGGCCTCTCCAAGACTGCAGTGCTAGGCGACACATGTGCTTCTTACACCTTACTTTTCTTTGACTGAAACCCTCTTTCTAAATTTTTCAATCATTCCTTGTGCAGCTGTAAATTTTTTTATATTTCTTCAGAAGTAGCAACTAGATAACTTTTTTTTAAATCCTAAAAGGAAGCATTAGGCAGTCACAGTGACTACCATGATGTCATCCATCCCTCCCATCTGTCCACTCTCATCCTCCCATCCCTCCGTCCAACCATCCATTCATCAATCCATCCCTCTATCCATCCGTCCATCCCTCCCTTCACCAATCTCTCCTTCCCTCCCTCACCATCCAACCATCTCCACATCCTCCCATCTCTCCCTCCCTCCCTCCATCCACCCCTTTCTCCATTCATCCATCCCTTTATCCATCCCTCCTCCCATCCCTCTGCTCACCCGTCTCTCCTTCCCTCCCTCTCTCCAACCATCTCTACATCCTCCCATCCTTCTCTCCACCCATTCTCTCATAAATACATCCATGCATCCCTCCCTCCAACTGTCCTTCTCTCCATTCATCCCTCACTCCATCTCTCCGTCCACCCCTCTGTCCCTCTGTCCATCCTCCCATCTTTCCCTCCATCCCTCCCATCATCTCTCCATTCATCCCTCCTTCCCTCCCATCTCTCCATTCCTCCCATGATCACTCCATCCATCCTTCCATCCATCTCTCCCTCAATCCCTCCCATCTCTTCATCCACTTATATCTCCACCCATCCCTCCCTCCATCCCTCCATCCCTCCCTCCATCCCTCCCTCCCTTCATCCCTCTATCCCTCAATCCCTCCCGCCATCTCTCCATCCATCCATCTCTCCATCCATCCTCCCCTCCATTCCTCCCTCCATCCCTCCACCCATCTGGTGTTATTTGGTGCCTACTTTGTTCAACATGAGCTCAGGAGAATCAGAGGTGTTTAATTATAGCTTTAACACTCTGGAAGCTTAAAATCTAGTCAGAAAGCATGAAACTGATGCTCGTAGTAAAGCTGGCTTACCAAAGCAAAAACATGTATATAGCTAAATACCTGGGATTCATTATTTTATATTAATGATCAGAGGGTTTTTTATTAGCTGGAAGTTTTAGGCCACAGGCATGTGCACTTAGATATCATTGGTTGTCCTATCAGAAGTGGTGCATTTTTAAGTTATTAATCCCCTAACTTAATTCAAGAAGAAAATCTGAAGACATTAGGAAGCAAAGTAAAATGATTAGTAGTTTTCCTTTTTCAAAGAAAAAAGAATAATAAAGGGATATTTACTGAAGTCGTAAAATCATAAGGAAATAAGTTATATAAGACCAAGGTCATATAATAATTATAGTACTAAGTTTACAACTGTTACACAGCTTCTAGAACAAAGTGCTGTCTCATTCCAGTCAAAAAAGTTGACAAATTCCCACATTTCTGTATTGTCATGTCTTAATTGATTAAAATGCTGTTTAGAAAATTGTGATTAAGCACAGATCTAACTTAAGCAGTTTTCTTTTTTAAACAAAGTTTGAGTATATGTTTTACATATTTGCTTTTACTTAGTAAAAAAAACTTACTTAGAAAAATACAACTTGGGTGTAGTACCATGTGGTGTAAACAACGGTACCATTTTACTTTTTACTTTCCTATGAATGAGCCAGTATGTATTTAGTGCTGGAGTTCCAGCTATAAAATTCAGGTAAGGGGTTTAAATATACCCTAGAGTATTATTTAAAAATAAATTTGTTTCTTTCAAATAGAATGCCAACCTTGGTCTATGACATTTAGGAGAGAAATTAAAATATTAAACTTTTATTGCCCAGTAAACTGAAAATAAAGGTTAAATAAATACAAAGCAGAAAAATATATATACAAAATCACAACCTTTGAAAGGACAACTAGTCTACTGTTCTCTGCTGGGAGAGTTTTATCAAGTAGTAATTCCACCTCGAGGGCAGTTCTAGTACGCAAAAATGTAAACAAGTATGTACTTTGTTTATATAAAGAAATGTGTGCTGTGGTTTGCATTTCTTTATAGATATCAGACAACTACACGGGTTGTTCCAAGGCACCAGTAGGGGCCAGCAAAGAGCTCTTAGAGTTTTTCGGAACAGAATTGGCATTGAGATATGTTTATTTGATGTGTTAAATTCTTTTTAGATTTCTTTACTTACCGCAACACTCTTAAGTGAATGAATTGCAGAGACAGTGGAATAAAATATCCAGTGTGTTCAAACTATATTGGGCTATAGTTTTTCTGTCTAATCTGCATATATTTTTAATGGAATGTTTGCTTAGGCTATTTCTTGGCAGAGTTTTAATAGTCAAAATATAAATGGATCTTTTAAAGACTGTACCACTTGGCTGCAAAATGTCTTAAAATTACAGGAGAAAATGCTTGTTGACAGCTTCTCTTAATTTTTTTTTTCCTCCCTCAGTTCTGTGCTCGGTATCACTAGGTTCATTTTGTAGTTTACTGTAAGGTTTCACTTTTTATAGCTGATGTTTTGGAAGCTAAAATCTTTAGCCATTTGATGTAATGCTAAAGTTCTAATTCACCCCAAAGTTTTGGTTTTTCCAAATTTATACAATAATCCAAATTTACTCATTTTTTTAAAAAGAATGTAACAGTCTATATTCCTTTCCACGTTAACTAATTTGACTAGATTCCTAGCATGGCTATTATTTGGAAATTCAATCTTCGATTTGATACTCAATTACATGCAGTTTCATTCCTACCAACTTCCTGTAATTCTATACCTTTGGGTGAAAATATCAGTGGTCAAACTCTGCTGGTGAAAGTAGAGGCGCTGTGATTCTCAGAGTTAAATGTTCATTTAGTAGAGCTGGGGTGAAAAAACTCCCATTTCAACTTGAAATGCTCGAAGATTGTTGTTCTTGTGTTACTCACTCATGCAAATTGGAGAAGGTATAATTGAAACAAGGTTGGCTGTGTTTGAGTCAGTGTGCTGCGGCTGAGCTCAGCTGAAAGGTCCAAAGCAAGTGCTTTGTAAGTGAAGCCATTCCGACTACAAGCCTCTCAAGCCGGTTTGGAAGCGTCAGCCCCAGGCATGGGCCGCCTCTTTCTTCCTGTGATGGCTGGGATTTACCGTTTGACTTAGGATAAAGCCAGCCGACCGCTGACAAGCTCTTTGAGGTACCACAAATGATTTTTAACCTCGATGCAGTGCAGCTGCTTCTAGCCTGTCTGCGGACAGAGATCTTTGTTATGACTTTCAGCCCTTAACATGTCTGGAAATGAGGACAAATGGCACAGAGCTTACGATTGCACTTTGCAGCCCGAAGAAGCAACACTTACCCGTTGTCAGAGTCCTCCGGAGGTGATGTGGGGACCCACGTTCACACGTGCCTCCAAAGACCCACGCGGATCTCAGCGTCCAGTGTTGTGCAGATGAAGCTGGCTCCCAGGCAGTCTGCACCAGCTCCGCGAAGAAAGGATCACGTGAAGTCCCAGGACGGACCCTGCGTCCCCTCTCCTGAAAACGAGACTAAAAAGAGCAGCTGTCTGCAGATCTCCCTCCAGCCCACCAGGCTCAGCGGATGTCCCCAGCCTAGCAGTGTCTCAGCCGAAGGTGACGATGCTGCCTCTACTTGGGTCTTGAAGGATGGCATTTGCAGCAGGGCTGTGGCTGATAATGAACTGAATACTGTGAACGATGCTAACCTTCTAAGCAGTCCTGCCGTTTGCGGTGGCAGCCTCAGTCACTTTTCAGCCAGTGATAACGGATCTTACAGCAGCAATGGCAGTGATTATGGGTCGTGTGCAAGTATCACAAGTGGTGGGTCCTACACTAACAGCATCATCAGTGACAGCAGTGGTTATACTTTTCCACCAAGTGACGATACTTTTTTTGGTGGAATTGTGTCTGCCGACAGCACCTCCAGTAGAAGTGTGCCAGACAGGAGTGCTACTCCCTGTGACATTTTCTCAAGAAGCCCAAATGCAGTTCCCTTTGTCCAGGATGACTTGGAGCAAGGACTAGAGATTATGAAAGTGCCAGGGAGCAGGAATGCAAAAATTCCCCTGAAGCGTTGTTCATCTTTAGTCATTGTTCCCAGGAGTCCTTCAAACACCCCTCCGACTTCTCCAATAAGTTCCGGTCTTCTTCCAGGCAAAGAATTTTACCAAACCTCACACCAGTTCATGGTTTCTCCCAATGAGACTGCACATGAAGATGGTACCTGTGCAAAGGGGTTTCTCTCAACAGCTGTCAATGGACTTCGGTTGTCTAAAACAGTTTGCACTCCTGGGGAAGTGAGAGACATACGGCCACTTCACACGAAGAGCTCATCACAAAAGAAACTTGTCATTTCAAATAATCATAGTCCAAAGCAGACTGTCTGCGAAAAGTCGGCTGAAGGGTATTCTCGTGTTTCACTGCATTTCACTCAACAAAAAGCAAGCATGTTAGACTGTGAAGCATCAAATGGTGGCTGTGACCCAGAGACGTCCAACACGAAGCTTCATTCTGATTCAGAGAATGGTAAACCCGTGCCCAGGACATCTGCCTGTTCAACATCCACCCAAAGCATGGATTACCAAATCAGTGCCGGTGGAGAGTTCAAAAGACCAAATTCACAGATAAACAAAAACCATGCTACTTTACAAAGAAGTATTTCACTGGGAGGAACTTACCCAAATATTTCCTGTTTATCCAGCCTGAAGCACAATTGTTGTAAGGGGGGACCATCGCAGTTACTCATAAAGTTTGCATCTGGAGGTGAAGGGAGAGTTGACAGTTCATCAAGAGAAAAGAGCAGAGATTTCACACGTGAACTATCTGGTTCTTGCAAGGTAAGTTTCTTGTGACCTAGCTAAATGCAATTCATAGCAAAGTAGCTTAATGAACCGTTTGATTACAATTTATTACAACTTAGAAGTTAATATATATTTTCCTACCAATAATTTTATACTAATGAACTTTAATTTGTAAAGCTCAAGAATTCTTAACAGTCTTTCACTTTGTTATTTTACCAGTGGACATGCTATGTATTTTCAAAAAAAATCCTTCCTAACTAATTTAAGCCATAAAATGTTTTGATAGCATAAAACAAACTTTGAATAACAATATTTTATCTTAGTAGATTTTTCTTTCAAGTGGCTCAATATTTCAATGTATAGCTCCATACATTATTCCTGTTTTCAAAAAGGACCACTTTTCTCCCCTCGTCAATCATTGTGAAAGAAGTAAAATAAATTTAGAGTGCTTATTTAAAATATTAAGCAAAACATATAAAAATGGGAAGCTCTTGGTATAGAGGAATATGGAGGCACTATTTCCCTGAAGTGCCTGTATATAAGATTATTGATAAACGTTATCCTATGGCACGTTTACAGCAGAAGAAAATAAATGGTATTTATGTGTTTATATTCTAACCACAGGAATTTTGTTTCCACCCCATTTTTCTTCAGTTTACAGTTAATACTGCCTTCTAAAATGTAGCTCACTTGTTCAGTGATACCGATTTCTAAGTTTTGTTTGTTTGAATTTACCTAAAATTGCTAGGCACTTCCCATAATTTTCTACTTAAATATTAATTTGCTGTTTTGACAAATTTGCTTTATTCTATTAGTAATTTAACTCTAATGAATCTTAGCCAAAGAAGCTCTTTGTATAACTTGGCCTTTCAGAAGCATTTAAAATGGTTGAGACTGAAATCATGTTTTAAATTTCTGTATTTGGAAGGTCTTGCTAGATTCCAGGAAATTTAAAATTTTTTTCTGACTGAACGAGTTCTAGACGACAGCACACAGTTTGGCTGGGAGAGGAGGAGGAGCTTTGTCTGTTTATATTTGCATAGCACCCAATATCTATACTAAGGGTTTAAAAACCTCTTGTGGATAAGAAGCTGTAGGCAAATAAAAAATTAAGAGATTGATAGTTTGTTTTTTCTCTTGACTCTGGTAAATAAAATCATTGCTACCAATGGCCAGATGTTAATCCAAGCAACTACTTTGCTGAGAAGGAAGAGGCCAGATTTCCAATTCTTATCTATGATTTAGAATTATTAGTTTCATTTACAAAACTCTTCTGAAACATCTTTTTGAGATTACAATCCAGTCAACTGGCCTCTCCAAAGAAAGAAAGGAAATGACCCTATGTAAAATTTCAATAGCTTGCTAATTGAATTAATACTACTTATAAATTCATTTGACATTTAATGAAATAATATGAAAGGAATAATTAACCTAGATTTAGTTTTAGAAATATCCTTAAAATACTTGATGTTATGGTAGCATTAGAGTTTGTTGATGCTTTTCACAAAGGCTGTTGAAAGTGCATTGTAATGAATGTAAGTTAAATACCTGTTGCATTTCTAAAAATACACATTTTCATCCTCAGAAAACCTAGATAAGCCAACAAATATTTTTGTGACAACCAAAGGCTTAGCTTTGTGTCAATTCTATTTTTTGAGAGATTATTGGATTATAAAATAGCCCAGAAGTGTACAATCTGTTGGAGAGCTTTAAATCATTTCTCCTTTCAACATTTATTAAGCAACTTCTCTTTATAAAAATATCATAAACAATCTAACAGCAGTTAAATTCAAAGTATGGTAGGTCTAAATTGATCTAACCGATAAGTAGCAAAATGACGGCTTGTTTTATGAGGAAGATACTAGAGTTGCTTTTTCTAAACAACAGTGGCAACAATGGTGGGGTTCTAAAAATAATTCTGTGTTTATCAATAATTATATATTAATCTAATTATAGTGGTATATTGTAACTCATTTATAAATAAACAGCTCCCAAAATATTTCCCATGTCTCCAGTTAGTCTGGGTTAGTATTCTGATCTGCTGAGTCTGGCTTCACATTTAACAAGTTGATATTAGAGTAGCACTTAGTAATGCCAGCTATCTGTACCGAGCAGCCGTGAAATTAAATCACTGCCTTGGTCAGAGACCCTGGTTTCTAAAGCACCAAGAAGTCTACAGATTCTTTCTTCTGTTTAGCTATCAGCCTCCCGCAGCCTCCTATCATCAACAGATTGTTAATGACTCATTTTAACATCCACTGAAAACTTTTACCTGTGTCTGGGGCACAGGCCCTCCTCTGTGTTTATAGCTTAGAACGAGAATGAAAGATGCAACTTTGTAGTCTGCATGAAAGTTTATTCCAGTCTCAGCAGAGAACATGATAACTGCCCTATGTTTTTTCTGTGTATGTCTTGAAATACAATATTGCTTTTGTGAAGGCAATATAATGACTTTTGGTCTACAAATAGAAATTTGATGCTTTAATGTTGTATGAAATATTCTGTCAGCTCAACCAAAAAAATTGGTTAAGGAACTAAGGTAGTTATTCAGTTCCAAAAATTATTACTGTTGAGAGTTCTAAAATCTGTGTAGTTAGCGTACTCCATTATTATTTTATTTTTCTGGATCTGCTATGTCATGTCATCAGAATACTCAGAGATTTCATTACCTTGTTATTTAATTTCCCTCAGAATTTTGCCCAAGTGGTACATGTCTTCCTTCTCCAATTAAATGCGTGTTTCGACTAGAATCTTACTGGAATTGTTCCTTTTGTTATCAAAGTTTTTGTTCATGAGCCTGGATAGGGAAGTTGTTTAAGCCTAATAAAATAGGCTTAAAAAATTTATGTCTCTCTTTTTTTCAAAGTTCTTATTACAAATCTCAAGACGATTTATGTCAATGATTTCTTTTTATTTAGTTGTTCTTCCTAAGACAAATGTTTGGAATATATATTTACTTTAGTATTCCATTATTTTCCCCAGTACTTCCTTTATAAGGATTTAATTTAATTTAGTAGAATAAACTTAACACTTGGTTAAGTTTATTTTGAGCAACACTTAATTTTTCCTATAAAAACCAATGTAATTTTTAGATATTGACTCCAGAGCTATGATACAACAATGATAATGAAATGTGTGTCTCTTAGAACTGGAGAAGAGGCTCAGGAAGCTGGCGGAAAATGCTTTCTGTTCTCTGTAGGTGAAGTCCACTATCTAGCTCACATTTGAATGTCAGGTACTAAGAATAAAAGTGGAGTATAACACAGCCTCTTTTTTGGGGCACTCTCATGCTAGTAAGAGGGACAGACTGGTAAACAACAACAAAAAATGTTTTCAGTCCAATTAATGTGGTGTGCTGCAGTACCAGAGCACATGAGGAAGAAAGATGCGACAGGAGTGTTGTGGAGGAAGGGCCTGTTGGCAGAGCTGGCGAAGCATGAGCTGAGTCTTGATGGGTGACTTCGCCAGGCGGAGAAGTGCAGGAGGGCGGCATGACAGGGCTGTTCCTTCTCAACACTATTTCTGTTTCTGTTTGGGGCCGGGTACTTCTTGGCATGGGGGCTGTCCTGTGCACTGCAGGATGTTTAGCGGTATCCCTGGCCTCCATCCACTGATGCTAGGGACACCCCTCCCTAGAGTACCAGCCAAAAACCATCTGCAGCCATTGCAAGATGTCTCTGGGGGGCAAAGTTGTCCCCTATTGAGGATCTCTGTAGGCAGAAGAACAGCACATACAAAGCTGCAGATGTGAAAGCACCTCATGCTGTGAGTGTGACTCAGGTGTAGCCTATGGATGTGGGAGGAGGTGGTACACTAGAAGTGGGTTGGAGTCCCGATCAACCTGGTACCTCATGCTGAAGAGGAAGTAGTTTTCTTCTGCTAGCAGATGTCTTTATTTGAAAGTACAGAGTGCTCATTTTTATGTGTGTAAAAGATAAATTTTTGTGCCACCATGGATTCTAATTGAGTCAGTGTTTCTTTAGCTTGGATGGCTGGTCACTGGCGATGTCCTGATCCAAAGTAGGGAACTAAGGAGGAGGGGCGGGATTGGGAGGAGGAGGAAAAGGAGGAAATGGTACATTGTTGAGTGTGCTGGCAGAGACAGTGACCTTGCAGTGCTGTTGTAGGGCCACTGGAGTCACAGAGCACGCCCAGGAGAGAGGCGGTTGCTGGGTGTAGGTGGCCTCAGGTAAGGATGAACTCAGCTAGGGGATGCATCAAGTGAGATGAGAAGGGAGGCTGAACCCAAATTCTGAGGACCACTAGCTTTGGTGAGACACTGAAAGAAGAAATAAAAAAAAGGAGCCTGTAGACAGGCCAGGAGAGCATGGTGTCTTGGAGTCAAGGTAAAGGACAGAGGACAATGCCACAGGGAACTTAGGTGTCAATGAGTGTAGCAGTTAGAAGGTCCTTGGTGACTTTGGCAAGAGTAGGCTAGGAAAATGCCAAGGTGAAAAGCCAGGTTGAAGAAATAATACAATAGCTAAGGAAGCAGGGATAGCATGCATAGGTTGTTTGCCATCATAAAATGAGTGTGTGAGATAAGAGCTCATGTTTAGTGACTGCTGCAGAGAAGTCTTAGCACTAGGTGAATCTGAAATGTGGAAGACAAACTCCCACTCCTACAAAGACAGCACAGTCTCTTTTCCAGAAGGGGGAGAAAAAAGCAGATTGTGGCTGGCTGTTCTTTCTCCTTGGAACTTCTTCCATAGAATAAGTGAACACGGCCAGTGAAAACTGAAATGGGGACCCAGAAATATCAAAAGAAGGAAACCAAAAATGAGAAACTGGAGTCTGCCTATGAATATTTACAACTCCTTTTGGACTTTCTCCATTCCCTCCTCACCACCAAAAATAAAACAACACAAAACAGAGCTTCCATGTATAAAGTAAGTCAGGATTTTCAGGCCTAGTCCTAGAAACTACTTGGGGAATAGGCAGCTCTGTCTCTGTTTCTTGCAAGATACAGCCCACCATGTGCTTGCTGTTACAAGGCCTCACCTTCTCCATTGTGGCTGGCAGGGAACAAGAAGGACCTGGAGAGGCCAGGACTGGAAGCCCAGGCAGGAAGGGTTTGGCAGATTCTGGGTGTGGTCAGGTAATATGCTCAAATCTCAGCAAATCCAGAAAGTATCTGAGTATTGCTCAAGTATCTGTCTGAGTGTTCTTTGCCCTTGTGTGAGACTGGAAGACTATAGTCAGATGATAACAGACACGTCAAGATAAAAGAAAAATTTTCAAAGCAACAGGTGAGCAAATAGTTCTTGGTTCAGGGAGATGTTTGGGGAAGACTGTCAGCATGGAAGCAGTTGTTGACAGCAGTTTTACCCTCGCTAAGATTTCAGTCCCCTGAGCTGTAACCAGAGCACCAGATCTGAGAGTGTGGACAGGCAAGGAGCTAGCGTGTCTTTGTACCTTGTAGCTCAATGCATGAGCTGGTCACGAGAACACCTTGGACAAGCGAGTCCATTGGCTCTTGGATGTCTGTGAGAGGAAGAAACCAGACCTTCTCTTGAGTTACATGGTACAGAACCATGACACTGTGAAACATTTTGATTTAGCTTAATGGAACATTTTATGGCCAAGCAAAAAGAAATTTGCATTAAGGACATCTTTTAAGTTCAGTTACTTCAGTGTAGGAATCTTCTTAACAGACTTTTATCTTACAAAAGCTGAAAAAAGAAGCTAAATGTAACATTTTATGATGTAGCTAAAATAATCCAGGATTATTTCCTTTTTTTTTTTCTTTTCTTTTAGTTTTTCATTTGTAGGCTGCCTTCCAAGGTTTTAATAAGGATCCCAATTAGAAAATGGCTTATTAGGATGTCATTTGGAACAGTGATTTCAAATGTTCATATGTACATAAATAGTCTGGGATCTTGTTGAAATGCAGATTTTAGCTCAAGATGTCTGGAGTGGGGTCTGAGATTTCTATATTTCTACCAGATCACTCCAGTGCTACTAACACCCCAAACATGCTCTAAAAAGCAAAGATTAAGACCATTCTTCATTGAGAACAGTAACATAATTAAATGGCCAGTGAATCTCTGAAATGAAATTATAATGAATAATTGACTTAAAACATATCCATATCCTGCCGGGCACGGTGGCTCTCGCCTGTAATCCTGGCTACTCTGGAGGTGGAGATCAGGAGGATTGCAGTTCAAAGCCAGCCCTGGCAAGTAGTTTGCAAGACTCTATTTTGAAAAACCCTTTACAAAAATAGGGCTGTTAGAGTGACTCAAGGTATAGGCCCTGAGTTCAAGCCCCAGACCCACCCCCCAAAAAAATCCATATCCTTCAGATACCAGGTATAAATGGAGAAATTTTTATTGTAAAAACTAAGAAATCTTCCTAGATTCTTGGTTAGTGGAAAACTCTCTGCCTTTACATAGGTAAACCATAGGTATACCAGTGGCCACAGTAATTTGCAGAATTTTAAATTCACTTAGGCTTTCAGAGTAGTGTTTTCATGTAAGAAATGGAAAATATTGATCTGCAAGGCAGGCAGTTCCCTTTGAGCCTCTTGAGTTCATTGCAGTTGTAATTCTGCCTTAGGTTATTTCAAATATTGTCTGCGTCAGTTTTCCCTTCTCGATATGAGATCCGATCCAAAAAATGCAAAATTGAAGTGTTCTATTTTTTCTTAACTACTGTGGCTTATTCAACAACAGCTTCAATTTTTAATCTTTTTCATATACTTTCCTTTATCAATACCAGTTAGGACACTATTAAGAATATTTAACTTTTTTTTTTTTTTTTTTTCAGTACTGGGGCTTAGACTTGGAGCGTTCACCTTGAGCCACTCCACCAACCCTTTTTTGTGAAGGGTTTTTTCAAAATAGAGTCTCACAAACTGTTTGCCCAGGCTGGCTTCAAACCTCAAACCTCCTGATCTCTGCCTCCTGAGTAGCTAGGATTACAGGCAGGTGCCCGTGCCTGGTTTAAGATTATTTAAATCTTACATAGTCTTGTGTAATGAATTGAAACTCGTGTGATCAGTGCTTACTTATGAGTTCTCTTTTTGATAACTTAAAACAGAAAGTTTGAAGATCATTTTTATTACCTTCATAATGCTACTTAAAGTTATATATTACTTCTCAAGTATAAACCAGTATTTGAAAATGTTATGAGCTGTTCTTCCATTGGAGCAGCATAAGAAACTTCATAAGTTGGGGCCTTTGTAGATACTTATGGCTTAGCCTAATTTCAAAGAGCCTTCATAAGGTATTAAACATTTGGGGTAAAAAATAAGAAAGAAGAAACATAGCAAGACAACAGAGAAAGATGGAGAGTAGAAACAGGCAAACAAGTAGTCAGGAAAATGTAAATTTACCAGCATGAATCAGAGAAGGAAAGGAGATTAGACAAATAGGTAATCTTTTCTGGACTATAGTTTACTAGAATGTAATTGTGTAAATCAGGGATCTTTTGATTTGTTCATTGCTATATTCTTGGTACCTAGAACAGTGACTAGCTTAGAATTGACACTCAATCAGTACTTATTAAAGTCCCCTGTAGAATAAAGTACACAGGACTCCAGGATCCTATAGATAGGTGAGGGTGACAGACAGCCTTGCACAGACAGATAAGCAAGCCTGGATATTTACGTGATGACTGGAATGATGAGTAGGTGCTACGTGATGCTTCATCCTTTGCATGGAAGAATGGCACTCCTAAATGAATACCTTGTCCCTGGGGGGAATGCCAGGGGAATATTATGATCGTGACTCAAGGATTTGTTTCCACAGTGGAGTCTGATTCATAGCCTGCATATTCCACTAACTGGTACCGGAGAGCTACGTGTCTGGGTAGAGGCTCAGATCAAATTTTCTGGAAAGAAGATTGGATGGGTAAAGACTTTTAAGGGTATTTCAGAACAATGGCCATTCGACTGGTGTTGAATTTATCATTGTTTAATAAAATGACTTCCTTCCAAACTTGATGCAAGAGCTGGGATTCTCGAAGTAGTGTCTGGAGTTTCAAGTAACTGTTTTAGCTGAGAATGACCTTCACTTTTGTAACAGGGCTGAACCCTCTTAAAGAGTCAGAGCTTCATGGAAACTCAAGTCGTCTTCAAAGCAAATGAATTTAGCAAGTATTTATCAGAAATAGAATATGTGCCTGCCATAAGTGGCAAAACTTATTCCTGGATTCCGAGAGCTTATAATTGAGATGGAGACAGCATAATTCACAGAAAACAACCAGAGAACAGTGTAGTAGAAAATGTAATCATCTCCATATGTCTGCTTCAGGCAGTTGAACCCCTAAACTCTGAGACATGTGATTGCCCATGGAATTTTAATTGCAGTTTTTATCTCAGAACACAGGTATCTATTTTAAAAGTTAGATGCTGTCTCTCCGAAGATTTTTTTTTTTCTTTCCATAATTCCCTTTTCCTAGAATTCCTGTCAGTCAGGTTTGCACTTCTTAGATTGATCTTATAATTGGTTTTGTTTCCTGTTTTCTGTTTTGTTTTGTTTTTTATCTCCTTATTCTGTTGTTGTTGTTTGGAAAATTTCTCCCATATTTTCTCTTCTAATTGAAAATTTTTGGATCATTTTTATTTCTACGGTCTTCTTTGTTTTCTGTTGATTCCCCACTGCTACCATCTTGCTTGTCTTACAGGTACAGGTACAACTCTGATATCTCTGGGAGTACTTTAGTTCAAGGGCTTTTTGTTTTGTTTTTTAAGTTTTCTTCTGCATCCTACATTGTCTGGGTCCTGTTGGCTCCTTTGCTGTTTTTATTGGTGTTTTTTTCTCTTCTTACTGGACATTTTCCTCCAGGTACTGGTTGTTCATATTGAGAGTCAGTCACTATGAAGTTGCCTGGAGGTCCTGTAATTATGTGGGACTTGTCCAATGGTGGCTTCACTACCACTATCTAGAAATCTTTCTCTAAGATTGGTTTGTTTCTCTAGAGAAGAAACTTTTAATAGTCGCTCAATTATGATTTCTAGCCATGATGATGAACCAGGAATGAAGGTTTTTTGTTTTGTTTTGTTTTTTTGGTACGTTCTATAGCTGACTAATTCAGAGTAAACCATGTCTTCACAATCATACCCACTTACTGAGTTCTGAAGGTGCTGATGATGAGTAATTTGCAGTATATGAGATGCCTGATTTTTTTTCTATATTCATCATTTATTTCTGAGTCAAAATAACAAAGCCACTAACACACCTGAACATTCATGAGGTCATTTTAATTAACCCCTCACTTGAAAAGTTGTAACTAAGTGGTGGTGAAGTGTTTGCTAGTGACTGGGAAGTGATAATGGCCTGAGTGACAGGGATCCAGCACACCTGAGTGGAGAGGGTGATGGGTTCATCAGTATGGCATGGGATCACCCTGGTAATTTGCTAGTTACAGATGTGAACCTCTAAGTTGTCTCTCAGTCAGTTGTGTTTGTTACAGGAAGACACATTTGGGATGGTGAAGTGAAGCGTTTCTGTCCTTGATAGTGGCTCGTTCTCAGGTTTTCTGCAGTATAAGTCAGATGGGAGTTTCTCCTCCAGTATAGGAGGGTAACTCTCTCACGAGATACCTAAGTTTCATACTTGTTGTTTACCATATCTTGTGTACATTCTAGAAGTGTATATACTAGAAAGACTAAGGTAAACATTCCTTACAATTAAAAAAATGTGGCTTCTTTATTTCTCAACCTTTTGCATTCTTGGCAATACATTTCAGTCTAAACATGCGTGCTGTCACCCAGAGGGAAAGAACCATCCTATTATAAATGTGTTTGAGAAAAGAACAAGGAGGAAGAAGATATCCTAACAGCCTCCTGATGGAGCTCAGTACTGGATACTTCCCATCAGTACCAGTTGGAACCTCAACTGTGATTTGTAACTTGAAGGAAAGCTTGATAGATGCTTTTATGAACTCTTAATCTTATATCTGTCAAAGAGCAAAGCAGTTAATATCTTTTAATGCCATCTCTTTTAAAAGACACCCTGAGATAGTTATTATCTCCATATTAGAAATAAGCATACAAACTCAGAAAAGTTAAAATGAGTTACTCAAGAAGGGAGATCTAGGAAATGTCATATTTGAACCAAAATGCAGTACTGCTGTGTGTTGTGAGTGCCTATCTACTACACTGCCTGCTAATAGCACTTTTACCCTACAGTAGGAGAGCCTTTCAGCAGAAAGCTGCTTAAGGAAGGTTATTCAGGTAAAAATCACATCAGAAGAGAAACAAAAAGAGTGTCTAAGGAAAAATTCCACCGTGCTGACTGCAATTCAATGAAGAATTTACAGACTCTGAGGAAGCATGAACAGATCAAGTTCATGCTTCTTGCCATTTTTGAGTGAAAACTAAACTGAAGGATTGTTATTTTATATGCTACTAGAAAGAATTTCAAATATTTCTTTCCTTCTAACTTGCAGACCAACATTTAGAATTACTTTGTCTTGTCTGCTCCTTTTTATTGGTCAAATAACACATACCGTATATCCTGCCTCCTGAAACACTGTATTAATTTTACACCCATATTCTTTCTTCAGTGCCTACAGTGAACTGCCTACATCATTATAAACTACCTGTTCTCTTTTTTTCAAATATTTTCAAAAGTTTTACTGTGGAAAATTTCACACACAGAAGTAGGATGAAGAGTGCAATGAAGCCCACATGTGCTTTACAGTTTCAAAAATTATCAACATTTTGCCAATTATTTCATCTGATCCTCCCCTCCTTTATTATTACTGGAATTTTTTTTATTTAGTGAATCCCATACATCATATTTTACCCATAAATCTTTTAGGATGCATCTGTGATATATAGGGACTTCCTACATGTATAAAACCATCATGCAATTATCACCATAATAAAATTAACAGTAATTCTGAATCATTTTAACTAGATCCATTCCTAAGACAACTTGGGTAGGACTTTATTACTGACAAAGTTTGAGTGAGTATACTATGTTGACTTGTTTCTGTCTGATCCTTCATCTGCTTTACAATGGTCACTCACTTTGGGGCTGAGCATGTCAGTTGTTCGCCTTAGGATTCTCTGTTTCTTTACTCAGATAACTTTTGATAATGTATTTATTCGCAGTATAATTAAGGTTTTCCTTTGTAACCTAAAACCGAGAGGGCAGAGCCTGGACTTGCAATTTATACCTAAGCATGCCCCATCTCAGCCTTAGTCACTACACTGCATTTAGGGATATCTACCTTCCTCATTCCCTGTGAAAGTTGAGACTGTAACCTTTAGTGAGGCACTGTATTAATTGCTTAAGCTTCCTTAAGTCTTAGTTCTCATATTTATGCAATAGGAAAGCAATGAAACTTTGCAGAGTTGTTTTGAGGACTGGAAATTGTATGTATGTTTGGCAAATATTTGGTGCTCAATAAAAAGTAGCCATTATTTTCCACCTTATGTCATTGTTATGAGAGTACCCAAAGGCACATTGTATGCTGTGAAATGCCAGAATAGGTAACAAAAGAATAATTGTTTAATATATCTACAAACAGAATCAGATATGTAGTTCAGAAGAACACAGGTGATCAGGAAGTAAGAGAGAACACATGAATAGAACACATTATTTTAAAGTAGTTTAGTAATATACAGACTACAGACTTGGGGAATCACTTCTTCATAAGACCCTATCACAAAGATCAAGGTATACTGCCAAAGCAATGAGTTTCTGAAGACTTATTAAAAATTGAACTCTTTCACTTATATTCACCAATTTTGATTGCATATGTATTTTAGGATGAAAACAATGTCAAGACCAGCTGAATAGAAAGGAAGAATTACATAATAATTATATAGCAAGTTAACAGGTAGAGGTGGTAGAACACAAGGCCCTGACTTCAAACCGCATCAAAAAACAAGTCCTGTATGTGCACCACCAGCCCCACAGAGAATTTGCAATAATCGGTATTACAGAGAAAGGTAACACTTTTTTGTTAAATCAATCACTGTAAGAGCTGGCTCGTGGAGATGCTGTATCTCACTGATCGTGTGTCATCGGTGGAGTCAGCTTCTGGCATGACCTGGGAGATGATTTCTCTTTAGTTTAGAAATGGAAGAACTCCAGCTCTCTCAGCAGCAGCATCACACATTTGCACTAATAGCATTGTTTCCATTTAAGTGGCTTTATTGTATTTGAAGATACTAAATTCGTATTTTATAAAAGCCATTTATTATAACTTGGTTTTTATTTTATGCTTGGCCTTTGGGAATCAAATCATCCTGCAGCTATTACAGATGGGGCTTTTTTTTCATGTTTTTAACAAAATATTTCATTTACAAAGGAACATATAGAGTGCTCATTTTTCTTATATTAAAACATTTTATTGGCAGTTATTGATAGGATAAAAGAAAAGTCATTCAGCTATTAGATTTCACATTCTTTAGGACAAACTTTTTTTTTCTTTTGTTGAATAACATTTTATTTAAATTTCAAATATTTAGGTTAATTATTAAAATTAAGAATATTTATTTGATAAAAGTAATGGTAATCAAACTTTTTAAAAAAAGTTTTTATTGGGATACATTCATTGTACAGGGGGATCCATTGTGACAATTCCAAATAGACTTATATTGTTCATTGGTTAGGTCACCCCCTCCCCTCTCTCCCCCTCAGCCCCCTCCCTACCCCACTTCAAGCAATTGCAAGAGGTTTCTTAGTTCTGTTTCATATAGGTATATGGAGTTCATCAGCCATATTCCCTCACCTCAATCTCCTTTGTTCATTCCCTCTCCCACAAGTACCCAGCCCCCGACACATACACACATTACCTATTTGACAGTACTGTCTTTTGTTATTAGTTTCTAAGTTAGGACAAACACAAACTTTCTGTAGAACCAACAAAAACTCAGTTTTATATGATTCCAATAACCATATTTGTATGACTCAATTTTTGATGGTTTCCTAGGGTTTTAACTCCTCTTAGCTTTTGAGAGTAATTTATATATTTGGTTTGTAGAATTTTTTTATATCTCTAAAGTTAATTTGGATATTACCCTGAAGGATCCTTTGTAAATTTTATCAGACAGGAGGTAAAACTGCTGGAGCATATCCTACTGGCACCCAGTGTTGCAGCAGTCATGTCTGCTGGCTCACTAGACAGAGCGGCAACTCTCCCAAGCTTTAACAGCCCACAGGTGCCAGTGGGGACCTGTGAACAATTACGACTGCCTGACTCAGCCCTTGTGTCTGCTCACAGAAGATCCCAGGCT
Source organism: Castor canadensis (assembly GCF_047511655.1). Classification (NCBI taxonomy): domain Eukaryota; kingdom Metazoa; phylum Chordata; class Mammalia; order Rodentia; family Castoridae; genus Castor; species Castor canadensis. Next base: position 145,503,121 of record NC_133387.1, on the reverse strand, counting down.
GCTGTGTGGCATGCTCCCCAGTATTTCTGGGGTCCCCAAAGGTGACCAAAGCTCCTTCTCAGTGGTTGTGGCTGAGGTCCTGAGCCACATCTCAACAGCCTTAGGTCTCTTCACTACACCTGCCTTCCTGTTTAGGCCAGAAAAATGCTGGCTTTGAGGGGTCCATTGAGTTCTTATTTCCTTACACAACCGTAACCCATATCCTTTTTCCCCTCTATTTTCATCGATATAGCCTTCAATAAAAATTACATCAGTTTTCAACATTAAAGCTTAAAAACTATTTCTGGATCAGCTAAATTTACATTTGAGTAGGTAATCAAGTAATCAAATTATAAAAATTATCGAGTTTCTGCCTATTTTGGTGATACTAGGGAATAATCAAGTTTCTACTTCTGAAATTCTTTTTAAAATTGAGAAAAGGTTATTCATTTCAATAAATAAAAATTGTTAGAGAAAACTTTCTGTTCTTCTACCATGTAAAAATCATCTTGTACCAAGGTTTGTCAAGAGAGAAATAAAGCAAGAGAGAGAGGAAGAAGAAGAAAAACTACTTTGGTATAAAGAAACCCACCAAATACCATTTTTAAAAGGGAGGGGAGAAAGGAGGAAAGGGGATTGAGGGAATATAATAGAGGGGTGAACTTGCTCAAAATAATACTGTATGCATATATGGAATTTTCACATGAAACCCCCTGTACTATTAATGAATCCTAAGGTTTTATTTTGGCTTTTGTTTTGTTTTTTTTTTTTCCAGTACTGGGGTTTGAACTCAAGGCCTTACATTTGCTAGGCAGGAGTTTTACCACTTGAGCCACTCAGCCAGACTCTAAGTTTTTCTTTTTTTTTTTTTTTTTTTTACTTTGGGAGTCATCGTTTGATGAATATTTGGTTTGTCATTTAGATATCTTTTGGTCATATGTACAGTTTTTATGTACTTCTCACAACGTGTTCTTTGTATTGAGATCACTAATCACTGAATATCATTTCTGCTTGTTACTGTTAGTTGGTGATTAGGGAAAACACTACTGAAAATCTAACAAACAGATTTTGCTTCTTAAATATCTTTTGTTGTAAAATACTTTCCTGGGGATTGAACTCAGGGCCTTGTGCTTGCCTGGCAAGCACTCTCCCACTTGAGCATCTTGCCCCCAGCTCAAGTTGGTGTAGTCTAGGCAAAGCAGAGAGCAAACATGTTTAAAATGCTTAAAATTATCAAAGAAGGGTCAGAGAGTAGAATGATTATAGCTTCAGTTTGCCTACCAATCCAGAAAGTCTGTAGACAGTGATAAACCCTGAATTATTAACAGCATCTTGTAGCCAAGTAATGCTAACTGCGTTTAATATACAGAAGAAACATTGGGCTGGGTGTGGTGGTGGATATCTGTAGTCCCAGCCGTTCGATAGGCAGAGACTGTGAGGATCAGTTTGAGGCCAGATGGGGAAAAAAGTTAGCATGACCCCATCTCAATCAACAAACCAGGCATGGCGGTACACCTGTGATCCCACGTGCAGAGGTCAGAGGATATCGGCCCCAGGCAAAATCAAGAGACCCTATCTGAAAAATAATTAAAGCAAAAAGAGTTGGGGGAGTGACTCAAGTGGTAGAGTAGCCTAGCAAGCATGAGGCCCTGAATTCAAACCCCAGTACCTCCAAAAATAAAGACACACATTTAGTATGAAGTTCAGTAGTTTATAAATTTCAGATTCAACCTGTAAAACTGATTATATTTGGAAGTAGACAACAAATGTCACAGGAAGACTGGGCACAGTAAGTTTGAGAGGGAAAAATAGAGGATATTTTCAGCTATTAGGGAGGCTTCTGGTCGTAGATAAGGTAGTCATAGATTGGAAAGCCAAATGCAGAGGGCTTAGAACCCTGTGCTAGGGAATGCGTAGTTTTCCCTCTGAATTAAGATATTTGAAATGTGTTCCTCAGCAGTCTATAAGATACTTCCTATAAAACCTGTGTCACATCTATCTTTCGTGCAATATCACAGTGCGCACCAGTAAATCAAAGTCCTTCACGTCCTGCAGGAAATAAACTTTTGAACGTGGTTTAATCCATGGTATCTCAATTTCAGGATCACCTTTGAACTCTTACGTCCAGCAGACTTATTATTGCTCAGAGGACACTTGGGACGTGATATTTATGCAGTAGCAAGGCTTCTTTTTCAAAGAGGATTGCCACAATTTGAATATACATATGCTTTTTTTTTTTTTACAATATAAACTACAAAGAAAGGCAAATCCACAGATACTCAACTCCTTTCCCTTATTTTAGAGGGATTCTTTGCTGTGTTGTCTTTAGCTGTCTTCTATGTGATCTGTAAACTGCAAAATCCATTTGAAACTAGGCAAGATTAAAATATTATATAAATTTAGATACCCTATTCTTTATTATTGTTTCTTTTCTTGTTTTCTCCAACAACTGAATAGAGATGAGGTTTGTGGGGGGTTATTAATAGCCGTATTATTGCATTAGTATCACTGAGACTGCAAACTCTAGGTTCTTCCCCACCCAGGCCTCCTGAATCAGTCATGCTGGGTGTGGGGCCCAGTGATCTGTCTTTAAAAAGTCTTCCAGGTGGTTCTGAAACACTGCGCCGTGGGAGAACCACTAACTCAACTGAATCTTGAAACTCCAGCTCAGCTTGGAGGAAAGGCTCCAGGTTTCTCTCCTTGGCCACCACACCTGTTTATCCATTTGAAGTTCATCTTACACTTACTTGCTTTTAAGTTAAGTATCAGAGATCTGATCCAGCTCTGCTTCTTGGTTTCTTAAAACTTTTTTTTTTTTTAACTTTTTTGGCAATACTGGGGTTTGAACTCAGGGCCTCACTATTGCCGGTCAGGTGCTCACCACTTGAGCCACACCTCCAGCCAGAAACTAAAGTTACTATTTCTTTTTCAACAGTCGCTGCCATCTGCTGATCTAGTTTCTCATTTAAACAATAGAGGTGACTCCCCAGAGAATATTAGTTTCTATCTCTTCAAAAGTTTAGTTTTTTCAAAATGCAGTACTGCAAAAAAAAAAAAAAGCTTAATTATACTTTTCCTAGTAGTTTGGCAGACAGTCCTAGAAAAAAATCAATATCATAATTTATTGGCCTCAGAAATATGAACCTCTGTGACTGTTTTCAATCAAGAGTGCTTTTCTTCCCGAAAGGAAAAACCTTGTCTCTTTTATCAGTTTTCTAGCTAAATTACAGCTTTATACACATAGTCATCTTGTTATTTTCCTTTGTTTAGAAATTGGAATTTGAAGCTGGGTGTGATGGTGCATGCATCATCACGTGATTGGATTACATCCCAGCCTGCAGGAAGCTGAGTCAGGAGGATTGAGAGTTCAAGGCCAGCCTGGGTACATAGGAGTTTAAGGCCAAGACGGAAAGGGGGGACACAGTAGGGGAGGGTGGGAGGGAAAGAGAGAGAGATTTTTGTAGCAATGAAATGATCCTTTCCCTTTTTGAGGAGGGTGGGAAGTTGAAATAAATACAAAACCTTTTTCTCATCTTTCCTGGTCATCTAGGCCCATTACTTGCATACAGTATAAATTGCTTCTAAAAATACATTGGCCATATTAAATTTTAAGTTTGAAAATAATTATAAAATCTATACAACCTCTGACTCCTGATTGCCATGGTAGATTACAAGAGAAACTTGAAATCGTGTAAAGATGAACTTGTGCATGGGGAGAATCGTGTGATGCACATGTCTAGATTGTAAACTGGAGAACTGCAGAGTGAGCTTGGGAGGGATGCAGCCGAACCTGACAGTGGCTTAGAGAGCAGTTTCTCCTGACCCCCAGCCCCTCCCATCTAGGAGGCAGAAGGCCCCTTACAGGTGCAAGGGTGGCGACCAGCTGTAGAACACAGCGTCCAGACTCTCAAGTGGTGGAAGGCTGTGTTCAAAGAACAAAGTACAGTTTGTGTCTTTCAGTGAAACCCAACAGCCTGGCAGCCTAGCCAGCCCCATGCTTGGGACATTCAGTGTTCTCAGTAAGTGATGATGTCAGTTTCCAAGGACTATGATTTTATGCATAGATCAGGCGAAATGATTTGGCTAAGGTCGTGTTGCCCTTGACATGCAGAAAGATTGAATCAATAAATCTTAAAACTTGTGGAAAAGATGTTTACAATGAGCAGGTCATGGTACAGAACGCATAGAAATAAGTAGGCAAAGTTGAAGCCATACTGATTAAGAATGGCTTGCCTCTGAAAACAGGTTAAATTAGGGGTGGCTTTTATCATTGTTTTTTCTGTTTAAAATATCTAGTATGGAGTATGAATCTCTGTTAAGTGGACTTTCAGAAGAAAAATGTTCACTTAAAACAATAGGTTTTATAAAATTAAAATAATTTTATATTAAATTGAAATATTATATATTATATATGTATAAATATATTTAAATTATATAAATTTATATATGAAATATAAATTTTTATATTAAAAATGCTACAGATGGTCCATTCATTTGAAGTCTGCTTGTTTTTCTCAGAAATTTGCATAAGTGAATATTCTCTATGTCAAAATAGCAACTTTTCATGCATTCATGTCAAGACCACATTTAATTTCCTGACTTATAAATAATAAAGAGTTTAGAGCCCTCTTCATGTAAGCTGTCATTTATACTCTCAATTGTAGTGTTTGACTTCCAGCTTAACTCCACTCTGGTTTTATGCTCTCTGAAACATCTCTTACCTCTTGGCCTGACTTAAGTACTAGGATTACCAATGGCTTGAACATGTTCATGGCTGTAAGTTTATTCCACTTCTTTTTCACGGCCTGCTCCTATTTTTTTTTAGTATTAAATAATCTGTACGGAGGAATCACGTCGTTCTCACATAGAGAATTTGAGTTCAGATGTGAGAAGACAGTAGTCACAGATTAAGATATTAATGTAAACACAAGCCTCTCAATCTTGAATCTTTGTCTTATCTTTGAAAAGAAGGCAGCTTAAACTTATGTATTTTTTGGAACTAGAAGCATAGTTCAAGTGGTAGAGTACTTGCCCAGCATACACAGGCCCTGGGTTCAACCTCTAGTACCACCAAAAAAAAAAGAGAAAAAGAACAAAGGAAGGAAGGAAGACATATTTGCTTTCTGGCTCACTTAGAAAGTTATTTCCTTTGGCACCATCCAGTTATTCATTGGGATCTGCTTCTATTCCAGATGTTTACTGACGTCTTTCTTACTCCACAAAATAATAATTTTCTTGGGTATCTATGCAAAATGATAAACCTAAGTTTGTCAATTGAGGAATCATTTGTAGTGCAAAAGATAAGAAACAAACTTATATGCCTGTCAAAAGGGAGGAAGATAAGCAAATTTTGATGTTCCATAAGTGCATACCATGTAACATTAGAAAGGAAAAGCATCTCTGTGTGTATTGATTCTGGACACGTCTTAGAAATAATGTTGAAGTTGCTGTGGTATGGTGGCTCATGCCTGTAATCCCAGCTACTCTAGAGGCAGAGATCAGGAAAATTGCAGTTCAAGATCAGCCCTGGCAAAAAGTTAGCAAGACCTCATCTCAATCAACAAGGTGAGCATGGTGGTGTGTACCTATGATCCCAGCTACACAACAGGCAAAGGTAGGAGGATTGCAGTACAGGGCCAGCTCTGGGCAAAAATGTGAGACCCTACCTGAAAAAAAACTGAAAGCAAAAGAAGGGTGTGGGGGCTGGAGGTGTGGCTCAAGAGGTAAGTAGAGCATCTGCTCCCAACAAGCACGAGGCCCTGAGTTCAAACCCTGTACTGCCAAAGAAAAGAAAGAATGTCGAAGGAGAAAACAACAAGATGTCTGACTCTATGTCACAGAAAACCCTAGGGTTACCAGACACAAACCAGACCCCAGCTGTTGCCTCTTGGAGGGGCAGAGGTAGCGGAGGGGTCTTGGAGGCTAGGAACCCTTGAGTTTCTTTTTAATTTTGTACTTTGTGTTTGTTAATTTTCTAATCATCTTGATTAGAAAAGTGCTGACACCTAAATCTGAAAAATGAAACACCATGTACTTCACCAGATTTAATGTTCATGTATAAAATTCATTTTTTACTAATTTGAAGCATGAGTGAAACAAAACATTTAACATTACGGTAGAAAACTTTGGCTGTGTTGTTGAACTCTGGTTGGGAAGTAGTTCTTTTTTTTATTTATGTAGTAAACATACCATGGGAAACTCAGATATAATGGAGACGTGTGTGTGTGCATGTGTGTGATTGTGTGTGCATGCATGTACGTGTGGCTGGGCATTAAGTCTAGGGCCTTGTGTATGCTACACAAGCACTCCACGATTGAGCTACATCCCTACCTATTGGTTCTTTGCGACAGGGTCTCACTGTGTAGCTCAGGCTGGCCTTGAGCTCACAATCCTGCTGCCTCAGCCTCCCAAGTGCTGGGATTACAGGTGTGTGTCACCATACCTGGCTATGGACACTCTTTTTAAAGCAAAGTATGCCTTAAAGCTTGAGAGTCTCTTTTTAAAACTGATTTTTTTATTACATTGGATTCTCTTAAAGCAGAATATCTAGGTATTATTTATTCTTCTCAAAACTAATAACAGTTTGTTATTATCATAGTATTTATAGTTCTAATAGAAGTTTTTTCTTAAGTGAATTTGGATTTTTTTCCCTTTCATATTCTAAGAAGTATTTCAGGAAACTGAAGTTCATATCGTTAAAATATTAGAAAAATATTATTTACTGTCCAAACTGCCCGCTACAGATGGTACTGTTTAAAATCACCAGGCATTCTGAATTCTTTCTCGTAATTTCAGGCCTTCTTAAATAGCTTATATTTTAACAAATGCAAATTTGCTTTCTGAGAAGATTGCATGCCATTCAACTATAGGAAATAACTCTTGCAAAGAAATGTTTGGTGTTCGGCTGGCTGGGGAGACATTAATGAGCGTCACAGACTGCCTTGCCTTCAAAGGAATGAATTTAGAACTATGACTTTCCCTTTCTAAATGGAAAAAGGAACTCTAATTGTCCTATATTTATAGCAGCCATATGTCGTAGACTTTCCAGGATAGCTCCCCGTTTCATACCCACCAGCTCCTTCTCAGGCCAGCCATATTGATTTTAGTTTAGAAAATTTGTTTATTCTTCTAATACTGAAAATGTAGTTCACTGGGATCATTTATGTAAAAGTTAAGAAACACAGTTCAGTTTATTTTCGAAAGCAGGAAGATAACAAGTTACAAGAAATGTTTAAAATATATTTTTACACACCAGGGCTAATGAGACAAGGAAATTCTCACTGTGTGGAACTTGTGTTCTGTGGTTTTGTCACAGAACAACCAATGAGCAAGGGACATGGAGCTATAAAAACCAGTATCCGGGAGGGAGATGGGTGGGGAAAGTGACCAGGCTGCCCCTGGCGGGGACTGAAGGTGTAGGGAAGATTTACAAGTTACACGATCTTAAGAAACAAGAATTACAAGGAGCACGTGAAGAGGTGTCCGCATACGGGCCTTGGGAAGATGCAGACACGACCCCTTTGCACCCGCTGGGGGACAGTACCAAAAAGACATCATTGGCGAGGATGAGGAGAGACTGAAACCTTCACCTCGTGCTAACAGAAACGTAAAAGGGTGCACGCACTTTGGAAGACAAGTCTGGCAGTTCTACAAAAGGCTAAACATTTCCCTTAGGGCCCAGCAATTCCTCTCCTAAGTATATACCCAAGAGAAACAAAAGCATATGTTGGGGGAAAACACAACTTGTATTCAAATGTTCTTAGCAGCGTTGCTAATAGTAGCAAAAAACCAGAAGCAACCCAGGTGTCAATCACCTGATAACCGGCTAAGTGGGGTGTGGTATATCTGTGCTAGGTGGAGACACAGAAGACAACACCTTACCCACAATCAGCACCGGGACGGATTGGCACTGCAGGCCTCTGGATATGATGTGCTGAGAAGGACACAGACATCACATTTGTGATGCTCTTGAGACAAATGCATAAGCTGAATTCAGCCACGAGGACCATTACGCAAGCCCAAACTGAGTCACCTTCCATGTAACTAGGCAGCGCTCTCCCAAAATGTCAGAATATTGAAAGACAAAAAAGACTTAGTATTTTCCAGATTAAAAGAAGCTAGAGATACAGGAAACTAACTGGAGTGTGTGATTCTGAATGGGACCCTGGATTAAAACTAGTGGGACAACGGGTAAAATGCGAGTAGACTGCTTAATAGTCTGTGCTTTCTAAGGAAAGGGTTTAGGAAGGTGAATGTAGTGGAAATATTATATACTCGTGTATGAAAATGGAAAACTGAGATCTGCTGAAACTATTCCAGGAAGGGGGGAGAGGAGATACAGGAGAATTGTGGTGGGGGTGAATTCAATATGATATATTGTAAGAATTTTTCAAATGTCACAATGTACTCTCAGTACAATAATATGATAATAAAAATGTAAAAAAAAGGGAAAAAATCGTCTGTGCTTTCAATCCTTATGACTACTAACATTTGCGTCAGCTGAGTGAACAGTATATGAGAATTCATGCATGATTTTTGTATGTTTCTGTAAATCTGAAATTATTTCAAAGTGAAAAGAGATTTAGTCATAATTTGTTTAAATAATACTAATGATAGGTGTCTTTTAGACACCTAAGACAGTTAAGTCTTCTCTTTTTATTTTTAATTTTTGGTAGTAGTGGGGTTTGAATTCAGGGCCTTTGGGGCTTGCTAGGCAGGTGCTGTACCACCTAAGCCATGTCCCCAGCTCTTTCTGCTTTAGTTATTTTTCAAATAAGGTCTCCCATTTATGCCCTGGCAGGCCTAGACTGATCTTCCTATTTTTGCATCCCACATAGCTGGGATGATAGGTACATGCCACCACACTGTTTTTTATTGGTTGAAATGGGGACTTGTGAACTTTTTCCCAAAACCGTCCTCAAGCCATGATTCTCCCTCCCGAGCTCCTCCTCCTGAGCAGCCAGGATTACAAGCATGAGCCTCCACTCCTACATTTGTATTCAGTCTGCCGGTCTCTGTCTTTGAATTGAATATTTAGTTTGTCATATTTCTGTGGTTAGATTTAGTTCTCAAAATATGCTCTATTTCTGTTTGCCCCATCTGGTTTTTTTTCCTCTTTCCTGCCTTGTTTTAGGTTAATGAAGTATTTATAATATTCCATTCAGATTCTTCTCTTGGTTTTCTAGCTCTGCAACCAATTAATGATCACTTTCCTAAATCATACCATGTCGTATAAAATGTATGAGTCTTGCCAAAATAGATTCATTTTCTCCACCTGTATTTTGTGTAATGTCACTTGCTTTACATTTGTACATTTTAAACTCATAATATAGTGATGGATTCTTTTCTGTAAATAACTGTTTGTCCTTTAAGAGATGGAGATTTTTGTTGAGTTGTGAATTTACCCACATAGATACCGTTTTGGTGCACTTCAGCCCTCCCAGAAGGTCTGAATTTCCTTCTAGTGCTTTTTATCTTTGGCCTGAAGAGCTTCCTCTAGCTTATCTTGTCATGTCTGTTCACTGATGACAAAATTATCTCAACGTTATTTGCTCAAAAGCCTCTTCCTGTGCCTTTCAGTTTTGATGATGAATATCTTTAGCTCTAGAATCCCATGATAAACATATTCTATTGTTCCCAGCTTCCATTATTTTTAATGGGTAGTCAGCCATCATTTGCATTCTTGTTGCCCAGTGTGTAATGTATTCTTCTCTTTTTTTTTGGCAGTACTGGGATTTGAACTCCCAACCTTGTGCTTGTTAGGCAGGTGCCCTACTGCTTGAGCCACACCCCCAGCCCTGTAACATATTGTTTTTATCTGGCTGCTTTCAAGATTTTCCCCTTATCTTTTAGCATTTAGTAAGGATACCTACTCATGTTTCTTTATATTTTACTGTTTCAGTTCATTGAGTTTATTAAATAGCTAGACTTGTGTTTTTTCCAAATGTGGAAAACTTTTTCTGCTTTTTTTTTTCCAAATATTTTTCTGTCTTATTTCTCCATACCACCCCTTTACTGGTATTTCAGTTAGTATATGTATACTAGACTGCTTAGGTAACCTGAGTTTTTCCAGCAAGTCCTCTTTATTTTTCATTTTGGACAAATACTATTGATCTTTTATTTTTGTTTGTTTAGCAGTCCTGGAGGTTGCATTCAGGACCTTATGCTAGCTAGGTAGGCTTGAGTTACTCTGCTAGCCATTTTTGAATTGGTTATTTTTTTAATTTATATATTTGCATTTATCAGTATGTGAAATGTATTTTTTTTCTGTACTAGAGTTTGAACTCGGGGCTTTGTGCTTGCCAAGCAGGTGCTTTACCATCTGAGCCACACCTCCAGCATGCACTGGTTATTTCTGAGATGAGGGTCTCACCTTATTCCCAGGCTGGCCTGGACCACAGTCTGTCCAGCCTCTGTTTCCCAAGTGGCTGGGATTATAGACTTGAGCCATCATGCCCAGGTATTGATCTTTTTTTAAGTTCATAGAACTTTCCTTCAGTCATCTTCAATCATATGCTAAGCCTAGTCACTCATTTTTATTTCATGTATTATATTTTTCAGTGCTAACGTGCTCAGTTCATTTTTATAGTTTTAATTTCACCACTGAGCTCCCCATCTCTTCCTTCATGATGACCTTATTTTCCTTTTAAGTCCTGGAACACCTTTATCATAGTTACTCTGATTCCCTGTCTGTGTAGCCCAAGAGCTGGGTCCTCTTGTGGTTGCTTTCTGTTGACTGTCTCTAGATTCTGGTTCATATTCTATTTTGTTGCATGTCTGGTAATTTTTATTGTGTATTGGAAAGTGTATCTGGTACATAATGAAGACAGTGGATTTTGTCATCTTTTCTTGAAGAATGTTGATTTTGTTCTAGCAGATTAACTTATCTGGACTCCAAAGTCTATCTCCCCTTTGGTGAACCTTGTTGAAATCTGTGTTCAGACCTTTCAGCCTTGAGGCTGTTACCTTTCCTTGTGTGTTTCAGGGAGAAACTAGAGGTTTCAGTGTAGATTATATACAGACTTGGAGGCTCTTGTGCTTCTTCCTTTCTGTCCTCTCAAATCAGAACACTGCAGATTTCTGCTTAAACTCAGGGTACTTCATACCATATGGATTGGGCGGTAGTACCAGGTGGCAAGCTATTCTTTTTTTAAGAATTGCTCCCCCCTCCAGTTTTTGCTTAGTTTTGGTCATTCTACTGTGCTTTTTGTCTGAGTAGATTATTATTATCTGCAGGAGGATTAATTTAATATTGCTGCTCTGCCATTACCAGATGTTATACCATATCACTTTTTATTCCCTATTTTGCATTGATGGTATTGCATATGATTAAACAAACAAACAAACAAAACCCATTTTCTGTGAATGATGGCAACAGCTTATCAAAATCTTCTAATAAAATTGAGCACATAAATAACCTTATTATTTTCTTTCTTTCATAGACAAGAGACGATTTCCTAGGTCAAGTGGATGTTCCACTTTATCCATTACCGGTTGGTAGAGCTGTCATTGATTTTTATTCCTCTTAATTAATAAATGCCTCTACATGCACAATGTCATATAAGTATTTGGTTTATAAAGTACGTACTGCTTTTATTTCTTGAGCACATTGTTTTCTGAAAAATCCATCTCAGTTTTCCATTGCAGTTTTCTCTCTAAGGTTGCCTCGCATGAATCCCAGTAAGAAAAAAAGACCACCGGTACTTGTTAGCATCCCGGTAGCACTGTTTAAGGAAGAGCAGTTCAGAGATATTCTTTTGAGTGACTAGAATGGGAGAGCCGAGGCTCCCTGAGGCACACTAAGACAGTGTTCAACATGAAACACTGAGAATCTCCAGTAAGGATAGAGCAATGGCGGGAAACAGAGTAAGAAAGCATTTCAGAATAAAACATGATCAGACCAAGTGTTTGACATGGAGATTGAAAAAAAGGACAAAGCAAAAAGTAAAGATATTACAGGTAGAATTTAGAAGGTAAGGGTAGAGAAAAAGAGGAGGAAAAGCCATTTTTTAAAATACCAAATATTTAATTTTGGACATAATAAATTTCAACAGAAAATGGGAAAAATTAAAGTGGGCAGCTGATAGAGTTATAAAAATAAGTTATGTGGCAAAAAGGGATGGAAAAGATTGAGAGTTACCACCGTCCAGCTAATAGCCAACCTTGAGATCAATTAAATGTCCAAATGAGAGAGATGAGCGCAGAGGACCAAGCGCCATCATTCGTCACCATGGGTGGGTCACAGGAAAAAGACGACAGACAGGGAAAATGGAAAAGAACCAAATAAAATAGTACCACAAGATCTTAAGATTTTCAAGACACCAGGGGTAGTGAATGCAAAACAGCAGAGAAGTTATAATAAAAACCATGGGCTCCTGAACTTTAAAAAAGAGGAAAAAAAGTCATTTGAGATCTTTATTGGCTCTCTACAGTGTTCACAGATCTAAGCCTTCAGTAATGGGTTTAACCCAGTCTTACTTTCCTGCTGGTTACTTCTTGGTTCTCTAGAATCGTCTCTGTGCTCTAACCAGGCCAACTGCTGAGGCTGAGTGTCCATTGGTCATCCTCTGCACTGCACTTGACCCCCTGACCCACCTGCTGTGTTCGGTTTTTTGACTGAGTTGTGATTGGCTGCAACTCTTACTATGCAAGAAAGGAAAAGCACTGTCAAATTACTAATTAAATGGTTATTTAATAAACTAAAACTACTTTTTTCTCACTCTTTAATTATACTTTAGGCCATAGTTCATGAATGTTTTTGAAATGTATATAACATTTTGGTGTTGTACCTATGTCTTGAAAACACACTGTTTTATTCTAGACAGAAAATCCAAGAATGGAGAGACCATACACGTTTAAGGATTTTGTTCTTCACCCAAGAAGGTCAGTAATGTAAAAATCATAGCATATTAAGTTTTTTTTTAAATCTCTTCATTAAACCTTACAGTCTCTTTGAAAACTCAGGGTTTAAACCTTTATAAATTAGCCACTTCTAAATACTGTATGAAGATTTGTAAAAGCTGTATTGGTATTTCTAATTAAAAAGTACAATATGTACATTGCAGAAAGGTTCTGAAGATACAGAAAAATGACCACAGCCCTTTGGGAAAGATTTGTTCTAATATTTATCAAATAGATAGCAGTTTACATAGTCTATATTTCATATATTACAGTATATGTAATTTTGTCATAGCGTGCATTGAAAAAAAATGGCAAAGATTAATTCATCTAAAATAAATATCCAACCTGAATGGACAAAGCTAATTTTAGGAAAATCTCACTACATTTCACATACTGTAATTTAAGAAAATAGCATGAATGGAGAATGGAGTTTTAAACCCAGGCAGCAAGATCATAATTCCATTTTCTTAAACTGAATTATGTGATTTTTGTCAAAATTTAAATTTCTAAGTTGTAAATAAAACTCCTTTTCATAATCTGTAGCACAGAATGAAGTAAAATCTAGTCAAAACACATGCATGGATTTACTGCAAAAGGTGAGAGTTCAGCAGTTACAGAACATCTGTGAGAACAACAGTATTTTTCTTGAAACTTTTCCTTGAAAAAACATTTGAAAATTGTACTCTTGGAACTTAGTGAAAGTTTTCATTTTAAATGACTTCGTTAAATTACTCTTCATAATGTAAGTATTAAAACAAAGCAGACAGCGCTCGGAGGCTGTGTTGATGTTTATTCTCTGTTAGCAAAGTCACACATTTAATTTCAGTAGAATATAAATCTCTTTTCTTCCTTTAAATTTGGAGTGTTGTGACCCCTGCATACCATGAATAACTAGAAAAATATTTCTTCTCTTATTTTATTGCCTTAGTAGCCTGCTTTTCAATTTGTCAGAAGTATTTTAGTATCTTTTTCTTAAAAATATATATATATCTTCTATCAGCCTATGATATGACTACAAGAGCAGAAATAACTTTATTCAGGTAGAAAAATGTGCTCTATCTCTAGATAGAGCCCCATTAAACCAAACTCCATGGACTTATTTTCTGATTGAAAAGATATGAAACACAGGTCAAGCATGGTGCTTGAGGCTTGTAATCCCAGCTACTCAGGAGGTGGAGGCAGAAGAATCCCAAGTTTGAGGCCAGCCTGGGCAAAAAATCATGAGACCCTGTCCCCAAAAAGCAAAATACAAACAAATGGGCTGAGGCATAGCTCAAGAGGTAGAGCTCTTGCCTAGCACATGCAAGACCCTGGCTTCAATTCTTAGGACTAAATTAATAATAATAATGATAATAATAACAATAATAATAATAATAAAAGACATGAACCACAACTGCAGAAAAAAATTTGAACAGAACATCATCTGAGCACATTTTCCATATCCATGGTTTCTAGCAGCAAGTCAGAGTGCCACGGCCCCTTGACTTTGGAGGCACAGCTGTTTATGGCCTTGGGAACAAGAACTAGGGATTTTACTACCACTCAGTACATTTGCCAAATCCAGGAGAACCATACAGAGAACAACTGGAAAACTGTAGGAGGACAAAAAAATCTCTCAAGAATAGAATGAAAGGATTAGGACTCTTTTGTCTAGAAAGACAAAGGATAATTGGTTATATAACTGATAACTGTTTTTTAAAAATCACCAAAAAAGAAAAACATACAGAGAAAGCTAGTAAGAGCAACAGCTTCTTAAGTAAATCTTAGGTCACTAGAACAGATAGAATTGAGTCAGGTTTTTAAAGAAGATTTAAAATACTACAGTGCTGTAGTCTTTATCTTGGATCACACATTATCAAAAGCAATATTACAGTAAGTTTCAGGAAGCAGTTTCAAATGCCATCAAAGGAAGAGGGCGAGTATCAGACCTTGGTCAGGCCTTGCTTTCTCTTTTCTCTCATCCTATAGAAATGACCAGATTAGTATCCTTAAAGCATGTCTAAACATGCCTTTCTTTATTCCAGAAATTCCCAAAGACTTCCCCAAAATATGTCAAATAAGCCTAAAGTTCTCTTAATTTGCATGACCTGTTCATCTGGACCGTCACTGTGTCCCACAGCCCTCTCTACGTGTCCAAACTCCTCCACCCATTCCTCAATGGCTCCCACATTCCCATCCATTTCCACAAGCCAGATCAAATCCTCCCCAGCCTTCAAGCCCAACAGAAACGCCTATGTCTCTCTGATCTTTCATGTCACCTTCCTTAACATCTTATTTACAGAACAATTGTTCATGTCTGTGTGTCTCCTTTTCCTAAATGGCTTCCCCATGGGAACTTGTCTTTGAATTCCTCTGGTAAACCCCCTAATAGGTAATAGTTGTTCAATCAGTGCACTAAATGAATGCTTTTCTTGCTAGTGTTAAAGTTTTGTAAATAATTATTTTCTTTTCTGCAGTCACAAATCAAGAGTTAAAGGTTATCTGAGATTAAAAATGACTTATTTACCTAAAACCAGTGGCTCAGAAGACGATAACACAGAACAGGCTGAGGAATTAGAGGTAAGATTTTATAAATATTTAGTTAAACTAAAAAGAAAATAGCTAATTTCTGATTTTACTATTCTCCAAAGATGAAATTAATGTGTGCAATAAATATTCTTTGTGTGAACATTTATTTCACCCAAGCATTCACAAGCAATTCCCCTCCTCTAAGGATACTTCTGTAGAATGAATGGCTATTATCAATGGCCTTCTTAAAGGAGAGAGAGTAGAGAAATACAATGTTTATGAATGAAAGTATTTATTTTAATTAAGTCATGAACTAGTCCTAGTTTTTCAGTTTTCTAAAACCATGTCATGTTCTTCCTGAAAATAAGAACACAATTTACTATTTGTAAGTTATTAAATGTATGGATATTTTGAGGAGACTCTACTAATAAGAAACTCTTTTATGGTGTGTAATTCCTGTCATGCTGAGATGGGGAAGGAAGGAAGAGGGGATATTCACGTGACCCAATGAAAACTAAGTCTCTAAACTCAACTATTGCCAGTTCCTCATTCATGGATGATAGGATAAAAGGGAATTGCAAGTCAAGGATTTGGATAGAGTGACATGCATGTGGTGAGTGGAGAGGCAGATTGTGGAATGCAAGGGGCTTTGGAGACTGGCACTCCTAGCCAGTGGTCAGCTCTGCTCCTAGCCAGTCACAGGACCCTGTGTGAGGTGCTGACCTCCAAATCTCAGGCTCTTCATTGAGAGAGTGACTGACAGGGTTGTACCATGTGACCTCTAGGATTTCTTCCAGTAGAGAAAGATTTGGAAAGGGGACAAAACATCTGCTTCCTGAGGTCTCTTTGAAGGCACATTTCATCAGTAGGTGGCACCATTTATTCAACATTTACTGAAAGCACACAGCACAGGGCACCAGCTTGCTTTGGAAGGTTCTTTTTTTGTACTTTCCTCACCAATCTTGACTCCGACTAAGCATCCGCTTTGGAACCCATAAGAACTATGAAAGTGCAGCATGTCCCCAAGGTCTGGGCTCTACCTCATGTGTTCACATAGCTTGAGAAAGAAAGCCCTAAGGTAAGCAGTGAATTTGCAACCAAGCTTTCTGGCAATCTGTTTTTAATGCGCTAATGAGATTTTACTCTGGTTGTCTTCAAACCATAGAGTTTAGGTAACCCATAGAGTGGTGAGCAAACAACTTGCTACCTTCTTAAATCTATCTTCACTTACTTGCTTATCTTTTTTGTATTTGTTTTTCTGAATTTTTCCTCATTAGAAATTGCTGACGTTTCTCTACCTATCACTTTGGTGCACAGGGTACCTTGTTGGAATTCTGTTTGAAATGAAGGGTGTCTGCTGTCAAGAAAGAAAATTCTTTATTTAGTAACTTTAAAAAATTAACAGTATCTCATTATCTTGTAGCTTGCTCCAACTTTTGTCCACACACGTGTTTTGTAGGAACCTCATTCCCAGCTCAGTTCTGAGGCAGAACTGATTTGCTCTATGGTGTGGCCTCACGCCTCACAGTACACTGTCTAATTCCAGATGTAAATGTGTACATTTACTCACAAAAGGCCCTTGGAATTCAGGTGCACAGATCTAGGCTTATTTATCTTCTGTGTAGCTAACAGCCAGACCGTTCTGTCCAGTGCTTTGACACCTAGTTTCCAACTAAATATATAAAAGTCCACTGTTTAAAGAATTAAAAAAAAAAAAAAGGCTAACTCTTAGGCCATTTGTGTTTGTATTCCTTATAAAGTAGGATGTAACAGGTAATCACGTAGCACTTGAGTTTGTACCTTTTGCCACTTTCGGGTTAGTTGTATGTATTTTACAAGATTAACCTATGACGTTGGCCATAGCTCTGAAATCTTTCTCTTTTTTTAATTTCTTTTATTCATATGTGCATACAATGTTTGGGTCATTTCTCCCCCCTTCTCCCCGCCCTCTCCCTTTCCTCCCACCCCCTCCTTCTGAAATCTTTCTTTTTCTCTTTGACTCCATTAAATTGTAGGCAGTTGCATATGGGCTTCGAGACTAGTAATTAAATAAGGTTCATTGACTCTTGGAAAATTATTTTATGGATGTGAGGGCATTGCTTAAGCAGCAGGGGGTTAGCAAGTGTGTGGCCCTGGGTTCAATCCCCAGTACTAAAAAGAAAAGGGAGAGAATTAGTTTATGAAAAATAGTAGATAATACATATTTAATAGGGAGCAAGTCCATCTAAAAATGAAAATTAGTGTTTCTAAATGGTATTTGAATATATGACTGTACTTCTTCAAATTTGAAATAGGTTCTTTTAAAGTGCTAATTAATTTTTTTTCATTTTCTTCTTGAATTTACTTGGATAACACACAGCAGATCTTTAAAGGAGAACTCTTAGCTTTTAGAGAAATATTCTTTTGGCACTATTTTTATAATCCTTTTTAGTTTTTGGTGGTACTGGGGTTTGAACTTAGGGCTTCACACTTGCTGAAGCAGGTGCTCTACCACTTGAGCCATGGCTCCAGTCCTAAGATGCCTTTATTAATGAATTTCACTAATCCTACAGGAAAGTAATAATTGATCATGTTCAACAAAGAAATCTTAAGTTCTTTCAAAAGAGTATAATATAAAAATTCATCTCACATGCTTTTGAGACCAGGGAGATAAAATTTTATTCTATTTATGCAAGACTAGTTTTTAGGTATGTGAGCACCTATGTTATCAGATAAGGGAGAGAGAGGAGGAAGATAAATGTAGATGGAGAGTCAAGGTAAGAGTTGGAGGGAAAGAAGTCAGGTGTGGTGGCTCACATCTGTAATCCCAGGTACAAAGGTAGAGATCAGGAAGATCGTGGTTCAAGGCCAGCCTAGGCAAAAAGTTAGGGAGACTGCATCTCAACCAATGACTGGGTGTGGAGGCTTGCACCTGTCATCCCAAACTACGCAGGAGGCATAAATAAGAGGATCATGGTCCAGGCCAACCTGGGCAAAAAAGCAAGACCCTGTCCCAAAAATAGCTAAAGCAAAACGAGCTGGGGCATGGCTCAAGCAGTAGAGCACCTGCCTAGCAAGCACAGGGCCCTGAGTTCAAACCCCAGTACAAAAGAGAGAGACAGGGAATGGAAGGGAAGGGGATGGAAGGGAAGGGAGGGAGGGAGGGAGGGAAGAAGGAAGGAAGGGAAGAAAGGAAGGAGGGAGGGAGGAAGGAAGGAAGGAAAGAAGGAAGGAAGGAAGGAGAAAACGGAATTTGAGCAATGGAAAGAAAAACTAAAAATGTATCAGTACTCATAGAAGTAAAATAAATAAATAAGAAAGGGAGTCAGATTTACTTCCATCCAGATCCTTTTCCCAAAGTAATCCTTTCTGTCTTCTTCTCTCCCTGGCCCTCACCTCTGTTCTTCCTCACTTCGTAACCTTCCCACCATAGCTGTCTGGAATAGGCCATCCTTACTGCTGAAGCCCATCCCCTCCCCTTGCTGCCAGAGCTCCCCGCTCTCCTTGACTCTCTTTTCCCCACATAGAAAACTTCTCTTGCATCTCTAGCCAGCATCCCGCCTTGCGCTCAGCAGCTACTCACTGCTCCATCTCTGGGCCCAGAATGGTAACCCTATGTACATTAAAGAAATTATTCTGTCTGTTATCAGAGTACCAATGATGTTTCCAGTTTTCTAGCCTCCCCCTTTGGTCTAGTAGCTTTTGCCATGCCCATCTCTGGGGGTGTTGTAGTCATGGATGAGTATACTTTCATGGCCTCTGGGCTTTATGTCATGGTTAGCAGCTTCTCATTCTTGGAATATATTTCATAAATCTCCCAGATTGTTTTCAATAATTTTTGTGTTTACTTTTGTAACATTTAATTATTGCTCAGTTAGAGCTGGGTGTTATGGCCTGCACCTGTATTCCCATTTAACTAGGAGACTGAGGCAGGAGGATCACTTGAGCCCAGGAATCTGAGGCCAGCGTGGACAGCATAGCAGGATCCCATGTGGAAAAGTAAAATAAGAAATAAATATTATTATTCGGTCTATAACTTTCCTGGTATAAGGTGTGAGGTAGGGATCCAAAATAATTTTTTCTTTTTTTTTGTTGGTACTAGGGTTTAAACTCAGGGCCTTGTATTGCTAGGCAAGCCCTCTACCACTTGAGCCACATCCCAACCCTTATTTTTCAAATAGGGTCTCACATTTTAACCCATGCAGGCCTGGACAGAGATTCTCCATTTTCTGCTTCTGGTAACTGGGGAGACAGACATGCACCACCACTTCCGGTTTATTGGTTGAAATGGGGTTTTGCTAACTTTTTGCAGAAACAAAAAGATCCTCTGAATCTCTGCCTCTCAAGTAACTGGAATTACAGGCCTGTACATCACACCTGGCCCAAATTAAACTGTTTTTTCAAATGGGTATTGTTTGTAAGCAATCTGCCTATTTTCTCACAGATCTGAAATGTCCTTATCATTTGCCAAATTCCTGTACATTTGGGTCTTTCTGGGCTTTTAAATACTTGTTTTCAAACTGCCTGTCTTGGCACGCACCAGTGCCACACAGGGTTAACTGCTGCAGTTTATATGGTTTCTCCAATAGGACTCACCTCCACTCCACTCACTGCTCTTCCTTTTAAGAACAAGTCTAATTATTATTTCTTGGTTGTTTTCCTATCTGAACTTGAGAATTGGCTTGCCTTGTTATTTTTTAAAAATACGAAGTGGAGTTTTATCCGAACCTTGGCACATTTGTGGATTAACTTGGGAAAAACTGATACCTTTGTGAGATGGAGTCTTTTTAGCCAAGATAGTATTATCTTTCCATTCATTGGTGTCTTCTTTTATGTCCTTTTAGGAACACTTTAAAGCTTTCTTTGCAAGTTTATTTCAGTTTCTAGTGCATTCTTAACCATATTGGTATTTAATGAAAGCTGCCTTTTCTGTTAGGAGGTTTCTCGCATAAAAGTATCTTGTTGACTTTTGTGGCCCTTTTCAATTAATCCCTGACTTTCACTCCGAAAGCTAAAGCTTTGTGTGTCTTTATCTCCTGGTTCTGAGAAACCAGACTTCCACTGCATTTCTTTTCTAAACCCTTCTTTCCTTGGCTGCTTTATGACTTGACCAAAATGCCTTTCCTTGGTGCAGGGGAGGAAAAAAATTCAGGCAAACAAAATCAGAATGACAGTTTGGTCCCCATCAAGCTCACCGTAGCAATTACTGCTCAGTCCTTCCCCCTTCTTCTACCATGTCTCTGTGTCTTTGACCCTTATTTTAATAACTTCTTTCATGCCTTAGATAGAAATGACACATGATGCTTGTTTTGTGACATGATGCACATTTCCCCTGCAAGCAACTGCACCTTCCCTATGGGAGAGACAGCAACAAGACCCAATCCCACCCTTCAGCTACCTGCTTATTAGTTAGAGAATAGCCCAAGGTCACACGAGTTGAAACCATGCTTCTTAGTGTCTCAGTGCTTTTCAGCATATCAGCATTGCTTGTTTGTTTAAAAGCTTTTAGTCCTTTTTTCTGATTTGATTATGTATTAAGGCTTTTTTGAAAAACTTCACTTGTGAACAAAATTTCAACTGTTCTCGTTTTGCAAAAAAGTCTGTATTATAAAGTATTCAGATTAAGGTCGTAAAAGTTGAGGATGTGCTAATTCTGTTTGTGCAGAAATTCTGGAACAGAACATGCTAGAACTCTTTCTTGATTTCCGTTAGCATGTAATTTACAAAATTAAAACTTAAGCATAAACTTAATTGCTTCCATTCTGTTTTTCAGCCTGGCTGGGTTGTTTTGGACCAACCAGATGCTGCTAGCCATTTGCATCAGCAACAGGAACCTTCTCCTCTCCCTCCAGGCTGGGAGGAGAGGCAGGATGTCCTCGGAAGGACCTACTACGTAAACCACGGATCGAGAAGAACTCAGTGGAAGAGACCAACCCCTCAGTATGTGCTGGTGGCTGTCACATTCCTAATCTGGATACTTTTTTTTGGCAGTACTGGGGCTTGAACTCAGGGCATCAGTCTTGCTAGGCAAGTGCTGAGCCTCACCCTCAGCCCTTTTTGCTTTAGTTTGATTTTAGATAGGCCCAAGGTGGCCTTGAACTGCAATCCTTCTATCTCTGGCTCCTGAGTTGCTGAGTTTACAGGCATGTACCAGCACACCCAGCCCTCTGGATAGACTTTAATCATTTATTTTCATTTTGAAGTCATGTCTCAAAAAGATTTATAGTGGTGTTAGGATCCATAAACTATAACAAGACCAAAACTTTTATGGCCCAGGGCTTTAAAATGCTCTCTCAGCTGCTCATTTGTTTTTAAAATGATTCCATAATATTTAAAATTATTTCAGTCACAGAAACCACCTTTTCAACTGCCTCAGTTTTAATAAATTAATTATTATTTAGCCACAAGACATTTTTCTTTTGAAACTGATTTGAAATATGGAAATTTTTGTGGTTTGTTATTAACCACGTGTCTCCTCTATGACATTTTTCTTTTATTATCAGACTGTGTATGTATTTCCACATTCTCTCATTATTCATATTTATTATCAAATTCCCTTCAGTTTCTCCTCTCACACAGCCTTATATGGCTTTAGTCTCTTACTGTTTGACACATAAAATTTTTCGTATTTGCCCATTAGCCTCCTTACTTTTGATTCTCACATTTTGCCTCTGATCTGTTCCAAGCACTTTCATAGATATTTTCAGTCCCCCAGTCCTCCAACCTGAGTAAATCAGCAGCCCAAGTTCCCCATGGCACAATGACATCGTTATCTGTAGAGTTATACAGACTGCAAAACCAGGGACCCTGTAAGATTCTGCAGCTGCCTACTTTGCCCTATTCAGGCAGCAAAAATCAAATATTTAGGTGAAAAAAATCTGAAACATTCCCTTAGAACCATCTGTCAAAATTGTGATTTTTGACCAGCTATGGGACTGTTATAAATGATCTTCTGGAGGCTCTGGAGGGGGTGGGGAGACAGGAGATGAGGGGGAGACAGTGGTCAACCATACGAAGGCACAGTTCGTTAAACAGAGCAAGTCCCGGTGTGCATGGTAGGATGACTGTGGTTAACAGTATCGTATGGAAAAGCTGGTTGTGAATGTTCTCACCACAAAGAAATGATGGTGTTAGATTATGAATGGGCTAAATTATTGTGATGTCATTATTACACAGTGTATACATGTAGCCAAACATTGCATGGTACCCCCAAAATACAATATATGCAATTATTAAGTGTCAACTTTAAAAAAGAACTTTTTAAAAAAAAAAGAAAAAAGAAAAAAGCTGGTCTTCTGACTATTCTGAGTTTATATGTCCTGAAACAAATTAATAATAATTTTGTCATTAAATATTTGAACAAACTTTATATACATAAAATGTAACTAGGGCTCATGTGCTTCGTAAACTCAGACAGGCCCTTTGCTGTTTCCTTTTTCACCCCAGGTCCGTGGTCTGTGCATGATGAAAACAGATATTACTTAATCTATTAAGTGTTTCATTATAGAGTTCTTACTCGCAACGCCTTTCATTCTGCCTTCTGCATTTGTGGATGGTGGGGGGGGCTCTACTTGTTAAGACCAGTTCTAGAAACATTGTGTCAGATTCGTGATGTTGCATATACAACTCCAGAGATACTTTCGACTTTACTTTGCAATAACATCATGAACTACTAATACAATGAAATTATTTATGAAACTCTTATTTAGTTGTTCAACAAATATTTTTGAGTGCCCACATTATCCGACATCCTAAGCACAGTGAGGAACTAAAATATCAGAAAGGTGACACATTTCCACAAAAGCTTTAACTCCACAAGGAACTTTGTAGGTGCCAATGTGCCCACAATGTAAGTTAAAATAGCCTTTGGCCAAAAATGATGAATTCCAATCTAATACAAGTATTTTTAAGTGATCACAGAATCTTTAACTATCATTTTTACTATCTTAAGGCATGAGTGACAGCTTTTTTGTTTATTTTTTGGCAGTCCTGGGTTTGAACTCAGGGCCTCATGCTCGCTAGGCCAGCGCTTTACCCCTTGGACCATGCCTCCAGCTCTTTTTGCTTTAGCTATGTTTCAGATACCATCTCATGTGTATGCCCTGGCCGGCGTGAGTCACAGTTTCTCTATTTTAGGCTTCCCTTGTAGCTGGGATGACAGGAGCACACCACCACACCCAGCCATTGGTTGAGATAGGGTCTTGTGAACTTTTTGCTCCAGCTGGCCTCAAATCACAATCCCTCCTAATCTCAGCCTCCTGAGTAGCTGGGATTGCAGGTATGAGTCACTGTGCCCAGCTGAGTGACAACTTTTTTTACTTCTGTTATAGGGATGACCTAACAGATGCTGAGAGTGGTAGCATTCACCTGCAAGCCCAGCATGCATTTACCACTAGGCGCCAGATATCCGAGGAAGCAGAAAGTGTTGACAACCGGGAGTCTTCTGAGGTATAAACAGTTTCCTGACTGTCATTGGCAGGTGCCTGGGACAGCAGTCAGTTACAGAATGTGTGGCTCAAGCTGATTCTGTCCGTTTCAGAGCTGGGAAATGGTAAGAGAAGATGAGGCCGCCATGTATAGCAGCCAGGGCTTCCCCTCACCTCCACTGTCAAGTAACTCGGATGGTCAGACTCACCTTGCAGAAGAACTGAACGCCAGACTCACCGTGTGTGGTCAACCAGCCACCAGCCAGCCGGTGCCCAGCTCAGTAAGATGCCATTAGATTCTATTATGACGTCAAGACTCCATGTCACACATGTTATTCCATTCAGCAAGTCAGTTTCACATGAAATTTTCTCAGGTGGCATGTCATAATGGTGTGTCAGGGACCTTGGGACTTTACAGCATGGCTGTCTTCCAGAAGTGAGCACAGTGACAGATAATCCAAATGGTCACTGGAGTCTCAGTGTCTACACGTCAGTGCCTTGCAGTCAGGAACCACAAGGAACATGTTTTACTTGCACAACTTGGGTTTGTTACTCATTTTACTGGGGAGAACACCAGCATAGGTGTTGTGCTGAGAGAGTTTTGGAAATGATTCGGGGATTTGGGCTTCCTTTTGGTGATTTTGTGGAGGAGGAGGAGAAGCAGGGCTTTGCTGTACTTTGGATACTGTCGGAAGAGGGGGTGGAATTCCGTAATGGTGCACCCGAAATCTCATCTGTAGTGAGCCAGAAGCAATAGTTAGAGCAGCCCCTCACATTTGCCAAGATGGAGAGCGATTTGGCGTTTGTCAGAGTTCAGACATGGTTCCGGAGCTGTCTTACTGTCTCATGTTCCTGTCTGTGAGTGGGCAAAGCTGGCTGGCTTCAGTCCTAGCATCTTCTCCATGAAGCTTCACTGTATACAGTCATGTGTCAATACATGCATGGATATCCATGGTACACCTATCTGCCTTCCTCCTCCTCTTCCTTTCTCCCATCTGTGTCTCATTCATTCGTTGCATTTTTTTTGACAGGGGACTGGGAAAAGTTAAAGACTTAGAGAATAAACTCTGTTGATTGGCTGTCTATAATCACATGGGATCCTGTTTTGTTTCCTCCTGGTATTTCTTGTCATAAAAGTTATGCGTGGTACCATTCGGTGCAATATCATGCAGTCATCGAAGACTTAAGGTGTTCTGAAGACACATTTAGGGAGCAACCCTAAGAGACACTGGTAAATGTAAAACAGAAGATACAAACAGTGTGCTGGAGATCCTGCACTTATGCAAATTATTTAAATGACAGAGAATAAGTATGTGTATGATGTTTCTTGAAGACTCAACAGGAACTGGTAACATTGCTGCCTCTAAAGAGAGAGAATAGGATTTAAAGTTTATACTATGTGCAATAATGACCTTTTCAAAAAATTTTCTATTTTTGTTTTTGTTTTTGTTTCTGAAACAGGGTCTTACTTTGTTGCCCGGGCTGACCTGGAATTCACTATATAGCACAGACTTGCAAATCTTCCTAACTCAGCCTAAGTGCCAGGATTACAGGCATGAACCACCATACCTAGCTGCTCAAAAAAATTAATTCTTATGTTTAAAGCAGAGTATGGTTATGATTGAAAATTGAGACAGTATTGACATATACAAAGTAATAGTTTATTCTTCCATGTACCTCTAACAGAAGCTCCCTAGGTCACTGTTAATGGTTTGACATATATTGCCGTCAACATTTTGTATGTTTTCATAACATGAATATATACTTTATATATATACTTACATTGACTTTTTAAAACCTGAGCTTTTGTTCTGTTTGGTGATGGAAATCAAACCCAGGGCCATGTGCATGGTACCACTGAGCTGCATGCCTGACCCTGAGATCATCTTAAACGTACTTTTTCATAACCTGCTTTTTCTACTTGCTATATCCTAGACATTGGACTATTTCAGTAATTAGATGTACTCCTTTTAAAATCAACAAAAACAGTCATCAAACCCTAGCATAGTCAGTCCATCATATAAGCCATCCTTAAGGTATTTCACCAGTCTCCTATTGTGATAGACTTTAGATAGTTTACAATTCTTTATTACTGTGAAGATTTTGGCTTAATTTGTATACATACTGTAAATTTTGATGTCATTTAATAACAAAACTAAGGTACTTCCAACAGTGGCGACAGCATGTGTGTAAAGGCAAAAGGAAAGAAAGAATGTGGGATTACCAGGAACTAGGTCATCTGGGGTGGGCTGTGCGGTGGGCCAGCTGTGAGGCCAGAAGTAGCCGCAGGGGTCAGGAGAGGCACATCCTGAAGCATGGGAGGTACTGTGTTCTGGGCTGGACTTCCTGTAGTGACAGTCATCAAAGGCTTCAGCCAGAGGACAAAGGGACGGTCATGAGTTGTGGAATGCTCTGGCAGGATGTACTTAAGGAAAGAAGACTTGAAGCAGGAACACCTAGTAGGATGTCACTGCCATCATAATCAAAGTGACAAATGGTGAAAACTTAAAAAAAAAAGCCAAACTTGAACTAAAATGGAAAGCAAATATTTTTGAGAACTGATTTAGAAAGACTGAATAGGATGAAGGAACAGGTTGTGAGCAGCTGAAGGGTCCAAGATTCAGGAGCAGGTGTGAGGAGGTGGCCTGTCCCTGGGGGAGATGGGGGGAGGGGGGCGGGGATGACGGGACGACTGGTGCTGGAGGTGGAGGGTGTCGGCCCATGGTGCTGAGGTGGCCATCAGTCTTCAGCAGTTTCTTTCTTCCAGCCTCTTGTGTCCACAAACTCAGCCTCACTGCCTTATCTGCCATCAAACACAAAGCTGACGGTATCCTTGTCTTCTTTCTTGTTTGTTTTACAGAATCATTCCAGCAGACGAGGCAGCTTGCAAGCCTATACTTTCGAGGAACAGCCTACATTTCCTGTGGTGAGTTTTATTCCATCCCTCAGTCATCAATAAAAGCCTAAGATTCAGCACCTTTGCAATTTTTTTTATTGGAACGCTGAACGTGAATGCCTGCCTGCAGGGAACCATAGAGCACAGGCTCTAGCGGATGAGTTTCAAGGAGGCGATACAGTAGGACCTTGAAAGATCAACTCTGTTGCTCTCATATTAATAAAGCAGTCTCTTGGTGGCATCTGCCTTGTCCCTTAAAGCCCTGTTCTGGGGCTTTAAGGGACAAGGCAGGTGGTCTCCTGTGTACACACAGAATTCAGGGCTCTGGTGTCCAGATGCCCTGCTGTGCACGTGACACATGACATCTAGCTTTGCCCACTTTGTGTCAGTCAGTGGGCACAAAGTCAGGGATCTGTCTGTCAGGTGATCCTGGTGTCAGCAGGCCCAGTGGCCAGGTTGGAGTTCTCAGTCGCTGGTCCCCTCTCTGTCCTTCAACCTTGTCCTCCAGTCTACAGAGGCCTTTTACCTCCCTTGTAGTTCAGCCTCAACTGCATCTTCAGCCTTCAAACTTCATGCCTGGACTGTTGGCCCCCATTGGTCTTCCCACCCCAGGCTCTTCTTGCGCGACGTCTCTGTATGCTGAGCTCACCTCTCCCTCACACAGCCCCCACTTGATTTTCAAACGCAATTACAGCTCCCATCCTCCTCAGCCTGCCTTCTCCCTGTACACCCGTGACACATGTCTGTGTGTCTCTTCCAATTAGCTGGCTGTCCCAAGTCCTGCTCTCCCTCTCCTAGCTGTGTGCACATCCCACCCCCCATAGCCCCCGGAATGGCCTCCTCACTTTATTTCACCAGCCATTTGTAACTCCAAGTGGCAGGGTATGTATTAATTTTGACAAGTAGGGTTTCTGCTTTTGTGAAAGTTTAGTATACAAGTGTAGAGGCTCCACAACTGTTAGCTCAAGTGATCTTCTGTCCATCAACATGGCCCTGCACTACAAGCAGGGTATAGGCCCTGTGCTGAGGACCCTGCCAGGTAACACTGACCGTCAAGAGCGTGGATGCACTGAGAGCCCACCTCCCCAGCCTGTCTCTCTCAGGGTCACTTGTCTGGCCTCCTCTGTTGGACTACAGCCTGCCGAAGTATGGGTCCCTGTTTTTCTGCCCCCTCACCTTGCAAGGTCCTCCATCAAGGAAGTGTTCTCAGTGACTGACAGGCATTCATGCAAGAACCAATGTTAAGTGCACCAAATGAGTGTGGTCCTAGAAATGATGTGTATTTTGTGTACTAGACAAGATATTTCTATGCCCTTTTCTCTCAATACGTTCACTGGGTTTTTGGTAGTTTTGAGGGTTTTTTTTATATAGTTTTATTACCCTAAAATCTGCCCCTTCCTAAATGTGTAATTAAATGAGTTTTTGTCTGCTGGGGAAACTGGTTTCAGTTTCAAAAAACTGAAACTAGATCCATGTATATCACCCTATACCAATATTAACTCAAAATGGATCAAGGATCTAAATATCAGACCACAAACTCTAAAGTTGATACAGGAAAGAGTAGGAAATACTCTGGAGTTAGTAGATATAGGCAAGAACTTTCTCAACGGAACCCCAGCAGCACAGCAACTAAGAGATAGCATAGATAAATGGGACCTCATAAAACTAAAAAGCTTCTGTTCATCAAAAGAAATGGTCTCTAAAGTGAAGAGAACACCCACAGAGTAGGAGAAAATATTTGCCAACTATACATCAGAACTTTCTCAAAAGAAGAAATTCAAATGGTCAAAAAACACATGAAAAAATGCTCACCATCTCTAGCAATAAAGGGAATGGAAATTAAAACCACGCTAAGATTCCACCTCACCCCTGTTAGAATAGCCATCATCATCAACACCACCAACAACAGGTGTTGGTGAAGATGCGGGGATAAAAGAACCCTCTTACACTGTTGGTGGGAATGTAAACTAGTACAACCACTCTGGAAAAAAATTTGGAGGCTACTTAAAAAGCCAAACATTGATCTACCATTTGATCCATCAATACCACTCTTGGGGATATACCCAAAAGACTGTGACACAGGTTACTCCAGAGGCACCTGCACACCCATGTTTATTGCAGCATTATTCACAATAGCCAAGTTATGGAAACAGCCAAGATGCCCCACCACTGACGAATGGATTAGGAAACTGGTATCTATACACAATGGAATTTTATGCAGCCATGAAGAAGAATGAAATGTTATCATTCCCTGGTAAATGGATGGAATTGGAGAACATCATTCTGAGTGAGGTTAGCCTGGCCCAAAAGACCAAAAATCGTATGTTCTCCCTCATATGTGGACATTAGATCAAGGGCAAACACAACAAAGGGATTGGACTTTGAGCACATGATAAAAGCGAGAGCACACAAGGGAGGGGTGAGGATAGGTAAGACACCTAAAAAACTAGCTAGCATTTGTTGCCCTTAACGCAGAGAAACTAAAGCATATATCTTAAAAGCAACTGAGGCCAATAGGAGAATGGGACCAGGAACTAGAGAAAAGGTGAGATCAAAAAGAATTAACCTAGAAGGTAACACACACGCACAGGAAATCAATGTGAGTCAACTCCCTGTATAGCTATCCTTATCTCAACCAGCAAAAACCCTTGTTCCTTTCTATTATTGTTTACACTCTCTCTGCAACAAAATTAGAGATAAGGGCAAAATAGTTTCTGCTGGGTATTGAGGGGGTGGGGGTGAGAGGGAGGGGGCAGAGTGGGTGGGGGCAGGGGGGAGAAATGACCCAAGCCTTGTATGCACATATGAATAATAAAATAAAATAAATAAATAAATAAAAATAAATGAGTTTTTGTAAGCTCATACAGTTGTGCAAACATTACCAAAATCAAGTTTAAGAACCCTTCCAGGCTGGGTACCAGTAGCTCATTTCTGTAATCGTAGCTACTCTGGAGGATCACCCTGTCTCGAAAATACTTAACACAAAAAGGGCTGGTGGAGTGATTTAGGTGTAGACCCTGAGTTCAAGCCCCAGTATTGCAAAAATAAAAAAAGAACCCTTCCGGGGCCAAGCAAGGGGGCTCATGCCTATAATCCCAGCTATGCATGGGGTGTGGGGACTGCCATAAGCAAAAGTAAGACCCTACCTGAAAACAACTAAAACCTAAAAGGGCTGGTGACATGGCACAGAAGGTAAAACACCTGCCTCACAAGTGAAAGGTCCTGAGTTCAAACCCCAGTACCACACACACAAAAAAAAGAACCTTCCTGTCACTTCATAAAGTCACCTCAACCCTACGTCCAAGCAACCATTCTTCTGCCGACTGCTGATGCAGTAGGCTGATAATTCATCTTAACTTCTTACAGCTCCATGCATCTGATAAACAGTCTATCTGCTGAGGACCAGTGGTCATGACATTTATTTTTTTAGATGGCACTGAACTCAGCCTCATGTTTGTTAGGCAGGCACTCTTCCACTTGAGCCACATCCCAGCCCTTTCTGCTTGAGTTATTTTTTTAATCAGGTCTTGCATTTATGCCCAGGCCAGCCTGGGCTGTGGTCTTCCTGTTTATGCTTCCTGCATAGCTGGGATGTGAGGCATGCACCACCACACCCAGCTTTTTATTGGTTGAGATGGGAGTCTCGTAAACTTTTAGCCTGCCCTGGCCTCAAACCATGATCCTCCCAAACGCTGCCTCCTGAGTGGCTAGGATTACAGGTATGAGCCTCCTGGTCATGTTATTTATCTTGCAGGGCATTTTCAGGAGCCAACCCAAGCTTTAAAGAGTCGACTGGTTCTAAATGACAAAAGGCCACCGTACCTAGGACAACTTAAGATAAACTTGGAAATAGCGTTATCTTCACTTGGTGTTTAAGTGTGATTTCTGTAATTACCTCAGTTCAAATGCATTCCTTACTTAGCAACATATCTTAGCAAATTACTTCAGTTTTTCAGTAAAACCTACATTAGCCATGATCTCATAAAGATTTGTGTGCAGCTGTTAGTTTTGACGTGTTTCATTTCTGTTCTGTCGTTCTTGTTACTGTCTTTTCTGATTTTACCCAAGTGAAGTGCTGCATCCTCTGATTTGTGTACTCTAGAATATGATTGAAAATAGAACTCGTTGTACTTTATTAAAATGTAGCATCTGTCCATTTTCTATTGTAATAAGAGACATTAGTTCAAAATAAAATAAAATATGTTTTATTTTCGAGAGCTAGCATCAAGCAAGAGTTGGGGTCCTTCTTTGAGGATTCTTTCTCCTGAATTTTTAACTCTTATGATTCTATACCTTAGCTTCTGCCTACTTCATCCGGCTTACCGCCAGGTTGGGAAGAAAAACAAGATGACAGAGGAAGACCGTATTACGTGGATCACAATTCCAGAACTACCACCTGGACAAAGCCCACTGGACAGGTACTGACCGCATCTGTTAACTTGCTTTCTTGCAGGGTTGAAGCATTACATTACCTTGTTTTAAATACGCACACTCCTAGCGCCTTCTGTTTATTTTTTGACATTGATAGAGAGTGTCTGCCATTTCCTTGGATGTCTCAGACACACGAATTACCAGTTGTTATTGTAAGCCACGTTCAAATGGAACTGAGAAGACAAAGTGAGTGGTCTAGACCTTAGATGTTTTTGTAGCGTGAATGGCTGAAATCATTCTTTTGCTAAAAGATAATCTTCGTGATTAGTATCTACTATGGAAATTTTTTGTGCGATGCTGGATATCAAACCCAGGGTCTTACACATGCTAGGCAGGGGCACTCCCACTGAGCTACACCCCCAGACCCACTCTGTTCAAGAAATTTGTGATTGTAGCATTTCATTCTTGGCAATGCAGTTGCTTTTTGTAATTCTTCCTTGTAAGTGTTTAGTAAAATATTTATTTTATCTCATCAGCATTTCTTTTGTGGAGAAAGTTTTTAATACTGAAAAATGCAGAGAATGATATAGTAAATGTCCAAATTCTTAACACCCAGAATTTCCCATCCTTAAAAAGTTACCACATTTAGCTCAAGTGGTAGAGTGCTTGCCTTGCAAGCATGAAGCCCTGAGTTCAAGCCCTGGTACAGCCCAAAACCAAAAAGTTACCAGGTTTATTTTTAAAAGTAAACTATGAGAGAGAATGCTAAATTCCTTTTGGCTGAGCCTTTGAATTGTTCCCTGGAGGACACTACCATTCTTAGTTTGATGTAGAATGTTCCAGCCAATATTTTAATATTTACATAGAAAGCTAAACGATATAAAACATTGTTTACGTCCGTGTGTTTTGGATTTTGCACAGGTTTTGTGCTGTAGAAGTGTAAATCCTTCTTTTGCACAGCATTGCTTTAAAGCCCTGCTCGTGTTGTTATAAACAGATCTACCGTATTTGTTTTAACTACTGACTAATAATCTATCATGGACTGAATTACATTTCAGTAGTGGATATTTGTCATTTACTTTGCTGCCACATTTGAAGCCACTTCTTAGTCTCTGCAGGCCACGCCAGACTCCTTTTCTGGGCACTGGAGCCCCCTGGCAGCTGGGGCCACACAGGCCCTTGGACATGACTTCCTCAGTCAGATGGTCCCACAGCACACCAGTCGACTTCCGTCCTACTGCTTGAGAATTAGCTGAGGATAATTCTCATGATAGAAACAAAGTCTGACACAATGCTTTATTGGGAAAAATTGAGGAAAAAGAGTTATAAAACCATTGGGGAAAAATTGATATGTCACAACTGCATTTGATAATGAGCCTCAGATGTTCAGGGCCTGTTTACAAGTCTGCATCTGTGTAGGGCAAGCTGTCTCTTAACCAGAGCTATTTGTGAGTTCTCGGTACAGTTTTACAGTCTGACTTAATCAATGTGCTAGGCCACAATGGAGACCAGTCCGCTGCCTTCCAGCCAGAGTCCTGCAGGCCCTCGGCCACAGCTCCCCACGGGTGATTCGGCTCTGCCAGCGACACAGCCATCGGAAATTGAGCAAGGATTCCTTCCCAAAGGCTGGGAGGTCCGGCACGCACCAAATGGGAGACCTTTCTTTATCGACCATAACACCAAAACCACCACCTGGGTAACTCCTGTCCCTCAGCTTCAAGTCACCATGGTTATCTCTGTGTATCGTTCCTGCCCACCTTTCAGTGTGTGTTACAACTAACATTCACCGAGACGTGTTGAGTCTTAATAATGATACTTCTTTAACATAGGCTTAGGCGTTCTTATCATTATCTTAGAGACAAAATATTTATTTCCAATTTCTCATTTTTGGCTCACTAACCATTAGTGCTTAGAAAGATATTTAGTAATAATCCTTTACTTTTATTTATTTATTTTTGCGGAGCTAGGGGTCTAACCCAGGGCCTTGCTCGTCCTAGGCAAGCACTGTACCACTGAGCTACATTCCAGCCTTTATATGAGGCCTTATGGTTCCAAAGCACTTTTGAATCCATAGCTCATTTTCTACCGGGCTAGACGCGTGGATCAAGTGGTAGAGCACCTGCTTAGCAAGCACAGGCCCTGAGTTCAAATCTCAGTACCACCAAAAAAAAAAAAAACTCTCTCATTTACTACCAGAAGACCTGTGAGGCTAGGTAGAATAAGAGAATAAGTATTTTTGTTTTAAGATAAGCCTTTTAAAGTTGCTTGATGCTTAGTTCATCACCAATAGAAAAATTACCAAAATTAAGAACAGATGAATAGATTTTTAATTAACTATTTAAAAGACCAACACAACTTAAAGAAAACCAAAATAGTTAATTATTTAATAAAATGTTAAAGTTATTATATATTAATTCAAATAAATAGAAACTTGTTCTTTTTTTTAACAATCTGAATTTGATTCAATAACTTTTTTTGGACTTACCTTCCTATCTTTAAAATATACTGGTAAATCAGGACTGAGATCAGGAGATTTGTGGTTCAAGTCCAGCCTGCGCAAAAAGTTCACAAGACCCTATCTCAGTGAAAAAAAAGGCAGGTGTGGTGGTGTGCACCTGTCATTCCTTCATAAAATGGGATGTTCACAAGTGAGAGCCTATCTCCAAAATAACCAGAACAAAAAAGGCTAGAGCTGTGCTTCACAAGCATGAAACCCTGAGTTCAAACCCCAGTGCAACCAAAAAATATTTATATGTATATATTTAATTGTTTATATATGTATAAGTTACATATATGTATATATAAATTATACACACACACTTAGATGCCAAAAGGCATATTCAGAGGTATAGAAATATGGTTCAATTTAATGTCTCAGTATTTCTTGGCAGTACTGGGGTTTGGAACTCAGAGCCTTGCGCTTACTAAGCAGGGGCTCAACCACTTGAGTCACTCCCCAACCCTTTTTAATTTAGTTATTTTTCAGGTAAGATCTCACATATTTGCCAAGGGCCAGCTGCAGACCACTATCTTCCTACCTTTGACCACCACATAGCTGGGATCACAAGCACATACCACCATGCCTGGTTTACTGATTGAGATGGGGTCCTGCTAACTTTTTGGCCAGATGGCCTCCAACTACCATCTTCCCAAGCTCTACCTCCCTAGTAGCTAGGATTGCAGACATGAGCCATTATACCCTGCAAATGTCTCAATATTTCACCAGTTTCTATGCAAAGAAAAGCTCTGCATAGTGACATAATTCCTAAAGAGTGGGGCAGAATTTCTCAGTGGTTTCTGTGAAAGAGACAATCAGTTAG
The DNA here is from genome assembly GCF_047511655.1 of Castor canadensis. Lineage (NCBI taxonomy): Eukaryota > Metazoa > Chordata > Mammalia > Rodentia > Castoridae > Castor > Castor canadensis. The sequence continues at coordinate 145,468,742 of NC_133387.1, read as the reverse complement.
TACTGAGCCTTCTCTGAGAACTGGTCCTTATCATCCCTTTTCATAGTGTAGCCCAGGAATGATAGAGTTCAGTAGAAACTATTATGTCACATTTTTAGAATTGATATATCACTGCTTAGCAAGCATGAGGCCCTGATTCAAACCCCAGCACTACAAAAAAGAAAAAATATATCAATAAGCTTGAAAACAATATTTTAAATACCCCATCAACATTAGAAATCATTACAACATACTGATTTTCATTCTTTATAAATTTTGTGTGTGTTGTTTTATCTCCTCAACCAAAAAAAGGAAGATCCAAGGTTGAAAATTCCAGCTCACCTGAGAGGGAAGACATCACTTGACCCTTCCAATGATCTAGGACCTTTACCTGTAAGTTCACAGAACTGCCACCACTCTACCCTGACTACCTCAAACATTTTGTCCAATAGAATATGATAGTTCTTGAATAGCTATAATTAATATTAAACTCTAATTACAAAATATAATTGCTAAATAGCAGCTATAACTAATATTGGTGCCTTCTACTAAGAATGGCTTGTGCAGTTTAAATTAGACATAGAGCCAATGCTATTTTTTACCCTACATCTAAAACCCTGTCCTAAAATAATTGAAATAACATTTTTAATTATAGCCAGGATGGGAAGAAAGAACTCACACAGATGGAAGAATCTTCTACATAAATCATAGTATGTCCAGTGTTATTTTTTATTATGCTTTTTGGTAACACAGAATTTTGTGTGTGAGAAAGAAAGACTTCATTGTTTTTAATTATCTTTCAGATATAAAAAGAACACAATGGGAAGACCCTCGGTTGGAGAATGCAGCAATCACTGGACCAGTAAGTCTGTCTGTATTGGTGTGTCCTGATGGGATGGTCCTGTCATTTGTCTCTTTGAATGCAAGTGGCCAGAGCTGGAGGTGAAGCTCAGTGGTAGAGTGCTTGCTTGGCATGCTTACGGCCCTGGGTTCAATCCCCAGCACTTCAAGTAAATAAGTCCAAGTGGCCAAGGGTGTAATCCTGCAGGCACTGAGAAGCAAGGTCACTTGCCATTCTCTCCTGTCTGAGCTACTCCTACTCCAAGCTTCGGTTACTTGAAAAGACAGTATGTCAGTGTCCTTACCTCACACGAAGCACCCCATCAACTCCAGGGTCACTCTTGAACTTTTTGGTAGAAGTCGTTGTAAATTCCCACTGTTGAAGACAGAGCCATATTTAAGTATAAATATTACCACAACGTGATGACTGGACTGTTCTGAGTCAGGCTCGTGATGGGAAAATCATCCTCCTCCCTTCCGTAGCTACTTTTCCATTTTTATTCACATTTTGTGTTCTAACTCACAGAAATAAGTAGAATTGAATATGGGTGTTTTGAGATTTCTGTTTAATGGTTCAGTATGTAGTCTTTTAAATAAGGGTTGGGGGCAATCCTGGGAGTTTAAGGAAAAAGTACATTTTTCAAATTGTTCCTTTAATGGAGAAATCACTTTGAAAGTCTTTTTAGAAATGGAAAGTTTTGTTTCTAATATTCCTCTACTTGGAAGAAAATTCCTGTTTCTGGCATGTCACATTTCAAGAATTGTATGATGAAAATTACAGCCATAGGAATTTCTGAATACAATTTTATCTTAATTGGAGAAATTTAAATTTTTCAAGTTTTATATTTGTTTTTCTTCAAATGAAACTTTGATTTCCAAATATTCTCCTTTAATGCCTTTAACTTATGTTCGTAAAATACCCACAGAGGAACTTCTAAAGTTGTTCCAGAATAAAAAACCATCTAAACCATTATTTTTCCAAATTGTTCAACTACAGGCTGTGCCCTACTCCAGGGATTACAAAAGAAAGTACGAGTTCTTCCGAAGAAAGTTGAAGAAGCAGGTCGGTGATCTTTTTAATAAGTATTGGGCATGATCGTTATATCAGCCACAAGTGACAGTAAATACTTCCTAAAAGCAGATAGATTTTGTCTTACAGTATTCAAAACAGCTTTGAGGGACTAGTTTCTCACAGGGAAAGGATCCGTTATTTTTGAGTAACTGTTACCTATTACTAAAGACCATCGTTACCTTATGTCTCTGTTTACGTTCCAATTACGTGAAAAACTAGTAAGAAAAGTTGGCTCAACCTGGTGTTTCCCCAGGGGAATTGTGGGGCTTGGTCTCTAGAATCTGGGCAAGAGTGTCTCAGGACACCATCTTCTTATCTCCTCTTTGGTGGTGGCGTAGAACTTTCTGGATTCCTGCACTGCATTGACTGTTGTGTTCTAGTGATCATCGTTCCTTTTTTAAAAGCTTCAATTATAACAGACTTCTGCCTAATTTAAAAATACAGCTGGGACTGGAACTTTGAATGTAATGCTCTTGTTATTTGTCTCCCTGTGCTTATCAGATAGGCTCATCGTACTTTTTTCCACCTCCACAAATTCAGTATGTCTAGAATTAAACTCATCATCTACCCATCGATTTCATTTCTGTTGGTGTTGACCAACACTTTCAGTGGCTTCTGAATTTGCTCCAGCTTCCTTTCCTTGCAGTTTGGGACCGGTACCACTAGGTGGCTGTATTGGGTTACACTCTCTTGGCTTCCAAGCCAGAATTGCTTTTCCAAAGATTCAGGATGGTGGGTTTGCTACCACAGATTGTCATCCAAATTTTTAACAAAAGTGAAATGCCATAGTTTTGTTTTTTTTTTTTTCAGTCCAACTATTTTATGCCCTAGTAAAATTCTTAAATATAAATGTTCTTTTTAACTTTTCTTAAAGAGTAACTTTGTGTGTCTAAACTCCTCTGGAAATTTGTGTTCTACTTTTAAGCTTTGGGATCATAAATTTTTGTGGATGTGTTTTTCTGGTAAATATTTTCCTTAAAGACAAAATACTGGTGTAGCAGATGTACTTGCCTCTTCGTTTGCTGCTCTGGACACATTTAGAATATCTGTTAATGTCTCCCAGACAATAGAAGATAAGGAACAAGACCTTTCTTAACACACCCAGCAAAGAAAGACCATAGTGACAGCAATAATATTTACTGATTCCTCACTACATGCCAGGCATTCTGCTTAATACATGACAGGTATTGGTCATTGAATCTGTGCAAGAGCTCTTTAAGGAAGGAACTGTTACCACATTTTACAGGTGATGTGATCCAGTGCCATGCTCGTTAAGGGGAAAAAGCCAGATTCAGACCACATGGTTAGCTGCAGAGTCCCTGTTCATAACCAAAGGGGCATATCAGATTGGTGATTAGGAGAAAAATCTTGGAAACTATACAGAATGCAAAGGTACACAATAGATAAGCATATAAAAGAAAGGTTAAGAGGCCTGGGTCCTCTGGGAGAGATTCAAGGGCAAGAAGAGGAGGTTGAGAATCTGAATCCACAGATTAACAAAAAGTCCCAAACCGGATTTACAAATTAGAATGCAGTGTCAGACATGATGGTGCATGCCTCTAATCCCAGCTATTTGGGAGGTAGAGGTAGGAGGATGGTGGGGAAACAGCACAAAACCCTGAAATGCCTGGTGGAGTGGCTTAAGTGGTAGAGGGCCTGCCTAGCAAGTGCAAGGCCCTGAGTTCAAACCCCAGTACTGAAAACAGTTAATTAGCCGGCAGAGTGACTCAAGCAGTAAGAGCTAGCAAGTGTGAGGTCCTGAGTTCAAACCCCAGTGCCTCTGGAAAAAAAAAAAGAAAAATGGAGCATTGAAAACAATTACTTAATGTAAAAAATTCGTATCCATCCACATCACAGCAAAACAGCAGAACATGAAGACAGAAAGAAAATATTGACCAGTGCACAAAAGCGTGAGCTTCCTGTAGCTGTCTCCTCTTCCTATTCTTATCATCTCATTAGCTAAGAAAAATAAAGGCTGATAATTACTCTGCTTACCGTGTGCCCATCACCATGTAAGTGCTATCAGCGCATTATGCAATTACGACCTGAGACACCTGCGCGAGGGTGGCTGTTATTATGTCCATGTCATAGGTGAAGAAATGAAGCCTTAGAAACCATGTAATTTGCCCAAAATCACACAGCTAGTGAGTGGTGGAAGCAGGATTTGAACAGAGTCTGTCTACAGACTGCTCCTCAAACACACACCAGTCCTGTGGCCCATTCTTCCTCCAACACCCCCATCTGTACAGCTTCATTTGTCTTCTCTCACCTGATAGTGGTCCTCTGGTCTCTCTTGACACCACCCTTTACTAAAACCAAGTTCTGCAGCCTCTGCAAAGCTGATCAGAGGCCCCTCTGATCCGCACTGGTCCACACTGACCCCCGACAGCTTTTCCTCCTCCTCCTTTCACTGCCACCTCTCCTTTTCCCTCCCTTCCTTCCTCTTCTCCCGCTGCACCCCCTAGCTAGAACACAGGTCAGGTCTCTCATGCCCACTCTTCTGAGTCCTCCCTCCCAGGTCCAAATCCTCCTCCCCTGCCTCCTTTGCACTTAGTGCCTCAGTTCTGCACATCCCTCAAGGGGACTGCTTTTAAGCAGTTGTCCTACTCTTGTAACACTCACCTGCACACCAGGTTTGAAACCCTATCCCTGCCCCACTGCAGGACCACCCAGCAGGGCAGTACTGTCAGGGAGCACTTACCTGTTGCTTTGGTCCCTCTCACTTTTCCTCACCATTGCACGAACAGCAGAGATGACACTTACAGTGCTGATGTAAACTGCTTAGATTCGTGTTTCCCCTGAATATACTGACTTCTTCATAAGAGCTACCCCTCCTTCTTGTGCGATAACAGAATATTGATATCCTATCATGTCTTCTCCTGGTTTCCATTTGAAAGCTGTGTATGTAAGCACTTGGGGGGAGAAAACATTCACATAGATTTATGAAGTTTGCAGCAAGATTTTCCTATGGCATAGTTATTTACATTTGTCACCTAAACACGGGATGCATGAAAGAGAATGAGGTAGTGTCACTCATTAATTAAGAACAGAGGCTCAGGAGGCAGAGATGGGGAGGATTCCAGCTCAAAGCCAGCCTGGGGAATGGAGAGGAGCATTCTCCAAGACCTCCATCTCACCCAATTAAAAAAAAGGCATGGTGACACACACCTGTCATCCCAGCTATGTGGGATGTGTAAATAGAAGGATCACAGTCCAGGCCAGCCTCAGCATAAATACAAGACCCTATTTTAAAAGTAGGGCTTAAGTAAGTAGAATGCCTGCCTAGCAAGCACAAGGCCCTGAGCTCAAACTCCAGTATGGCAAAAGGGGGAGCGCGGAGGTGGGGGGAGGAAGAGGAAGAACCTAGACTCAGAAGCTGAGATTTGTTCTTTTCTTTTGCTTTTTTTTTTTTTTTTTTCTTTTGCGGGACTGGGGATCAAATCCAGGGTCTCATGCATGCTAGGCAAGCACTTTCACTGGGCTGCACCCCCAGCCCATCTCAGACTCTGATAAATTCTGTTTTCTGCAGTTTCTTCATCTGGAAACCATAGTAGCTTCTTCACAGTGTTGTTGTGAGCCATAAGTGACCTAAGCCACTAAACTGCAGGGGCAGCTCCTGCACAGTGTGCAAGTGTTTGCATCAACTGATCAGAGAAGCAAGACAGACTGTAGGGAGGACAGAGGGAGGTCGGGAGCCTGAGTGGGCAGACAGGCAGGCATTCTGTGACTGTGGGTCACAGAATGAGATGCTTGGCACGTAAGATGGACAGCCTTTCTGTGGGTGGAACCACCACCACCGTTAGCTTCTTTACACATTAAAAGAGGTCTGTGCGTCACGTGACTAGAGGAATGCCACTGGGACATTATGCCCAGTTACTTTTCTCGCCCCTGCCTGCGTGATTAAAGGAAAGGGACTTCCTTCTGACTTCCCAGAGAGAGCAGTTTGTCATGATGTCGAGTTGATTTAAGCCACATCTCTCTCTTCTCTGACTTTGCAGAATGACATTCCAAACAAATTTGAAATGAAACTTCGCCGTGCAACTGTCCTGGAGGACTCTTACCGGAGAATCATGGGGGTGAAGAGGGCTGACTTCCTCAAGGCTCGGCTGTGGATTGAGTTTGATGGGGAAAAAGGATTAGATTATGGCGGAGTCGCCAGAGAGTGGTTCTTCCTGATCTCAAAGGAAATGTTTAACCCTTACTATGGGTTGTTTGAATATTCTGCCACGTAAGTCTCTTTTTCTTTTTCCTTTTTTTCTTCTGAAACAATCTCACTCTGTACCCCAGGCTGGCCTCCTGAACGCTGGAATTACAAGCATGCACAACCACACCCAGCTATGGGTTTTTGGGTTTTTTTTTTTCTTGAGATGGGATTTCACTCACTATGTTGCCCAGGCTGGCCTTAAATTCCTAGGCTTAAGCAAACCTTCCACGTCAGCCTCCCAAGTGCTGGGACTACAAGCATAGGCCACTGTGCCTGGCATAAGTATCTTTAAATGACTGCATACAGAAGGAAAAAAAAAATCACTGTTCAGCAAAGAACACAACAGAGTTGCATGATGCTGTGTTACAGTATGCCAGAAAGGAGAGATTATAACTAATGTTGCAGAAGTGACCGAATTCTGTGCATTGTGATCAATCTATGTAACATAAAATTTACCATTTTATTCATCACGTGCACATACAGTCCGTCCACATTGCTGTGCAACCATCACTACCGTCTGCCTCCAGAACCTTTTCATCTCCCCAGAATAAAACTCACACCCATTAAGCACTCGATGTCCCATTTCCAAGAATGGAAGTCTCTGAATTCACCTACTCTAGGCACCACACAGTGCTCATCCTTTCATGTCTGGCTTATGTCACTTAGCGTGAGGTCCTCAAGGTTCACCCAGGTGACAGTGTGTCTCAGGATTTCCTTCTTTTACTGCTTATATACACCATACTTTGTTTATCCATTCATCCATGGGTGTTTAGGTTATTCCCACCTTTGGACAGAAATTACTTTTTCCAAAAATCCAATGGTCACACATGACTGAAATAGAGGTAAAGAACTAAAAAGAGGTGGGGGAGGGAATTTGTAATTATTTTTGACATTAAAATGTTTTCTATGAAATATCAAGAGGAACATTTAAATGTGGCTGTCTTTACAGGGATAATTATACTCTACAGATAAATCCCAACTCTGGATTATGTAATGAAGATCACCTGTCTTACTTCAAGTTTATTGGCCGAGTAGCTGGGATGGCAGTTTATCACGGCAAGCTGTTGGATGGTTAGTATTGAGCCGAATGCTTTGGGTTTTTTGATGGGACAGAGTCCGAACTCAGGGCCTCATGCTTGCTAAATGGGTGCTCTGCTGCTTGAGCCCCACCCCCAGCCCCGTGATGTGTTTAAGTGTAATCACCTGTTTTCTTCCACTTGGAAATCATTTTAACGTGCCTCATGTCTCACAAGGTTTCTTCATCCGCCCCTTTTACAAGATGATGCTGCATAAACCGATAACGCTCCATGATATGGAATCCGTGGTATGTGGTTTTCACTTCTAAGATGGAGGAGGGGTGATGCCACCGGCACCTGAGCATTTTCAAGAATTAGGGGTTGGTTGTTTTGGCGATGCTGGGGATCAAACCCAGGGCCTTAGGCACACTAGGCAAGCGCTCTACCATGGGCTACGTCCCAGCCCTGACAACTGGTTTTTAATGACACAGAAATTAATACATTATAATGTTTCAAAATAACAATGAACATCGTCCTCAATATTTTACTATGAAAATTTTCTAACATATGATCCAATTGAAAGACTTTCATGGTGGACACTTACATATCTACCATCCGCCAGGTGGCTTTTTTCTACATTTGTTTGTCACGTATCTGTGTCCATCAACCCATCTTAGTTTTCCATGCATTACAAAGTAAGTTGCAGATGTCAGTGTCCTTCCCCAAAAGTCCTACATCATTCAACAGTTTCGTATCTTTTACATCAGTATTTGAATTGGAGTCTTTTATGTTGAATGGCATGTTCTAAAAATGGCAGTCCAGGGACTGGTGGAGTAGCTTAAGTGGTAGAAAGCCTGTCTAGCAAGTATGAGGCCCCGAGTTCAACCCCCATAAACGGATAGATGGATGGATGGATGGATGGATGGATAGATAGATAGATATAGATGATAGGTGGGAAGGGAAGGGAAGGGGAAAGAGAGAAAGAGAGAGAAAAGGAGGGAGGGAGGGAGGAAGGGAGAGAGGAAGGGAGGGAGGAAGGCGGTCCAAAGGCAAGGCCTTGTGGTGAGGCCCCTACAAAGAAACAGGCGACCCTGTTCCTGACTACAGCCGTCTTATCACCTATGAGGTTGAAAAGCCTCAGACAGCATGGGAACCAGTGAATTCCAGTCTCATCCTTAGTTCTGAGAACATTTTTATCTCTTTCTCATACACATCACTGGTACAAACAGTAGGATACATTATACATCTTAAGATTTCACACTTATTTAAGTGATTTATTTGAGACTTTGCTTTAACTTAAGCCACGTGTGCACAGCCTCCTCCTGGCCACTTAACTGTCTCACATACCTTCTCAGGCTGTGTGAGAAAGGTGCAAGCGCTCCTGGAGGCCTGGGGAAGCTGGGGTCTATCTGAAAACTGCTTTACTCAGCCCGTTATTGGATCATAAACCCTGCACCCCCTGCTTCCACACACAGATGGACTTCTCAACCATTAAGTAGCCACTCGACTCATGTATCTTTACTTTTTTTTTTTTTTTTTTCCATTTTTGAACTTGGGGCCTCACACTTGTTAGACAGGCACTGTAACACTTGAGCCATTCCAACAGCTCTTTTTTGCTTTAGTTATTTCTTGAGAGGGTCTTGCTTTTTTTGCCTGGAGCCAACCTTGTACCAAGATACCAAGATCCTCCTACCTAGACCTTCCTGTTGGGATTACCTGCTACCACAGCTCTTTTGTTGAGATGGAGTCTTGGTAACTTTTTTGCCTGGATTGGCCTTGAACCATGATCATCACGATCTCTGCCTCCCAAGTAGCCGGATTGCGGGCGTGAGCCACCACACCCAGTACACTTTTACCCTTGCACTTAGCTCTCATCTGTTTCTCTTTGTAATACTCACACATGTGACACAGAGATGTCCAACTACCTCTTTCTTCTTTCCCCCAGTTATTCAGACCCTCAGCATAATTTTTATGCAAGTTTAAGTTTGTCTATGCCCAAATGTTGAAAATGAAATTTTCCCCTTCTAGGACAGTGAGTATTACAGTTCACTAAGATGGATTCTTGAAAATGACCCAGCAGAACTGGACCTCAGGTTTATCATAGATGAAGAACTTTTTGGACAGGTTTGTGAATTTCAAAATGTACGTCATTTGTGAAATAAATGTTGTGATCCAAGCTTAGACGTTAATATGCACACTCAAACACATTTCTGTGCTCTGTACTTAACATTCATTTTTTCAGTAACAAAAGCTGTCTCTCAGTCAGAATTTGTGCTTTCGTTGAAGTTTGACTCATTCCATATTTATTTTAGTAAAACTAATATTTAAGTTTTCTTAGCTTTTGAATGGCTTTAATTTAAAACACCAGGTTTCTGGTATAACTATATGTATACTTTTTTATTATTCTCACTAAAATAACATATCAAGGTATCATGTTTAATTTCAGACACATCAACATGAGTTGAAAAATGGTGGATCAGAAATCGTTGTCACCAATAAGAACAAAAAGGAATATATTTAGTAAGTATCTTATTACTTAGTATTTTCCAGGAAATAATTTTGGACTTTCTTTTTCTTCCTTTCTTTTTCTTCTCCCATGGCCAGAATCTTAATGCACTTTTTCCTCTCGAAAAATGCAACATAGTATTACCTGGTTCTGCTTCTATTCAGCTTTTACCTTGGGCTTAACTAGTCTTTTTTTTTTTCTTCTTCTTCTTTTGGCAGTACTGGGGTTTGAACTCAGAGCCTTGCTTGCTAGGCAGGAGCTCTACCAATTGAGCCACATTCCCCTTGCACCCAGCCCTTTTTGTGTTAGTTATTTTTTAGATAGGTTCTCACATTTTTGACCAGGACTGGCCTCAGACCCAATCATTCTACTTATGCCCCACTGTAGCTGGTATTAAAGGTGTGAACTGTCATGTGTGGGTAATTCGTTGAGATGAGATTTTACTGACTTTTGCCCAGGCTGGCTTCCACTCTCCAACTCCCAAATAGCTAGGATTACAGGCATGAACCACTGTGCTCACCCTAAAGTAGTCTTTATTTTCTGTTTCTAAATGGGATAAATATATCTTAAATTTTTTTTTCTTGATTCATGCAAAAAAAATGAATTTTTTTTCTTTTTAGTCTTGTAATACAATGGCGATTTGTCAACCGAATCCAGAAGCAAATGGCTGCTTTTAAAGAGGTATTCGTTTTGTTTTGTTTGTTTTTCTATAATCTCAAAGTCTAGCCCATAATCAAGCACTGGCCTCCTTGCATCTGAGAAAAGTAAGTATATGGCTTGCACTGTAAAACCATTCTAAATTACATTTTTGTATTAACAAAGTACTCCATGAGTAGATGGCCACTGTTTAAAAGCAAAGCTCAAGAAGTCCAGGCCAGGTGTGTGGCTCAGGCCTATAATCCCAGCTAGCGGAGGTAGAAATTGGGAGGATCATGGTTCGAGGCCAGCCCAGGTGAAAAGCTGGCAAGACCCCATCTCAATCAATAAAAAGCTGAGTGTGGTGGTGTGTGCCTGTCATTCCAGCTACACAGGAAATACAAATAGGAGGGTCATAGTCCAGGCTTGGGTATAAAAGCAAAACCCTATTTCTAAAGTAAACGGACTGTGGGTTTGACTCAAGTGGTAGGGCACCTGCCTGGCAAGCTCAAGACCCTGAGTTCAAACCCCAGTACTGTCAAAAAAAAAAAAAAAAGAAATGAAGTCTAAACAATAAGCATTGGCAGTGTCCCGCACCTCTCTTAAGACCCCTTCCCTTAGGAAACAGGGTCTTCCTGCTGTTTTGTGATCTTTGTCACAAACTTCTGGGACACCTTTACGTGTGGAAAGGAAAACCTCTGTAAGCTGCACGTGTGAGGTCTAGCCGTCAGTCTGGCTTGTGAGCACATCACAGAAAACACCAGCCATGTGGTGTGCCGGGTAGAGCAAGCAGGAGAGACGCCATGAGCCTGGAGCGCCAAGCACTGCTGGTCACTGAGGGCCTATATGGCAGCAGCAGAGGGCAGAGTGTTCTCTGAAGTCCAGCGAGGACGAGGAAGGTGGCATTACAGCCTCTTAAACAATAAAACTCCGGGGTCCATTGACATGTCAGTTGAGTCATTCTGGAAGTGGTTCCTATGTGAGTTAGGGGAGAGCAAGGCTAGTGACAGGGGCATCCTGGCAGAGTCTGGAAAGTGCACTGGCCTAAATGAGGAGTGGTGAGGACAGGAGGAGAGCCATGGGGACATGTCAGTAGTGTTCAGGAGAGCGTGGGTACACATCAGTGGTAAGGACAGGAGGAAAGCATGGGGACGTCAGTGAGGACAGGGCTTGAAGGATCTGGGGTGGGATCCATTTGGGAACGTGTGGGAAGCCATGGGCTGGAGAGGACAGATGAGAAGGAACCACAGTGGAGCTGGGAAGTCGCAGCCCAGTGGTTTTATGTACAAAGGAGACCTGGGTGGACCGGGAAGGGCAGGAGATGAGGTTGAAAAGTTGCAAGTGCAGAGATGCCGAGGCTTGGCTGTGAAGGAGGAGGAAGGGGGCGCCTGCACTTGGCTCTGTTTGTAAGGTAGCTGGAGCTTGAACAGACTTACTTGGGGCGACACATGCTAGAAGGAGAAGGGGTGAGTGCCATGAGGAGGGTGGCAGCCACACCTGCCCTGCAGGGGGACAGACCAGCGTGGATGCTGTGCAGGGTGCAGGTGGCCGAGGGAGTTGGGAGGAGGACGGCAGGTGGACAGGAGGAGGCTGGAGAAGGTATGGGATGTTTGAAAGCAGCCACTCTGAGGACAAGAGAGAACAATAGGAACACACAGAAGTAATGATTGAAAAGTGGGGTGTCTCTAGTGGCCCCAGAGACTCAAGTGTAGGAAATGAAGGAATACCCACTGAGCCTGCCAATCAGCTTTTTAAACACTGGTTTTCTTTTTGACTAGGGATTTTTTGAACTAATACCACAGGATCTCATCAAGATTTTCGATGAAAATGAACTGGAGGTAAGAAATACTACTTTTATTGTAAGAGCATTTTGTGCCTGTTACTTTTCTTGCTTCTGTTCTTACTTTCTTCTGACCTGTGGTGTTCTGCAGCTCCTCATGTGTGGATTGGGGGATGTGGACGTGAACGACTGGAGAGAGAACACAAAGTACAAAAATGGCTACAGCGGAAACCATCAGGTCATCCAGTGGTTCTGGAAGGTAATTTAGATGAAATCATATTTACTCTTGATTAACTGTGCTAGTAGTATAGATAATGCAGAAAAATAGGTAGCAAAATGTGTCTTTGATTTTGTGCTAGGCACGTACACCTTTGGGTGTGGTGCCCCCTCCCCCACCATGCCTATTTGGAGATAAGTAAGGTGACTGTTGAGGAGGCAGTGAACAGGAGGACAGGCTCAGATAGCACTTAGTGTCTAGACTGGGAACTCCTGGGAGAGCTTGTGATAACCTGCCGTGTGTCCTGGGCCTCCTGCATGGTCCTTTAAATTTGCCTGTATAAATACCATTCAGTAATCCCAATAAATGTAACTTTGCAAAAGCCTAGAGTCACATCTGAAAAGAGGTCTTTTGCTACTTCCTCAGGTTATCTATTCCCATTCTAAAGACTTGATATGAAGCCTTTGAAATAAAGTTGACTTGCTTTTTTTTGTTGTTTTTTTGGCAGTACTGAGGTTTGAACTCAGAGCTTCACACTTGCTAGGCAGACAACCACTTGAGCCACTCCTCCAGTCCAGAAATAAAGTTTTCAACAACTTTATAAAGCACCCATCAAAACAATTGAACTAAAAATCCATGCAAATTGAGTAAGGGATGAGTAACGCTCTCAGTAAACTCTGACAGCACATGTTTCAGGATAATTTCTTTCCCTGTCTCCAGTACTGGTTCCTAAATGAAGTTTTCATCTTCTTCAGGCTGTGTTAATGATGGATTCGGAAAAAAGAATAAGATTACTCCAGTTTGTTACGGGCACGTCCCGTGTACCTATGAATGGATTTGCTGAACTATATGGTAAGGAACAGGGGAATTACTGTGTGGAGCTCAGGGAAAGAGGGAAGGAAAAGAGAATGACAGAACATCAGTAATGTCATAAAACATAACCTTTGTGAAGGGAGAGGATATAAGGATGTGTATTGGAAGCTGTTGAAAAATGGGGGGGTGGGAGGTAAAAGGGTAAGGGAGAACAATGGAACGTGTTGAACTGACCAAAGTAAAGTAGACTCACAGTGGGCATACATTGAGAAACCCCTTTGAACATCAACTTAAATATTAATAACGAAAGATAGGACTGTAAAATAGGTACAGTGAGGGATACTAGTGGGAGGGAGAGGGGGAATGAAGGAGATTAAGGTGAGGGACTATGGCTGATGGACTTCATATACTTACATGAAATAGAACAAAGAAACCTCTTGCAATAGTTTTAAGTGGAGCAGGGAGGGGGTTGAGGGGGAGAGAGGATGGGGGCAGTCTCACCAATGTACAATATAAGCCTAATTGGAATTTTCACTATGAGTTCCCCCCATATGATGAGTATATCCTAATAAAAATTTTATAATAAAACAAAGGATTTTCCTTAGATCATGAAGAAACGGAGCACTGCCAAGTAAATTCCCCACCCCCCACCCCCACCCCGGTGGGACTGGGGTTTGAACTCAGGGCTTCATGCTTGCAAAGCAGGCACTGTACTGCTTGAGTAACATCTCCAGTCCATTTTGCTCTGGTTATTTTGGAGATGGGATCTTGCAAGCCACTTCCCTAAACTGGCCTGGAACCTCGACCCTCCTGATCTCAGCCTGCCAAGTAGGTGAGAGCATAGGTGTGAGCCATGACAGCCCTTTTTTCATGGCTAGCTAGTCTTCACACTTCTGTCATTTACACTTAAAGCTTAGCTTAATTTAAAAAAAAAAAAAGGGGGGGAGAAGAAAAAGTATTGTCAGGCAGCTATGGTGGTACACACCTGTAATCCCAGCTCTTGGGAGGCAGAGACAGGAGGATCATTAGTTGAAGTCCAACCTCAGCTACATAACAAAAACTTAAAAAAAAAACAAGGGCTGGGATACAGCTCATGGTTAGAGCGCTTGCTTCATATATATACTATGTGCAAGGCCCAGGGTTCAATCCCCAGCACTGGAAAACAAAAAAACGAAGTAAGGTTTCTTTAAATGCTATAGACACACTGAAGTAGGCCAGATATATTTATTTCCACCTTCCAATCGGACAGTGAAGACGGTGGAAAATGGCCAGCTCACCTTCCAGGTGTGACTCTGTTTCCCAGTGTGCTTCATTATAGAACTAGGGTGATGGTTCCATACAGCACGGAAAGTTCCACAGAATATTCATGAGTGTAAACAATGAAAGGGTATCATTCTAGAATACACCCGAGAAATGTCTGAAAATGTTAGATAGACAAACAGTGTTAAATAACTTTTTTTACAATAAATTTTTATCATTCTCTGTTTTATTATTGGTTACTATTATCAATCTCATACTATGCCTAGTCTATAAATTAGACTTTATCATAGGTATTTATAGGTGAAAACAGTACTTCCAGGGTTCAGTACCAGCCACCGTTCCAGGTAGAGTCTTGGAACACGAGTAATAAGGAGCTACTGTAAATCTTTGTGACTATTTCAGAAATTTTATTTTTATTTATTTATTTTTTTCTTGATACTGTGGTTTGAACTCATGGTCTCTCACTCTTGCTAGGCAGGTACTCTGCCACTTGAGCCATCTACCAACCTTGCTGTAAAAAAATTAAAAAGCAGAGTTTCCTAAACTTACTTGATCATGGAATCTTTCATTTCTTTTGGGGTGGGAGTTATTGTATAAAACAAATCTAACTAGGTTTTTCTTCACATTTTTGGGAAAGGGCAGAACTCCAGATAAGACCACACATCTTTCAATGTTCAGAATCTATAATCCTAGTTCCATTTTCTATAAAACAGAATTCTTTATAGCTTATAAAGAGCCCATGGCTCACACCTGTAGTCCTAGCTACTCAGGAGGCAGAGATCAGGAGGATCATAGTTCAAAGCCAGCCAGGGCAAATAGTTTGCAAGACCCTATCTCAAAAAAACACATCACAGAAAAGGGCTGGTGGAGTGGCTCAAGTGGTAGAGAGTCTGCCTAGGAAGCATGAGGCCCTGAGTTCAAACCCCAGAGCTGCCAAAAAAGTTTTAAAGAAAGCACTATTTCTGTTGTAGACCACAGCAGCAACTTTTCTCACATTGGTTAATATTCTATATATCGAAATGACACTTGCTTTAAAGATACCAAGAACAGTGTTTTGTTTTTAGCGGTACTGGCATTTGAACTCAGGGACTTGCACTTGCTACACAGGCACTTTACCACTTGAGCCACCCTGCCAGCCATTTTTGTGTTAGTCATTTTTGAAATAGAGTCTCACTTTATGCCTGGACCGGCCTGGACTTCTTCTTGAACTTCCCTGCATGGCCAGGATGACAGGCAGACACTGCTGCGTCTGGCCATTGGTGGAGATGAGGATCTTATAAACTTTTTGCTTAGTTGGCCTTGAGCAGAGATCTTCCCATTCTCTGCCTCTCAAGTATCTGGGACCACAGACTTGAGCCACCAAGCCCTGCCCCCCAAACAAATCCTTAAGCAAAGGTGTAGCTAAACTTGGAGCCTTACTCAGAGCACCAAACAAGATTAGAATCGCTTTGGGAACTGGGAATCGGGCTAAGCAGGTAACTGCTAAATTGAATTTTTCATGAAGGCAGTGCCACTGCCTTCTCCTGGCAAACCTGGCCTCCCTGCTAAGCTTCAGCTGCATGTGTTTGCATGACCTGTCAAGGAGGTGCCACTGCCATATGCATCACAGGGGTTGTGAGCTTTGCTACTAACCTCAGGCTGCCCATTCCTGGCCTAATTAGAATTCTAGCCTATACCTTTTTGGTGGTTTCACCCTACTCCCGGTCCTGAATCTTCTCTACCAAGTTAGTAAAGGAAGAAATCTAGGCAGGGTAGGCAAACACCCCCTTTTTATTGCTAACCCCACCTTCCCTCCTTTTTTTTTTTCTTTTTTTTCATTGTTTTATTATTCATATGTGCATACAAGGCTTGGGTCATTTCTCCCCCCTGCCCCCACCCCCTCCCTTACCACCCACTCCACCCCCTCCCTCTCCCCCCTACCCCCTCAATACCCAGCAGAAACTATTTTGCCCTTATCTCTAATTTTGTTGTAGAGAGAGTATAAGCAATAGTAGGAAGGAAAAAGGGTTTTTGCTGGTTGAGATAAGGATAGCTATACAGGGAGTTGACTCACATTAATTTCCTGTGCATGTGTGTTACCTTCTAGGTTAATTCTTTTTGATCTCACCTTTTCTCTAGTTCCTGGTCCCCTTCTCCTATTGGCCTCAGTTGCTTTTAAGGTATCTGCTTTAGTTTCTCTGCGTTAAGGGCAACAAATGCTAGCTAGTTTTTTAGGTGTCTTACCTATCCTCACCCCTCCCTTGTGTGCTCTCGCTTTTATCATGTGCTCAAAGTCCAATCCCCTTGTCGTGTTTGCCCTTGATCTAATGTCCGCATATGAGGGAGAACATACGATTTTTGGTCTTTTGGGCCAGGCTAACCTCACTCAGAATGATGTTCTCCAATTCCATCCATTTACCAGCGAATGATAACATTCCATTCTTCTTCATGGCTGCATAGAATTCCATTGTGTATAGATACCACGTTTTCTTGATCTATTCGTCAGTGGTGGGGCATCTTGGCTGTTTCCATAACTTGGCTATTGTGAATAGTGCTGCAATAAACATGGGTGTGCAGGTGCCTCTGGAGTAACCTGTGTCACAGTCTTTTAGGTATATCCCCAAGAGTGGTATTGCTGGATCAAATGGTAAATCAATGTTTAGCTTTTTAAGTAGCCTCCAAATTTTCCACCTTCCCTCCTTTATGCAACAGATTGACAGCCATCCATGGATTCGTGAACTATTTGGAATTTGGGGAAAATATCCCACACACAGAGCAGAGTTGTTTGTGGTACAGCAGAAACTCAAATTCTTACATTTTTACAGAAATAAGGAGATGTTGCTTGAAACTGTTAGTATTACCGTACAATATTATAGCAGCAATAGAAATGTATATTTAGTTTATATCAGTTAACTTGGAGTTTTCACAATAGATTGTTTAGGTGAAATAACCAAGAGGTAGAGAAATATGTATAATACGATTCCGTGCTATGGAAAATGATGGCAAAAACACTGGGATTCCCACTGTGGACAGTTGTGATGGTGGGGGACACGTGAAAGCAGTGCTTCTGAGAGGACTTCACTACTGGGAACGTTACACACATCCAGTGCTGCCTTGGGCAGTTATTCACCCACATTTGGATATGATTATGAGACAAAGAAAAGTATGAAAACCTTCAGAGCGGGTTGTCAGCGCTGATTATCTGGTGTTTGGAGGATGTTGAGGGCTGAAGGAGGAAGAACTCAGTCAGAATTGAAAGGAAAAAAGACAGTTTCATAATGAAACAAAAACACTGCGTAACATCATATGCACATAAAATCATCTATACAAATGTCTGTAGTCACTCCAACTACCCATTAACCAGAGCCAGTGGTGTGATTTTAAGTGGCTTTTACATCCTTACTTTGCTTATCTCTTACATTGTGTTTTTATAGTGCCATTATTTATATAGTCAGAAAAATTAAAACATGGGACTCAAAAGAGACTGCTCGTTTTCTCTGTGTACCTATGAATGAAATCAAACATGGAAATGCCCCAGTGTTCAGAGCCAGCAAACAGTGGGACAGAGGGACAGGGGGCTGGCTCACAGATTAAATGACAGACAACCCTCAGTTCATGACTTGATGGGGAAGCCACCAAGCTCAGGACAGGCTTTGTTTCTTTTGAGTTTAAAGAAACTGCATTAGTTTCCTATATGTGGGTTCTACCTTAGAAAAAATGGGATTCCTGGGTAGAGCAAATGAAAGCAAAGAAACTTCTTCCTTGCAGGCTCGAATGGACCACAGTCATTTACAGTGGAACAGTGGGGCACCCCCGAAAAGCTACCAAGAGCTCACACCTGGTAAGCTGTCACCTCCCTCTTGATAGACCAGAACCTTAAGAAGGAGGCTTCCTGACACTGGTCCTCTGAGTGCAGCAGGTCCAGTCCCTCTGTGCTGCATGGGCGGTAGCTGTGGAGGAGGACAGGAACCTGTGTTTCTGTACTGGGTGGGCCTGGGCTCACAGTCCAGGTAGCTGAAGATGGGAGAGACTCATCAAAACTGTTGGCCGGGTGATGGGCCCTCCCAAGAGGGGCTAGAACATTCCATTTTGGAGGCTAACCTGGGCAGAGGAACCTAGATGAGTGGAGGATGAGATGGTCATGGAAAGACTCCATCAAGGAGTCATGGGGAGAGCCCCTGCCTTCAGTCCTCTACCCTGCAGGGAGACCAACAGGCGCAAGTAGCAGCGTAGCAGCGTTACTGTTTGCCTCGCTGGTGTCTCTCCTAACCGCAACTCTCTGTTGTTTCAGCTTTAATCGCTTGGACTTGCCACCCTATGAATCATTCGAAGAATTATGGGATAGACTTCAGATGGCAATTGAGAACACTCAGGGTTTTGATGGAGTTGATTAGATTAAAGTAACAATCTCTGGTGTTTTCACTGCCACAGTTCAGTAAGCAAAACCGTCACTTCAGTTTTTCCAGGGAACTACTAGAACTTGGCCACCGGTTCTTCCCAGATATTGGAGGAAATCATTAAAAAGTGTTAGCAGAAATCCTCTAACAGTTTTACCATTATTTCAGTCATTTTCAGAAATGTGTTGCATTTATAGTTATTTCATTCTATCATTAGAGTTCACACTAGAGGATCTAAGTCCTATGTGTCTGAAAATCATGAGTTTTGTCCTTACACTTACCTCTTTTTTAGTATTCATCAGGCAATGCTTCCTTAAACTACTGAAATTGTAACTGTGAAGTATCTGTGATAAGTGTCATGTGTGAAAAGTGTGATGCTTTTTGAGAAGGAACACTGATGTTTGGGAAAAATCATTTTACTAGTGGGCAAACAATACTATGTGTCTAGTACTGCTTACAGCTAGTTACTTTGTAGACTTGCCAGTGCTTCCTCCTGCCCAGGTTTTTGGAAGAACCTTTGAAAGCATGTTACCTGTATTTTTAGTCAATTGACTCACTTGCAAAAAAGTGTGTTTACTTCTTTACTTCAAAAGCATTTGGCACTTGTTAAAATGCAGCTTTACTAGACAAGGCGGTGCTTAGGACACGTGAAGCCGGCTCCTCTGCACTTACCTCTGGGGTGAGAGCATGGAAGCCTTCCTCTTGCCTTGTGTCCAATGGCTCATAGGGACAGCCATCACTACCATGTGTTAGTGTCACAAGAAGAATTCCTTCTTCAAACATGAAAGCAGTATTTCTAAATATGCCTTGAAGAACTGAGTCACGCCTATATTTGCCTTTTAATAGTCACTCTTTACACTTGCACAATTATGTTGTAAATATGTTTACAGGGTTTATTATGTTTACAGATTAAGCTAATTACTGCAGTTGCATTTTTATATTTTTAGTATCACTTTAGTATAAAAAATAATTTGTGAAAATAACCAAAGAGTAGTTAAATGCATAATTTGTATTAAATTTGTTACCACATTTCTTATGCTTTAAAAAAATATTGTTTACTATGAAATGACAATGTTTTACTATCAGTCCAAAACCCATTAGGCAAATGCTTCAGGTAAAATCCTTCTTGCCATGGGTTCCAGCTTGTTGGGGTCTAACACAATGAGCACCATCAGCACCTAGTAGAGATTTCAGATGGCAGTCACAAAACCTCTTTCCAAACACCAAGTCTTCAGCTTGATTCCAGTTACATAATCTACAAATCAGTGTTATCAGCATGACCGTTAGTGGGGCGTCAGTGGCTCACGCCTGTAATCCTAGCTACTTGTGAGGCTGAGATGAGGACTGTGGTTTAAGGCCAGGCTGGGCAAATAGTTCTTAAGACCCCCATCTGCAAAATAACCAGAGCAAAATGGACTGGAGGTGTGGCTCAAGTGTTAGAGCACCTGCTTTGCAGGCGTAGAGCCCTGAGTTCAAATCCCAGTAGCAATATTAACAAAAAATCCTACTTTAACCAAATTGAAGTCCATAAAGACCATGTACACACTTTCACCAAACACCATCTGCATGCCTGCTGTGTGCATCGCACTGTGCTCCACCTGGGGACAGGATGGTCAATGGTGATGAAATCTAGCTCAGCCTTGATCCTCCAGGAACTTACAAATGCTGAAATGAATTCACCAACCAGCAAAAGTAGGGTGAACAGAGTTAAGTTCCAGTGCAAAGAGGAGTGTGCCAAGACTGCATGTACATTTCAGATCTGTGTGGGGTGATTATATAGAAAATGTGCTCCCAGGAAATTAAGCCTATTTCTCACTTTGGTATCTTGGTGATAGAAGAATGTTGTAAACATATGTTCTAAACATTCTCAAGTACATATAAGTGTTCTGTGAGATGGAAAATTCCTTCTGGCCGCGGGGTCAAGTTGTTGTGATCTAATAGGATGAGTGTCATCACCACCCGGTAGAAATTTCAGATGACAGTTGAAAGGCCACTTCCCAGACACCACATCCTCAGCTTGGTTGGGGACATAATCTACAGATCAGTGTCATCAGGATGGCCATTAGATGTGGCCCTCTCTGGGCTCCTGTTTCTTCAGCTGTCCAATAGGAATGACTGTGGATGCCCTCGTTGTCATGCAAGGGTGGTGTGAGTCCTGGACAGATGGAAAGCCAGACCGTGCCTTGGAAAGTGTCACAGTCAAAGATGTTTCATTGCTGGCCATCAGATGTTGTCAAAGTCAGGTGTCCCCACTGCCTTCACTCCCAAAGAAGAGATCCCTTGAAAGTAAAGCCACTTCTCCTAGGTGAGGATGTAGGGGACATCTGATGGGCCTGTGCACCTCTCTGTGTCTTTCTGTGGATCTTACCATAGAAAGCCACTCCCCCCACATCAGCAAGGTGACAGTAACCGGAGTGGACAAAGCCTTTGGAATTGTGCTTGCTGCATCCAGCTGAATGTAAAGACAACTGGTGACAGCAGAATCTTATGTGGTTGTGGAAATATCACTTCTGTGACAAAGCAGAGATACTGGAGCTTCAGAAAACACCAGGCATTCTCTCCATCTGATTGATAGTCCTTCAGATGATCCCATGACTCAGATGACACCCAGGTTGGTAAGCCCAGACTGACTCCCGCCCACCGCATCACAGATCCTGGTCTCCCTGTGTCTCAGATGTGGCTGATCATCTATGGGCGAAGTGACTCCGCCCCAACCCCAGACAGAAGAGTGCATCCCGCTGGTGCATGGATAGCGGCTCACCTTTGTAAAGCAAGGCCATCGTACTTTTCTAGAAAAGTATTTTTAGCCTACGTTTTCTATAGTCAAAAAAAAAAAAGAATTTAGCAGATATCAAATCGTATTACAATTCCAAATTTAAATATTTGTTTTGATTTTTTATTTATAATGCTAAAGTTAAGTTATTCCATATAAATATCAAGTTAAACACAATTTGGTTTTGATTAGAAGCTATTTTGGCTTTTGTTTTTTAAAATCGTATATGGTAAATATATATCAGTAAGTGTACCAAAGTTTATCGCATACTTTAAAGTATAAAATCATTTTTAAAGATCTTGATTCCATAAATAAAGTTCTATTCTAATTTTAAAAGCACAACTGTGATTCATTTTTAAGTAGGAATGTGTTCACGCCAATGCTGAGTGATGTCTTAATTCTGAAGAAAATCTCAAACTTATATCTGATGACAAGCATGATTATAAACCCTTTGATTTTGGGCAGTACTGGGATTTGAACTCATGCTGCTAGGCATATGCTCTACCACTTGAGAAACACCCCAGACCTTTTTTGCTTTAGTTATTTTTTGGATAGAGCGCCTGAGTTTTTGATTGGTGGCCAGCCTCAGATCTTAATTCTCCTACCTGCTGCCTCCTGTGTAACTGTGATTACAAACGTGAACCACCATGCCCAGCTTGTGATGGGTGGGGGGAGGTCTCACGTTTTGCCCAGGCTGGCCTCAAACCATGAGCCTCCTGATCGCCACCTCCTGAGTAGCTGGGATTACAGGTACGCACCCCATGTCAAGCCATGATTATAAACTCCTAATCACAGTCTTGACTTTACAAAAAGGTCATGTTCCAAAAATCAAATAGCCAATAGACAAAAAGTTGCAAGTGGGCTGGATTTCAGACACACTGCTTTAGTATACAAGTTGGATCCAGCTACTCTGCTGCCAGGCCACCTCTGAGCTCCTCAGAGCCGGAAGCATGGAGCCCAACCCCACTGGCGTGGAGTGCAGTCCACCTTCCTTCAAAACCCCACACTGCCCTGCAACCACCTGAGGTCACCTTCCATCAGAGGTCCGGGCAGACTAAGCCCTTCCCTGCCTGTACTTGTACAGCCCACAAACTAAAAAAAATTTTTGACAATGCTGGGGTTTGAACTCAGGGCTTTGTGCTTGCTAGGCAAATCCTCTCTACTTGAGCAATGCAGACTTTTTTTTCTTTAGGGTTTTTCCAAATAAGTTCTTCCATTTATGCCTGAGCCAGCCCGGACTAAAATCCTAATTACAATTCCTACTTAGCTGGGATGACAGGCGCCACCACACCCAGCTTTTCATTTGCTGAGATGGGGGTCAGGCAAACTTTTGCTTGAGCTGGCCTTGAACCGCAGTTACAATCTGCCTCCCAAGCAGCTGAGATTATAGGTATAAGACGCCACACCCAGCCTTAAGAATGGTTTTTATAATTTTAAATGCTTGTGGGAAATAACAAAATAATATTTTGTGGCATGTGGAAATTGTGATTTCAGTGTTCATGAATACAATTATCAGACCTCACTCAGGTACCTTCTTTTCTTCCCAAACTGGACTCCCTCCAACTCCTAACCACTACAAGTTCTTCTGCACCTGTTCTGCCCGGAGGGCCTTCACCGTCCATTCTACTTGCAAAATCACTTCTTTTGGACCCAGTGTAACGATGTAATGGCCTCAGCATTTGGTACAGCCAGTCTGCCCTTGGTCAAAACCATGTGTAATACATCGCATAAGGCAGGCTTGCTGTGTATTTTTTTCATACGTTCATCCCCCGGCAGCAATAGTGGATGAACGTGAAGGTGTCTAATGAAAGCCATTTGTGTGCAGTGCACTCGGCCCACAGCCCTGAGCCCCACCTGCCTGGTCCTGGAACTGTGTGAGCAGATAGGCAGAGGGGGAATGGGTTGAGAGGCTAATGTCAGTTTTAGAGTAAACACTTCCTGTGGGTCCCAGCTAATCTTCCCACAACCTCCATGAGGCAGGTCTTACAGGTGTAAGGACAAGTAATTCACCTGAGGCCATGCAGTATGGAAACTCAGTGGATTAGAAGCCACAACAAAAAAGCAGCTGTGGAATTGTATTTGTTTTCGTTTGGTGCTCAGCCAATCTTCACAAACGTAGCAGCTAAAACCCCTACCCATTTAATACCTCAAACGCCACATGGGCTCAGCTGGGTTCTCTGCTTAGGGTGTCTCGTGGTCCAAATTAAGGTATCAACTAGCTAGGCTTTTATCTTCTCCCATGATCCTTCAGGTCCTGTTGGCAGAGCCTAGTTCCAAATCGCTGCAGGTCTGAAATCTTTTTCTTTCTTCTTTTTTTGGTAGGACTGGGGTTTGAACCCAGGGCTTCATGTTATCAAAGCAGGCAGTCTACTGTTGAGCCACACCTCCAGTCCATTTGGCTCTGGTTATTTTGGAGATAGGGTCTCGAGAACTATTTGACTGGGCTGTCCTCAATCTGTGATCCTCCTGATCTTAGCCTCTGGTGTAGCTAGGATTACAGGTGAGAACCACCAGCGCCCAGCTGAAATCCTTGTTTCCTTGTTGGGTGCCAGCTAGGAGTGTTCTTACCAAGTAGACCTTGCCCATGTGACTCATTTGTCTCCATCTTTCAAGCCAACAGTGCTTCCTACACTTCAGCTCTCTCTGGTGTTCCTTTCTGCCACAAGGTGAACAAGGTCTTTGCTTTTCGAGACGAGATGTGCCCCACCTGAAAGACCTCTCTCTCTCAGATCAGCTGTGCTGTGGGGAGAGCACAAGGAAGTAAGATTGAACCATGAACTGCAGAAGGGGCAGTATAATTTCTCCTAGATGTGTCCTAGAAAATTCTGCCTCCTCCACAAGATAAAAGGATAGAAAATCAGAAATGTGGACATTCTATTTGAAAAACACTTAAATTTCTAATTTTACAACATGCAGAATGGGGCTGGAGACATGACTCAAGTGGTAGAGCACCTATCTCACAAGCATCAGGCTCTGCGTTCAAACCTCAGTACTACCAAAAGAAAAACAATGTGCAGAATGGTTTTCCATTCTTGTCAATGAAAGGCTGGATAAGCTAAAACTACCATCCACAGGTGGCATTCCACCCTGGCAGTGGGGTATTCACAAGTCCTTACTTGCAGGTAGGTAAGCTTTGGTTATGTTTTTCTGAATGGCATCGAGTTTGATTGGCCTGAAATTAGACTTAACTCATCGATCTGCGCTTCCTTATTACACAAAGAAGAACAACTGTTCTTTTTTGTTTGAAAAGTTGAGATCATGTCCAGGAGGGAGGAAGGGCATCCAAGTCAAAATAGAGCCAGGAAAGGAACAAAGCAGTTCACAGCCCAGAGCCGTTGGCCATTCATCACAGACGTGTTTACACCTGCTTTGCATCTAGGGGAAGAATCGCAGGGGAAAGAAGGCCTCCAACACCAGGGTGACTGGTTCCAGTCACATGACTGGAACAGACATTTTTCTCCTGGTGAAGTTATCCAGAGATTAATCTATAACCGTGGGTTCCCGATAAGCATTACTGAGGCCCGATTTCAATTCTCCTCTGAAAATTATTATTATGGCAAATCCCACAGCTTCCCGAGAGTGCTCTTTTTTCCTTTAACAAGTGTGCTTTATAAATCAGAGAGTCTATCACCTTCTCTCAAACTAGTAAGAGGCCATGTGCACAGTGAGCTAAAATAATCTGTGAGTTTAAACAGCAGAGTTTTCACTCATGCTAGGCTCAAAAACACCATCCAGGGTAGTGTCTTTGTTAATACTTGGTCACTGGGCATTCATCCAAGTGTAGCATAAATATTCTTCCAGACCTGATGACAGTGAAATATCTTAATGCTTAGCCTCCAGTGGGATGACCAAGTTCGCGGTGATGAATGGCTAGCCGCCAGCTGGGTTTGCTTTTATAGTGTGGCTGTTCCATATTGTGGTGTGTGCTTGGGAACTGACGTTGATGGTGTGTAGTTCTAACTGAGGAGGGATTCAGCAATGTTTTATCTTTGTCTACCTCTTCAAAAGAATCATAAGAAAAAAGAAAGCTGTATTTAGTCAGTTACTGGTAGAACTCTGGAATATCTGTAGTTGCCCCCACTTGTGTGTATGTATATATATATATATATATATATATATATATATATATATATGGAGGATCGAGGTTCAAAGCCAGCCCCAGGCAAAAGAGTTCTCAAGCCCCTATCTGGAGAAAAAAAAAAAAAAAAAAAAAAAACTATCACAAAAAAAAAAAAAAGGGCTGGCGGAGCGGCTAAAGTGGTAGGAGCCCCTGCCTAGCAAGCATGAGGCACTGAATTCAAATGCCAGTGCCACCAAAAAAAAAAAAAATAGACCCCTAATCACAAATGTTCATTTTGCCAAAGTAGGGGTAGGCAAAAGGAAGAAATATGAAGTAATACTGCAGACTTTGGAAGATGTACTAAGACCTGTTAGAGAGCCTACCCCATAGACATGGTCTGTCCAGCATGACCCAATAGACATAATGTAGTTAATATGCATAAATTTAAGTTTTCTAGTAGCCACATTTTAAAAGGAAAAATACAGGAAGTTAATTATAATATGTCTTATTTAAACCAGTATATGCAAGAAACCATTTCAATGTGATCAATATTAAATGATTGTGCTATTTTTCATTTTTTTATACTAAGTCTCCAAAATCTAGTATGTGTCTTATGCTTATAGTATATTCAGTTCAGATGAGCCCTGTTTGAAATAGCCACACATAGTCGGTGCCTTCCATTTTGGACCGTGCTGAAATTGGTGATCCTAAGGCTAAGCTTTGAAACTGCACAAGGAGGTGAGAAAAAGCAAGGAGCTATGCACAACACTCTTACCTAGACAGTCAGTTTGGGGCAGTTTCAGAATTAACTCACACCAGAAGCTCTGGTTTCCCCTAGGTGGCACGTTTACCAGGGGAGGCTTGGACGAAATGATGCAGTTGGTCAAGCCTCCAACTCACACTCTGCCACAGTGGCTCCTGGAAAGGAGCAGGAATTTTGCTGAGAGCACCCCCTAGTGCTGGGGTTGTCCCCACAGTAATGCTGTGGACCCAAGCAAACACTGAGGCATCATGGGAGACCAGCACCCAGTGAAGACACAGACCCAAGACCTTGAAAGCCCCTTGCCAGCCCAGAGGGGAGGTGGACTGGGACCATGATGTCTTATCAGAAACAACCAGAAACTGAGGGTGGTGATGGGACAGGACAACTGGGTGTATGGGGGTAGGGGACATTGCAAGGAAGGAGCTCCAAGGGGGTGCAGGAGGTCATCTGGGAGCAAACCTCTGACACGGAGGGGCAGCAGAGACTGTGGGAGAGGTATGGGTTTGTTTTTTCTGGAGGAGGGAGAATAACAAACACAATCAGACAAGCTAATAAGCTGCAGATGGAGAGCTTCTGGCTGGGGGCTCTGTCCAGCTGAAGGCTTTGAACTGGAACCAGCCCTCTAATTTTCAGCAGTGCGTGTGGCCCATGCGAAAGAAAGTTCGAGTGAAATAAAGCAAGGGATTCCTCAGAGATAATTATGATTTACTCCCCATGGGTGAATATATTGGGCTGGAAAAGTAGAACTAGGTCATAAAAGCAATCTGAGCTGTGTCCTCTCAACAAGGGGGAAATAGTCAAAAAGCATAAACCAAATGTGGCGGGGGAGTAACTTGTTTGCACCTTAGAAAGCTCTTTCTACCTGTTTGCAGGCAATGGGACTGAGTGCAGGTATGGACTGGTTTAGCTGTCCAAAGTCAAGGTTGAGAAGCCAGCACAGAAAGAAGTGGGAAGAAGTTAGGAGTTGGGTCGAACTTGTCATTGAACAGGAGGAGTGAGAAGAGCCACAACAAGAGTCCAGGCCTAAGTTTTTGTGGGAGCAACTGAGGAATGCTGGTGTCACCACTGTGGCAGAAACAGGACTACTGACCCTGACCATGGTGACCTGAGCAGGAAGGCTTCCAGCAGGCAAAGGTGAACCCAAAGACAGGTAGAGATCTGGGGCTTATCAGCAAACAATTATGTTTCCTGAAAAGACCATATTATATGTGCAGTAAACTAAGAAAGCCAATCAAATCAGCAAGCATCACAACAGTTCTGACAATGTACATTTTATTTATTTGTTTATTTTTGGTGGCACTGGGGTTTGAACTCAGGACTTCATTCTTGTTAGGCAGGCACTCTACCACTTGAGCCAGCCCCTTATTACATTTTAAATTTAATGCAATAATCCTAGTGGTGATTGGAGAAAGACTATAAACAATGTAATCGGTTTGGGTTAGAAAAACCATTTCTAGCCAAACACCAAGATTTGGAGTTTTCTCCCCTCTTTATTAGGTATCCCAGGATCTGTAATTATGGTCAACAGTTTTCTCCAGGGCTCTGCTCCACCCAGGGCTGACCTCCTGCCCACACCTCACACATGTCTGCACCCTGGTGGCCTCATGCCTGTTGGTGGCCTGGGTTCCCATTCTCAGTTTCCCTTGTGCCTGGCTGAATTGTTCTGTGGTCTCCCCCTGCCCCATCTGAGAGCAGCCTGTGCCTCCCTGCTCAGCAGGGACAGGGACTGAGGCCTTGGGGTCACAAGCAACAAACAGGGTCAAGCCTCTGGCAGCCGCAGGATGATAGGACAGGTAACAATCCCTGGAGAGAGGCGAGAAAGCCCCTACTCTCTACCCTCTACCCCAAGTCACCAAGTGGCCCTGCAATACCCTAAAGGACTAAAGGTCAATTCACTCTGCCTACCTCCCCAGCAGGAATGGTGAGATCCAGGAGCCACTGGGGTTGTGACCACCTGCTTCCTGATGACAGTCTTAATAGCAAAGAAGGCTTTTGAGAAGACTGAAATTACAACCCCAAGGAAGAAAGATGCCTGGCCCCAGTGTGTTCATAATACAAGATCATTAAAATGCTCTTCTGGTATTGCCAGAGGTAGGAAAAGGTTGGAAAATAGTCCTGAAGGCCTAGACTACTACTCCAGCCTCGCCATTTTAGCTCTGGCTCTGTTCCCCTGAAACCAATCTCAGACCAAGAGAAATGGCCAAGACAGAGGTTCGGGTGTGGGCAGGAATGTTCTAGTCGCAATCCAGGTCACCGTTGGAGTTATTTCATCTGCAGGAGATTTCACTTGGGGCTTTTGTGTAGGAGAAATATTTCACAAATCTATACCACAAAATGCTCCCAAGTATTGAATTACTCAAAAGAGGCTTAGTATTCATGGGCATGAATGCAGAGAACAAATATGCTTATACCAAAAGGGACAGACATAAATGTGAGGTTTTTTAAAATTATATTGGCTCCCTCGTTAAATATAACAGACACAATTTCTCTGAGTCTACAAAATCTTTTCCAGAGTAACAATAACTTTTTTTCCTTTGACTCAACTTCAGCCTCCCCTGCCAGCAATGTGGGGATGGCCTCATTCTGAAGCCTGTTTGCCAAGTTATGGGGGCTTGGAAGTCTTTTCAGCTGGTGGAACACAGGTTCCCTAGCCCTTTCTAAATGTTCTAACACACACAGAGAAGGGTGACTCAGTGAGTGGCTATTTCTTAAATCCATGACAAATAAGTTTGAAAGTGATCTAATTGTTCCCCTTCTTCCTAATTAGGACATTGATGTGTCCTGGGACACAGAACTCGATGAAACACTGTTAGATTTTTTAGATAGCATTTTTAATTCTCTCGAAAGTATCTTTTCAGTTCCAGTAAAGTAGATAAGCATCGTGTCAAATTCTCATCTGATCACTCAGAAAGGTAAAACAAGACCCAGCAAGGGTTTGCCATTGGTCACCTGTAAATTAGAAGCAGAGCTAGAAGTGAAGTCGCCTCTTGGGTGGTCTCCTGACCCTGGCTTTACGTAACTTCACAACTTGAGTCTGGGCCTAATGTGCTCACCTTGCTCTTACCAGGCCTGGCCTGAAGGTGGGGTTTGGATGCAGTCCCTCTAGTTGGAATATTGATCATAGAGTTAGTGTCCCTTTCTCTCCTTCAGATGGCAAGGGTGTCAATAAACATAATGATGTCTGTTCTTTCCTCAGCTAGGGACAGTGAGATCTAACCAGATTTGCATTTTTTTCATATAACCTCCCTAGGTCCTAAAATTAGGACTTAAATGCCAGAAATTGATAAAATAAAAATTTCTAAATAGTTAAACACTACAACTTATCAGAAATCTACTGTATCATTGTGCTTTGAGCTTAGACACCCCTGCCCCAGACTTGATTTACAGAGAGTAAGCAGCTGAGCCAAGGCCTGGGTCCTGGCCCTCCCGGTACTTCATTCTCTGTGACCTGATCTATTTTTTCTAGCCATCTTTTGACCCCTGTGTATGTATGTAAGGGCAGACAGGGTACGGGGGAGGGGGGGGGCAGGTTGAAGTATAGCCAGTCCTGGTTATGGCATTATAACGGCTTTTCTATCCTGGCTACCAGCCCTTATGAGTTCATTTTCTTCTTCTTTTCCACTCTATCCTGGAAGTTTTTGTCTCAGATCATTGACACCATGGGTTCTATCTGCCTCCCTTTCCCTCTCCTCCAGGAGAGAGAAGCTGTTTATCTTTCTCAAGAAGTTTTATGGTTTAGGTGGGAAAGATCTGGCTTCCTACAGTGTACTGAGAGACAGATCCCAAAAAGATAACAACCCTGTGTCCCCAGCATTTCCTGGCTGCCCAAAGCATCCCTCTGCAGCTGACACTGATAAAAAGTTCATCAAAGGCATTGGCAATCTGGCTCCAGGCTTTTAAAACCCTGCTTGCTATCAGCCCACTTGTGAGGCTGATAAGCATTTAAAACATTGGTCTTTTTTTCCCCCAGAGAATGTGACATGCCCCTATGTAGTACATTCCTAAAAACTCAACACAGTCCCTAAACTGGTTGAAAAACAAGTACATTTTTTAAATGTAACTTGACACTCCCGAAAAACACAAAAACATTCTTAAATGGCAAGACACCCCCTATTTTTTGCACAGCGTGAACCAATGTAACCAAAGATGTTACATTCTCCCTTAGTTTAAAACCCTAATATAATACCAGCAACTTTTTTAAGACAAGTTGATATCAAAGTTCACATAGAAAAAGAGCCGTAAGGATAGCCAGGAAAACATTGAAGAAAAGCTACCTGAGCTGATGAAGCCTTTCAGATATTCAAATATGCTACAAATCCTCTACAATTAAGTGTGGTGATGCAGCGGGGTGCTGGGGTGGCTCACGCCTGTAATCCTAGCTAGCTACTTGGGAGGCTGAGATCAGGAGGATCAAGGTTTGAAGCCAGCCAAAGAAATTAGTTCCCGAGACCCCATCTCCAAAATAACAGAGAAAAATGGACTGGAGGTGTGGCTCAACCAGTAGAGCGCCTGCTCTACCCTAGTCTCACCAAAACCAAAAAAGTGTGGTGATGCAACTCAAACAGACACATACACTGGTAAAAAGAAGAGAAAGCCCAGAAAAGACATATGAGTACATATGGAAAAAAATTTTTTTTATTCTTTTATTCACATGTGCATACATTGTTTGGACCATTTCTCCCACCTGACCTTCTGCCCCCCATCTCCTCCTTTTTTCCCCCACCCCCCTCACTTCCAGGCAGAACCTGTTCTGGCCTCTTCTCCAGTTTTGTTGAAGAGAAGACATAAGCAATAATAAGAAAGACAAAGCATTTTTGCTAGTTGAGATAAGGATAGCTATACAGAGAGATTCCTAGCATTGCTTCCATGCACAAGTGTATTGCAAGTGTATTACAACCCAAGCTGATTCATCTCTACCTGACCTTTCACTACTTCCCGGTTACCTTCCCAAATTGACCTCTGTCATAGCTCCTCTACAGTGGGGACATCAAACACTTTCAAGTTTTAGGTTTCCATCCTATCCCCATACCTCCCATATGTGCTCTCCCCTTAGTGTGTGACCAAGTCCTACAACATTGCTGCCTTTGCCGTAGGTCTAAAGTCCTCATATGAGGGAGAACATACGATTTTTGGTCTTCTGAGCCTGGCTAACCTCACTCAGAATGATGTTCTCCAGTTCCATCCATTTGCTTGTGAATAAGATTTCATTCTTCCTCATGGCTGCATAAAATTCCATGGTGTATAAATACCACATTTTTTTTAATTAAAATTTTCTTTTTTTTTTCTTTTATTATTCATATGTGCATACAAGGCTTGGGTCATTTCTCCCCCCTGCCCCCACCCCCTCCCTTACCACCCACTCTGCCCCGTCCCTCTCCCCCCTACCCCCTCAATATCCAGCAGAAACTATTTTGCCCTTATTTCTAATTTTGTTGCAGAGAGAGTGTAAGCAATAATAGAAAGGAACAAGGGTTTTTGCTGGTTGAGATAAGGATAGCTATACAGGGAGTTGACTCACATTAATTTCCTGTGCGTGTGTGTTACCTTCTAGGTTAATTCTTTTTGATCTCACCTTTTCTCTAGTTCCTGGTCCCATTCTCCTATTGGCCTCAGTTGCTTTTAAGGTATCTGCTTTAGTTTCTCTGAGTTAAGGGCAACAAATGCTAGCTAATTTTTTAGGTGTCTTACCTATCCTCACCCCTCCCTTGTGTGCTCTCGCTTTTATCATGTGCTCAAAGTCCAAGCCCCTTGTTGTGTTTGCCCTTGATCTAATGTCCACATATGAGGGAGAACATACGATGTTTGGTCTTTTGGGCCAGGCTAACCTCACTCAGAATGATGTTCTCCAATTCCATCCATTTACCAGCGAATGATAACATTTCATTCTTCTTCATGGCTGCATAAAATTCCATTGTGTATAGATACCACATTTTCTTAATCCATTCGTCAGTGGTGGGGCATCTTGGCTGTTTCCATAACTTGGCTATTGTGAATAGTGCTGCAATAAACATGGGTGTGCAGGTGCCTCTGGAGTAACCTGTGTCACAGTCTTTTGGGTATATCCCCAAGAGCACATTTTCTTGATTCCTTCGTCAGTAGTGGGGCATATGGAAAATTTAGTAGGTATAGGTAGCATCTCAAATCATAGAGCAAAGACAGACCTTTTAAGGAATGATACTATTAGGCTGAGGATGTGTGGCTCAGTGTAGAGTGTGTGCTTAGGATGTGTGGTTCTATCCCCTCCCTACCCCCCCAAAAAAGGGGAGGAGGGAAGGAGAGAAGAAGGAGGAAAAGAAGCAGTGCTATTGACCATGGCCAAAACCACTGAAAACAACCCTGAAGAATGAACAAACAGAAAGTGTGTGCTCCATTCATACACTGGAATGAAAATGAAACAACAGAAATGATGATGAACCTTGAAAATGTTATGCTAAGTGAAAGAAGCCAGTCACAAAAGACTACACACTCTGTGACTCATTCACTGGAAATGTCTATAACAGGCAAGTCCATAGACAGAAAATAAGTTGCTGCATGCCCCGAGCTGCGAGGGGATAAGTAAAAGTCCAACCCTTAGGTCGTCTCTTGGATACTGAAGTCTGCACGCGGAAACCCTTGAATTCTACACTTGAAAGGAATTAATTTAATGGTGTATGGATTGTATCTCAACAAAGATATTTACAAATAATTAAGGGACAAATGACAAAAATAGAGTGGGGAAGATATTTTTCAAATATATGAAAATATTCAGATTTAATCATAATTTGATTTAAACAAAATAGACATTTCTTACCTATACTGGGAAAAAAATATATATATATATAGTGTGCTGTAGGGAAATAGGTGTTCTCAGACAGTGCTGGCTGAGTGCACACTGCAAAGGGAATTTGGTGATACCTAGCAAAACTAGACAGGCAGTTCAACCCAGCAAGACCACTTCTATCCTGAAGACACGCTTCCAACAACACAAAAATACGTGAGTACAAGGCTATTCATTGCTGCATTTCTGATAATTAAAATCTAAATGCTCAACCATTGATTGGATAAACTATGTCTCATCTCTAAAACTGAGTACTAAGCTGGAGGCGTGGCTCAAGGGGTAGAGCACCTGCTTGGCAAACACAAAGCCCAGTACTTCCCCCAACCCAATTAAGTATCAAAGTCATGGAAAACCAGAAAAGATGGAACAACTGTCACAGATTAGAAGAGGCTAAGGATGTCTAACTACTAAATGAGTCATGGGGTCTTGCGTTGGAGCCTAGAACAGAAAAACACAGAAGTGGAAATGTCACCAAAATTCTGATTGGTCTATAGTGGAGTTACTAGTAGTGTGTTGAGGTTAACATCTTGGCTTCAGTCATTGAGCTATGATTATGGAAAATGACAACGTTAAGGAAATCCAGATGACAGGTGTATGGGAAGTCTTTATATTATTTTTGCGACTTTAATTTTTGAATTAGTATATATTAATACTATGAGGGGATTTCATTGTGACAATTCTATACATGCATACAGTGTACCTTGAACAAGTTCCCCCCTCCATTATATTTCCATTCCCCCTCTTTCTTATCCCCTCTTTCAAACAGTTTTGGGTGGGTTTCAAATGCAGCCTAATTCCATCTCTTTACCCCTCAGTATCCTTTGCTTTCTCCCTGCAACTTTTCTTTAAGCAAAACTGTTTGAAAATATAAAATAGTACAGATTATATTAATGAATTTATTGGATCCCCAGTTCTACTCTCAAAATTTTGTTATTTCCTTTCTCCATATCTATCAAGAATGTTTATGC
The DNA here is from genome assembly GCF_047511655.1 of Castor canadensis. Classification (NCBI taxonomy): domain Eukaryota; kingdom Metazoa; phylum Chordata; class Mammalia; order Rodentia; family Castoridae; genus Castor; species Castor canadensis. Next base: position 145,434,662 of record NC_133387.1, on the reverse strand, counting down.
CTCTACCCCTTAGTCAGTCTGACGTGTTATTTCCTGCTATAATAAATTATTTGTTTGATCCCTTGTCATCATATCAAGCTATACTCCAGCTTTCAATTTCTCTGTTGAAATTTTTTTGCACTTTACAAATGATATTTTTATTTCTTCTCTCATCTACTGTAAATGGTGTTCCTTGACTTCTGTCAGCATGTCCATTTTTCCTTCAGCTGATTTTCTCTGTTCCTTCCCCTACTCTGCTCTTCTTTTATTCTGTATTATGAAAAATCCTAACAGTTACTTTTTGGTCTGAAAAGCTAAGTTAGCTTTCCTTGAATGGCTTATTGGTTCAAGTCTAACAACTGGATATCAATAACAATCAAATTATTAGGACCAGATAAATATTATTCACTACTGCTTTAAACAGTGTGTGTCATCGAAATTCCACCTTCTGTGCAGCTTTCTGGTTTTCCTGAAATCTATTAGCTTTGTTTTATGTTTATTCCACCAATTGCCTTTATGGTATTTCCAGTGATTTCCAAACTCTTCATAACTCATGTGTTCAATTAAATGCTCATTTCCCTGGAGACCGCTCTCCTGGGATTCCTGTCTTCTGTTGGGCAGGTTGCTTAAAGACTCTTTAGCAGCCCCAGAGTCTCCTACACTGGATCCAGTCTTAGATCGTATATTTTTTTTTTGTGCTTCCTTATTTTTTTACAACATATCTTAAGGTAAATTCCTAAGAAAGGGAATGCATAAAATAGTTTACGCCCTTACCTGTCTGAAGGAACATGGTTTTACCATCATGTTCAAGCAATAGTTTTGTTGGGTACAGATTTCTTCTCAGTAATCTTTTACTTTCAGAAATTTGTGGCCTTTGTCCCATTCTCTCCTTGCATGAATGGTTGCTTAGGTATTCTGATTTCTGTCTCTTTGGAGATGTGCTATTTTATTCTCCCTTGAGTCACTTAGGATAACCATTTTCAGTATTGTGAACTTTCATGCTGTGTGGAGGTATGAGTCTATTTTATTAATTCATTGGCTAGGTGCTCAATGGAGTGTGTGTGCATGTGTGCATGTGTGTGCATGTGTGCATGTGTGTGCGTGTGTGTGGTACTGGGGAAGTGCACTACCGCTGAACCAGGCCCTTAGCCCAAGGGAATCAGTTTAATTGCAATATCACTCATTAATATTATAATTCATTTGGCTTTATAAATTTTTCTTCTATTCTATTTTCCTCTTCTTCCTGTTTCTGGTTCTTTCTGAAACTCAGGAGACTGAGTTTGGGCCTCCAAGAGTGATGTTCTATACCTTTTTCATGTCTGCTCATTTTACTTTCTGGGAGATTTCTTTTATTGTCTATTGAATTTCTATTTCAGCAATCACATTTCAATTTTCAACTTTTCTTTCTTGGTTTTTATTTATTTTATTTTATATTTTTGGTGGTACTAGGGTTTGAACTCAAGGCTTCACATTTGCTAGGCAGGTGCTCTACTGCTTGAGTCACCAGCCCTTTTTGCTTTGTTTATTTAGCTTATTTTTGTCTAGGCCACCCTGGGTCACAATCCTAGTTTAAGCTTCTCACCATGTCTAAAATGGTAGGTGCATGCCACCACACCCAGCCTTTTTCTGTTGATATGGGGGTCTCATGAACCTTATTTTTCTAAGTCTAGCCTGGAACTGTAATCCTCCCAATCTCAGCCTCCCAAGTAGATAGGATTATAGGTGTGAGTCACTGGCACCTGGATTTTTAATTTTTTCTTTTTTTATAGCATCCTGTTCTTGTTTTATGGACAGAATACCTTCTGAGGATAACATTGACAGATTGGTGTACTGTTTTAAGTCCTGTTCTGTGAATTACCTGTTTCCACTGGAATCAGTGTTTCTGTTCACTTGCTCTTTCGTTCAATTTAGCCACCTGTCTGGTGTTGCTTGGATTTGTGTTCGTGTTTAGGAGTGAAGGATAGAGAAGCGTTACTGACAACATTCTGTCCACCAGCAGGTGATTGAGCAGGAATACAGCTGCCCCTAAATGTTAGAACCCAACAATTCTAGAACAGCTCAATTTGATAGAAGAAAAACAATTCTTAAAAAAATCATTTTTACAAGGGGACAGACAGATCCTGGCTTCCAAGAGTTGTTGGATGAGAAGGGAGGAAAGAAATAGTCAAATCGGCTGGTCTCTCATGTCCTCCCTCACAGCCTGGCCCTGGGGAAGACTCTAGCCTAGACTCCAATTCTGGTCCCCTTCCTGGGACACCTGTGTGCACAACTGCAGCATCATGGGGCCCAGATTTCTTCTGACAGCAGGTTCTGCTGGGACCTCAGCCCACTGGGCAAAGCCAGCTGGGAAAGGTAGCTCTGAGCCTGTGGAACCTGGAGCTCTCTAAATAGTAGGGTGATTACAGGGTCCCATCCTTTTAAGTATCCGTACTTCATAGCTTTCCACCCAAAACAGGCCTAGCTCAGCGTTTAGTCTCTCTGGGGGGCAGCTGTAAAGGCTGCCTATTTCCCAGCTAAGGAGAGGTTGCAAGGCAATTAAAATATTTTTGTCTCTTCTACTTTTGATGATTATTCCCAAGCAATGATGATGATGATGACAGCCAATAGAGCACCTACTGCAACTCCGATACCCACAGGGGAATCCACAACTCCTGGTGGCAGCCTCAAGCCTGACACTGGGCTAGAATTAGTTTCAGTCTTAACACATCCCTTGATTTTCAGAGACTTAGAAGTAAAAGTCAGAAAAAGTGGGTGTAAAGAGTCACAGCCAGGCAATTGTCATTTACTTTAATGGGGTGCTTTTCCCTTTAGGAAGGCAGTAAATGTTTCTTCTTTTCTGTTCTTGGTGGTACTGCAGTTTGAACTCAGGGCCTTGCATTTACTAAGCAAGCACTCTACCACTTGAACCATGTCCCCAGCCCGTTTGTTTTAGCTTTTTTTTGGATAGGGTCTCATGTTTTTGCCTGAGACAACCTGGACCAAGATCCTCCTACCTCTGCCTCCCATATAGCTTGGATGACAGGTGCATACCACCATGCCCAGTTTATTGACTGAGATGGGGTCTCATCAACTTTTTGCCTCGAACCGTAATTCTCCTGATCTCTGCCTCCCAAGTAGCTGGGATTACAAGTATGAGCCATTGCTCCTGGCCTAGTAAATGTTTCTTGAACTTGAATAATTGTACATTATACATTCTGTGTACATTCTCCCTGTGATAAACACGGTACTTGCTCAAATAGATGTAGGTTTTAACCATGTGGAAGCATTTAGATAAAGATGGCATTCTACATCTACCAGCTCTGAATTATAACAAATAATAATAATCAGAGTCTTGGTTATTAAATAATCATATGGAAAAAGTATCTTTCATAATGTTGACATTTATCCTAATGCATACAGCCTTTTCTCAGTATTCAGAAATGCTCCTTAACACGTCAGTAAGCCAGGCAGGTGTCACCACCATCCCATCACACAGATGACAACACAACACGGAGACCTAGGGAAGTCCTGGCACTAGTTAGTGGCTCAGGCCGTATCTGGCCCATCAGACAACGTACCCAGCATGGCTCCTGCTCCTGTGCTTGGTGGACAGTGGTCAAGAGCATATATGATGGCTTTTGTCTACCTCCCAGTTCTTTCCGAGCAGCCAAGGGGTGAGAGCTGGCATCTGGGGACTGATTCCTGCACTGACTGGCCTAGGATTGATGATAAAGGACAGGTGGGGGAAGAGAAAGGTGATTTGGAATATTAAGGACTCTGACTCAGACAGATTAGAGTCCGCCAAAAAACAAACAAACAAAAAAAAAACTCCTTCTCTTCTCCAAAATAACCTGTAGCAATTATGAAAATGACTTCCAGAAATGAAAATATTATAATGCAAATTAAGTTCAGTTGTGACTGTAATTCATCAAAAAGAAAAAATGCCACTGCTATGTTTAGGGGGTCCAGTGTAGGTGCTCAGGACTACAGGGGTGAGGCCAAGAGGGCTTACATCAAAGACCCAAAAGGACCACAGAAATAGTGGGGCACAAAGTCATCATTTTACAGATGAGAGTCTATAGTGGGGACGGTTGCCCAAGTTTGCCCAACAAGTGGAGATGGTAACAGTAAAGCAGTCAGCGTAGAGCCATGTGCAATGCAGGTGCCAGTGAGCAGGACTCAGCTGCAAGCCACATGTGCTGGCTTTGTGGTTTCTTGCGGTAGGCAGTACTGGGCCTGGGTGTCCCTGGATTTCTCCTCTGCCAGTGTTTTCAACAGGCTGGGCCCCAGTATGACCAGAGATGGGGGCTGCACGGGGAGGAGAAGGGAAACCTGGTGAAGGACCCATGGGAGAAACCAAGGAAATGTCACTTCAGGAGAGGAGCACAGTGAAAACTTGACCATTGTTATGTGGAAGAAAAATAGATTTAGTGTTGCCCCAAAAAAGTGACAGATGGAGTGCAATTGGTAGGTGACAAACTGAGTCAAGACAGGAATAATTTTAATGATAGGCACTTATTGAAAATAGGCCAGCTCTGAAACTGGTATATTTCCTGGAGATATTAGAGCAGGATAAGAAACTGGAGAGGAATAGGCTGGGGGTGTGGCTCACATGGTAGAACCCCTGCTGAGCAAGTACAAGGTCCTGAGTTCAAACCTCTGTACTACAAAAAAGAAATTGAAAAGAGTGTGTGTGTGTGTGTGTGTGTGTAGGAGAGAGAGAAAGACTGAGTAAGACTGGGAGAGGCACAATATTGAATGGAGACATGACAACTGTGTTGAGTTTCTGCTGCGTTACACGTCACGAAGACTATTTTCCAAATAAGACACTGGTCTGCATTTGTGAAAAAACTAGTGAACAGGTGTCTGATGAATCTTCTTTACTGAGTGACTTCTCAGAACCACTTGCCTTCCTGGGATTCCATTCTACTACACCTGGGGACCCTTCCTCACTCCACTCCCACAGACCCAGCCTGTTTCCAGTCAGGCCTCTGGAGCAGAGAACAGGGCAACATGGCAGCAATTTTCCAGACTCACTGGAGCCTGGGTTTAGTATCCATTGCAAGTCACATGCATGTGTATGAAAGGCCACTGGACGTCCACAAAGGTGAGGAATTCTGTCACCTATCAGCCATCACCTGAGCCTCTCTTTTACATTTCAGACATGGAAAGTGGGGGAAAACAGATTTTCCTCCCAGAATTGTGAGGACAAAATGTGCTCTGCAGTGCTCAGATTTTAGTAAGGATTCACCAGGTTTTGGTTTATTTACTTCCTCAGTGTCAGCTTTGCCATTGATTTTTTTTTAATTTTATTTTATTATTCATATGTGCATACAAGGCTTGGGTCATTTCTCCCTCCTGCCCCCACCCCCTCCCTTACCACCCACTCCGCCCCCTCCCTCTCCCCCCTACCCCCTCAATACCCAGCAGAAACTATTTTGCCCTTATCTCTAATTTTGTTGTAGAGAGAGTATAAACAATAACAGGAAGGAACAAGGGTTTTTGCTGATTGAGATAAAGATAGCTATACAGGGAGTTGACTCACATTAATTTCCTGTGCATGTGTGTTACCTTCTAGGTTAATTCTTTTTGATCTCACCTCTTCTCTAGTTCCTGGTCCCCTTCTCCTATTGGCCTCAGTTGCTTTTAAGATATATGCTTTAGTTTCTCTGCGTTAAGGGCAACAAATGCTAGCTAATTTTTTAGGTGTCTTACCTATCCTCACCCCTCCCTTGTGTGCTCTCGCTTTTATCATGTGCTCAAAGTCCAAGCCCCTTGTGTTTGCCCTTGATCTAATGTCCACATATGAGGGAGAACATACGATGTTTGGTCTTTTGGGCCAGGCTAACCTCACTCAGAATGATGTTCTCCAATTCTATCCATTTACCAGCGAATGATAACATTTCATTCTTCTTCATGGCTGCATAAAATTCCATTGTGTATAGATACCACATTTTCTTAATCCATTCATCAGTGATGGGGCATCTTTTGCCATTGATTTTTGTCACCATCACTTTTCCAGGCCTTGGTTTCTTCTCCTGTGAAATGAGGGGGTTAGAATAAAATGACCCTGTGATGTTTTGTTTTGTTTTTTTTAACCCCCAGCACTGAACATTGTGGGACCCCCAACAAAATGGCCACTATATTTTCCCCAGTTGGTTTAGAGTCAGTTCTGCCAGGAGGTGGCACCACTGATCCACATTTCCCAGCAGGGCTGAGTACTGACCATTTGTGATCCTCCTGTCAGGTTTGAAAAGAAGCCAGAAAACTGCCTGCTTAGCAACTGCCGCTAAAGAAACTTTAAAAACCAGATACTGATGTTTCCTTGGCGTGAGTGGACTTTCCAGTCTTTTGCTTGCTCCAAAAGTGTCTTCCTTTAGACAGCAGTCATCAGTATTCTAGAAAGAGAGAAATGGAGGGAGACAACACAGCCTCTTCCATCTTGCAGAAGCAAAGCTGCAGCTACAAAGAGCATAGCTATTGAATTGCACCCACAATCAGCCATCTGCATGCAGCTCAGAGGACAAATGACCATGGAGGCTGGCAATTGCCTGATTTCCACTTAGAGGACCACAGGTTACTGTGAGCAGGCTCCGTATTGTGGAAAGGCAGCCGGGCAAGGAAAGGACACAGGCCAATGGGACCAGATTCTTCATTTCACCCCAGGCCAGTCCTGGATATGCAAAGTGAATTGGAAGCAAAAATTCCCTAACTGTACCCTATCCTTTGACTTTTCGCAAAAGTTAAAGAAACAGAAGAAAGAGGGGGGGAAGAAGATAAAAGGGAAGGAAGAGAGAGAGGAGGAAAGGGAAAAAGGAAGGGGAAGGAAGGAAGAGGAAGGGAAGATTTGAAAAGAAGATAACTTTTCTGAAATAGTTAAGATTCAAATGTATTATTCTGCTTTTCTCTAATAAAAAGTAAAGAGTTTTAAAACTCAAGTAGAAAGTATAATGGTATTATTTGGTCTTTGCTTCTAGGATGCCCCATCTCCTTCACAAATCTAAGCATTATTGGTTGTGGGTTGAAAAATTAAGAAGCTAAGATAAATATCTTGTAGACTGATTCTGACCTGTTGTTTTGTTTTGTTTTGTTTTTTGCTGTACCAGAGATCGAACCCAGGGCCTCATGCACGCTGGTAGATGCTTAACCCCTGAGCTACATCTCCAGTCCCATTGACCTTGTGAAGGTTAGATCCTCACAACTTCCTTCTCTGGTACCAGCCTGGGCAGAATGCTTAACTCACATCCATTTTGGAGAGGAAAGACTTATTTTTAGACTCCACACAAGATGTTTTTATCCTCTGAAAAAGTCTGAAAAGGCTACCATGATTCCTTGCTTATGGTGAAGGAACCCTGCAGGCAGAGCCGTTTTCTCTCTGATCCCTTCTTCATCAATCTAGATAGCCAGAGAAGTCACCTCTCATCAAGCCTCATCCACTGCGGGGTCCATCTCATTAGGTAAAATCATTTTTGGCTTTGAAATTCACTTGTGAAAGTCATGAGATGGACATCCCTCTCGTTCTGGTGCCCACCACATCTGCAGAAAGGGAGCAGGCACACACTGCCATGTTCTCGTCCTTTTTGCTCATGGACGGAGCTTTCTCCTGGTCTGACGTCAGCCAGGCATGTCATGGTGGCACTGACAAGTTGCTAGGAGCTCCACTATTGCTTTATAGACATTGTCAGGGGCACACGTGCCTATTGTGACTGCATAGGAAAGGTGATGGTGTCTCTGTTTTTTGGGGGGATTTGGTTTGTTTGTTTTTGGTGGAACTGGGGTTTGAACTCAGGGCTTTGCACTTGCAAAACAGGCTCTTTACTGCTTGAGCCACACCTTCTGTCCATTTTGCTTTGGTTATTTTAGAGATGGGGTCTTGGGAACTATTTGCCTAGGCTGGTCTCAAATTGCAATCCTCCTGATCTCAGCCTCTCAAGTAGCTAGCGAGGATTACACGAGTGAGCCACCAGTTGGATTTCTGAGAAAGTGGAAGAATCTGCAGGTCCTGTTTCCTTTTTTTGAGACTTTCCCATGGAGCTGGATGAGGACTCAGAGGTCAGCCGACAGTCTTTTATTTAAAAAGGGCTGGGGAGTGGCTCAAGTGGTAGATTGCCTAGCATATGTGGGCCCTGAGTTTAAATCCATTAGCACCAAAAAAATGCATGAGAGGGGAATAAAGCAACATTTATTGGGAAGATACTGTGAAGGTGATATTTAACAAATAACATCAGTTGTCTCATTTACTTCATACACATTTCTTAGCTGAGGACACAGAGTCAAAGGAAAGAAGTCGCTTGTCCTGAGTCATGTTGTTTTCAGATAATGGAAAGAAAACTGAAATCTAGGTCTGTCTGTCCAAAACCTGTGCTCTTTCCATATGCCACAGAACGGCAAAATAAAGGTAATTTTAGAACACTGGTTATAGGTGGGCACTGTATAAAGTAAGCAAGGCCAGACCTGGTGTGTGTGATGAGAGTGACTGCCACACTAGAGGAATGGATGTAGAGACAGTGTTGGGGACTTGCCAAGGAAGCAACGATGGCACCCAAGGGTGACCCATTGTGGGACCTGAAGTGAGGAAGGTGCAGGCAGCTTGGGTCCCAGGGCTGGATGCCATGGCAGGTAGACTCAGAGCAGCCCGTTATGAGCAAAGATGAATGAATCCCTTCCCGTTCTATGCTGTGGCTTTGGGGTGCAAGCCCAGGCCAGATCCAGCCTGGAGTTTGGGTTTATTTAGAAGGAAGTCCTGAGGGCTGGAGGCATGGCTCAAGTGATGGAGTGCCTGCCTAGCAAGCGTGAGGCCCTAAGTTCAAAACCTCAGCACCACCAAAAAAATAAAACAGCAAACAAATGTTCCCTCAACCCCTCCCTGCCTGGAGTTGCCCTCCAATTCTCTCCCCCAGCACCTCCAGTCCCCTTGAAAGGATTTCATAAAGGCTGTGAGTTCCAAAGAGCAGGGACCATGGCTGCTTTGTGTATCTCTGTGCTCCCAGTGTCTACCCTGGTGCCTCATATTGAACCGAAACACTGGCTGAACAAGTGGTCCCATTGCTCCCTTTACTCATGAGGCATCCCCACTTCCTTCCTCCACACTTCCAGAACTTCCCATTCCAAAATGGCCTCCACCTTACTTACCAAAGCTAGCAGCTGACTCTCCGTCCTCTTCTCTTTGGCTCTAGCTAGTCAAAGCAATTCTTTCTTTAAGACAGGGTTCTGGGACTGAGGGTATAGTTCAGTTGTAGAGCCCCTGGCTTCGACCCCCAGCTCATAAAAAATAAAGAAGTAAGCATTAAAACAGGATTCTACTTTGCAGCATAAAGCAAATGCAAAAGTACTCCAGGGGCCACAGACAAGCCAGGTTGTGAGGTTTCTTGGTTATCTGCTTGGTGAGCAGTGTCCTTTGAAGTTCTCTGAGGTCACCTCCCCTCGATGGGGGTGAGTGGCATTCGAGGAGGCCCAGCCTGGCTTCAGCAGCTGGAACTAATCTCCCTCCTCTGACAGTTGCTAAGCCTTATCTGCAATTCCCTAGTGGAACAATTTCTTCCTATTTTAGGTTACGGCCATTTGTAACCATGTCCATGTCATCAACCATGTGTACACCCTCTGAGGGCAGGAAGCAGGCTTTTCTCCTCCTTGCATCCTAGCTCAGCCCTGGCTCAGCCATGCAGTGGGCCAGCTGAAAAAATTAGTCATGGAAACCATGGAGACCTTACCTGTGTGGAGTTGTGCGACAGGTTGTTTAATTCACATTGGACTGAGTAAGGCTCTGCAGTGAGCTGGTCCTGGACTGGAAGAAGGCGAAGATAGTGAATAACCAGGATAGCAGAGGCCTCACAGTCAAATTGAGATAACCAACAACACATGCAACAATACATACAAGAATGTTGAATAGAAATTCAAAAATGCAAGAAATATACCATGAAGCCAGGCATAGGTGGCTCATGCTTATATTCCTAGCTACTTGGAAGGTAGAGATTGGGAGGATCATAGTTGGAGGCCTGTCCAAGCAAAAAGTTAGACCCTATCTCAATAAGCAAGCTGGGTAAGGGGGGGCCATGCCTATAATCCCAGCAGGAGGCATACATAGGAGGACTGTCACTGGGATGACCAGGAGCACAACACCACACCCAGATTTTCTTCCATTGACATGGGGTCTTGAGAACTTTTTTGCCCAGGCTGGCCTGAAACCACAATCTTCCCAATCACAGCCTCCCAAGTAGCTAGGATTATGGGCATGAGTTACCAGCACCTGGCTGAATTTTTAACTTTTTTTTTTTTTTTAAAAAAGGAAACTCCAGGTCATTAAGACTCGAGTTTGAGTCCTGACTCTCTGTTTTTAAGGAGCTGGGACAAGGTTTAAGTGGTACAGCCCTCCCTTGCAAGTGTGAGGCCCTGAATTCAATCCCAGTACTGCCAAAATTTTTTTAATGGTGTTAACATGTCTGGTTTTGTCAATTCTCTTCTAACCTAGATTCCAGCACCATGAAAGAGAAATCACACTGCCTGCCTCTCAGCTAGTCTGCAAATGTTCATTGATTACCTACTATGTGCAAGAACCTGTGTGGACATTAGGGATAGAGCAGCTGAACATGAAGGATAGGTCTACACAGACGGTTAGGCACAGCGCTGACAAAGCTATCGCTCGCTCATAAAGGGTGTTGTCATGGTGTCCTGAGCACCCAAAGAGGCTGAGTCTCCTCCCACCCAGGTCTATTTGCTTCCTACCCACCCTGGGCCCTTCCCTGCCTTGTTGCCCAGCACAGCAGCCTGCTCCATGGTCAGGCAGGTTTTCTCTGTGTCCATGGCCGCTGCCTACTCTCGAGCCTCTCATCTTGGTTGGGCCTGTAAAGCCTGAGGAATGGCAGCCTTCATGAACAGAGGACACTCACGGTCGCCATTGCCTGGGAAAGGCCAGCAGAGGGCCAGATCCCAACTGATCCACACAGAGTGAGACACCAGGATTCCCTTCTCTTTTTTTGGGTGGTACTGGGATTTGAACTCAGGGCCTCAATCTTGCTAGGCAGGCACTCTACCACTTGAGCCATGCCTCCAACCCTCAGGACTTCCTTCTAAATAAACCCCAACTCCAGGCCTGGGTTGGCATCCCAAAGCCAGTGACAATCTAACTCCACTCCAGATTTTGGGAGAGGAGCGAGGGTCACCTGCCCTGCTTGACTGGCGGTGGCCCAGGGACAATCTCTCTGATGTGCCAGCTGTCATCCTGTAGTAAGGTGAGTTCAGTCCACTCTGATATTTTCTGAATGTCTAAACGTCATGGTACTGCTCTACCACAGAAACGGCTTCCAAAGTGTAATCAGAACAAATGCCAAATGTGATCAAAGGAAGGCCTTGGGAGCAGTGTCCTTTACACTGGGCTCAGGAGGCCAGGGGGCCACACGCCTGCCTCTATTTCTCCAAGGGTGAGACTTCCCAGGGCTGGGTCTCTCCAGGCCTCTCTTCCCCACAGACCCCATGCCCTCTGTGTCTTGCATGGGTCCCTGTGACCAGCAAGATGAACCAGGGTTGTCACATTCATTTGTACCTCATTTGATTAGGGTCTACTCCAGGCTGGAGGAGGCACAGTTCTCACATGTTCCAGGAGCTAGGTGGGCTGATCTTTTATCTGCCATATTACAGTTAAGGGCGCGTCATTCTATGCCTGTCACTTGATCTGTTCAGCTCAAATCCTGGTCTGGTTTTTCACAGTAGACTATGCTCAGAGGTAAATGTGGCTTGAATGTGTCCCCCCAAGTTCACAGTTGGAACTGTCAGTATGACACTACTAGGGGTGGATCTTAGGAAGTGTTTAAGTCACGAGGGTGGATAGGGATAGGGCTCTCCCAGATGGGGTTAGGGGCCTTCGAAACTGGCTTGAAGGAGTAGATTGGTCCCCCTTCCATCTCTTCTGCCATGTGAGGAGCAGCAGCAAGCACACAACCACAAGGCGGCATCTTGGAAGTAGGAACAGGCCCTCACCAGACACTGGACATTCACCCTGGACTTCCCAGACTCCAGACCTGTGAGGAAACAAACTTGTTTTTATAAGTCACCCGGCCTGGGCTATTTTGTGATAGTAGCACAAATGGACTGGGACGAAGGGCACCCTTGATTGGACAGTTGCTCCTGTACCCCATGTAACCGTCACTAGGTTACATTGACAAGCCCATCCTGAGTCAAAAACATCGTAAGTCAAGAATGCATCTGGCACGCCTAACCTACAGAGCATCGAAGCTCCTGCTGCAGTGCTCCGTAGAGCATCCACTGTTACCCTCAAGGTCACGTGGCCAACTGGGAGCTGCAACCTACCGACAGCATTGTGTCTGGTATATGGCCAGCCTAGAAAAAGATGACAGTTTTAAATAATAATTCTGAAGTATGGTTTCTACTGAATGCGTAGTGAGGTTGAAAGAGCATTGAATCAGATCATCAGAACATGCACATTAGAGGTGAGCTAACACCAAAAAATTCACGCTGATTAAAATTTCACCCACTTGTGACTCTAGGGATCCCAAGATGGGAATGCAAGTATGTCAAGAAGTGCCTCACATCAGGAATGTCACTGAGGATGGGAGGTGTGGCTCAAATGGAAGAGTGCCTGCTTTGCAAGCCTGAAGCCCTGAGTTCAAACCCAATCCCACACACATACACACACAAAAATGTCACTGAGGAAGGCATGGTGGCACAAGCCTAAAATCCCAGTGCCCAGAAGATTGACACAGGAAGATCATGAGTTCAAGGCCAGCCTAGGCTACTATCTCAAGCAGAAGAAGGAGGAGGAGGAGATGTAGAAGACAGCATGTCACGAGACCTTGAACTTGTTATATCACTCCTCAAACCCAAGTTTTCTTCTCTCTAAAACAGAGTGGTATCCTTCTTTGATTAAAGTAGTTATTGACTACTCCTCCAAAACAAATCTTTAATCAGTTCCCACCACTCCACCTCATGACTTTCATGCTAACACAGAGCCTTCTTCTCTGGTCTCCTAAACTCCCTCCCCTGCTCCCCTGTGCCTGCCTCACCCATCCCCAATTCATTCTGGATGTCACATTCAGAGTGACCTATAAGAACATAACCCCCAGCGGGGACCTCACCTGGTCAGCACATTTCACACTTGTCAGTCCTACAATCCTGTAAAAGCCAATTCTTGAAATACACCTAATATTCATTGTCTCTCTCTCTCTCTCTCTCTCTCTCTCTCTCTCTCTCTCTCTCATGTGTGTATTGTTTCTCTGGAAAAGTCTGGCTAATACTATCTCAAGATTAAGTAAATCTTACAAAAATGCCTTCATCCTATGCAAAAAACTGCATGTTCCAGACTAAAAACTTGTGGGAGCACATTGGAGTGCAAACGCTCTGCCGTCAGTGAGCAGTGGGAAACCGTCCACCTCTGTCCAAGCCAAGGATTTGTAAGCATATTGAGCCATAGGACGCTTTAAGCTGGTGACGTTCTTGTCTTCCGCTGGGAAACAGTGAGAGAAAGGCTGGGACCAGGTTTAAGTTCTGCTGCAGACAGACAAAGCCCTTCTCCATCAGCCTAACACCGTTGCCAGCCTCTTGTTATTTTTCAATCACCGTCATCTCTTTCTCCCTGAAATGTCTCCATCATAATCTCCATAGACTGACATTTCAGTGGTACTGGGCTGCTCCCCATCTCTGGACCTTGGCCAAGGCTTTTCCTCCTCCTTCTGCCTTTCCTGACTTTCTGCCTTCATTTATTCCACACTTTAAATTCAGTCACTACTTAGTGAACTCTGCTCATCTCTGAGGACCTCATTCGTATGTCTTTGTTTAGGAAGCCTTCCTGGGTCCTATAACTCTCAGCCCTATGCTTTGGCTGCCCAGGGGACACTTTTTCTGTCACCACATTGTCCTGCTGGGTTGTAGTTATTCACTGATACACTCATTTCTTCAACCAGTCTAATACACCACCAGGCAGGAATTGGCTTATTCATGGTAACTCCTAATCTTTTTGTGAAATAGAATGACTTATTCATGAAGGAATGCAATAATAAATAGATTCCTTAGCTTGAAATTTTCAAAGGTTTCCTAAGGCTCAATTTGCTGCCTGTTAAGACCTTCTGTCAAGTAGCCCACATGCACATCTAGTCTTCTACTTCATTTCTACCCATCATGCAATGCCTTCTCCCATCAGCATACCAAGGACAGTCTGTGATCATGGTGGGAGCCAACCACTTGTTGGTACAATTTTTTGAAAGGAAAACATACTCCTTTCTTTCATACTTGTCTAATCACAGAGTTGTTGTTTAGGATCCCACAGAATACTAAAGGTAAGTACTTTGCAGAAAGTACGAGGTCAAACATCTTTCTGGGGAACGAGGGAATCTGAGGACTGGGTCCCCTGTGACAGACTGCAAGACCATCAGAGGATGATTGGCTCATGAGGCCACTATGATGAATTCACAGTTGAATGAGTTCTTGGAAAGTAAGGCCCAGTTGGAGGAAGTAGGTAAGCGGGGGAGCACCTTTGAAGGGCACACCTTTCTTTCACTTCCTGGCTTCCAGGTGAGCTGTCCCTCTGCCGTGCCCTCCACCATGATGTTTCTACCTTGCCACAAGCCTAAAAGCAATGAGCTAGCCCAGCACAGGCGGAAACCTCTGAAAGCTTGAACCAAAATAAATCTTTGCTCCTTTAGATTTTTTATTTCAGGTGTTTTGTCACAGAGATGAAGCCATATACAGAACTTGTAACAGGTACTTACACTGCTTTTGTTGAAAAACACTTGACTCCTTACTTGTGCCCACGAATCAACTAAAATCAAGAGAAAAGCTTGGCATCCCTGTCTCATATTTATATCTGTGTTTGCTCTGAGCTGTTCATCTTGCAGCCAGCTTGGAATCCAGGCAGGACAGGACTGATTTTGATAAGAAGGCATGGAGGAAACTGCCACCAAAGAAGGGAACTGCAGATCCTCCTCAGTACACACCACCCACCAGACAACAAGGACTTGCTTAACTTGACCAGATTGCTCCCCTTGAGTGATGACAGTGATAACTTCTCCTGGAACCCCTCAATAAGGAGCAACCAGGCCATAACAGGGCTGTTTAATAATCATACATACCTTTCATCCCCTGCCCCAAATTCTTTCTCTATTTTAACCAAAAGCTCATGTCTATACCCTGAAGATGGCTGAAGTGCTTCTTTCTCATGGCTGCTCATGCTGTGTAATAAATCTCCTTTTCCCTGCCCTTCACCACTATTCAGCTCTTTATTTGGCATGTTGAGGCCAGTGGCCAGACGTGACATGTTGAAGCCCTGGAGATGGGCCTAAAACTCCAGTTTCAAGTTGTGAGATCAAGACAAGTAAATAGCTTGGTATAGTGGCACATGCCTATAATTCAAGCACTTGGGAGGCTGAGGCAGAAAGACTGAATTCAAGGTCAGCCTGGGCTACCTAGTGAGACCCCGTTTCAAGAAAAAAAATGAAATAAAATAAGGCCAAGTAAATGCAAGGTGCTCAGATCAATGCCTAGTACATTGTGCACATTCTATGTGTTATCCTTCATTCTACTGACCTCCACTAGAACAGCAGACACCTGGAAGGCCCTTCCAGTGTCCAATGTCTAACACTAACTGAAGAGGATGATGGCATTTTAGGACAATGAAAGATGTTTTGGAGACACATCCATTTATTCATCTCTGTATTAATTCAGCATTCACAGAGAGTAACACCACTATGTACTGACCAAGCCAACCAGATAGACATCCTTCAGCTGTAAGGTCCAGAGGAAGACAAGTACACAAACAAATCACAAATCAGACAGAGCTCCCAAAGAAGGCAAGGGATCAAAGAAGAAAATGGGAGTGGAGTGAAGAAGCTGAATTCAAACTGAAGCCTAGGCAATGAGCCCAGAAAGAAGTGTTGGGTGTGAAAGAGCTGGAGGGAAGGAGGGGCACAAAAATGGGTGCTTGCACCCACTTTCACATGCTTAGCTTTTGCCTAGGAGTGAAGCACATACTTCTTCTCTCTTGCCTGAGCTCAGGTGGCAAGCAGGTCCTTCCTTGGGGCCTCAGAGGAGGAGTCCCAAGCCCCTCTAAAGCCAGTATCCTGACTGCTCTGGTGAGCTAAGGGGGACTGACACTTCTCTGCTTCCTTGGGGTCATAAGACTGCTCTCCAGCCTGGAAGCAGATGGTGGCAGGTGCCCCACCTTCCCACTCTATCCCCCCTCCTTCCTGAGGAAGCTAGAAGCCCTTTCTCTCCGCCCTCCTCTCACCTGCCTGGGGAACTGGCGCCAGGAGGCAACCCACAGAGCCTGAAGAGGTTTTTCTAGGACAAAAGCACGAAGGCACCAGGAATGCACTCCTGACCATTAGGGGCCTCGGCAGGGAGCACTGTCTTCGAGGCATCAGGCAGCCTTTTGTTACCTGCCACTGTGGGATTATTGACCCAATTGGCTAGTTTGAGAAGGTTATCGGTTTAAAATTCCTACCTGGCCTGGGGGCTGTGCCTTTTTTGTGCGTTAGCTCTCCCACCAGACGTGAGATTTGCTTAGGTGGCTCCATTAGGGGACTGTGTTTGTTCCTTCAATAATATGGGGCCTTCACTTTGAAAAGCTAAATCCAAGCCTGAATCCCACCAGTGGGAAACTGTCATTGTCTTTACAGCAAAGCTTCTTTCTGCCCTTAACAGGAAGGATTTTGAGAGCAAGAGTGTGGCTTTTTGTAACTCAACTGCTAGGTCCACTGTCACCTCTCACAATGAACTCATTAGTGGAAATAGGTCACATTTTCACTAAATTATTATGACAATATAGATGTGTGACAATTTGAGCCCCTTCCAGGTGGTCACTTTCCACCCCTATCTGAACTTGCCATTGAGTCACAGACAACCAGGAAGCCAAGAAGATTCCTCTGGTGGGTGCCTCTCCTGGTGGAGGAGGAGGATGAGGCTACCTGGAGAATGGGTTTCACAGTCAGCTGCAAGAGAGGGGCACAGGCATTCCCAGGGAGACTTTGACAAGACACAAGTCCCCAGACAAATACAGTGTGCTCACCTTTCCTGGAACCAGTTTGTTTTGGCATCGCCTCCTCCTAAGAGCCAATAGTTGTGTTAACTACTCTGCTCCCCAGGGGGCACAGAGGACAATTCTGTGAGACTGTAGCGAAGTCTGGGTGCAGGGCTGCCCTATTTGGGGGCTGTTTTTATAGCAGGGGACAGACAGAAGGGTCCCTCCAGTGTAAGGATGGGTAGGTGGTGCTGGGAACAAACCTTGTCCACAGAGAAATCTGTTTGTCTTCACACTCTGGAGGGATCATCGCTCTTCCTGTGACAGGGGAGGGTACTGTAGCATGTACATTCCGGGAGCGGAGATATTCCACCAAGTGACCTTCACTTAATCAGCAGTGGGTCCAAATAGATAAAATGGGGGAGGGGGAGAGCAGCAGGAAGCCTGCCCCATCATCCCCCTCAGTCTTCAGAAGAAACTCTGATCAAAGGAGCAAGAGTATTTGTGAAGAGCTGAGAAAACTTGAAAGAAAATCACAGTGGGCTTGCATATTTGTTTATATTTGTCTGAATTTCTGGGGCAGGCCAACCCATAGCTCTGCTTCTCTCTAGCCCCTTTCTCACCTATTCCCCCCCAACACACACACACACACACAAACACACACGAGTGACCGGTTTTTCTAAAGGTTAATTAAAGTTTTTCTTATAATTCTGTAATATTTCCAATGACCTAGTCCATTCATGATTTTTTGGGCTAAGAAAGAGCTGAGATGGTGCCATCAGATTTTGCAATTTTTAGTATTTATAAAAGCAGAAAGTCTTAGCAACATTCTTATCTACCGTTTCTGAGATCTCAAAAAGGAAGGCTTGTGATAGAACCAAATGTGGATTTGTGTGTGTGTGTGTGTGTGTGTGTGCGTGCGCGCACGTGTTTGGAGGGGGGTATTTTTTTAGATCAAAGGGTTTCATTTGGTGCTGTCCTTTCCTCCTCTTCCTCTCCAACCCCCACCCCAGATCTGTTTGAAAAGGACTCAGATCTTTTTTCCCACACACAGACTGACCTGATAGTGGAGGAATGAGTGGGGGAAGGGTGTAGGCCATTCAGCACCCTTGGTCTCTGCTTTAAAGAAAATTCTGGTAAAAGAAGACTGAGCAGTCACTGTACAGAAGGGAAGCATAAAAATTAAGAACAATGCCCCACTTTGATTTCTCAGGACAAGATAGTAGTAGCATTTTGTCGTCTCCCCCGAGACCACAACACTAACAGCTGCCGTGAACTAAGTATTTAATAGGCTCCAAGCACTGAGTTAAGCTCTGTACGTGGTTCAGCTCATTTGATCCCAATGACAACGCTCTGTGATCGGTGCAGTCCCTGATCTCCAGTTCAGGATACAGGAGCTAAGGGATATGAACTGGCCCAAGGCTACCAGCACCAATGTTCATTCCACACCAGGTCTTTCTGACTTCCACACTGAGCTCTTAGTCACTGAGCAGTAAATGTTGCTGCATGGCAGTGTGGATATAAATCCAGCGGAGGGACTTCTCTGACAAGTGTTAGGCCATGCACTGCCCACTCCAAGGCAAACACAATCAGTAACATATGCTAAACATGGGAGTCTTTGTGAGCCCGGCAGACAGATGGAGACATTACTGTATTCATCACTGACTACTGCACATCTGGAAAGAGAGGCTAGCCTTGGAATCAGATGTATTCCAGACATGCCCAAGGTCCCCTCCTCCTCCTTTGAAAAACCTTTGCTGGATCCTGCTGTGCCCTCCAGCTACGATCCTGTTCTGTCTTCCTTTTCGCTGCCAAACTTTCTGAATGAAAAATGGAGCCACTCATCGTCCCATTTCCTCAACCCCCCCCCCCCCCCCCCCGCACTCCTGCTTCCTCCTTGTGCTCTCCTGAAGCCTTCAAGAGGTCACCGATGAACCACTCATTTCCAATGCCAGTGACATTTTCTCCATCTTCATCCTCCTTGACTTTCCCCCAAACACTGGATGGGGCTTATCACTGTCTGGTTCTCTCTCAATTCTGTGACTCTGTCCTATGTGGGTCACATGTTCCTTTAGGTGTCTCTACTAGGCCTCTTCAAAACATGGCATCTGAAGAACAGAACAGACTCTGTCCTCTTCTTTCTCTGTGCTGTGCCCTTTTAGTGATGTCTCCTGGTTTTTGCTATGTCAGCTGTCACCTTTGTAAAGAAGACACCAGAGGGGTTTGAAAGACAATGGGATTCAAACCCTGGCCAATCCTCTCCACCCCTGCTGGAAGTTCCCAGGTAAGTCACTGACATTTCTGGGCCTCATTTACCTGGTAAGCAAGTTAAGAATGGCAATAGGTACCACACAGGATGGACAGGACTCTCCAGTAACATAATAGCTGTAACCATCCTACAGAACACAGAGTACTGTAGAGGCATCAATTACTGCTAACACCACTTAGTTATTGAATTTTTTATAAAGAAAATCCCAATATTTATTCTGAAAGATAGTCATATGTTGCAAGTAGCAGAGACTAGCAACTTCCAACACATATCTGTAGGAAAAATTCACAGCTCTGAACCAGTTCTTAGGAAAACATTTGTAGCAGTCTTCAGGCCCACCATGAGCATAATCTTAAAGGAACCCTTGGATGTGGTAGAGTCTGTCTGGACAGAGGTCCCACCCCAAATCCTCCAAGTCTGCCCTCTTCACCACTATTTTTATTTTCTGACTTTCTGCTTTAAACATACTACTTATCAGCCTTCCCCCAATGGAGCATGATTCCCCAAATCCCAATACTGTGATTCTCATCCTGCTGTTCAGAAATATTGTGAGTTATCATTAAAATATGTTAATATACACCCGACTGAGTAGACCTGACATAAGAATTTTTGAGGCCTGGCCACTTGCCAAAGGATCCTCCTGATATTTTTCAAGTTTGGTACCCACATTGCTGGTAAACTCTTTTGAACCTTCCATTTGTTCCTCACCAACCTTTAGTTCACAGAGAAGAGCCTATCAGTCTTGTAGTCAAAGAGTCGTGGGTTTGAATCCTGGCTCAGACTTTCACCAGCTGGATAAATTTGGACTACTCATTTATCCTCTCTGAGCCTCAGTCTGCTCAATTCTAAAAGAACTATTATTCATTCACTTGTGTCCCCCCCAAAGCAAGATATATATATAAAATTCTAACTTCCAGTAACATGACCTTCTTTGGAAGTGGGATAGTTTCAGGTGTAATTAGTTAAGTTGAGGTCATACAAGAGAAGAGTGGGCCCTAATTCAACATGACTTTTATGTTATAAGAAGGCCATGTGAAGACTTAGAATGAGCACCACGTGAAGAGGGAGGCAGAGACTGGAGTGATGCAGTCACAAGTTAAGGACTGCTGAGGACTCTCAGCCACCCAGAAGCAGGGAGAGAGGCATGGAATAGATGCTCCCTCACAGCCCTCGGAAGGAACCAGCCTGGATGACATGTTGATCCCAGGCTTTCAGCTTCCAGTACTCAGACAATGAATTTCTACTGCCAAAGCTACCAGCTTGTAATGATTTGTTATAGCAGGACTAAGTAACTAATTCAGAAGCAAAACCCAAGCTCTGGCCCCAATGCCTTCTTTACCCCTTGAAATCCTGCTAGCAATAAAGTCTGCCACAGCCACACCCAAATCCATAGGGGATATGCACCCCTCTATACCCTCCTCCTCCATCCCCATCCCCTACCCTCTCCCATGACTCAACCCCATTCATACCCACAGGCGTCCCCTGTCTGTGAACAGAAAGCAATCCCTGAAGGCCTTTCAATGGTCACCCTATCTTCTGTTTCCAATAACAGTTAATTCTTCAAACATATAATCCAAATCAACAATGAGTTTAAGATTACTTTTTTTTTATTATATATGTTTTTTTTTTCCTCTCCAATCTCTAAAACACTGTCTGAGAACAATGGTAACTTTAAAAAAAAAATAGAATTGAGGCTGGGAACGTTACTCAGTGGTAACATAAATAAATAAATAATAATACATAAATAAATAAGTAATACAGATTTTTTTCATTCTTCATCTTTTTTGAGATTGGATAGTAATCACTCTCCTTCTTACCCAATAATTGCCTTGCCGTGTTCCTTTCAATGCTCACATATTTTTCAAAGAGTAGTATCTGACAGTACAACAGATATTTCTTGTGATTCTGTATACCTCACAAAGACTCCCTCTCTGCAGAGCTGTCCCCACACACAGGGGTGGGCCTCAGAGGCCACATCCATACTATGTGACCCTGTGACCTTAGCCAGAGCTGATTCTTCTAGGGGTGGATAATACCCCTCCTGTCCCTCCTTAGAAAGGGAAGTATGGAGGGAGAGCAGGGGGAGGGCCGGGCTGTGTGCTAAATCACATCAAGAAGAAAGGAAACTCCCACTGCTCGAGTGCCCAAAACTTCCTGGTCCTTCTCTTCCTGAACTGTGGTTATCTGCTTCCTTCTCATTCGGAAATAGACCCCATAGAGATTTCTGCCTTCTGCCTTGGAAGTCATCACTCTAACCCACATGAGAAGAAACATGCTAAATTTGCTGAAATCAGTGACTCTTCTTAGACCATAAGAGAACTGAGACCACAGGACAAACCACTGTCACCCCCCCAAACTGAAGAGATGGATAAGAGGATACAGAGAAGCACAACTCGCCAGAGCAGAAGCCCATGAACAAAAACTCTGGGAACCAGAGTGTTTCCTTCACCCAATACATTGGATCCAACTTTCAACAAAATAGATCTACCCTCATGAATATGACCTGTTTATTTACATATTCTTTCATGGGTTGGGAGCTACTGAGTGCCCACCAAGTGAGAAGTGACATGCTGGCCTCCGTGAGAAAAATCAAAACAGGAATACTACCTTCCTCATGGAAGCAGATTTATAGAAAAATTCTAAATCCAAGTTCAACTATGATCTCCTGCTCTACATCTTCTGCTATAACAGATGAGCTATGGGAACTAAGTTTGTGGGTATTTGCAGAAGCTTTGTAAAATCACAACATTAGAACTGTGTCTAAAAGACACAGATGTGTCTAACAGACATAGTAGCGCATGTGTGTGTGCTCTGCCAGAAAGAGAGACATAAGCCGAGTGTGGGAGGAAAGCAAAAGCACCCCTTGGAAGGTAGCCAGTCACATGCTTTCAGGTACAAAGAACTGGGGACCAGAACAGAAAGGGCAAAGAATGGAAAGGATCAGGCATGGTGGTACCCGCCCCAAATCCCAACACTTGGGAGGATGAGGCGGGGGATCAAGAGTTTGAAGCCAGCCTCAGCTACATAATGAGACTCTGTCTCAAAACACAAGCAAACAAAAACAAGAAGAAGAAGAAAAAGAACTGAAAGAAATTGAAGGGTGTTGGCCCTGGCATTTAGAATCAAAACTGAGATTAAAACATATCTGACAGCTTGGCATAAAATGGACTGGAAGAGAAGAGACTTTAGGGAGGTGACTATAGCAAGCTGAGTACTTAAACAAGACAGTGGGACGGGAGAGAATGAGGTCATCAACTGTCTGAGAGGTAGAATAGATGGTATGGGGTCACTACGTATGTGTGTGGACAAGGGAGGACAAAGGGAGGCAGGTGGAGTTGTACCTCCAGTGATCCATTTCTCCATGGTCACTGCCTGCATGGCCCTGGTCATCTGCTGCCCTTTGGCATCTCAAAGTACCCTCTTGCCATCCTCCTACACTCCTCTGAGCCTCTGTGACTGGTTGGCCTGAGTCAAGGAAGGCCATTTTAGGAATGTGCCACAAGCTTCTCCAGCACAAGGAGAGACAGTGTCAGTGAGTACCAAGTAACACAGCCTTAAAAATAAAGAAAAGAAACTCCATATACCTTTCTGTAGGAGTCCCTGAGAAGGGAATGGCCTGGGCTGATCCTGTGGCATGATAGAAGCCTCAGTGGGCCATTTTCTTCAGCTCCTGTTTTCAGGATAAATCTGCCTCCACCCTCCAAGCCCTGTCCTTGTTACCACTGTTCCCCCATTTGCATTTTAGTCACATCCCTATTGAGTCAGAGATTTTCCAAAACGAAAGTGAATTTATCCATCACAAAGTCCAAGTCTTTCACTTCAAAGATGAGCAACTGGAATCCAGAGGATTGAAGACACCTGTCCATGACTAAGCTTTGTTCTCTGTAACTTATGTAGGCAAGTGACCCTATGCAGGTAACTGACTTCTCTAGCCCTCAGTGTCTCTGTCTGCAAATGGAAATTAAACTCATGTTTATGTCATAGGATTGTGGCTAGAATTAAATAAGAAAATGAAGGTAAAGTCCTTAGAATAGTATCTGAAACATCCCACAAATGTTTCTTGTTATTGTCAACTGCTCAGTATTGTTTTGTCACTTATGGCTTTGAGGGTTTCAGTGTATATGTCATTCCTTCACTGGGCCCACAGATACTTACTGAGTATCCACCTACACCAAGCTTTACACTAAGGTGCATGCTGGGGATAGACTGAGTCCCTGATCTCAGATTTTTCACAAGTCAGTGGTTGCTGGTGTCTACCATGCTGATGTTGGTGGAAGAAAGCTTTCAAGAGAGGACATTTTCTCTACAGTGAGCCCCACATCGCCAAATGCCTATGTAGCTGAAATAATAAAGATTCCTCCACCCCATTATTTCCTCTTCCCAGTCCACTCTTCAACCAATGGGGCAGCTAGGTCAGATGGCATCCTGTGCCTGTGACTAGGGGAAGGCTTTAAACAGGTAAACGTCCCGGCTTTGGAGGGACCCTGGGGACACAGAGAAAAACCTGATGCACACATCAGAACAAGTTTCCTACTCTTGTGAAGGTTTTCAGCTGTGGAAGGAGGAGGAAAGCCCAGGCTAGGGAGGACCCACTGATAAAATTATTAGTGGGTGGTCCCTGGAAAAGGAAGTCTCTGTGCTCTGTCTGCCTCCTCTGACTTGGCCAGAAAGGGGATGGGTTTGGGGAAGGTGGGAGCAGAAGACACCTGTGTTCACTGGGACACCCCAGAGACAGCCCAGCCCAGCGTGCAGATAGCCGTGTGAGGATCTGAGCTGCAGGGTCCACATGGTACCAGGGTAGCAGACTGAGCTCCTCTGTCCTTGGTCCAGAGTACTGCCAAGAACAAGGAACAACTCAGCCTTGAGCTATGTAGATTGAAGATTGAGTACCAGATGGCTCCATGTGAACCCGCTAGGATTCATACATAGCCTTAGGGGAAAGCAACAGAGATCCCTACTAACTACTATTAATTTTCTGTTGCCCTATGTAAAACGAATAGCACTTATAGAAAAGTAAATTTGCACAGGGACAGGAGGTTAGTGGTTTGAGTCCACACTGGACAAAAGTTAGCATGACCCTATCTCAAAAACAAGTCAGGTATAGTGGTGTATCTATAATCCCAGCTACTCAGGAGGCAGAGATAGGAGGATCATGGTTCCAGGCCAACCCTAGGCAAAGTTAGTACAAGACCCAATCTGAAAACAAGTTAAAAGCAAAAGGGCTATGGTGTGGTTCAAGTGGCAGGGCAAGTGTAATACTGTTAAAAAAAGAAAAAAGAAATTTTACTTCTTTACACAACTGGGGCTTGGTGCTACTCCTCAATGCTTACATAAAAAATTTAAGTGTAGAAAACTTTAAAACTCAGTATTTCAAAAAGTATTTCTTGGGAACCCACTAAATGCATGACACCCCAAAGAGTCGGCGGTAGAAAGAGACAACAGACACACACAGACATGCGTGGTCACAGCACAGCACCATGCTCTGACCACACACAGAAAACACTTCTCACTCTCATTGGTTTGAGGGAAAGTCTTTAGCACAGGGTTGGCATTGGGCCTGGGCTTAAAAAGACGGGGAGGACATTGCTAGGGAAGCAGTAATGGTTTCTTGCTGCTGAAGAAGTTGGCAGAGCTTAGAACACAAAGCTTGAGGGAAAGGTCCAGTGGGGACTAAAGTGTCCCATGTCCTGGCCTCACTGACATCTCCATCCTCCACATCCATGCTGTCATGTTTTCATGTTTCAAGTCTTGCTTTTTTAGACTTAGGTTTTATATGCCTATAAAAATAGCAATAAATACCATTAAAAATGTAAAGTAATACTAATAGCAACTACCACTTAGGGAGCTGGCATAGCATTTAGCTTTTCACCTAAATTATCTTCTTTACCCTTATAGTAATCTTAGTTATAAGGACTATTACCCACATGGGGATTTCATTCCTTTTTCCAACCTTTACCCTAATCCTAATCATGCCTGAATAGCTAGTAAGGTTTTCTAAGATATTGTGTTATCCATAGTACCTTATGACATGTTTTCTTATCATTGTCTTAACAATCTCTCTCTGTCTCTCTCTCTCTCTCTCTTTCTCTCTTTGCAGTAGTGGAGATCAAGCCCAGGGACTTGCACATGCTAGGTAAGTGCTCTACCACTGAGCTATATCAACAACAACAGCTAAGTTTCCAAAGTGATCTCGTCATCAACTTTTTTTCTGCTCCCCATCCAGCTATTGTTTCACTTTTCCTCAATGTAATTTCCAAACTAATATTTAATTTCTTAAGGACTTACCAATTCTTTAGTTGAAGTGTCCAACAACTGATGAATGGATAAAGGAAACACCCCTCACACACACTCACCATGGAATATTGCTCAGCCATAAAGAAAAATGAAATTAAGTCATTTGCAGGAAAATGGGTAGAACTGCAGATTGTCGTGTTGAATGAGATAAGCCAAGCTCAAAAAGTCAAATATGGCATGTTCTCACTCATTTGTGGGACCTAGACCTCTTGTGATGATGATGATGGTGACAGGAAATTAATGTGAAAGGGGGACAGTCTGGAGGGGCCAGCAGGAGGGTAAGGGGAAGGAAAGGATACTGAGGGGTGAAGAGGAAGAGAGTAGACTTCCTCTGAGGGTGAACTTGTTCAAAGTACAATGTACACATGTATGGAATTACACAACTATTTTTGAAAAGAACTTACTGATTCTTGAATGGTATTGTTGTAGAAAACTACAACAATAAATGCTGGCCAGGATGCAGGGGAAAAGGAACCCTTATCCGCTGTTGGTGGGAATGTAAATTAGTGCAGCCACTATGGAAATCAGTATGGAGGTTCCTCAAAAAAACTAAAAGTAGAATTACCACATGATCCTGCTATACCTCTGCTGCGTACATACCTGAAGGAATGGAAGTCAGCATGCAGTAAAAATACCAGCAGCCATGTTTATAGCAGGACTATTTGATAGCAAAGCTATTGAGTCTCCATAACTGCCAATCAACAGAAAAATGGGTAAAGAAAATGTATATATACACAATGGAGTATCCTTCAGCCATAAAGAATGAAATTATGTTGCATGCAGGAAAATGGATGGAAATGGAGGTCCTTGTGTTAAGTAAAATAAGCCAGGGTCAGAAAGACAAATATAACATGTTTTCTCTCATATGTGAAATCTAGACCTACAAAAAACAAAACAAAACAAAATGATATGAAGCTGGGCACAAGTGGCTCATGCCTGTAATCCTAACTACTTGGGAAGCTGAGATCAGGAGGATCGTGGTTCAAGGCCAGCCCAGGCAAATAGTGTGTGAGACCCCCATCTCCAAAATGATCAGAGCAAAATGGACTGAAAGTAGCGACGAAGTAGTAGAGTGCCTGCTTTGCAAGTGCAAAGCCCTGAGTTCAAATCCCAGTCCCACGAAAGAAAGAAAGAAAGAATATAGAAGGACTGTTTGAAGGGGAACCAGCAAAAGGGGAAAGGGAGAAAGGAAAGGGTAATAATGAGGGGATGAATACGATCAAAATACATTATATGTACATATGAAAATAAAATAATGAAACACCTTAAAAAACTTTTTAAAAGGGGAGATCAGGGCTGGCAGAGTGGCTCAAGCAGTAAGATCATCTGCCTAGCAAGCATGAGAACCTGAGTTCAAACCCTAGTGCTAGAAAATAAAAATTGCAATTAGAAAAGGGGGGAGGGAGATCAGAAAGAGTAATAGAGGGAGTGAATTAGATCAAAGTATATTATACGATTATGGAAGTATCACAGTGAAACACTTTATACACTTAATATAGGCTAATTTTAAGAAGAACTCACTGATGCTTACCTGTTTGCCTCTTAACCATTTGCTGCCTGCCTCCTCTAGGATTTCATTCAAGCTGTTTTCTCATCCCTCTTTCTGGAATCTCCCCTGGCCTCTGACCCCCAGCAAGACCTGTCCACTGAATCATACCCATTCTTCAAGCCTGAGCTGAGGTGCTGCCTCCCACACACAGAGTCCTCCCTTCCTCCTCTCACTCCCGCCCAGCACTCCTGTCACATCTTTCATGGGGCTGGATTTAGCTTCTGCATTTATCCCGTGACATCCTATGAGACCATGAGCCACTCTCAGACCTCTTGTGTGTCTTATGCAGTTCCATCACTCACATGACAGAATTTTACTCTAACCTTTGTTGAATTGAATGAGATGGACACAAACCTAAATTTCCTGGTCGGGTGCTGGGTCTTCCCTTCCCACATTCTGTTGCTCCACTGTACACACTAGATTTTTGCAGAGCCATGATCAACGAACAGTCATTTCCTCTTCTTCTTTCCTTGGTTATTTTCTCCTAAAACAGAGGCAGAAAGAGCTAGATGAGCATCTGGCAGCCAGAGCCGCCTGTGTGCCTGCCTACCATCCTCAGTAGAGTGTGTGGGTGGGGGGGGTGGGGGGAGTAGCAGCCTCCCGTGGGGTGTCCTGAAGCTGCAGACAACAGGGGTGTGAGGGAACTGAGATCACTGCAGCTGGAAGCCTGGAAAGCACTCCAGTCTCCATTCCAGCAGATTATCCAAAGAGAGGAAAAGAGGAAATACAGAAGCAGAAAGGATTCATGGCAAGGTCTTGCTGGTTTCCTTTTCAAATTAATGGAGAGAGATTAATGAGGAGGAAATGTCCCCGGAGTAAATTGAGGTATACGTAAGCGAATCACTGAAATTTCTTTTTCAAAGATGATAGTCTAAATGTTCAGAGGGGAAAAGACAAAGTCCTTAACAAGAAATCACATTTTATAGGGGCTGGCGGCATGGCTCATGTGGTAGAGTGCCTGCCTAGCAAACACAAGGCCCTGAGTTCAAACCCTGGTACTGCCAAAAAAAGAAAAGAAATCATTTGCAAAATGTTGTCTATAAAGTAGTGACACTTACATAAGTAATATGCAAATTGCATATCAGAGAGACCAAATACAACCATATGCTGACCCTGTACTATATGCAAGGGCTTAGGTGCCTATACTAAATTTCTTAAGTAGTTTGGGGCTAAAAGCAAAGGATTAGTACTTGGCATAGGTCCCTAACTATCTTGCTCCTTGTACAATGCCAGTAATTATACATACAGAATAGTTTGCAAGAACAAGAGTAACCCAAAGCTGGACACCATGACTCACACCTTGTAATCCTAGCTACTTGGGGGGCTGAGATCCAGAGCACAGAAGTTTGAGAGAAAATTATGGTTCTCAAGACCCCATCTCAACTAATAGCTGGGAGTCGTGGTACATGCCTGTCATCCCAGTTTATGGTGGGAAGTGTAAAATAGGAGGATTGTGGTCCAGGCTGGCCTGGGCAAAAGGTGAGACCCTATCTCCAAAATAACTAGCGCGAAAAGGGCTGGTGGAATGGTTAAAGTGGTAAGAGCTCCTGCAAGTGTAAACCTCTGAGTTCAAACCCCAGTATTGGAAGAAAAAAAAAAAAACCACAAGGTTAATCCCAGTATCTTCCTTCTTCAAGAGATACACAGATTATTGAAAACAGAACAGGTCCTGTTGTTAATTTCTACTAATCCAAAACAACAACAACAAGAGACATAGGTATTTTTGCTACCCAAAATAACAAGATAGGAAGCATGAATGTATAATGCAGCCCAAATTTCTCAGTTTGTTGATAAGGAAAAAAATTAGTCCCAAGAAGTTTGGATGACTTGCCCAGACACTCATTCAAACATTCATAAACACAGAGAAGCCAAAGGAAAAGATGGAGACCAGAAGACTGTCTCTTCCTTAAACAACTCTTACAGATGGCAAGAAGGATAAGGAAATTCCTCTCGGCCAGTCTTTCTGGCTCCTGCCATTTTGCCAAATGGGAAGCGGTCGGAACCACAGCATCTGGTTGTCCATGTGCCCTGAGGCTGGAGAGGTCAGCCTGTGAGTCAGATTTCAAGTTGTGGTGGTTTTTGAAAACAGCCAGGCAGGGTGAGACCAGAAAGAAGAGAGGGAGGGACGGAAAGTTGAAGCCTTTTAAAAGCTTCCACAAAAGGCAAAGAGTTCTTCTCCACCAATCCTGACCCTTACCAACCTCATGACCTTGTTACCTAAGGTCAACTTAACACTTTAGAAATGGTCCTGGCTGGCTCTGTAACCTCTGTCACTCACGGCTATAACAAATATGTCTTTAAAAGGGTCACCTTTGGGCCAGACACTGGCTAATCCTTTCCTTTCAATTCACATATGACCCAAAAGTCTCTTTGGTTTCTATTAAGAAATTCAAGCTGTCTAAGTTGAAACCAGTTTTGCTAACACAAGATGCTGCAATAATTTTCACTAATGCAGGCTTCTCTAGAGGGTGTAGTGAATACCAGGTTTATATGGTCACTCACAGAGAGAGAATCTTTCTTGCTGCTATTCAAAAAGCAGAGTTCACAGGACAGCCAGAAACTTAAAATTTGGGGGTCCACCTAAATCTTGTTTTCGGAGAAACTGTTAACAGTCTCTCCAGAGTCTGGAAAGATGGTTGGAGAGAAAGAGTAGTAGACCTTAATAAGGCAAGCTTTCATTCTCTCTTACCAGTTGTCATCACACAGTCAAGGGTTGGAAAATCAAGAATGACTTGTATAGAGCGAGGAATAGGCAAAAAGACAATCAAAAAGATTACAGGTGTTCAGCATGGCTACCAAAGTTTCATTTTTATCCAAAGCAAGAAAGTGATCAAAATAAGGATTATACACACTCCCCAGCCCTCATGTTTACTGTGAGGCTATCTTTTTTCTCAAGGGATTTACCAGAGCGGCACTCTCTCTGGCTAGTCTTCAAATTCAAATGAAGAACCATCTGTGTAAGAGTGGGGTTTGCTTCCAAGTTCTGCTCCTCCTTCTTTCCTTAATTAAATTCAGCCCAACCACACTGCACTGGATGTTAGGAGATCAGAACAAATAAAGCATAACCCTTAACCTCAGTGAGGTGGGAATGAAGGAAAGGGAAACTGACCTGCAAACAAATGAGTGAGATGAAGGGTGGTGTGATTCAGAAGAAAGCAGAGAGCTGGTGCACAGGAGCTCGGCAGGGTCAGGGAAATGGTTAGAAAAGATTTCGTATGAATAAGGTGTGGCAGTGGGGTTTAACTCCAACATGGACCCAGTTTGCCTCACCTTCTGGAATGATCTCCCTGCATGATTCTCCCCCTGTACCACGCCCCACCCAGCATTGTTTTTGGGTCCTGTATAATATGGTGGGAACTGATTGTGACTTCTGAGGCCAGATCATAAAAGCTATTGCTGCATCTGCTTTGCTCTCTCGGGTGACTTGGGCTGAGGGAAGCCCATACCAATGCCTCAAGGACATGCAAGCAGCAGAAAAATCCCATATGGGAGGAACTGATACCTACCACCAGGAATCACTATCAACTTCATCATCTGTCAGCTCAGAAGAAACTCTGAGTTAGGACACACCTAAACTTTTTACCCACTGTGATGGGTAGAATGGCACCCCCTCCCCAAGATGTCTGTGATGTAATCCTGTGACTGTGCCACATTACTTGGCAAAGGGGAAATCAGGATAATAGGTGAAATTAAAGTTGTAATCAGCTCACCTAAAATAGGGAGAGTACTCTGGATTATCTAGGTGGGCCAAAGTGATCATAAGTGTCCTTAAATGTGGAAGAGGGAGGCAGAAGAGGAAGTTAGAATGAAGTAATATGACAATCTACTGGCTTTGGAGCTAGAGAAAGGTGGTGACAAGGAATATGGGTGGCCTCTAGAAGCTGGAAAAGACAGGATGACATTCTCCCTAGCACCTCCAGAAAGGAGGACAGCCCTACTGACATTTGATTTTAGCCCAGTAAGACCCATGTCAGACTTCTGAACTACAGAACAGTAAAAATGAAAAATCTGTGTAGTTTTAAGCCACCATGTTCATGGTAATTTGTAACAGTATCATGGGAAACTAATACACCCACAGAATCTATAAGGCTAAACAGCATGATGATATGAGGACATAAGGGCTTGGGGGGAGGGGCACGGCTAATTGGTATGCATCAGTAGATAATCTATACAGATTTTGATACATGGAAGTGGGCTGTTCCAAAATAAAAATTTTAAATACAAGAGAAGTTTGGAACCAACATTGGGTGTGAGGAAACTAGGGGAACTTTGTTTGTTTTTTTAAGGACTGGGGTTTGAATTCAGAGCCTCACACTTGCTAGGCAGGTACTCTACCACTTGAGCCACTCCACCAGTCCTTTATTGTGTTTAGGGTATTTTTGAGATAGGGTTTCTCTTTTGTTGCCTCAGCAGGCCTTGAACTGTGATCCTGACTTGTGCCTCCCAAGTAGCTAGAATTACAGAAATGAGCCACTGGACCAGCTGGAGAAACTTTTTAAAGGAGTGTATGAGTAAAAGCCTAAAGGTCTCTGAAAAGACCAATTTTTGAAATCCAGTGGCCTTTGAAGAAGCTGTCAGGGAATGTTTATGGGATACTGCAGGAAACGTGATTCTTGCTATGTCATGGCAGAATTTTGTTTTTGGAGGTACTGGGGTTTGAACTTGGGACTTGGTAAGCAGACACTGCCACTAGATCCATACCCCAGCCCATGGGAGAAATTTAAAGCAACACTGTTGTCTGTAGTAACAGGAAAGTAGTAAATGTATCTAATTAACTAAGTCATCTAGCTGAAGAGATTTCCAGGAAGAGTGCTGAAGTTGCCACTCAATTTCTCTGTAAAATTTGAGAGGAGAGAGAAGCAAAAGAAGGACTGTTAAACAAAAGTCTCAAGAATTATTTGGTTTGAAAATTCCAGCCTCTCAAGATGGCAGTCAATGCTAAAATTAAGAAATGGCTTCCAGGTCGAGATAAAATCCAGGGCACTGATAGAACACAGTATATACAAAGATGAAATCCCTGACGACTCCTTTGTTAAGACCTCATAAAGATTCAAGATGTGAGCCAGCTGCCAGAAGCTCATGCCTGTAATCCTAGCTAATTGAGAGCCAGAGATTGGAAGGTTCGAGGCCAGCTTGGGCAAATAGTTTGAGAGACTCCATCTCTAAAATAACCAGAGCAAAAGAGACTGGAGGTGTGGCTCAAGCCATAGAGTACCTGCTTTGCAAGTATGAAGACTGAGTTCAAATCCTAGTCCCACCAAAAAAACAAAAATAACAACAACAACAACAAAATTCAAGATGAGTAGCAGAGGACTTTTCAGTGGACGTCTTTGGGGGCCTCAGGAGTGGGTAAATATCTTGCATGGGGGGAGGGACATGAAACACACGAGGGGGCAGAACATAGTCTGTGTATAGCCACCTCCCAGACAGTCTCCCAATGATCCTTGCTTCCCTGTGTCAATGTCTTTATGGAATGCACTCTCAGTGTATCAATGTTGGAAGTAATGGTGTACAACTTCTTTAGCTAGGCTAGATGGATCACATCAGGAAACCCATTACAAAAAGGAGCAAGTAAAACACAAGTAGTTTTGACTAGGTCGTGTTCCTTCCTAGGACTTGAAAATATCTTAATAACTAATGTTTGTTAAGTGTTTATTATATCCTTGGGATTTCCATATACAATCTTACTTAATCCTTACAACCCTGAGTAATACCGTTATCGTTCCTTTTCACTGAACAAGACAGCAAAGGTTCAGAGGGTTGAGGACCTATACCCATGCCACTCAGCTGCTACTCAAAACTGTTCTGTGGCACTTTGACCACAGATTGCAAAACTTCTCTGACCCAACCATGCAGCCTTGTTGACCTCACACCCTCTGGCAGCTACCAAGAAAGAGTATCTGTTGGGTATCTTTCTGGATTAGACTATGACTGATCTTACAATCCATTTTCTTTCCTCCTGGAACCCTTCTGGACTACATTTCCCATCTCCAGGCAGTAAGATTTGGTCACATGCTTTGGTTCTGGCCAATAGAAAATGGGCTGAAAAGATACACTGCACTTCCAGAACTGGCCCATAAAAATCTCCTGTGGGCTATAGGAGTGGGTCAAGTGGTAGAGTGCCTTCTTTGCAAGTGAGGTCCTGAGTTCAAACACTAGTCCCACGAAAAAAAAAACAGAAAAAAAAAGTGATATATAAAAACCTCCTGCATCATCTTCTACTCTCTGGAGCCATGAAGGACCGACCCATGGTCTCCCTCTACTAACCATGATTATTTATTTATGTTGGATGCAGCACAAGCATGACATAAAATTTTATTGTATTAAATCACAGAATTTTATGGCCCCTATCATGAGTCACACATGGACCTAATAAAACAGCATACAAAAATAAAATTTGGTAAGTCAATTTCATAAATCACTCAGCACCTTCTTTATACATATTATCCGCCTTTATATCTTGTCACTGTGCTTCAAATGTCTAAAAAATTATTTCAGAATCAAACTAGTAAATTCTTTTAATCTAAGGTGACCATGATATACAACATAGCTATCTGGAAAACGTGTTTATAAGAACACTCTATGAGTAGATTTGTAGTTTTATTTGGTAGTGAAGGCTGAAGTTCTTTGATCTCTGTAGACATGGACTTGGATACCTTTGCATTGATCAAAGTAATTTGTGCAGAGGAAAGGATGCAACAATCCTGAAATATTCACTGAAAACAAAATATGAGCTTTTTTTTTTTTTTGTAGTATTACATGCTTAACTGGACATGGAATTCAGCTACATGTTATATATGCAAGTGTAGTATGGTTCACGTGCTGAGTGTTTACTGTTTGCCAAGTGTTTTGCCCAGCTGTATATATTTATTATTTAAACTACATGATGACTCTGCGACATAGGTACTATTATTATCTACATCACATAGGGGAGAATCCAAAGTTCAGGGGATGAAACAGTGTTCCCAAGATCATAAAGCTAAGCAAATGACCAATCAAGAGCTTCACCTGGGCTGGGAGTGTGGCTCAGTGGCAGAGCATGAGGCACCAGGGTCCAAGCCACAGTACCATGAAAAGGGGAAAAAAAAAAAAAAAACAACAAAGATCTGAACCCAAATAGTCAGACTTGAGATAAGCTCTTTTATTACCATGACTATAAGTTAAATTTGGAAAGAGACCTTCATGTATGTAGTTGGTTCCAAATCAAATGAAGGTTAGTAGGTAAAATGAGCACAATTTTTTGCTGGCATGCTCTAAGACTTGGATTTCTATTGGACTGAAAAACAAGTTAAGCAGAAATAACTTAGTGAGTGAGACATGGTTTAATTAAGATTAGAATTTTTGTTTTGCTCTTGGAAGTTATTATTCACATAGTAACTTAGAAAGCTGTGGAAGCTAGTCTTAAACCCAAGACTGAGGCAAAAGACACATTCCTGTTTTCAGACTGGATGGAACTCAAAAGATGTTTATTCAGTGGTGAAACTGAAGACTGAAGGAAAAAAAAGATAACAAAAACACTTCTTGTGTTCCAGCAGAAAATGTGGAAGAATCACTGTTTATTCTTGTCTTGGGCAAAGTTGGGTCTTTACAGACCCACAAAGTTATAGAGTTCCTTTTCACTTCAGTATACCAAGTACATTTTGTTTGTAATTTCTAAGTCATCTAAGACATAGCCTGGTTCCTTTCACAGATTACTGATTCTTTGTGTTTTTTATTTTTCTCTCTTTGAAGGATTTCTATCTCACTTCTACATTCTTCACCAGACAGCCCCTTTTCATTTCCCTGTTCTTTTTGCTTATCAACAGCCAGGGCAATGCTAAACTAATCCCTGACCCAAGGAAATCATAGATACACCATTTTTTCAGAAACAGAAAAAAAAAAAAAAGTGAAGGGGTTTTTTTTATTATTAATTTCTATATTTTATCTTTAAAATAAAACCTTAAAAAATAGCTGGTAAGATATTATGTAAGATCAAGTTTGAGAACACACTTAGTAGATTATAAAAATTAAGCCAGGTGTAGTTGTTCATGCCTGTAATTTTAGCTACTTGGGAGGCAGAGATAGATAGGATCCAGGTTGGAGGCCAACCAGGCAAAAAGTTCATGAAAGCCCATCTCAACCAATAAAAGCTGGGCGTGGTGGTGTGTGACTCTCATCACAGCTATGAGGGGGAGAGCAGGATTCAGAGGAGCCAGACCTTATTCGAAAAATAGCTAAAGCCAAAAAGGGCTGAGGGTACAGCTCAAGGAGTAGCATGCCTGCCTGGCAAGCGCAAGGGCTTGAGTTCAAACCCCAGTATCACTAGGTGCTGGTGGCTCACACCTGTGATCCTTGCTACTAGGGAGGCTGAGATCAGGCAGATTGAAGTTCAAAGCCAGCCTGGGCAAATGTTTCTGAGACCTCATCTCCAAAATAACCAGAGCAAAATGGACTGGAGACATGGTTCAAGCAGTAGAGTAAGTACCTGCTATTCAAGCATGAAGCCTTAAGTTCAAACCCCAGTCCTAAGGTGGTATGGTGAAGGGGGAGTGGAATATGTAAGGGTATGGTTCTGCTTTAGTTTATAGGAAAAAACCACCAATTTTTAGATTTCTTTCATATTACAAAGATTTTAATTAGAATAAGGCAAACAACTGAAAATAATTATGAAAATGTAAAAAAAAAAATCTCCAATTTCATTAAAGTCCTGCACACCTAATCTTGCAAGGAACAGTGGGAAGCACTGATAAAAAATAGTAAAATCATTACTCTCAAAAATTTATAGGGCTGTATAGTTCAGTGGGATAGCATTGCCTGAATGCTTGAGGCCCTGCGTTCAGTCCCCAGCACTGTAAAGAAAAAAAATCTAAATCAGAAAGAACTTACTGTTGAAACAATGAATGGAAAGTTCAGAGTTTGCACTTGCCAGGCAGGTGCCCTGCCACGTGAGCCACGCCCCCAGCCCTTTTTGCTTTAGGTTTTGTTTGTTTGTTTTTTTGGTGAGATTGGGGTTTGAACTAAGAGGTTTGCTCTTGTAAAGCAGGCCTATACCTCTTGAGCCACATCTGATTATTTTGGGGCTGCGAGTCTTAAGAACTATTTGCCCAGGCTGACCTCGAACCTCAATTTTCCTGATCTCAGCCTCCTAAGTAGTTAGGATTACAGGAGTGAGCCAGCAGCACCCAGCATGGTGCTTAGCTATTTTTTGAATAAGGTCTTGACTTTATACCCAGGACCAGCCTTGACCTCAATTCTTCTATCTACACTTCACACTTGGCTAGGATGACAGGCATGTACTGTCATGCCTGGCTTACTGGTTGAGAAGGAGTCTTTCCAACTTTTTCCTCATACCAAGGCACATGGTGGCGAAATTTCAGAGCACTTTGGATAAAGAGATAATCCTAAAAACATCTACAGAGAAAAAACAAGCCACACTCACAGAATTAGGAATCAGAATGGAACACTGGATTCCTTGTTGCAAACTGATGCCAGAGACAGTGGATACCT
Source organism: Castor canadensis (assembly GCF_047511655.1). Taxonomy (NCBI): domain Eukaryota; kingdom Metazoa; phylum Chordata; class Mammalia; order Rodentia; family Castoridae; genus Castor; species Castor canadensis. Next base: position 145,398,143 of record NC_133387.1, on the reverse strand, counting down.
CACAATTTTAAGAATGATAATTTTCATCTTATATCTTATATCTTGCATATTATCAGTCAAGCATGAGAGTGGAACGAAATATTTTCAAAGACTCAACTACTACATCCCAGACACCCTCTCTTGGAGGTCTACTACAAGATATGCTCCCCAAAAATAAAGGAATAAGCAATAAGCAGACAGAGGATCCAGGAAGCCAGGCTCCAATTCTGGAGACTTAGAAAGAGAAGGCCTGAGGACAGCAGTCACAGCAGACTAACCAAGCAACCTGCCCAAAATGGAAGAGAGAGATGGAGGAAGGGAGGGAGGCACAGACTTCTGCTTTCATCAAGACTTTTACTCAATAACTTTTTTAAAAAAGTTACTGTTTCTTCAATAACTTTTACATTAATATCTCAAATTATATCCTGTCTTGAATTGTCCTTTCCACCATCTAAATGTATTTTCACCCTGCCAAGTCCCCCGCACTGTGTGCACACTTTGTTACCCTATGCATCACAGGGCCTCATTAGCACTTGCTCTGTCTCCACAGCTACTGTGTGAGCTTTGTAAGGGTTGGGGTCATGTCACTGCATCTTGATTTGCTCACATCCTGCAGAGTGCCTAAGTGGACAGAATGTGTTCGCCAGTCAATCAAATGCTGATTAAGACAGTCACCTGAAAGAAGTCCCTCAAAAAGAATATTTTATGGTTACATGATAGAATTTTTCTTTTAGGGGGGCAGTACTGGGGTTTGCACTCAGAGTCTTGTGCTTGCCAGGCAGTACCCTGCCACTTAAGCCATATCCCCACCCTTTTGGCATTAGTTATTTTTTGAATAGGGACTTGCTTTTTTTTTGGTGGGACTGGGATTTGAACTCAGGGCTTCATGCTTACAAAACAGGTGCTCTACCACTTGAGCCACACCTCCAGAATAGGACTCACTTTTATGCCCGGGTTCAGCCTGCACCACGATCCTTCCTTCTATTTACACCTCCCGCACCACCATACCTAGACTTCATTGGTTGAGACTGGGTTTTGAGGACTTTTTGCCTAGGTTGCCCTCTAACCAAGATTCTCCTGATCTCTGCCCCATGAGCAGCTAGGATTACATGCGTGAGCTACTGTGCCCAGCTACAATAGAATTTTAAATCAGGAAAAGAAGTCTATAACATTTCAGGAATATTCTTTTTCTTATTATAAGAGAGGGTTTATTAGACTGCTTCACATGGTCACAGACTCAATAGTCCCAAAATGGCCTTCTGCAGGCGGGAGAACCAGGAAAACCAATAACTGTTCAGACGAAGAAGCAATTATACAGTCCCAGATCAAGACCCAAGGCAGGAAAGCCCCCTGGACAGCTGCTTGTGCAAAGCTGAGCTCCAAAGTTGAAGAATGTGGAGTCTGATATCCACAGGTGGCAGTAGCTGCAAGGAATATTCTTTTGATACCAATATTAAATCATCAACAAATGAAATTATTATTTCTTCAAAATGCATTAATGCATTCATTCAACAGGTATTGAGTAACCCTCCTGTGCCAGAAACTCTTGAGTCCCAGCAAACCAGGTCAAGTCCTCTAGTGGGAGAGACAGTAAGCAGATAGTAAATCAGTATCAGCAGTAATGCTGTCTCTGTAGAGACAGAGGATGTCTGTCCATGGGGAGAGTGGGGCGCTGTCTTACAGAGGTCAGGGGAGGTCTCTCTCACCCTCCGCTGCCCCTCATCTTCCCCTGCTTTGTACCCCAGTAGAAAATAGGCCAGCCTTAGAAATACACAGCCAGACTTCAGTCTGGGCAACCGTGAACTAGAGATGGAAGAAAAGGCAGCTCCTCCTTCCGTCCCTGCATTTAGGAAGGGATGAGAGAGACTCAGAAAGGGTTCCCCTGCACTCTCAAAGGCTGAGAAGAGGCAGCTGTGAAGACTTTGAAGAAATTAGCACTTCTTTACCAACACAAGGGCTTTGAACTGAAAGCGAGTACCCAGGGCACCCTTCCATGTTAGTTGCCATTCAGTGACAAATGGGGTTTGATTGGTATAAATGAGAACATGATTAGTTAGTTGATATCCAACCTAAAGAAAACTTTAAGAACCAAAAAGCTTACAATTAAAATCTCCTCTAATTCTTCAAACATACCTCATCAAGGAAAGATTCATTTTTGTTAGCACCTGTGGTAAGTCATACCTAACATAACACCCTCAAATATTATAGTCATATCTTTTTATCTTAGAAAATGAAAGCATATAAAATTACCCAGTCTTTACTCACAGTTCTTTGTAGTATTATGAGAAATGCTACATAAGAAAATTGTTTCATGTATATATTGGTAAATGATATTTAACAATAAATACAGGGCAATTACTAACCTTTTTAAGCCATCAGTCTTTATTTTAATGAATGTGAATTTGCAGGAGATTAATTTTCTGAAAAATGCTAGCCAAAGCAATAGAATGATAATCCATTTGTATGGTTTTATTATCTTTTTTGTGTAAATCTTATAACTAAGATGTCTTTTTTTTTTTGGAGGTACTGGGGTTTAAACTCAGGCCCTCACACTTGCTAGGCCGGTGCTCTACCACTTGAGCCCCTCTACCAGCCCAGTCAGGGTATCTTCAGAACACCTTGCAGTCATTTAAAAATCTCTGAAGATCTGATACAAGTTTTAATCAACTCTAATTATAATTAAACCTTCTCCACACACTATCCTTGCCCATGATAGCCATCAAAACTACTAATACACATACACACACATGTTTATTAGCTGGAAGCATGTGTACTTCGTCTTAGGGATGTACAGGTTTGTGAACTCCTAGAGATGGTAAACAGTGTAGATACACCCACTCAGTCAAACAGCGAAAAACAAGTACTGAACACCACCAGTGCTGTCATTCATGGTAGGTAGGAATAGCAGTAAGAACAAATCAATACACAGTCACAAGGTTGAGGTTTTTCATTGACATAAAGTGCATTTTCCATGAGGCGCTAAATCCTTACCAATTTGTAGACATCTTTGAGGAGTTGATCAGGAACAACTGGTTAATGAACCTACTCCAGTAAATCATAGTTAGACGTTGCCATGATATCTTTTTCCATATGCATCAACATTTTCCATGACAGGGAGTGAGAGAATAGGGCTTGAAATGCCAACCAGGTACTGCTTACCACCACTCTTTGTTTTTTCTTTTCTTTTCTCATCCACCAAACAGAGCACAAGTAGGAACATGCATCTCTTCTGTGGCCAGAGGATCTGCAGTAGGATTGCAGGAAGAGGGAAACTCTAAAAACTACAGCTACTTTGCTAATGTAAATTTTTTCCACTACTTTTACTGCTTTGGTTTAAACATTTTTTCACCTCTTCCCATTGGTCTTAGTTTATGAATCTTTGCTACACTTCTATTCAGCACCATCAAGTTTTCCACTTCCCTTTGTTTTCTTTCTTCTCCTTAAGTTATATCAAGCAGCTTTGGATATAGAATTCTTATAGGAAGATAAGACCATTGATGAACAGAAGCAAATGATCAACTTTCAGATCCCAGAAGGGATATTTAGGCATCCCACTGTCAAATTTCCATATATGTGTGTTTTTTGCTTATTATTTCTTAAATGCATTGCTAGAACTTCAGAAATAAGTTTAGTTGAGAGTAAAATCTGTCTACTACAGACCTAAGAACACTGTCAAGAAATATATAGATGGCTGATGATAGAGCTACAGTGTGTGGCTAAGGAAATACATGAGTCAATAAAGCATGAATCAAACAAGCTCTTATTTGACTAGACATGGATCTACCATCTGATCCAGCAATACCACTCTTGGGGATATACCCAGAAGACTGTGACACAGGTTACTCCAGAGGCACCTGCACACCCATGTTTATTGCAGCACTATTCACAATAGCCAAGTTATGGAAACAGCCAAGATGCCCCACTACCAACGAATGGATCAAGAAAATGTGGTATCTATACACAATGGAATTTTATGCAGCCATGAAGAAGAACGAAATCTTGTCATCCATAGGTAAATGGATGGAATTGGAGAACATCATTCTGAGTGAGGTTAGCCTGGCCCAAAAGACCAAAAATCATATGTTCTCCCTCATATGTGGACATTAGATCAAGGGCAAACACAACAAAGGGATTGGACTTTGAGCACATGATAAAAGCGAGAGCACACAAGGGAGGGGTGAGGATAGGTAAGACACCTAAAAAGTTAGTTAGCATTTGTTGCCCTTAACACAGAGAAACTAAAGCAGATACCTTAAAAGCAACTGAGGCCAATAGGAGAAGGGGAACAGGTACTAGAGAAAAGGTTAGTTCAAGAAGAATTAACCTAGAAGGTAACACACACGCACAGGAAATTAATGTGAGTCAACTCTCTGTATAGCTATCCTTATCTCAACTAGCAAAAACCCTTGTTCCTTCCTATTATTGCTTATACTCTCTCTTCAACAAAATTAGAGATAAGGGCAAAATAGTTTCTGCTGGGTACCGAGGGGGTGGGGGGAAGAGGAAGGGGGCGGAGTGGGTGATAAGGGAGGGGGTGGGGGCAGGGGGGAGAAATGACCCAAACATTGTATGTACATATGAATAAAAAAAAAAAAGCTCTCATTTGAATTCTGCATTATTGTTTACTGGTGTTTGACCTTGGTAAAGTTTCTTACCCTTTCCATGCCTGTGTCTCCCTCTGAAAAGTGGATTAGCTATTGCTGTTAATGATATTACTATTATTTTGGTTCCGAAACATTTAATCCTGTTAGTTATTCTCTGCTCACATTCTATGCTGCCCTTGTCTCTTAAATTGTGGAATTCAAGGATGAATGTAATATGCTAGATGTAGTGTGACCACAGTAGCATATAGGACACTAGACTTTCCTTGTCCTAGACAACATACATCTATGAACAGGGCACAGGTTTGAAGCAACAACCATACACATTGTTGGCTCAGTTGTGATCAATACCTGCCAGTCTTTTTCTTACAAACTACAAAAAAGTCATGTTCCCCCAAGCTCAACTCTGACTGCACCCATCAAATGCAATTGATTCAACCCAAAAGTCAGAGTTGGGTCTATCTCTTTCTTACCTACCACACATCCAGTTCTACCAGTTGTCTGTGGCTTACTGGTCTTTGTAAAGCAGTCTCGTGTAGGAGAGTGTGCCATAATAAACTATTGAGAGGTGTCATTTTAGAGCATAAGAAATAGAGGGCTCTTAGCTTATAAAATTTGTCTTGTTGGAATTGGTCAGTTGTTCTATCTACCTCTAGCTATCACTCCTCTATCTCTTCTACTTTTTTGCAGGGGAGGGTGGTACTGGGGTCTGAACTTAGGGCCTCATGCTTGCTGGACAGGCACTCTATCACTTGAGCCATTCCACCAGCCCCTCTCTTGGACTTTTCACAGGACACTCAAAGAGAGTTCCAAGGACAAGGGCTATAAGTCAGGTAGACTTGGGGGAGAATCATAACTTTGTCATATACCTCCTTTGTGATCTACACTAAGCTACTTAATCTCTCTGAATTTCTGCTCATCTGTAAATGGAGTATAGCCATACCAGTTTCTCTGGTGGGTGAGGATTGAGTAGGACAAAATCAGTAAAGCTCCTGGTACACAGCACATAGCAAAGAGTGCTTCCCAGGCCACCATTCCTAAGCGTGATTGCAGGACAAGTCTTCCTGCACCAGACTCACGCTCCTTAGCATGGCCTGAGGCTGCTTCTGCATGGCCCTCTCTCTTTTCCCTCCGCTCTCCAAAGGCCTGCTCTCTAGCTCTACTGATCCACCTGCACTTTCCTGAAGACTTCCATCTTTCATACAACATGCCTTGTTCATACTGTTCTCTCTATAAAGCTAATTCAATCCAACTAGACAACTTCAACACACCCTCCAGATTCACCACAATTCTCCAGTGTAAAGCACATGTTAGGAGGTATTTCTCCACAGGTCTCTTGCATCTGCATATCTTGCATCTTGTTCATTCTGAGCTAGGTCTCCAAGAATGTTTGTCTGACTTGGAAAACAGAGATAGTGTCAGTAAACAGGTATGCTTACAGTCCATGTTAAAAATTTAGAGCTTGGCATGATGGTACACGACTGTAGTTCCAGCACTTGGGAAGCTGAGACAGGAGAATTGTGAGTTTGAGGACGGCCTGGCTACAGAGCAAGACCTTGTCAAAAGGAAAGAAGGAAGAAAGAAAGGAAAGAAGGAAGGAAGGAAGGAAGGAAAGAAGGAGAGAGAAAGAAAGAGAGAGAGAGAGATTTAGGTTCTCTCAGCTTCAGGTTCCTCCCCAGTAACACAGTCCTTGCCAATACAGGTGACATCTGACCCCTTTTATGTTGCTCTGTGGGATCTGGAGTCTGAATAACTGATGCAAAATCACTAACACTCTGGCTATTGCTGCTGTGATGAGTAATAACATTTCCTCGATCTCTGACACAGAAGACTCAATGTTTTCAACCAGCATTCAAGGAACAGTGTAGCCTAACTTACAAGCTTGCAAACAAGGTAAAAATCTGAGAATCTTTACACTTCTGGCTAGCATGCTCCCTCCTTTCCATCTCATCCCACCAGGGTAGTGTAAACTGCTCCTTAAACTCTGTCCTCCTACCTATCACTTTCTTATAACTGTGTCTCCAACATCTGTTAAAGCCTGGAACACATTTAATGCCCAGTTCTTGGTTGAATGAGTGAACTGGAGCAGCCCTCCAGTACCAGACTCTTCCCATTGCAGGTGGATGTCCAAAGTGATGCCCAGGGCTCCTGGCCTTAGTTCCAAGCCCTGTGCTCCCCTCTGCTACAAACCCTCCACAACCTCTCCATTTGTAGTTAATGACTCCTTCAATTCTTATGCCTGACTGCTACTTCTGGCTCCTATTTCCTGATTCTCTTCTCTCTTGGAAGTTGCAGTGCTAGTAACATATCCTTATTTGCAGAGTCCCTCCGGACCACTCTTTTTAGTTTCCATCCTCCTACACAGCTACCAGCAGTAGAAATAATTCTTCCTATCATGAAGCATTGTGCTAAATGCAAATTCAGATAAACATGTCCTCACACCAAAAAAAATAAATGTAGACTAGACAAGGACAACCCCAAGTACAGAACTTTGTAATCTTCTACCAGAGACCTTTCTTGCAATTGCTCTCCATCGTTTTTTATCCACTTTTGATATAACTCATTATTCCTCTAGTATAACAAATAGCTATTCAGTTCCTCTTAACTGCAAGACACTGTCCTTCACACTGTGAGGAACATGAAGGTGAATCAGAAAATGATTTGTGTCCTCAAGATGCTTACTGGCTAGTGACAAAATAGGTACAAGTTACGTACCATAAAAATACTGTTAAGATTTCAGACAAAATAACATTTACACTGTCCCTGAAAGTTAAGATTTGGGAGGCTCTCAATTATAAAGTGGGTGTGGGGAGGAATTCCTGCAAAGGCTCAAAGTCAGGATAATTCAGGTGCTACTGGGCAAACACAAGAGCATTCACACTACCATGACTTTTGAATATACAACAACAACAACAAAAAAATTGACCTAAAGTTGTAACAGTAGGTTGGGGCCATATCAGGGACCGCTGGAATTAAGGCATTTATAATGCCATATGTCTTGTGGCATCTCATAAACAATGAGGCCATTTTACAGGCAATGAAGGGTTAGTGAAAGTTTTTTTTTTTAATCAAAGGAAAAACGTTATCTGGAAATATTTACCTGGAAATAAAAGTGGGTTGGAATAGGAAAAGATCAGAAGGTTTGGGAGAAATCTGCTGGAGGCCCTTCTGATGCCATGGCTCTATCAGAAGCACCAAGGCTGGAGCATGGTCAGTGGCAGGGGAAACTGAGAGCACCTACTGAATAACTTTCTGTCCCCACTCCTGCCCCCAATCCTTGACAATTAACATTCTATATTATGTCGCTATGAGCTTGATAATTTAGATAAGCAGAATCATACAGTATTTGTCTTTTTGTGACTGGTTTGTTTCATTTAGTATAATGCATTCAAGGTTCACTTATGATATAGCATATGATGGGACTTTCTTCTTTTTTAAAAGCTAAATAGTATTCCATAATAAGTATTTACATATTTTAATATTCTATGTTATCCCTTAAGGCTGAATGGTATGATTCCTAAATTTTCATCAAGGTTATTTTCATATCTTAGTTACTGTGAATACTGTTGGATTGAACATGGGTACGTACATATCTCTTCAAGAGCCTGTTTTCAATCCTATCAGATATGTATCCAAAAGTAGGATTCCTGGATTGTATGATAGTCCTATATACTTTGTTTTAATTTTAAAAAATTTATTTTGGATTTTTGAGACAGGAGCTGTCTATGTAGCCCAGGCTGGCCATGAGCTCAACTCACAGTTCTTATGCCTCTGCCTCCAGAGTGCTGAGATTTATAGGAATGCACCATCACACTTAGCTTTTTTTTTTTTTTTTTGCATCGCTAGGGATCAGACTCAGGGACTTGTATATGCACTCTAGTACTGAGCTATATCCCCAGCTACTCTTTTCTTTTCTTTCTTTCCTTCCTCTCTCCCTTCCTTTCTATAGTAGTTTTGCTACATAGCCCAGGCTGCCTCAAATGGAGTGCTGCGATTACAGGTGTATGCCACCATGCCTGACTCCAGCCTATTTTTTTATTTTTTGAGGAACTGCTATACTATTTGCCACAGTGGCTGTACCATTTCAGAATCCTGACAATTATAGTCCACTCTTAACTCGTTTCAGAATGTTTCTGATGACAAGTATCAAGCTCACCCGGGAGTAATTTACAAAATGTGAGGACCACAGCATGGAATCTTACTGGGCTTGTCATCTAACCTCCAAAGGAAGAGCTCCATAAACACTTGTTTAACTCTGACTTTTTTATTTATTTATTTTTTTTGTGGTACTGGGGATAGAACTCAGGGCCTCATGCATGCGAGGCAAACACTAAACCACTGAGCTATATCCCCAGCCCCATAAACACTTGTTTAAAAGACAGACATTTGCCATTGTTTATGTTTCATAATCTACAGATGGTTCTAGGATTCCATTCATTCAGGTAACGTTAGAAGTTAGAAATCTTGAAGACCACTGAGTACAGCTCCATAATTTGATGGGTGAAGTTTCATGATATTTTTTTCTTGAAGTTGGGCCAGAGCACTTGAATTTATTGCAGAAACTTGATTCTGTTTTTTGGTTTTTTTTTTTAAAACCTACCCTCAGATTTCAGGGTTGTTTTTTTTTTTTAAACCATAGGCTCTACTCTTTCTGGTCTGAAAATAATTGGCCTTGTTTTAGAATATGAAAGCAAACTAGGGCTTAGGTAGTTATTTCTCTTAACGGGATTTATCCTCCAAGGGGCCAGTTCTGGGAGGTTAGACACCCAGGCACGCCTCACCTCTTGCAAACAAGTTCAGGAACTTTTGAAAGAAGTCATTTGACTCACCATCAGCATAGTCACCAAACCAATGCTTCAGACTGATTCTTAGTAATTTCAATTTTTCAAAATGAATCCCACCCTGAAAGGATAAAGACTTGTCACCATTGGTACTATTTCTCACTAAATAGTTCTAATGGCAATTATTTATAGAACTATGTTCTAGGTGGTTTTCATGCCTCAAATTACGTCACAGCAGCCCATTGGTATTATATTTATTCCCATTAAATAGATTAGGTTTGAGAGCATGAGTAATTTGTTTATGCAACATTGAAATTTGAACTCTAGTCTGTTAGAAACCAAAAACCAGACTTTTAACCACTGCAATGTTACCTCCTATATGAAACGTACTGTGTTGGATGGAAATGATGGGGTCTTCACAAGATCTGGATAGTGAGGTTTTTTTTTTTTGACCCCAGTACTGAGCTTGTGAACTCAGGGCCTTTTAGTTTCTAGGCAGCCTATGGCTTGAGCCACACACCTAGCCCTTTTTGCATTAGTTATTTTTTGAATAGGGTCTCCTGTTTTTCTTCCACTAGTGTGGACTGTCATCTTGTTATTTCTGCCTCCTACATAGCTGGATAACAGGCCCATGCCCCTCCCCCAGTTTATTGGTTGACATGGGGTCTCAAACTGAGATCCTGCTGATCTCTGCCTGTAGAGTAGCTGGGATTCTGTAAGTGAGCCACTGTACCTGGCTCCTCACTGGGTTAATGTGAGAATCAAATGAGTATGTATATATGAAAGGTTTGAGTGTGTTGCAAATTTTATACAATATGGTACAACTACAACATCTTTTGCTTCCCACCACAGAACATTAAATATGTATATATCAGAAAAGGTCCACAAGGTTGTTTAATGTCGTTATATCATCTTCCTTCATTTGGATGCAATACAAATATTCTTCCCAATGGAATTGAAGGCTAAAGCTATCTTGTAAGAATCAAAGTCTCCTATGATTAATTAAAATGTTGAAAGGAAAGGCAACGTGGCAGTTAAAAAAAAACGTTTTTCTGCCTTTTAGGGTCTCCCTTCCCCCAGCTTTTATTCTTCTGATTTATTCAAAAAGGCATAAAAGCATCTTATTAGCAGTTCTTATCCAGGAAATATGAGCAGTTGGGGTCGACTGAAAGGAAAACGTGGAGAAGGAGGAGTCGAGAGGGAGAAGAATGTCATACAATTTAGAAAAAAAAAAAACAGTTTTAACAGCCCACAGTCAATAGTATCATTTTCCCTAGATTGGAATTATCAGATATTTAAAGCACCTTCACAAAATGTTTCATTTTATTACTCTAAATGTTTTCCCTTTCCAAGAATCTTTATTCTGTTTTTTAGAAATAGTTCAAACTCATCTAAATTATTAGACGTGTTTGGAAGCGGTATAGCCAGTTTTCCATGCACTTAAGTTGAAATTAGTAAGTAGACTGATCCTTCTAATGTCTTCTGGGGAAAGGCAGTGCTTCGATCCTAGCAGATGTTCTAAAACTGTGGATCACCCTCCCCTTCTTCATCAGGAGGATTTCTGGAACATGCTAAAGGCAGATAGTGTGTTGCTGTCTTAGTGTCAAAAGCTTAATTCGGTCAACAGCATTCATTAAAGCTAGCTTCTAGCCCCTGCCCTGACATGCCGAAAACTTAGTTTACATATACATGCTAAAATCCACACATTTCGCAATCCGATTACACTCTTTAAATGTGTTTCAACTCCTCTTGTTATCCTTAATGAATTTTAGGAGCTGTGAACAAACTCACATCACTTGTGTCTTTCCTAGTCAGCCTAACTTCTAACCAGTTCATCTACCCGGTCCCCATATCAAGCTCACGGATTGGACATCCCCTGATGTCGCCCCCCACTCCCACTCCCACACAACAGTTCTCAGCATAGGGCCTTTTGTGCGCCTACTTCTAACAAATTAAGAAACTTGACTAACTTAAGGAAGAGATAATAAAACGTCTGCCCCAAAGGTAATTGTTCATTTCAGGGCACTCTTTGGAGATGTGTTTTAAGCCAGTGCTGCATCTGATGGGGTCAGGGAGGATAAGAACCTTCCCCAAACGTGGGGGCTTATCCCCTGGAGATGCCCGCGGTGGAGGTGACAGATCGCTCAAGTGGGAAGTGGTCTCATTTCCTTGCACAGGGCCTCGGCGAGTGAGGGAAGCAGGGGGATGGGCAGGGGGCCATCAGGGGAGAAGTCTCCGGCCTTTCCACGTCTCTCAACACCATCCCTCCCCCACCGCGCCTAAACTAGCCAGGGGATGAGGGGGGCTCCGGGGGCTAGCCGGGCCAGGAGGCTTGGCCTTTGTGGCTCTGTCATCGACGGTGGCGCGGAGGCCGAGGGGGCGGGGACGCAAGCCGGAGACCCTCAGCCGGGGATTGATCCCCAGGTGCATTGTCCGGCGGGGCCCACCCCCTCTCCCTTCCACCCCTCACCCCCAGGCCGCGACCCGGCCACACCGGGTCTCCAACCTCCCTCTCCCAACGTGTCCCTCCGCCGGCCGCACCGACCTCCGGCTCCCCGGACCAGGGGCCAGATGTAGAAAGTAGTCCCCCGGCCGGCAGTCGCGGCGCTGTCCACTCCGCCGCTTCACTCCGCCCCCAGGCCGGACTCTCGAGCCCCCAGCCTGGTGCGAGCGGGTGTCCGTGCGCCACAGCCTCGCCGCCGCCGCCACCGAGAGCCGTGCCTCGCCACGCACGCACGCACGCGGCTGCGGGAGCCCAGCCCAAGCGCGGTGCGCGCAGTGTGGCGTGAGAGCGGGAGCGGCCGCCGGGGCCCGGACTGCGGGCGGACGGACGGACGGACGGCCAGCCGGCCTGCGGCTGCAGGGCGGCCCGGAGCATGCCCGCGCGGCCCCGCTGAATGGCGCCTCCCGTGCGACCCCTAGCCCGGCCGCGGCCCCCGGGGATGCCGCCGCGCGCGCTCCTGCTGCTGCTGCTTTTCTGCTCTGTCCCAGGTGCGCGCGCTTTCTTTTGCGGGCGGTGGGATGCGCAGAGGGGATACTAGGGTGGTGGCGGGGGTGGCGGGGGTGGCGGCGGCGGTGTTTAGAGGTGCGCAGCCCTCGGCGGTGGCGCTGACCACCGGCCTCTGCTCGGTCCTTGGGTCTGTCCGGAGCCCCAAGCTGCGCGCCGGCGCTGCGGGGCGCGGGTTAGACTGTTCGCTCGCGGGCTACAGGCTGCAAGGCCGTGGCGACCGCTGTCCACTCCACTGTCCTCCCTTCTTTCTCGCGCCATTGTCCCGGCTCTGGCCGCGTCCCCGCCTCCCCAGCCAGCCCGCGGGCTCTGCGTCGCCAGCTCGCCCGCCAGCCGGGGCCGCCGGGGCCGCACGTGGCTTTATTTATATTGTTTCCTTAGTGGCAGCCTCGCCGTGCAGGGGGCGCCGCGGTTGCGCGCGGCTTCCAGGGTTTGCACTGAGAGGAGGTTCCCCCAGGTTTTGGGTGCTCGGAGAGAGAATGTGTGAACTCATCCGCCAAGTCTGCGCTGCGCGCTCCTCCTGTGTCGCCCCCCCCCCCCGCCCCCAGGTCCCAATCCAGCGAGGAGGCGGGAAGGTGGAATTGGAGACAGAAGAGTTGAAAAGTTGCATGGTCCGTTTGTGCCCCAAGGGGGAGAGAGAAAGGTCCACGAAGTTGGGAAGGGAGATGTCTAATAGCATTTATTTCCTGCACTTGGGTATCTGGGGGCAGGGACCTAGAGGTGCATGGATCTGAAAGTCCCTGACTCTCCAGGTCAGCCTTGCACAAAGTCGCTTGCTTCGATATTGGTTTCCTCAAAGAGATGAAAGTGTAAAGTGAGCCTGGGAGGAGGGCGGGGGTAGGTGGGTAGGAGAGAGGTGTTAAGGGGAAATGGGTTATTTTTATTTATTTACAAGTTACAGACCCTGGACTTTAGGGTTTTCTTCTGTAGGAGTTACTTTCAGTTAGCAAGAGAAAAGGATCAAAGTCAGATGCGCTTTGGTAACACAATGGTGGTCTTCCGGAGTGGTCCGCAGCGCTAGGTTATAAGGGGACTCGCTCGCTCCTGGGCACTGCACTTCAGGGAAAGTCAGAGCCCGGGAGCATGTTTCCGAGGGCCTGCCTTGATCAGACAACCGAGAAATCTTTCCTGGGGATTTGTAATCAGGGATTCCATATGACCAGGAGAAAAATGAAATGACCCCCATCACAACCCCTAACTCTGCGTTGGCCCCAATCGATATGCAAGACTAGAGGGCTTTTGCACGAGGCAACCCCACTATTAGATGGTTTCTCCTGACGGAGGCCAGAAGCCATGTGTATGCTTTGGATAAAGTATTTCCTCTGCTCTGATAAAAATGTGTATTGGTTGATTAAGCAATCTCCTACCCCTATTAGACAGTACGGACCAATTAGTCACGCTTTTTTTTTTTCCCCCAACAGTTGGTAGTTCTAAAAAAGTGAAATAAGAGTTTGCTAATCCGATCACCCACTGAGTACAAGCAGCAAGAGTTATCAACTTTTCAAGGTCTATTGTTTGTCCTTTAAATACCTAGCTGGCTCTGCAGAAATTAAGTAAATGGATTTCTTTCAAGGAGAGGCGACAGAACCCCTGCTGTAAAAGGCCCACATAGAAAAATGCAAACTTGTAATTTGTCACAAAAGATAAACGCACTTTCCAAAGGAGTAGGTGCCAAGAGTTCCAAAAACACTTCAAGGGACAAGGAAATAAACTTGCTTGTTCGCAGAGTTGGAGTTTTGCTAATGATTTCTTGTAAAATTAGAGTTTTACGACATACTCTGTTCAAGATCTTTTTGACAAGCTTGTAAAAGTAGCAAACAGCTTGTGCTGGTGAGTTTGTGCTGATGATTTTGAATCTCTAGCAAGGAATTTGGGAACAGGACTCTTCCCAGGCATGGAAGTTATTGAAATCTGTCCTACTTTTCAAAAACTTAGCTTGATCTATTAAGGTGCTTGTAAGCAATCCAATATATGGTTGATTCGACTTTGTCGTCTACTGTGAATATGGGTTTTACAAGTGTGTGTGTTAAATGATTTTATACCTGTAATTCTGGAGGTGCCTTTCTCTTTCTCCTTACAGGAGTGTGGTGTTTTAGCGAACTGTTTTTTATAAAAGAACCACAAGATGTAACTGTCACAAGAAAGGACCCAGTCTTTTTAGATTGCCATGCTCATGGAGAAGTTCCTATTAAGGTCACATGGCTGAAAAATGGAGCAAAAGTGTCTGAAAATAAACGGATCCAGGTTCTTTCTAATGGCTCTCTGTACATCAGTGAGGTGGAAGGCAGGAGAGGAGAGCAGTCCGATGAAGGAGTTTATCAGTGCTTGGCAGTGAACAAATACGGAGCCATTCTCAGTCAGAAAGCCCATCTCACCTTGTCAAGTAAGTCTTGATTGTTGACATTTTTCATTGCTACATTTTGATGATGTCTTGACTTACAAAAATAACCCTAAATATCATTCACACATTAAGAGTTTTACTGGAGATAACAGTTGATGCTAATGAAGGCATGCAGAGAAAGCTGTGAAAAATACATACACAAACTCAGATGACTGATTGAGAATAGAAACCAAATTAGGTTTAGAACTCCAAGCAAAATAAAACCTGTAAAAAGTGGCTTTATAGAAGTTTCAAGTGTTTCCCATTCTAAGAAGAATTCGAGGTAGAAGTTTCGCCAACACAGCAAAAGTTGTTCTTTTGGAATACGTAGTTTAATGTAAACAATCACAAGTAAATCTTTCTGCATTGTAGATGGCCCCTGAGTGCTAAATCTTTCTTATAGCCCAAACTTCCATTTTTCTGTCTGCTTTTAGATCACCCATGTTGCTTTTTAATTGTGAGAGGGCATTGGTCAGTAATTCAAGCCTTTGAAGTATTCCTAGTCTTTTCCTGCTGGGAGGGAAAGAGATTAAGGCCATTTCCATATTATGCCTAATGGACTTAAACCAGATCTGCTCATTTTTTTCCCCCACTTGTCATAAAGTTTGCTGTCTAACGATTTCCTTTGTATTAACAACTCCATTAGAGCAACCATTTGTCCAAGTGATCCATCGCTTAGTGGCTGACCTAGTAACTATGGAGTGTAAGGAGGGGCTTAGGACAGGTAGGGAACTTGCTGCTGCTGAGGTCACTACCTCCTCAGGTGGTCCACACAGCAGTCAAGATACCAACAAAACTGTCTTAAAAACAGTTATAGAGTCATCCTAGCTACATGTTTTTGTTAATACACAAAAGACAGAGTTTGCAAGATACCTATAAATTGACCATTTACAAGGTAGACAACAGGGAGTTTGGTTTTTCTTTTTTATTTACCATACATTAATAATACAAGGGGATTTTGTTGTGATAATTTCATATATGTGTATTGTATACCTTGAACAAGTTCACCCTCTCCATTACTCCATTATATTCCCATTCCCCTTTTAAACAGTATTTGGAGGGTTTCATTGTGCTGTCTTCATGATGTGAAGCAGGCTTCCATCCTCTTTACCTAAGAGATAAAGGTACAACCTTTGGGAATAATTTCTTCAAGGTCTGCATGATTGTGACTTACGAGGCTATTAGCAGGAATTTCCCAAGGGACTTAGTATTGTTCATGGCCATATTTAAGCCACCCTCATATTAGCAGTGTTTTTCATTTGTGCAGTAATGATTAATTGTAGAAACTAAGTTGCAAGCAAAGATATTTTTACGTTGAAATATCAGAAAATTAGTTTCCAAATCTGGCTTCACCCCCACCCCTGACAAAGAGGAGCATAAACTGAAAGGGTAGCTGATAAACTTTCTTTCCTTTTTTAAATTTTTTTCCTTCGTTTTGCTGTAAGCACTGGCTGACCTTTTTAATTATTATTATTAGTGAAAATGGTTTTTCTGTACAGTACTATTTTCAGGATAGTGTGCTTTTCATTCTTAGGTTCTGTTCATTTAATTTTTGTTGCATGTAAAATTGTTCAGCAGGGGTCTAGTTTTTCCTTTTTCAGATTTGTGGAATTTTGTGTTTTCATACCCAGAAAGAGGGAGGTGGAGGAGGCATTTGTCATGAGTGCTGTTGTTTGAAGGACCTCCTAGAAGCCTGAGAGAATTCTCCTGCTCCCAGAAATACTTAACACACAGAGCTTTCTGAAATTGTAAATGAAGGCTGCAAGGTGTGTGACAGGTGTAACAAATAAATATTAGTACTAGGGCTGGATTAGTAGCTCAGTGGTGGAGGGTGTGCCCAGCATGCATAAGGCCCTGGGTTTAACCCCAGCACCCAAAGCAAAACAAAAAAAACTGGCTTTGTGGATATCTTTAGATTTTGATATCTTTCTAAAACTAGCATTAATAATACTTTATTAAATATAGATTATTTCAACGTGTTTTTGTGGTGAAGTAATTTTCACGTAAGTGGAAAACTTTGTAGTGAAACTATAGAACAGAGACTGCCATCAGTTAGAGACCACATTCCTATGCATACTTTTAAACTTAATCCTGAGGAGATATTTTGCTTGGAAAATCTAGTCAATATTATGAATTTAAAATAAATGCATGAGGGATTTAGATTTTTCTGTAGAAAGATGAAATTTTTAGAGATCCTAAATTTACAAAGTTAGTTCTGTTACTACGAATGGATGTTTGATAGAGGGGCTCAAATCACTTTTTCCTGGGTTCAGGGTAAAGATGTTATCCAGAGTAAACAGGAAGAGAGTAGGCATTAAGTGGACATTCTGGTTTTTGTTTTTTAAAAGCTAGTTCTCCTAGTTATTGATAACAGCACAGCACATGTGTGTTCTTACATTCTTAAGAGATTTTATAAGCAAACCTATCTGGTGTAGAAGTATATAGCAGGATAGCACCTGAAATCTAAAACTTTAATCTTTGCAAGTTTTAGGTTTTTAACACACAGGCCATCAAGTGTTGGTTTCTAAACTTAGGAACCAGAAGCTGAAAGTTGCACTTTAGGCAAGAATTCCATTATTCATGTGTAAATTAGGAATTCCCAGGGTTAAAAGGTTAGAAGCTGGCCAGGATCCGAGGTGTACCCTGTGATAAAGAGCAGATGACCCCCATTCATTGGCCAGAGCTTTTATGTCGCTCTTCTGCAGGGTTGGTTATTGCCAGGAATTGTTCTTGAGGAATGCAGAGACTCAAATGTGACCGGCCTTCCCTTAAGTGTCACTAAGGAGCCTTATCTCCCCAGCACATCAGAGCAGGGCTGTGGGGACAAGGTTCCTCCCCAAAGGCCTGGAGGCTGGCTTTCCTGTTGTTCATCCAGGCACAAAAGAATTCAGCTAACTTCGTTTTGCTAAGGCATCCCAGTTTTAAAGGAAAATACAGGGTTAAAGTAATATTTAGCGCTTTTTTTTTTTTAAAGGTAATCCTTTTTATTGATAGCCACTTTAGCTGTTTTATATTTTCAGGTAATTAGAATAGACAGGAGAGTGATGTGGGAGGTCTTTTTTCTAGTTGTGTACAATAGTGAGAATAGAAATTTAAACTGTTTCCTATAAATTTAAATATTTTAAATTGTAGTAAATCAAAATTTTACCTTGGGTGCTAAGTCTTTGTTATATAAATACATATTTTAGGAATAAGAACCTCAGGGTATCTTGATGTTTCTTTCATTCTTAATGTAGAAATAAGATAAACTTCATCGAAAAGCATCGTATGGCAAAACAGTTTCAGATTTCAACAAGCTTAAATTAAGATAAGAGACATTTGAGAGAGGTGGAAGAGGCGGGTGTGTTCTGTGATGTGTAAAAGACTGGCTGGGAGCTAGTGATAGAACAGGAAGCCAGTTGTTTATTTCTTTCCCATAAAAGGTGGAAATTGAAGTCCCAGGAAAGAGGGAAAGAACATAAAACTGGCCTGTATTTCTCAGGTTTTTCATGACCGTTACTTGGGCAAAAAATAATTTTTATATGAGCAAATTTCTGGTAGAACATATTGTATGTAACTTTATGTATTTGTTTATTATTGTAACTTCATGTTTTTTTCATTGGAAAATTGAAGATTTTGGCACTAGTAAAGTTATTTAAGGGGTACATTTCTATAACTTAGTAGCAAAAGAAATTTCCTTTAATAGGATGTAGACTGTTTTTCATGAATGAAATCTTCATCACTTCAGATGATGAAACCTAAGGGTTTTTTTTGTTGTTATTTTTTGTGGGATTAGTGAACAACTGTTCTGGAGGTATGGTTTCTGTCTTAAAGAGTAACTTATAAATTGTACTCCAAAGTTGACTTTGAAATGTGAAAGTAAAATATATTAGAAACATTTAAAAGTCATGTTTTCAAAAAAGGGCGGGGGGGGTGTGGGGGAAGGAGTGGTATATTGAAAAGAGAATGATAATCATGAGACTAGAACCTAGAACCTACGTTTTTGGATTTTATAATTGATTCTGGGCCCAAAACAGTCAAAACTTATCTATACTGTCACTGTTTCACTGAGATTTGTGGCGGACAGATAGCATGCCCTCTTCAAAGTCAAGGTAGTGGCAGTTACCTGCCCCAGTTCAGCAGTGCTAACACATAAGTAAATGCCACTTGATTTTGGAAAAGTAAGACAGACAAAACCAAAGGATTTAGAAAGACCAAACTGCCAATACATTAGATAAAGGAATTTTGAACCACACTTTAAAAGAGGATGCGTGGTTCAAAAGTACATTTGATTTACAGGCGACCGTCTTGGATAAGTGAAGTCAAGGAAGGAAAAGTTGCACATAGGATTCTGCAGTTTATTTGCAGTGACACTGGGTTCTTAAAGTCTGTTTATCAGACGCCTGCTAATCTCGGGGTAATGGAACAGTTTTTCCCACTTCACTTGATTTGGTGAGAACCATTTCTCATTTCAGACAACCATAACACTATCTCACTCTTCATTTTTTTTTTTCAGTGTCCAGTGTGGGGGGATTATATTTTTCTTTAAGATGTATATAAACATATTTGTTTTGAAAGAGCCCTTGGTCTGTCCCTCTTTTGTCAACTATTTCTGGCCATTCTAAAGCTAAGGTCTGACTCCCAAGAGTTGTTTGCACAGGGATTCCTTGTCATTGCTCCCAAATTGAACAGCTGGGCCTGTTGATAAAGTCCAGAGTAATTTAAAAGAATAGCAGAAAACAAATCATTTAAGCAGGGCTTAAGGCTAAATAAGTATTTCAGTTAGTAAATCAAATGTATTCAAGGTTACTTTTTTGAGAACCTTGATATTCTGGACTACAGTTCTGAGAGTGCTCTTTCTCACAAACAGGGTTGTGTTCAATTAGGGTTGATTACTTTCAGCCTTTTGGCTCTTAAGCTGATAATGCCTTTTATGAAAAAAAATTAATGATACTGAGTCAGGCATTTTAAGGATCATACTTATATTTTAAGAACAACTTTCACTATTGAAATGTTTTAAAAAAGAAATCCTAAAAATTTCCCAAGTTTTCGTTGTTACTCAAGTCCACTTTAATACTTTTGAGAGTTTATACTCTCTGGATCCTTCTTCTCTCTCTCCTTCCCTCCCTCCCTCTTTTTCCTCCCTCTGACTGGAGAATTGAACTCAGGGCTTTAAGCTTGCTGAATGAGGACTGTACCACTTGAGCCATACCTCTAGCCCTCTACTAAGCATTTCTAAACTCATCACCCAAATTTTGGTAAGTAAGAAAGGAAGAGGAAGAAACAGTTGTAATCATTGAAGCAATATTTGCAGTTCCCCTAATGCAGTACTTGGCACAGATGAGCCTGGGATACATAGTTGGCAACAGTGATGCAGGAAAAAAGGTAAAAATGTACCAGATTACATTGAGGCTGTAATTCTGAGCCCAGCGGACTGCTGTAGGAATACAAATGAGAGGATGAAAGCAATGTCCTCACAAAGGTCTCTGACACTAATCTGACAAATTCTTTCCTGACTTTTACATTCCTGGTCTTTTTTGTTGTTGTTGTTAAACCTCTGGTTCTTAGAAACTGCTTTTCATGAGCCTTTAAAAGCCTAATTCTTAGAGACTAAGCAGAAGGCATGAATTTTAAATGTTTGTCATGTCAGTTTCTAGAGGGTTTGCCCTTCCCTCGTGTTTCTGTCTGTATTTTTGACAGCTTTAGCATTTTCAGTGGCTAGAGTAATCAAGTGACCGTTGGAGCAAGGCGGTCGTTGTCCAGGGATCTGGTTTCACACTTGGACCCTCACTGGGTTTAGTTCTTAGGATTTATGGAAAGGAAATTTTCTTTTCAAAGCTTACTTTATGAAACTGTAGTGAATCCCTGTTTATTTAGAACAAGGTGACAGTTCTTTTTTCTTTTTTCACAATGTTGCATCATACAGACTACTTTAAATAAATCATATTCTTTGGAGTAATCCTGCAAAATAGCCAGATTGTGTTCTGTAATCTTTTAGTACTACTCAGAATGCAGTGACACTCAGAGGCTTATCTTCCATGCTGCCAGTGTTAATGCCCCTTCTCTCCCCAGTACATTTAAAAAAGATATTTCTGGTTGTGGATTACATTTCTCAGGGTTTCTCAGCCTTGGCACAGTTGGCATTTTAGGCGAGATAATTCTTCATTGTGGGTATTGGCCCGTGCATTGTGTGATGTGTAACAGGGTCCCTTGGTCTCCATGTCCTCTGTGGCAGTAGTATCCCCCTCAAGCTGTGACAGGAAAAAATGCCCTCCAGGAGGCAAAATCACCTCTAGTGTTTCTGCAGGTAGTAGAAGCTTGTTTTCTGAGTGATACTGAGGCAGCTGTCTTGTCTTTGACATTCTTTGTGTGTGTGTGTCTCCATTTTTTAAAATTAGAGAAGTATTTGCTATCTTTCAAGTTAAGGAAGCTTGACTTGAAAGTAGTTTTGGGTCATTGTCTAATTTGGAGTAGCAATGCATCTCTAATCCTTTTTGTACACATAGTACATTGAAAACTGCTGTTAAGGGCTCACCCTTCTTAATCAGCATTTTAGATCTTTTCTTGGGAACATCTAGTCAGAGACTAAATAAAAGTTTCATTTAAACTAACTTTCCCATTGCCTTTTTTCCTTCCAATGCTGGGGATCTAACCCAGAGACCCCTCATATATGCTAAGCAGCCAAGTGCTCTACCCCTGAACTGTATCCCCAAAGTTTTCATTTTGTACCCTTTATGTTCTGGTGTGATGCAGGCATAGTTGAAAAGGTATGAGAAATCTCCACATGGTAAATGTTGAGGAGAATCTTCTGTGGTTTTCTGTAGGGAGAGATGGAAAACTATATGACATTATCAGACCACAGAACAGCATTTGCTGTGGTGTTGGCAGTTATTACATGGATGGTTAACAGAAATCTTCAGCTAATTTAGCAGTACCTCAGCTCTTGTTTTGGGCAAGAGCAATTTAGCTTCCCGCAGATCATGATGTAAAGATGGAAGCAGCCAAGAGAGGGCTTCAGGGGGAGAAAATGGGGAGAGAATTAGAGTCCATAGCATGTTAACCAGTACACAGGAAGCTAAGCAGAATTTCAAGTGGTTATTTTTGAAATATTTGTTTTAGATTACTTATTAGTGGTGGGTGTGGTGCAGGTTTCAGTCTGCGTCTTTCTCAAGATAACAGTCTTGTGTGCACTTTTGTGCTAGCTATTTATTCGAGTAAAAGTTAGGACTGTTGCTACCTGGGGTTGGTCACCTGTAGAGGACAGTCACCATTGGGGGCCCAAGCAGCAAGGATGGCAGATGAAGAGGAAACAGTCTTGTAGTGAGTGGTGTTAGCGCTGGGTGATGCTGGCTGAGAGGTACCATGCATTCTGTTCCAGAACACTGGGAGTATAGCCAGTCATCAGCTAGTTCAAACTAGAAGGAATGATTGTACCTTTTTCTTGTGTTTCTGCTACCAGAAATAGCATTTGCCTGTGTGTGTGTGTGATTCAAACTAGAGTTTGAATCAGGGCCTCACACTTCCTAGGCAGGCAATCTGCCACCTCCAGTGCTTTTTGTTTTAGTTACCTTTGGGATAGGGCCTGGAGTTTTTGCTGGGCCAGCCTGGACCGTGATCCTCCTATTTATGCCTCTTGCATAGCTGGGATAAGAGATGTGAACCACTACATCCCATATTAGTTGAAATGGGGTCTGCCAAAGTTTTTGCCCAGGCTGGCCTCAAACCATGATCCTAATCTCAGTCTCCCAACTAACCGGGATTACAGACACGAGCCACCACACCCTGCCTGTCAAGGTAGATTTTTAATGTTCTTGACATAATTTTGTTTGTATGTGTGTGTGTGATGCTGGGTTTGAACTCAGGGCCTTCACCTTGAGCCACTACCAACCTTTTTTTGTGATGGTTTTTTTTCAAGATAGAGTCTCACAAACTATTTGCCAAGGGCTGGCTTTGAACCTTCATCTTTCTGATCTCTGCCTCCAAAGTGGCTAGGATTACATATATCAGACACCAGCACCTGATTTGACATAATTTGCTTATGTAAATTGGCCAGTTTCAATATCTGGTAAATACTCTTAGTGCTGAAAGATGTGGGGTAAAAGTGGAAAAACTGGCAAGGAGAGCTAGGCACTAATGCCTCTCCAGTGCTGATGAGCTGTCTGACTTCAAATAAACCACTTCATCATTCTGCTCCAAAGTGAAAATGGGTAGCTGGGGAAAAAGGCAGATGGAGGTTGAGCCATGTGGTGCCCTTAGTTTTGTAATTCTGTTGGTGTAATTCAGTCAGTACTTTTAAGATTGAGCCCAATCATCTTATGACAGCCATGTAAGTTACTGAGGAAAAAAATTAAAATAACTTGACTACTATTCAACTTGCCTCTAGGACTTCATGTAGGGAGGTCTAAAACTAATACTGATAATTTGGACTTTTTTTTTTTTTGAGACAGGGTCTCATTATGTAGCTCACGCTGGTCTTGAACTCATGACTTCCTGTCTCAACTCCTGTGTGCTGAGATTATAGATGTATACCACCATGCCTAGCTTAGTACTTTTTTTTTTGGCAATGCTGGGGATTGAATCCAGCTACTGTTTTTAAAAGACTAGAAAACTAAGGCTGTGATGTGGCTCAAGTGGTAGAGCGCCTGTCTAGAAGCATAAGACCCTGAGTTCAAACCCCAGTGCTGCCAGAAAAGAGTCTAGAAACCCGTTAGTTTGTCTGGGGCTAGACAACTTGCTCCTACCCTCACTGACTCATTAAGAATGACAAAGCTTGATTCCCCACCCCCCACCCCTCACTTTCAAACTGAATTGACTTGAGTCCCTCTGATTGGATTTAAAGTAACTCAGATTAAAATATTGACCTCAAAGTGGATTTAATTTAGGAAAGAAAATGCTTTGATGTTGGCATTACCGTTTTTTTTTTAACAAGGGATCACAGCTTTTCTTAAGTAATTTACCAGTTACATGTGTTTACTGTTTTCTCAGTAAAAGGAATTAACTTTTTATGTGCTCAAGAAAAGCCACATCCTTTCTAACTTAGTCATGCCTTTAACATAATGGTCATTGAGAAAACAACTTCAGGGAAGCCACAAACTTTCCAAAACCATGATTTGAAGTTATCCAGTGCTGGAATATGATTTCTTCAAAGCCTGCAAATACCCTTTCCCCAATGATGTAACGTGTTTTTAGAAATCTGTGACTATGTGAAAGGAAGCACAGTAGATCTCTGACATCCTCGGGTGTATCTTTCCAAAGAGACTGCCCTTGAAGACCACCTGTGTGTGGTCACAGTGCACAGCTCAGTGCTGCACTGCGGATGCTTGGTTCATTTTTACATCATCCTCCCAACTTACACTAAAGACAGACCACCTTTCAACAGCTCTCACACTTTCCCTTTATCACTTTAGTTAAGCACATTGACATTTAACTTGCTTTTGGAGCCCCATTTGTTTTTTGGGAGGTGGATTTTCATAAAATGAAGGGCAGGGAAACACTCAGCAGATCACACAACAATTTTAACACAACTGAGGATAACTTGGGACTGACTGAGAGCTTCTCCCCATTCACCAAGCTGCAGAATGAGCACAGACATTTAAAATTTTTGTTTTTGAAAACTTTTCTTTCATTTGTTATTTTTTGAACACACTTGGTCAAAACTGAAAGGCAGAGGCTTATTGTAAATAGAAGAAGCTTTGTAAAATTTAATTTTACCAATTTAAAATCAAGAATAGGATTAGGAGTCGCTGATATTTAGGGAGAAAATTTTTCTGCTTAGTAAGATATGCAATGAGAAATTGTAAGTGGACTCACAGGTAGTCAATAGAAATGTGATCAATTTCTTCCCTACTAGAGTTGACTCTGCAGTTTTTAATCAGGACAGAAAGAGGCTGACAGCAGCTTTTCCCTGTCAACTTTCAGAAGGGGATAATATTGAGGAAAAAAGAAAAGAAAGACAAAATACACTAATGGTGTTTACCGATCTCCAAACATTTTGAGAAAGAGAAACTTAAGATTTGATAAAACTTACCTTGTAGTCAGTAGAGAGTCCTCCTGCCTGGTTTGACTTGCATGCAGTTTCCTTCTGCCTTCCTCTGCCATGAGTAACTTTTGTAGTCTTAGAAATTTCTGAAGCCTGGTGTGGTGGTACAGGCTTATAATCCCAGCACTTACAAGACAGGAGAATCTCCAGTTAGAGGCCAGCCTGGGCTGCCTAGCAAATTCTGAGCCAGCCTGGGCTACATAGAGAGACCCTGTCTCCAAAAAAAAAAAAAAAAAAAAAAAAAAATCTGTTTTGCTTCTGAGTGATATGCAGCTGGGAGGAGGACAGGGCCTTTCTCAGAGACACAGCTACCAGTGATGTGATGTGTGGAAGCACAGTTTAGGCTTTCTGAAGTCTAGTCATGAATTGGCAGTGCTTAAGGAAAGCTTTTTCTCTTTCTTCTCCTGTGCTTTTTATGGAAATCTTTTTGTGGTGCTGGGGATTGAATCCAGGGTCTTTTCTTGCTAGACAAGTGCTCTGCCACTCGAGCTAGGCCCCAGCTGATACGTCTTTCCATATTCAAATACTTACCATCAAATCCACAGTATAGAAAAGGAAATGGTAACAGAACTGACACTGAAATTAAACCTCTTCTTTTTCTGACAGGAGTGGGGTTTGAACTCAGGGCTTCACACTTGCAAAGCAGGCACTCCACTGCTTGAGCCCATTTTGCTCTGGTTATTTTGAAGATGGGGTTTACAAACTGTTTGCCTAGGCCGACCTGGAGCCTCAGTCCTCCTGATCTCAGCCTCTCAAGTAGCTAAGATTACAGGTGTGAGCCATGGGTGCCCAGCTGAAGGTCTTTCTTAATTTCTTTTTTTTTTTTTTTTTTTGAGGAGAAAGGAATGTTTATTTGTCATTAACCTTTTGAATATAACCACCATAATTTCTGCAGGGTTACATTTAGTCATAAACTCAATTAATTTCTTAATCTTTTAAAAATACGACTATTTCAGACTTTAATTTTTATGCAACTCTTAGTGCTGCTATGCCTGTATAAGGCTTTTTTGTTGGCAATATTAGTAAATAGTTGATTTTTAAATAAATTGCTAGTGTGTTTCTCTTTTTATCCCTCCCATAACACTTGGTGAATTCTTTTCTTATACACATCCTCAGTGCAGGAGACTGAATTCCGGGCCTTTTTGAGCGGCTGCGCTTGTTAATTTACCTGTCCTAATGGAAGTTTGAGCTAAAGCAGTGCTTTTCTTTATGGTACAAAATAATGGATTTCATTATGCCATTTTTACACTACAGCAGTGCGTCCGTCTTTAAAGAACTCTGAAGGCCCTTTATAGTCAAAAGGCTGAATATTAAATAAATGGTTAAACACATAGCATTTTTATTATTGCATGGAAAGAGGTCATAGTGACAGCGTATGTCTACCTTGTGTTTTTTTTTTCCAATTTAATTTCTTGTGTGTCTGTTTAAGATGGGGTCTTGCTATGTTGCCTTGAATTCGTGATCCTCCTGCCTCAGCCTTTTGAGTGCTGGGATTATAGGCATGTACCATGACTCCTGACACAGGTTCCAGTGTTGTTTCTTCTTTCTTCTTCTTTATCTTTCCTCCTGTGCAGATGGGATTTCTTGTCACTTCCTTGAAAATGTTCTTTCTGGTTTGTGGCTCAAGTGGTACCTGCCTGCATAGCAAGCATAAGGCCCTGAGTTCAACCCTTGGTGCTGCCAAAAAAAAAAAAAAATGCTGTAGATTAATGAGGTTTACTTATGGCTTATCAATTTTATTTTGTTGGTGTATGTCTATCTTTATGCCAGCACCTCACTGTTTTGCTTATTGTAGTTTTTCAGTTAAAAAAAAAAAAGTGAGTTTTCCACCTTTGTTCTTTTCTCGCTCTTCTTTTTTCTTATGTTTTTTTTTGGTGGTGCTGGGCTTGCTTGCTAGGCAGGAACCACTTGAGCCATGCCTCCAGTCCATAGTGCTTTAGTTATTTTTTGAATAGGGTCTGTTTTGAATAGTCGCCTAGACTGTGATCCTCCTATTTACATTTCCCAGATAGCTGGAATGATAGGCGTGTACCACCACACCCAGTTTTTATTGGTTGAGGTGGGGTCTTGTGAACTTTTTGCCTGGGCTGGCCTTGCTTGAACTGTGATCCTCCTGCTTTCCGCCTCCCAAGTAACTAGGATCACACATATGAGCTACTTCGCCCAACTGCTCTTCTTTCTTAAGACTGCTTTGACTGTTCAGGGCTGTCTGCAATTCGTATTTGATCTGTAAGTGACTTCGGGCACTATTGATATTTTAAGATTATTGAGTGTTCCAATCCATGAGTTTCATGCCTTTACGTTTATTTAGGTCTGTCTTTTCTTTCAGCAATGTTTTGTAGTTTTCAGTGTGCATGTGTTTAGTGAATAAGCTTTTGGTGATATTTATTACTAAGCATTTTATTCTTTGAAATATGATCAGGATTGCATATAAAGTGAACTGCTTGATCTGTGCTCATCTTTCAACCCTGAAATTCTCTGAACCTTCTTCATTAGTTCTAGCAGTTTTGCTGTGGATCCTTTGGAACTTCTTATCAAATGGATGAAATTATCTGTGAACGATATAGTTTTACTATTTCAGCTCCCATTTACATGACTTTTAACACTTGTTCTTATCTAATTATGCTGGCTAGAACTTGTAGTATAGCGTTGAGTAACAGTGAAATAGGCATCATTGCCTTTTTACTGCTTATAGAGAAAAGCATTGTTTTTCACCATTGATTTTGACATTGCCTATGAATCTTTCCATAAATGTCCTTTATCATGTTGAAAAAAATTTCCTTCTAGTCCTAGTTTTCTGAGTGTTTTTTTTTTAACATGTAAGTGTATTGGATTTTCTTAAATGCCTTTTTGTGTATGTCAATTAAGATAATCATATGCTTTTTTCCCCTTTTCTTCTTTTAACTTGGTGTATTATATAGATTGATTTCTTGAAAAGTTGGATAAGTGTTGCATTTCTGGGATTAAATTCTCCTTGGTTAGTGTAATCCTTTTTAATATACTGTCAGCTTAAAGTTTGTTCAGATTCTGCATCCATATTCATAGAAGACATACTTCTGTAAATTTCTTTTTTGTGATGTCTGACTGGTGTTGATACCAGAGTTATAAAATGAGTTAGAAATTTCCCTCCCTTTTATTTTTTTGGGAGTGTTTGGGAGGGATTAGTGTTAATTCTCATTTATTTTATATTTTTGGAACTTACCTAAACAGCCATCTGGTCCTAGACTTTTCTTTTGGGAGACTTTTGGTTACTGACTTAACTGTTTACTTACTCTAGGTCTGTTGTGATTTTCTATATCCTGAGTCAGTTTATGTAATTTGTATTTTTTGAGATTTGTCCATTTCACCTCCATTACCTACTTTTTTAATATAATTGTTCATAGTATCCTGTTGTCCCTCTTTTGTCCTTTAAGATCAGTAGTAATGTCCCCTGTTTCATTTCTATTTTAATTATTTATTTTTTCTCTTCTTTGTCATTCTAGTTAAAGGTTTGTCAATTTGGCCTCGTATATGTTCTGTCCTGGAGAATGTCCCCTATGCACCTGAGAAGAGTGCATTCTGTTACTTGGTAGAGCATCTTTATCTGTTAGATTTAGTTGGGTTTACCATGTTGTTCAATCCCCTATTTCCCTATTGATATTCTGTCTAGATGTTCTGCCCATTTTTGAGTGGAGCGTATTGTGGTCTCTAATTGTTATTGTAAAACTGTTTCTCTCTTCAACTCCATTGGTGTCTGATTCATATATTTGGGTATTTGGCTGTTTGGTGAATATGTTTATAATTGCTTTATCTTCTTGATGAATTGATCCTTTTATTATTATATACAATCATTCTTTGTCTTTTTTTGAACCATTTGATTTAAAGTATGGTTTTCTTGATACTTGTATAAGCTACCCCAGTTCTCTTGGTTACCTTTTGCATGGAATACCTTTTCCCATTCTTTCATTTTAAACTTCTTTGTGTCTTTGATCTAAAGTGCAGAGTTGGTTTTTTTTTTTTTTGTAGGTAGCATATAGTTAGATCATGTGTTTTGTTTTTTTAAATCCATTCTGCTAGCCTCTGCCTTTAGACAAAGTTTAATCCATTTACATTTAATGTAATTACTGGTAAGGAAAGAGTTTTGCCATTTTGCTTTTTTTTTTTTTTCCCTTTTCCTCCTGTACATAGTAGGCAATTGGTATCCACAGATCTATGGTTCCAAGCAGACTGTCATTGAGGAAAAACCATGTGTGCTCAGGATGCACAGAGTTCAGCACTCCACAATTACTCAAATTGATTTGTGTATACACACAGTAGATCTGAGCATACATAACTAGAAACTACGTGGAGTAGGCTATATTACTATCACAAAATCACTGTTGTGCACATTCATACTGCTCACCAAAACTAGGTCTTACTTCATGCTCTTTATCTCCAGTACTTCATTGCCCAATCCTGCTAAAGACATGCTGCTTTTCAAGAATTGGAGAACTTTTACTTTATTATGTAAATTGATTACGTTATGTGCCCCTTTTGCTTTGGAAGGATTACCATAACTTTTACCTTACTTTTTGGACACCATTTGTTTTGGAAGAGGCATATTTTCATAAAAGTAAAGGCCAGGAAACACTCAGCAAATCTCACAACAGTTTAAACACAACTGACAGTAACATGGGGACTCACTGAGAGCTTCTTCAAACCAACTCAGCTGTGTAATGTACAGGCAGGAATTAAGTTTTGTTTTTGAAATTTCTTTTCATTTTTTTATACCTTTTTTTTTTTAACCACACTTGATCAAAACTGTGCATACTAAATCTGTGAACATCTTACACAATTTTCTCCCTCATTCCTTCTCCACTACCATCTTTCTGTGGTTAGTTCATTTTTTTGTGGTGAACTATTTTGATTCTGTTCCCACCGCCTTTTGTATGTATATTTGTTTAGATTTTGTTTTGCTTTGTGGTTACCATAGAAAGTGCACTTAGCCTAACCTTATAATAATCTATTTTTAATTGATACCAACTTAAGTAATACGTAAAACTTTGCCTCTACACAGGTCCATCCTCTATGTATTATCAGATCTGCATAAACTTTATACCTTCATACGATGTGTGTCAGTTTTATAGATTCCTGTTTTTGCATTTTTAAAAATATTATGTAGGATAAAACATGGAGGTTCAAACCAAAAATAGAGTAATAATGGCTCTTGAGTACTTAGTTATTTGCCAGTGATATTTATTTTTTCTTATGACTTGGATTATGTTCATCATCTGCTCATTGCAACCTAAGGTCTCCTTTTAGCATTTCTTGTAGGATAGGTATAGTGGTAACAGCTGTCTCAGCTTTTGTTTGTCTGGGAATGTTTTCATTTCTGCCTTATTTCTGAAGGACAGTTTTGCTAGCTATAGAATTCTTGCTTTACAGTTTTGTTTTATTTTTAAAAATCATTTAGGTGTGTCGTCCATTGTCTCCTGGCCTTCATAGTTTCCAGTGAGAAATTGGCTGTTAATCTTATGGAGGAATAATTAGTATATGTCAGGCTCTTCTCTCTCATTTATGAATCTTTTTTTGTCTTTGAACATTTTGATTATAAATGTATTTCTGTGTGAGTCCCTTTTAGTTGATCCTACTTGGAGGTCATTGAGTTTTCATTAGATTCATTTCTTTTATCAAATGTGGACAGTTTTCAGCCATTATTTCTTCAGACCCTATTTTTTCTCCTTTCTGTTTCTCTTCTCTTTCTGGAACACACATAATGCATGTGTTGGTTTCATGGTGTCTCATATGTCCCTTAGAACTGAGTTTTGATTCTTGCTATATAGCAGGTGTTTCCAGGATCTGAGCTGTGGGTCTCAGTTACCTGTACTGTGATGGGACAAAACCACTTCTTCATCTGAGAGACCCTTAGTACCTATAGACACCAACGGACCACTTTGGCTTTAGGTCAAAGGTTTACTGCACTAACATTGCCCTTCAAGTTTTGTTAGTGGTGATGGTGGTGTTTTGAATATTTACTGTCTCAAAATCAAGTTCTCCAACCTCTAAATTATAAATTTGTTTTTCTAAATGATCAGATCACCGGGAGAGAAAAATTACTTCTTTCTCTTTTCTTTTTATGTTTTATAATTACTTTTTTATTTTTCAGACTCCTCCTGTCTCAGACTCTGAGTAGCTGGGATTATAGTTGTATACTACCACAGCTGGCCTCTGTGTGGCATTTCTGTATGTTTTTAGTGGGAAAGTGTATCTGTGTTTACCAGTCTACCATCTTACAGAGATTGTAATAAGGATGAAGTCTTTTAAGAATCTGTTCCTATCCTGGAATATACATGCCTAATCTCTGAGAATTTAGTACCCACCTTTGCTTCTCCATATGTTCCTGACTGTCTTCATTTTAGTTTTCAGCCTCCATACCAACTACATTTTTGTCTTTCTTCCTTGTCTGAGCACAGTTCCTGTCGGGGGACTTTTCAGGGTCTTTGACTGACCCTGCCTGCTACTACCTCAGCACCCAAGAAGCTAATACTGGTATATCATAGAAACTAAAATACTTACTCATTGATTGAGAATTCTGCATTTAGGTTTATTTTTTCACTTAGCACAGTCATTCATTTCTCCAACAAATATTTATCAAGTCTACTTGGCTTGGATCTAAGAATGACATGATTAATTAGAACAAAACATTCACTGACCTCAGTGATAGGATAGTGGGAGAAAGGAGCACATAAATAAATAATTATTGCTAAGGGTATAGCTTAGTGGTAGAGCCCTCGACAAGCACACATGAGGCTCTGGGTTCAATCCCCAGCACTGCATGCATACATACCTATTACAACTATAGTTATGCAGCACTAAAGTGAGCATACCAATAGTAGAGTTGTTTATATGGTATTATTCCAACTTTTTATTTTGAATATTTTTAATTTATAAGAAAGAAGGAGGAGTAGTATAATAAACACCTAAATACTTTTTACCTAGATTTCCAGCTGTTAATATTTTGCCAGAATGACTTCATCCTTCTCTTTTTCTCTAAAAAGTAAGTTGTAGACATTGTGACACTTCACTAGTAAATACTTACCCATGCATCCTCAGGTCTGGGATGGGGAGACAGGGAGAGATCCTGAAAGAGCTAAATTTTAAAGGGAAATTAGATTTTAGTTAGATGAGGGAAACGGGTAGTCCAATAAGGTATAGTAGCAAGCAACAACAGGTCATGTGTGCAGAAATAAGCTGTTTGGTATTTCTGGAGAGCAAGTATCAAGGAAATGGTGGCCAGAAATGGAGTTGGAGACACAGGCAGGATACCCTCAAGGGAAGACTCATATACAGTGTGCCATGTTAAAAAACCTGGAATTTAACCTGGAGTGATGAGGAGCTGCCAGAAGTTGGCTTGGTCACACTCTCATTTTAGATTGATCCCATTAGGGTCTGTGAGGGAGAAGTCTGGTGAACAGGGCTGGAGGCAGTGAGGTAAGAGCTCCCAGTGGCCTGGACCAGAGAGCCAGAAAGGGGAGGAGGGGAAGACAGATGTTAAGTGATAATTAGGATTCGAAATTGCCAGGATTTGTAAGATGTGGGTGCTGGTGTTTCTAATGTAGTAGACTTGGAGAATGGTGTTGCCACAGCTGAAAGGAGAATTCAGGTGGAGGAGCTTATATATAAAGGGAACAAGGTAATGATTTTAGCTTGGAATACATTAGTTTTTGGTGGTCATGGGATGTCCAGTGGAGCTGTTTAGCAGGTTGTCCAAGAAAGCAGTGAGGAGTGAGGTGAGGTGTGGCCTGAAGATGCCAAGCTGAGCTCCCCTGAGGAGTTGAAGTAGCTGGTGACCTCAAGCAGGTTGAGCACAGGAGTGAGAGGCACAAGGGGACAGAGGGCTGGGTACCAACTTCCAGGGCAACCAGCACAGACAGAAACAGTTGTCACAGAGGCAAATGGAAAACCAGGTGGTATAAAAATCACCAAAGCCAGGGGGATGTTTGCAAAGAGTAAACGAAACATTTACTGTTATATATAACAGAACCAGAAAGATAAGATGTGAAAAATACCCTTTGAACCTGGTCACTGGAGTCTTAGAGCAGTCCCTTAGAGAAAAACAGGCACAGTTTTTAAGGACACCAAATTTTGCCTAAAATTTACCAGTGGTAAAAGTTCTCATTGTTTTAATATTCCCCAGCATTATTATTTTAAAATTCAGATCATTTTAAAGTCCTACCACTCTGCTGTGATTTAGTGAAGTAATACTTTTAACTTTTTTCAAACTGTCATCAGTGTCATGATTATCAGACAGTCTAGTTAATTTGGCATAAATGGTTAAGTTGCAATTGTATTTCATCAGAAATACTGTTACACATAAGCAATTCAGCCTTGGTAACTTGCTCTTTTTTATTATTATATTAATTGTTGTACTGGGGTACATTGTGACATTTACAAAAGTTCTTACAATGTATCATAGTTGAATTCACCCCCTCCATCATTCTTTTCTATCTCCCTCTCCCCCCACTTCTGGAATAGTTTCAACAGGGAACATGCTCCTTACAACTAACATTCATTGAGTACATGACACCATTAATAGGCGTTCATTGTTTATTCAAGTTTTCTGTGTCATTCATTAACCTGGTGTTCTCTATACATTTCTAAAATTTTAGCCTCTCAAATCATCATCTTGAGAAGGAAACTTGATTCAAAACTAACTCACTCTTCTGTACTTTATTTTGTCTTGTTTTTTCTTTCTTTTTTTATGGTGCTAGGAATGGAACCCAGTGCCTCATACAGGCTGGGCAGGCACTCTACCACTGAGCTACACTCCAGCCCTTCTTTTGTCTATTACTACTGTATGTTGAGGTATACCAAGTGCCTCATTAACCTGTAAATATTTGAAACATTTTAGTAAAATCAATGAGGACAATGAAAACAAATTTCTCCATCCTGTGTTTGTTGCTATAGGTTTTCTAAGCAATTTAGTTATTCCACTTTAATAAACAACCCAACTAAGATAGCCATTAAGGGGCTGAGCATGGGACTCGGTGGTAGAGCACTAATGTAGCATGCACAAGCCCCTGGATTTGATCCCCACCACTGCAAAGAACCCCCTCCAAAAGTTAATGGTTTAAAAATGTGTACATTTATAAAACCAGTTTGTATATTTGTGAAATTCTTTATGAAAATGAATTTGAATCTTAAGAGGCTGATTGTTATAAGCAAGATATGTTCGTAACATTTGAGGTCAGATGAAAACATTGCATTAAAAACTTGCATGATTTTTTGCAAGCCCTTTTTTTTTTTTTTGCAGTACAGTGTTTGAACTCAGGGCTTTGTACTTGCTAGGCAGGTGCTGTACCATTTGAACCATGCCCCATCCCTTATTGCTTTAGCTATTTTTCAAATAGGATCTCGTGTTTGTCCCCAGGCCTACCTGGACCATGTTCCTCCTGTGTTTGCTTCCCACATAGTTGGGATGACAGGTGCACACCACCACACACAGTTTTTTATTGGTTAAGATGGGGTCCAGCAAGCTTTTTACCTGGGCTGGCCTGGAACTGCAATTCTCCTGATTGCCACTTCCCAAGCCCCCATGCCCAGCTTTTTTTTTTTTTTTAAAGAAAGAAATGGGGGTTCACACTAACTTTTAAACTGCTGAACACTTTCATATATAATAGTGAAATTGTGATGATTTAAATAACAAAAAACAGGGAAACCAAAACTTTTAACAAAATAGCAACATAGTGTTATTAAGTAGGACATTTGGCTCTTCAAATGTATTGTGTTCCACTGCATAGTAGTTCACACATTAAATGAGATTATTGATTTCTGCTTCATCCCTGCTGTACATTTCTGGGCAATTTCTTCAGTACCATAGCACAGTGTCAAAAGTCATAACTTACTTTCTATGGAAGAATAAAAACTTTCACCTGGCAAATCCCAGAAACCTGCACTGTAGTCTTTTGCTCTTTCTCTCTTGCACAGAATTACTGGATAGTCACAGTTGAAAGAAACATTTCATAAATCAGCAGGAGAGAACCTTTTCCTTCCATGGCTTCTTAAAGTTGTTGAGGACTAAGCAGAATTCTACTATAAGATAATAGTGTATAACTCATTTTGAAAATGTTCAGTAGAAAGTTTCCCTGTAGCAATATACACACATTTTTCTATTTCCTATAAAACCAGGTCTCTATGTGACATCAGCATGGAACAGTACAGAGTTAGGAACTTAGCTGTTTTCATCACTCAGCTGTATCTTTTTACTCAGGCTTTGAGTGGCTTGATTTTTCAGTGGTAGCTGCTTTACCACCTTGTGTCTAATGATATTCCATTGGAGAGTGAACGACTCCTCTAATTTTGTAATGGCATTTTGAATTTTAGTCTTTGTTAAGTTTGTAAAGATAGGTATGTATGTACTCTCACTTTTACATATGTAATAATATATTTTTGTTATATATATGTATATTGCTGTAAAATTGTCTATTGTACTCTGTGATGAACTCATCCATTTTTTTTGTTTGTTTTTTTTGGTACTGGGGTTTGAACTCAGGACCTACACCCTTGAGCCACTCCACCAGCCCTTTTTGTGATGGGTTTTTTGAGATAGGGTCTTGTGAACTATGTGCCCAGGCTGGCTTCAAACCCGTCCTAATGATCTCTGCCTCCTGAGTAGCTAGGATTACAGGCTTGAGCCACCAGACCCCCTGGCAGCAGTTATAATCTCAAGAATTCCTCATCTTTTTTTTTTTTTTTTTTTTGGTAGCACTGGGGTTTGAACTCAGATCCCTCATATCCTTATAATGTGTTTTAAGCCAGTTGTGGTGTACTCCTTGTAATAAGCATTGGGAGGCAGAGGCAAGAGGATTTTGGGTTCAAGGCCAACCTGGGATACATTTTGAAACTGTGTCAAAAATGTAAAACAACAATATCAACAAAACTGATTATAAATTATAAAAAGAGAAAGTAAGGAAGTGATTTATTTTTTACTTTTTTTCCTTCCTTCTTTCCTTCCTTCCTTCCTTCCTTCCTTCCTTCCTTCCTTCCTTCCTTTTCTTTCTTTCTAGAACTGGAGTTTGAACTCAGGGCCTACATCTTGAGCCACTCCACCAGCTTTTTAGTGATTGGGTTTTTTTTAAGATAGGTTCTCACAGACTGTTTGCTGGTGGGGGCTTTGAACTATGAGCCTCCTGATCTGGGCAGTTTCTTCAGCACCATAGCACAGTGTCAAAGGTTGTAACTTGCTTTCTTTACTTTTTAACCTCCTGAATAGCTAGGATTTCAGGTGTGAGCCACCAGCATCTGGCTTTTTTTTCTTTTTTTTCCAGTGATCTGGTCGTTAAGAAAAGAAAATTAGATTGTGTTGTAGTCTTGGAGGTTGGGTCCTCTCAGCTCTTGACTTTGAGAAGTTTCTGAGCTGTGGTAATGTTATAGCATCCTGTTGAGTTCTCTCTCTCTTTTTTTTCTTTTTTTGCAGTACCAGGGCTTGAACTCAGGACCTCCACCAGCCCTTTTTTATGTGTTGGGTGTTTTCGAGATAGGGTCTCTCAAACTTTTTGGCCATACTGGCTTTGAACCTGATCTCTGCCTCCTGAGTAGCTAAGATTACAGGCATGAGTCACCGGTGCCCAGCTCTGTTGAGTGCTCTTGATATCTCACCACCTCTCCAGTGACTGCTTGCCTGCTGTAAAACTAAAGGCCAACTTCTAGTTCAGCCTCATTGGTCAGGGAGGTGGCAAAATGGTTCCATAGCTGGAAGAGGAGCTTCCCTGTTACTCAGCTCATAGACATGTATTCTGAATAAAAACTCACCCTTGAATAACGATAACTTGAGATATTGTGATACAAAATTTTATTTCAAGGATCAGTTCATTATCAATCCAAACTTATAAATTTGGGGCAAATAAGTTTTCTTTTTAAAGAGAATGTTGCACTCTGTCCACTTGATAGCTTTTGGATAGTATCTAAAAAATGAGAACCAGTGTTGAGCATTTTAACCATATTTACTGGATGACTTAGCTCTACCGTCTCCAACTGATGTCAGTGCAGAAGGAGATGAATTACTTATCTAAATGTTTTGTCACAACGGTTGCCCTTATATTTTTCTCACTGGGCATCGACAGTTACCAACAGACCAAGCTAAGAGTAGCTAAGAGACTCAGTAACTAAGAGACAGTCTCTTTCACTGCCTTTTGGCTTAAAGGTTAACTCTTTGGATGTTAAACTTGGTACTATATGCCCTACTAAACTCTAATTTGGAGCTTCAGTGCTCTGGGTTTTTGAATACAGTAATCCCAGTGGTCGATGGATGGTATGATCCCAAACCAAAGGCATTTATCTCTTCTTTTGAGGAAGAGGGGATTAGGAACTTCCTGCTGCTTTTCAAACACTGAAGTATCTGTTAGGCTTGATGTTGCCCTAGGGTCACTTTTACAAGTGCTCCACATGTGCTCAAGATCCCAAGTCAGCTCAGGACTCCTTGCTCTTGCCTTTAGGGATAAGGATGACTGGTCTTCCATTAAGAGAATTGCTAGTAGTGTAATACTTCTGTTTACAGAATCAGTGAATCAATCAAATAATAGTTGGAGTTATCAAGAAAGTGTTCTTATCTTTGAGGGTGAGTGGGAAATACCCTGATTAACCTGAGTTAGGGTTTTATCATAGGCGTGGTAGAAGCTAATTCTTTAGGCAGGAGACAAACATGAAAGCTTTGGCTCTGAGGTCTTGGATTAGGCTTTGCTTCAGTGCTTTAACTAAACAATAGCTACACTTCCTAACAGCTCCTTTAAAAATAATAGGAATATTGGGCTGGTGTGTGGCTCAAATGGTAGAGTGCCTGCGTAGCCAGCATGAAGTCCTAAGTTCAAGCCCCAGTCCCCCCCCTCCCCACAACACACACACATAATACATTCAGACAACTGACATCTTATTAAATGATTTGGGGTTTGGAAAATGTGAGAAATATTTTATTATTTGAGTAAGAAATAAATTATATTTACTGATTCCATTTAGTACTATTATTATCATGTCATGTTATTATTTGTATATAGTAAAACGTACTCCTAAGAAGTTAAAGAATTCTCTAAATGGACTTTTGAAGAAAGTCCGGAAGTCCCTCTTAGGGTTATCATTTAATTTTATTAAACATAGAGATTTTTAAAGAGATTATTCTCAAATTTTAACTTTTAACAACATCAAAGGATATATACCTGTAAGTCCAGCTATTTTGGAGGCAGAGATAGAAGACTCACAGCCCAGGCAAACAGCACAAGACCCAATTTGAAAAGTAGATAAAGCAAAAAGGACTGGGGTGTGGTTCAAGTGGCAGAACACCTGCCCAGCAAGCAGGAGGCCCTGAGTTCAAGATCCCAGTACCACCCTCCAAGAAAAGTATATTTCTTTAAGAAACTATGCAGTTTTGATGCAAAAATAGCATTCTTAGGTAGAAAATATGTGTAATCGCTTATGTTTATGTATGTTTATTTTTTAAGTATATGTGGTCAAAAGATTTGAGTAGTTAAACTCTAGATTATGACACTTGAAAGAATTAACCATGTTTTACAGTCTATTTGATGCTTAAGAAGGGAAATAGTCCCAATTTAGAAATTTCACCTTACCCCAAAGCCTTTCTTCCATTCAAAATAAAGGGGGGTGGGGAACTTCTTAAATCGTGAAGTAAGTTCATGTGTCCATATTATATATTTTCCAAATAGAGAGCAATGAAAGGCAAAATAGAAAACTGAGAAAACACAGATATCTTTGCTCGAAAACAAGAAAACCCTCAGGAGATGAAAATGCTAAATGCCCTGAAGTTTTCTTATGGGAAGGATATTTATGTAATTATTAAATAATACACAGACGGACTAAACTATGAGGGAAAAAACAAGTTTTATTAAATTTAACAAGCTTTGGAGTTTCACAGAGACAGTATAAACCAATAATGAAGCCACAAGCACAAATTAGAATTAGGTGTGTGCAATGAATCTAAGTAACAGAAAGATTAGAAACTGAAATACAAAAACAAATAAACAAACAACAAAAAACTGTTACGTATCAATTTTAAAAAAAGACAAATATCCTATTAGAAAAGATTAGGAATAGGAGGCAGTTTGCAGAAGAGAAAACCTAAAACGCTAAATAAACATATGAAATTATGCTTAGGTCACTTGTAATTAGGTATATGAAAAAAATTTTTAAGTACCATTCTGCATGCAGTGACTGACAAAAATTGAAACACGGAATTTCCAAGTGATGGCAGTGAAAGCTGGTGGGAGTCTAAATTGATAGAACTAGGTTTTGGAGGACAATTTGGCAATATCTGAAAATACATGTACCCTTTGACTTCCTAATTTCATTTCTAGGCCTTTATCATAGAAAACTTCCTGTGTACACAAGCAAATACATACAAGAGTGCTCTTTATGGGGGCAGCAGAGATAAAGGAGAATGATGAAGGGATGAATTCGACTATGACATATTGTAAGCATTTTTGTAAATGTCACAGTGTACCCCCAGTATGACAATAACATAATAATAATAATAATAATAATAATGATGAATGCTTCTTGAAGCATCCTTTGTATTGGAAAGTGTGCATTAATATTAAAATGGTTAGCAAATTGTGGGTTACTATACCATAAAATCAAATAAGCTAATTAAGGCAATTACAGTTACATACATCAGTGTGAATAAATGATAAAAATTGTTACACATAAAAATAAGGTACACACCGGGAGCCAGTGGTTCACACCTGTAATCCTAGCAACTCAGTAGGCAGGAGGCAGAGATTAAAAGGATTGAGGTTGGAAGCCAGCCCGGGGTGAGGGGGGGTAGCTTTAAAAAAAGACCGCCACAAAAAAGAGTGGTAAGAACACCTGCCTAACAAGCATGTGTCCCTGAGTTCAAACCCCAGTGTTGCAAAAAATAAAAAAGTGAGACCTATTTCAAATGCCCAGTGCTAAAAAGGACAGGAGGGGTGGCTCATGTGGTAGAGTGCCTGCCTTGCAGATGTGAGGCCCTGAGTTCAAACCCCAGTACCCACTGAGGGGCTTTAATCCATCTGCGGTGTTTATAATCTTAAAAAAATTCCGAAACACATACGGCAGTATGTTAATATTAGCTATGATAAAACTAAGTAGAATACATGTTTGATGTATTACTCACTCATCTGTATATTTGAAAAAATGTGAATAAGCAATTTTTAAATGAGTGGATTAAATATATTTCCATATTTTGTCAGACATACAGTATTCTATTAGTGGCTTTCTGAAATTAAATTAGGTCATGTTGATGCAATTGTCTGTGCTTGTTATTTGAGTTTATTTTAAAATTTTATCTTTCTTACAACTCTTTTTTTATTATTATAATTTACTTATTAGGATATATTCATTATACAGGGGGTTCATAGTGACAACTCCGACTAGACTTATATTGTACATTATTTACATTGCCCCCGTCGTCTCTCCCACTCAACCCCATCCCACCCCACTTAAAGCAGTTGCAAGTTCTATTTTATATAGGTACATGAAATCCATCAGCCATATACTATCACCTTAATCTCCTTCCTTCACCCTCACCCCTCCTCCCTCCCATTAGTATCCACTTCTTCCAGCTTTTAAAAAGAATTTGAATTTGCATAAAGTTTATGATAAAAAAGGATATACTAAGAATCTGAAATACCATCTTTTTTTTTTCTTTTATTCATATGTGCATACAATGTTTGGGTCATTTCTCCCCCCTCCCCCTTTCCCCCCACCCCCTCCCTCTCCCCCCTTCCCCCTCGCTACCCGGCAGAAACTATTTTGCCCTTATCTCTGATTTTGTTGAAGAGAGAGTATAAGCCATAATAGGAAGGAACAAGGGTTTTTGCTAGTTGAGATAAGGATAGCTGTACAGGGAGTTGACTCACATTAATTTCCTGTGCATGTGTGTTACATTCTAAATTAATTCTTACTGAACTAACCTTTTCTCTAGTTCCTGGTCCCCTTCTCCTATTGGCCTCTGTCGCTTTAAAGTATCTGCTTTAGTTTCTCTGCATTGAGGGCAACAAATGCTATCTGGTTTTTTTAGATGTCTTACCTATCCTCATACCTCCCTTGTGTGCTCTCGCTTTATCATGAGATCGAAGTCCAATCCCTTGTTGTGTTTACCCTTGATCTAATGTTCACATATGAGGGAAAACATACGATTTTTTTGTCTTTTGGGCCTGGCTAACCTCGCTCAGAATGATGTTCTCCAGTTCCATCCATTTACTTGCGAATGATAAGATTTCATTCTTCTTCATGGCTGCATAAAATTCCATTGTGTATAAATACCACATTTTCTTGATCCATTCGTCAGTAGTGGGGCATCTTGGCTGTTTCCATAACTTGGCTATTGTGAATAGTGCCGCAATAAACATGAGTGTGCAAGTGCCTCTGGAGTAACCTGTATCACATTCTTTTGGGTATATAATCAAGAGTAAATACCATCTTCTTGGCATTTACTTCTTGAAACACCATATCTGTGCTTGGCACTAAATTATTTTAAGTCGATTCAGCATGGTCTTTTGATTTGTCTTGAGATTGCCCCAAGGCCAGTTCAGTCTGGGAGGAAGCACAGTTACAACACACAAATCACGCATCACCATACCAATACACTGGTGATGATCAGAGCAGGGAACAATCAGGAATTGAATCAGCACCTTTGCAAAGCAAATCCACTTGAGATTTTTGTGTTGGCTTGAAACACATAGTCAAAACAATGTTCTTAAAAACCTTTGCTGGCGCAGAAAACAAGCCTCTCTCTCCATAGACCAAAGCTACTACTATTCAACACAGGGATCTTTGTCTGTCTTTGACCAATAGTCAGTGAACTCTGACCCAGCATTTCATTTCACTGTCTTGACCATAGTTCGGATTCTAGTGATTGATTCTTTAACCCTCTAGAGTTCACATTCTCATGTCAAAGTCTTACCAGTGTAGAAAAAAAGATTTTATGTGAGCTGATTTTATTTAAAAGGCTATGGTGCAGTTGTGTCATTGGAAAAGTTACTCCAAGACCTGAAAATGCCTTCATTGCTCTCACGTTGTGGACCTAATTCCAGTCATATAACCAAAATCAGTTGCCCTTTTCTTAATCATTTTGGTTCACCGCAACTCTTCCTTCTCCAGACCTCCCTCTGTGTAACATTCAGCTGAGACTTGTCATCTGCTTGTTTGTTTATTTTTTCTTATTTACATCGGAACATTCATCCACAAAATTTTTTTAATTGAGGCAGTAGCCATGAGAACAGATAAGAAAAGAAAGTACCAGTTAGTAGCTGTCACTGCATAACAGTACTGATTATGGCGATCTAACACTGTAAGCATATATAATTGCCTGTGGGTCATGGATCAGATGGGTAGTTCTGCTCACGTGAGGCAGGATTGGCTGATCTCAGCTGGGCTTACTCAAGTCTGATTATGTGTCTACAGTTAGCTAGTAGGTTTTCTGGGAGGGAGGCTGCTGGCTGGTCTAGGATGAACTCACTAGTGTGTTTGAGTGTTGGCCAGGGTGAGAGCAGAAGAGGGACCATGTGTCTTCGGCACCCAGTAAGCAATCCTGAGTCTATTCACATGTTTGTGGCCAGTTCCAGGAGAGGGAGTGAAATCAAATCCCTGGCATAGAATTACCGTGTCCTTCAATCCCCTGTGCTGGCTAAACCAAGCCTCAACATCAGCCCAGATTCAGGAGGTAGAAGGAGCTGCAGGTTATCTTGGGGAAAGAATAATACAGAAAATTGAAGAATTTCGACCACATTTGCAGTTGGTATACTGCAGATGGAAAGGATGTAAGGGAAAGTGTGGGAGTGAGGATTTAGGATTTCTGCCCTTGACGATGGCTTGAAGATGGTATGGTTCATGTTTTAGATGGTAATGCTATTCAGTCAGATTGGAAAGAAAGATGGCAGTCGGTAGGCAAAAGGAAAGGGTTAGCGGGTGTGGAGAGGATATGAATGAATGAAGAGAATGAGTTTAGTCCTGTCAAATCCCACCGAGGTGTCATTGGGACATTCACATGGAGGTATTTAGTGATATTGTTGGCGGAATGGGAGGATTTTCCAAGAGCAAAGTTAGAGAAGTCTACAAATGTACAGACTTAGCAGTCAGTGAAACACTAAGTATTAGAAGTCAGTGGGGTTGCCTAAGGAAGGGTGTAGTGCACAAAGGCAAGAGGGCTGGACAGCCAGCCTTAGGTTTAAGAAGTGGGTGGAGTGGGGGAGTGGTTTCCTGTCTGGTAGATAGTACTGAGAGTCCAAGTCAAGGGAAGATCAAGGAGAGGCTGCTGAGAGTCACGGTGGGATGAAAAGCGAGTGGGGAAGGTAATGTCGTGGTGGAAGGAAGTGGCAAATGTCAGAGGACAGGAAAGCCCAAGGAGCTGCTTGCAGAATGGAGAAGATGAGTTCATTAGTAAGCCATGACACCTAGTGATGAGGAAGAGTTGGAAGACAGGAGCTAGTGAATGAGTTACAGACCTATGGGAAGGGATGGGCAGAATCATATCCTTTATAGTCAGTATTTCATTTAATCCTAACAGTGCTCCAAGATAAATTTTCACCCTTTTATATACTAAGAAACAGAAATAGAGACATTAGGAACTTAAAAAGTTCTATGGACAGCATTTGGTGGATCTAAATTTCACTGTTTCTTCTTGACTGCCCCCCACACTGTGAATTTTATTTGTTTATTTATTTTTACTTATTTTATTTTATTTATTTTTACTTATTTTGCATTCTGCAAGGAAA
The DNA here is from genome assembly GCF_047511655.1 of Castor canadensis. Lineage (NCBI taxonomy): Eukaryota > Metazoa > Chordata > Mammalia > Rodentia > Castoridae > Castor > Castor canadensis. Next base: position 145,354,658 of record NC_133387.1, on the reverse strand, counting down.
GAGGCAAATTTTCCAAGGGCAGGCACAAGATTTCACTTTTTCTTATATCTCCCAATCATGTCTTACATAAAATTTAGGGATTTAGTATATTTTTTATTGGTAACTTAGATAATTTAACGCAGAGAAACTAAAGCAGATACCTTAAAGCAACTGAGGCCAATAGGAAAAGGGGAACAGGTACTAGAGAAAAGGTTAGATCAAAAAGAATTAACCTAGAAGGTAATACCCACGCACAGGAAATTAATGTGAGCCAATGCCCTGTATAGCTATCCTTATCTCAACCAGCAAAAACCCTTGTTCCTTCCTATTATTGCTTATACTCTCTCTACAACAAAATTAGAAATAAGGGCAAAATAGTTTCTGCTGGGTATTGGGGGGGGGAGAGGGAGGGGGCGGAGTGGATGGTAAGGGAGGGGGTGGGGGCAGGGGGGAGAAATGAACCAAGCCTTGTATGCACATATGAATAATAAAAGAAAAATGAAAAAAAAAAAGTTGATCAAGTCAATGTTTTAAAAGAAGTGCGAGCTTTTAGCTTATGGCTGAAGGGGATGTTAGATATGTTAAAAAGCTAAGAATGTTTTAAGGACTTATTTGAAATGCTTAAACATTCCTATAGGCTATCTTAGACCTTGGGAATACCATGATATAATCACAGCCTAAAATTTCAGAAAGTAAACTTTTAAAGACAGAACTCTAAATCTGTGTATTTTGGGCATTTGAGTATAAAATAAGGCCACACACTGAATGTGAGTAATGTAGTGGTTAGGGTAAGAGAACATTTTTTCATGAGGGAAAAAGTGCTATAAATAGCAGTCTCTTTGCAAATAGACCTATTTAATTCATGTAGTACCTAATAAATTGTACATGTACAATAAAAAATATAAAATACCATTGCCATGATTAGTGTAATTACTAAGTACATTAATACCAAGCTAGTAAGAAATAGTATTTAACCTTGAGGATGAAGATGCTGGTGGAAGTGTTTTTGACTTTGAATAGGACTTTCTGGAACTTCTAAAGATTCTTGAGGACGATAGCTACTTTTACTGTTGTTTTTGACATGACAGAAATTCCATAAACATTGAAATAGTAGAGAAAATAGTAAGTGCTTAATTCCTTCTGAGGTAGCGTGGTTAATGGTTGTGTCTGTTCTGCATGTACAAATATGTATGAGTCCACTCACATGGGTCTTTTTCCCCTTTCAGTTTTTAAAAATTTTATTGAGTTCTGAGTGTGTCACAGTACACTGCACATACTTACAATGCACAGTTTGATAAAATTGACCATGATGCATAATGAATGCACTTATCACTCCCAACACAGAAACTTCTGTGCCTTTGTGACCCAGCCCTCTTCCTCATTTCCAGGCAACCACTTAATCAGAATTAAACTTCATTCTGTTGCTATGTATCAGTTTGCCTTTCTAAATATTATCACATAATGTGTACTCTTTTGTTTGTGTGGATTCTCTCATTCAGCTTCAGTATTTTGAGATTCATCTGTGTTGTGTCTATATCAATAATTCACTTTTTTGTGACTGAATAGTATTCTATTGACTGAATATACCACAGACTGTTTATCCATTCACTTGTAAATGGACATTGGTTGTTTCTCAACAGTGTAAGTAGTCTTTGAGCATGAGCTCACTTCTCATAGGGTAGATACCTCGAAGTGAAATGTCTGAGTGTATAATAGGTACATGTTTAACATTTTAAGAAACTGCAAGCTGTTTTCCTACCCCAGTAAGTAGATTGCACTCAGTGGATAACTTGGTGGGGTCTTTTTGTTTTGTTTGTTGGTTTGCTAATAAACCAACACTTTCTTTTTATTATTGGCCTTCTCAGTAGTGTTTGTTACATTCTTTTATTCATAATTACAGCCATAAAGAAATTTAACTATCCGTAAAGTTCCTTGGGGGCTTAAAACATCTATGATTTATTAAATACCAATTTTCGCAGATGACCAAGGATTAAAACAAAAGAAAACATTGTTTCACGGCCAATCAGGAATCATTCTCAGATAATTCTGGGTGGGCAAATTCAGTTAAATGGCAGCTTCAGTACTCTGGTAGAAGATAGCTCTTCTGGTGAGTTAGCAGCAGTCAGTGGAACTGTCATTTGTTCCTGTGGCATTAGGTTTGGAGTCCCCTTATTTGTACCAGCCATTCCTGGTCCATTTCTTCTCTTTGTCTTTCCACTTTTCTTCCTATTCTTTCTTCCTTTTTCTCCCCTTTCTCACTAAGTCTTCTGTCTCTATTTTGTTTATGAGCTCATCTGCCTTTCTATGAGCACGGACACAAACTCTGTCCATCAGCAAAAGACTGTACTAGCACTTTGCACAAAGTTGGGAAATCCAGCTTTATAGCTGGTTCTGAATGTAGTATGTATTTATTTTGGGCTGGGTGCGGTGAACTTTACTGATGACACTGATAAAGCAGGGCTCTAAGCCCTTCCCCATCTTCCTGGGGTGTAGGATGGAAGCTATGAAGAAGGGAGATTATTCCCAGTGTGTTGGGGAACTGAGTGGGGCAGGGACTCCCCAGCACTGAGGACCTCATTCTTTCTCTAGAGTTCTTGCTGGGGTGGGTGGTCTAGGGGTTCTTACTCCTTGGAGGCCGTGTGGACCATAAGATCCACCACCCTGTTGCTGCAGCCAAATTCGTTGTCATTCCAGGAAATGAGCTTGACAGAGTGGTCACTGAGGGCAATGCCAGCCTCAGAACCAAGGGTGGAAAAGTGGGCGCTGCTGTTAAAGTCCCAGGAGACAATCTGGTCCTCTCTGTAGCCCAGGATGCTCTTCAGGGACCGTCAGGCGCCTGCATTGCCACCTTCTTGATTGGTGTCATCGTATTTGGCCTCTTGGCAGTGCCAAGATGGACGATGTTCTGGGCAGCCCCACAGCCATCACACCACAGTCTACCAGAGGGGCCACCTGTAGTCTTCTGAGCAGCAGATAGTGTGGACTGTGGCACAAGTCCGTCCACAATGCCAAAGTTGTCATGGATAACCTTAGCCAGGGGTGCTAAGCAGTTGGTGGTGCAGGAGACATTGCTGATGGTCTTCAGGGAGTTGCTGTGCTTCTCATGGTTCACACCCATCACACACGTGATGGCATCAGCAGAAGGGGCAGAGATTATGACCCTTTCAACTCCACCCTTCAAGTGAACCCCAGCCTTCTCCATGGTGGCGGAGACACCAGTGGACTCCCCACATACTCAGCACCAGCATCGCCCCATTTGCTGTTGGTGGGATCTCGCTCCTGGAAGATGGAGGTGCCTTCCCACTGATGGAGGAGCTTCCTGCGCTTAGCCTTCACTGTGCTCTTGAACTTGCCATGGGTGGAATAAGAATGTACCACGTAGACCATGTAGATGAGCTCAATGAGTGCGTCATTTATGTCACAATACCCACTTTGCCAGAGTTGAAAGCAGCCCTGGTGACCAGGCGGCCAATTTGGCCAAATCCGTTCACTCTGACCTTCACCATCGTGTCTCGGCATGGCTGGCAGTGCACGAGAAGATGTGGCTGCCCGTCAAACAGGGAGGAGAGGAGCAGAGAGCCTGAGTGTTGCTTTATTCGCATCAAATCATAATCTTTCAGGCATATCAGTCTTAGGTCTGATGGCTGTGAGAACTGAACTTGGGTAGCAGTACCACAATTCTTAGTCGTTATGAAAGGTGTGTTACATATTCACATACAGCACAACTACACTTTTGCTGTTGTTACTAAAGAACTCAGTTTTACTCTCTTTAAGTACAAAATCTTTTGAATAACATTCAAACCATCAAAGCAGAAGTTAGTTGCTTGGCTCTCTCCACTGCCAGTAGCACTGTTAAAAAGCAGATACTACCAGTTAGCCTTCCTCCGCTCAAGTGAAGTGACACTGGCTGCAGATGAAATGTGAGCTGCAAGTGTCTTTTGCTCTCCTCCTATAAACTATGCGTTGTTTTGATTTGGTTCATTGAACACATTATGGGGGATTTCTGAATGGCAGTGGTCTAGAATTCTCTGCTTCTGCTTTTCTGAGCAAAAGGTTGCATATAATTTAGCAATCAATTTCTAAAAGCATGTATGCTTTCCTCTTTCGATACATGGTTTGTGAGAAGCCAGTGCATCCTCTTTCTGCCTTACCCGAGTAATCAAGGTCTAACAGACTTCGAAGTCACTGGAGTAAGACATTTTTGCAGCCGCTTTGCATTGATGAAATGCTTTCAGGAACATGACTGCAGAAATTTTATTTCAATCATAGTTAGATATTGGTTTAAAATGCTTTCATCCTGTAGAAAGTGTGGTCTTGATGTTTGAGATAACTTTAAACCTTCCTCTGAATAAGAGAAATACTTTTATGAAACATGACCATTCTTAAACAGAGGAATCTAACTGCAAGTGAATTGTCAAAAAAATTCATATTTGCATTTTTACCTGCTTATAATCAGTATTCCAGATTTCTCTCAAATCTGATCATGTATATTCTTTGCTTAAAATATTTTGTAGATTCAGGTGGGAAGTGTGGCTCAATTGGTAGAGGTATCTGCCTAAGAAGCACAAAGCTCTAAGTTTAAATTCTAATAACGTCATCCAAAAAAGAAAAAAAAAATATATATATAGGCTCCCTATTGTCTTAAAAATACAACCAGAGTGTGTAGAGTGGTGTGCTTCTCAATTTTAAAGTGCACACAAGTCACCTGGACAGGTTTGAAAGCTGATTGGTAGTTTTGGGTCTGTGGTGGAGCCTGATGTTCTATGTTTTAGTCAGACTCTGAGACTGGTCCGAAGACCGCACTTAGACTAGCAAAGCTCTTCACCTCCGCCCTGCAGGAGCATCTTACCACCTGTCTCTCTCACCTCCTCCCTGCCTCACCCTCTGACCTCTATGCACATTCCAGATTCCCGCCATACGCAAGTTTCGTTCTTGACCGTGCCAGGCACTCTCCTTGCTCTCTGCTTTTCCCATGCCCTGTTCTTCTGTCTTGAATCCTTTGCTGCTCACTAGTCCTGCAGCCCTTGACCACACATTACCACCCATGTGAAGTCTTTCCTGACTCAGTCTTGGTTTGATGGCTGGGGGCTTTAGAACATCTTAGAGTTGTACTCTCATGGAAAGGTATAAAAATGTAATATTCTTCGATTTGGAGTCATCGTTTCTCCTTTCCTTTCCTCTCTCCTTCCCTTCTCCCATCCTTTTTCTCCCTCCCCCTTTCCCTTTCTTTTCCTTTCCTTTCCTTTAGCTGGGGTTCTAATGAAGAGCCTTACACAAGCTGGGTAAGAACTCTACTAAAGAGCTACATCCCTAGCCGTTGGTGTTTTTGAAAACAGGGCATTGCTGTGTAGCTCAGGATACCTTGAACTTGCTGTGTAGCCCTGCTGGCCCCAAACTCATGATTCTCTTGCCTCTGCTTGCCAAGTGATAAGATTACAGGTATGCAGCCCTACATGTTTTTAAAAGAATGACAAGAAGATTTTGTTGGACTGACAAGAAAGTCCATATTGGAAAGTAATACGGACTGTTGAATAGATAATTTTACCATTAAATTGGCCTAAAATGTAGATAGAAAAGGGAAGGAAGAATTGATGACTAAAGATCCTAAATTCCTCGTTCATTTGGGGAGGGATTTTAAATCAAGTACAACATTAAGAGCATATATTTTTTCCGCGGTTTCCAGGAAAGAAAAATAAGAGAAAAGAGGACTTCCTGCCTTTTGTGCATAAATGTCCGTTTCCCCAGGACTACATTAACATTATTGCCATAAAGTGGAATCCTTGAATAGATACTTTGTCTCTAGGGCTGTAGGTTGGGAGTAAGTAAACATATGTGTGCACACCCACAAACACACACACACACACACACACATATTTGTACTCCTGGCTCCACTGTTTATTAAGTTTCATGACCCTGAGAAAGTGGCTTGACCTGGGTACTTATCTCCCTAACCATAAGTTAAGGTAGCATTACTTACTTGTTGAAGTTTTGAGAACATTAAATGAGTCAACAGGTGTAAGATTAATTCCCTCTTCTCCCCATTAGGGCTTTGTGGTCAAACCTAATTAAAAAATGAGCTACAGAGGGCTGGCACAGGGCTGCCATGTTGCCACAGGACAGGAATGATGACAGTGATGATGTTTCACTGTTTGATGTGCAAGAGGAGACAACTGGTAGTCCAAAAAAAATCTCAAAGCAGACATGCCGTGACACCATTTTCCACTTGTCCTTTCCAGGCAGTGCAGCTGTAGTCTGTCTTCTCTGTGAGTCACTTAGCAGCAGCTTTCTTGCTGAAGGTGGCCATTCTCTGCTGTCATTTGACTTTGGGGCAGTGAAGATGGTCACGGTAAACTAACCATTGGCCTATGTTGGTAGAATACTATTGACAAGCATAGAACAGCCACAGAGTGTTTGAGTGCAGAAAGGCAGTTCCCTAAGGACTCAAACTGTCTGAGGCTCAGTCAAGAACCCTTTGGGCAGGGCTCAGTACTGTCCAGTACTGCGGGCAGTATTGGCCATTAGTGCTGTCCTCTCCTTCAGAGCAAAGCAATGGGTGTGGGGCTGCAAGGTGCCAACCTGTAATGCTTACGTCAGAAGTTACCATGGGCAACAGGAAGAATTTAACCAGCATGGTCACCTCATCTTAGGAAGCAGTCTTTAACACAAATCATGGATATGATCAGACTTCCTGAATACAGAGGAAGTTTGTTTTGCATTACATCGGGGAACAACCTAAAAGATTCTTGACTCTGAATGGTTTAGAGCTCAGTCTGTGTTGCAGAGTGGAGCTTGGGTTTGTTTTTCTACTTAAAAACTTTTTAAAAACAGATATATTGGACTGGAAGTGTGGCTCAAGAGGTATATAGTGCCTGCTTTGTGAGTACCTGCTTTGCAAGTGCGAAGCACTAAATTCAAACCCAAGTCCCACCAAAAACACAAAAAAGAACAAAAGAACTATTGTTTTCATACTAAATTCTTATTCTTATTTTCTTTCTACTAGTTGGGATTGTAAAGTGTGGTGTCACTAGAAATATTATCAGAATTTGTTCTATGTGTGCACACGTATGTAGGTTGTCATGTAATATTTGTGTATCTCAAATGAGTGTGTTTTTTATGTATGTGACAGAGGTCGTTGCATTTTGATGTATAGAACATAGGAGGATGTTCTTAGCCCATCTCAGCTCTGTATGTTTACATATTATTTTTGTCAATTTTTCTGAGTAGTAAGTTTTGATTCTATGGCAAGAGTGAGCATTTGGCTTATGGATGAGTTAGAAATACTTGTTAATTTTAATATGTACTTCGTGGTGAAATTTCTTATCTTAGACATAAATAAATAAAACCAAATTCACAGCCATAGTGTAGTGGGTTTTTTTTTTTTTTTTTGGCAGAACTGGAGTTTTGAATTTAGGGCCTGGTGCTTGCTAGGCAAGTGCTGTACACTTAACTCATGCCTCTAGTCTTAGGATTTTTTTTTTTTTTTCTTTCTTTCTTTGTTTTTTTGAGACAAGGTCTCATTATATAGCCCAGGCTGGCCTCAAACTCAAGATTCTCCTGCCTTACAAGCCTCCTGACGGCTGGTATCACAGGTGTGTACCAACACATCCACCTAAAACTTTGTTTTTATTTTTATTTTATAAGAAGTAATTAACTTAAGGCCCAATTAATATAAATGGAATCTTGATAGTTATGTTGAAGGGAATAGCCAGGGATTGCTGCTGTGTATTTATTTTATGGAAAGGATACCCAGATTTTAGTTTGAAACTGCCTGGAAGCTCTTCAGTGGTGTTTTGGCCAATTCGGTTTTATTTATTTGAGTATGTCTAAGATAAGAAATTTCACCATGAAGTACATATTAAAAATTAACAAGAATTTCAAACTCATCCATAAGCCAAATGCTCACTCTTGCCATGGAGTCAAAACTTACTACTCAGAAAAATTGACAAAAATAATATGTAAACATACAGAGCTGAGATGGGCTAAAAGACCACTTGGGGCTATTGTAAATAACATTTGCTTTAATGGTATTTCTTAAAGCAATATATGTAACTGTAAATTAAAATAATCAGCAAACTATTGTAGGCATCTGTAAATTCTGCTGTAGGCACCATGACCTTTGTTGGTGGAGTCTTTTATTTTTATTATCATTCCTTTTTTTTTTCTGGTGATGCTGGAGTTTGAACTTGGGGCACTATACCATTTGAGCTGCATCCCTATCCTTGTTGGAGTCTTTTAATCAGCAGGTTATATTGTAAATACAGTTGTGTATTGTGGAAATGAAGACGTTTTGTTTAACTGAATAAGTGTATTGGAGTGGTAGCTTGGAGGGTACATAACTTCATTTTTTAAAGTAAAACTCTACTGTTGACAAAGCAAAAATAAAGTGAGCTGCAATGTTCCTAAGGCTTTATTGTGGACAGGTACTTCAGAAGCCATTATCTGTGTCACAAATTTATTTTAACAGGTCATCTGATACATATAATTTTTTTTCTATTGTCAGTTACATTGACTTGGTCCTACCTTGGAATGAAGGTGTGTACCTGTAGTCCCAGCTACAGGGGAGGGGAGGCAGAAAGATCACAAGTTAGAGGTAGCCTGGAAAACTTAACAAGACCCTGTCTCAAAATAAAATTTAAGGAAATGGCTGGGGATGTAGCTCAGTGGTCCTGTAGTACTCCAGTATCCTTCAAACAAAACCAAACAAACCAGCCCCTGGTGTGGTCTTTTAACAGCTACCAGGAGATGAAGAAGCTCAGCCAGCAGTTAAAGACTTAGACATTCCATGGTGATAGAGTCCCAGTTTGTGAATGTCATATCTAAACTATTTAATTGATGCAATAAATTATAATTGTATAAACTTTATGCATAACAGACATTTATTTAGTATTCACTGAGTATATGGTTATTATGTGGAAAAGAAAGGAAAACCAGACCTTTTATACTCTGAGAAAGCAATATTCATACACGACATTATATGTGTGTGGATAAAATAGTGATGGGAAATAATGCTGTGAAGTTTATCGTTGAATGATTTAATATACTGTGCTTTTGAATTGGTTATTAGAAGTGTCCTTGAGCGAACACTTTGTAAAAGCAAAAGTAGCCCTAGTAGAAATATTTCAAGATTTTGTGATTTTTTTTTTCCTCATTGTAAACTTCAACAGGGATGAAGTTGCTAAGTGACACGAGTTTTGTTACAAAAACCTCACTCTTCTTAATACTTTCTTGATCCCTCTGCTGCTGTGACTGATGCAGAGTGTAAAATCGCATGGAATGTTCTTCCTGCACAGTTGAGCTATTAAGCAGAACTAATTCTTTATGGAATGACAACAAGGCAGAAGAAAGGCATCTCTTGGATCAGGCAATATAAGGCAATCACTTGGCAAAGTGCTGAAGGGAAGTGGTCTTGGTAAAGACAAAAAGCAACGGCACTTTTTTCTTTTCCCTCTGAATTCATAGGAGCCACACAAGTCGAACAGCTTTGAAGCTGGTTAATGTGGCTTACTATGCGTGTTTTTTCTGTACGGTTTCCTGCTTGCTTTTGCCAGCAGAGGGACTTAGAATAATCACTTGATAAACGCATTAGCATGTCCTGTACACTTCTGTGGCCACACACTGTTGCTGGGAAGACAGAGAATTTGAGAAGAGGAAAATCCCAGTTGGGAATGTCTTTCAAAGTGAGATCAGATTTTACTCCCAAACTAACAGGATTCTGTCTAGATTATGAGAATCCCATATGGAGACTGATTATTATTTTTTTTAATTTAAACTCAAGATTAAGAAGCAGTTGGAAAAGATGACAGGCAAAACGAACAATGGCTTGTTTTAATTTCATCAGCTCAAGAAAGGAAGACAAGGAATACTGTTGGTGGTCATTTCATGGTTATAGAAAACTTACCTCTCTAGCTTTCCCTTCCTGGCACTGTGCTCCTCATTGTTTGCCTAGGTGTGGGGCTTTCCTTGTTCCTGAGTTCTACCTCAAATTCCTGAGACAACTCTTCTGACCTGGTGTCATGTTTCCATACTTGCCTCTGGCCCTGAGAAGTCACTGGGTACCACTGATCTCCTCAGGTTGGAGACACCATCCATCCTGCAGAACATAAGCCAAGGGGTCGCCATGGAGAACTACACTCAGCTGAAGATGGGAATGGGGTAGTTGTGACTTCAACATTGCAAATCTCCACCTACTTTAACTCCTTTCTCCCCTGCTTCAAAGAATGGTAATACCCATGTGACACAGATGCACGTGTGTGAAAACAGTGCACCTTTGTTTTCCCACTGAATGAGTGCTCATATGTTCAGTGGTCTCGGTCAAATGTTAGAAAAATCCATTTTTCACTTGAGCTTCCTTGGAACAGACCAGTTGGTTCTAGGCCCATATTTCCAGCCTGGCCTTACGGAATCTGAGTCAGGTTGAATATTATGCTACTGCTCAAGATTGGCTTAGAATGCCAGGGGCCTGGGGCTGGGTATGTCTGTGGGATGTTTTAGGTTAGTGGCCTGTAAAATGTGTGCCAGAACTATAGGCCTGCGGTGCGCTGCCCGCACCAGGAGGCAGAGGGTGGGGTTGGGCCCCCTCAGGAAGGGCTGGGTCTGCAGGGTGTGTATGTGTGATGCCTACTGACCCCCGACTCTTGTAAGCCTCTCCAAAGAGGTGGAGCAGGAGGATGGCTCTAAGAGTCTGACTCCCGCCCCTCAGGAATGTAGTTTCATTTCCAGTTAACAGGATGAATTTTATTTTAGGCATACTTTTGTGTGTGGTATTATAAAGTTAATTTAAACTTAATTTTAGCATCTTACAATTCTTCAGATTATCATGATGCAAACATTAGTCTGTTTGTCTTCTCTCTGTCTATCTTCATCCATTCATCTCAGGTGAAGAAGGAGGTGGAGACTGAACTGAATGGTAATATACCCTAACGTGTATTTTGTTTGTGTGTTTCTCACACATCTTCTAGTTGCCTTTTCCTTTTTTTTAAAAATTTTTATTTTTTTATTATTCATATGTACATACAATGCTTGGGTCATTTCTCCCCCCTGCCCCCACCCCCTCGGTACCTGGCAGAAACTATTTTGCCCTTATCTCTAATTTTGTTGAAGAGAGAGTATAGGCAATAATAGGAAGGAACAAAGGCTTTTGCTAGTTGAGATAAGGATAGCTATACAGGGAGTTGACTCACATTAATTTCCTGTGCATGTGTGTTACCTTCTAGGTTAATTCTTTTTGATCTAACCTTTTCTCTAGTTCCTGGTCCCCTTTTCCTATTGGCCTCAGTTGCTTTTAAGGTATCTGCTTTAGTTTCTCTGCGTTAAGGGCAACAAATGCTAACTAATTTTTTAGGTGTCTTACCTATCCTCGCCCCTCCCTTGTGTGCTCTCGCTTTTATCATGTGCTCAAAGACCAATCCCCTTGTTGTGTTTGCACTTGATCTAATGTCCACATATGAGGACATTAGATTTTTGGTCTTTTGGGCCAGGCTAACCTCACTCAGAATGATGTTCTCCAATTCTATCCATTTACCAGCAAATGATAACATTTCGTTCTTCTTCATGGCTGCATAAAATTCCATTGTGTATAGATACCACATTTTCTTGATCCATTGGTCAGTGGTGGGGCATCTTGGCTGTTTCCATAACTTGGCTATTGAGAATAGTGCCGCAATAAACATGGGTGTGCAGGTGCCTCTGGAGTAACCTGTGTCACAGTCTTTTGGGTATATCCCCAAGAGTGGTATTGCTGGATCAAATGGTAGATCAATGTTTGGCTTTTTAAGGAGCCTCCAAGCTTTTTCCAGAGTGGTGTACTAGTTTACATTCCCACCAGCAGTGTAAGAGGGTTCCTTTTTCCCGAATCCTCGCCAGCACCTGTTGTTGGCGGTGTTGCTAATGATGGCTATTCTAACAGGGGTGAGGTGGAATCTTAGTGTGGTTTTTAATTTGCATTTCCTTTATTGCTAGAGATGGTGAGCATTTTTTCATGTGTTTTTTGGCCATTTGAATTTCTTCTTTTGAGAAAGTTCTGTTTAGTTCACTTGCCCATTTCTTTATTGGTTCATTAGTTTTGGGAGAATTTAGTTTTTTAAGTTCCCTATATATTCTGGTTATCAGTCCTTTGTCTGATGTGTAGCTGGCAAATATTTTCTCCCACTCTGTGTTCTCCTCAGTTTAGAGACCATTTCTTTTGATGAACAGAAGCTTTTTAGTTTTATGAAGTCCCATTTATCTATGCTATCTCTTAGTTGCTGTGCTGCTGGGGTTCCATTGAGAAAGTTCTTATTTATACCTACTAACTCCAGAGTATTTCCTACTCTTTCCTGTATCAACTTTAGAGTTTGTGGTCTAATATTAAGATCCTTGATCCATTTTGTGTTAACATTGGTATAGGGTGATATACATGGATCTAGTTTCAGTTTTTTGCAGACTGCTAACCAGTTTTCCCAGCAGTTTTTGTTGAAGAGGCTGCTTTTTCTCCATCGTATATTTTTAGCTCCTTTGTCAAAGACAAGTTGGTTATAGTTGTGTGGCTTCATATCTAGGTCCTCTATTCTGTTCCACTGGTTCTCATGTCTGTTTTTGTGCCAGTACCATGCTTGCCTTTTCCTTACATCTGTTGTGCCATGCCAGAAATAAAAGATGAAAGGATTCCCACTCTGTCCCGGGTGTGGGAGCAGAAAGCTGAGCTGATGAACAAATGGAGATGCACAGAGCCTCGTCTGTGACCTCAGGGGGATGACGGCGACTCTGGCTCCACTTGAGAAACTCAGAGCTGACCTCAGAGGAGGCTTCCAGGGGTCACTTGGAAAGTCAGTGTGAGCGGTCATCCATCTGAATGTGTAACCTTGTTCTTATGAGTGGTTGCAAGATTAAGCAAGTCTTCTATTTTATAGGGGACGTAGGCTTTTTGGAAATTTATTTTTTATGTTCATGGAGTAAAACTCACTTTTTGAGATGTTACTGTGAGTTTTGACATGTGTAAATTGTGTTACCATTATCACGGGATGCAGAAGAGCTTCTATCACCCCAAAACATCCCCTTGTGCTGCCCTGTAGTCACACTCTCCTCGCCCCTGACACGTAGCAGCCACCATGTTTTATATTTGTAATAATGGCATGGAACTGGAGCTGCGTGCAATGTCGTGTCTGGGCTTTGGTTTCTTTGGCTCAGTGTAATGCATGGGGACTTACTCTGATTCATTGCTGAATAGTACTGTAAGCATGAAACACAGGGGTGTATGTCCACTCCCCACTTAAAGGACTTTCAGGTGGTTTGCAGTTTGGGGTAATTATGAATAAAGGTTCTCTCAGCTTTTCTTGTGTGGGTTTTTGTATGAATGCAAGTTTTCCTTTCTGTTGAGTAAATGTTCAGAGAAGGATCACATGGTAAGTATGTGTTTAACTCTGGAAGAAGCTGCTAAGTTACTTTCCAAGGTGATTGATTACCAGTTTGCATTCCCACTGGCACACTGTATTGCTTTGGCGATTCCAGTCCCTTTGCCTTTCCATGTAAACGTTATAATCAGATGCAGCTTTGCATTCTATACGTAAGTACAGGGCAAGCTTGTGCAAAACAGTCTGTCTTTAGTCTTCTGCCGCTTTTTCCTCATACAGTTTTTCTTTCCATCTCTGAACGCCAGCTCCTGGGTAGAGGGTTCCCTGCTTGCTGTCTGTCCAAGGCCCAGTGAACATGTGATTACCCTTACTTACCCTTTCCACAGGCATTGTGACTAGGGCAGTCTCATTCTGAGTCCCACCGTGTTTCTGTAGCACACATGTCATGTCAGGTCCAAAGATCTCACTGCCTCCTTACTTGCTAGAACTGGAACATACAGAGTAATGATGCCGAAAATATTTAATACAAGAAAATTTGGACTGACTCACTAACCAACACTGCCATCATAACTGATAGTGACTTAATTTCATTTTAGCAGGCTTCTAGTGATGAACCATTGTGTTTAAAGCACTCTGATTTGTAGGCCCATTGAAATCACTGCTTATTTCTTGTTGTTGAGCTCTTTGAATGTTTTAGGACACAGATGCCAAGATAATGATGCTTGTTCTTTTGTGGCAGATGCACTGGGTTGAGTGCCAGAGGTGAAAAGGTGGAATAATTAGTAGAGGCTTGACATTGTCAATCACCGTTTTTTTTTTTTGGCACTACTGGGGTTTGAACTCAGGACTTTGCACTTGCCAGGCAGGTGCTCTACCACTTGGCCACTCTACCAGCCTCTTTTGTTTTATTTTTGAGGTAGAGTCTTGCTTTTTATGCCAGGCTGGCCTGGACCACAATCCTCCTGGTTTATGCTTCCTACCTAGCTGAAAATACCACTATGCCCAGCCTTTGAGCCAGATGGGGTCTTGTGAACTATTTGCCTGGCTGGCCTCCACCCCTGGTCCTCCTGATCTCTGCCTCCCAAGTAGATAGAATTACAGGCATGAGCCACTGTTGCCTGGCTCAATTGTCAGTCATCTGACTTAGAATGTAGAATATATCATTGAGGATTAGGATGGCCTGTGTAGGGTCACTTTTTATTGTTGACAGTAGCAGTAGCTAGAGCGATAATGTCTGTTCATTCCATGCATCCTATGGTATGAAGTTAGTGTATTCACGGTGCTAAACTTGTGCTCAGTAGCCACACATGCTGGGCAAACTTGTTTTCTCTATACCACTGAAAAGGTTTTGCTGTGGCTTTTCAGAAGTTTTAGTCAGCTGGCAGAGTGGCTTAAGTGGTAGAGCACCTGCCTACCAAGTGTGAGGCCCTGAGTTCAAACCCCAGTGCCACCAAAAACAAACCAAGAAGTTGTTTTAACCAGCACCCCAAATGCATCTCCCTCCAGTCTTCTCTGCCTCCCCAACTTTACATTAGCCTGATTCACGAGTGGCCTAATTTGAGTCAAGCAGCCACAAATTCCACCATAATACTCCACCTAACTGGAACATTTTTTTGAGCCAAACTCATGAATTCTACTTCTTAAGGGAAAATTCATTCCCTGGAAGTTCCTGAGGCCTTTGTGTGATGCACCTCTACCTCTTCTCCTCCCTCCTCTCCATCCTGCCTGACCCAGCAGATGTCAGGAAGAGGATGGTGACGTCATTCAAAAAGAACTAAATGACAGAGAATACATTGGTTTGATATTCACTTGGCCTGAGGTAGGGCAGAGAAAATATGTTCCTAAGCACATATTAAGAAATTAGTAATGAGAGTGATACAAGAGAAGAATATAAATGGAATATGGACCTGGAGCAGGTAGGCAGGGGAGTGAGAATGCCAAGAGAGACTGAGCACAGTGGCATATGCCTATAATCCCAGCTACTTAGGAGGCAGAGATAGGGAGGATGCAGTCGGAGCCTAGACCCCCATCTCAACAAACAACTTTGGCATGGTAGCACACATCTATAATCCCAACTATACAGGAGACACAGGTAGGAAAATGGTGGTCAGAGGTCAGTCCCCGCAAGAAGTATGAGACCTGTCTGAAAAATACCTAAAGCAGAATGGATTGGCAGCATGGCTCAAGTGGTAAGAGTATTTCCTAGCTAGCCTGTGGCCCTGCGTTCAAATTCCTGTACTCACACACACACACAAAAAAAAAATGCCAGGAGAGAGTTAACCTTGGTGCAAGTTGGAATGATTTTTTGTCCTCAGAACCAAGTGTGAAGGAAAAGAAGTTAGGTAAAGAGGGAGAGACTTTGATGGTAAGGAAAAAAAATTGATGGTAGAAACAAAAATGATCATAGTAGAGCCCTTGCCTAGCATGTGTGAGCCCTGAGTTTGATCCCCAGCACTGAGGAAAAATATTGACAGTATATAAATACCATTGAATAGCACAGTGATAGAAATTGCTAACATTTATCCAGTGCTTTTAATGCCATCAGCACTTTGTTAACTAATTTACTTGTGTTACCTGACGTAATCTGTAATAACCCTTTGAGGAGCCTTATGCAGTGGAGGATGGTGGTGTTCTCAGGAAAGAGGCAGAGTTTCTATCGGGAGGGAGGAAGGGGGGGAGGTGGTGATGAGGTGGCCATGGGACCCACTGGCCTCATTCAGCCAGCCCTTATCGAAGCACTGCTGTGACTGCTGGGAACTAAAATGTGTCCTCTGAGCTCAAGGAAGTGACATCTGTAGGTAGGGAAGGCTGGGGAGTCCTTAAGTCAGTTATCAATGAAAGACTTGCTGATAGACAGCAGGAAGCAACACCTTTCTGGAGGGCGTCCTAAGAGAGTTATGTCACACTCTTTCCAGACACACGGAGTCCCAGGTCTGGAGTTTGACAGAGTGAGACTGATGAAATATCAAAGATGCAAGGAATTCCCTAGTGGTGTTAACAGTGTCTTTTAATTTGAATATGGTAAGACTTTCCAGGGCATATCTAGGATGTGATCTCAGATTAAGATAAATCTTTGGATTCACAGAGATTTATTTGGGAAACATTTCTGAAAGCCCCTGATCCCCAGCATGGCTACAGTGTTTCCAGCCCTTGTTTTGTTTACATTTATTTTGAGCTAAACATTTCCTTTGAGAAGTAAACATGTATCTGAGAGTCCTGGTTGTCACAGCTGTCACAGGTTGAAGCCAGGTAGCATCCACTAGAGAGCAGGGAATAGGCACTTAGAGAATGGCTGTTACACACCTGGTACGGCTGGATGGACACATGGCAGGAACCCCAGACATGGTGGTCACATCAATCTTACTGCTATGGTATTTTTGTTACTCGGATGCTAAATAACTCATGGGAAAGTGAGTAGCTTCTTGCCCAGTTTTAAGGAGATAATAAGTTTCAACTTCCATTTGTTGCTTGGTTCTTTTTACTACTAATACCCTGAAACTTTGATTCAAGGATGGGACAAGCTCTCTTAGTGCCACCTCCTGTTCAGTTGAGTATCAGTCTTGAAATTCAGAGACTCAAAGTGAAATGGGATCTGAGGAGGCAAGAAAGGTACAACTGGGTTTTGATTAGGAACAGCTGATGTAGACATCTGCGTGGTTGGAGTGCAAGACCTGGGTGGTAGAAGTAAACTTTAAGTTCGTGTGACTAAAACTCAATAAGGAACTCTAAAACTGTGCATATGGGACAGTGCACATGGGACAGTCGGGGTTAGGAATCACCCTGTGTCCTTGATGAGCTGCTCGAGAAAGTCCCCAGAGCTGTGGTGATTGGTGATTTAAGTGGAGGAAACCACAGCCATATGGCTGCTGCTGATGTCCCTGCCCTGAGGATGCCCTGGGAGGGCATGTGGCAGCGCAGCGGCCACGGTGCTGTCCCAACGAGCTTGCTGGCTGAACTGCAGTGATGGACCATGGACTTCAACCCTGCTTTAAGATTCTGCCTTATTTCAGCACAACAATATTGTCTGCGCAGCTTTAAAAAGAAAGCAGCATTTTGCTCACCCTGGGAATAGTCTGTAAACTTGTTTTAAACTATTGGATGGCATGTTATACCAGATTGCATATCCATAATTTCTCATTGGTTTTAAAATCAGTGTGCATCCAGTTTTTTATTCATTGCAACCTTTTAAATGCATGAATGACATGAGTTGAATATCTGTTAATTGAGTTTAATAGACAAATGTTGGTGTATTCGTTGAATTAGTCATACATTACTTCCAGCGTAGTTTCACACGTGTGTCGCTTTCTGCGCCCAAGTTGGAAGAACATTTTCATCTCAGCAGCTTTGATGTGGGGTTTTTTCCTGACTATAAATCATAGAAGCAAATGATGAAGTAGACAGGTGAAGAGGAGGAAGTCACAAATAAAACAGGCACTTACATTTATTGTGTTTGCAAGGTTGTTTTTAGGACAGCGCGTGTTTCTTGAGACCTTGTTTCTTGCCTGTTTTATAGAGCTCTGGCCTCTTAACGGCACTGCTTTAACGACTTCTTGTGGTGCTCTGGGTTTATGTTAACACTGGCTGAGGGAGGAATGAGGTCAGGTTTCATGAGGAGGCTGTGGACTTGTAAAATCCTTCCTAACCGGCAGAAACAAAGTCCACATTAGGAAGTAAACTGTATTTGCATAAGGATTCAGGAGGTTTGTAATTGAAATAACTTGATAATGCTGAAAGTAGTTTGTGAACTAAAATTTTATAAGGCTCTAGCACATATTCTTTTATTTATTTATTTTTTTATGGTACTGGGGTTTGAACTCAGGGTCTGGGCTTGCCAGGCAGGCACTCTTCCACAAGAGCCACGCCTCCAGCCCTCTTTTACTCAGTTTAATACCCTTTTTTTAAAAAAGGACAGAATAGTGTTGGGGATGCAGCTCAGTGGTAGAGCTCTTGCTTAATATGTGCAAGGCACCGGTTCAAGCCCAGAACTGGGTGTGGATGTGAGGCAATCAAAACAGAAAAACACTTACTATTATGGCATAGAGTAACTATTTTATTTTTGTATGCTTTTCTGGTGTCTATTTTAATAGGAAGTTTTATACAATTTTTAAAATTGGAAAGTAGTCCTTACTCAGATTTTTTTTCTTACAATTTTCAGGTCTAGGGCACTGATTAGGGACACAAACAATTATCCATAGATCACAGGTGATTTCTACCGAAAGAACAAGAAGTTAAAAGAATGCCTGTGATCCTAGCTACACGGGAGGCCATAGGAGGATCACCATCCCAGGGCGAATTCCTGTGGCCCTACCTAAAAAGTAACTAAAGTCAAAAGGGCTGGGGACACGGCTCAAGTGGTGGAGCCCCTGCTTAGCAAGCACAGGCCCGTGTTCAAAAAAGGAAGAAGAAAGAATGACTGAAAAGGCGGATAGCCAGGCATGGTGCTGTACACCCATAATCTCTCACCTGAGAAGCTAAGACAGCAGAGTTGGAAGTTCGAGGGCAGCTCTGGCTACATAGTGAGACCCTGTTTCAAAACAAGAAAAAAAAAAAAGAGAGAAATGCAGGTTAAAACAAAGGACAAAGAATTTCATTAGGCAGTGCAGTACAGCAGAAAATTTATGCTAGCTCTTCCTTCAACCCATACCCCATAGAGGCATATGTATATGTATTTCACTACTGTTTCTTTATTACGCATTTTTGTGGAAAAATTGTAAGTAAAATAAGAAAGTTAAAACTGAACTTAATTACCTGTTTTCTATGATTGCACCATTGAAATAATAGATTTTATCCTCTTCAAATAATTTACCTGTGTGCATTCAAAATGGAAAAATTATTTTGTTTCTCTGCATTTTATGTCCTTTTATGTAAAAGCTACACATGACTGGCTTAGTAGAAAATAACAGAAAGATTTAAATCTTAGAATACCTCTGCCTTTGATCACACTTTAAAGTTTATTTTTATTACATGAAGGTCATGGTATCCTTTGTTTGAGTCATTGTTCTGAACATAAAAGTAGCACATTCATAGCAAGACATCCCCTTACCATTACCACCTCCTGCAACACTGCCAGGAGTTAATCAGGGGTCAAACAGCACCTGCCTGGGTACATGACAGCATTCTGGTCTCTGTGTGTGCATGCATAGTATATGCATGAGTATCACTGGGATGTAGCCTGTGGTAGAGCACTTGCCTAACCTGTGGCAACTCTTGGTTCAGTGCACAGCTCTGCAGAGAAAGAGAGAGAGGGAGGAAGGGAGGGAGAGAGAGAATGCGCAGGACAGCAACAAAACAAATTGGAAGTTCAGTAAATGCCATTCTACCCAAGCTTATTCTAGCAGAGCCTCCAAAGAACGCCTTTTCTCTGCTGATCTTAATTATTAAGCATGAGTGTTTTTATTGGCTGCTATGATAAAATCTCAAGGATGCCCTTCTATAAATCTTAATGACAGCCTAACATCTGAGCATGAGTTTAGCAATCCAGATGCACAGGCATTCAAAGTTGTTTACACTGCTAATCTCTGGCTGCACTTTACAGTTTCCCATCTTCCAAAGCATGTCCATTTTCCTTTGACTTTGATTGAGTGAGAGTTTGTGCTGGTTGCTCTCCAGCCATCTGGTCTCTATCTTCTGTACTCTTCCATGGCCATGGTATTTTCTGGCCTTCCAGTTATACAGGTCAGAAACTCTGGACCCACATGGGTCTTTCCCCATCTCTCCCTTGAACCAAATTATATCGTCCATTGAATCTCTTGTATGTGCCCTGCCCCACCCCCACCCTTTCCTGTCATTACTGCCATCATTCAGGCTCACAGCAGACCTCTATTCTGTTTAGATGACCTCTTAGCTGGTCTCCCTACCTTCAGAACTCTTTGGGTACTTGGCTTTTTTGGGGAGATGTGGGGGAGTGGGAGGAGCAGTACTGGGTATTGAGGTCAGGGCCTTATGTTTGCTCGGCAGGTGTTCTCCCACTATGGCAACAGGCCCAGCCCTTTTGCTTTCAGTTTGTTTGTCAGATAGGGTCTCCCACTTTTCCTGGGCCAGCCTCAGACCACAGGCCTCTGAGGTCCACCTTCTGTGTTGCTGAGGTTACAGGTGTGTTCCACACATGGCTGGCTGAAATTTAGGAATTTAATACACATTCTTAGCCAGCTAGAAAGCCAGTCCATTTCAGCTCACACTGAGCAAAAGAATTACTTGTAAGTAAAACCTGTGATTTTTTAATCTTCTCCAAAAAACTGGGTTATCCCTGAGCTGGGGGCATGGCTTAAGTGATAGAGGGACTGGCTCTGACTCTCAAATGCAAAGCCCTAATTTAAAACCCCAGTACTACCCAAAAAAAAGCCTAAAACAAAAAAACAAAAAAACCTTTGGATAGCTCAAACTTACTCATAAGAGAATTCCAATAGGCTCTCTGGAAATTAATTAGTGAGATTCAGGTTCCAGTGCCAACACTGAACTAGTTAAAAAAACTTGAACAAGTTGCCTGATTTTCCTGTGCCTCTGTTTTTTTTTTTTTTAATTAAATATTGGGATATAGTAGCTGTGAGGATTAAACAAGCTAGAACATGTAACATACTATATGTTAAGTTACTGTCTTTCTGACATTAAGTTGCTTACCACCTCCTTGTAATACTTCTACTTTTCCTTCCTAGTATTTATCACAGTCCGAAAGCACATACTCACATAGTAATTTAGTTAGACACTGTTCTCTACCATGAGACAAAGATTCCTGAGAACAGGGCCTCTTAGCTTTCTTCATCGAATCCTCCCTCACCCTCTAGAACACTAGGCATTCATCAGTGGTGGGCACCTGGGCTGTTTCCATAGCTTGGCTATTGTGAATAGTGCTGCAATAAACATGGTGTGCAGGTGTCTTTGTTGTAACCTGAGTTGCATTCCTTCAGGTATATCCCTAGGAGTGGGATTGCTGGATCATATGGAAGATGAATTTTTAGTTTTTTGAGGAGCCTCCATACTGTTGGTACTAATTTATATTCCTACCAGCAGTGTATGAGGGTCAGTATTGTATCTGTCCCCCCCCCCCCCGCCCAGTTCTCCCCAACATTTGCTGTTGTTTGTGTTCTTGAGGATAGTTACTGAACAGGAGTGAGGTGGAATCTTAAGTGGTTTTTTTTTTTTTTTTTAATTTGCATTTCCTTTATGGCCAGGAATGTTAAGCATTTTTCTCATGTGTTTTTTTAGCTATTTGGACTTCTTCCTTTGAAAAAGTCTGTTCAATTCATTTGCCCATTTCTTCACTGGGTCACTGATTTTTGGGGGAGTTTAGCTTAAAAAAATGCTTTTCAATTAGCCTGTTACTTTATGGAGAGTTGTATGATGCAGAACATGGAATAACTACAAAGTAGATGAATGGAGAAATCGTTTATACATGGGATTGATATTAATGTATGATTTGTAGAAATTAACTCCTATATGTCTTAGTTTTACTGGATAGCTTTAAGAGCAGAGAAACTATTTTTATAAAATTTAAGATTGATTTTTTTTTAAATGCTATTATGTTTACCAGGGAAACAGTTTGATTTTGAAGAAACTGATAACAAATTGATTTTTTTTCCTACATAAGCTAGCCAATAAATTCATCCTCTCATTGACTATACCTAGTATATGTATGTGTGAATATACATATATGTATACACACAATATATATATGTGAATATATATATGAATATATATGAATACATATATAATTTTTTTCCTTTTACTGTAGCAAGGATAGATGCATTCCATTTGCCTAGTTAGTTAAGCTAATTAGTTTAAAGATTTAAAAGGAGGGTTGCTAAGACACAGTGCTTTCTGACAGCATTTAAATTTGGTCACATTTTTTGTGAGATTACTCTGTCTTTGGTTTTAGAAGTAGTATGTTGACCTATGGAAGCCTTCGAATGAATAGATAAAAGCCACTTGTGAGTCAGATGCAGCTGCATCAAACACTGGTTTATGTCTTGAGCATGTTTTTAAAGGAGGGAAGGGCAAAGGGAAGGAGGGATACTAGATAAAAGGCTGTTAGTGGCTGAGGGGAGAGATGTATGGACAGAGACCCACGGGCATGGATTTGACATGTTTAGGGCTTAAAGTCAGCAGGAACAGGTGATTGAATGAAGAAAATACAGGAGTTAGTCATGTCCAGCTCAGGTAAGGAACTCTGCATAGTGGTCCTACAAAGCTAAAGTCGAGATTCAGATTTAGAAGAAAGATTATTTCATTTTGCTCATGTGAGTTTGAGGTGCCTTTTAAATATTCCAGGTGAAGATGACCACTAGGTATTTGGAGCCATGACCAAGAAACTTGGGGGCAGTGACCTAAGCTGGAGATGCATTCTGGAGAGAGTCAGCAGCAGTAGCAGCTGGACATAGGGAAAGGGGAAGTAGGTGTCCATCACCAAAGGAGAGTGTGGACAGAGGGAAGAACAGAGATGCCTGAGAGGACGAGCAGAACCAGAAGCCAACTTGGAGAAGGGAGACAGGAAAGAAGTCAGAAATGAGAGCAGCACAAGGAGTGTGCAGTGCCATAGATACTGTCCCAACAAAATACTAGGGAAGAAGGCAGGTTCAGCTGTAAGCTGTACAGTAGAAGAGGAAGAAGGGGAGGCAGCTAGCATGAACCACTCTTTAGAGACGTTTCAATCCCAGGGGCTGACAGAGTGGGTAGTGCTGGGTGATTACGTGAATGGATGCAAAGAGGTTTGGAGTCACCTTCATTTTGTTTTTGGAGGTTGAAAAACCCTTTTACAGATTGAGGGGAAGAGGACAGGAGAAGAGGAGCGTGAATGTGTAGGACAGAGAAAAGGTGGCCACACAAGAGCTCCAGAGGTGGGGCGATGTCCAGATGAGGGAATTTCAATCAGGAAGAGGGGATCCTACTCTCATGATCAACTCCTATTTGCCTCTTTTCTTCAGTCATAGAGGTATTAGTGAGAGTCCTAAGCAGTAATGTGGTTTGATGTTCCCTGGGAAGAATATTGCCAATTCAATGTTCAAAATGACATCTTTAATAAAAAGGTGTGTTTTGGTTGTTGTGGAGGTAGTGGGGATTGAACTCATGGCCTCATGTGTGTACTAGGCAAGCGCTCTATCATCTGAGCTGCACCCCAAACTCCTTTGTTCCTTTTTTTTGAGACAGGGTCTCACTAACTGTCTAGGTTGACCTTTAACTCATGATCCTCTTCCCTTTGCCTCCTGAATATCTGGGATTACAGTTGTGCACAATCATGCCCAGCTAGAAGATATGTTTTTATACTTGCTTTAACACTCTTCTGAAAACCAGAGCAGGAGTAAAAAATGCTCTTTAATGAATTAGAGGATACATCCACTTACCTTTCTGTTCTTAGAATTTTGTGACTCCATATTTCTAGCTTTTTGGGCCTAAACTGCAAATTTAGTTGTCTTTTTATTTTTGTGCTGGAGTTGGAACCCAGGGCCTTCTGCACGCTCTACCACTGAGCCACATGCCCAGCCCAGAGTTCAATTTTAGTTATTAGAAATCTCAAGGATTTCGTAGATGTATCCATCTGGGGAAAAGGAGGAGGAAAAGGTAGTGCTTCTGAGGTGTGCTGCTTGATTGGTTAGGTGAGTAGTAACAAGGAAATTACTCTAGTGATGACGCTTTTATTCTTCATAATCACAACACGTATATGTTAGTCACACTTTTTGTTGCTGTGACAAAATACCTGACAGAACATTTTAAAAGGAAGGCTTCTGAGATTCCAGTCCATGGTCAGCAGCTCTGTTTCTAGGTCATGATGAAGCAGAGAGAGTATCATGGCACAGGGCATGGTGAGCACAGTCGATCCCCTCATGGCAGCCAGGAAGAGGCGGGTGGCAGTGGGGGGGGGGACTGGTAAGGGACAGCATAAGCCCCCAAGGACACGCTCCCAGTGACCTGCTTCCTCCAGCCAGGCCCTGTTTTCCTAAAGCGTCCGGGACCTTCCAAAGCAGTGCCACCAGCTGGGGACCGAGCCTGGTACAAGAGCCTTTTGTGGGATGGGGAGCACTTCATATCAAAACCATAACAATTTACGAAAAGCTTCATGGGCTGAGGTTGCAGCTTAGTGGCAGAGCACTTGTCATGCCTGTACAAGGCCCTTAAAGCAAGAAGCTTTATGACATGTGACAGTCCCTCACTATGTTGGCTTATTTAATATTTATAAAAATCCTTTTATATGGGAATGACAGCTTTCATCTCTAAAATTAATGCTGCTAAAATATTAGGCAATATTTGGAATTAACAGCAAAGAAAATAACTATAAAAAATTTTTTTCTATCAGCCCAGGCCTTGTTATTTTTCATGAGACACTCCCTACAATTGTAGTTACTGTACTTAAAGACATAATAGAATTAGGGAACGTCCAAAAGTTTTTGGTTACAGTCAACCATTTTTCTAGTGCTGTAAGGGATCCTGCGAAGCTGTGACGACTCCTGCCCCTCAGTGAGCCCAGGGCTTGCTGGGGAGAGGAGAAGACTGTGCACAGGTGGTTATACAGGCTGGGCATCTGTAATCTGAAACACTGAAATCCAAGACTTGTCAAGAAATTGAAGATTTTGGAATTTTCAGAGTAGGTGTACTCAACTGGCAATGCCTATAAATCTATGACTCTGAAGACTCCCAAATCTGAAGCACTTCAGGGGCCTAGCACTTTGAATAAGAGAACTCAACCTGTAATATGAGACGAGAGCAGCCATGAAGTTCTGCAGGGGAGGAGGACGGCAGTCTGCTGGCTGCCTAAAAGGGCTGGATGGTAGAGTGCTCAATGGCAGAGGGCTAATATTTTAGGCATTATTCAGCCCGTGAGTTCAAGCACCAGTATTGTCGAGAGAGAGATGAGATGAGAGTCAGGGATGGACGGCAGGAGGAAGACAGAGAGAGAGAGAGAACTTAAAACTTTATTAAAGCAATTGTTAAACTTAGTGAAGTTTAGGAGCTAATTTTTTAATAAATGAATGTCTTTGGCATATGTTTAGTAACTATAAAAAAACATATAAGCTGGGAATGTGGCTCAAGTAGTAGATGACTTGCTTAGCAAGTGTGAGGCCCTGAGTTCAAACCCCAGGACCCCACTACCACTAAAAAACAACAACAAAAAAGAAACAAGACAAGCTTACATTGTTACTGAGAAATCAAGTGGTTCTGAATGTGAACCTGATGCTTTGAAATTGAACATAACAATCTATTTCCTAATATTTTGCTAGGTAAACAGTAGTGGCTTGTAGGTTTCATCTAGAAGTAAAATGTTTAGAGAGAAAAACATCCTAGATATTGATACAGAAACAATTCAAATGAAAAACTATTGACTTTTTTCTTTAGACTTTGAAGTTTTTTTTGTTTTTTGTTTTTTTTAATTGTTTGAACTCAGGGCCTTATGGCTTGGTAGACAGATCCTCTTATCACTTGGGCCACTCTTCCAACCCATAGAGTTTGAAGTTCTTGAATGGTGACTCTAAAATACTTTAATCTACTCTTTCTACTTTTAAAACTAAGGACCCCATAGATCTTGAATACAAGATTCTAGCTTGTTTCTACTGATAATTACTATTACAAATTAAAACTTGAAAAACTTTAGAAGATGTTAATTCATTTAAAAATGAAAACATTGACCCATTATATATGTCTATAACAGTAATTATTCTCCAGTAGAAAGAAATTAATGAGAAGAGTGGAATTGTTTTACATTTGTGCAAATCTCCTTAGTTGGCTTAGTTGAAGACAGTTGGATTCTGCTGCATTCAGGCTGTTACGTGTCACCCATCATGTAGCTTCTGGAAAACACTATACTCAAAAAAGAAAATTAAAAAGGCAAGTGATAGTTATTTGGAAAAGGCTTTGACTTTGAGGATCCACTGACGTCGTCAATTTGAATGCTGTTGTTCTTAAATAAGAAATTTCAGTTACACATACAAATAAAGCATGTCTTTACCCCACTACACTGTCACTGAAAGTAAATTTTCCCAAGAATATTTTGATGTCCCTCATACTATACCATAAAAGGCCTATAATCTATCTGAATTAGAGATCATATCCAGGCAGAATTTGTTAGTCTTAACTGACCTTTTACCCTTTTTGTCTAATGATGTGTGTGTCTAGTCCTGTTTCTTGTATTTTTCTTCCTGATTTCTCACTTTATTGATAAACTAATTAGGTGTTTTTAACTGGAGACTGAGGAGGGCAAGAGGACTATTTGTGGGACTCTTATCTTTGTGAAATGGGAGGCTTCCCGGAGGGAAGGAAAGCCACACTGTTACCTGCTGTCTGAATTTCAAAAGGTAAATCTATGGGCACTGAAGAGCACTTCCTTCAGGCCTGCCTAGAATGATGAAGAAGTATCTCTAGAAAATAGCAACACTTCAAGATTTATCTCCAGTTGGAAATGCGTGAGCCTAAAAGTTATAGTCTTCTAGAGTTTCGCTACCTTTTGTCCATCAGATGCACCATGTCTGCTTGCTCTCCTATCTATTCAGCCTCATCAGTCCCAACTTCACCTGAATCCAAACAAAGAATGATGTATCTGTGTCCAAGAAGAAGCAAGTACCTGCTTTTTTTTTTTTTAAGGATATCTCCAGAATCTCTCCATTCTCACACCCACCAACCTTGTTCTGTTTCTATTTGAACAGCCTGTTGGACTTTTGACTGAAGACTTCTTTTGTCAATCCATCCTATATGGCATTTCCTGGTTAATTTTGTCTAGGTATTACCATTATCATGCTACTCCTTTGTTCAGAAATCTTCAGTGATGGCATAATTTGTACCATGGCACAAATCTGCCATACTTATGTTCTCCTCCTGCTTTTCCCTGAGGCCTTCATCTGAAGTATTCACAATAGTTTTGCTGTTTCCCTACAGTCCTATGAATACAAGCTCTATGTTTTACCTTTGTGCTTGTCTTCATACTGTTCCTCTTGCCTAATATGTCTTATTATTCTCCTTCAGTTGAACCCAATGGATTCTTCAGAAGCCAATTCAAGGGTGGATATGGTGGTGATGCCTGTAATCCCAGCTGCTTAGGA
Organism: Castor canadensis; assembly: GCF_047511655.1. NCBI lineage: Eukaryota > Metazoa > Chordata > Mammalia > Rodentia > Castoridae > Castor > Castor canadensis. The sequence continues at coordinate 145,327,333 of NC_133387.1, read as the reverse complement.
GGTAGAAGATAGGAGGATTGTGGTTTGAGGCCCACTCAGGCAAAAGTAGGAGACCATATTTGAAAACAAACTAAATGGCAAAAAAGGATTGAGGAATGGTCCAAGTGGTCAGGTGCAAGACCCTGAGTTCAATCCCCAGTACTGCAAAAAAAAAAAAAAAAAACCAAGCCAATTCAAAACTGATTCCAACAAATGGTTTTTACCTGACTAGTTTGTCTTTATTTCCTTTCCTCTGATATATAGTAGTATTTGAAGTTTATATCATACTGTTGGGTGTGTAATTATCTACCATTATTGTTTTTCTTTTACCTATGTTGATCTTTTCTCTCCAATGGATAGTTTCTTGAGACCCTGTCTAGAATATAATTCTGGGAAACCCCAGACTCTAAGATGGCCAGTGCGTTTTCCAAAATCTTCACTAAGGTAGATTGATCTTATCTGAGAGCAGGAGTTCAAGTCTGATGAAACTGTCTGGCAGTGATATTTCTAAGGGTGGTTGTCATGTGTTCATCCTTAGTTTGTCAAATTGTATCCCATAGCTATTTCTGCATTTGAAGTTCAGCCAGTTTCCACTGAGGTCCACGAAGGTGGAGTCGCTAGATTCACCTGCAAGATTTCATCAAACCCTCCCGCAGCTATAACATGGGAATTCAACCGGACAACTCTGCCTATCACTATGGACAGGTAAATAGAACTTTTTTCCTTTGGAGGTGACACAGAAGAAATTCATAAGAGGCTTCAGAGGGGAAAAAGATGGTTGTGAGGCTCATTTTTTTCACTTAGGGTGGCAATAGTTGATTTCCTAAGACACTTCAGACTCAGGGAAAGAAATCTCTGACCGCATGGGGCATAGGTACTTGTTCAGCTTAGAATTCAAGTAGGTTATCTACCATCCTGCTCCTCTCTTCAGCCATTTGTTCAACCATGTGTCCATGTGAATATTTGAATCATTGCCCAAGTTTTTAGAAAATCAAATTACACTTTCAGTTCTGGGAAGAGTGGGGCTGGTATAGGGTCTCCCATTTATACCCTGGTAGCTGTCCACTTCTACGTCTTGTTTTCTTTCCAGGGCTCTCTTCACTGTACGCACATGCTTGTACACACACACATGCACACGTACATGTTTAGTGTTCTGAAGGTAGTTGGGGGCTTAGCAGTCAAGAACTTGATAGCAATTCCTACAAAGTCTGATTCCTGCCATACTCTGAAGTCCTCAGAAATCATTTCCAAAAATGCTGGAATACTAACATAGAAAGTTATTCAAGGATTCATGTTATTTAAAAACAAACAAACATATGCAGGTATATCTTAGAGAATACATAGATATTAATAGGTCAAAAAGAGCAATTTGACAACATTATTCTGGGCCATCAGGTAGCTAAATTTAAGCTAGAATGTCAAATGACACCCTTTATGTAAAATTATATACAATTAAACCATATCCTACAGCATTACTTATACTTTAGAGGTCTTTAGGGACCCAACTGAAAACAATAGAATTAAGCTAATGTTTTTGTTTGGTTCCATTTTTCAGTGTTAGGGATTGCACCTAGGACCTCAAGCATACAAGGCAAACTGCTCCACCACTAAGCTACACCCAGCTCAAGCTAGTATGTTGAGGGGTTTTAAAAGTTAACACTGTAACAATATTAAGTTGTGTTAATTCCTGTGGAAGGATATGTTAAGTAAAATATAAAATGTACTACAAAAGTTTAATTGTGTTTCTTCTCCTAACAGGATAACTGCCCTTCCCATGGGAGTGTTGCAGATCTATGAGGTTGGCCTAATGGATGCTGGGAATTATCGGTGTGTTGCTGCTACTGTAGGTCACAGACGTAAAAGCATGGAGGCCTCTCTGTCAGTGATTCCAGGTACCATACTGACATGGCTTTTTCCAGCTGTGTGAGATTTTATTGGCCATCCTGTGGTTGTAATAGTATTCCATAAGGCAATTTTGATTTCATTGGCATCACTGTAATCAGTTTGGGAAATGATCATTTTTATCAATTAAGCAAATCTTTCCCAGGCCAACTTGTTTTCTGTTACGTCATCTTCTCTAAGAAAGGTCGACTGTTTTGTTTAGAAATGTTTCCATCCACCTTTGTTTTTAAAACCAGAAAATACCAAAAAAAAAAAAAATAATAATAATGAAAACAGGTATTTTCATCAGAACTGTCCATTGTCAATAAAGATGTTTGTTTGCAACCTGGTATTCTTTTGTTTATTGTTTTAAGAACTAACTCCTAATAGATACGGGTTTCTTTGGGGGAGGTGATGAAAATGTTTTAAAATTAATTGCATTAATAGTTGCATGACTCTGAAAATTCTAAAAACCATTGAATTATACGCTTCAAATAGGTGAATTGTATGGTAAATGAGTGACATCTCAATAAAGCTTAAACAAGTTTCTAATTTAAAAAAAAAGAAGTAAGTTAGGGCACAGTAGCTCTAGCCTATAATCCTAGCTACTCAGGAGGCAGAGATTGGGAGGCCAGCCTGGGCAAAAAGTTCTCAAGATCCCATCTCAACCAATAAGAGCTGGGCATGACCACCATGCATGCCTGCCACCCCAGCTACATGGGAATACACCGATAGGATGGAGGTCCAGGCTGGCTCAGGCGTGAATCAAAAACAACTACGGCAAAATGGGCTGGTGGTATGGCTCACGTGGTAGAGTGCCTTCCTAGCAAGCGTGAAGCCCTGAGTTCAAACCCCAGTACTGCCAAAAAAAAAAAGTGATTAAGAATTGATGCTGTAACATAGCTTACTTGTGTCTTATAATTTATTTTTGTATTCTGTCTTTTCCTCCCCAAAGCTAAGGAGTCTGAATCCTTCTATACACCCACCATTGTAGCAGGTCCACAGAATGTAACAGTGTCTCTTCATCAGACTGTTGTTTTAGAATGCATGGCCACAGGAAACCCCAAACCAATCATTTCCTGGAGCCGTCTTGGTAAGTCTTGGAGGTGGGGATGGATCTCATCCCTAAACTGTGTTCCTTCTAGTGAAACTGATAAAAATGTTTGCTTTATGGATAAAACTCACATTTGACAATTGCTAATGAACAACTTCTTTTTGGCATTTTTCCATGCGTTGAAGCTCTTTTTGTGATTGGGCACTTGAATAGGAGTCTTTTGACATAATTTCAGGTTGTATGTACATTGTTTGAACTGAAGTATTCTCTTTGGAGCAGATCACAAGTCCATTGATGTCTTTAATACACGGGTACTTGGGAATGGTAATCTCATGATATCTGACGTCAAACTGCAGCACGCCGGAGTGTATGTTTGCAGGGCCACTACACCAGGCACCCGCAACTTTACAGTTGCCATGGCAACTTTAACTGTGTTAGGTATGTTCTCTTCTATTCTGTAATCAGGAGAATCTCACGTTTTCATGTTTGCCATTTTTGTCTCATTCATCACTTATTTCTACCTTTCCTAAGTTTTGTAGCATTAGTAATGAGTGTTGACAATAAGTATTGTGTAATCCAATAGTCAGTTTTTAGGAGAAAATTGAATTTCTTGTTAAATTATAGCTGTAGTCACCATCCTGTTTGCACCAGTACATTATGTCCCTTTTTATTTAAGCTTCTCTTTCTTCTCATCTACACACATATCTATACCCATTCAACAGTCTGAAATTGTAATCTAGCGACCTTCTGTATGAATTCACAAGTGGCCCTGTATGGGGCTTAGTCACCAGGGCTGTGGGTATGCACACTTGTGGTGAGATCATATAAACATCTCAGTAGGGGAGGTGGACAGAAGTTAAGCAATGCAGAGATAAGTCACCTGCATGGACGGGAGACATGGGCAGGCGGCTTAGAAAATCAAACAGTTTCCCCTGAGAAGCTGTTCCTCATGTGGCTGGTTTCATTTACTATATTCTTTCTTGACTCTGTTATTCCTTTTGTGACCACAAAACTTTTTTTCTTTAAAAAATAGCTCCTCCTTCATTTGTTGAATGGCCGGAAAGCTTAACCAGACCTCGGGCTGGCACTGCCCGATTTGTATGTCAGGCAGAAGGAATCCCCTCGCCCAAAATGTCCTGGTTAAAAAATGGAAGGAAGATACATTCAAATGGGAGAATTAAAATGTACAACAGGTGGGTATGTCATTTTGCTACTATTTCATGCAAGATGTAATGACTTCATTAGATTTTATGTGAAATGGTTATAATAATATCAAATACCTAAATAATTTTGATAGTTAAAAACAAATTTAAGTAAGAAATTAACTTAAGATTCATAGCACTAGCATGCCATAGAGCCTTTTGTATTTTACACCTGGATCGTGGAAGTGGTAGATACAATAAAATGAATGCTGGACAATTTCCCAGGCCTTCTTTCTGGTCCTGGGAAGTAAGCATTAACTCTTTGGGGTCTCAGTTCCTTCCTCCAGGTGAAAAAATTAGAAGGATATAATTTATTCTCTTAAGAATTCCTCCAAAGTGTTCAAATTAATGACTTTAAGAATTCAGTTTTCTTAATATATATATTAAGAAAAAATATACATATTCTTATCAGTTCTCATTTTTGTTGAACAAGCCTTTAAAAATTTTTGTTGACCTGCATTTTGTATACATTGTAATGTACTTTCTGAATAAAGGTCAAATTTTAAAAAGGAAATTAAGTTGCCACCTGAAGCAAAGAGAATTTGGCCAGATGTGGTGGTGCATGCCTGTGGTCTTGGGAGGCAGAGGCAGGAAAGGGGGGGAGTTCAAGGACAACCTGAGCTAGATGGTGAATTACAGGCCAGTCTGTGCTGCATAGTGAGACCCTATTTAAAAAACAAAACAAAAAGGATTTTGGTACCATAAATACTTATGAAGTCTCAGAAAACAAATAAGAGTGATTTTCAGTAATACAGGGTATTTTTAATTAGGGCTGACGATACAAGTTTTTGTTCTCAAGCTCTTGTCATTTGAGATAAAAGTGCACTCAGCAACCACTGAACTTTATCATTACATCATTCTTGGAATTTTTCATGGGTATAAACAGATGTGTTCTTTCCTCAGTAAATTGGTAATTAATCAGATCATTCCTGAAGATGATGCTATTTATCAGTGCATGGCTGAGAACAGCCAAGGATCTATTCTGTCGAGAGCCAGACTGACCGTCGTCATGTCAGAAGACAGACCTAGTGCTCCCTGTAATGTGCACGCTGAAACCATGTCGAGCTCAGCCATCCTTTTAGCCTGGGAGAGGCCACTGTACAACTCAGACAAGGTCATTGCCTACTCTGTGCACTACATGAAAGCGGAAGGTAAGAGCTCAGGTGTGTTCCTTACGTGCCTCCCACTGGCCATCAGGAGTGAACTGTCTTATGGAGCCCACAAAATATTTGTGAAATCCCATAGCAGTTATCTCTTTAATAACATAATGGATGACCCATTTTTTTCTGAGTTTTCTGTGGTTCCATACTTTGTACATGTTAGTGTAGTTTAAGACTTTTCTGTATAGAAACAAGTACCAGTGAATGCAGTGTCTCTGCTGCAAACTATTTTGTACTTAGGAGTTTTGTGCCAGACAGGGTGTAAATTCCCTAAAGTTAACACCAATTAAGTATTCAGTTACATAGGAACAGTGTGTGACTATTGAATAAAATAACATAGTAAATTTACAGATTCTATAGCATGTTTTTAAGGGGATTCTTCATATTCTTAATTCTGTACATTTTGAATGTTTTCTGAAATCGTGGCACTCTGAACATTGAGCAAGACACTTTACTAATATTTCTTTTACTATAAAAATCAATATCAAATCTCTTAAAATTCTTATTTAGAATTACTGGTTTCATTTTTGGTATCATTTCCACACACACTTCCCGCCCCCCACTCCGGTATCTTACGTTTGGCCAAAATCTTAGAAGAAAAGAAAATGAAAAGCAACTTACATGGTAGAGGTTTACAAATTTTACTTCTGTCCACACACAGCTATATATATTAAAAACGAATTCAAACACGAAAGGATGGTAATGTTAAAATGGTCCATAGAGACAGGTGTTTTGTTGTAGCTGTTATTTTATTTTTTTTGCACTTTGAAGTGGTGCTTTGAAAAGGAATATTTTGAATGTAAATCGGGGTCATGGCAGCAAGAAGAATGGAAGTCTGATAACTGGGCAAGGTGGAGTATGTTAATTCTCTTTCCAGTGATTTAGGAAAGTGAAAAGGAGTGCTGGTTAAGGTGGGGACCACTCTTATTTGCTATTATGGTGGACTCATTAGAGTCTCTGTGTGTGCTCAGTGGTCTATTCAGAAAAAGAACAAGGCTTTTTAATTCGAACTCAAGGACCTTGTTTGGTAGGTCAGAAATCGTACTATGCAGCTCCTAATTAACGAGCCATTAGCCAGCCTGTTGTGAAATGCCTGTAATCTTGTCTAATTAAAATGCTATCAAGTTAATCCAGAAATGTGGGAAAACTTAATACTGGAATTTGCCTTCTGTTTTGTTTATAAATGCGGTGTGGGGAGAGGGGACTCGGTCTTAGAGAGTTCTGATGAAGTTGACTTGCATTTACTGGGAATTGTTAGCAGAGCACAGTAGCTGCCAGGGCTCTCCGCTCTGTAGGAATTCAGCCCCACAAAGACAAGTCCTCTTCTGTACCTTGCCATGCATATTTTATTAAGAATTGCTGAGGATTTTTTTTTTCTTTTTTTAAAAAAATAAAAGCTCACTGTGGGACAAAGTATTTTGAAGCACATTCTATGCCTCCCAGTTCCTTTGCTTTCAGTATAAATAAAAGGAGAACTTGTGTCAGGCAAATTTAATAAGAATCTCTAGGGGCAAAATGAGATCTTTTACAGGACAAATTTTGGTTTGGTTTGTTTTTATAAAGAATAGTCTTTGCATTCCCTACTGTCCCTCTATTTATGTTTGAAAGCATAAAGAAACCGCTAACTTACACAAGTAAAATTTACATTGTTACAAGTTACTCTTCTGTTGTGTGAAGCTCTGTTGTTTACCACCGTACATTGTCTGTGCTGTATGTTTTTACTAGGTGGCAAATGAAGTTGAGAGATTAATTCTTTGCAGTTGGATTTATTCTGGAGAAATTCAGAGTAGTAATTGGTAGCAAGACAAATTACTTGATCTCTTTTAGAAAATAAAAAGACCTTTCTGTTCACAAGGGGGTTTTGTACAGATGGTCATTAAAGATAAGAAATATGAGAACTAAGAACCAGTATTTTTTATGCTGACAGAAAATGGTCGGCTAATTTTGTTTTGAGTAATCATAACTTTTAAATGTGGATTCTTTAATTTAGGTTTAAATAATGAAGAATATCAAGTAGTCCTGGGAAATGACACAACTCATTATATTATTGATGACTTAGAACCTGCCAGCAATTATACTTTCTACATTGTGGCATACATGCCAATGGGAGCCAGCCAGATGTCCGACCACGTGATCCAGAATACTCTTGAGGATGGTGAGGGAGCATGATTAACTAAAAGTTTTATATATTTAATCAGAATTTAATTTATTTTTAATATATTTTATATATTTAATATTGTTTGCTTTTACTTTTTTGGTTGGTACTGGGAAGTTTTTTTGAAATTTTTTTTTAATTAGGGTATATTTGTTTAGAGGGGATCCATTGTGACAATTCTGAATAGGCTCACATTGTACATTGGTTAAATTGCCCCCACGGGTACTGGGTTTTAAACTCAGGGCTTCTTATTTGTGAGACAGGCACTCGACAGCTTGAATCATGCATGCCTCTAGTTCTAAAAGTATGTTTTAAGTGAGAGAAAATAATCTTTATGGCTAAAAAAACCCCAGATAAGTTTAACAGCAGGCTAGTTTGCCATTTCAAATCTGACTTGCTTTTTGCCAGCAACATGAAGATGGAGAACATTTCTATTTATAATTCATAAGAAAAATTTTAGTAATTTTTTTATACTGTTATGTTCCCTAGTGAAATTATAAATATGCTGCAGTTTTTTCAAATCAAACAGAACAAAATGTAGATTTTTTTTAGGCATGGCTAATATAGTGAATGTCGCTCATTGAGGGATGGTTATAGGGATTGGTCTTCTGAAACTGGGCATTTATGAAACTTTGTGTCTGTCAGTTACAAAAATCCTTAGATAATCAAACAGTACCTAGTTTATTTTTACCTGCTTACATTACTTGGTCAGTTTGTTCCTTGACCATCAAGTTACAGTTCTTTTGAGGAAGAGCAGGTCCCCATCCACTGTGATAACGTGGGGAAATTCCATCCATCAAGGTAGTCTCAGAGCACTGGCCCTCCCTGTGGAGAGAGAGAAAGGCTCTCTTTCCAGGGGCTGTAGAGGGCGGAGTTTTGTACCCTGTAGTGTGAAAGGTAATTATTTAACATACGCTTAATTGCACTTTTCTCCCTTCATTGATGTTTTCTCATTGTCAGGGAATAATCTGCTCTTAGTTTTCAAAACATCTTTATATAAGTAATTCCCAAGTCTGCTTTTTGTTCATTTGGTCCCACATCTTAGATCTTTAAAGACCACTTACTTAGATGTTTATAAATTCAGAGTTGGACCAAATGACAAAAGTTTCACTCATCTGGATGCTGAATTCCAAATTTTAGTTTTCATTTAAGTGGGTTCTACTTTACAACAGGTGTAGTGGTGCACAGCTGGAACCCCAGAATTCAGGAGGCAGAAGCAGGAGGGTCTTGAGTTCAAGGCCAGCCTGGGCTACACAGATGGTCTTAAAAAAAAAAAGAGGTCTTTTGTTTTAGAATGAGCCACGGTATATATGACATCTGTATACAGTTGTCACATTACATTTAACAACCTCTGTTATGTTTGTCTAAGGTGAAACATGGGCCAGTTTGGGTAGGGGGCAGGGAAATGAGTGGGGTATGTTCTTCCTCTACATTCTTGAAGAAAATGACTCTAACCACAGCAAGCTACCTGTTGAGGTGTGGCCCTCCAGTTACATTAAATTCTCCTTTAACCGTTTCCTTCTTTTTGTTTTTTTTTTTGGACAGCACTGAGTCCTTCTGATACTGCTTTTCAAATTTCTTCACCAGTTTCTCCCCATTTCTTAAGCCCACAGCTTTCAGTCTGAGCTGGGTGGGTCTCTTAGGCTGCACGGCAGTGTGTCACAGATCTAGTAATGCTGAAGGAGTACATCCTACCTTCCTGTTCTATTCTCTTATCCATCCCTACCTAACTCTGTGGCGGGGGAGGTAGGCATACACAGAGGCCACAGTGTGGAGGACAGTTGTGGGTTTTGTCTGTTCTGTCTGGGTCTGGTCACACAAGGTCTTTATCCTCTCTGTACCTTAGTTCCCTTAACTGTAAAGTGGTAGTGCAAATGGTGCTTCCTGCAATGAGTTTCTGTGAGAATCAATGGTTCATATGTATAAAGGACTAAGAAGCTTTTAAATGGATTTTTAAAATTTTCCACCTGCTCTTTCTTTCATTCAACAAATATTCATTGAGTATTTGCTATATGTTACTCAGTATTTAGTGTGAGCAAAACACAAGAAAATTTGTCCCTAATCTCATGGAGATAATTTTCTAGTGGGAGAGGGGTGCCCAGGAACAATAAACCAGATGAACAGTAAATTATATACTGTGTTAGAGAAAGAGCACGAAATACGCAAGGAAGTAGGACAGAAATGGTAGAGGAATTTGAGACCTTAGACAGTCACCAACACAGCAGCAGGGAGGACTTGATGAGCGAGGAATTGGAAATAAGGGTGTTGGCCAGGCCGGTGATAGACAGGAGCACTGGGCAGAGGAGATGGAGTTACAAGAGTTCTGCTCAAGCTTGGCCAGAGTGGGAAAAGCAGGCGGAGGTGACACAAGAGAGTGATGGGCAGCCAGCTACATGGCTAGATAGGGCTTTGCATGAAGCTGTAATGAGGACTGTGGCTTTTCCTTTGAGTGAAGGAGAATCGTTTGGACAAGGAGTGTCCGACTTGCATTTCAACAGGCTAGAATGTTGGAAATAGATGGTAGAGCAGAGGAGGGAAAGCTGTTAGTGTGTTCCAACAGTACAGGCTAGTGAGTGATGGTAGCATGTACCAAGAGCAGCAGGGAAGTGGGACAGCCACAGGAGTGAAAGTGAAGAGTGTGTGGAGGAGTCAAGGATGACAGGAAGGCTGAACAGATGGTTGCCATTAACCAAAACAGGAAAAAGCACAGAAGGAGCTATTCTTACCTCCATTTTGTATATGAAGAAACCTAGACACAGAGAAGTTAATTTGCCAAGATCACACAGAGCAAAGATTCAAACACAGTTAAGAACCCAAGTTTTAACTATTATACTGCCTCATTTTACTCATTTTCCTGGAATTCCAGTTTTATCCAAATTATTGGAGGGAAACTTTTCCTATTAAATACCATGTTATAATTAGAAATACAAACTTCACATTAGTTTTAGGATATGACTCTTGCACTTCAAAAAATTATTTTTCAGGTTATAATCCTAGAGTTCGATGCTTCCCCACTTTGGATAATTCATGCTCCCTTGCTTCAAAAGCATTTTGGTAGAATTATTTGAGAAGTCGTCTCATTTTTAATATGAATGCTAAGTGCTCTCACGTTCATCCCAAACAGCAGCCTAACAACCACAACAAAAGTGATAAAAAGCCACATGTGGTGGTGGCTCACACTTACAATCCTAGCTACTCTGGAGATGAGTGGAGACCAGGAGTGTTGTGGTTTGAAGCCAGCTTAGGCAAAAAGTTCATGAGACTCCCATCCCAGCCAATATAAACTGTGTGTGGTAGCCTGTGCCTGTGTCCTGGTTACATGGGAAGCATAAACAAGATTGCAGTCCAGGCTAACCCCAGCCATAAAAATGAGACTGTTGAAAAAATAGCTAAAACAATAAGGGCTGGAGGCGTGGCTCAAGTGATAGAGCCCCTGTGTAGCAAGCCCAAGGCCCTGAGTTCAAACCCCGGTACCACCAAAGGAAAAGAAACCCAAAGTGATGGAAGCCTTATTTTCTTTGCTTCCATGCTCTTGATAACCTTTTTCTGTATTTTTTCTGGCTTATTCTCTGCATCACTGCCTCATTTTACTCATTTTACCTCTGCTAGAGGTAAAAGTATCTCTTACCATGTTATGCATTGCTTTTAAGAGACTTCAATAACCTTTGTTGTGCTGTAGCCACTTGGCTCCAAATGTTGATAAACAAATGCGTTTTCTCTTATGAGTAGTTCCCCTGAGACCTCCTGAAATCAGTTTGACAAGCCGAAGTCCCACCGACATTCTCATCTCCTGGCTTCCGATCCCAGCCAAGTACCGGCGGGGCCAAGTCTTGTTGTATCGCTTGTCCTTCCGCCTAAGTACTGAGAACACCATCCAAGTCCTGGAGCTCCCGGGGACCGCGCACGAGCACCTTCTGGAAGGCCTGAAGCCTGATAGTGTCTACCTCGTCCGGATTGCTGCTGCCACCCGCGTGGGGCTGGGAGAGTCATCGGTGTGGACGTCACATAAGACGCCCAGAGCTGCCAGTGTGAAAGGTAACCCAGGCACTAGGCAGGAAGAAAAACAGCGTTTTCACTTTTCAGTTGAACTGTTCCTCTCTTAGTCATATTTATATTTTTAATTTTTATAAACAAAAATCTTCCATGGGTCATAGACTTAACTGAAAAAAAAGTAAACCTTTTATTTAGTAATCCCCTTCCACGTAGAGATCATTGTGGGTAAGACTGTTGGTTATACTATCAGCTAGCTTAACAAACTCTTCATGAACAGATAAGCTGTAGCCAAACTGAATTATCAGAAGTGGTCTATTACCAGAGACCTAATTAATATAATGACCATACTTTTTTAAGTCATCGATTCAAAGGATAAAAACCTAATACTAGGAACTTACAGGCCCTTCTCTTTAACTCGTGAGGAATGTAACATGACCAGTTTTGTTACTGTTATTTGATTGATAATAACGCCTGTTCTCTCTACCACAGAGGAATATTAGATGGTCAAAATTAGAAAATATTTATTGTCTTTCTGAAAAAATTACATACAAATCCTTGTATCAATATTATTTTATAATTATTTATGTATTTTAGTCTTTTAGGTAGTATATTCTTTTTTATTCCTTCCATACCATGTCTCCCCATTCATAATCCAGACCAGGCATAGGACCTGCACCGAATATGGGGTGTGGGCTGTGTAGAGGGCAGGTTTACTTTCCCTCCTCTTTTATACAGTCAGTGTAAGAACTCAGCCTGTGGTCAGCAACAGGAGGGCAGTACCTTAATTCTGTGTCAAAGTTTAGTATCACTGTGAAATTTTGTATGTTGAAGTGTAGTAATTGGACTTGAACTGTTTTGTAATTATTGGCTTAAAGCCAGGAGGTCTGTATTATTCTTTGTCTTCCTGTGAATTATGGTCTATGTAGCCTACATTTTCTGGTGAATTTTTCCAGCCCCTAAGTCTCCAGAACTGCATTTGGAGCCTCTGAACTGCACCACCATTTCTGTGAAATGGCAGCAGGATGCTGAGGACCCTGCGGCCATTCAGGGCTACAAGCTGTTCTACAAAGAGGAAGGGCAGCAGGAGCACGGACCTATTTTCTTAGACACTAACGACCTTCTCCACACACTCAGCGGCTTGGGTGAGCGAGTGGGCACTGGGCTTTTTTTTTTTATTGTTCCCCTCTTGCCAGTTAGGAAAAAATTGGGGCTAAGGCAGGAGAACTGACTTGATGCTGCAAAGAAAACTTGATTTTACTATGTCACTATGTATGTGGTACATCTTAAGCGGGCAGGTGTCAGGTAGCCATGCTGTCTTTCTGTCTTTCTTGCAGCTCTGAGAATCAGCTGTTCTTTCTTGAGTTCACTTCTAGTAGAGGAAGACCCTGATTGATTATTGTGGATATATTAGATGTAGAAGCCTCTCGTCCCTCTCTGTGTTCACAGAGGGCTCCCACAGGCCTCTGCTGAGTGAGTCCTCACCAAGGCCCTTACATCTGCCTCTCCCTCCCAGGGTCACCACACCACAGCCCCTGAAGGGCTCCAGCCATCTTCTGAGCGGCTTGGTGGAGCTAGTCTCTGCTCTAACCCCAGTGAGTCAGGCCTTTTATGTGATTCCTCCAGAATCTTATGGTGTGCAGGATAGGAATGTAGAATGGGGATTTCAAATAATCAAACAGTTCTCAGTCATTGAATTTAATGTAGAATTTGTCTGAGCATGCTGTATAGGCCGAATAATTCATACAAATTATATGGTACATGTCACAGTGAGTATTTGCTTGATTTGGCTCCAACCCAAGAACACTGGACAAAAAAAGCACCTACCTCAGTGTTTAGCTTCCTCTGTCTTCTGAAAAGCAGTTTTACTCCCTGTTCTTCCTGCCTTTGCAGTGTTGAAAAAGTTTCATGATGAAAACATGTATTGGGGGGGGGAGAGGGAGGGGGCGGAGTGGGTGGTAAGGGAGGGGTTGGGGGCAGGGGGGAGAAATGAACCAAGCCTTGTATGCACATATGAATAATAAAAGAAAAATGAAAAAAAAATTTTAAATGAATTCATGAGTATGAACAGATACCCCTCATCAAGGTGTCAAATGTATACTCAGCAGTTCATTGACTATGAGTAGATTTTTTTTCATACTGCCACTCAGACACTTCCTGATTTGTTGTGGCATTTTCTGTCCCTATTACAATGTTTTTATACCTATTACGATTCTATGAAGTACTCCAGTTTTTCCTTTTATGCTGCCCTTTAAAGGTGAGGGAAGAGAAGAGGCACAGCATCCCACTTTGGGTTTGACCATTTCCTTCCCTGGCCTTGTCAGAGCAGAAGTAGTCTTGAGTCCCTGCATCATGGGGTGCACTGATGGGAACCTGTTTTCAGATGCAGGGACATAGAAATCCATCCCACGATTCCTTGCCATAGTTTTCCAGATGGTATTTGGCTTCTAATCTTATTATTTGGGTTTTAATTTCATCTGCATTGGGTAAGTAAATTTGCTATCGATTTCTGTCACACAGCTTTATAAATTATGAGCAGTTACATATGTTCCAGGTCGACCTTCCTCAGTCAGTTGATACTGAGATGATGTCACCTTACTGTTCCCAAAGCCAACAGTGCTTCTCTCTGCCTGTAGCTTCACACTCCCTTTCTTTGTGCCTCTCCTGATGTCAGAACCCAGGAGCTATTAGGACTGGGACAATAGTTGATGAAAACTCACAGCTCAAACTCAGTACTGCTGTTTTTCCTCACTGTCAAGGAAACATAAATTTGTAGAAGATACAAAAAAATACTCTCAGAAGAGAGTTCCGAGAACACTCTTCTTGAGCACTCGTTACAGGTAGCTTATTCTAAGGAGGTGAATAATATATTGGGAAAAAAACAAAATAAGACTCTGTGAAAAATTTAGAGATATTTTATTAAAAGCTAAAAGTGTTGTTTGATAAACATCTTAAGTTCTAAAGCTTCATTATGCTGTGAATCTAGCTGCAGTGGAATTTTAAAAAACATGGTCCTGTATACACTTCATAATTTTGTTATCACTACATTGTTATTGGTTTTATTTCTATAATCAGCATGAAAAATAAAAGTGGTTCTTTAAATTTTTGAAAAAAAATTTTTTTTTTTTTTTGGTAGGACTGGTGCTTGAACTCAGGGCCTCACACACTTGCTAGGCAGGTGCTCTACCACTTGAGCCACTCTGCCAGCCCTAAACTTTTGAATTTTCTACAAGTGCATGTAGATAGACGTGTGTGAGTGTGTGTGTGTGTGTGTGTGTGTGTGTGTGTAAAGAGGCAAGAGAGGGAGGAAGACCAATTGATTTTTATTCCTTTTTATAGTCTCTAGATAATAATCAGCTTTCAAAACTCTAAACCTTTAATTTCCTCCAGTGTTTTAAAATTAAATTACATGTACCACTGCCTTTATTTTCATGTCATAACATACATTGTGTATTTTATTTGAGGTAGGTCCATTTAAAATCACTTTTTAAATGCACAAGCTGGGGAGTTATTTTGTTACAGTTGGCATGCCATGTCTATTAAATAGCTCCGTGTTTCCTGACTCTGGAACTGGTCTGAGGGGCTGGGCTACTTGGCGGTTCAAGGTGATGGTGGCGTCGGTGCAGCTGTAGACTTCCTCATTAGACAGCAGGTTCTGCCCCCTGAGTGCTGTCTCAGCCTGAAGGGCCGGGCCCAGCACTGTCTAGCTGTTGACTAGATCACCTTAAAGGTGCCTGTTAATCCCGAGATCCCTAGGGTCTTAGCCCTCCTTTTCTAGAATGTCAGTGTTGGGGCCTGGCCAGGCTTAGCACAGGATGTGTTCACAGCTCTCCCTTTTGGATACTGGGAGGGCAGTGTGTTCTGTTAGCTGGACAGCTGACCATCTGTGACCATTTTTAGCAAGAGCATCTGGCAGTGCTGCCTGTTTAACAGAGAGTGGTGTGTCTAGAGGGCAGTAGGTTAAGGGAATCCTATCTGTGTCCCCTGTGGTGAATACTGCTCTCTCTCAGCTTCTGCACACTAAACATGTTCTAACTAGAGCGAGATTGACTAAGTGGGCCTTGGAAATGAAATTTAAACGCTCTGTTTGCTGATTCAGTGTCAATTTTGAGTAACAAACTGATGTCTCAAAATTTCATTTTCATACTAATCCCCTTTCTAATGCCCTTATACACATCCTTTGATTTCCACTTCTGCTAATTAAGTTTTCAATTTAAAAAGTATGTTATTGAGACACAGTCTCCTTGGAAATACACACAGTTCTTTGTTTCTAAAAGAAAGAAAAAGGCAGATGACTTTGTACCTTTCAATTAATTTAACAAGCATATTTTAATATCTTTCTAAGTGAGGCATCATAGTATGACATAAAAAGATGTGACAGATGTAGTCTGTGCTTAAGACAAGAAATTAAACGAAAAGATATTTAACTGGCTCATTTGTCTAATACTCTTCCAAATACCTGATTCACTAAATTTAGTTAGTTATGAAAGTTATTTTAGAGTATTTTGTTCCTTAAAGTACTTAAGGAGATTCATGTGTTTCTAATAGGATAATATAAATATTGGCAGAGCAGTGGAAATATTTTGACGTTGCTACTTTAAATTTGACTTTGGAATATAGCTTGATTTTAAGTAGAAGTTTTGGGGTATAGAAACAAGCACTAGTCTTGTGATTTAATGTGCTCATGTGATTTGTTCTAAGTGGTGTCTGAGGTGTGTGTGTCAGGATTTTGCATCTTTATAATAATGATTTTCATTTAGGTATTTTTTTCTCAATCCTTTCATTGTTCAGTTACAAGATAACCTGTTATATTTATCACACAGTAAACTGAAGCAAAATTAATAACACACTTACGTTCTCCAATAATAGAAAAAAATTGTTTCTTTTTTTAATCTATTTTGGAAATTGACTTTAAATTCTGAAATTAGTTTCTAATTGCAAAGAGACTGTTTTCCTAAGGTGATTGTCAGAAACTTGTCTAACAGTTTTGCTAAAAGCTTTGATTGTCTGAATTTTGCTAAAGAGCTTATGCTATTTTGCTTAATTTCACAGCAAGTATCTTAGGAGAATGAGGTGCAGCACCAGTTACGAAGATGCAAGATATTTAAAATCAGTCATATTCAAAGTCAATGTGAGATACTTGCACACCTTCATCATTCACAGTTTTTTGTTTGTGTGTTTAGAAATCCAAAGTTGGAGCTCCTAGCAAAAAGAAACAGTCCCTGGTTGGTCATTAATTATAAAATCTCATAGCCAGTTTAGAAGGAAGCACGCTAAAATTAAGTCAGACTTCTAGCTGTTGTCTGTCACTTTGCTTCTGTGGTTACATCCTACTGGTGAAGCAATTGATACACAGATTCCTTTGCGACCTTTTCTTTAGTGGCGGCAGGAGATTTTGAGGCATATGAAAGACCACTCGGAGAAAACGCACTGAACATCTCCAGAATGATAGCTTCGTTTGGAGGAATTAGAATCATGGTTTATGGACATGTAAGTCATGTTTTTAGGTGAGCAGAGTCTTCAGCGTGAGTTCCCTCATCCATCTCACACAGGGGCCTTAAGTGATGCTCAGAGAACCTCTGCAAACATGCGGCAGGTGGACATCCTTTGATGTGGTGGTGTCACAGATTTCTGACTGCGCCACTTCAAGGTGAAGTCCAAGATACACTCTTGTATAACAAAATCCTCCTTTGCATGAAAGATTGCAAGTACGTTTTTCCACACTGACTCTTAGCCTGCAAAGACATTGCAAATAATCTGGTGTTGTGATACTAACCACCAGATGACGTATCATCACAGACACTAGGATTCTTTTCTTCCAAAGTAACATATAACTAATATAAACATCACTGAACATTCTTTCTAGGTTGGCTTTGACTTCATAAAGCAGTTCTGGTTTCTATCACATCATTTTGCTTTTTTTGGTTTTTTGTTTTGTTTTTTGGTGGTACTGGGGTTTGAACTCAGGGC
Source organism: Castor canadensis (assembly GCF_047511655.1). NCBI lineage: Eukaryota > Metazoa > Chordata > Mammalia > Rodentia > Castoridae > Castor > Castor canadensis. Next base: position 145,309,942 of record NC_133387.1, on the reverse strand, counting down.
TTTGCACTTGCTAGACTCTACCACTTGAGCCATACCTCCACTCATGCATTTGTTCTTAACTGATGAGTGTAAAAAGTGCATTGGCACATTTGCTTTTCTTTACCACAGGCAAGATCTTGGGGACATACCTTTTTGGCCTCTCTTCAGTTCTTCCTATGCTGACTTACATTTCAGTAGAAATAGTTCCTCTGAACAATGACTGCACTCTTCCATTCTTCCCTTCCAAAGATTCATAGAACAAATTCATGTAACTGAAGTCGGTAGATTTCTTAAAGGAGTGATTTTGGAAATCACCTGCTACGTAGGCCAGAAAATTGACAGCGTGAGTACAAATTACAAAAAACAAAAGAAATGTAAAAAAAAAATACTGTATTTCTTCATTAGTAAATTATTTAAGTTTCCTTTCCTTAATTTGTATTTAATCTGTTATCACGCCAGAACACATTAAAACTTCCCTGTAGACTTTAGTGATTTACACACTGTTTTTTCTTATTTTGCCAACAGAGAAACAAAATGTGAATATTTTATTCTTTGCAGTATCTGAACATGTCAAATATGATTGATACTCAGCTCGTTTTAGAACTTATTACCGAGAGAATTAGAAAGCAACGTTTCAAAACAAATGGAGCATTTTCTTCCTAAAAATCCTGTTACGAGGCCTGTAATCCCAGCTACTCAAGAGGCAGATATCAGACTCAAGGCCAGCCCAGGGGAAAAGTAAGCAGGACCCCTTTTGGGTAACAAGCTGGGTTGGCTGGTGGTGCATGCCTGTAACCCCAGCTACCTAGGAGACACAGGTAGAAGGATTGCAGTCTGAGACAGGACTGGCCAGATAGTATGAGACCCTACCCCAAAAATAACTAAAGCCAAAAGGGCTGGGTGTGTGGCTGTAGTGGTAACTTGCCTAACAAGTACAAAGAATTTTTCATTTCCCCAACTGCAAAGCCTCTATTTGAAGACAAAATGTGTGCAGATTGATGACACTGAAAGGACTAGAACAAAAGTTAAAAAGCATCACCTGGTTATTTTTCCTTAAATTCTTTGTCTTGAATAAAAGGTCACTGCCGTTCTAAAATATTTCTGGTATTCTTAGGGGAAATTACAGATATATCTCTATGTCTCTTCTTTCAATTGGAAAAATCTTTCCCAGCCTATGTCATCAGCTCCTAATGGAATATTCTTGCCAGTCCAAATGGTATCAGTCACTCTGGTAGTACCCCATTCACAGTGCTCTGTCACAGGGATTGCGTGGTGCTGGCAGTTCAGAGAAAAATAGCTGTTAAGTCAGTTTAATCTCTGCTGTCTGGGTTTGGCTTCAGATCCCACAGCTTCTTCACAAATTAAATCCAGGCTGTTCGCCTCATCTTCCAGATAATAGTAATGGTAGTAATCTCTATTTTAGAATATTAGAAGGATTAGATGAAATATGCACATAAGTTAGCACAGTGTCTGACAAATTGCATTATAAGTTCGCAACAAATGTCAGCTGTTGTAGTTGTCTTTAAAATTGTTTTCTCAGAGCTGGCATGTAGCTTAGTGGCAGAGCCTAACATGCACAAGGCCCTGGTTTCCATTCCCTACCCCACAAAATAAATAAATAAATAAATATTCTCCAAGGATGGAGATTGTATTTTAAAAATTGTATCATTATTTACATTTTTCCCAAGTGATTTTCCCATGAAACAAAATTTTCTTGATTTAATATGTACATATATATATATCTTATTGAGACAGATAAGTAGTCTGGAAGGGGACTGAAAATTTTGCATTTCTACCCACACTGAGAAGCAAGGATCTAAGCAAAGGGTAGGCAAACTTTCCTGGAATGGGCCAGAGGGTAAATACTGTAGGCTTTTTAGGTGTCATGGACTGAATTGTTCATCGTTCCAAAATTCTTGTGTTAAAGCCCTAACCTCCAGTGTGACAGATAGCCAAGGTGAAGTGAGGTCCTGAGGATGGGGTCCTAACTCTCTTCCTTACGGGAAGAGAGAAACGTTAGTGTGCTCTCTGTACCACGTGAGATCAGAGCAGAAAGTGACCATCTGCAAGCCGGGAAGAGAGCCCTCCCCCAAAGCTGGATCCTGCCAGGCCTGGATCTCAGCCTTCCCAGTTCATGAGACAACACATTCCTGTTGTTTAAGCCACCCAGTCCACGGCAGTTTGTTAGGGCAGCCCGAGCAGACAGATATCACAGTCACGTGGTCTCTAACACAAGACCTGCAGCACAGACACAGCCTCAGAAAATGCATAAACCTATGGGCGGCTTTGTTCTACTATGATTTTATTTGTATACACCAGAATATGAATTTCATAGAATTTTGACATGTCACAAAATAGTATTCTTTTAAGGAACTGGTAGTGTGGCTCAGGAAATAGAGCACCTGCTTTGCAAGCACAAAGCCCTGAGTTCAAAACCCAGTCCCACTCCCCAAAAAATAATTTCTGCTGGTGGAGTGGCTCAAGTGGCAGAGTATCTGCCTAGCAAGTGTGAGGCCCTGAGTTCAAATGTTGGTACTGTCAGAAAAAAAAAACAAAAAAAAATTTCCAACCACTTAGAAATATAAAAACCAATTTTAGCTGACAATGTGTATCACAGGCACCTGGCCGTATTACTGCAGGTTTGGCAATTTCAGTTGTAGCCTCTGTACATACCTCCCACAGTATGGTCCCAAGATCAGCAGCGTAGCCTGGAAGTATCCTGAAGTGCTGAACCTCTGCCTGTGCTTGCAACATGTAAGGAAAGACATCTGGTTGGTGCCTGTCTTTCTCAGCCCAGTTCTGTAATTGTCTCCAAAACTTCATCCTTCCCTTGGCTTACATGAGCGCTTAGCAGGTTTCCAATCACAATTCTAAGAGTATTCTGTCCCAGAAGAAAGCCTGACATGCTGGGCACTGATGGCTCATGCCTGTAATCCTAGCTACTCAGGAGGCAGATATTAGGAGGTTTACAGTTTGAAGCCAGCCTGAGCAAATAGTTCGCGAGACTCTTGAAAACAAACCATCACAAAAAGCTGGTGAAGTGGCTCAAGGTGTAGGCCCTGAGTTCAAGCCCCAGTACTGCCAGAAAAAATGAATGCAGGTAACCGCAGGCATCTTTAATTCCAGCGCTCAGAAGGCTGAGGCAAGAAGATCATGAGTTTGAGCCCAGGCTGGGCTAAATAGTGAGACCTTATCTCAAAAAGAAAAATGTGCAGGTGAACAATGCTAGGAACAGAATATAGGACACTGTGCTCATGAGTTGGCTATGAAAAGGGAATGAACTCTAGCACTGTGTGCCTCTCTGATCAGGTCACTCAACTTCTGCTTTATTTTTATTGATTGATTGATTGATTTGTTTATTTTCTGTGGAATTGGGATTTGAACTCAGGGATTCATTCTTGCAAAGCAGGCACTCTGCTACTTAGGTCACCCTTCCAGTCCATATTGCTCTGGTTATTTTGGAGATGGGTCTCATGAAGTATTTGCTTGGGCTGGTCTCAAACCTCCACATTTCAGCCTCCCAAGGAGCTAAGACTACAGGCACGTACCACTGGCACCCAGGTAGTCTGCTCACTTTTAAAATGGAGATAATAAAACATACCTTTTGGGGTTGTTACGACAGATGTGATTTTTCACACATTATAAATCCAGATACAAGTATAAAGTATTTTTTATTTATGTGTTATCTTTTTGGGGATAACGTCAAAAACAAAGCAGTGTCAAAACAGCCAACCAGCTAAGATGCTTCCCTAATGGGTCCTTTATAAAATTTAAAAAACTAGTAGCAAATAACTCAAAAAACAATTTTATTCTGAAGATTGTTTCCTCTGTTTACCTACCTTAAATATGAGAACATCTGTAGTATACACAATTTACAGTTTCTGCTATTAAAGAAAAACCTCCAAGTACAAAAAAAAAAAAAGAAAAAGAAAGAAAGCCTGATTACTCTTGATTTGGTGTGTCTCTTTTTAGGCAACTGTGACCCCCACCAACTTAGAGTTAGTGTTATGAATGAACAAAAAAATAAAGGACTTGTAATAGTGACGCATTTCTCAAATCCATAAGGTAAACTTGTTTTTAAATACCCCGGCTGAAGCTGGGAGCCTTTGGTAGATGTTCAGAAAGAGTATTTTTGAGCCCTCTCAGCAGCTCTCATTGAGCTTTGAGATGGGCTCTGGGTGCTGCAGGGCCGTGTTTGCACAGCCCTCTGGAGCTCTGTGAATACTGTGAGCACAGGGTTTTATGAGACTCTTCTGGGATAAAGAGGATCATACGCTTTTTCTGTGGTTCTCTGAGGCTCCTGCTAGGCTTATGACACAGACAATCAGAAGATGAACAAAGCAGGGTGCCAGTGGCTCAGGCCTGCAATCCTACCTACTTGGGAGGCTGAGATCTCAACGATCGTGGTTCAAGGCCAACACAGGCAAATAGTTCTCAAGACCTCATCTCCAAAATAACTAGAGCAAAATGGACTGGAGGTGTGGCTCAAGTGGTAGATTGCCTGCTTTGCAATCATGAAGCCCTGAGTTCAAAACCCCAGTCCCACCAAAAAAAGAAAGATGGACTGCATTTAGAAATATCTGATAATGGGCTGAATACATTATAAGTTAATATTATAACTTAATCTCAAAATTGAAATACAAATCTGACAACATACAGTTTTGACTTTCTGTGATTCTTTGCTTATCCCTTTGCCTCAGAGGGAGAGGCAGTTAGAAAAGCAGCATTTCTAATTTTAGGATAGATGTAATATAGCCTTTTCTTAGAGCTTGATTATTTTTCATGGGTCTCATTATGACCTTTTTGTACATGTCTGTAATGCACTGTGATCACATAAAGTTTAATATAAATAAGATTGTCATCTATACCAATTGATTGCCTTATTTTGTTTCATAAAATTATATTAGAGTTTATCTGGGTTGTGGATTTTAACTTAATTTTATTTGCAATTGTTTTTAAATTTCGTATATATTTATTGAATGTAACACTATTACCAGTACTATATTGAGCAGAAGGAGTGTGAACATAAGTTGGCATGCCTTCCTCCAGAGTATTTAAGTTGTTTTGCTTTTGTTTTTGTTTTGTGGTATGGGAGATGGAACCCAGGGCCTGGTGCATGCTAGGCAAAATTCTATCACTTGCACCACACCCCAAGTCCCAAAGAATTTAAGTTTAGCATGGAGGACTTATCAGTGTTCATGGGAAGATGTACTGATGGACAAAATTGAGGTATAGGCTGAATGTTCTGAAAGCACAAGATAAATTTTCTTGTCCAGTGAAGAGTAGCTTGCCTGGTAGAGAGATGTGGAAGGGGAGGGGGCACGTAACATGTACAAAACCAGAAAGACTCATTGATATGTTACGGCTGAAACATAGTGTGTATGGGTAGAGGTTACAGAGACTGAGGTCCTAGAGAAAAGTAGCTCTAGTTTAAGGACCAGGCACCTCATAATGATGTGGTCTTTGAGCTGCCATATAAACGATGCTGAGCCATTAGAAGTTTCCAAATGGGGAAGTGCCGTGGCTTGTTTAAGAAAGATAGCTGGGGGTGAGGGGGGAAGGTGGCCCAGATAGTGTATACATATGTAACTAAATGTAAAAACAATAAAATAAATTAAAAGAAAGACTACATGAAGGCAGTGGAAAGCCAGCCGCCTGTAAGCCCAGGGCAGAGGCCTTAGAAGAAAGCAACCTTGATCTTGGACTGTAGCTTCCAGAATTTTGAGAAAATAAATTTCTGTTCTTCAAGAAAAAAAAAAAAAAAAAAAGAAAGATTACCGGTAATGATTAAAGTAGATTTAGGGAAGGCAAGGAGAGAATCCTAAAGATTAGAAATCAGTAAGTTAGTTGGTTGTTAAAATAACCTAAGTTGATGAGCATGTAAACTAGCACAGTAGTCTACTGGGGAGAGGCAGGTGGAAAGTAGGACTTAACTGATTACATGTCAACTGGATGGAGGGCCTTGACGTGGGAGTTTATGGGAGGCCATGGGATGCATGGATTATGGCTGAGGAGTCTATGAAAAGACGCCTGACAGTGTTAGTCATCAGTGCAATGCAAGTTTAAAGATTTAAACAGCAAGATAGCACTAATTTTTAAAATACCAAAACTGCCAATAACAAGTGCTGGCATGAATACAGAACATCTGAAATTCTTACATATTATTGTAAGATGGCACAGTTTAGTGTTTTCTCCTAAAGTTAAACATGCCCATACCATGTGACCCAGAAATCCCATCGCAGTTATTTACCCTGGAAAACCCAAAACATGAATTCACATAAAAACATGTACACAAATGTATAGCTCTGATCATAGTTGCCAAAAACTGTTAAACTACAGTTGCTCAGTGGGAAATAGACCGAATTACATCCATACACGTGGGATGCCTTCCAGCAATTAAAAAAAGAGAGAGCTGTGTTGATATTTGCAAAAGTTCCTGGATGAATCTCAGTGATAGATGCTGAGTGAAGGAGACCTGCCTCAGGAGGTTACATTCTGTGTGGTTCCACTCATCTGACAGTCTCAAAAAGTCAGACCCATCCAGATGGAAAACAACGGATCAGGGCACAGGACTCGACACGCCAGGCAGCATGGAAGCTGTGGGGGTGAGGGAATCAGTTCATTCACCTCCGTGTACCCCCTCCTGTTCATCTAGGATGTTGAGCGTTAAATGAGCACCTCTGCACAGTCATTGGTACGTAGTTAGTGCTCCATGACAGATAGCTATATATAAACAGAGGATGGAAGTAGGACGATGGTCAAGAGCTCTGTGTGGATACTTTGATTGCAGTGGACTTTCAAGTTTTGGGAAGTGAGAGGTGTTGAGTCCAGTTTTGATTGGATTGTCCAGTTGGAGAGGTCTGTAGCAGCTTAGTACTGCATGGGTTTAAACTTTAGAACACGAGATGGTGGATTGTTTGTTGTGCATTTGGAAGTTGAGACTGCACAGTGTTCTAAGGACTCCACCTGTTGTTGAGATGGGTCTTGATAACTTTTTGTCTGGGTTGGCCTCAAACCATCAGCCTCCTTAGTAGCTAGGATTTAAAAAATTATCTTGCACTGGGTGCCAGTGGCTCACACCTGAAATCCTAGCTACTCAGGAGGCAGAGTTCAGGAGAATTGAAGCCAGCCCAGGCAAATAGTTGGAAACTGAAATTCTTTCCATCTAGGTAAGATCGTATTTGTATTTGTTCTTAGTTTGGTGCAGTTCTAAACATAAATCAGTCTCTGTTACTGTAACAGGAGATTTGTGCAGGACCGAAAGCTTCCACCCAGTCTTTCTGGCTTAGGTGTTTAGCCATAGAGAGGGTTGGCATTCGTGCTTCTTATCTCATGAAGCCGGAAGAATGAACAAGGAAGGGTGAGTGGAGAGGTAGGAAAGCTTATTAAGGGAAAGTATGAAAGCTCCTATGGGAAGGGTGAGGTCCTGAGTGGGTCTGAAGTTTTTATCAGTTTTCTCCAGGGGGTCGTTCAGTTTCTCTGCTAATTAGGTATGCATAAAGCAGCATTCTGGTTGGCTATGCCTATGACATTCTGATTGGTCATGCCCTAATCCTCATACTGTCCTTAATCTGGTCAGTCCTGCTTTTCCTTCTTTCCACCCTTTAAGGTCACAGGGAGGTCATAATGGAGGTTTCCAGGGGAACTTCTGTCCTAGCTATACCATCTACATTTAGCTAATGGCTTAGCCTCCTTGCTCATTGCTTGCTTTTAAATAAGAAGCAGAGGGGATTTAGACTGTGGTGTTATTCTGAGAGAAACAGAATCTCCTAACAAATCACAGAAGATATTTTTGCATTCTTCAATAGTTGAAAGCCATTTTGTAATTTTCTTTATACACAGTTGAATGCATAGCACAACTGTCATAATTTATATTTCTCCTTCTTAAATTTAGAAGATTGCAAACAATGTGTGATAACGACAGTGTTCCCTGAAAGAAGAAGTGTCTCTTGTGCTGTATTTTATACTATGTCAAAATCATATTAATGGCAATGGGATGTTAACATATCTCTATTTTATACTTTAAAAAATTATTTTGGGGGGAGCAACTCAGTGAGAGAGAGCTTGCCTGGCATGCACAAGCCCTAGATTCTGTCCCCAGCATAGGGGACAAAAGTCATTTCAAAGTAAGAGAATAAAAAGCCACCAGTATGTGCCTGTAAATCTTAGACCTTTTTTAAACCATCTTTAAAAATTAAAAATCAACTTTCCAAAAATATCAATCCCAAATAATTGAGAAAAGAATTCTGATGATTTTCCCTGGACTTTTAAATCCTTAATCTTGAATAGTCATCACCTTTTGAAATGTTCTAAAACATGGAATGCTGTGTGAAAAACATGTCTCATTATTGAACAAGGTGTAATAGGTGACAAAAACAATACATAGCTACTCTTCTATTTTTTTTTTTTTAAAGGATAAAGGAAAGGCTCCCCCTCCCCCAGAACAAAATTGATGTATTTGCCTAAGTGGCCACCCCTTTTGTGGATTTGAAGTCAGTTCACTGTTTTAGCAGCTGTGTAGCAAGTTTTCTAGCAGACAGTGGTGGTGGGGAGGGGGTCAGTTGCATCTGGTTTGTCTTTGAAGAGTGACTGAAAAGTTGATATTTAGTAGTTTTCTTGAGAAAGCAGTTTATCTATAGAAGAGGAACTTTTTTAGTAGCTAAATTAGCTGGCTGTGATTCATATGTATGCATTTTGTCTTCTTGCTTAAGGAAAAAAAAAAAAAGAGTAAAGAATGTCCTCTGTCTACCCTAAAACTGCACAGGGCAGATGACAGCAGATAACCCTGTGACCTTTGGCACCGAGTGAAGATTTACAGTACTTGTGGAGCCCCACTTCACAGGCCTGCCTGAAAAGAGCCCTAAATAAAGTGAGGCCCCTGTGGAGATGAAGAAAATAAGCAGGATAAGGAAGTTCCATTATTTTAAGAGGCTATGTTTTGTTTTGCTTTTTTTTTACCAGTCTATGAAGTGAAATACCAATTGTGATGTGTTTCTAGTTTTGGAGTCTAAGGTCAATTAGATTTAGGATCTAATATTAGGGTAGGTAGAGTCGGGGTTACCCTGGTCATAGTTTTCTATCTGGCTCTCTCACTGTCAGTTACTGTCCACTCCTCCCAGCTCCATCAAATTCAATTCCCATTTGAAGTATCTGAATAGTTGGTTATTCCTTTTATGGTACTGGGATCAAACCCAGGGCCTTGCCTGGGTTAGGCAAGCACTGTACCACTGAGATACATTCCAGGCCCTCTTAGTTTTTGTTCTGGTTTAGTTTGGTTGTTACTTTTTAAGGCAAAGCAAAATAATAGAAAACTTATAGAAAAGGGGCATGATTGAAAGACAAGGGAGAGTAGGAATCACCAACTGTTTATCTCTTTCATACGTTAGGAAATTAAGATTATTCAGATATAAAACATAAAAAACCCAAAAAACATGAATTTCCTGTCTACAGAAAATAAAGTTAAAACTTGATTCCAAGTGACACCTCAAATTTAGACATTCAAAGAAACTTGCATTGTTTTCTGTCTAATGATGCTGAGATCTATTTGATAATTATTTATGAATAGCTGTCTACTGAGTCTTTAGCTTATTTGTCTCTTCTACAATATCTGAGTATCTGAGTATTTTCTGTAGCACTTTGTTGTTTATATATTGATGTTTACTTATTAAGCAGATTTTACTGTTTTCTGCTTCTTTTCTTTTGGTCTTTAATAAGACCAAAAATTAATTCCCTCAAATTTAGAAAGATGTTGGTAGCTATTGACAGGCTCTTGATTATTTCATAGGTTAGAACTTTGAAATGTTATCTTTAAGAACAAAGGGAAGCCTTTGGTAAACTTTTCATTCCCCTATTTTTAATTCTGTAAGCATGGTAAATGGTTGACACCAGTCACAAACAGTATCTCCTAAGAGAAGGAAGAACTCTTATAGGAAATTAAATCAATACTGTCCATTAATCATACTGAGTGTCACCCCTCAGACCACTCTGAAAGTTTCTGGTGAATGTAAAGAATCTTTAGATATGTGAGGGACGTTCTTCAAAATCTAAGTAAGTTAAAGGAGAGGAGGTTTTTTAAATGCCACCATTAGTACATGAAAGAACTTCTGGGTGGATAGAAAAAAACATTTGCTGTATAGCAGTAATTACTCTTGATGGGTTTTATTTTGCTTTCATTTAAAACTTTGGTTTTTTTTCATGCAAATGAAAATCTTAAGCAGGTTTGTCCTATTTATACTCTTTACAGGGGAGAGAGGAGCTGCAAGAGAAGCCATTATGGAAGAAAATTTTTTTTATCTTAGCCTAAAAAAAATTTTTTTTTTAAGGCGGTAGTGGGGTTTGAATTCAGGGCTTGCAAGACAGATGCTCTGTTTCTTGAGCCACACCTCCAGTCCTAAAAACATTTTTGTATGTTTATTTAATTATGTCATAAATAAAAACATATAATGAGTATGCATGCAAGAAAAAAATTATTGGGGCTAGGATATAGCTCAGTGGTAGTGTGCTTGCTTTAGCATGTGTGGGGGCCCTGGGATCTATTCTCAGTATTTCAAAAGAAAAATCTGGGGGGAAAAAAATTATTAATGGAGAGTAAAATAAAAAAAAAATTGGAGAGTACTAAAAGATTCTAAAAAGATTGAATCAGTTATTTCTAAGTGACAATTGAGTTATGAAGTAGATATTAATCATGTCACCACATAATTTATAATTACAGACTTTAGTTGTGATGGAAAAGTATAGAGTTACGTGACTGTGGTCATTGTATTATTTTTGTTTGCATTTTCCTCTCTTTAATTAGTGTATATTAACTATGCAAATGAGTTCTGTTGTGATATTTCCATACATGCATTTAAATTACTGTGGTGAAAGCCACCCCCTCTAGTGACTCTTTCTTATCCCTTTTTAAGACAAATTTTAACAGGTTTTATTCTATTTTCCTACATGTATATGAAGTACTTTCACCCTCCTGCTGGTTCCCACCTCCAAACAAATGGACATTATGTTACGAACATGTATTGAGGTGGCAGTCGGGGTACCTCTCCTTGAGAAGGCAATATTGAATGGTAATTGGAAGGATAAATAGGAGTTAACTAGGTGAAAGACTCAGATAGAGACATGAAAGAATTACAGAAGCCATTGTGTAAACATGGTGCATCTTCCTGTGGAAACAGCCTGATTTACCAGCTCCTCCATCCTCTCCTCCACTCTAATCCTGACATAGTTTATTGAAATTATGTGTTTTCCTGTTCAAGTTTGAGAGGTTTAAAATCTTGAAAGACTTTGGGTAACATCCAAGAAAATAGGAGCTATGGTAGGTGGAGGCTGCTTGGATTAGCCCAGGTGGCTGACTCAAGAGACGTGGCTTATCATGGAAACGGAGCAGTCGCCTCAGCCGAATGTCATCAGCTTTCTTGGCATGACAGGGTGGTAATAACTTGTGAAATCTGTGCACAACATAAGCAGCACATTGGCCTGACCATCACAAGCCACACATCTTCCTTGGTAGATTGTGTAAATACATCTAACTGCTGTCATTATTTCACTTTTATGCCTATCTTACCACTTCTTTCAAAGAAAGACTTGAAATGACTCAATGCAAAACCAAAAAAATTCAATAAAATAAGAGGCAAATAGGTGAGATAAAGGTTTAGGGTTAGACACATTCACACGAAAGATAATATAAATTGATGCACAACACTTGTAGGGATAAAAAAAGGGAGGTAACTTATAATAGTGCATACTTTTATCTAGAAATTCCACTCATAGTGACCTATCAAACCAGGCATGGTGGCCCATGCTATAATCCCACCACTCAGGAGGCTGAGGCAGGATGCTCTTGAGTTTGAGGCCAGCCTGTGCTGCATAGCAAGACCCTGTCTCAAAAAAAAAAAAAAAAAGTGAGACCTATCACAAGATAATAATAATGAAACAAACATTAAACCCTAAGATATTCATCGTACTGCACCTGGATGTGATGGTCCACAGCTACAATCAGCACTCAGGAGATTTAGGCAGGAAGATCAAAGTTCAAGGCCAGCCGGGTTACATAATAAGACCCTGTCTTTTGGGGAGGAAGAACTATTCGCTGTGTTATTCAGTGTCATTTATAACTGAAAAGCTGGCGAAAACCTACATATTTAGGGGAATAGTTTTAATTAAATTGTGGCGTATCGTACAACTTAAATAAGTGTGAACCTCGAAATAAATGTTTTAGAAAAAATATTAAATGATCTGAATAGTTCACAGTATGCTAAGAAAAAAAAAGCAGATTGTAAAATATAAAAAAGTTTGTGTATATGAATAGTAGAATTAAATAACATAGACTAACGTTCACCGCACTTAACGCTGGGTGCTGGTGATAAGGACATTTTCCCTTTATACTGCTGCTCATCTGAATTGTATAAAATTTCACTAAACCATGTATTTGATCAAAATAAGAAGAAAATAGTGTATTTTTTGGGGGGTGCTGGGGTTCATGCCCAGGACGCCACACATGCTAGTCAGGCGCTGTACCCCTGAGCTATACTCCCAGCACCATAAAATATTTTTTAATCAAATAAACCTAAATGAAGAAATGGGAGCCAAGATAAATAAAGGTTTTAAAGTCGATGAACTTGTAGATTCTTTATTAAGGCCCTGTGAAGTTTTAGAATGGTCTAGAAATCTAGCCATGGAGTTTCACCGCACACCAAGCTCCGCGGGCTGGGAGGAGCACAGGGTATTGTCACTGTCAGAGGAAGGCTGTAACATGGTAGTTAAGTTACCCAAGTCCAGTACCTTCACATGGTGAAGTGGTAGGGCATTCCCTGTGAATATATGGACTGAAGGTATTTTAACTTACGATGACCGCAGATAATAAGGAAGGCAGATTTCCTGAAGTTTCTAGGATCATTTAACAACCTACAAAGTTTTGAATGACATCGAGGTAGTGGAGGAAACAATTAAAATAACTTTTTTGAACTTTCACCTTTCTCCATCTGGATGGCCAAATAGGATGATTCTGAGTGTGCTCCCCTCTCCTGAACAGTTATGTTCCAGTTGTTTTCAGAGAATAACCTTTTGCCTCAGAAGAAAAATCGTGGCAGTTGGGCCTCAGTTCTGAGCCCACAAAACTGCAGAAATTACATGTATAGACTCTGGAAACTTCACAGAGTAAGGAGACACTCTTTTAAAGGGCTCAATTTTTGTGCACATCCCCATTCTGAGAAATCACAATGATTGCTTTAACTGGATTCTCCATTTTGTGCTGACTCGATGTATACTTTGTGGCCTTGACCATAAAGTGGTCAAGCGGTGGGAACCGCTTACTCTGTTCCCACATGTACATTTTTCAAATTGGCATTCCAGTGTGACTCATTAGAAATTAAGGAACCTGAGCCCGGGGTCGAGGTGCATGCCTGTAATCCCAGCACCCAGGAGGCTGAGACTGGAGGACAGAAAGTTGGAGGCCAGCCTGAGCTACATTGTGAGATCCTGTCTCAAAAATGAAACAAGGGAAAACAATAGAAAAAGAAATCTGCATCTTAAATTAAAAGCCCTAGACAGTACCGGAAATCTTACAAGTCTAAAGACATGTTGGTGTTGATTTTTATTTGTTCTCAATGGCAAACAAGTGATCAATGCAGACATTCATGTAAATATCAAGAAAACCGATAAAAAAATAGATAGATGGCCTCTAAGGAAATCAGGCTATTCTGGGGTCAGGAAGTGTTTTGAAACCATGATTTTCCTCTTCGGCAAGCAAATCCACACTTGCCAAAAAACATAGGTTTAAGTTGTATTTCCCTTCATAAAATTGCCCTATGTTAAGGTCGCTATTTGACCTGTGTAATATCCTTGCCAAAAATGCTTAACCTGAGTGTGGTAATGAGGAAGCACTCATAAGTAGATTGTGAGATATTTTACAAAACGTCTAGGCTGGAGTCTTCAACAGAAAAGAACAGGACGGCTCTGGGGGAAGGAGATCTGGCGTGGAGCCGAGGAGGGCATGGGCTTTTGGTGAGGAAAGGAACTGTCTGAGATAATTTTAAAAGTTTAAACACAGAATACAGGACTAGGGGTGCAACTCAAGTGATAAAAGCTCTGAGTTCAAACCCAAGCATCTCAAAAAAAAAAAAAACAAAGCAAAATACCTAAAATCGTGTCATTGTTAAACTTACTGGGTGTAATAATGATATTGTGATTACCTAGGAGAAACCCTTGTTCTGGGGGGGACTCGCGTGCCCGCGCACACGCAGGAGAACAAGAGCCAGGGAGGTGGCTCTGTAGTGGAGCCCTTGTGCAGCGTGCTGCAGGCCTGGGTTCCATCGAAAGCACCACAAAATAAATAAATAAAAGCTATCTAAACAAATGGAGATCTGCTTTTAAAAGAAGAACGAAAACAAACACATCAAAATGTTGAAAAAAATAATTTAAAAAGGTTGAAATGCCCTGTGTTTTGTTTGTCATCAGTCAGAATTCCCAGATTAGGGACTGCCTTTGCAATGATTTTGCACATGGTTCAGACTAGAGCCGTTTTAAAATAGTTACAATAATTATAGGAATGTGGGGATTTTTAAAGTTCCATCAACTGACATATGCTGTTATATAAATTTACTCAGTAAGAAACTGAGACACAAAACCAGTTTCTAATTCATCCCATCTAGGAGTCCTTCCAGTTAGAGCTGTCTTGAGGAACTCAAAATTAGCTGATGGTAAAACAAAAATACTTTGACCTGAAATTATTTCCTTAAGCAACTAAATATCTCTTTTTCCCATGAACTGTTTATAAGCCAATGTTTATAATAATGTGTGTCATTTTGAATGTAAGAAACCCTTAGATCTGTTGAGTATTTATCAGAAACCCTTTTGACTTAGCTGTATATACTCAAATTATTTGAAATTCTCTTACATATGTGTTGAAAACGCTTTCATTAAGATAAATTAAATACCTTCCAGTGCCCCAGAGATCGAGTGTCTTTTCATACCTGAAAGATTTGAAATTTATATAGAATTTGAGTAGACTATCCATCAGTTAACCTGTTAAAGAATCGCACCTGTTTGTATCAAAGAACTCCCAGAATCCTCTTATCTGCTAACATTAAAATTGGCTTCCGAGCGATACATTCCACAAAGTTTAAATAAGTTGTATCGTAATGCTGCTTGTGAGTTTTAAAGGAGGCATAAATAAACAGTCATGGTTTTATCACTATGATTGATGAAGCTGATATTTCATCAGCTTGCATTTCCCACTTGAGAAGAAATTTAAAAGTAGTTTCAAGCTGTCTGCCTACATCTTTCCCATCTTGTACGCATGCTTTTAACTGCCAAGGGTTGAGTTTTGGAGGGATGGTTATCAAACTACAGATGTTTTTGCAATGAAACTGTGCACCTCCAACCAAGTCGCTGTGGTTCAAGAGATGATAGATGGTATTTTCATGTTGCCTCACAAAAGGGTCAAAATGGCATGGCGGGCCCATGACAATGAAGCGGAGAAATGTTAGTCCTGGAAGGACATTTATTTCTTAGCTTCAGGGGACATTCGGCCATCGTGAATAGGCTCTCTCTGTCAGCTTATAAAAATATTGTTTGTAAGGCATTGATGTATGTGAGACAGATCGTGTATGTGTGCTGGCAGACAGAGAAGCTACTTAAACAAATGCTAAGTAAGTACCGTGTGTGAGTCAAATATTCTACTTCAGATGCTTTTAGGATAAAGCATTGCTCTTGATAGAAATATCTATGAAATCAAAGGAGTTTCATTTTCTCACATAACAATTTTAAGTGAATTTCATTTGTAAATTCAATACCTTCTTAATTGCCTTAGAAGCTTATACACACACACACCCATTGTAACATACTTTTTTGGTGTTAGAATTACAAATTCATGCAATCAGCATTCATTCCATTTTACTGGTTTTTAAATGAATCAGGAACATATGGGTGGGCACAGCCTTTTAGCCCAGTTCACCTAACAATCCTAAGTTTGAGGCAGTTAACCACTGCTCTTTTGAAGTCTTCTGTTTTTCTTTTCATCTGATGACAGAATGTCACCTATTAATGAATGGAACTGTGGTGGACACTAATCTTAAAAAATTGGACCAATGAGGTGCTGTTCTTCCCTGGTAACTCACAGAGGGAGAGACCTCCCGTTAGAGAAGAACATAAAAGGTCAAACCCCTGTTTGGAGGGGCTTCCAATAATACCTTCCCATTCATTTTTCAATGCATGGATGTAAATCAGATTCACAGAGTGATGTTCAAATAGAAATCTTTAACCCAAGTTTTTCTAAACTAGGCAGCATGGAGTAAATTCCACTCATCAAAAATAGTAACTATTTTTAAAAAAGAAGTCTTGAAAACCTAATGCACAAAAGTGAAATTACAGGCTGGCAGAGTGGCTCAGGTGGTAGAGAGCCTGCCTAGCAAGCATGAGGCCTTGGGTTCAAACCCCAGCAGTGCAAAAACAAACCAAAAGTGAAATTGCATTATCAAAGAAAAAATAACATTCCAGAAGCCAGTGGTTCACACCCATAATCCTAGCTACTTGGGAGGCTGAGGTCAGGAGGACCATGGTTCGAGGACAGCCTGGGCAAATAGTTCAGGAGACCTCATCTCCAAAATAACCAGAACAAAATGGACTGGAGGTGTGGCTCAATCAGTAGAGCATCCGCTTTGCAAGTGTGAAGCCCTGAGTTCAAACCTCATCCCAATAAAAAGAAGAAGAAATAACATGACCAAAATATTAATGGACACATTGTAATTGGGAGGCCTTACTCCTCTGGGCTCATTTGGAACAGTCCCGGTCATTTTGGGGAGGTTTTAAAAATAGAGATTGTCAATAGTTTATACTTATGTTGATAGGGAACAGGATTCTCAAATGTCACATACAAAGAACTCAGTAGGAGAGGGGATGTTTTCACTGGGAGAGGTGTTATTTGTCTTAAGCCCTTTAGGACGACAGAACAAAAGAGCCCCAGTCATTCATTTCAGCTTCACACAAATGCCCTGCCATCAGCTTCCAGGAGAGCTGGGTGTAGAAGCAGAGGGGAAGTCAGGCAAGTGGTGGATTGCCCCCTCCATCTGTCATTTGTATTACACTCAAAGAAATAGTCTACATTATCACAGGACAAATGTATAATATTTTCACATAGTCTTTAAAGAAAACATCTTTAAATGTATAATGCAGAAAGAGTGAAAAGCCTTTATGGTGAACATTCTCTTATAGAAAGTCAGTTTATAAACAAAAGGAGAATGGATTCTTCACCTGGACTTAAAGTAAAATTCACATTTTTTTTCTGCAAAAACCAGCACATTCAGGTAAGACATTATTTGGACCATCATGAATTAACTTTTTCCATTTTAACTTAAGTTGAATAATACAAGATAAGAATTGCCTGTTCGAAGAACCTGCTCCCCTAATCTCAGTGTGGTTTGGAGTGGTGCAACGCTGTACTCTTACAACGTTGGGGAGGCTTGAAGGCCCAAGCTACATTGTTAAATATGACTTGTGTTTTCCTCGATGTGCCGAAACAGCATTTTAAAGATAGGATTTCACTGACTTTCCTTTCCCACCCATCCCCCTTGGCGTTTTTTCCTGCTCCTCTGCTGGAAAGGGGCAGACTTGGGCTGGCCCCAGATTCTGTGTCAGAGGCCATGACCCAGGTGTCACAGCAGCCATACTGCTGGCCTCTTCTCTGAATAATTATATGGAGGTATTGTGTTGAAGGGACAAGCCCGGGGGCAGTGCAGTCACCCTGGCTAGCCAGACTGGGAGCTCTCCAGTTGGGGCTGCAGGAGAACAATGGGCCTGAAAAGGCTTGCACAAAACCTTGCTGCACAAAAGATTCAATTAAAAGTGGACCTCAGGCGAGGCACTGGGTTTCATCCTGCAGAATTTTACCTTTGTAACTTCACTCTAATCATTTCCTACCTTAACCATCTTCACACAGCAACTTTTCAGATTGGTTTTTCCTTCCCATCTGTGCCCATGTCAGCTTTGAAGTGATCTTAATTAGAGCATGGTGTCGCTCATGTAAGCAAAGCTTTTCTCTAACAGTGTTTTTAAGTAAATCAAAGCACACATAGGAATTTTTAAAATAATGGTCTTTATTTCCCTATGGCATTTTATTGGGCCACTCCAGCATGGTCCCTGTGTGTAAACTGAACAAGAGGCAGGATTAGTCCTAAAGTAGATGTGATCAGCTTTATCTTCTTTTTCTCCTACGAGGATTCTTTTCCCCACCAAGATAGGCAATAAAGCTAAGTCTATCAGTTTTGAATTTTAGAAATGATGCCAGGAGTGGACTCACTCCTGTGGGGAAAGTTTTCTCATGATTCTAACTTCAGCTTTTCTCCTATTTTTTTTCCGTCCCTGAACTGTGGTTCCTGCCTGGCTCTTCTCAGGGCCTGTAGAGCCTCACAAATGAGCAGCAGCTGAGGGAAACAAAGGCTTGGTTTTCATGACCCCAGTATTATCTTTTGGTTAGTCCATAGTCCTGTACTTTCTAAATAAGTATTTCCTATTATTCATTTTCCTGGAACCAAACCAAACTGTTACTATTACTACAGAGTCCAGAAAGATTCAATCTGTTATCCATCAGTTTTCCTACCTGAGTCCATTGTCAGAGGAGGCCTTAGTCTTCATGTGTTGGTGGAAGCTATGATGTGGAAACTTCATAAGTGAGCCTCTTAGAGTTCTCTTTTTTTTTTTTACTTTGTGGTACTGGAATTTGAACTCGGGGCCTTGCACTTGCCAGGCACGTGCTCTACCACTTAAGCCACACCACCAACCCTTTTTCCTTTAGTTATTTTGTCGAATATGGTCTTGTACTTACACCTTGGCCAGCCTGCACCACAGTCCTCCTATTTGTACTTCCCAAACAACTGAGATATGATAGGCATGCACCATCACACATAGCTTTAATTGACTGGGATGGGGTCTTGAGAAGTTTCTGCCTGGGCTGCCCTTGAACTGTACCCCCCACCCCATCTCTGTCTGCAGAGCAGCTAGGATTATAGATATGTGACACCACACGCAGCTACTTTTTGCCTTTTGTATCTTAAGGAGTGTAAGAATGGAGTAATGATCAAAACCTAACAGGACTGGAGGTCTTTTTTTTTTTTTTTTGGCCGGTGCTGGTGTTTGAACTTAAGACTCTGCATTTGCTAGGCAGGTGCTCTACCACTTGAACCAAGCCTCCAGCCTTTTCTGCTCCTGTTGTTTTGGAGATAGGGTCCCATGTTTTACCCAGGAGTGCTTCCCCCCAGAGCTGGTTTGACAGGGGCACTCCACCACACCCAACTTTTTTCCACTGAGATGGGTTCTCGCCAACTTGTTTTGCCTAGGCTGGCCTGAAATCTCAATCCTCCCAGTCTCAGACTCCCAAGTAGACAGGATTACGGGCATGAGCCACAGCACCTGGCAGAACTGGAATTCTTCCATGTTTTTTCCTTGAAATAAAATTAATTCATTCCTTAATGTTTCAGTTTCTGATTTTTCTGCTTTTGTTCTACTGTGTATTTGACTACCTTGAATGAACATATCAATAATCACTCATTCAGAGCTTAAAACCTGACTGTTTTCAGAAATAACCTACAATCAGGATGTGGCTAAAAAGAGTCACTCGCAAAGCCACTCAGCAAGCAGGAAGCTTCTCTTCACTAAGTTTTCTCACTGCTTTTGCTATCTGATTTCTCAAACATTAGTGACTATTGGGCCTGACTCTATAAAATAGGCTCAGAAGCATTGAAGCTGGAGGTCAGCAACCCTCTGCTTACCCTCTTCCTATTGTGCTGCTTGACTCAGTTGAAGAGTTTGGAGCCTTCTCACTGCTCCTCAGCCCCTTCTCTCAATTCCATTTAGCCAACTCCTGTGGTGTGCCATAGAATCCATAATGGTGAGGCTGGCTCCAGAGCCCTCTGTGAACTGTCCCCAGCCTGACTTTTCCATGTGAACCTCACTCATGTCCCCTTTTGTCTGCGATCTGCATTCCTATCTCTGCACCATTGCCTTCGCTTGCTTCTTCCCCAGGCTTCTATGAAGCCCTGTCCACTCCAAATTAGTACTAATTCGTAAATGCTCTTGGAGTTTCAACTCTTCCATTCGCAGCAGTTTTTCCTATCTTATGTGGCACTTATTTTCACTCCTGTCTAAGCTCCCTAATTTACTGTTATGTGAACCAGTTTTAGACCAACTGATAATATATCTTTTTTTTTTATTCATTCTACATGTATTTATTGAACAACTGTTATATAGCAGGCTTCTCACTTGCTAGGTAAACACTAACACTTGTCCATGATAATATATCATTAATCTTACAGCCCAGGAGGCTGAGTGACTTCTACAGTGTCACAGCCGAGTTGGTCCAAGATGGAAACTCAAATCCCCTAATGCCCAAGCCAGCTCTCTCTCCAACATTTACTTACTTAGCATGAAATAAACACTACAAAATCACCAGGTATTTTTCTAAACATTTTACAAACATAAACTCATTCAATGTCCATTTTACAGACGAGGAAGCATGATTCAAACTCAGATAGTCTGGGCCTAAAGTCTGCTTCCTAGTTACTGCACCGTTCTGCTCTTGTACACAACAGGGTGCAGGGCTGGACATAAGAGTGTTGATGAGCATGGTTAGTTTACATTGTTCTCACAGGGTGAGCTGCCCTTTGTCACAACACTTGGGCCAGTGTTTCAGCTTTGGAACGTTTTGGATTTCAGATTCCTGGATTACGGATGCCAACTGGTATTGACATTTTATCAGTATGTTATTACTAGCACCATTGTTATCATAATTATTCTCCCTAAGTACCCTAAAAATTTTATAGGAATAAATGACTGTCTCCTCCCAACAGCTTCATGAGATGGTTTCTTGTATTACCATCATTACATAAACAAGGTATAGAGAGAAAAAAACATCCCACGTTATACAAATAATGACCAGGCTAGAGTTGGACTCCACTCAGCCTGGGTTTAACATCGCAGCCCTTAAACAGTACACAGTCTAGACTGCCTCTTAGCTTCTTAGTGGTGCTGAATCTTGAGCAAAGTTGTCTTCTATTTGACCTCCTCTGTAGAGGACAGGTGGCAAGAGCAATACCTATTTCTCAGGGTTTTTTGATGTTCGTATGAAATATTTGTATGTATGAAAAGCAGGATCCAAGTCATCCTTTCTTCCCTTTTACTGCTTCGCGACTCACTAAGACTTTCATTTGGTGAAACCGAAACACTTGCTGTAGCCCATGCATAACTTTCTTGATTTGGTCCATTCAGCAGTTTCACCTCAGTAGCTGGATGAATGGGGATCATCGCTGTCCTTACAGACTCAACGGTGACATCTAGTGGTGGAGAAGAGAAACAAGTTTTTCTAGTAAAGCACTGAAGGAAGGCCTGAGTTGTTGTTGAGTGCTCTTCAGGAGCACATTGGGATGAAAGACGGGCGTACTGCGCCTGAGTCTGTACAGGTGGCCCCTGTTGCTGTCACATCATACCCATTAGGGTGGACTGGGCAGATTCTCAATAAGAACAACTTAAAAATCTGGGCATTACAGAGAGTAGCATTTTATTGACCTTCATTTTTCTTGTTCTACGTTGTAATCAAATACCTGATTGTAAAAGTGGGATATGATTAACAGATTGAATTAATTTCTGTTTCTGTCTGCTTGCTGTTTCTAATACTAGCCCTCAAATACTTCCACGTTTTGCTTTTATGAAACAACTTACTGTTCTTCCCTTAGGGAAGAAGCTTATTAAATTGTTTTCCAGAGCTTTCATGGCCATCAGGGCTGTGTCCTTGTTTGCAGATGAGCGATTATTAGAGCAGCGTGGAAGACGTGGGTGAAGGTGGCTTGACCGTTGAGTATCTGCCATATGACGTGATTGCCAAAACAGCAAGCAGTCTTGCTGATGGTAAACACGCAGCACAGCCCTTTCAGTCACACAAATCACGCACACTTGGGAGCCTACACCGGCTCTCCACCCTGGGAATTGGAATGAGGACAGCCAGGAGGGTTCAGCTTCAGTATTTGCTAATTGCTAATTTGCTGGGATTCTGGACTCTAGACCTTGTGTATATGAACGAATATCTTTAATATTCGTAAGACTTCACAAGATAACTCTCAAATGTTTAAGTGCACCATAGTTTTGGTACTGCCTTGTCTGTCCATCAAGGCCATTTTACTCACATAGTAACCACAGTAGTGTTGTATGCTTACTAATTATAGGAACTGTACAGTGTACTTCATAGGCATGATTTTAGTAAATACTTTTTAAATCCCAACAAGGGAGGTACTCTTACATATCTATATTTTTCCACATAAAAATACATGAGGCTTAGGAGAGTAACAAACTTAAGCTTATATAATAATACATAGAAAATATTCATTTATTAGTTTATCTTCTTTGGTAGATTGAAAGTAAAAAGCAAGAGTTGTGTCTTTTTAATCCTTGAGTCTTATCTGTCAAGTGATAGATATTTGATAAAATGCTTATCAGACACCTGTGAACTCTTTATTGGTCAGACTCCTGGTTCTGACTCTTCTTTGTGTGACTAATAGTCCCAAGTAGACAAGCTGGTGATGAGAGAGAATGAGAAAAGAAGGAAGGAGAGGCAGATCCTGGAGCCAGTAGAGGAAAGTCACAGGTGATAACCAAAGCAGTATGCCAGGAAAGTGATCAGTTTGGTCAGAGACTCACTCCTTGATAAAGAACTTTCATTTGGTAGATATCAGTTAACTTGCACACAGGCTGACACCCAGAGCTGAACAGTTAGGATCAAAATGTTTAGGATCAAACTTGTGTTAAATTAATTTGAGCCTTCTTTCCTAACCCTTCATTTTTATATATTGCTAAACCTTTGATCAAGTTTAAGTCAGTATACTGTCTATTTGAGTCATCACCCCTGGGTTCATTAAGAATTGAGTAGTGGGGCTGGCCGCAGAATGGCTCAAGTGTTGGAGTGCCTGCCTAGCACACAAGAAGCCCTGAGTTGAAACCCCAGTGACAAAAAAAAAAAGGAACTGAGTAGTAATTGCCAGCCATGGCAGCATACACCTGTAATCCTAAACTGTTTGGGAGACTTAGGCAGGAGGATTGGATTGCAGGTTCATGGGCAACAACCTGGGCAACATAGACCATGTCTCAAAAAACACAGCAAAACAAAAAAAACACTGAGTAGTGATTATTTTTTTATACCCCTGTGTTGAGTTTTTAAGGAATAGGGCCAGCTCTTTTCTTTCTCCCGTTCCTCATTTTCTCCTTTCCTTGCTGGGCTTTGAAAAAGCCTGCACTCTTCTCTGTGGCTGCTTTCCCAACTGCTGTTTTTTCCCCAAAACCACACGGCCTAAGTCTGCTGAGTGTCTGTAACCAAGCACCACATACGTGGCAATGTTTAACTCACTAGGCTGCAACCAGCCTTGGGAGCACGGTGCCTGTGGGATTGCAGTGTGGATCCTGGTCTCTGCTTTGTCTCATGTGGGGGAGTCTTTGCAGAGCTACTTCTCTGAGGTTCATTCTTTGTGCTTTTCTCTGAACTTGGGAACTTAGGATCTCAGATGCTTTTGTTTCTTACTCTGTGTCCTCAACTGTGTTAGTTATGTGGCTGTTCTCTGTTTTCTTTCTTGGCTGATAAATCTCATTCCTGAGAATGCCCACCTTATGAGTACTTGGTTCCTCTCTCAAATTTGCAAATGAAAGTCAAATCTCTAACAATTTGATAAATGGGAATGAGTCAGGTTGCTCCAGAATCTCTGGATCCAAAATAATACAGCATTTGCTTGGATTCCAATTTTTTTAAGCTGAAGAGGAGCCTGTGGCCACCGTCATGGTAAAGCCACGTGGCCTGTTGTGCAGCTTTGCCCCTAGGCTGGCACTCTTTATTTTAAAAGAAGAGATTCTTGGTTCTTTGTAAGGAACAAAGAGTAGGTTACATGTAGAGAAATATGTGTGGGGTTTTCTTCACTTTTAAATTATTTTTTCTATATAGTATATCCTATTTTATTTGTCCTTCTAAAATAATCTCCAGAACTATCACTGTTCTTAGTTATGACTTTTGTATGGGTAGAAAAAAATCTTGTACCCTTCGTGTACTTGATTTTCTTGCCTGATGGTTTGCTTCTTCCTGACCTCAGGTGAACTAGCATAGGAAGGAACCTGGCACCTAAGACCTGTGACACCTATGTTGTTCCCACACAGGCCTGGGTGCTGCTCTCTTGTTGGGGCTTGTTTGATTTGTACCATGTGGGCAGCAGCCAGGGGCTGGGGACTTTAAAAAAGCAACTCTGTTCTTCCATCTTTTCAGGACACATAAGCTACTTCTGTCTGGCCAGCAAAAATAGTTTTATTTCTGTGTTTAAAGTTTATATTTTAAAGAAGATGAAGAAAAACTTGAATGCATCATTTTAGGGCTAACAAAAGTAACCATTGAAGGGAAGTGTTGTCTCCCAGCAGTATGCAACCGTATGCATGTTTAGCTGTCCATGGACAGCGTGAGCTGCTTTGAGGGCAGGTCTGTCTGATCTTCCCTTTGCTGTACCTGCTGCATTCCTGGCGTGTGTTTTGCATTCAGGAGGTTTTTATAAAAACCTTCTTCCTGTTGGGCTGAGAAATGGTGTTCACGGTTGCACTGTGAACTTATAAAGAACTGGAGTGCAAAGAGCCAATCAAGTTCCATTTTTACCAACTCTGAGAGGTATTGTAGTATTGAACTCAGAGTTCAGTGGACTGATGTGTTCCAGCCATGTGTTAGCAGGAGAGAAAGAGAAAAATAGATCCAAACAGTCATTAATCTGAACCAGAATCTTTAGGATTTTAAAATTTTTAGTGCTGAATGTTGGCAGTCATTTGAGTCTGAAATCCAATGTGTCTATGTTTCCAATAATTACAAGATGTAAGAACATACCTCTATTCATTATAAGAAGGCAGACTTATTTGTGATAAAGGCACATATTTGTATAAACTTAGAGGGTCTTCACTTTGTTATAGAAATATCCACAAGTACTTGGATCTTGGCTCAGCTTTGTTGTGACATTGGACATTTTCCTGAACACCTTTGTACCATGACTTGTAAAATGGGAATAACGTATGCTTCACAGAGCATTGTGATAGTTTAATAAGATATTGTATCTAACATTTTTTCTGCAAGCTAGTTAAGTGTTATTAGTCTTCTTACTTTCTATCTAAAAAGCTAAGAAACTTTCTAAATTGTAGAAATTTTCCTTTTGTGGTTTTAATTTTGTCAAAACAAATGGAAATGAAAAATGTATAGTTTAGGGCATCATTTTAATGCATTTTAATATTAAACATTAGGACATATTCATTGGTTTCTAAAATATTTATACAAAATTTTAAATTATTTTGTCAAGTTTCATAAACCTCACATCTTTTTTTTTAAGTATTCTGTGAATTCACTCTAGAATTATTTTTATGATTTCATTCCAAGTTTTTTCCCACAGAGGATATATCTGTTAAGGATGATTTTTTTTTTTCTCTGATTAAGGATTGAATTTATTTGTGTGTTTGTTTTGGTAGAAAAATACATTGTTTCTGGGTAGCATTTGTTTTGCCCTAGAGAAGTACTTTGTAGTTAAGTGTCCTCACAAGCTGTTGACTTTAAGTGTATTTATATTATTAACCTTCCTGAATATTTTTTAAAGCATATCTGTCAAAATTATAACCATTACTTCCTCAAAGTCCTGAAAAAATTATTTTAAAGTTCTTGGAATCAGTTTTCATTTTAAGTGACAATACTCAGCCTATACCAGTAGAGGGAGCTACAACTCACCGTTCTTGAATTTAGCTCTAGACTGACCCTGTGGATTTGTTGGAAGGACATACCTAGAAATAAATTTAAACAAATTATATAAATTTATTAAAAGTACCAAACCATTTCAGTTGTAATTTACCTTAATTTTTAGGGAGAAAACGATCTCACTTTGATTTCTTGCTTTTAAGTAAACTATCCTCAAATATTATTGCCTAAACAAGAAACATGTACATAGTATAAACCTCTCATGACCCATCAAGCAATCTGAGGCTTTTAAAATAAAAATCCAGTCAGTTGAGGGATGAGGGGAGAAGTGGTTGTGATACTGTCATCATTTGAAATTAGAAGAAGCACAGTGAAATCTTAGATAACTGGTCACAAAAGCAGTGTCATACTGTGTGAATTACTGAGTTGTGCGGTACGGGGAAAGGGAAAAATTCATTTCATTTAGAACTTAAATGCTTTTAGAAGTTTCTTACCAAAGTCTAGAGCTTTTGTTCATAGGCAGGGGCTGCTCTTAGTGATTATCTGCTGGTTTCTTTGTAGACCCCAGAAGAAAATACCACGTGAGGCTGCTGGCTTACAATAATGTAGAAGATGGCTACCAGGCGGACCAGACTGTCAGCACGCCAGGATGTGTGTGTGAGTGAGAATTATGGTAGTTTTTTCACCATTGCTCGTGCTCCCTTTTCTCTTCTTCCTTGAAATTTCAGTCTCTTTCTACTTAGAAGCCTTGGTGGTTTAATTACTTAAATCCTCCATACTGCCTAGCATGGTATCTGGGAAAGTTCTAGTCAGGTGTTTAAATATTTGAGTGAGATTTTTGAATTACAAAACCCTATCTTAATTTTACCAGCAAAAGGCTGCTAGAAATTTTCCTGAAGAAAATAACCACTGAATACCTACAGTACTGAATTTTCTCTCACTGCAAGGCTAATCTTTGCTTCTAGTGGCTGCTCTGTGTTATTGCTACAGGAAGACCTTGTTCTGGTCTTGCTGCTACTGCTGGTTCCCTACTGATTTTTTTGTGTTTAGGTTTTGTAGTCTGTTAAGTATTGATAGTATTTGACTCCATCAAGCTCATGGGAGAGTTGTTTAGGTATGAGTTACGTCCAGATCGTTATGAATGAGTCTAAGGTGGGAGAGAGTCCAAACGTCAACTTACAGGGTGGGGTCTTAGGATTTTACCATCTTAGCACTTTCTACATTAAACGTTAAGTCGTGCAGTAAATGAACATGGTATTTTTCAATAGCCGTTCGTGATCGCATGGTCCCTCCTCCGCCACCACCCCACCATCTCTATGCGAAGGCTAACACCTCATCTTCCATCTTCCTGCACTGGAGGAGGCCTGCGTTCACCACCGCACAGGTCATTAACTACACCGTCCGCTGTAACCCTGTGGGCCTGCAGAATGCTTCCTTGGTTCTGTACCTGCAAACGTATGTAGCTCCAACGATGACTTGTTTTCTTTGATTTCCTCCCCACTGCTACTTCTTGCTATCATCGGCCCAGCTTGGGCTTCAGCTGTAAGCATTTGTTTCTGGGATTTTCTTACTTCTAAATGGTTGGGAGTTTTGCCTCCCTTATTTTTACTTTGCCTAATATGTTGTCACATTCACTTCTGAAAACTGTACTTTTTGACACAATTTACATGTGCTTCAAAAATTTTTCTCGGCTTCATGCAACCTGATTATTTATTTTCAAGTAACTAAAATAAACATAACATATTTAAAGAAAGACACAAAAGGACATTTTTTTTTATTGTGCTGGGTGGGAGTACATTATAGTATTTACAAAAGTTGTTACAGTATATGAAATATATTATACTTGAATTCACCCCTCTACCATTCTCCTTTATCCCCTCCTCCATTCCTAAATAGTTTGAACAGGTATCATTTTTCCATTTACATACATGTGTACAACATACTTGTACCATAGTCACCCTCCTACACCCTTTCCCCACCTCCTCCCACAAAAAGGACATTTTCAAGCTGGGCATTCTGATGCTTTCTGTAATCCCAGCAAACAACTTTAGCACCAGAAAGTAGAATTGGCTGTCATTCTGTGTTCTAGGTTGGAGTTAGGAAAATAGTTGTTACGATGCTTTTAAAAAGTGATTTGGGGCTGGTGGAGTGGCTCAAGTGGTAAAGCACCTGCCTACCAAGTGCAAAGACCTGAGTTCAAATCAAAGTACCACCCCTCCTCAGAACAATGTTATGACCTAGAAAAGCAATTGGTCTTCCAGTATTTCAGAGAAAGACCCTTTGTATTGGACCATTTCTATATGGTTAATTTTCTGGCTTCCTCTCAGAGAGTCATCTTACAGGCTTATTTCGATATAATAATACCAAATGAACCATTTTAGTATTCAGATTTGATCGCTTTTATAGTTAAAAAATGTTTTTATAAAGAAAATGAGCTAATGAACAATAATGCTATATGTCCTACCTATTGTGTTGATTGAAATGCTGACAGTGTGTCAGCAACAAAATGCTTCCAACTTCATTGCTCTTTTTCATAGGTCAGAAACTCACATGTTGGTTCAGGGTCTAGAACCAAACACCAAATATGAATGTGCAGTGCGACTGCATGTGGACCAGCTCTCCAGCCCCTGGAGTCCTGTTCTGCACCATTCTACTCTTCCAGAAGGTAAGGAAAACAAGTTCCCTCTGAGTTTTGTCTCACAATTTTTTTTTTCCTTTTTCTTTTATTATTCATATGTGCATACAAGGCTTGGTTCATTTCTCCCCCCTGCCCCCACTCCCTTACCACCCACTCCACCCCCTCCTGCTCCCCCCACTCAATACCCAGCAGAAACTATTTTGCCCTTATCTCTAATTTTGTTGTAGAGAGAGTATAAGCAATAATAGGAAGGAACAAGGGTTTTTGCTGGTTGAGATAAGGATAGCTATACAGGGCATTGACTCACATTGATTTCCTGTGCGTGTCTCACAATTTTTTAACGAAATGTTTTAATATATGTCACTTTGAGAAGGGTACTATCCTGGTTGTCACCTACCAATCGATGTATTTCTGTTTTCCTTAACATTTGAAAGAATGTTCCCTTTATCATATATAAAGTATTTTTCTTCTAAACAAAAAGTTACACAAGAACAAGTGGGCTTAAATTTAGTGTCCCTTAAAGGAAGCCCTTATGCTAGTCACAGCTGAATCTCAAGTGAAAATGGAGGTGAGTGGATAATTGGAGCCCATCTCTCTGAGTGGCATCTTGACATTGTGCACTGTCCAGGGTTCATCCTCGACCGAGCACAGTCTGTAGCGTACCTCTGGCTCCAGCTGACATTGATGTCTGTAAACTTGCATCTCTTATCTATGGTGTGAGGATGAAGAACTAGACAATCTAGAAGGAGCGTTCCTATTGTATTTTGATTGTGCTAAAGGAAAGTAGAGGACATCTGCAAGAAGAGGGCTTCTTCACCATGGTTTTGCCAATATTTCATAGGAGATGTGCCACCAAAAACATAGCTCTTCACTTTCAGCTCATATTAAAAATGGAGCCAACTAACTTTCCAATATTTCACTACTTTTCACAGATAGAAGTTATTAAACTTAAGTCTGTCCTGTAAACTCACTGATTCACAACTTTTGGGGGGAAAACTAGATGTCTTGGTCTTAGAAGCATTCTTTTCAGAGGCCTTCTAGATCAGGTTAAGTTAGGGCTCTAGACATTTTACAATTTAGACTCAATACTAATGGCTGGAACCCATTACCTGATGAACAGGTACTACTGGTAGAACTATAAACTAGCCTGCCCTTCTTCCTTCCTCCCTCCCTCCCTCCCTCTCTGCTTTCTTCCCTTCCTCCCACTCCTCCCATCCTCCTTCTTCCTCCCTGTGCTGGGGATGAATTCAAGAGTCCTAAAAATGCTATCCTTTTGATTTAGATTCCTTAAGAATCTACCATCTCCTTTATTTTTTTTTAATCTTGTAAACATAAAAGTGAAATTAACTTTTAGAAAAAGAAGAAAATATATTATTTACTGTTATCACTAATGGTCTTTAAAAGCTGTGATTTTTTTTGTTTTCTTTTGGATGCTTTTATGGTGGTTTCTAGTTTGTCAACCTCTTTTCTAAGCTTACCAGCCTGTCAACCAGGTGCTTGAGTGTTCATGAGCCATTTTGTCCTAGTAACACAACATTCTTTAACACGCGTGCACAGCACCAAAAGGTCCACCTGTTGGAGTAAAAGTGACCCTGATAGAAGATGACACTGCCCTGGTTTCTTGGAAACCCCCTGCTGGCCCAGAGACAGTCGTGACACGCTATACCATCCTGTATGCGTCCAGGAAGGCCTGGATTGCTGGAGAATGGCAGGTCCTACACCGAGAAGGTAAATACAATCACCAGTTATCAAGGAGAGTGGAAAGTAAGACTATTAGTGATGTAAGGAAACAAAGGCAAAGAGCTGCACAAAGTTAGTTTTGAACTTACATGTTGTATATGAAGCAACAAATTATTAAAGATTTTGGTTTTTACTCAAAATATATTGGGAAGACATTTATTTTAAGAGTGATTCCTATTTAAGAAAGATGACTTCTCCTGTGGTGAGCCAGAAGAGGGTAGGTTGAGGAAAAGACGAGGGCGTGGTATGGGACTAGTGAGGAAGTAATTGTAGTGATTTAGGAAAGGGGTGATCACCTGGGCTAGGATGGGAGGATTGCCGGGGAAAAGAGAAGAGACACAGGTGGTGAAATTGACTCTTTTGATAGCTCGGATGGGAGGAAAAGAGAGGAGGGAGGGAGGGAGAATTGCTGTGCTAGTCAGCAGTGTATGCTGGTGGTAGTCTTGCATGGAGTGGGCAACAATGACACATGGTGTCAGGGAGAAGACCCTGTGCAGCTCCTCAGATGGTCCTCTTGCAAGTTAATTGACCCACACAAATATTAGGGCTTCTCTGAAGTCCAGGGAAAGCCCCACTGGGGCTTAAAGACACTGTATTTAGTACCTTTAAACGTTAGTTTACTGTTAGTGAGAAAAATTTAAGATTCCCAGACTTGTAGCATTCTTACTGCACACTTTTATCATTATATCCTTTTTATAATTTTCAGTCTCTCGTTTGGAGAAACTCCCTATGCCTGTTTTTAGATAAACCATCACATAAACAGTAAAGCTTCATTATTTTGGCACATCCTCAATTCAGACACATATGCTGGAGAAAAAATTGTTTGCCAAACAGTTAAAAGCCCAAGAAGGATTTTAAAAAGGATATTTGTGGCCATCCACATATTCTAAACCCAGTACAGTACAAGGCATTTCCATATATATTTTACCTTTCATGGGGAATTTTTCCCAGTTAAAGCGGTAAACTTTAAAGACATTTATGTGCCTGCAGATATAAGCAAATGATAACTTTAGCTGGAAATTTGATACTTGTATATTCAGATTTTTCATTATCATGTGGTCCACTCAGAAGTGCTTTTGTGGTCACTGAAGAGACTTGAAAGTACTGAGTACTCAGTACCTATACTGACTTAAGTGGTAGAGCGCCTGCCTAGCAAGCACAAGGCCCTGAGTTCAAATCTCAAAGTCTAAAACTCCCTCTCTCCAAAAGCTAAAACTCCCTCCCCCAAAAAATCTAAAACTTAAATCAACTGTGTTATTTATAATTCCTCAAATCAGCGATTTTGGCAGGGATCAACTGAGCGGTTCTGCAGAACTCTTAGTAGGTTGCAGCAATCTGACAGTTTGCATGACTAAATACAGCAAGGGAGAGGGATTCCAGGTCAGGAAAAGAGGGAGCAAGTCCCAGGCATGAAGTTTCATAAACCTCTGCTAGCGTCATGCTTACTAAAGTCCCAGGTGACAGAGTAAGTCACAAGGCCACCCCCAGAGCACCCTGCACAACATTGCCCCAGATTGTTAGTAAGTGGAGGTGTTACTCACTGGGGACCAAGTGTGACAGTCTACCACAATATTCTTAAAATGTATAACTCAACTTCATTATTCAGGTCTAAAATGGTTTACTGGCACAATGCTTGACCACATGACCAACCTGATTTAGTGAGGTGTCATAAATATATTAATAAAAAATTTTGATCACATGAGCACATAGATTTTAGTTCTTCACTTGTATCTGCCTAAGAAGAAAAGAATTTTTTTTTGCCTGTTTTCAAATGTGTTCATTTGTGAGTTTGAGAAAGTGCTCAGCAAACAACATTTTACCTCATTGAAGTCTCAGTAGTGAAATGGGTTATAATTGCAGGTTTTTACATCTAGATAAGCTTTTCCAAGTATATAATAGGGCACTGGAATGCAATCTGCATCCTGCTTGGTGCAATTTTAAGAAACATTCTCAGTGAAGAGCTTTTGTCATTCCTTAAATCTAGAGATCCTTTTCATAGCTAAAGACAACAGTTCATCGAGAACAAATAAACAGTAAAGTCAAAAGCCACTGAGTACTGTTTTGAAAGAGAAAAATGTTGGCTGACTCATCCACATTTAATCAAAAAGCAAGGGATACACCATGACATTTAAAAAAAGACTAAAGGTAAAATTGTCTTTTATGTCTGCGTATGGTAACCTCAAGAAGGTAATAGTATAGGAAAACATGGAGAAGGAATGTTGATGTCTCTGTCCCATATATCTGATCATCTATACACAGGAAGTTCATGATAGTTACATTCATATTAAAACACATTTAATACAAAGTGGAACAAGATTTTTTTTTCAAGAATCAACATTTTCAAAATATTTTTGGTGAGCATATGGTATTTGTGGTTGACATGGTACATGATAGAATGGTTGAGCAGAAACATGACATGATATTATACTTGTCTGTAATTTAAAGTGCATCCAAAATTGCAGTTTTTATCTTCCTGGTATGCAGCATGCAGCAGATCAGCCAAACTACTCGAGGACTTTCAAATCTAAAAGATGCTGAAGGAGATACACTCCATATCAGCAAGTCCCTTCTTCAGGAGTTTCCTAAGATTATAAAGTGCTCTTCCTTAAAAAAAAATGTCCTCCATGATTAGAAATAAGTTTGAGAAACACCACATACCTTTCCTCCTATCAGAGATTCACACTGGAAATTTAAACACCTGCAATAAAGGACTTTCTAATTCTACATTTGTCAAATAAATTGGACTACCAGAAGTAGGAACATACTCATTTGTTACACAAATTCTTACTGATTACTATGTGCCTGGCTCTGTTCTTAGAACTTGGAGCACTTCCACACTGAGCAAAACCGAGTCCCTCCCCCCACGTAAACCAACTAATGTATACATATGTAGATAGTATGACAGATACAGTAGGGAAAAGAGACAAAGGACAGAGGTTAATAAGGTAAGTTCTCTTGGGAGAAGTGAGATCTGAGCAGAATAGTGTTGGTATCAGAGAGAAGTGCAAAGGCCCTGAGGCAGAAGTACTTGGCACCTTAGAAGAAAAACAAGGCCAGAGAGGTTAGAATGAGGGACAAAGCAGATATGCTCTGAAATGAGAGATGGGGCTCAGGATGTAGCTCAGTGGTAGAGCATTTACCTGGCACGTGTGAGGCCTTGCATCTGATCCCCAGAACCACAATAAAAAAAAACAAAGAAAAGACCAAAAAAAAATGGGGGTGGGGACAGATAAAGGAGAATGATGGGGGGGAGGTGAATTCAACTATGACATATTGTAAGCACTTTGTAAATTTCACAGTGTACCCCCAGTACAACAAAAATAAGTAAAATGAATTTTAAAAAAAGAAAGAAAATCAGTTCATGACATTTAGTCCTTAGTTTAAACTATACAAAGGAAATTTGAGACTCCTAAGACAGTGACATTAGCATATTTAAATGTAAAATGCAAAATTATGACTTATGTGTTTTCAAATATGCAAAAAAAAAAAATGAAAGGGAGGGAGGGAATACAGACACGTATAGTATCACATCACATTTCTGCCATGTACCATTTTAGCCACAAATATCATATGCTCTCCAGAAATATTTTGAAAATGTTGTGATTCTTGAAAAAAATATTTTGTTCCATTTGGTATTAAATATGTGAGTTAAAATGGAAGGAGAAAGAGAAAGGAAGGAAGGAAAGAAAAAAAGGGGGTAGAGAGGGAATTAACCAAGGGCAGCTGTTATAGACCAGGCTTTGTGAACTGTGGCTCTTACCCTGAGAGAGAAGCAAGATAGAGGAGACTTTTAATGAGATTTACACTTTAAAAGGATTGCTCTGGCAGCCACCAAGACACTGATTATCAGGGGGAGGTAAGGGTGGAAGCTGGGAGACCATTAGTAGACAGGTGTCTGTGTGAGAGCCAGGGCTTGGACAGGGACACAATGGTGAGGTGAGAAGAAGCTGCTGCCTCATAATTGGAAAGAAGAGTCAGCTGAACTTGCCACCATTTATGGGGGAGGGAAGCAGAAGGAAAAAGAGAAGCCAAATGACTTGAGCAGTCAGGGTTTGGTTTTAGACCTGTTAAATTTCAGGTGCCTCTGACGTGTCCAAGTGCAGAGGTTGATTCAGCAGTGGGTCGTGGAGCTAAGTCCCCAACACATAAGGACTAGAGGTGTAACTTAGGTGTGTAGGTGATATTCAAGGCAAAGGAACTGAGAAGAATCACTTAAAATGTGGACAGAAGAGAAATAGGGGTGAGACTGCACCTGGGGCACACGACCAGTCCTGGAACCTCTCCCTTGCGTATGCAGCACATAGAGTACACACAGCACACACATGCACACACAGTGTACACGAGTGTGTGGAGCTGCTGGGACGGAGCCAGCAGTGCATGCTAGGCGTGTCTCTCCCGCTGACCCTGCTGTTCACATTGTTTTCAAGGCTTTATTTTAGTAAGTCTTCTAAAATGAGCTACATTTTTTTGAATTAGCATACATTCATAATACAAGGGGGTTTCATTGTGATAATTTCACACGTGTACAGTGCACCTTAAACAAGTTTACCCCTCCGTTATATTCCCATTTCCCTTCATATGACGTCTACCTCCATCTTCTTCATCCCTCAGTGCAGTCATATTTTTAAATGAATAGTTCTTTGATCACAAATAGCTCAAATCTGAATGCAAGTTCAGCTGGCATGTACTAAGAATTATCTTGTATAGCACATTCTGCTAGCCACCTGAAGGTGTTCAAATATGAAAAAAAAAATTCTGTCCACTGGCAGAGAAAGAGAAGCAGTCAGAGGTGAGAAAGAAAGCTTCTTTTATTGCATGTTAGATACTCTTGTGTCAGCACCTGCCAATGATAGTTTATTTAATCCTTATGGTAATTATATGGGGTGGAAACTGTTGCCCCCATAAAGAAAGGATAACTCAGGAACTTGCTAGAAGGCTCAAATTACTTAGTTGGCAGCATGCCAAAACTTAACCTACTGAGCCTATTACGCTGTCTTGCTTAAGGCTCAGACATATGAAAAGTCAATAGACTAATAATCACATTATTTGAGATTGAGAAGGTCAGCTTCAGCAACACAACTGTCAGAACACTTTAATATTTGGGGTGTTCATAGAGGAACCAGGATGTTATACATAGTTTCCTTATTTAAATGGCGATCTTTTTTGTGGGCAGAAAAGGAATGTGTGTACACACACATTGCTGATCCATTTACAAAACTCAAATTAATTGAAAAGGCTTTTAGTTTCTGGTAGTGATTGGTTTTTGCCAAGCATTTTAAAAAATCAGATACATTCTGTGATAAAGTGGAAACTTTATTTCTGTCTCTCCTTGTGAAGAAATTGAAATGTTCCTCCTTAGCTAATTGTAACATGTCCCAGTGCATCTTTGTTTTTTAATGTGTCTGCCTAAGAACATGGTACCAGTGGAAACGCTCTTTCTGGTTCTAAATAGAGGTTAATTTCTTTAGCAGTTATGTACTCAAGTCGCTCACACTGTCTTCAGGCCAAGTTGAAACCAGAGCACATGAAAACAAGTCCGGTTGGGCTCCTGGCATTACCTCTTGTGGTCTGGCTGCCTCACACCATGTGACCTGTGTATCACGACCCCAGTTCTGAGATCACCCCGTGCCTCACTTGCGTAATGAGGTACACTCTAGCAAACGCACTGGGCAGCAGGCCCTGGCCTTAGAGTTGGCTGCAGCAAGCTACTGTGAGCTCTTTGAAGCGATTATAAGGATGCCCTGAGACAGATGAAAACCCCTGAAGGAAGGTTGGATTTCCCTGAGCATAGCCACTACGAATGCTTGCTGGCACAGTTTTGTGGTGGAATTTCTTAACATTAGGATTAATTCCTAGTGTGGGAGTCCTTTTTGTAAGAAAAATACTTCAATGCAGTAGCAGAATGAAGCCAGGTGCCAATGATTTCGCTTATAATCCTAGCTACTCAGGAGGCAGAGATCAGGAGGATTGTGGTTTGAAGCCAGCTCCAGGCAAATAGTTCTTGAGACCCTATCTGGAAAAAACCCATCACAAAAAGGACTGGTGGAGTGGCTTAAGTAGTAGAGTGCCTGTCTAGCAACTGGGAGGCCTTGAGTTCAAGTCACAGTACCACCATCAAAAAAAAAAGGGAGAATGATCCCTCAAGGAATGACAGGATCCAGACAAGAATCCTTCTTAGCAGTCATGTTGATAGAGAGTGCTAAATAGCCTATGTTAATTCAAGTGTGATTACCTGTAGGGGATCCCTAGTGATCATTCTGGTGGTTAATCTGAAACCAAGGTTATCAACACTCTGAGGTACCTGTGGAACTTTGCATTTTGCTTCCTTGGAGAAATCTGAGATAATGATTAGGACCAAGAAAAAATACATTTATGCCTTCAAAAATAATTGTGTTAAGCAGGCAGGATAGCTTATGGGAGAATGCCCGGCCCAGCAAGTGTGAGGCCCTGAGTTCAACCGCCAGTACTGCAAGAAAAGAAGAAAATAATGTGCTATTTAAGAAGGAAGATTGCTTCTCATAGTTATTACCATAAGTATTTTAAACACTTCTAATAAGGGTGTTTTAAAATATAATTGTTGATCTGTATTCATTACACGTGCCATTCATAGTACAATGCTAAATGAAAACTCTTAAGATATAAAAGTGCATGCAGGAAATATGTATTCACACATTTGAGCACACATGGAGATACATTAAACTGTTAACAGTGGGAGGAAATTGTAATTTTCTTTTTATCTCCCTTGTTGAAGTGTTCTACAATGAAAATATGTCACTTGTGTAGTCAGAAAAATACTTTTAAAGTAAAGGAGCATATCATGTTCATATGCTTGTGAAAGTTTACTTAACTTGTAATTGCTATATTTATAGGGGCAATAACAATGGCTTTGCTAGAAAACTTGGTGGCAGGAAATGTGTACATCGTCAAGATCTCTGCCTCCAACGAGGTGGGAGAAGGACCCTTTTCAAATTCTGTGGAGCTGGCTGTGCTTCCTAAGGAAACTTCTGAGTCAAACCAGAGGCCCAAGCGTTTAGACTCTGCTGATACCAAAGGTCTGTGTGATCTTTTGTAAGGGGAAAAAAAAAGAGCTTTTTCACCTCCTACAATTGCCACATCCCTAAATCTGCACACAATTTATGAAATTGTTGCTGGTGAAGTTCTGGCATTACAGGTTGTTTGGCTCTTTCTGCACTCTGACGAGGAGGAGGGAAAAAGCACCTCAGAATTTACTGGGGCTTTCAGACTCTTGTGCTCCAATTCCTTCTCTTTCCAGCTGTGCAGCCACCAGGGCAGACCCCTGAGCTGAGGGGAACTGGGAGGTGGCTGTGGTATTCTGACTAAGAACAGCATGGTTTGCATTAAGAGTTTTCATCACAGAAAAACAACCTTTCTGGAAAGAGAGTTGTTTCTCTCCAGAAAAGCTATTGGGATAATATCTTTAAAAAGCTACTCTCACTCCACTCAGTGCCTCTGTCCATCTGTTCTGAAGGAATCCAATGCCCCCTGGGGTTCAGAACCAGACACCTCCTTTCCTCCTTTTCTGTGGGGAAGTGAGAGGAAGTGTTACTTAAGGAGAGATGCCTGCTAAACTCAGAACAAGATTAAGGACTGTTAGCTGCACATAGTGGTCATTCAGTGCCACTGAATGTGTGTGTGTGTGTGTTTCCCTGTGAAGAGAGAGAGTGGTCACATTGTAGAAAGGGAAGGAGGTAGCCACAGTAGCTGCCATATCTGGGGAAGAGAGGACAAGGCTCTTCTTTGCTCATCAAATACTTTTCTCAAAGTGACTTAGGGACCAGCATCATGGGCTTCACCTGGGTGTTTGTTAGTCGTGCAGAATCCTGGGTGCTTCCAGATTTGGTGACTTGAAATCTGCATTTCAACCTATCCCCTAGTGACTCATGCACATCCAAGTTTAGAAGCACTGTTCTAATGTGTGGAAGTAGAAGTGACCTTGAACACACACGTTTATTTTAACATGCCAGCTGTTCTTTGTCCCATCAAAGAACACCTCTGGGGGTGGGGGAAGAACATCTATGTTTTGTGCCTTTTGTATTATATATTATGGGTTGATGTTCATGTTTGATAAAATAATATGATACTGAAATATGATACTGGAAGATAAATTGATCTGTGAAATCACTGATAAAAGATTAACTTGTGACTTTTTTGCTTAGGTATGTTAATGCTTTTCCTATGAAATGAAGAAAAATTATAGAAAAGCAAATACCTGAAAATCATGATACAGAATCTTTTCTTTCTGACTGATCTGCTTCTCCCCCCTCACCACCCCAGTTTATTCAGGCTATTACCATCTGGACCAAAAGTCGATGACGGGCATTGCTGTAGGTGTAGGCATCGCCTTGACCTGCATCCTCATCTGTGTTCTCATCTTGATTTACCGAAGTAAAGCCAGGTGCGTTTCCATTGCTAGACGTGCTGAGGTGGTTAAAGACATTTAATTACAGCAACCACAGGAAACAAGCTGAAATCAAGTGTCTTTTAGAATAACTGAGATTTTTCCACTTTGAAATAAATGTTTTACTGAGTTCTTTCAGCTAGAAATGTGTTCATTCTGTAGGAAGATTATTTTCTTGCCATTTGAAAAAAATTATGCCAATAAAATACTCTGGAAATGAGGGCTTAGTTTCCTCATTTCCAGAGTATTTTGAGAAACACAAAATACATCCTTGAGATACTTAATCCTATGCATCTGCTTCTTGAAAGAGTTCCTTACGGTCTGGAATATTTCATATTTAAGTAAATGTACCAGAAATGCCTCTGTCACTGAGAACAGCACAGAGCACATGGGAGGGAACCTGCAGACAAGGACTAAGACAAATAAAGTAGCTAGGGACCATGTGGCCGACAAACTGTTGGGCAAACTGACCTCTCAATTGGCATAGATTTTTTTCAGTGTTTACTTGTAAGTTTCATACTTGTACATAGAAACATACTTCAAAACATAACTGTCTTAATGAAAATGTTCTAAAAATCTTTGTACATAATTGAACTGGCTTAGTTTTATTATCAGATTGCCTTTAAGATTTTTTTTTTTTTTTATCATTTTTACATTTACTCACATGTATATACACTGTTTGGGCTACCTCCACACCTCCCCACTCTCCCCACCTCACCCTCCTACTCCCACCCCCTGCTTCCATGCAAAACCTGTTGTTCTCCAATTTTGTTGAAGAGGAAACATAAGAGATAATAAGAAAGACATAGCGTTTTGCTAGTTTGAGATAAGAATTTCTTAAAGGATATCTTTATGTTCACTGTTTTAGTGATGTCTAAATATTACAGAAGTGCTTCTGTAAATCATTAATTAGCAGAGAAAATTGCTAGGTTAGTGTAACAATCTGCAGATCTGAAGGGGAAAAATATAAAGTAAAAAGAATATGGTTTTGCACAAATAGTAAATAAGTCATAGCAATAAGTAGTTGCACTCTATAACTATTAAGGTTTTTATTGTTTGTAGAAAGTAATTTTATATAAGCAGATAGGAAGGCAAAAAGAAAGTAGTTCCTCAAGTCATAAAAGTCTGCAGCAGTGAGTGGAGTTAAAAAAATCCAACACTACATGGAAATGCCATGATGAAACTCCCTGTACAGATATCTTAAACAAACAAAAATGTCTTTTTTTCTAAAGTGGGGGACAGGAATATAAAACAGGTCCTGTTTGGGGATTGGTACCAGTGGAAGAGGGGAGGAGATAAGGAAAGGGTGCAGGAGGGTGAATATGGTGGAGATTTTATGTACTCATGGATGAAAATGGAAAAATGGGACCTGCTGAAACTTCTCCAGTAATGGGAGAAGGTTGGTGGGGGGAGTAAAGGAGAGTGATGGAGGGGGTGAGTTCAATATGATGTATTGTAAGCACTCTTGTAAATGTCATTGTGCCCCAGTACAACAATAATATGATAATAAAAAGGAAAAACGAGCTAATAGTGAGTTTCTAAAGATATTTGAAAAGTGGGCATCGGAGAACTCCATTGTTTTCGAGGCTGCGATTGTAGGCCAAATTTGGTAGATTTGTCTGTGTCGTCTATGAAATTAGATTTTTGTTTTTTTCCTTACCAATACTTCAGGAGATCAGCCACTTCCAAGACTGTGCAGAATGGAACTCAGCAGCTGTCTCGTGCCAGCGCCTCCTTAGCTAGCGGGAATGAAGCCGGAAAGAACCTGGAAAGAGCTGTAGAAAATGAGGAATCCTTGCTGCCAGTGATAATGCCGAATACCTTCATTGACGCCAAGGTACTCTTGGCTCAGGGACTGACCTGTGCAGGACCCTTCCTTCCACCCATCCTCTCTTTATGTGTGAAGTTAACTCGCCAAAAACTCTACATTGATCAAATTATATGCAGACTCCTCTTAGTGAAATACAAGAAATTTCACCCACATCCTTCATTTTATAAAATGTTTGTGGAGAAAAAGATGTGAATAGATAAAACAATAAAGTATGAAAGATAAAAAAAGAAAAGTGAGAAGGTAGCATAGATCCAATTAGAATTATTTGGAGGGCTGGTGGAGTGGCTCAAGTGGTACAGCACATGCTTTACCAGCATGAAGCCTTGAGTTCAAACCCCAATACCACCACCAAAAAAAAAATATGCAGCTAGGGTGTCATAAATACATTAATCTGTTGTTTTACCTGATTTGGACTGCCTTGTATTTATGAGTGGACAATTTTTTATTAATCCATTTTACACTTAGTTTGTTGATCGATTGTTGAACTGAGCTTCTCAGGTATGAATGGTATTTTAAAAGATATGGAGCATCTCACCCGGAGTGGTGGTAATTTTCTGTAATCCCAAGTATTCTGGAGGCAGAGGCCAGTCAGCAAAATTTGCAAGATATGCTGTCTCACAAACAAAATGGCTGTGGAGGTGTTGCTCAAGAGAAGCCCTGGGTTCATTTTCCATTTCTCTTCTCTCTCTCTCTCATTCACACACACACACACACACACACACACACACACACACACGAGCATCTTAATAGATGGCTAAGGTCCTTCCTCTATGGCCCACAGAGTTTGGATATTGTAAAGAAATGTCATTGGAGACGTTTTACTTCATGTTTTTGCCAGGATATGCAGTAGTCCAGTGGTAAGCATTATGGAAACCAGTTTAGAATTGTTTTTAGTCACATTGGGCATTATTATAGCAGTTCCCATAACCAAGCTGCTATAAATCAGGTGTCAGCAAACTACAGCCCAGGCCAGCCCAGAGCCTGTTCTTGTGTAGTCACACCCTGAGCCAAGAATATTTTTAGTATTCTTATAAGGTTTGTTTAGAAAAAGGAGAAAATGTAACACCTACCACATGTGGCCTGCAAAGCTGAAATAGTTACTCTCCAGTCTTTACAGAAAACATTTGCCATCCCCTGCTACAAATTACTCTTCCCCAATTGTTCCCTGAAATTTAGAAGTCACTTTTATATTGAATTTTATGTAATTGGATTTGACAGATGCAGTCTACCTGTGTCCAGCACAGAACTGTCTGTATATAATACATAAGGAATAATAATATTGAATTGATTTTTGCTGTTTCTCTTGTCTTGTTTGCAATTTCACATAGCTTTTGCTTCTAATCTAAAAATACAGATCAAGCCCTTACTCAACTTATTTCAAATTAATCTGTAACATTAGAATCCAAATGTGTTTTTTTCTTTTTTGTGAAACTGGAGTTTGAACTCAGTGCTTTGTGCTTGCAAAGCAGGTGCTGTATGTGCTTTGGAGCCGCACCTCCAGTCCAGAATCTAAAACTTCTTAAGAAGTATAAATAACACTAAAATATATTGTGGGCCTGTTACTACTAGTTTGGAAGTAGACATAAGGAAGGATAGGGGAGAAGTGGGAGGAAGACATGGAAAGAAAGCGGAAGTATCTAACATCAAAAAGGCGGAGAGCAGTGAAGGCCTAGAGTAAAGGAGAGAAACAGGGTGAAGGGCTCTCCCTCCATTCCCTTGGCTTAGCCTGAGCTAGTGCCTCCTCACCTTTGCCGTTTTGTTGAGCATATGTGGATCCACAACTTTTTTTTTTTTTCCCCCTTTGGTGGGACTTCACACTTGCAAAGCAGGTGTTCTACCATTTGAACCACACCCCCAGTCCATTTTATTCTGGTTATTTTGGAGATGGGTCCTAGTAAACTGTTTGCCTGGGCTGGCCTTCAGTTGCAGTCCTCCCAGTTTCAGTCTCCTGAGTAGTGAGGATTACAGGCATGTTACACCAGCACCTGGCTTCCATGACTCCCTAACTGCTGTTAAATTTTTTCAATCATGCAAAAAGGGTGAAAGAAGAATGGAATGAATAATTAATACATATGGAAATAATTGTTAGCATCTTGTCATAATTCATATCTCTATATACTTTTGTTGCCTGTTTCATTTGAAAATAAGTTTTAGAATCATTACACTTTACTCCAAAACTTCAGATATTTAGAATACACACATATATATACATATATAGATGCATATTTATATATAGATGCGGGTATATATATATATATATATATGTATATATATATATATATATATTATCTTAGAGTAATCCTAGCCAGGCACGGTTGCTTACACCTATAATCCCAGTACTCAGGAGGCTGAGGCAGGAGGATCTTGAGTTCTAAGCCAGCCTGGGTTACATAGGGAGACTCTGTCTCAAAAGAAAAAATAAATAAAATAAACCTGTTATATCTTTTTGATATGTAGTATGCTGCCTGTGTAAAAGAAGAAAAAATTATTATATCTGTGATCAATTTTTCCTTTAAACATTTAAAAATTCTGCTTACAATTTGTGATAAACTGAAATCTCTAATATCGAGATGTTTATTTACATTTCCCCCTTTTGTTTCCCCAGGGAGGAACTGACCTGATAATTAATAGCTACGGTCCTATAATTAAAAAAAACACTAAGAAAAAATGGCTTTTTTTCCAAGGCTCTAAGAAGATGAAAATAGAGCAGGTAACCCACCTACATGAGAACAGGCTTGCAGCCCATGGGACTCATATGAAGTGACCCTTTAAAAGAGAAGAAATTGTCTTCTTTATGGATCTGATGATCCTTTGAGGCGTGACTGGAGAACCAGTCAAGTGACCTCCATAGATGTCAGAGCTGTGCTTTCAGTGGGCGTTGGGGGCAGTGGGGAAAGGGACAGGGCTGAGAAATCCCTGACCCTTGTGTAGGGGAACCACTGACCTCCCAGTCCCTCCATGAGGGTGACCTCTGGTCCGTGCACTTGAACAGTTCTTCCTCTCACTGCCACTTTATCTGTTTCCCTCTAGCCTCAAAGAAGATTGACTCAAGCCACCTGCTTTTACCAGCCAGGCACAACTGTGTTGGTCAGTGACAGAGGTGCCCCTGGCTCCCCAGGCCAGACCACCAGCTTCCCAAGGCCTTTTGGTGTTGCTGCTGACACTGAGCATTCAGCAAATAGTGAAGGCAGCCATGAGACTGGGGACTCTGGAAGGTTCTCCCATGAGTCCAACGATGAGATACACCTGTCCTCTGTCATAAGTACCACACCCCCGACCTCTCATTCCCTCGAGGGCAGTGATTCCTGTGGGGACCCTGGCAAGTGTGAAGATCCTGCAGTGCCCTTGGGAGCTGAGCAGACCTCCTCGGCAGTCCCACGGCTACCATCTGCCTCCCTCCGCTTTGACAGCAACGAGTTTCCAATCTAGACAGCCATGCCCCTGTGTTCGTACCTGTAAGTGCGTTCCAAGGACTATGAAAGGGGAGCCAAAGCCTTTTGAGAAAATCTTCGTGTCTTACTGGGTGTTTCAGCCATTTTTGAATGTGTTTTCTTTTTTTTTTTTTTTAACTCACATATTTTGAATGTTTCATTGTCGGCAATGTGAAAGGGCAGTGAAGATATTTGACTGGATTATAAAATGTATCACTGGAGCAAAGGGAAGACTTCTGAAAGCCCCTTTGCTGAGTATCTACCTCAGTTTGCCAAGTGGCAGACTCTGAAGACAACTTTGTTACCTCCTGTGTTGTGATAGTTTGTCTCAGCTACGTACCAATGATACTTCCTAGTAGCGTTTTGTTTTCATTGCTGTGTGTGTAATGTGTGTGATCGAGGGAGCCACGCAGGTAGATGAGTAAGAATGTTTATCTGAAGCTCTGATTTTTTTTTAAAAAAACTGTGACACATGCACAGTTTGGATAATTTCACACCTGGCTGTGAGGACTGTCAAGCCACTGAGAAGAGAAGATGTGGGACTATTTATTTTAATGACCAAAACAAGTGTATCTCTTT
This sequence comes from Castor canadensis, assembly GCF_047511655.1. Classification (NCBI taxonomy): domain Eukaryota; kingdom Metazoa; phylum Chordata; class Mammalia; order Rodentia; family Castoridae; genus Castor; species Castor canadensis. Next base: position 145,265,602 of record NC_133387.1, on the reverse strand, counting down.
TGAGACCAGCACCATTCAGTAGCATATGTGGACTGCCTTTGCGTTAAAAGGCTGTTAGGGTTTCGGGCACTGGAGTCTGAGCACTTTGCCTGCTCTGTCCCACACCTGCCTCTAGCCGTGCCTTTTCTACCTTCCCCTTTGCCTGATGGTCAGCCAAAGGCTGCACTGTCTACTTTGCAAAGCGCTCTCAACTTTTCCAGTATCACTTGCAAAACCCTAGGCAGAAAATGGATTTTTTTAAGAACAGTTAGGGTTTGCTTTCTTACTTAAAAACCCCAGTTTGGCTTAAAGGGGTGAAGCAACTTCATAAACCATTAAGAATGATTTAAGTGCAACAGTACACAGTAAAATGAACTTGAGGTTGTCATAGTAACAGTGCCTTCCAGTATATATTATGAAATTTTTTGCCTTATAGCTTTTTAATATTCATGAAGTTATTTAGGACAGGAGTACAAAAAGTTGCCTTAAGAGTTTCTTGGATTTCATCAGTAACTATTTAAGTGCAGGTTTTACATAGGGATATATATTCAGAGCTCTACCACCCTACTTGTTTTTTGTTAAATTCTTAAGAGAATTTGGTACTCTTGGTTTAATCTTCCTTCAGTGTTGATGCTGTGAACGAGGACTGCTAACTCCAGGAGTGAGTTAATCCTCTTGCTGGTTTGAAATCAGCCATCTGTTTACTCAGCCACATAGGGTAGGCCTTCTCAGTCAGGTGACAATTCCAAGGTGCCGAGCAGAGGGAGGGGACAAAGAATTGAATGTGTGATATGGAGAGGGGGCCCTAGGGCCCTTTGAAAAAGATTTTTTTTTTTTTCAAAATTTCTAGAAATGACTTTTGAGTCTCATTTTAAAAGGAATCTTAATGGATTCTCCTTGAGACCTGTCATGTGTGGATAGATGGGCCAAGGTCAAGTTAAATGGTGTTCTAAAATCAAAAGAAGTTTGCTAGATAATAGTCCTACTATCATCTCCTACCTATCGACTGATGATATAACATTTTTAATTGCTTTTTTTTAAATCCGTAGTTTTGTGCCAAACTGGATATATTCAGAAGAAACTAACATGAAGTGGCAGTAGCCACCTCTGAACTAAATTCAGAGTCCCCTTCAGTTAAGATCAGGCCTGACGGCAACCGGGAAAAGCAGAGCTTTAGGTGAACAATCAGAAGCAAGGAAGGCGCCGCGCCTGCCTTACCGCTCCTGGTTTATACTACCTCCTTTTAAAGTTATTCTAGTGTTATTTTTTCCTGTACTCAGGGAACTTTTGTTACTTTCGAGCTGCCTCATGGAAGCATGGGCACGTTGACAGGGTATGGCGTTTTTAGGTTCGTAGGTAAAGTATGTGGGGCCAAGTTGTATCAGTATCTAAAATTAAGTACGGTGAGATCATTTTATTTTTTAAACTTAAAAGGCAAACAAAATCTAAAGGTGAAACTTTAGATCTAGGACTGTATGAATTTGAACTGTCTTAACTGCCTAAAAAGATGACCTGAAGGAATTGGAGGGCATGTAGTCCTTAAGGAAAGCATTCGTCTGCGTTTGTTATTGGTGGATAGGCCCTTAGTTGTGATAAATCTTTAGGCTATAACTATTTGCCAGTTATTTGCCAGTACAGTTTTCTTTTTTAACCTTTTCATTTTGTTTTTATTCAGAATTATTCATAATAATCCTGTTACCAAAGAATTTTCAGTAGAATGTGAAACTTCGATTATAATCCCCCCCCCAAATTGAATTAACTAGAAACATCTATAGATATAAAGCATATACAAGTAGTTACTAACCCAAAATGATAGGGTTTATATTGATTATTGTAGTTAGACTAGTAATGTTAACTACCTTACTGTTATCAGAGCATTTAAAATAAGCTGTAATGCCTTCTTTACCAGAAGATCATTCTAAAGAATTTCAAGTACAACTCTTTTTTTTTTTTTCTTCAGCAAGTCAATCTTCAACTATACAGTATTAAACTATTTTTAAATTGTTGAAACTACTTGTTGGAGAGGGAAAAAAAAATTTCACCAAAAATAAATATTTTGGTCTCACTGAGTAAGATATTTAATGTTTAGTAAAGACTTCTTTTTACTTGGCCAAAGCAAGCTTCTTTGAAGTCTGAAGTATGAAATTGTAACTAAAATGTGAAGGTTCTAGTGTTGAAAATTTCATGGTAATTCAACTCCAAAGGGGCTAATATGCAAATGGTAACTGTTTTCCTTTCCAAAGATTTATTTGCTGTAAGTACTGACACCTGCATATCATTTTTATGCCAAATATTACAAGATAACTGCTCATCTGTATTTTCATACCAAAGACCATTAAAATATATAGTTTAGCCTATAAGTAAGTAAAGATGAGCAGCTCTGAAATAAATTTATTTAGAGGCAGGTAGAGAATCTAGCTTTAGTAGCAAAAAATATCAAAGAGCTAAGTTTACATAATTAAAAGCAATACATTTATATTGGTATTTATCAGTGTTTTATTCAAGTACTTTATATCAGCAAATTAAAAGAAAAAAAAAACAAAAACCAAAGATATTTAAGGTTACCTCCGCATATAGGCAAAGTTAGTTGTACATTAAACTGTTGTGTTTTTGTTTTTATGTTAACCAAACCTGTCTCTCCAGAATCCAGCGTGTATACAAATAGCTTACATAGGGATTTTCCATTAAATCTGCTGATTCAGCCACAGGATGTTTTTGCCAAATGGTATGATTCTTTCCTAAGCACCTTGAGTGTGAGATGTCAACAGTAACATCAGCCAGCCTTTCCATTGCTGATTATTATGGTGACCCCTCCATTCACCTACACAGTCCCCTTCTCCATTAGCATCACCTCAAGGTGGCTTGAGGCAGCTCCTTGGTAACAGGCTGTCCTCATTTCTGAGGACATAACAGAAGCCAGACATGTTGCTGTTCAATGGAGCTAGGCTTTGATAGATGTGCTCTTTAAAGTTATTGGATTGAAATTTAGTTACTGAATTGAAATGCATCCATTGCATCAAAAGAGCCTGGTTTTCAAACTTAAGCAGAACCTTGGGTGACAAAAAATATGCTTTATGAAATCTGGACTTTTATATGATAATTAACCTAAAAATAAAGATACATATTTACCCACTAAATCACTTTTAAAAATCCTCTTTGCCTTACAAAGGAAATCTGATCCTTAGTGAAATGCTATACTTGTATTTGCCGTTGCTTCAAACAAAAGCAGTGTCAGCACTGGGAGCAGTGACAGTGGTTTGCATCATTTTGTCACAGCTTTGTTAAGGACCTCTGCCTGAAACTTGCTTATAGTTGACAACTCAGGATATGGTTCAACTCCAGTGAAGATGCTTTTGGAAACAATTCAGAGTGGGTCACACAAAGAAAAGATGGAATTAAAACTACCATTTTAAGTGCATGAGTACACAGGTATGGTTCCACCTCAGCAGCGGCTGTAGTTGAGTCACTTACATGTTTATATTTCATTGAATGTAAATTTTGAATACTGAATGTAAAACAATGTTCCCCCTATATTGAAAGTGTCCCGATCTTTCTGAGAGTAGACATGTATTTTGCAGACTTTGTTCCTAAGGATTTGCCACGTGGGTCACTGATAAGATTACTGTGGTTTGATAGTCAAAATAACTTTTTGTGATCTGTGAGCAGAGTGGTGGGTTCTGGAGATCTCCATATACAACCAGTTGTCCAGTTGTGAATTTTACTGGTGTTTAGCAGAACATAACCAAAGAGTTCTGTGTTAAGTTGATTTATGCTCAGAACACAAGAACACAGGCTAATACAACGTGTGTGTGCAGGCTTTGTGTTTCTCAGTTTCCCTTGTTAACCCTTTGACAGTATGTAAGATTAAGATGACAGTCTCATGTGTAGCAGACAGATTCTATATTGTTTTTCCGTTGCCCCTAAAACAAATTACTGCATGTTTAATGTCTTTAAACAATACATTATTCACTTAGAGCTCTGTAGATCAGAAAGCCAACACAGGCCTTACTGGGATAAAATCAGGGTGTTAGCTGGGCTTATTCCTCCTGGAGACTGTAGGGAAGAATCCATTTCCTTGTCTCTTCCAGCTTTTGAAGGCTATCAACTCCTCTTAGTCTTTAGAGACAGTAATGTAGCCTCTCTCCGATGCTCCTTCCTTCATTATATCCCTTTTTCTGACCCCAAGAGAGAAAGGTTCTCCAATCTTAAATGGTTTGGGTGTGCTTTAATAGTCCGGATTATCTGCCCAACTAAGTCACCTCTGCACAGTTTCTTTTGTCCCATACGGGACACATTCACAGTTTTCAGAGATTTGAGAGTGGACTCCTGTTTGTGACTGACCAGCTTCTTTGCCTACTATAGATGCAGTATTTCTGTGGAATTCTGATCTCTAGAACATATCTGCAGCATTCAGGAGATTGCAAATCTGAGGTCATGTGTCCCTTGGGGATCTTAAAATTTCAAAGACATGAAAAACTTTGACCCTGTACTTTATCAGAAATACATACTAAGCTTTCTCTCTAAAACTCTTGCAAAAAACAATTCAATTTTAAGCATTTTTAATACATGCCTCATAAAATAACATCCCAGTTCTATGTTTAACAGAAAGTTTCTTAAATATTTGCCTCTAACTTTATGGAATTTCATCAGAAATTTTTGAAAATTTCTCCTTTTCTTTTCAATGATTGTGTGGCTGGAGAAGGGTTGGAGGAAGGCCTCAAATAAATGAACTCAGAATAAATGGACAGGGCATACCCAAATTCATTCATTTTTTTCTTTTAAAGACACATCTGCAATAGGAGGTCTTTCTGCCTTTAAGTCTGGTTTCTCTCTTCAGCTTCTCCAGCCCCCCATTGTTTGGTTTTCAGTTTTGGCAGCCCTCACATTTCCAATCCACCTCAGGAATGTATGTATCCTAGGATATTTTATCCTTCTTGTCACTCTTTGATTTTCCTTGTCCATTTTTCTGGAAAACTCAAGGTCATTCTAAATTCTCTTTCAGTTTTGAAGGATAAAATTTTAACTATCCTAATTTTCAGCATTTCTTCGACTAGCCATATAAAACTACCTCCTCCATGGGGTGAAGAGCAGGATGACACTGTGTGTCAGTCATTTTACTGCTGCCCCTTCCTCTAGACTCTAGGAGGGAATTAGGCCACTTACTGAGCAGTCTGCTGTATGTCACATCTGCCCTTCATCTCCGCAAACTACTCTGCAAAGCAAGTACTGTCCCCATTTTAGAGATTGGGAAGCTGAGGATCTTGGACTTGTCAAAGGTCACAGATAGGAAGTGGATCAGCCAAGATACAACCCAAATTGGACCAACTTGGAGGTTTATAGAATTTCTGCCATGCTACATTGCCTTGGCTAAGAAAATGGTATTTTGTTATCCAAGCTCACGGCACCCTACCTCTATGGTTGGATCAGATAAAACTTGCTTTCTGTATCTATAAAGACTAACTGATGTCACCGCAACCTGTCCATGGAGTAGAGACCAACAGAGAGACGTCTGTCTCAGTTAAATCTGCCTATTCCCAGGAGGACTGGAGACCCCCGAGCTGTGGCTCATCCCTCGTCATCTCCTCACCTCTCTGCTCCTCTAAAACCTTCAGCCTCTGACATCTTATACCTAGAGTTGCAGTGGAAGCAAGGTTGCATGGTTTCTGCAGTCCTTATCTGGCCCAATATTTCCTTCAGAATTGGATTTTATTTTTTGAAATTTTCTTTAGTCCCCCCATATCCAAAAGAGAAATTCAGTAGCTGAAAAATGCAGCTATTATTAATCAGTAACAGTTCCTTGCCAGATCTAAATAGTCAATAGTTTTTATATGAATATAAGCTAATTATTCACACTTAATGTAGGAGAGAGCAAAATTGAGGGAGACTTGTCTGTTAGAACAAGTACAAGGTTAGGTTTTGGAGCATTGAGTTCTGGGGGTGGGGAGGGAACCCAGGGCCCCATGCCTGACAGGCAAGTGCTCTGCCACTGAGCTGCACCCAAGTCCTTCAATTCTAGTCTTCACCATTTTAAGGATGGGTTTGGTAGAAAAGTTCTTAACCTATCAAGTGTAAACAATTATGATCCAAAAGTCATTACCATGGATCGTGAGACATACCTTTACAGATGTTTTCTTTACAGATCAGCCTTTCCAGTGATATTTTCCTGTGATAAGGTGAAAAATGTTTGCTTCTCCTGTACATATACCCAAAAAAAAAAAAAAATCAATACAAGAAAGCAGTTAGTACATCCCAGAATTAAACGCTTATCTGTAATGTGGGTAAATCCCAAAGAGGAGACAGGGGAATTGATTGTACTTTTCAGAACACTAAAGTTGAAATCATCTCACCCCAATGTAGACATTCATTTTGATATCCTGGTTTTTAACGAGTTAAGGAGAGTAGTGTAGAACTAGAATTCTTCTTTAGCAGAACTGTTTTCCCATGATTGTGGAGCATTTTTTCAATTTTTGCAAACTGTTTAGAATGAGTTTTTTTCCATGTGTGTTGCTGGAGCTTTGCACATGCGAGGAATACATTTTACCACTGAGCTACACTCCTGGATGAATTTTACACAGGGGCAACACTTACTGTCCCCTAGTCTGGTTTATTCAAGTCAACATTTAAGGTTCATTGGATAAAATTACATGATCACCATTTTTTTTACACCAGGGCCTCACACATGCTAGGCAAGCACCCTGTCCTCTGAGACACCCCCTCAGCCAATTTTTTTTAAAGACAGGAACTATTTCCCTTACTTTTTCTTGTAATCTAATATCGCTCGTGGTATAACCCATAAGATCGTGAAAAGCTTTACAGATTTCCTCAAACTTACATCTTATAGCTCATGGTATACCAATACGAGTCTTGACTTAGAAACTTTATTATGTTACAGAAATTTTTCTGTGGAACTGCTCTTTTTTTTGAGGGGGAGAGGTAATGGGGTTTGAACTCAAGGCCCTCATTCTTGAGCCACACCCCCAGCTCTAGTTCTCTTTTATTATAATAAAAATATAAAAAGTTGTTAGTTAAGTTATCCTGCTTCCTTTTACCATATTCTGGATATCTTCTTTGTTTGCAAATGAAAACTATGACGCTGGTTAGCAACCTGGGCTGTTACAGGAATAACAAAGCCTGAACACACACACACTGCCTTAGCCTATGTGTGGAGTAGAGGACATATAGTAAGAGAATGTCTTGTCTGTTGCTGTTGTTAGGCAGAGTTTTAGGTCTGTGTGTGTAGGATTTTTTTTTTTTCTATTTTCTTCAAAGATGTGAATTTGATGAAAGTGTGGGAGCCAGTTAAGTTATTTTCTGTTGTGGGTGTTCTGGGTCCCGTCACTCCATGTACCATTTTCTTGTAAGGGCGGCATTTGCAGACTTGTTGATGCTCTGTGGAGCTGGGCTGTATTAACTTTGTACTTGACTCAGGGGATCAGCTCCGTGAGCTCCACTGCATGAAGAGAGCTAATGTTCGCCTTGATTTTGAATGTACTTTTTAATTGTCTTCTTAAAACATATTTTGTTTAATAATGTGGGTTTGTTTTCTTTTTCTAGCATAGTGAATATTGCTTACTATTTCCCCCATCCTCAGGGTGGTTTATATTCTACCCTACAGGTCATGCCAAAAATGAATAAAAGCTTAAATGCCAAAATGTTTATGAAACTGCTGTCTAAATACTGATTGATTGCACAGTTTAAATAAAAGATTTCCTCAAGTTAAAAAGAGAAAAAGCCATGTGTTCTTTCACTCCTCACTTTTCTTCAGGGAATCAGGAATGAAAACTTTCAGTGTGTAGAATTGTAGAGTCACTCCTGCTACAGATCTGAGAATTGTGTTCATGTGGCCTTAACTGAAGAGCTGCAAGGAAATAATTCCCCCACTCCAATAAATGGGGGCTCACTCAGAAATAATGGACAGCCTCAAGGCTGTGGGCCTGTCCAGGTACATGGGATTAAAAAAAAGATTTTCGTATTAAAATGAAAAAAATGATATAGGAATTCTAAAATTCTGTCACTAAAAGCATATAGAAAGAAGTGATAAAATATGACCCAAACAAGTTTCAAGCATGTAGTTTCTTATTTTTTAAAAAAATTCTAGGTTCAGGAGTGAAATGGGAACTGAAAAATGGAGCAACAGTGTCTTGAAATGATACCATGCTGACTAGAGAGCATGAAGGAAAGGACTGAAACCTAAGATGAGCAGCTAAGTTAAAAAAAAAAAAATTAGAAAAATGAGTAGAATTTCCAGAAATAAAAAAATCATTGAAGCTTTTAAAGTTGCTAAATAATAAATCAAATACAGTGAAAGAATTTGATAAAACTTGGAGATAGGTGTGAAAAAATTAACCAGAATGCAGGACAGAGAGATAAATATTTTAAGAATATGAAAGGCCTTGCTCACGCCTATAATCCTAGTTTCCTTGGGAGGCTGAGATGAGGATGATGGTGCTTAAGGCCAGCCTGGACAAAAAGTTTGAGAGGCCCCCTATCTCAACAGATAAAAGCTGGGCTTGGTGATGTGCATCTGTCATCACAGTGACAGCCCTGGGCAAAAAACAAGTCCCTATCTTCAAAATAAACCATAGCTAAAATGGGCTAGAGGTGTGACTGAAGCAGCAGAGCCCCTGCTTTGCAAATTCAAAGCCCTGAGTTTAGTACCTCCAAGGAAACAGGGTTAAACTGAACATTCAATATACATCTGACAACCATTCTAAAAGAGAGGACTAAGGAGAATGAAGAATAAGTAATATTCACAAAATGACTAATGAATGCTATAAATCTTCAGATTCAAGAAACACAAGCCTGTCTAGAAATGTTTTTTTAAAAATCTATCCACCAAGACTCATAGTAAAACTGCAGAACATCAAAGACATAGCAGAACTGAAGAATAGCTAGAGAAAAAAAAGCATACAGATCGCACTAAAAAATGCCTCACTGGCATTAAAAGAAGCAAGAAGATGGCAGGTATCTTCCAAACAAAGGAAAATAGCTGGCATGTGAACTTTTGTGCCAATATAAATGCATTAAGATGTCAGAGTGAAGTAGGCATCACACAAAGATTGAGAGAATTGGCCACTCACTCCCTTGCAAAATAAACAATTCAGAAGAAAGTATGCAGTATGCGTTAGAAGAAGGAAGTGGAATCTAGAAGGACGATAGAAGTACTAAGTGACAGTGAGCAGGAAGTGCAGACAGAACAATGAGGTGCCTGCCCTTCCAGTAGGGTGACTATCAAAAGAAATTAGAGCCCTCACACATTGCCGGGAGGGGTGTAAAATAGTGCAAAGCTATGGAAAGAGTTTAGTAGCTTCTCAAAACCAAAGTTATCTTCTGATCAAGCAACTCCACTCTTGGATATACACTCATGAGAAATGAAAACATTCACATAAAACCTTATGCACATTTGTAACAGCATTAGTCATAATAGTCAAAAAGTGGGTTGGGCATGGTAGCACAGGCCTGTAATTCCAACACTGGGAAGCTAAGACAAGAGGATTGGAAGCTCGGGGCCAGCCTGGGCTAAATGGTTAGACCCAGCTTCAAAAAAAAGTCACAAATGTCCACCAACTGGTGAATGCATAAATGAAACGTAGTACAATCACTCAGTGGAATATTATTTGGCCATAAAAAGGAACAAAGCAATAATACATTGCTACGACATGGATGAATCTTGAAACCATTCAAAAAAGAGCAGACATTGTATGACTCCAGTTGGAAGAAATGTTCAGAAAAGGCAAATCTACAGAGAATAGTTTGGTGGTTACACAGGACTGGAGGATAGCAGGGAATGAGAGATAGTTGAGAATCGGTAGGGGGTTTCTCTTGAAGTAATGAAACATTTATAAAATTAATTGTGACAGTACACAGTTTTGTGAGTATACTAAAACTCATAGAACTGTACATTGTGAGAGTATATTGAGCCAGGCTCCAGTGGCTCACACTTGTAATCCTGGCTACGTAAGGCGGCTGAGATTAGGGGGATTAAGGTTCCAGGCTAGCCTGGGCAAATAGTTGACGAGACCCCTATGTGCACCAATAGCTGGGTGCAGTGATGCATGCCTGTCATCCTGAACTACATGGAAGCTGAAATTGGAGGACTGTGGTGCCAGGCCAGCCTGGGCCAACAAATTGGTGAGAGCCCATCTTAACTGAAAAAAGTTAGATATGGTGGCACACACCTGTCATCCCAAGTGATGAGAGAAACTTAAAATGGGAGGCTTACAGTGCAAAGCGAGACCCTCTCCAAAATAACCAGAGCCAAAAAGGCTGGAGGTGTGGCTCAAGTAGTAGCATGCTTACATAGCAAGCGCAAAACCACCACCAAAAAGAAAAAAGTTGTATGGTATATGAATTATATCTTAATAAAGCTGTTTTTTAAAAGCCACCATGAACAAAGAAACAGAGAAACATAGCTAAATGTAAACCAGTTACACATTCACTATATAAAATGAAATTATTATTTTGAGTACGAGAAAATGTGGTAGGACTAAAATGTTAGACAACTGAACATGAGATCAGAAAGAAAACAAACTCGAACATTCCACCGTTCTTTTATTAAGGAACTTTAAAAACTAAAGAGTAAGTGCTAATGTAATATAGCATTATAGTTCTAAATCTAATTTACGTAGAAAAGGAAAGAGCACGTGATTAATTAAATAGAAGAGAGGAGGCGGAGAAAAAAGAACAGTAATGTGGCAGAAAAATACAATGATGCCTAGTTACAAAAAAATAAGCTTCCACTTCAGAGACTGGATTTTTAAAAAATAAATTAAAAAAAAATCTTGCTATAGGCTATTTGCTGTCTATAGTGTGAACATAGTTAATGACCCCAGAATTGCACAGTGTTTCAGGGTATAAGTTCACACAAAATTCAGGTGCATTTCTATCTGCTAGAAATGAAAAGGAAATTAACAAAACAATCTTACTTACAATAGCATCTAAGATTAAAATACCTCAGCTAAATTTAACCAATAAGCTGACTTAGGTAAATTATATACTGAAGACTTGCACACTGAAGACTACAAAACACAGCTCACACAAATCAAAGACCTAAATAAATGGAAAGCTATCCCATGTTCCTGAGTAGAAAGACATTATAGTATTTAGGCATCAGCATCACCCAAAGCAACCTGCAGATTCAGGGCACCCTATTAAATTTCCAACAACCATTATTTCAGAAGTGGAAAAGGTAATCCTCAAATTCATATGGAATTTTTTTTTGTAGTACTGGCAGTTAAACCCAGGGCCTCATGCACACTAGGCAAGTGCTTTGAGCTATGCCCCCAGCCCTTGTTATTATTTTGTTTTGGAGATAGGGTCTCAGCCCAGACCAGCCTTGAACTCAAGATCCTTCTCCTCCACCTCTCAAGTAGATGGGACTACAGGTGTATGCCACCATGCCTGGCTTCCATTTGGAATTTCAAGGGGTCCCAAATTACCCAAAACATATTGAGAAAGAACAAAGAACACACATACTTCCTGATTTCAAAATTTACTACTGTGCTAAAGTAATTAAAACGGTGTGATACTTGCATAAGGATAGACATACACACTACTGGAATAGATTGAGACTCCAGAAATAAGCCAGTTGACTTTTACTAAGGGCACAGAGTTCATTCAATGGAGAAAGAGGCCAGGCATGAGATCAGGAGGAGCGCTGTTCAAGGCCACACCTCAGCAAGCAGGCCTGGCATGGTGATGACTGCAACTGCTTGGGAGGAATGGGAGAACTGAGGTCCAGGCCAGCCTCAGGCAAAAATGCAAGACCCTATCTCAAAAAATAACAAGAGCAAGAAGGGCTGGCAGAGTGGCTCAGTGGTGGAGCACCTGGCTAGTAATCATGAGCCCTTGGGTTCGAACCTTAGTACTGCCAATAAATAAATAAATACAAAATTTTAAAAAGGAATGAAGTTAGACTCCTCTACCTCACACCAATGCAAAACTTTTTTCTAACTCAAAATGGATCAATTTTGAAATGAGAAATCTTTGGAAACAGATGATTGTTACATAATAAGAATGTAATTAATGCTATTGAATTATAAATTTTAAAATGGTTAAAATGGCAAATGTGTGTTACATGTATTTTACCACAATAAAAAAAGAGTTAAACCAAGTGTGCACCTGTAATTCAAGCTATCTGGGTGGTGGAAAAATCATCTGAGCCCAAGAGTTCAGAACCAGCCTGGCAACATAGGGAAACCCTGTCTCAAAAAAAAAAAAAGAAAGAAAGAAAAGGAAAAAGCTTGGTACCAGTGGCTTACGTCTGTAATCCTAGCTACTAGCTACATAGGAAGCTGAGACCAGGAGGATTTCAGTTTGAGGCCAGCCAGAGTAAATAGTTTGCAAGACTACATCTTCAAAATAACTGGAGCAAAATGGACTGGAGGTTTGGCTCAAGCAGTAGAGTGCCTGCTTTGCAAGCACAAAACCATGAGTTCAAATCCCAGCCCACAAAAAAAAAAAAAAGTAAGTAAAGAGATAGAAAAAGCTGCTGACTAACCAAAGAAAATAAATAAGTAGCTGCATTAAAATGAGACAAAAGGCTTCACACGAGGGTTGTTTAAATGATGTGGGAACAATTCACTGAGATGAAATGTAATTTTGTGTTTGAAGGCACCTTGCAACTTAGCTTCCAAATGTATTGAACAAAATGAAAACATATCACATGATAGAGGGATATGTTAGCTCAACGTTCTCAAAATTTACAGATGATAATATATATATATATATATATATATATACCTGCACTTAAGGAAAAGAATACACAATTTTATTTTATTAGTGTTGTGTTAATTCTACAAAGCAAGGGGCTTCCCCATGACATACCTGTGGTCATATTATATTCACCCTCTATTACTCTTTTATCCCCACCCCTTCTTTCCTTACCCTTCCAGCTCCCCAGTACTCCCCATTTTACTTTCATGGCCTTGTTTTTTTTTTGTTGTTGTTGTTTTGGTTTTTTGTTTGTTTTAATTTTCACTCTATCTTCCATAAATGAGAGAAAAACACATGACATTTGTCTTTGTAGGACTGGCTTATTTCATTTAACAAGATAAAAGTACATTTGGAAGATTTTTTTAAAAAAATGTGTATTGACCATATCGAGAATCTGAGCAAATGTCAAAGAATTAATATCCTACAGACTGTAAAAAATTAAAACACATATAAAAACCAAGGATAAAAAAACACACATATGAGATTGTAGGATGCAATAAAACAGCACCAAGGAAGAGTCTTCACTGTGTATATTAGAAAGGAGCATGGAAATATTTGAGAAATTAGAAAATTAATGAGCTCAGCACCAAAATGAAGAAGTGGGAGATGACTAACCCTCTGCGGAGGCCAGGAAGATGCGTCTTGCAGACCTGCCATTCCAAGGAGCTTAAGTGACCCAGGAGGGGAGGGGAGGGGAAGGGAGGGGTAGAGAGGAGAGGACTAAAGGAGAAAGGCCAGGTGTCTACAGTAGATACCAAATAAGACCTGTGAAAGGAATGAGTTAAAAATGACCCTTCTGCACCTATGATAGTTTTAACTGATTCAAATAGGAATTCTCAAAGGATGCAAAAACTAGTAGATGAACATTTAATAAGATGTGGGGTCTTTACACAGTCTCAATGTATTTTCTCAGAGTGTATTAACTTTGCAAAAGAGAAACCTAATGAACTCCATGTTAACCAAGTGATCAAAGTTAACAGAACAGATCATAAAACAAACTGATACCATATGGTGCCTGGTGAGAGGCACTTTGGCCTTACTTTAGCACGATTCCTACCAAGGATTATGTATCAACCTTAATCTAATCCTGTGGAAGCATCAAAGAAACCCAAACTGAGCACCAAGTCTCCAGTAACAACTAGCCTGTATTCTAGAAGTGCTGGGAACATGAGAGACCAGGAGGGCTGAGGAACTGGCCCAGATTCAAGAGGGAACACGACCCTTAGGTAAAATGTGCATCCTTGACCAGGGAATCAGGCACTGAAGGTCATAAAGCCAGTATGAAGGACGTGACTGGAATCATTGGTGAAATTTAAGTATGGTCAGTATTTGGTCATGTGTTGCATAATGACATTTCAATTAAAGAGAGACCACATATATATGACAGCGAGCCCGTGAGAGTGTATCACTAGTGAAACTATAGCCAACTTAGTCTGTGTGAGTCCACTCTATGATGCTCTGACAGTGACAGAACGGTCACATTCTCGGAATGTATCTCCATTGTAACAGACAATCGTCGGAACAGACATTAACAACAGTGTTAACGATGGAGGCACATGATCGTGATCCAGCGTTAGACGTCTAGTGATCTGTGTTGCATTACAGTGTTTTACTCCTGTATAATTTCCTTAATTTGATCATTGTTCTGTGATTCTATAAGAGATTTTCTTGTTCTTAGGAAACACAGACTAAAGTATTAGGGCTAGAAAGGCATGAGCCTTCTTAAAGTTGTTCTGGAGAGTAACAGCCATCACAATACAAATGTGTGAATTGTAGACAGAGAGAAGAAAGTAAATAAGCAATTGCCATTGAGGGAAAATGTTGATTTATTTCAGTGAAGAATATATTAGACTTTTGTCATTGTCTTGTGCCTCTCTTGGAAATTTGAAAATAATTCAAAATTTTAAAAATTAAAAGTGAATCTTTACACAGTAACACCAAAAATAGTGAATTTTTGGTATGTCTACATAGTGGAATATTATTCATCCATAAAAGGAATGAAGCATCGACATATATAGACCATGGTTGAATCCTGAAAACATTATGCTAAGTGAGAAAAAAAAAAAACAGCCACGAAAGGCCATATATCATGTGACTTCATTTATATGAAATATGAAATGCCCAGAATAGGTAAATCCATAGAAGCAGAAAGTAGGTAGGATGGGGATAGAGAGGGAGTGACTGCTGAACAGTGTAGGGTTTCTTATGAAGATCTAGATTTAGTGGCAATAGTTACCCAACTGGCAAAATTAAACTAAAAAGTGAGTACACTACAATAGTAAATCATACCCACTAAAATGGTGAATTTTATGGTAAGTTACATCTCCATAAAAAAGCAAGCGTGCGGAAATGAAGTGCTCAGAGGGACAGTGTTGCACAAAGTTGTCATCATCTTTCGTCCCTGTTTCCACTGTTCCCTACAAACACACAAACCCAAGTGGCTTAAAAGTAGCATATTTTTCCTGTCTTTTAAAAGAGGTTTCATGAAATGCCAGTTGTTCCGTATTTAGTTGTTGTTTTCACACTAAGACTTGCCACATCCCTTACGCAGTCCTGTCTTGCTGTGTTTCACTCACAAATGCGCACACATCGTGTTCCTCCCCACACGTTCTGAAACACGTCTCAGGCACCCACAGGGCTGCAGGCTGCCCATGTTGGCAGTATTTAGATCCTGAAAAGAAAGTCTGCCTCTTTTTCCATGGCTGCAAAAAACACAGCAAAACAAGGCAAGAAGCCCACATTACTTTGCTGTATTGGTCCATCAGCTGTCACATAAGAAGAATCTGACTCATGATGCCTTTAGGGTCAAAGGTCAAAGACAGGTAGCAGAGGTATGTCACTTTAAATATGCTACAATCCACAAAAAAAGAATGAGATCATGTATATTGCTTATATGCTGAAATAATGTTTTGGCTATACTTGGTTTAATAAAATATATAATTAAAAATATGCTATAATCGTGAATGTGTTAAACCACGTTGCCCAAGAAAAATACCATGTATCTTCTTAGGATGGTTATATTAACGTCTAGTCTTTTTCTATTGTATTTTTTTTTTTTTTTGGTGGTACTGGGGTTTGAACTCAGGGCCTACACATTGAATCATTACACCAGCCCTTTTCTATAATGGGTTTTTTACAAAATAGGGTCTTTTGACCTATTTGCCTATTTGGCTTTGAACTCAGATCCTCCTGATCTCTACCTGCTGAGTAGCTAGGATTACAGGTGTGAGCCACTGGTGCCTGGCCAACTTCAAGTCTTGGGTTGTTGATTATAGAGACTATGTCAAGTTCAAATGACAAGGCGGGAAAGATGGTGATGGTATAAGGTTGATGGACTTCATATACCTGTATGAAAGAACTAAGAAACCTCTTATCATTGCCTTAAGTGGGGCAAGGAGGGGGTTGAGGGGGAGAGACAATGGGGGCAGTGTAAATAATGTACAATATACGTCTAATTAGAATCGTCACTATAAATCCCCTCATATAATGAATATATCCTAATAAAAATTATATATATATTTTCCAGGATGTATTAATGAAACTTTGTATGAATCCAAAATTTGGCTGTAGGAGTCTTGCTTAGCAGGCTATCTGTGCAAGATTAGTAGTTAACATATTAAATGAATAATGGCTAATTAAACAGTTTACAGAATTTAAAGTGTTGACACTGAATTCTTTGCCAGTATACAATTCGTTCATGCATTCAAAAAACATTTATTGAGCACTTGTTATGTGCTAGACAATACTGAGTAAAAATTAAAATAATCCTTGCTTATATTCTTGATTTTAATTTGGAAGCAGAGACCAAATTTAACCAGATATTTGCAGGAATGAATATGTAATTACAAACTGAGAGAAGTAATGAAATAAAAGAACATACAAAATAAAAGAGGAACCTGACTTAGACTGGGGAAAGGTTTCCCTGAAGAGCTGATACCTAAGAATGAAAGGTAGACTTGGAGTTTTTAGACTAGGAGAAGGGAGAGGAAACAGCTTTGCCAAGCCCCTAAGGTAGGCAAATAATGATGAACTGAGGAGAGGTTCAAAGGCCAGTCAGCATAAAGAACAGGAGGCTGGAGAAACCAATGAAATCATATCACATAAGTCCATTTAAAAGAAATCTAGCCTTAGTTATAACAGCAATGGGAAGCTACTGAAGAGAATTCTATAACGCGGTGCCATGCCGAGATTTCTGTTTTTACAAGAGCACTCTGCAGTCTAAAAGATAGTTTGGTAATTCTTAAACAAAACTGAACATGGACTTACTATATGACCCTGCAATTGCATTCTTGAACCTTTAGCTCAGAAAAATGAAGCCTTATTTTCATTTAGAAATTTGTACATGAATGTTCATAAATGACTAATAGTTAAAAAGTAGAAACCACCCTGGTGTCCTTAAATGAGAAAATAGTTTGAAAAAAACAGTGGTATATCCATGCATGGAATACTACTAAGTAGTAAAAAGGAAGAAGATATTGACATGTAAAATGTAATTTCCTTTAATGAAACACAAGGAAGTTACGCTGTGTGATAAGAAAGCAAATCCCCAAATGAAACATACTGCTAATTATATTTGTGAAACATTCATGAAGTAATGTAATTATAAAAATACAAAATGGATTAGTTGTTGCCAGGGGTTAAGGATAAGGGGACTGAGTGAGTGTGACTATGAAGGGGTAATCCAAAGGGGTCTTGTCATTAGAGGTCATGTGATGGTGACACAGTTAAGTAACTTGATTGTAGAGGTTGTTACACACAGCAACACATGATAAAGCTACAGACTCACACATGCAAATAAGTGCACATGTAACTAATGAAATCTAAATAGACTTTATGTATTATACCAATGTCAACTTCTTGGTTTTGATATATTATAATACTATATGATGTTAAAATTGGGGAAGATGCATGGAACTTCCTTGAACACTTCTTTGTAAATTCCTATGAAACTATACCAAAAAGTTTACACAATTTTTTATTATAGGGTTATTAACTATAACGGAAAGTGGCTCACACCTATAATCCCAGCTTTGTAGAAGAGGATCATCTTTCTCTTTGTAGCCAGAATGATCGTTCTAAAATGCAACACTTTGCACGTCATTCACGTGCTTAAACTCTTCAGTGTTTCCTTATTGCTTTCAAGATAAAATCCACAATCCTTGGTATGGCATGCAGTGCCCTTCAGAGATCTGGTCCTTGTCTACTGTCATGAAAGCATCTCCTGCCACTTCTCCAAAGGTACCCTAGGCTGCAGCCACTCCTAACTACTTAAGGTCTCTGGTAGATTCGTGCCTTCTCAACCCCTTTTCCTTTGGAAGTTCTCTTCCCTTTGATTAGAAGACTTGATTTGCCCTAGCAATCTGTTTGACTAATTTCTACATATTCTCCCTCTTCTCTTTAGTTTTATTTATTTATTTTTGCAGTACTGAGGCTTGAACTCAGGGCTTTCACCTTGAGCCACTCCACCAGCCCTATTTTTGTTGTTCTGTTTTGTGAAGGGTTTTTCAAAATAGGGTCTCAAAAACTATTTGCCCAGGCTGGCTTTGAACCTTGATCCTCCCAATCTCTGCCTCCTGAGTAGCTAGGATTACAGGCGTGAGCCACAGGTACCCAGCTCCCCTCTCCTCTTTTTATGTAGTAAAATACATATAACCAAAATTTACCATTTTAACTATTTTTAAGTGCATAATTAAGTGGCATTAATTACATTCACATTGTTGTGCAACTATCTTCACTATCTACCTCTAGGAAGTCTATCATCCCAGTCAAACAGAGGAGCTCATGCCGATAATCCTAGCCACTAGGGAGACGGAGATCAGGAGGATTTCGGGTCAAGGCCAGCCCAGGCAAAAAGTTCAGGAGACCTGCATCTCAACCAGTAAAAAGCTAGGCATGGTGGAGTATGCCTGTCATCCCAGCTATGTGGGAAACATAAATAGGAGGATTGCAGTCCAGGCCAGCCTGGGCACACACGAGACCCTACCTAAAAATAACTAATGCAAAAAAGGGTAGGGGGCTCAAGTGGTAGAGAGCCAAGCTTGAGGCCCTGAATTCAAATCCTAGTACTGCCCCCAATTTTTTTCCCCAATCATCTCAAACTAAAACTTTATACCCATGAAAGAATAACTGCCCATACCTGCCTTCCTCCCCGAGCCCGTTAACTACACGTATATGTTCTTTTTAAGATCACTAGCTATCCATCTGCCTCCTGAGGTGAGCCGAGGGTTCTGCAGTGCTTGGCACTCTGCATCGTCAGTGATGATTTAAACCTCTGCTCTCTCACCTAAACTGTGAGCTGGGGTCTCATTAATCTCCATATCTTCAAGGAACTGTTTTGCCTACCATACCCTTCAGAAATGCAAGTCGCCACATCATCATTGCTTTTGACTCATCTAGAGAGCATTTAAGGACAGATTTCCAGACCTCATTTCCCAGGGATCCTGATTTGGTAAATCTGGAGAGGAGCTTGGGAATCTGAAAGTTTGGAAAATCTTTTGGTGTGTGCAAGCAAGCAGTCAGGATTCAGAAGACCAACTGATCTTAAAAAAAAAAAAGTCCAAGTAAGATGGTCTTTTAATTCTTGATGAATCATTCAAAAGAGGCCAGCTCATTTGTCTTGATTTTTGTATTATTTCTGAGTCTCTAGCCTTAGGAAATTATAATTAAGACTCAAAATTAGGTTGGGGGCATAGCTCAAGTGGAAGAGTGCTTGTCTAGCATGCACGAGGCCCTGGGTTTGATTCACAGTATCTGAAAAAAAAAATTCAAAACCTCTTAGCAATGATTTTGATTTTCTCAACATCTTATCGACTGATGTTTTCAAAGTGTTCTCAAGTCTTCCTTCATCAACCCTGTGAGGGAGAGTATTAGCTTCAACTTCTTTACCATATTTGGTTACCATTTGCTTGAGCTTTATCACACTTTCCACAGCTCTGCCAATCCCCTTGTTCCAGGGCCACTTCCAGTTTATTTACTCACACATTCATTCAACAAATATTTTTTGAACACCTGTGTGCCAGCGTGGTAGGAGAGGGCACAGCACTGAACTGGACAAAATTTCTGCCTGCATGTAGCTTACTTTCTACTTTGGGGGAACTTCTCAGATATGCCTACTGTACCAACACCTCCCCCATCCATCCTGTCCTAGACTCAGTCTTCCAGTCCTCCTTTCTAGATAAAGAGTAAGGTCTGCTCCTGGCCAGACTGTCTTCTAAAGCGGGTTCTGTATAAACTGTTGACACTCTGCCACTGGCTTCTTCTTTGCCTCTGTTCTCTTGGCAGTTGTCTGGGAATTGAATGAATTCTGTGAGTCTTGTCTCCTAAACGATGTGACTGCCGTGTTGGTTAATTCTAGGACCTTGCATGCTTACGGAGCGCTTTGCAGTGATTCAGACATCAGAACAAACCGCGTTTTACCTGAGGATTGGTGTCTCCACCTACAGATTCTCTTTCGTAGGATAACTAGAAAACCTTACAAAAATAGGGAACACTGTCTCGTAAAAGTATATCAAAGGATGTCGGAGCTAGAAGACACCTTGGAGATCCAGCCCCACTGTCTTTTTTGTAAATGAGAAAACTGAAACCCAGAGAGGTTACCTAAGTCGCCTGAGGTCACACAGCTCAAGTGATGGACACTAATTTACAACCTTCCTGGGGGAGGTCCCGTCCTGCCCAGTATCCCCGTGGGCAGGTCGCACAAACACCAAAGTGGGGCACCACAGAAACAGGTGTGCAGGGTATTGGGGTCCCCACGCGCGCGCCAAGCCCGCCCCAAAGTTTGCTGCTGGCCTCCCCGGTTCCTCCTGCCGAGCCGGGGTTGCGCGGCCACGACGCCGCGAAGTTGGTGGCCGCCGCGTCGTCGTCACCGAGGTCTCCAAGCGAGCGAGGCGACCCCCGGGTTAGGGCTGGCGGCCACAGGGCGCGGGCCGCGAGGCGGGTCGGCTCCTGAGCGCGCTGCCCGCGGGGTCGCGGGGCGCGGGGCGAGGGGCGCGCGCGGGCCGTGGGGGGCTGGGCCGAGGCGGAGAGCGCGGCGGCGGCCGGAGGGAGGGAGGCGCGGCGGGACGAGGCGGCGGCCCCCGCCCCCCGAAGCCCGTCCCCGCGCGGGGCCGGGGAGCGCAGGGCGGGGAAGCCGCGGGGCCGTGCCACGTCCCTCGCCCGCCCCGGAGCGGGTGGCGCAGGCGGCTCCACGCTGGGGGCTTTTGTGTCTGCGCCTCGGGAGCGGCGGGCGCGCCGGCCTCGTCCTCCGAGGGCGCAGCGAGGGCGCCTCCCTCCCCTCTTCCCTCCCCTGTCAGCCGCGGCGGTGGAGGAGGAGCGGGACGCGGCGGCCGTGGCGGTGGCGGCTCGGTCCCCGCACGTGCCACCCCCAGGCCGCCGCTGAGCCCGCCGAGCTCCCGCTCACCGCCGCCCCGCCGCCCCGAGGCCTCGGCCGCCTCCCAAACTTTGCAAAGTCGGCCCGCGTCCCCGCCGCCCTCGCCGGCGCCCGGCCGCCCGAGCTCAGCCGCGCCGCCGCGGCCCCGCGCGGAGGAGGAGGAGGAGCCGCCGTCGCCGCCGCCGCCGCCGCCGCATCAAAGACACCGGATTCCCGCGGCCTGGGGGGCGTCATGCTTTGCGGTCTGTGATGTCCGCAGAACAGGACAAGGAGCCCATTGCGCTGAAGAGAGTTCGAGGTAACGCACAAGGGCGCCGGGCCGGTGGGGAGGTGCCCAGGACGGGGGACGCGCGCGGGCCCTGCTGCCCGGAGGCCACGGGGCTCCGGCCGGGCCTAAGTCCGCGTCCCGCCCGCGCTGCGGTCCGAGACGCGCGGCCCCGCGTCCGTGGACGCCCGTGCGGAGCCCCGGCCCGCGCACTTGGCGTTGGGGCGGCCGTGCGGGCCGCCGCGCTCGGCATCCTCCATGTCCCGCTCCGCTCCCGCCGCCCCTGGCTCCCGGGACGCACGCAGCACAATAGGCGCCTCGGAGGGGGTAGAGAGACACCCCTGCACAGACCTCCAGGCGTGCCCACCCCCCAAAAAAAGTAACTTGCACCGCACCAGAGTTGACGCTCTTTGACGAAGGGCTGCGGGGTTTGCGCGGCTCCCCCCGGCTCCTTTCACACCCCCCAGAAGGCGTCACGTACTCAGTGTATTTCCACTAGGTTACGAGGAGAAACTATGCAAATTCAGCAGGCGTTTTTCTTTATTAGCTTGTGATTCAGAATCAGATCATCTAAGATCAGTTGTATGCATCATCGGTTTTCTTCTCCCTTGCAAACTAGTGAGGAATTTTGCTGCTGTCTCACGAAGACACATCAGAGAGAACGACGCACTAGACAAAAGACGTGCGTGCAAGTTCAAAAACGCCATCTGGAAATTTGGGGATACTCACCAGCTCTAATTTCCAAGCTCTCAGTGGGGTTAAGGCTAAAAGTCCCAAACTTGTACTCATACTGTTTGGTCATGAAACAAATATTTATTGAACATCTGCTATGTGCCCGGCACTGCTCTGCGCACTGGTGACAACAATAAATAAAGAAAGCACATGATCTTCACCAGAAGAAGTTCACAGTCCTGCGGGGGTAAACTCATGATAAAGAAAAGGCATAGTGTGACAAATGCTGTGCTATGGTGAAAAGCGAAGCAAGGAGAGGGGATAGAAGATAGGTTTGGGGTGGGGAGGCAGGGATTATAGGTAAGGTGTTGCATCAAAGACCTAAAGGAAGTGGTAGAGCTCACACTCGTGGGAAAAGCGATCCCAGCAAAAGGAACAGCAGATGCAAAGGCCCTGTTTCAGGCAACAGTGGAGAATCTGTTGTAACTGGAGCAAAGTGAGCAGGGAGGATTAGGACGAGATGTGCTGAGGGATGGGGACTGAGTGCTGAGAAGCCTGGCCTGCCACCTAAGACTTTGGCTTTTACTCTGTGATACAGACTGCACAAAAGAGTGATGTGACATTTTTAATAGGGCTTCTTTGGCTGCTGTGTAGAAAACAGACTGTAGGGAACAAGAACTGAGGCAGGGAGATTGGTTAAGGGGCTACTGCAATAATCCTTTCATCCAAAAAGGGTAAAATGCCCTTGCCTGGTATGCACAAGGCCCTGGGTTCAATCCCAGCATGACAAGGGGTGGGGGGAAAGGGATAAAATGCCTTAGAAATCAGTAAGTAGTAAGGTAAATTTCTATTCGATTTAAGTGATGCAGAGATGGAGACGACACTGATGCTTTTGTTCAGTGTGACTACAGATTAAACGTGTATAGAACTGACTGTGACACACTGACAATGCGGTAACCAAAAGACATCATTGCAAAGAGTATTTAGGTAGAAACTGGTTTTTGTAGTCATTTAAGCAAAAGCAAAACTTAGACCATAGTATTGTTCTTATAGGCTTAGTATCAGCACAACGTAGCCCTCCTATTGTGGTTATGGCTTGCCAAGGTCTTTAAAGAATAGAGTTTTACAGTTGTTTCCCCTGAGATTTTTGCTGTATTATTTTGTCTATTATTATAAATTGCTTTGGGGTTGAAGGAAAAGACAGAGCTATTGAGTTTATATCTTTGAACTTCATTATCAGTGTTAATCAAATGTAATTCTAAATAAAATGAATGAATATTTTATTGCAGGTCAAGAGCACAGATAAATCTTCATTTTGTTCCAACTGATGCTTTTAAATTAGCTGTTGGGAGTTAACTCAGGAATTAACTCAAGAATATCCTGAAAGTTAAGTGACAGAATTAAAAAAAAAACTTTTAAAAATAAAAGCCAGTATTTTTATTTCATAAAGTTTTTATAATAAGTCATTTCCTAGCAATTAGCACATTGATTTAAAAGACATTTTTGGATTGTTTTATAACCCATAAAAGGTACCAGAGTACCTGTGTGAGCTTTTCTCAAGCAGAGTTTTGTTGAACTTCACTGCCCTGGAACTTTTGTTATAGTTTATATCAAGCAAGATATGGAGTTTATAGGGCATAAACTCCTGAGCAGTGCTTTGCAAACTGCTTCCCCTCCACTCCTGTATACAAGTAAACTTTAACGGTTACATATTTATTTCATGTGTATTGCAAAAAAATGTCATCAAACCCCTTGCTTAGGATGATACATATATCTATATGTATATATACATGTTTTGACTTAAATTTTTAAGAAAGTAATATAAATGGACTAAGATTTGACAGAATTATGACATTGATGACTGAGGATTTTATTATAGTACGTTCTGTAGCTCAAAAGCATCGTAATCACCTATGATACTTATTAAAATACAGAATCTTGGATCCATAGAATCAGTATTTCTGGGAATAGTCTGCTTTTTTTTTTTTTTTTTTTTTTGGTGGTACTGGTGTTCGAAGTCAGGGCTTCAGGCTTGCAAAGCAGGCACTCATACTACTTGAGACACACCTCTAGTCCAGTTTGCTCTGATTTTTTGGAGATGGGGGTCTCAAGAACTATTTGTCTGGGCTCGCCTTGAATCTTGATCCTCCTGATCTCAGTCTCTCAAGGAGCTGGGATTATAGGCATGCACCATCGGTACCCAGCTTTTCTGTATCTTCAATGAAATTCCCAGGTGTTTCTTTACACATGAGTTTGGAAATTGCATTGATAGACCTAAATTGTAAAGGTGTGTGGATCAGAAGAAGCTGATTTGTGGTCTTGGAAAGCTGTCCTGATATTATTACATTAGATTCAGAGTTACATAGTATCTTACTGTTTTCTACCAGCTTTACCATCCCTAAAACCTCAGCTCTTGATGATAAGACAGAGCCATAAAGACAAGTACTGTCTCTTAATTACCTTCTTATTTGCCTTTGCCATAGTGAGTGTCAAATTAATGAATGAGTGGATCCATAAATGAATCCATTCATATCTTTATGACACATTCTGACTGTCCCTATCCCCTCACACTACATTTCCTTAGAATGTCACTCAATGTCATCTTTAACAAACACTCCCATTCTCCAGTATTCTTAGAACTCTGTCAGGTTTTGACCTGATGGTAATACTCATTTGTTTATTCAAGATATATTTATTAACTAGCCACCATGCCAAATAGTGGGACTACATTAATTAAGAAGACATGACACAGGCTGGAGGTGGGACTCAAGTGGTAGAGTGCCTTCCTGGAGCCCTGAGTTCAAACCCCACTACTACCATAAAAAAAAAAAAACATGGCATCTATCGTCAAGAAATTGCTATTCTAGAACATGACATATAGTCCTTGTTTATAGTCATATAAACAGCATAATAAGGGTATGATTATTTACAGGAAATAAAGGAACATATAACCTATCTTTAAGGCAATCAAGGAAGGCCTCCTGAAGAAAAGTTCTAAGAAGCGGTGAGTGTTCTGTACTGAGTGATGTATGCAGGGAAAGGGTTCAGGAAGTCCCTGGTGATTTTGAGAAGGCAGTTTTGGGAGTAAATTGCATCTCTTTGTGTTGAAGATTAATGTTGTAAAGATGAAGTGAAGATGTGGCTAAAAAGGAGCTTGGTATAGAAGAAAATAGCTTGAGAGACAAAAAGTTTTTATGAGCGTGTTTTTGGTTTTTTTTCAGTTGATTAAAAAAAAAAAAAAGCTTAACATTTGTAGATTGGCAGAAGAACCTGGCGTAAAAGGACAGGGGAAAATGGAAAGGGCAACAGAAAGGACAATTTGTTAATTACTGAAGCACTCAGTGCATCTTTTCAAATACCTACTCAGTGTATTACTGGCACTCAGTGTTCCAGTAGCTGGAGACGAGACAGACAAGGTCCTGTTTTCATAAGTCAGGTCTCTGCAGATAAGAGAAGGAGGTTAACATCAAGAGGACTCATGGAGGAAAAAAAGGAATAGAGGAAGAAAAACAGAAGGAACTCAGGGCGTTTATTTCAGATGGAATGCTTTTAACCAGAGTTAGAAATGACATAGAGGAGATAAGGATGTAGTTTAGAACGGAATCACGACACAGAAATGTCATTCTGACACTAAAAGTTTACAAGAAAATATAGACTGTCTTGATGGGATGAGTGTATGGAGGATTTGGGTAAAGATTAGAGGGAGCAGAATTTCCTAGTCACAGAATAAGGGAGGAAAAGCTAGTGAGAGAACGTGTGAAGGAAACGTTTTTGTTTTTAAAATTGGTACATACAAGCCAGGTGCTGGCAGCTCACACCTGTAATACAATCTACATGGGAGGCAGAAATAGGAGAATTCTGGTTCCATGAGACCAGGCTAGGCAAACAAATAGCTCTTGAGATCCCCATTTCCAAAACCACAAGAGTAAAATGGACTGGAGGTGTGGCTCAAGCAGCAAAGCATATGCTTTGCAAGTGTGAACCTCTGAGTTCAAATCTCAGTCCCACCAAAAAAAAAAAAAAAAAAAGGTTCATGTTAGAGTGAGGCAGATTATCAGGAAAGTGAGTTTGGTTTTAAACATGTTGAACTAATATCCCCTGAGGTCTTCCAGTGAACACAATGGATATATTTTCATGATTTAGAACTGAAGCCAATCATTCGAGCTTGAAATAGAGATCTAAAACTCATCAGTAAACAGGTGAATACTAATTAATGTCTTGGGAGTACATGCGCTCACCCAAGAGAGAGTGAACCATGAGAGAAGCATTGAGACTACAAATTTTGTAGTGTTTTTTTTTTTTTGGTGGTAGTGTTGAGGTTTGAACTCAGGGCTTCGAGCTTGCAAGGCAGACTCTGTACTACTTGAGCCACACTGCCAGCCCAAGACCACAACTCTGGAAACACTAACATTTGGGAGACAGATGAAGAAAGAAGATCCCAAAAAGCTGAATGTGAAACATGTGTTAGGTGGGAGAAAATCCGTGAGAGCGTAGTGTCCCACATGTGTAGAGGAAAATGGATCTATGGATGAATTTTGTTTTTAACAGATTGAGGGAAAGGTTTGTGTGAGAAACCAATGTGCTCTCTCTCCAGTACTCCCTATCTTGGTGAACATGACCGTTGTTACTCAGGGTCCCAGAGTCATCCTCTGTTCCCACACAACACTGTCCCAAAGTCCTGTAATATTTGCTTATTGTTTTGAACCCATTGTCTTCTTGAACTTTCCACAACCAATTCCTGAGTTTAGGTTTTGTTTGTCTCTTTGTTACATAGCCCTCTCACTAGTTTCCTGGCTCTTCCCTTTTGTCCTTGTTAATTCATCCACATTGGCACTGCTAGTGAGAGGTAACTTCCATCTACCGAGTACTTACCAAGTACTTTGCGGAGTGGTTTAAATGGTTCAGCTGGCTTAATTCTTTCAGTAACCCTGTGAACTAGATGTTAACATTCTAGCTTTGTGTTTAAGGAGTTGATGCTTACAGAGGTTAAGTAACATGTGCTTTGGTAATGTACTCAAGTTTGCCCAGCTAGTCCGTGGCAAAGAACTCAAACTCTAGTGTTCAAGATTGTAGAAGCTACTATGTTCATTGCCTTAGTGCTCCAGAAACATAATTCAGTCATATTAGTAGTTCATAAAATTATTCAATGTTACTTCATTGCCATTAGGATAAAAAAGCTTTCTTAGGTTGGCCCTTTTTATTTGTCCTACCATTTATTCATTCATTCTTCACATTTCATGAAGGACTCTCCGTTCTGTGCTCATCTCTATCATAGTATTTATCACATTTAATTTTAAGAGTTTCTAAAAAAAGAAAATAAACTGCTTCCTGTAGATTATGAGATCCTTATAGGAAAGAATTATTACCTCTCTTTCTTCTATTAGGAATTAATATCTCTCTTTCAAAAGTTCAGCAAATGTTTCTGAACTCTTAATTTGATGAGTATTAACCAAGAGATTTGCTTTTCCCAGGGTGTAGAGAAGTTACTTCTTGGGACAACAGTATTCACTCTTCTAACATCCTTATTCCAGGCAATCCAAGTCTTGTAAGTCACCTTTCCCATCAAGCACAGTTAACAACAGTTTGAGGCCTTTTTCCTTACTCTCAGTTTCTGTAGATGTGCTAATTGCAATAATGAGAAATAGTACAGCAGTATGACTCAGCTTGACGGCTAAGGTTATTGCAATTTATTAGATGTGTGGTCCTTGACAAGTTACTTCTCTGTGCATCAGTTTCCTGAGCTACACAATGAGAATAATAATGGTACTTATTTCATGAAGTTGTTTGAAGGATTAAGTGAGTTTATGTGTGCATGTGTATGTGCAGCTATACACATACAAACAGAACATTGTCCAGTATACTGTAAGTTATCAGTTTTCTATTCAAATTGGAACCAGAAGATCTGAAATACCCATTCTAGTTAAGTAATGTGATCAACATCTACTTCTAGGTACATGTAATCAATCAGTCAGCACATGTAAATGACCTACAGCATATTCTTTCTAAATTTGTTTATGAGTTGGCATGAGGAAAGCAGAAATGAAGGGTTGTTTTTGCCTCTAGTCAGAAAACAATGAATAAAAAATACTTTAAAACCAGAAATCTCTTAGGTTTCATAATTTTGCTGAAAGACAAATAGAAGTTGTTTAGTGAAGACTTGTGAATATCTGCAGCTTTGTTTCCCGTGATTTGTTTTGTCTAAAAAATAAACTAATTTTTTTATTAAAGTTGACCTTAATAAAAAAATTTTCTTTCTCAAGTTTTCTTTTACTTTTTAATTAGTATACATTGGTAGTATGAGGGGATTTATTGTGATAATTCCATAGATGTGTACTTTGAACAAGTCTACCTCCTCTCTTAGATTCCCTTATATCCTTACCCCAAAGAAACTTTCTTTAAGAAAATAAGTTGGGCTGGAGGCTTGCCTATCAAGCACAAGGCCCTGAGTTCAAACCTCAATACCACTAACTAAAGAAAGTTCATTTTTAAAGTTATTGTGTAGTCAGCTTTCCACATGAATATTATGTGTCCTTCTGAGCTTTTCTGTTATAAGAAACTTAAACCCCATGGAACTCAGTGGTAGTAGTGGTACTTTGGGGAGAACAGCTAGCACAGGAACCATATTTGAAAGCTTAAGTCACTGATGCATTTAGTATTTATTGATCTAGGTTCTGGCCATCACATAGTGGACACTGTCTTGCGTTTTGAAAGGAAACAATGGTACTTTCATTTCCATCACATAAGGCCTTTGTAACAAATGCTGAAATTTTTTATAATACTATGTTCACATGTTAATTAATAATATTTACATTCTGTAGTAGAGACCATCATTAGAAAAGTATGCATTTCGGATAAAGATGAGGCTCTTAGGTCAGATGTTCATGCCCACAGTAAATGACCTCAGACTTCTGTGTAATGAAAAACTAGTATTTGAGCATCCACCAAGTGCATTGGCCTTGTTGGATGCTAGGTATTTTAGTCTCAAAAAACAGGCTGGCCTCAAGCTGGCAATCCTTCTGCCTCAGCCTCCCAAGTGCTGGGATTACAGTTGTATGCTATCACACCTGGCTTTTGGTAGGACTTTTACATGCTATACTAAATAAAGTGAGGTGAATTTCTGGTACAGTGTGCATGCTTGCTTTCTTAATGAAAGCAAAATAAGGGTTAGCATTTGAGTGCCCACTGTGTACCAGGTACTTTACATGGCGTGTATCATTTAATCAATATAAAATACATAATTGAACTAAAACTACTTGGAATAATAATGAAGCAATTCTGGTTAAAAGAAAATATTCACTATAAAGCATTTCTAAAATAGCTTGGGCTACTGTAGCATACTACTGTAGCCTGGGTGGCTGAAACAACAAATATCTTTCACAGTTCTGGTACCTGGCAAGTGTGACGTTAAGGTGCCATCAGGTTTAGTTCCTGAGGACCCACTTCCTGGTGTATGGACTGCCACCTTCTCAGTGTGTGCTCATGTGGATTTTCCTGCTTGGGGCTCGGGGAGCAGTCTAGCACTCAGTATCCTCCAATAAGGCCACTCATCCCATCATGATGACCTGGCCCTCGTGAAGTCATCTAATTCTTTCTCAAAGCCCCATCTGTAAATACCATCACTTTGGGGATAAGGCTTCAACATGAGGATTTTAAAGGGAGAAATTCAGCCCATAGGCAATATAACAGAGCAAACCATTAGTATAAGGTAAGATTAACAGATGAATACTTAGGTCTGGGGATGCAGCTCTGTGGAAGAGCACTTGCCTGGCATGTGCAAGGAGCTGGGTTCTATTCCCAGCAGTGCAAAAGGGAAAAAGATGCATATTTAAAAAATATAAAGCCCTGAAGGAAATATTCCTCACTTTATACAGTACTTACAAATAGAAAAATGACAAATTCACATCAAAGAAATTCTTAATTTATTGGGTCTTTGGGTAGGAAAAATTGTTTCATTTACTAGATTAGAGAGTCTCCTATGATATTATCAGGATAGAGACAACTTCAACTTCCAGCTGAGGATGAAGGTTAAAGGTAAAAGAAGTGAGTCTTATTCTGTTTATTGAGATTGGTTGGCATAATGTAGTGTGATCACCTGATAGATAAAATTCCTTTGCTTGCTTTTTTTCTTTTTTCTTTTTTTTCACAGTACTGGATGTTGAACTTAGGGCCTCAATCTTTTTCTTTTAATTGTTTATTCATTTATTCATATGTGTATACATTGTTTAGGCCACCTCTCCCCCTCGCCCCTCACCCTTCTCTCTTCCCCACTTCGCTTGCTTCCAGGCAGAACCTGTTCCACCCTCTTCTCCAATTTTGTTGAAGAGAAAACATAAGAGATAATAAGAAAGACATAGCATTTTTGCTAGCTTGAGATAAAAATGGGTATACAGAGAGATTTCTAGCGTTGCTTCCATGCATTTGTATATTGCAACCCATATTGGTTCATCTCTATCAGACCTCTTCACCACTTCCTGGTCCCTTTCTCATAGTGGCCTCTATCAGTTTAAGATTATTTTATTCACTCCTCTACAGTGGGTACATCAACCACATTCAAGTTTTAGGTTTCCTTCCCTTTCTTAGGGCCTCAGTCTTGCTAGGCAGGCACTCTCCCACTTGAACCACACTGCCAGGCCTCTTTTGCTTTCTTAAGAGAGAGGCTTCTTCTTCCATTCTTGACAAAACTCATGCCCACTTCTGTTCCCTTTGTGCATTCAGGATTCAGAGGGCCCTTAGCAGGTAGGAGTAAAGAGATAAAATGAAGTTCAGATATTACAAATAAATGGAGTATAGTGTCATAAGTTTTGGCAGTCCCTTTTTCTTGGCTCAGTGCTCTAGCCCCTTACACAATTAGAGGCAAGCAGGTATACAGAACAGGTGGGCAGAAGCTTTGGTACCAAAAGTTATTAAGGAAACCTGAATAGCAGAAAAATGACCACTTTATCCTCCCTTGAAATCTGATCTTCAGTTTCATCTGGTAAGAATGAGGATCATAGAAATTCTTACTTGCTTGTACTTTAATTAATCCTGAGACCATGCATCTAATGTAATATAACTGATTTTGCCGTGCAGAAGAACCACAGATATTACAGACAGCAGGAGAAAGTACAGACACAGGGCCAAGAGTCATACCCACTGGGAGTGTTAAGTCTTCAGGTGAACTATAACAGGGCAACAGACCAGTGGGAACTTGAAGATTTGCTTTACAGAGGGAGATACTAGACTTTTAAATTAAAAAATCAGTACCATAAAAGTCAATGTGAAGTTTTTACTTACTTGTTTTTGAGATGGAACCTTGAACTTGGGAGCTCAAGGGATCCTCCTGCCTCCACCACCTGAGTGGTTGAGACAATAGGCATGTGCCAGCACATCCAGCTAAAAACTCATTTTTCGAAACAGGGTTTTAGGTGGTTTTGCTCACAGTTTGCTTGAAAAGAATGAGTTCATTTAAATGATTCCAAATGTCTGTTTTTGTCATATTACCTTAACCACAAGCAATTATTTGCTTTTTGGAAAGTGAGCATGTATAATAGAGACCATTAGGTGCTTTCTATCCATTTTTAAATGACAGCATTTTAACTATAAAATTATAGTTGTTCACTAGTGATAAGAATGTCATGAATGATAATTCAGATATGCTAGATTAGATACTGCAGAGTGCTTTATTAGTAATTGTTTTTTATCATTAAGAATTGCTTTTTTCCCCCCTATTTATACTTGGTTAAAATGGAATACTCATGACAGATGCTAGTAAAGACAGGACTTTGAAGTCTGGCACCTTTGTTTATTTATGTAACCACTTTATTATTTGACCTGTAAGGGTGTTGGTATTTCTCTTTCCACACCACACCCATCAGAATCTTTAGATACTCAGATTAAAGAACAACACATCGGTCTGCTCAGCATGTCATTTATGGAAAACCGCATATAAATTACTAATCTGAAATCATCAGATCGTTTTATATAGGCTTCTGAACAGTTAAAGTTGGCAATCAGTTTAGTCAGATCTGAACCATCAGATTTGAATAAATGACCCTCAAGGAATGGACTGTATCTCATTGCCAGTTTTTTTTTTTTTTTTTTGAGAAACATAATAATTTCATAGATGAAATAAATATTCCAGTACATGCAAGGTAAAAACTTGACATTGGGAGGAAAATCATTCTATAGTGTAAATTAAAAAATAAAACTCATGCTCACAGTAGCTTCCCCCCACTTGCAAATCACATGACCAAAACTTCCATACCGAGATACCCCTAATTCAAACAGACAGATAAACAAACAAGCAAAAATAACATCACTGTCAGTTCTTTACTTCCCATCTACCCAGCTGTAATTGCACATCAAGTTAGAAAGAAATGTTAGGAGTTCTTTTAGTCTGAACCAGAAATGTCCATTTTTGCCTTCTGTGGTCCATGAAGGAAGACTTAGATTTTAGAGAGGCAAACGATTATCTTAGAAGTAGATAAACCTGAGCTGGGTATAGTACTGCATGCCTGTGATTCCAGCACTCAGGAGGCTGAGCAGCAGGATTGAAAATTCTAGTCTAGCTGGGCTATACAGTGAGACCCTGTCGAGGGAAGGAGAGGGAGAGTAAGGAGAAGGAGAATTAAGAAAGAAGGAAGAAGAAGAACCTAGTATTACCCAAGCAACTAAAGAAAAAATAGGTCAATTGGACTTAATGAAAATTTAAAAATTGTGTCAGAGGACACTGTCAAAGTGGAAAGATAACCCACACGATAGGAGAAAATATTTGCAAATCATAGATAAGACTCTAGTATCCAGAATACATAAAAAAATCAAACAACCCAACTGGAAAATGATCAAAGGAGTTGGGTGCAGTAGCTCAGGCCTGTAATCCTAACTACTCAGGAGACAAAGATTGAGAGGATCGCTTGTTTGAGGCCAGCTTGGGTAAAAAGTTAAGGAGATCCCATCTCAACCAATAAAAAAGCTGGATATAGTGGTGTGCAACTGTCATCCTAGCTACACAAGAAGTGATTATGGTCCAAACAGGCCCTGGCATAAACTTGAGACCCTATTCTAAAAGAAACTAAAACAAAACAGACAGGGGTCTCAAGTGATAGAGAGCCTGCCCAATGAGCTCATCATGGCCCAGAGTTCAAACTACAGTACTACCAAAAAGAAAGAAAATGACCAAAGGATTTGAATACGCAGCTCTCCAAAGAATATCTATAAATAAATTAGGAATAGAGAACAGAATAGAGAGGGATGACAAGTTATATGATGGAAAAGATTCAGAAATCATATTAAGTGCAAATGAAGAAGAAAAATGAAAAATAGCTAACTAACAGATACGGAGCTAAGAATCTCTAGCATCCTGATAATTAGCTCCCTTGACATAGAGCTCTTAACAAAAAGAATACTCAGTTATATGATAAAATAATTTTCACCCAAAATAAAGAATTAAATCTAGATACAGAAGTACTCTCGAGAGGTACAAAAAATAGGATAAGCTAGGCATGGTGGTGCACGTCTGTATCCCAGTACATGGGAGGCTGAGGCAGGAGGATTGTGAATTTGAGGCTAGCCTGGGCTACATAGTAGCAAGACTCTGTCTTTAAAAAACAAAATCATAAAGTAAAATGTGAAATTATCTTATGATCAACTTTCATAGCAGGGAGTCAGTAACTACCTGAAATGAAAAAAGGGGCTGGGGATGTAGTTCAGTACATGCATAGCATGTGTGAGGTTCTGACTTTAATCTCCAGCACCACTAAAAATAGAATTGAAAAATACATACATTTTCCAACGTAATATTTTTCTGTCTTAAGCCATAGAGGATTATTTTAGAAAATTTTTCTTGGTTCAGAAACAGCATATTCTTCAGTTTATTTATTTTAGTTTTATGAAATTCTAATAAAGTTAAAATTTTTATGCTGGTATTTAAAAAAATAGTATCTTTTGCTAGGTGCTGATGCTCACGCTTGTATTTCTGGTTATTCAGGAAGCAGAGATCAGGGGGATCGAAGTCCGAGACCAGCCTGGGCAAATAGTTCTTGAGATCCTATTTCAAGAATATCTGACACAAGCTAGGGCTGGTAGAGTGGCTCAAGTGGTAGAGCACCTTGCTAGCAAGTGTGAAGTCCTGAGTTCAAATCTCAGTGCCACCAAAAATAAATTGATCTTTTGTGAAAGTGTTACTGTATATCCACCTATAGTCCAGAAGGGAAAGTCAGTAGATCACAGCGAGCTAGACTCTGGAATGATGTTAACTTCAGAGTGAAGATGGGTTCTGGCTGGTGGAACTTGAAATGTTTATCAGTCAGAATCTGTTCAGGAGACAGAAACCACAGCAGATTAAAAAAAAAAGATAAAGATTATTGTTAACAGATACTTTGAACTGAAATGGCAAAAATAGAATGGCTTTGAGGAAGAGGTTGAATGATTATAATACATAAACTCAGAGAAGGGGCCTTGCAGATTTTACACTCAGCTTTCTGGGGAAAGGGTGCTGTGTAGGCTGGTGTTAATGCCTTGAAGTTGGAGGAGATTGGTTCCTGGGTCTGGAGCCAGACCCCTGGTGCTGGCATCACTAACATGCAAGGCTGTTTCTGCGAGTTGCAACCTGGGTTGAACATGGTTATGTGTAGCTGGAACAAATACACGAAGGCAAGTGGAAGAGAGGCCAGCATGCTGCTGAGGGGAAGAAATCATGGGTTCCATTTTCCTCCTCAGCCCCAGTCTTCCCTTTTCTCCCCGTTAGGCTGTGCTAACAGATCCAGCAGATATAGAATGGTGTCTAATGGCACAGGGTGATTTTTTTCTTTATTTATATGCATTGCCTACATTTCCTTATAATGAGTATGTTTATTTCCTACAAAGGCAGTGATTTTAAAAAGATACTTACCATAGGGTGTTTCATAAAGCTCAGAAGAAGGTACTTAATCTAACCGGGATAGAACTGGGCATTGCTCTCCAGCCTGGGAGACTGTCAGAAATCCAAATTCATGGGCTTGATCCTGGGACCACTGAATTAGGATCCCAGGGAGTGAGGGTGAGGAATCTGTGTTTTTAAAATTTTTCTGACATTTTTATGCACATTAAAGTTTGAGAGAACTACTGATCTATATATTTAAAACTTGGTGCACAGGCTTTTGAGTCAGAAAGAGTCAACCATGTGACATTGAACAAATTAGTTAAAATAAGTTAATTTTGTCATCTATAAAATGGGCAGAACCATAGGATTCTTTGAGGGTCACATGAAACAATGTATATAAAATGCTTATCACAGTATCTGACACACAGTGAACATTAACTATTCAGTTAATATTATTAAATGGTAATGCCTTTCCCTACAATTTTGTAACCAGAATGGTAAAAAAAATACCTTTGTCTTTAACTTTTAATTGTTTTATCAATTAGAAATCTTATAGTTCAATTTAATTCAGTAAACTTATTGAAAGCGTATGGGACCCAAACATTGTATGCACATATGAATAAAAGAAAAAAAAAAAAAGAAAGCCTATGGGTAAGGCCATAGATTGTGGCAGATACAAAAGAAATGAGGTTTCAAACCCCAGTACCACAAAAAAAAAAAAAAAAGGTGAGGAATATTTTCTGTCCTTAAAAGTGTGTATGTCTTTGTATGATGTATGTGTACACACTTACATATGATTATGATATATATTACAATTTATCCATTTGTCCATCAGTGGACACATATATTTTTTCCTTGTCTTGGCTGTTATAAATGCTGCAAGTCAGGTGCCCGTGGCTCGTGACTATAATCCTAGCTACTCAGGAGGCAGAGATCACCAGGATCGCAGTTCAAAGCCAGCCCAGGCAAATAGTTTGTGAGACCCTGTCTTGAAAATGCCCAACACATGGCGAGGATGCGGGGAAAAAGGAACCCTCTTACACTGTTGGTGGGAATGTAGACTAGTACAACCACTCTGGAAAAAAATTTGGAGGCTACTTAAAAAGCTGGACATCGATCTACCATTTGATCCAGCAATACCACTCTTGGGGATATACCCAAAAGACTGTTACTTCAGAGGCACCTGCACATCCATGTTTATTGCAGCACTATTCACAATAGCCAAGTTATGGAAACAGCCAAGATGCCCCACCACTGACCAATGGATTAAGAAAATGTGGTATCTATACACAATGGAATTTTATGCAGCCATGAAGAAGAACAAAATGTTATCATTCGCTGGTAAATGGATGGAATTGGAGAGCATCATTCTGAGTGAGGTTAGCCTGGCTCAAAAGACCAAAAATCGTATGTTCTCCCTCATATGTGGACATTAGATCAAGGGCAAACACAACAAGGGGATTGGACTATGAGCACATGATAAAAGCGAGAGCACACAAGGGAGGGGTGAGGATAGGTAAGACACCTAAAAAACTAGCTAGCATTTGTTGCCCTTAATGCAGAGAAACTAAAGCAGATACCTTAAAGCAACTGAGGCCAATAGGAAAAGGGGACCAGGAACTAGAGAAAAGGTTAGATCAAAAAGAATCAACCTAGAAGGTAACACCCACGCACAGGAAATCAATGTGAGTCAATGCCCTGTATAGCTATCCTTATCTCAACCAGCAAAACCCCTTGTTCCTTCCTATTATTGCTTATACTCTCTCTACAACAAAATTAGAGATAAGGGCAAAATAGTTTCTGCGGGGTATTGAGGGGGGGAGCGGGAGGGGGTGGAGTGGGTGGTAAGGGAGGGGGTGGGGGCAGAGGGGAGAAATGAACCAAGCCTTGTATGCACATATGAATAATAAAAGAAAAATGAAAAAAAAAAGAAAATGCCCAACACAGAAAGGGTCGGTGGAGTAGCTGAAGTGTTAGAGTGCCTGCCTTGCCTGGCAAGTGTGAAGCCCTGAGTTCAAACCCCAGGCCCACCAAAATAATAATAATAATAATAATAATAATAATAATAATAATCATGCTGCAGTAAACATGGGACTTGCAGATACCTCTTCAAGACATGAATTTCGTTTCCTTCAGATATTTCCCCAGAAATTGGATGCTGGATCATATAGTAGGTAGTTCTAGTTTGAGTTTCTTGAGGAACCTGGGAAATGTTTTTCATAATGACTACACCAACTTATGTTCCTGCCACCAGTACACACTTTCTCTCTTTACCACATCCTCACCAACACTGTTTTCTTGCCTTTTTGATAATAGCTGTCCTAGCAGCGTGGGGTGATTTCTCACTGTGATTTTGATTTGCATTCCCCTGGTTAGTGCTGTTGAATACCTTTCATATACTTGGTGGCAATGTCTACTTAGGTACTCTCCCTGTTTTAAAATCTGATTGTTTTTCCTATTGCGTTGTAGGAGCATTTTTGTATTTTAGATAATAACCCCTTATCA
Source organism: Castor canadensis (assembly GCF_047511655.1). Lineage (NCBI taxonomy): Eukaryota > Metazoa > Chordata > Mammalia > Rodentia > Castoridae > Castor > Castor canadensis. The sequence continues at coordinate 145,228,261 of NC_133387.1, read as the reverse complement.
GATACATTTTTTGCAAATATTTTCTTCCATCTCATTGATTCCCTCTTCATTTTGTTGTTTCCTTTGCTCTGCAGAAGCCCTTTGGTCTGGTATGCTCTAACTAGTTTATTTTTGCTTTTGTTGCCTGTGCTTTTGGTGTCATATTCAGAAAAATCATTGCTAAGAGCAATGTCAGGGAATGCTTCCCTGTAGGAGTTTTACAGTTTATAAAGTCTGATGTTGAAGTCTTTGAGCCATTTTGATTAATTTTTGTCAGTGGCCTAAGATGGAGGTACAATTTCATTCTTTTACATGTGGATATCCAGTTTTCCTGTCACTATTTGTTGAAAAGACTATCCTTTCCCCATTATGTATTCTTGGTGCCTTCACGAAATATTAGTTGACTATGTATGTGTGGGTTTGTATCTACACTTCTGATTCTGCTCTACTGATCTATATGACTATTTAATTTTAGTACTGTACTGTTTTGATTACTATAGCTTTGTAACATAGTGTGAAATCAGAAAGTATGATGTCTCCACCTTAGTTGTTCTTTCTCAAGATTGCTTCAACTATTCAGGGACTGTTGTGATTTCACATGAATTGGAGGATATTTTTTCTTCTGGGAGAAATGCCATTGGAATTTTGATAGGTTTTTGTTGTTGGTGGTGGTGGGTTGGTTGGTTGGTTGGTTGGTTGTTTTGAGACAGGGTCTTGTTATATATAGGGTTAGGCTCGTCTGGAACTTAATATGTAGTGCAGTCTGGCCTCACTCACACTTGAGGTCCTCCTACCTCAGCCTCCCAAGTGCTGGGATTACATGTGTAAGCCACCACATTCAACTTGATAGAGACTGTGTTGAATCTATAGATAATAACTTTTAAATACTGTACTGGGGACACAGAGGAAAACTGGTAACAAATGGAAAGGTATTTTCTGTTCTGGCTAGCCATATAGAACAAAATAAAAAAGTTCTTAACCTCACTTATTTTCCCCAAATAAGTTCCATATGGACCAAGGATACAACAAAAATGAAACCATACTATGGAAAACATCATGGCATTTTTCCAAATGTTAGAAGTAGAATTGTCATATGAACTGTCAATTCCACTGCTATGTATATATCCCAGAGAAATGAAAGTAGAACCCTACAGCAGTATTTGTACCTTCATATTCATAGCAGCATTATTCACAGGAGCCCAACTGTGGGGGCAACCAGGCCAACTAAAATAGGTGAAATAAGCCACCACAAAAAGGCAAATACTTGATAAGATATTCCATAGCAATCAAATTCATAAAAAGTTAATATAGAACAGTGGTTGCCAAAGGTAGGGGGTGAAGAGTTGGTGCTTAATGGATGTAGTTTCAGTTTTGCAGAGTGAACAGGTTCTGGAGATTGGCTGCACAGTACTGTGCCTATGCACGATACTATTGACCTGTACACCTCAGAGGGTTGGGGAGGGGGCTCAGTGGTAGAGTACATGCTTAGTACTAGCCAGGCCCTGGATTCCGTCTACACACACACACACACACACACACACAGATAAGAGAGAATTGGGGGTGTTGCTCAGTGCTGGAGTTCTTGCCTAGCACATACAACCCTGGGTTCAAATCCCCAGCACCACTAAAATAATAATAATAATAATAATAATAATAATAATAAGCAACCAAAGAACGGTTAGTTTCATGCTATGTGTTTTATCACAAGTAAACATTGAAGTTAAGCTTTTAAAACATAGGCTAAACATGAGAGAACTATTTTTTTTCACTGTAATGAATAATACCACTGTGAACATTTGTGTACAAGTTTGTTTGTTTTTTGTTTTTTTGTTTTCTAGTGGTACTGAGGTTTTAAACTCAGGGTTTCATGCTTGTGAGGCAGGAAGTCTATAACTTGAGCTACTCCTCCAGCCCCCTGTACAAGTTTTTGTGCAAACAAGTTTTCCTCTCTCTTGGGTGCACAGCCACAAGAAGAATTGATGAGCAGTGTGATAGCTCCATGATTAACGTTTTGAGACACTGTCAAGCTCTTTTCCACAGTGACTGCATCATTTTACATTTCCACCTGCCAGGTATCATGGCTCCAACTTCGCCACTCCCTGCAGTCTTTTGATTACACCTGTCAGTCCCGTTGCGTTTGATTTGCATTTCTGTAATGACTAACGAGGTTGAGCCTCTTTCATATGCTTATTAGACATTTGTAAATCTTCTTTGGAGAAATGTCTACTGAAATTCCTTGGCCACTTTTAGTTTGGGTTCTTTGGTTTTGTTGAGTTGTAAGAATTCTTTTGTTTTATTTTATTTTTCTTTTTATTTGTTTTTTGAGACAGGGTCTCGCTATGTAGCCTAGGCTGCCTCAAACTTGCGGTCCTTCTGTCTCCTCCTCCCAAGTGCGGGGATTACAGGCTTGCATCGCTACATCCAGCTTCTGGGTACCCTCTGTTTCCTCTGTTTCATTTTCTTCCTAATTGTTTTGGTAGAACTTCCAGTACAGTGTTGAATATCAGACATTCTTGTCTTGTTCCTGACCTTAAGAGGATAGATTTCATCTTTTACCTTATGTGTGATGTTTGCTGTTTTTCATGGGTGTTTTTTTTTTTAAATCAGGATGATTTTCTCCCTCTCTTTATAATTGATTTTTTTTAACCATGAAAAGGTGTTGGAGTTTGTCAAATGACTTTCTGCCTCTAGTGACATGATTATGTGTGAGGGTTTTCCTCTTTATCCTACTAATAAGTAGTGTTAAGTTGGCTGACTTTAATATGTTGAATCAACCTTTCATTTCTGGGGGAAATCCTACTGTACTGTGATGTGTTCTCCTTTTGAAATACTACTGAATTTTGGTTGCCAGTATTTTGTGAACAACTTTTATATAACTGTATTCCTAAAAGGTGTTGCTATAGGGGTTTTTTTGTTTTTATTTTTCTTGTTATGGCTTTGTCTTCTGTTAGTATCAAGGAGATACTGGCGTAAGAGTATGAATCAGAAAGCATTTTCTCCACTTGTTTAAAGGATTTTTTATTTTTTGGTCCTGGGAATGAAACCCAAGGCTTTGCATATGCTAAGCAGGCACCCTACTATGAAGCTTTACCACCAGCCCCAAATAGGCTGGTGAGTAAATATGTGATAATTTGCACAACAACAGAAAATTCAGCTAAAGGAAAACAACCAAAAATTATATGCCCCCTTCCCATGGAAAAAACGATCTTGCAAAATCCTGAAATTTAAATCTGATCAAGTCCCTTATTTAAATCTAACTGTCAAGTTACAGGAAATAAAGAACATACTAAATTATGCCAAGGAAGGGTATATCATATGTTCCAAGCAAGAAAACATTAATCATACCTGAAATTTAATATAAAGATTTGGTTGAACTGAAGTTCAAGACATGGTGATGCACACCTATAATCCTAGCATTCAGGAGGCTGAGGTAGGAGGACTGTGAGTTCCAAGCCAGCCTGGGTTACATAATGAAACCCTGCCCCAAAAACAAACATAAAAAAAAGAAAAAGAAAAAAGCATTGAACTGAAAAAGCAGAAAGTGTGGTAACATTGGGAAATAACTGCAGGAAGCAGCTTCCACATTTAGAGTTTGGTGAATAATGGAAAGAAGTTGGGTTTATGGTTGATCTAGAAGGTTTAAGGAGGGATCCTGTACATCTTGGATGAACCCTACAGACTGAGATTTAGATGCTGTCTGACTAGTACTAATACATGTGAAGAGATGTGTTGAAGGTGATTTGAGAAGGAGGAAAAAGCTCAAGCCTGGAACCTACTGCCAGTGTAGAGAGACGGCTGTGGGTGGAGTGGCCATTGGGAATGGCAGGCAGGTGGAAGCAGTAGGAATTCTCTTCTCCATAGCCTTCTAGGATTCCTTTAGGGCTCTTGTTAGAAGAGCCAGGCAAAAGAGAATGTAATTTCCAAAGTCCTGAAGACTGTAGTTTAACAGTTGGAATGTTAATCAAGCTGGTTCCTTCAACTAATACATTGTAAGCAAAAAAAAGAAAGAAAGAAAAGAAAAAAGAGTGATGGAGGAAAACATAGCAAATAAAAGACAGATCACCCACCTGCCATGTATGGACCATGTTTGGATCCTAACTTAAACAAGCCAGAACAAATCTATGAGATATTTGGGTTAGATAAAATATTGTTAATTTTTGTAGGAATGAGACTGGCACTTTTTAAAGTCCTTAGCCTTTTATTCTAAAATGTTTGTAGATAAAATGCTAAGATGTCTGGAATTTGCTTTAAGATGGGATTGGGGAGAAGTGAAAGCAGTGTTGAGGAGACAAGATTGACTAGGTGTTGGTGGTTGTTAGTGCTGATTGATGGGCATATGGGGTTAATTTTACCCTGCTATCCACTTTGAATACTTCACAGAGTTTTTGTTGTTGTTTAGTGTGTGTGTGGTACTGGGGATGGAACCCAGGGCTTTGTGCATGCTAGGCAAACACTCAACCATTGAGCTACATTCCCAGTCCCACAGTTCTTCATAATAAAAAGGTTTTTGAGAGTAGAAAAAAATCCCATTAATAAACTTTTTTATTAGAATAAAAGTCAAGCTTTTGTTTTGCTTCATCATATACAACTGAGGAAACCATACTTGCAAACAGTATTGGACAATAAAATACAGGTGTGTTAATACACATCCATAATCCCAGCATTTCGCAGTCTGAGACAGGAGGATCTCAAGTTTAAGGCCAGCCTTAAACTGTGGGGTGGGAAGGAGGGAAAGAAAAGGAGAGAGGAAGAGAAAGAAAAAAGTTAAAAAGCACATGCCTTTGATGCCACAGTTCCAGTTCTAGGAATGACTTGTACATGTAGGCAAAGACATTTACATGCAGATTTTCATCACATCAACAGTAAAGGTTTGTAAACAACCTAGATATCCTAGGAGGGTGACTAATTTAATGAATTATGTTAAAATTATACTATGGAATTCTATTCATTTATTAAGGAATAAAGCAGTTCTAATTGTAGTAATATGGGATGATCTCTAAGAAAGAAAACAAAGTAAAGACAGTATTTATATGTCATCATTTGTGCCCCCACCAAAAAAAAAGAAGATACATTTGACTATATATAGAGTGCCTTTGGAAAGATAGACCAGAAACTGGTCATAGTGGTGGATTCAGAGACAGGGAACTGGATGACTGAAGTTTAGAGGTGAAAGGGCAGCACATATCTATAATCTCAGAGGCTAGGACAGGAGGATCATGAGTTCAAGGCCAGCTTGGACTCTAGTGAATACAACTTAAATATAATAGATATTGCTATGATAGTTGTAAATGATTTCACTTACAAATAGAAGTATCTGGGTTTTTTTTCTTTTCAGGTGGTGATAGTGGATTGGATGGGTTAGGAGGACCAGGTGTACAACTAGGAAGCCCAGATAAGAAAAAACGCAAGGCAAATGCACAGGTAAATTGATATTTTCTTTGCTAACAATTTCCCTTTGTTGGTGTGGTCACACTGATAAGACAGATTTAAATTTGGTAATGGGTTTTATTGTTTCCTGTCCTCATTCAGAACCTACAAACAAATCCTGCCATGGTTTTTGTTTTTAGTCTGCAGCTGGTGGCTGTTTTTGGATTGCAGGCCTAGAGTAGATACTGCAAAAAGAAAGTGTAGGCAAATTAAAATACTTGTTCTTGAATATAATTTAATGGTTTTTAAAAGCATATTATGCCTGAAGTTCTATTTAAGGATTTCATGTACATTATTATGTATAAATTGAAGTACTCTTTTGATGATATCTGTACAAATTACTTTGTATTTTTCCATTTTGGCCATGTCAAACTTGCAATGTGACTAAATCTGGCAGTTTATTTTCCATTACAAGGTCTTGAGCTCAGTGTTTGGGGATTACTTTTAACCGTGGCTCCCTGAAGTTAAGCCAGGGAAGATTTTTAGTTTTCTTCTTGTTAATTGTTACTTACTTTTATGATCATTTGAAGGTGGGAAAGGATTTTTGATTAGAATGCTGTGGTGTTTTAAGTGAAAGAGTTTGATTATAGACAAGCCTGATAAGTGAAAATTATGACACTGAGGCCTCTTTTTGAAAGTTAAATACTTGGTGGGTTGAAGTAACAATGAATTTGAGCTCAGAAAAGCCCATCTTATTTTCTTTACTAAGTGGATGACACATACATATTTTTATCATTAAGTATAATATAATTAAACAATTGTAATTGAAAAGTAAAGTGAAGAACTTAAATTTTCCTAGCACTGTAAGAGAAATTTGACTAAAACCTGGTTCATAACAGTACAATTATAATGACTTCTTTGATAAAGAACATATGCTTTACGTTGTATTCTCTTTTCAGGGGCCTTCTTTTCCTCCATTGTCTGAGTATGCTCCACCACCAAACCCAAACTCTGACCATCTAGTGGCTGCTAATCCATTTGATGACAACTATAATACTATTTCCTATAAACCACTACCTTCGTCAAATCCGTATCTTGGCCCTGGTTATCCTGGCTTTGGAGGCTATAGCACATTCAGAATGCCACCTCACGTTCCCCCAAGAATGTCTTCCCCATACTGTGGTCCTTACTCACTCAGGAACCAGCCACACCCATTTCCTCAGAATCCTCTGGGCATGGGCTTTAATCGACCTCCTGCTTTTAACTTTGGGCCACATGATAATTCAAGTTTTGGAAATCCATCGTATAATAATGTACTAAGTCAGAATGTTAACATACCTAATCAACATTTTAGACAAAATCCTGCTGAAAACTTCAGTCAGATTCCTCCACAGAATGCTGGTCAAATATCTAACCCTGATTTGGCACCTAATTTTGTCCCTGGAAGTAATTCAAATTTCACCTCTCCTTTAGAATCTAATCATTCTTTTATTCCACCTCCAAACACTTTTGGTCAAGCAAAAGCACCACCTCCCAAACAAGACTTTGGTCAAGGAACAACCAAAAATGCTAATCAAAATTCCTCTGCTCACCCACCCCACTTAAATATGGATGACAGTGTGAATCAGAGTAATATTGAATTAAAAAATGTTAACCGAAACAATGTACTTAATCAAGAGAACAGTCGTTCAGGAAGCACTGAAGGTACAAACAACAGCCATGCAAATGGGACGCAGAATAAGCCACGACAACCTAGAAGTGCAGCCGACATGTGCACCACAGAGAAAAGCAATAAGTCCTCTCTCCACCCCAGCCGTCACGGCCATTCGTCTTCCGACCCGGTGTATCCATGTGGAATTTGTACAAATGAAGTGAATGATGATCAGGATGCCATTTTGTGTGAGGCCTCCTGTCAGAAGTGGTTTCACCGGATCTGCACTGGGATGACTGAAACAGCTTATGGCCTCCTCACTGCAGAAGCCTCAGCAGTGTGGGGCTGCGACACCTGTATGGCTGACAAAGATGTCCAGTTAATGCGCACCAGAGAAACTTTTGGGCCCCCTGCTGTGGGCAGTGATGCTTAGTCACAGGCATTAACTAAAATGGGCTTTTCCCTGTGTACTGCAGAGGTTCTGACAGGATTTTAATGTTTGACATTATTTTTGTTAATGCACACACAAAACATTACTGCCTTTTAGTCCTTACTACTACTCTACTTCATCACTACTGCAATTTCTGTATTGTTGCTATCTTAAAAGAGAATAATGGATGTGAGGGTGCTTTAGAAACACCTCTAAGTAAATGCTTTGATATTTATCATAAACATAAAAGCCTCATGAAGCTTCAAAATAACTTATAACAAAGGTAGGCAAGTTTTAACTTTCAAAGTTTAGACTAATTGAAAAATGTGTGTTTCAGTGCTGAACTTTGGCCACACCACATTAAACATTTAGTTCAAAGTTTTTTAAGGATCCATTTAAATGTTTTCCATATACATAAAATATGCAGCTATAACATGGAGGAAAGCATACATTTTAATGGATTAAAAAAAATAAGAGTATGGTGTTAGATTCCTTCTCTACTAGGGTCTTTGAAATTAGTGGATTTCAGATTTTGAACTCAGTCTCTAGAGGATATCTGCAGGTGCAAGACAGAGAGACTTTAGCATACAGTGGATTCTCAGTAAGAATTTGTTAATTAACTTGTAGATGGTGCTCCATGAAATTGCTCATATTTGATCAGTTGAAAATTGACTGCAGTTAGTAAGATGGTATAAAGTATGTTTCCAGTTTTACTGTTTAGAATTATGTTAGAATTATGTGCTTAATATTCCGTGACTATTCAGTTGTTTTCTGGAGAAATAAATAATAGAGCACCCTCAGAAGAATTGCGAACACTTTGTTTTACATGACTTTAAACTGGGACATATTGCAAATAAGAAAGAGGTAGAAGCATCAGTTTGGCCTCAGAGGGCTCTACTGGCCAAAGAACTCCACAGAGGTGGGTTGAAAAATCTTGCTCTGGGAGTCCGAGCTTCCAAAATGAACCTCAGGGAAGATCAAAATCCATTTTAAACCAAGTCCAACTTAGAGCCAAGGTGAAAGCTAACTTGCAAACAAATTAAGGCCTTGCTTCAGGCTTAGGAGTTTTCTACTGCAACTGGGAAAAGTGTGAAAATGGATCTGAGAGTATAGTAGCTCCAGAGAGAATGGAGACAGTTGGAGGTACGCTCATTGACAGTCAAAATAGCAAGCCAGGCACCAGTGGCTCATGTCTGTAATCTTAACTACTTGAGAGGCAGAGATCAGAAGGATCAAGGATTGAGGCCAACTTGATTTTTTGAGACCCTTTCTCAAAAACACCCAACACAGAAAAAGGCCTGGCAGAGTGGTTCAAGTGGGTAGAGGGCCTGCCTTACAAGTGAAGCCCTGAGTTCAAACTCCAGTACCTCAAAAACATATATATAGTCAAAACAGCAAAAGCCCATTTTTGGAGCAGATCAGAACCTATGACCAAAATAAATGTGAAGAGATTGGATGGTTGGATGTTGACGAAGTTCACTGACAGTGCACCACCATTATTACTTCCATCATAAGAGTTATGAAGACCTGGGGCAAACAATGACAGCAGCAGCATGTTGTCAAGAAATTTAAATCATGCATGAGAATCTTGACTGAAAAGCAAAACTCTTGGACCAGGGTCAGTGGCTCACGTCTGTAACACCAGCTGCGTGGCAGGCAGAGATAAAAGGATTGCAATATGAGACCAGCCCAGGCAAAAAGTTGGTGAGACCCTATCTCAAATAACAAACTGAGTATGGTGTGGACACATCTATAATCCCAGCTATGTGGGAGACATAGATAGGAAGATCATGGTCCAAGGCTGGCCTGGGCAAAATTAAGACCCAATTTGAAAAATAACTTAAGCAAAAAGGGCTAGGGGTATGGCTCAAGTGATAGACCTCTTAGGCCTTGAGTTCAGTTAACAGATGTGAGCCCATACTTTTACAGGACAGGACTTGTCACATGTTGCCAGGCACTACAGCCACATTAACTGACTGGGCCATGAAGCTTTCTCATATCCATCATGGTCATGGATGTTTATCTCATGGACTACGGCTTTTCTTAGGAGCTTTTCCTAAGAAACGACATACTCCCCAATTAAACAGTAACTGGAGGATTTGAACAATTATACAGTCTAAACAAAATGATGAGTTTTATAAAAAGTATCTTGTTGGAAGAAAACAGTGGTTCTGATGAATATTTTGATTGAATAAAACTTATTTTTTTTTATCTACAGTGTTTTAATTTCTTCATAACCAAACAGCAATTTCATATGGTGCAAGGTAATACAAGGTTTTTTCCATTTCTCCTGACTACTTAGAAGTGAGTATAAAACATTTTCAATAGCTATGTAATATATATCTTCACAACTTTAAGAAGGGAGTGACATAAATTCTGAAACTAGGTATTCGTTTGTGTGAAAACTTTACCATTGGAAGTAGGTTAAGATGCAGTATTTGGGGGATTTGGTGGTATTCAGTACATACTTGAAGATCCGTTTGCTTGCATTATTATTTTTGCTAGAAATAATTCTCTAAATGTTTAAGGACCTGGTTTTGGTTTTCTTAAAATTGAGTACCTACTTTCAGTACATGATGCCCACTCCTAGCATTGTGACTTTACTTTTATGACAGATAGAACTAGATGAATATTATGAGTAGAACCTTGTAGTGCTCTCAGGAGTTGATATTCTACATTGTAGTGCTTGAGTTGCTAAAAATGGGTTATATGGTTTCTTAAACCCTTTATTGCTTAACAGTTTTAGTAGTTAACTTTATGAAAATGAAGTAACCTTTTCAGATCTAGTCTAAAGATATTTGATTTATAAGGTGATTTATTTTCTATTTCCAAACAGTTATTTTTTTAAGGAACTTATAAACAGGTAAATTTCTGTTCAAGTATTTAAGTTTCAAAACACCTTACTTAAATAAGAATCTGTAAATATTCTACGAAAAACCCATGGTTGATTCTGATATGAGTGTTTTCATGTGTTTGAATTCTCTTACTAGTTTCACATTTGTCTCTATAAAACATCAAGTCAAAAGTTATATAGATACTTTTGATAAGGAAAAGTGATAAATTACGAGAATGGCCAGAATATTTGTCCAATTTGACCCAAAGAAGATTTTCTTAGAACAAGTGATAAGCTGCCCTCAACTTTTAAAATATAACGATAGAAACAAATAGAGCGCCAGGCATAGTGGCTCACACCTGTAATCCTAGCTACTCAGGAGGCAGAGTTCAGGAGGTTCGAAGTTCAAAGCCAGCTGGTGGAAATAATTCTGCAGACCCTATCTTGAAAATACCCAACACAAAAAAGGGCTGACGGAGTGGCTCAAGTATTAGAGAACCTGCCTAGTAAGTGTGAAGCCCTGAGTTTAAATCAAGTACCACCAAAACAAACAAATGAACAAAAGAAATACAGATGGAATTGTATCTTTCAGGGTATGTTCCTTTTCCACCACTGAAAGGCCTCAGCTTATATACACACATATGTACAAAGACACACACAGACAACTAAGCAGGATGTCTTGGAGTGTCTCCTCCATCCTCAAGTTTTGCTGAAGTTCAGCCTGGCTAATTGGTAGCACGTAGGCTCACTCCCTGAGGCAGGGTACTGATGAACAGTTTCAAGCATCACTTTTTCCTTAGAATTTACTTTGCTCATCCTCTGGAGGATTCATGGTGCATGTGCTTCTAGATGTCACTGTACACACAGACACTGAAGCAGCCTACTTTATAAAAGAAAGTGAGTCATTCTTCACATAGAGCACTTAGAATTAGACTTGCGGTCAGTGTTTTCCTTTTGGGTGAAATACTTTAGAGTGCTGCTATTATGGTTCTTGTTATCCAAATTAGACTATGTACATGAAGCTTAAGATTTTCTTCTACTAGTGCTTATTCTTCATAGATATAAGCATAATATGAAGATACCCAGTTTTTTGGTGGGTTTTTTTTAGACTCCCACCTCTGTCTAGTGGAAGAAAAATAATACAGGTCATCATGAAATCTGATGGTTTTAATCATACGCATGAAATGTGTCAAGTTTTCATCTAACATTCTTTCATACTTTGTCTTGAATAAATTAGAGTGCTAGAAGTTATCAAACATACTAATTGTATGTAATAGTAAGCAAATATATAAGCAAATGACTTTGTGGAGGTTTTTGTTTGTTTGTTTGTTTTGCTTTTGAGGTGCTGGGGATCAAACCCAGGATCTTGCACATGCTAGGCAAGTGCTCTACCACTGAGTTAAAACCCCTGCCCTAGGCAATGATTTTTAAAAGGGAGTTCTAAAATGTTTTGGAGTTCTTTTTTGCAGTGTATAGAGATTTCATACGCATGAACATTTGTGCTATTTTAGACTTTTTAATTAAAGTTGAAAAGCATCCAGACTCTGGAAGTTCATTTGTAAATAGTGCCTTGGAATGCTCTATAAGCGGTTAGATTCTTAGGGAAGTTTATGAAGTCTTATTTAAACCCTAATGTAGTTAACTGTTCTTACCATCCTGAGTCTCAGTTTTCTTTAGGGAGGCAATCAGTGTGAGAGAGAAAGAAGCAGAGGTCTTTCCTTTCTCCTGATGGAATTAGGAAGGTTAAGTTCTTCGTTGTTGGGCCATTTCCCAGTTCCCTCTTGCAGTTCTAAACTCTGGTGGGATGCTTCTAAACAGGCTGTCCTTTCCCTCCTTGGTCCTCTTGTGCTCCAGCAGTTTCCATCTTTCCTCTGGTCAAAAATTCTATTTCTTTTGTGTGGTATTGGCTGGCTAGATTTTAAGGAAAATACATTTTTCTGTTAAGATACAAATGAAGATGGTAGAGAAAGTGACATTAAATTTCTTTGTTTTTAATAAGAACATTCAGAATGGATCTTTAATATCTAAGATTTCAGATAATCTGACCACATTTCAAGTACCATGGTATTTTAGCAAATTAGCTAGTGCTGTCTTAAGCGTACTTCTCAGTTCACTTCCTTTAGGTTGTTTTGACTCTTCACAGCTTCCTGTCCTGTAGTTCTGAACTCAGAGGTTTCTTCTCATTTCCAAGTTTCAGTAACTTCCTTTTCCTCTCTGTATTAAATCACATCTGCATTTCCCACCTCTTGGTGGCACTGTCAAAGGGGTTTGGAGACACTGGAGCAAGGAGGCTAGGGACAAGTAGTCCAGGGAAACAGTGGAATGAAAGGGCCATATTTAGGCGTAGCATTAACCCAGTAGACATGCCTGTGTTGAATTAAAAACTGTTAATAAAACCCAGTGGATAAGCTTCATCCTCATCGTATTTTACCAGCACAACATTACTTATATTAAAACTTACTCTAAATACCTGTACCTTTCTTGTTCTGTAGATGCGTAGTTGATGTTGCTTGTTAGTTAAAATGTTATCTTTTATAAAAGAAAGTCCTGCTTCTTATCATGATGTATGTGACTTAAATGATTGTTTCATATTAAAACTATTTCTTCCTTATGTACTGTTTACATATACCTCTTTTTGGGATATTAGTTCAGTACTTTTATACAAATCTGAGTGTGTTCCACATTGGTGACATGTATTTTTGCAGTAAATTTTGGTTTTGTTTTTAGAGCATGTCTAAAGTAATACATGCACTAGTGCTGTGGTCTGTGGCAAAATTACTGTAATTCAAATTGGAAAATAAAATGTTTCCAGACTTTGTCCAACATTTATTCCTATGGCAAAGGAAATTACTATGTAATACTAATTATTTCTTATGCTGGTATGTTTTAAGCTACTCTATGAAGTATGTGAAACATCAATATTTGTGGATTAGCAGATGGTCTCATATCTTTGAAATGTGAGAGAGGAGGAAAATTTGGTATTAGCAATTCGTGACACTTATACTACAATAAATACTTCCTAAAATTTTGATCAACTGCTGGATGTGGTGTTGCACTTCCGTAATCTCAGCACTCAGGAGGCTGAGGCAGATGGAACTCAACTTCGAGGCCAGCCTGGGCTACATAGTGAGACCTTGTCTCAGAATTTTTTTTTTTTTTTGATCTACTTACAGGGATAATTTACTAAGGAGTTATCTTAATAACAGTGCATGTTAGGATTTTTTTAGCCCATACTACTAACAGATTTTAAACTTAAGATGATGTCTCTAATAACAAACAATATCATTCACTCTACCACAAGCAAAATAAGTAGTAATACTAATCTTCACTTAAAAATTATTAAGCTACCATAAAACTATATTTAGAATTTGTATCCATTGATATAAAGACTTGAATGCTGTTTACTTTATACTACCCACCCAATGAAAAGATTTGCTAATAAAAGTCATAATTAAGATTTTTTAAATGTTCATTGTAAAGCCAACTTTTAAAAAAATTTTTAAAGGCAGTTATTTAAAAATACTAGTTTAAAAGCATTTTTATTTTGTCATTAAAACAAGTAGTCAAGAGAATTATAATAAGTACTTCTTGGCCAATGCAAATTTGCATATTTAAAAGTACATACTCAAAAGTTTAAAAAAAGAATGCTTATGAGTGCTTAAACTGAAAATCTTTTAAAATATTCAAAATTTTAGTCTTTTTATCAATTCAAACTGTCCTGAATTAATAAGGTCTCACTATATCAGTGAATATATTACAAAATAAATGTCTACCTATGTTAATAATATTTCTATGTTGCATTATATTTGGCATGGTGGTTGTGGAATTTTGTACTTATAATTGTTGACTGTTGTTAGGATAATATAGCAATAAGTCTGACTCAGTCTTAATATTTTTTAGAATTCCAGATTCCATACTGTGTCATAATCTCATTATAGTTGACCTGAATGCCCATAGTTTCATAGGTCTGTTTTTCATGTTAAAAATGTACATGTTTAAGGTTTATTTTTGTCTGATATTTTCAAATACAGTCTTCTAGAACTGGGTATATTGGTATATTTCTATTTAAGTCATAGAAGTTTAATGAAGTATTAGTATTAAATGATTCATGAGCTGCTTTTTGGTAAAGCTGAAATAAAGTATGCAATTAGTAGATGATCCCAAATTGTTTATCTTTATGTGGTTTGCACACAGGTTACAGTTTTCAAAGAAATAAAACTGGTTAGAACTCTGATAGAATATAGTAAATCATAGATTGTTTGCTTAAAGGCTTCCAAGTGTTAGTTATGGTCCCAATCCTGAAATACTTTACAGTAATCACTGTAAATTGTGAAAGTCACCTCCCCTTTCTGAGGCATTTAACTCATACAGATTTCCCCTCTGACCCTATGCCCTTCTCCCCTAAACTTTGGGCTAGAACTTACAATTAGAATTGGTCTTCCACGTGTTAACTTTTTATTATAAAATCCAAGACAATAGAGGTTCTGCTGTCAGGACTTCCATGTTATTGTTAGCCATTCTTTTCAGGGATAACATTAATGTCATTTGTGCATTGTAGAAGGAATGTCGGTACACAGACCTACCATCAGTAGAAATGATGTATGGCAGGCTTTCTTGAATATGTATTGTAAGTTTGTTCCTATAGTGTTGTTATTCAAATTATTTTAAATAAAGCTAGTTTTTAACGAGAAGACCTGTTTTTAAATGTTTGACTTTTATCTTTCCTTAGGATAAGTAGGTGAAGCGTCTTGACTTGGGGTGCAATATGTCCAACTAAACATTAAGCAGGGCAATAGGCTATAGTAGCCTACAGTTAACCAGGGATTTAATTTTATACTGAAAGAACCAATACTTTTGGTCAGGCCTTGCTATATATAAATACATTTGTCAGCAAATTATATACATAACCCTAAATCCTGGGTTTCCTTTAGAAATGGTGCCTGGAAGTGAGGGGGATGGAGGGAGGAGGAAAGGAGTGGGGGGCAGGAGGGTGACCCAAACAATGTATACACATATGAGTAAGTGTATAAACAATTAAAAAAAAAAGAAATTAAAAAAAAAACAAATGGTGAGCTTATATGTCTATTTTGATTTTAACAAATTAGGGCTCCTGTTAATAGAAAATTAGAAGAATCTACAACCTTAGCAGTTGAAAGATCCCTGAGGCAGAGATGACAATGTGGCATCAATTAAAAAACAGGAGTGGGAGGGTGGGGGAGGTGAGCACAGGTAGCTCACGCCTGTAATCTTAGCTACTCAGGAGGCGGAGATCAGGAGGATCATGGTTTGAAGTTAGCCTGGGCAGATAGTTCAAGAGCCCTTATCTTGAAAAACTCTTCACAAAAATAGGGCTGGTGGAGTAGCTCAAGGTGTAGGCCCTGAGTTCAAACCCCAGTACCACAAAAAAATAAATAAACTTGAAACTGAGCGCCAGTGGCTCACAGCTGTAATCCTGGCTACTCAGGAGGCAAAGATCAGGAGGATCTTGGTTTAAAGTCAGCCCTGGGCAAATAGTTCGCAAGACCCTATCTCCAAAATACCCAACATTTAAAAGAAGAAGAAAAATACAAGGGCAAAAGGGCTAGTGGAATAGATCAAGTGGTAGAGTACCTTCCTAGCAAGTGTGAGGCCCCTGAGTACAAACGCAAGTACCACCAAAAAAAAAAAAAAAAGTCAAAAATAAACTTGGCCTGGTGCAGTTACACCTGTAACTCCAGCTACTGAAGAGGCAACAATTGGGAGGATTATGTTTTGAGACCACCCTGGGCAAAAAAAAAAAGTTAATGAGACCCCATCTAAATAAATCAGGCATGGTGGTACATTTCCATAATCCCAGCTATGAGGGAGATTATGGTCCAAATCCTTAGGCATAAATGAGACCCTATCTGAAAATCTGAAAAATAACTAAAGCAAAAAGAGGTGGTGATAGAGTACCTGTCTAGCAAGTGTGAGGCCCTAAGTTCAAACCCCACTACCACAAAAAGAAAAAGTCACATTTAGCTGGGTGCCAGCGGCTCTTGCCTATAATCCTAGCTACTTGGGAGGCCGAGATCAGGAAGATCAAGATTTGAGTCCAGTCTGGACAAATAGTTCATGAAATCCCATCATAAAAACCAGAGCAAAATGAACTGGAGATGTGGCTCAAGCAGTAGAGTGCCTGCTTTGCAAGCTCTAGTCCTGAAGTCAAAGTCCAGTCCTACCAAAAACCAAACAACCAAAAGAAATAATCACATTTAAAAATTTTAAATCTCAACTAAGAATATAAATACAATATAGTTTCTAAACCACTAGAAGGAAAAGCAGAATATAGAAAATTTTATCAAGCCAATGAAAGACAAGAAGGAGCTAAAGAAGCAAGGTTAAAAAGACAATAAACAAAAACCAAAGCGAAGAGGGATTTCAGTGAATGAATGGATCGATACTGTCAGATCAAGCCAAGAAGAATTCTGTCATAGGTGGGGACCTCAGACAGAAGGTGACAGACCTCTTCACTGGGAGGGAGACTGGGGTGGGAGGATGGAGAATTCCAGGCTAGCCTAGCTAGACCCTGTCTCAAATAAATAAATAAAATAAAATAAAATCTAGAGCCTAGATTTTGGTCTGTGAAACCCTTTTCTACTAAAAAGAACCAAGAGTTCTTGGAAAATGACTGATTCTGTGTCCTAAAAAGTAAAAAACATTTCCTGGTTCTGGAAGCCCATGGGTGAGCAGTGGCACCCTTCACCCAGAGGTCCTGGAAGGAATCCTGGACCGGCCGCTGCCTGCTCCCACAGCATATGAAGACCAAGCCACTGCTCAGTCTGCTTGCTAAGCTGGACATGGAGCAGTGGCAGTTTTCTGGCTGAAATCTGGAGTTTTTGGTATTTGGGCTCAAGGAGTCACAATTTGGGTCCATAAAGGAAGGGAAAAAAGAAAAATTCAGGGTAGCCCTTTAGCATTTTACTGCCAGTATAAGGGATTTTTTTCAAAACTTTTTTAAAACTTCAGCAGTGATGTTAAAAGAATGTAGGAAATAACCTTTTCCAATGGCCACATTTAAAAGCTTGACCCATCAAAAATAAGTAACAGTCCAATCCCAAGCATTATAAATAATTTAAATTACAGCTAATTAGTTTTGGATGTGGAATAATAAAGCCAATGAAACTTTTGCTTTCATAGGTACATTTTTAGTCTTTTTGAATCTCATGGAATGTAACAAGTAAATAAGGAGGCTTCTCTAAAGATTGGGTTTTTTTTTAATTTTTTTTTCCAGAAACTTTGGAAGGAATTTTTTAAAATTTTACTTTAATTGTGTAATATTTGTTACAAACAAAATAATATATGTAAGTAACAAATTATATATAAATCCACTGAGAGAGAGAGAGAGAGAGAAACACTTGGCAACTTCGAGGCTCTACAATTACATCTATTAACATAATCAACAGAATGAAGCAAAAATGACCTTGAGTGTTCTTTTTGGGTTTTCCTAGGCAACCAGCCAGGGAGACCTGGACTCATCGTGGAGGAGCTGCACCTCAACTCAGCTTCCCACAGGACTGATGGCTTCTTCCAACTGCACCTTTCTGTGTGGTTTGATGCCTCCACACACCGCAGGCTGACTTTCTTGGACGACTCCTTTATAAATAAACCAAGACTGCATGATGCTTTAGTAGTTTCTCTAATGACAAGTTTCCTTTCATACTTGCTTTGTATGAAGCGAAAGCAACAAGGGGATGGGACTCCTTGCCTTAATGCAAACCCACCATGAAGAGCTAGCAGAGTGCCTGGCCTCAGTGGGCCTCTCCTTGAGAAAGGGAGGACCTGTGTTTTTTCTTGACTTTGTAAGTTTCCCGCTTTCTCCAAATAAAAGCTTTGGTTCTCAAATTTTAGTATGTAACAGAATTATCTGATGAGTTTGTTAAACACAGATTGCTGGTTCTATTCCCAGGGTTGCTAGTTCCATAAGTCTGAAGAGGGCCTGGGAGTCTGCATTTCTAACACTTCCCCCAGGTGATGCTGATAGTGTTGGGAGATTTTTGTTTTGTTTTGTTGTTTAAGACAGGATTTCTCTATGTAGCCAAAGCTGACTTCAAACTCATGATTCTCCTGACTCAGCCTCTTGAGTGCTGGGATTACAGGTGTGTACTACCATGCCTGGCTATGGTTAGTACTTTTTATGTCATATTTCAGGAATTCTTCCTTACTCCAAGATTACACAGCTATTACTATTCCTTTAAGTTTCAAGCATTTATATCTTTGGTTCATCTACAACTCAGTTTTGTGTTTTTATTTTTTTTCTTGGAAGAACTGGGGTTTGAACTCAGGGCTTTGCACTTTGCTCTACCACTTGAGCCACACCTCTTGTCCATTTTGCTCTGGTTATTTTGGAGATGGGGGATCTCTCAAACTATTGCCTGGGCTGTCCTCAACCTTGATCCTCTTGATCTCAGCCTCCTGACTAGCTAGAATTACAGACATAACCACAGGCATCTGGTTACAATTAATCTTCTATGTGTGACATTGTATGTGTGTAGAGATCCAATCTCACTTTTTCCATATGGTAACCATTTCTCCCAGTACTGTGTACTCAATAGTCATTCCTTTCTTTGCATTTCCCATTGATGTGTAGAGCTACCTTTGCCATATATCAATTTCTATCCACCTATAGGTTAGGCTAGAGCTTTCTAAAAAATCTAATAAATACAGACTTTAAGATTGAGTTAGTGTCAAGGCTTGTGAAATAAGAGATGTGCCTAAGTCATGGAACAATGTATACAGATTAATGTTTTAAATTGGTATCAGTCCCTGCTCAGTAATAAAACTTGACAAGTTTTTGGTTAAGATATAATTCACTCAGAATTATGTTTAGTAAGGTACAGTTGTCTGGAGAACAATTTTGCTGCAGAGTTGTATATGTACTTACCAAAGTGATTGCTAACAATTTTTCGGAATACTCCAAACACCACATCTATCATTTTTATTATTACCTTATATATACACATAAATTCACTTGTATTTTTATTAATGGGAGAACCTAGGCTTTAAAATTTTATATGAATGGAAGTTGAGCATAATATTACACGCCTGTAATCCCAGCACTCAGGAGACTATGACAGGAGGATTTCAAGTTTGAGGCTAGCCTGGATTAAAGAGGGAGACATTGTCTCAAAAAAGACAAAAGAAAATTTATATAAAAGGGATGTGCAAACTTTGACTTCAGAAGACATGTGAGAGCTTGAAACAACATGGTAGAAATAGGAATAGAACGAAAAGGGGGAAAATGCCAAAAGTACTATGAAAAAAAAGTGCAGGAGTCATACGTTTCTCAGCTTAAAGGGACAACGGAAAAAGAAGTCTCAGATGACTCCCAGTATTCAAAGTTCCCTGAAGCTTGAGATCAGTGAGTGCTAATAAACGTGATTAAGGTGGTCAGGAGTGCCCTGTTCCGGGGAAAAGATAATTTCTGCTGTTCTAAACTTTCCTCAAGGAATTTCTTAGGGGCTTTGAAATTTGTGCAAACAGCCTCCAAAAGTTAAAAAAAGTTTAAAACCCCAATCCCTAGGTGGCAAATTGCTGGGAGGTACTGAAACATGGCTTTGGCCTCATATTCCAGTGGTTTATAAGCCGGGGCTATGGACAGCAGCCCAGCGAAAGAGCATTGGACTGGCAGAGGAGATGGGGATTTGATCACCGCCCTGCCACTCATCCCTGTGACAGTGGTCTTTAGTGCACGGGCCTCGGACTCCGTGAGCATGTAGGACCAAACTACGCGGCCTTCAAGGTTTTGCCAGGCTAAAAGTCACTCTACTTGAACAACTGTAAAGTGTGTCAGTGTAAATGCAACTTATCCAACTACTGGGGACGGCCAGCCTCCGCCAGGTGAGCTCTGGGCTCCTCTCCAGCTCTCACACTCTGCCTCTGACAGCCTCAAAGCAGAAGTGCAGACTCGCTGGTACGTCTGCATGACCATGACCAAGACATTTCCTAAACAGATTTATGGATTGGCAGGGTGTCGCTATGTAGCCGAGGCAGGCCTCACACCTCCACCCTCAGGTGCTGGGATTATAGCAGTGCAACAACACGCCGGGCAAACGGTGCTCACTCTTAAAAGCCGTGGTCAGGGCCCATCAAGGTTCGGCTTTGATGGCACGTGGGTGTCGCACCTACTCCGCGCGGGCCTCGCTTTCCGCCTCCGTAAGGCCACAGCCCTTCTTTGAAGTCTAAGGCATGAAGCTCTTCCTTTTCTTAAGCACAGCATGTAGGGCTGCTTCTTTCAAACGAAGAGGAAAAGGGTAGCCCAGGCAGTGGCCTAGCACGGCAGCTCCGCGCCTCAGGCAGTCCCGGGAGGGCCAGGACGCGCGCGGTGCACGCCGAGAACCCGCAGTTCCGCGGCCCGGCCTGACCCGGAAGGACTAGCGCGTGCTGACCTCAGCTTCCCTAGCAACCGAACGAGCGCGGGGAGCAACCAGCCACGCCGGCTGCTCCGCGATGCCGCTGCTAGTGAGCAATTACAGCTGGCAGCAGACCAAAGCCTCAGTCTTTCTCTCTCTGCCCCTACGAGGCGTCTGCGTCAGAGACGCGGACGTGTTCTGTGCGGAAAACTATCTGAAGGTAGGCATCCGAGTGCGTCCGCCGCGTCCTGGGGGCGTGGCCCGACGCTTCCGCCGCCGCGCGCCACGCGCGACTCGTGCGTCCTTGCCCGCCACCGAGTCGTATGCAGGTGGCATCTCAAATGCAAGCAAGTGTCAGCAGGTCAAATATGACTTTAATCCAGGGCTTCCTTATAGCCCTTGCTAAATTGGGCTACCTGGATCTTTAAGAAAAGTAGGCCTTTATTCTTTTGATAGCCATATCTCTAATTTGTGTAACTAATTTCCGTTTTCTCCCTTCGGAACAGGTCAACTTTCCCCCATTTTTATTTGAGGTATTTCTGTATGCTCCCATAGACGAAGCGAGCAGCAAAGCAAAGATTGGGAATGACACTATTATCTTTACCCTGTGTAAAAAAGAAGCGGTCATGTGGGAGACCCTTTGTATATCAGGTGGTAAGTGTTTTGTTAAACCATGTTCGTCTGCCTGGGCATGGTGGTTCATGCCTGTAGTCCCAGCATTTGGGAAACTGAGGCAAAAGGAGCGAGCTTTAGCCCAGCCTGGACTACATAGTAAGACCTGTTTCAAAACAAAACAAAAACCCTGTTCATCTGGTTGTGCTTTTTCTGTTTTAAAAAACTTTTTTTTTTTTTTTGGTAGTGCTACTGGTGTTTGAACTCAGAGCCTTGTGCTTGCTAGGCAAACCTTCTACCACTTAAGCCGGTGCCACCAGCTGTTTTTATTTTAGCTATTTTTCAAATAGGGTCTTATGTTTTTGCCCAGGTGGCCTGGACTGCAGGCCATGCTTCTTTGTTGCCTGAGATGACAGGTAGGTGCCACCACACCTAGCTTATTGGATGAGATGGACATGTCCCATGCTGGCCTTGAATTTCGATCCTCCCCATCTCCACCTCCCAAATAGCTGGGATTCTAGGCATGAATCACCACACTTGGCTAAGTAATTCTCTTTTAAGGTTGGGATGTAACTCAATGACAGGGTCCTTGCCTAAGTTTACATAAGGCCCTGGGGTTGATCCCCAGCACTGCAAAACAAAAAACAAAAAACAAAATCCAAAAACCTTTGAAACAACTAAGTTGTGTAGGGAAAGAAAAACTCCGAGATCGTATAGCTTGGTTTATGAAGCAAACTAACTAGCAGATTAACAGCAGACAATTTATACAATTTTATTAATTTTTAAGATGTGCTTGGGGGCATCACGGAAAGAAAAGTGAATACCTAAAAGATGATGAGATTTAGCCTGGTGCCAGTGGCTTACCCCTGGAATCCTAGCTACTTGGGAGGATGAGGTTAGGAGGATTGAAGTTTGAGGCCTGTCCAAGTAAATAGTTCCAGAGATACCTATCTCCAAAATAATCACAGCAAAATGGACTGGAGGTGCGGCTCAAGTGGTGTAGACACTGCTTTGCAAGCATAAAGCCCTGAGTTCAAATCCCAGTCCCACCAAAAAAGTGAAGTTTGAGTTTATATAGACTTTCTTAATAAGGAAATGCTAGCAAGGGAGTGAAGACCACTTAGGCCAGTAAGTGCTTAGGAAAGATGAACAGGTCATTTTGTGGTACGGGGGTTTGAATTCAAGGCATTGTGCTTGGTAGGCAAGCAGTCTACTATTTGAACCATGCACCAACAGCTTTGTTTTCCTTTTTGATACAGGGTCTCGATATGTAGTGCAGGCTGGCCTTGAACTCTTAATCCTCCTTCATCAGCCTCCCAAGTGCTGGATTTACAGGTGTGCTCCACATGCTGGCTTGAACAGGGCTTTGGAATAGGTGGGAGATAAGAGTTTGTATGAAAGTTAGAGTGTAGTGTGGAGCTCTAGTCTCCTCTCCTGTGGTAAGAATTAATACTAGCCCAGTTAAGTGGCACATGCCACTTAGTAGTCCCAACTACTTGGGAGGCTGAGGCAGGAGGATTGATTGAACCCAGGAGTTCAAGATCAGCCTGGCCAAGACCCCATCTTTAAAAACAAACAAACAAAAAAATGAGTCAGTACTCCCTGATTGATGAAACTCCAATTTATGACAATTGAGGGGTTTTTATTTTGTTTTCTTTTGTTTTTTTATAAAGGATCTGTTTCTAGGCAGATAAGAGGAGTTCAGAGAAAGCCTCTACTTGCACTTGTTTTATAAATGCCTTCTCTTAGGGTATCAGGAACTAGAGAAAAGGTTAGTTTGAGAAGAATTAATTTAGAAGGTAACACACATGTACAGGAAAGCAATGCCAGTCAACTCCCTGTATAGCTATCTTTATCTCAACCAGCAAAAACCCTTGTTCCCTCCTATTATTGCTTATACTCTCTCTACAACAAAATCAGAGATAAGGGCAAAATAGTTACTGCCTGGTAGTGAGTGGGATAGGGGGGCTGAGAGAGGGGGCGGGGGAGGTGGGGAGAAATGACCCAAACATTGTATGCACATATGAGTAAAAGAAAAAAAAATGCCTTCTCTTCAACACAGTCAATACACCAAAGCGCTATATTTGGGGGAGGCATGTCTGATCTCCTTTAATTGCTGTCACAGAAAAAATAGATACCGTTGCCTGATTTAAATGAGATAATGCTTCAGTGGCCACTTCCCAAAGATTGAATTGTTAAAGTGAGAGCACAGTAAGCAGAAGAGATGTGGGTAAGCCTTCCTGGTAGGTCCTTTATTGAGAACTCACTTGTGTCAGGCAGTACCATAATTGTTAATCCTCGAAACAACCTATCACTTAATCACTTAGGTTGAATTACCCTTTTTTTTTTTTTTAAGGATTGCAAGTTCATAGCTAGTCTGGAATACACTGAGACCTTGTCTTTAAAAAAAGATCTGAAAAAAATTAAGTGACAAACAAAAACCAAAAACAGCTAGCACCTGTAGTCCCAGCACTAGGAAGGCTGAGGCAGGAGGATCGCTTAAGCCCGGAAGTTTAAGACAAGTCTGAGCAACATACACCCTGTTTCTAAATAGAGAGGTGGATATAAAAATACATAGATAAATAAAAACGTGATGAAGGTGTACATAAAAAGGGTCTGCTGGACAAAAAGGTTAAGAACCCATCCCTAGGGCAGGATTCATCCCTCCACCCTGTTACCCCCATCCACTGTCCCCCACTTTACCTCTACCCACGCCCCAATTTTCTCCCCTACCATTTTTTTTTTCTCTCAAAGGCTATCCTTTCCCTCTGGGCCTGATTCCCTCCTTCCCTAAGCTAATTTACCCACTAGTGAATCACAGCCTGCAGTTTGTAAAGCATTTAGCTATAGTGAATATAAAAATAATTGTGAATGGAAACCTTTTATATAGCATGTGTTGTTACTGCAGAAGTTTTTCCAGGACTGGCCCTGTGTTCTTCATATGTATAAAATACTACTTTAAGCTTTTGAAGAATACTGGTCATTTCAGATGATGCCACCTTTCTCTTCATCTTTCCCTTCTAGAGGACCCCATAAGGATGTATTACGGTGACAAAATTTTTAATCTCTACAGAGAGGAGGGAGGATAAATCTGTTACCATGTTTCTCCTCTCTCCTTCCCTCTTATTCCCTCCCTCTCCTGTGTCCCTCCTCCATTCCTTCATCTTCCTCCTCATTACACCGTAAATTGCTCACCTTTGAATGTTAACCTCTTGGCTAGTTTAATATTAAAAAATGTTTTCATAATGACCATGGTGGTGCAGGCCAGTAGTCCCAGCATTCAGGAGGAGGAGGCAGGGTTCGAGGCCAGCTTAGGCTACATAGTGAGACCCTGTCAAAACAAAAACGAAAAGTTTTCACTTCTTACGGAGTTAGGTCAAAAGAAACCTCATCCTGGATCGTATGTTAAGTAGTTTTTCCTAAGTCAAGCAAATTAATCATAATCCTGATTTGGCGATATTCCTTATTTGTTAGTTGACAAAGAGATGATGCAAAGAATAAGAGAACAATCTATTTTGCAAGTACAAGAAAGGGCAAAAGAGGCTGCAGAAGCAAAAGCTACAGCAAAGCGGGAAGATCAAAAATACGCACTAAGTGTCATGATGAAGGTAAGTTGAAGATGGAATGGGATGTCATCCAAAGAAAGGTACTAGTGAGTGATATAAAGGTACTTAGTTCTAGTCACTGCTTTCTCATTGTTTGGTCATAGGTGTTACTATGTTAGGTAGACAATCCACTACTTACTGTGTTGCTAAAAATCTGTGGAACTGTTCAGAGAATAAACATCCAGAGATAAGCCAGACACTGTGGTACATGCCTGTAGTACAGTTACGCAGGAGGATGAGGTAAAGGACCACTTGAGCCTGGATGGTGATAGTTGGATGATTGATTTACTTGTTTTGGAAGAGATGGTGCTGTTTCTATGGAAATAAATACAGTTTCTATGGTGTGTTCTACTTCTTTTTAATCTTGGAATAATGGACACATTTGACAGTATCTTCTTAAATGTCAAGCTTTCAAGTGATATAATTTATATGTCACCCATTTAAAATGAGTACTTGTACTTGCCTAGCAAGTACAGTGCCCTGATTTCAATCCCTAACACTGCAAAAAGTAATAATAATAAAATTTAAAATATATATACAGTTTGATAGCTTTTAAGATATTCAGCATCGTGCAACTACCCCACAGTCACATTTAGAAAATTTTCATCACCCCAAAAAGAAACACAGTAGCCATTAATATTTACTCCCAATTTCCTGCTTCTATTCCTAGGCAAGTGCTTATCTACTTTCTGTCTCTGTTGTTTTACCTGTTCTGACTAATTTTTACAAATGATTTCTTATCTTGAATTCTCCTTTTGACATGTGGAAATGATTAAGGATTCTGGAATAAGCATTATCCTATGAAGAGCTCCTTGGACCATGGCTCTTTCGTACTATATCAGTTTTTATAAGCAACAGATCATGATTCCAAGCATTTCTCTGCTTTTTTTGTCACTTCTACTAGATGACTTTTTTTTGAAACATTCTTTTATATAGCACCGACTGGCCTCAGTTCTAAGTGCTGGATTTACAGACAAGTACCATTGTGCCCATCCTATGGTTATGTACTATGTCTTTTTTTAATATGTTTATTTTTTGGTGCTATTGAGTGAACCCAGGGCTGTGCAAGCACTCTACCACTGAGCTGCATCTCCAACCTGACACTTTGCCTTTTACTTAATAATTGAACAAATGGCCAGAGATCTTTACCTTTAGTTTACTTGTTAATTTCCGTGTTTTTTGGATTATATTATTTTAGCTGAAAAAGAAGAAAGCTTAACTTTGCCATTTAGGGATATGAATACATAAAATATAAAGATGATGATATTAGGGGAATAGAACCTATGAAAGCTTGGAGCATGTATTAGAAACTACTTTGCCTCATCCTAGTAGTGTTGATAGTTAAGACTGTTTGCTTTCATCCTGATTATAGCCATTACCAAATAAATGGTTGTACTCAAATATTTGAATGAATTAATATAACTATGTTGCTTTAGTACAATGTACTTGTAGTAGAATTCTACTTTGATGGATATTTGAAGTTATTTGTATTCTGTCTGAGTTTGGACACCTTTTAGAAAGGAATTTGATAATCCAATAACAGCAGATGAAGAGATGTGACAACAGGCAATCTGTGACTAGCTGCACCCATAAATTTGCTTAAAAGTTGGATAACATCTACCAAAAATCATCATTTTAATTTAGGAGGAAGGGACAAGGTTTCACTGTGTAGTATAGGCTGGCCTTAAACTTAGGCTCCTGGTATTACGGATATATGCCACCATGTTATTTTTAAAAGTTGCTACTTTAAAAAGGCAATTTTATACAGGGTAATCCCAGCACTGGGGATCTGAAAAGAAAAAAAATCATTATTTAAAAAAAAAGTAGGTTTTTAAAGAAATTGATAATGGAAAGAACTAGGGGCAGGACTCAAATGGTAGAGCATCTGCTTAGCAAGTACAGATCCCTGAATTCAAAACCCAGTGCCATTAAAAAAAAAGAAGAAAAAATAAATGGAAAGAAAATAAACTATTTTTAAAGATACTATTTTTAAGTTATGCTTAAATGTACTGAACAAGCTGGAGGTGTAGCTCAAGCAGTAAAATGCCTGCTTAGCCAGTACGAGGCCTTGAGTTCAAACTCCAGTATCGCCTAACACACAAATACACATGCACATGTAACATGAAATTTACCATTTTAGTTAAGTACCAGTCACATTATTTAGCAACTATTGCCAACTCTATCTCCGTCTCTTCATTTCATAAAGTTGATACTCTGAGTCTGGCTCTAGTGGCTCATGCCAATAATCCTAACTACTTGGGAGGCTGAGATTGGGAGGATTAAAGTTCGGGGCCAACCCAGGCAAGTAGTTCTTGAGACCCTCATCTCCAAAATAACCAGAAAAAAATGGGCTGGAGGTGTGGCTCAAGTGTTAGAGTGCCTGCTTTAAAAGCATGAAGCCTTGAGTTCAAATCCCAGTTCAAGCAATGACAACAAAAAAATTGGAACTCTTTACCTATTAAGCAGTAGCACTTCATTCCCCTTCCTCAAAGCCCCTGAAATCCACCATTTTACTCTGTTATGAATTTGGCTCTTTTAAGTGCTTCATAGTGGTGGAATCACAGTATTTGCCTTTTTATTTTTTTTTTATTTTTTTTATTTTTTAAACATTTTTATTAGTATATAATAGTTGTACAGGAGGGGTTGTTGTGACATTTCCATATATACATACATTACCCCCATTTGGCTCATCCCCTCCACTCTTCTCCCTCTTCCCTCCCTCTCCTTTCTTAGGGTGACTTTGACACATTTCAGTGCTCCGTATTCATATATGTATAGACTATATTCGCCCTCCTTTTTTTTTTTTTTTTTCATTTTTCTTTTATTATTCATATGTGCATACAAGGCTTGGTTTATTTCTCCCCCCTGCCCCCACCCCCTCCCTTACCACCCACTCCACCCCCTCCCGCTCCCCCCCTCAATACCCAGCAGAAACTATTTTGCCCTTATCTCTAATTTTGTTGTAGAGAGAGTATAAGCAATAATAGGAAGGAACAAGGGGTTTTGCTGGTTGAGGTAAGGATAGCTATACAGGGCATTGACTCACATTGATTTCCTGTGCGTGGGTGTTACCTTCTAGGTTAATTCCTTTTAATCTAACCTTTTCTCTAGTTCCTGGTCCCCTTTTCCTATTGGCCTTTTTGTTGCTGGTTTATTTCTCTTAGCATACTGTCTTCAAGGTTCATCCTGTTTTTTTTCTTTGTTCGGATAGTATTGGTGCTTGAACTCAGGGCCTTGTGCTTGCTAGGCAGGTGCTCTACCACTTGAGCCATGCACCCAGCCTTTTTTTGTGTTGGTTATTTTTGAGGTTACTCTCTACTTGCTTGCTTTTTCTTTTCCTGTAATTTGGTGCTGCCTGTCCTTTCATGGTTATTTGGGTTTCACTTTCTGTGTGCAGAATCCCTTGAAGAATCTTTTGTAGTGATGGCTTTGTGGTCACATATTGTTTTAGTGTCTGCTTATCATGGAAAACTTTTATTGCTCCATCTATTTTGAATGATAGTTTTGCTGGGTAGAGTATCCTGGGGTTGAAGTTATTTTCTTTCAGTGCCCGGAAGATCTCACCCCACGCTCTTCTTGCTTTTAATGTTTC
This sequence comes from Castor canadensis, assembly GCF_047511655.1. NCBI lineage: Eukaryota > Metazoa > Chordata > Mammalia > Rodentia > Castoridae > Castor > Castor canadensis. Next base: position 145,199,822 of record NC_133387.1, on the reverse strand, counting down.
TGTTGAGAAGTCTGCTGTGATTTTGATGGGTTTACCTTTGTATGTTACTTGTTTTTTATCTCTTACAGCCTTCAATATTCTTTCCCTAGTTTCTGAACGTGTTGTTTTAATGATGATATGTCATGGGGTGGTTCTATTTTGATCTGGTCTGTTTGGTGTTCTGGAGGCCTCTTGCATTTGTATGGGAATAGATTTCTCTAGATTTAGGAAATTTTCTGTTATTATTTTGTTGAATATATTACATATTCCCTTTGCTTGCACCTCTTCTCCTTCTTCGATGCCCATGATTCTCAAGTTTGGTCTTTTGATGGAGTAGGTGAGTTCCTGCATTTTCTTTTTACAGGTCTTGAGTTGTTAAATTAATAGTTCTTCGGTTTTTCCTTTAATTACCATTTCATCTTTGAGTTCTAACATTCTGTCTTCTGTTTTTTCTATTCTGCTGGATTGGCCTTCCATTTTGTTTGCAATTCTGTTTCATTCTTTTTTCTGAGGTTTTCCATATCCTGAGTCCCTTCCTCTTTAATGTTGTCTATTTTCGTCCTGAGTTCATTTATCTCTATTATTCGTGTACTTTGTTTCACTTTGGTGTTTATACAGTGCTTCTATGGTTTCTTTTATTTCTTCTTTTGCTTTTTCAAATTCTCTATTTTTGTTGTCTTGGAATTTCTTGAGTGTCTCCTGTACATTTTGGTTGACCATATCCAGTATCATCTCTATAAAATTCTCATTGAGTACCAGTAGTATTTCTTCTTTTAGATTATTCTTGTGGGCTTCATTGGGTTCTTTGGCCTAGTTTATCTTCATTTTGTTGGAGTCTGGATCTGAGTATCTGTTTTCTTCATTTCCCTCTGGTTTCTGTAGTAATATTTTGCTGTGGGGAAACTGGTTTCCCTGTTTTTTCTGTCTTCCCGTCATTGCCCTTGGTGTTGTTATTGTCCCTGTACTGTGTGCAATTAAGTATTTTCTGGCTTGTAATAATAGCACTAGTGATATTTAGAATGGAAGGGTGAGAGGGGATGGAAAGCAAAGAAGTTAAAAGAAAAGGGAAAAACAAATAAACAAGTAGAAAAAAACAAAACAAAGAAACAAAAAGAGTTTCAAAGATATAAACTGGGAGAGACAGTGTACTAATCAACTGTAAGCTGAAAAGGCATTAGAGAGACAGAAGATTGAAAATAAAAAATAAAAAAATAAAGATAATAAAAATAAAAAGAAATAAAAGAAAAAGTATATGAAAATAAAATAAAATAATAAAAAAAGTAAAAAATAAAAAAATAAAACCTCTAAGTTCAAATGCAATGAAGTTTCAGTCTTAATAATTTTGGTGTTCCTCCCTCAGCCTCCAATCCTGGAGATGGTGCCTCAGATGTTGTTCTTTAGTTGTCTCATCAAAGGGGAAACATAAAATAGAACAAAACTGCACAAAACCGCACAAAACAAAACAAAAAAACCCACAAAGTGTCCCAAGTTCAAATGCAATACAGTTTCAGTAAGTTTTTCAGCATGCAGGTGTAGTTCAGTTGTTTCCTCATCAAAGGTAGGGAGGGAGAGAGAAAAAAAAGAGTCCGGAGACAGGTCTTTGAATGGCTATCTGCGGCTGTGGCTTGCCTGCCCACTGCTCCACTGCTGTCAGCCTGCTGTTGCTGGAGGCTTTATTTATGCAGATCTCTGGGGTGAGCTTAACACTCACCTGGCCCTGCAGGCTTTGTTTACTCAGCGTTCTCATGTGCCAGAGCCACTGCTACAAGCTTTCCCCTTTCCAAGCACACTGGGGGAGGTGACACTTTATTTACAGTTCACGCGGGAAGTGGGTCTTCCCACCTCTCCTGTGGAGTTTTCCTCCCTCTGCCACTCTCACAAGCTTTCCTGCTCCTGGTTGCTGGGCGCGTGCCACCGCTCCGCCCTCTCCGACCAGGCCCGGCTTGTTTATTTACGGTTCCAGGAGGGATTCCCCTCCCTGCCTCTTCGGTGCTCAGGGCACCCCACCCTCTTTGCTACGTGTCTTTATTGTTCTTATTGCTTATTACTCAGTTTCTCTTTTTTCCCTGGGTGGGAGTTGGTCTGTCCAGGGGGCTATGCTGACCTGGCCCAGGGTTGTCTGTGGAAGTACCACGTACCACTTAGCTCACCTTGTTGTCTGTGTCTTCCTGAGTTGTCTGGGCGCCGGCGTCCGGCAGCGGCCCCGGGGCCCTCCTGGTCTCTCTGTCCAACGTGAAGTGGAGATGCTCTGCACAGGCTGGAGGTGTGGAGGGGGTCAAAGTTTTGCCTCTTCTCTGTGGCCTTGCCTGCGAGATGTGTCTCCAGTGTCTCTCCAAGATTTCACTTTAGGAGGCACGCTTTCTGCTTCCCCCCTCTAGTAGCCATCTTGGAATCCTCTGTCTGTGTTGGTTATTTTTGAGATAGGGCCTTGGTTTTTGCCAAGGAGGACCTGGGCCACGGTCCTCCTCTTTGTGCTTCTTGAGTATCTGGGGATGACAGGCACACACCACTGCCCTAGCCATTGAGGTGAGATGGGGTCTTGCAAACTTTTTGCCTGGGCTGGCCTGGAACCACAATCCTTCTGATCTCAGTCTCCCAAATAATTAGAATTATAGGCGTTAGCCACTGGTGCCCTGGAAGGCTCACCTTTATTTCAGCATGTGTCAGAATTCCCTTCCTTTTTAAGACTGAATGTTCTACAATGTGTGTGTCACTTTCATATCCAGCATTTCCCATGTTCTTTGTTCCTTCTCGTAGATCTGTTTTAGTGTTTGGTTTCATTTCTTTTCCTTTTAATCTAAAGAACTTTCTTTAGTGTATCTTACAGAGCAGGCCTATTGGCAGCAGGTTCTTCCCGTTTTCATTTGTCTTAGAATATGCTTATTTTGCCTTTCTTGTGAAGAGGACTTTTGCTAGATATAGAGTTTGTGGTCTATGGTCTTTTATGTCAGCACTTTGAACATGTTATTTCACTGCCTCTGGCCTCCATTGTTTCCCTAGAGAGCCTTAAGAGGCCTGCCACAACCTCCGTGTACACTCTTGGCTCTTCCATTTATGTGCTTTTTCCATTAAACTTAGCATCCTAACCAGGACCTCAACCTCAGACCTCAACCACAAATTTTCTCTGCTCATTCCCAGCCAACTCTACCACTTTTACACCAAAGCCACAGAGTTTTCTGCCCCACCCAGAAAGGAATTCACCACCCTGGCCACCAAAGCTGCTGCTTTTTGCTAGATTCACATTGGTAAAATTGCCAGGCTCATCATCCTTGGTGGAAGTGGTGGTTGGGAGCAAGCTCAGGCAGAATGGGCCAGACACCACTCTCCTTGCTTTAAACCTTAGCACTTTTTCTAGAATAAACACCTCTCCATTTGCAATCTTCCTATGGTTCATTTCCAGTGCCCTGAAATGGTTGTTTTGATAATTTTATCCAGTCTATCCTTGATATTTGGGGAGGTGAATTGTCAACCTCTGTATAATACCCACAAGTTTTCTTTTGCAGGTGAATGTTATATTTACATATCATGCTCCCTACAAGTCCTCTTCATATTTTGATTGGACTTACATCAACTATAACTTAATCTGCAGAGCACTGGCATGTTAACAATATTGACATTTCCTTTCAGGAGTAGGACATTTTTATCTCCATTTATTTGCATTTACTTTATATTCCTCAGCTAAAATAAATAAATAAATATGAGTTTGGCAGTGCTGGTGCTTGCTGGGCAGGCACTCTGCCCCTTGAGCCACTCTGCCAGCCATTTTTTCTCATTGGCTACTTTTGCGATAGGGTCTCACTTTATGTCCAGGCCAGCCTGGATTACAATCCTCCTATTTGTGCTTTCCCATGTAACTGGGAAGACAGGTATGCACCACCATTCTCACCCATTGGTTGAGATGGAGGGCTCAAAAGTTTTTGCATGGGTTGACCTTGAACCCCGATCCTCTCAATCTCTGCTTCCCAAATAACTAGGATTATAGGCATGAACCACCACGGCCAGCTTCTCAGCAAAATTATTTAACATACATTTAGGACTTGCTTATATTTTGCTAAGCTTAATCTTAGCATTTTAAAAGTTTTTTGGGGGTTGGGGATGTGGCTCAAGTAGTAGAATGCTTACCTAGCATGCCTGAAGCCTTGGGTTTGCTATTCACCACTGGGGGGAAAAAGTGGCTAAATATTGTCAAATGTCCAGTGGGGGAGGGGCAAAGTTGCTCCAAAGCAATCAGAATAGTGCTCCTTTATTTTAAAAGTTGTACTCTAAATGTCTCTTCCATAGGGCTATTCTTGAGTTGTATCCTTTTATAATGAATAGGTAAATATAAGTTAAGTGTTCCCCTGAGTCTTGTGAGTCATTGTAGGTTTGTGGGAGCCCTCAGTTTATAGCCAGTTGGTCAGACGTACCAGAAGCGTGACTTAAGGGTGGCATGTGAGGGATAGTTTTGTGAAACTGACCTCCTAACCTGTGGGATCTGATGCTACCTCCACATAAGTAGCATCAGAGTTGAATTAAATTATAGGACACCCTGCTGGTGTTAGAGAATTGGTCAGCATAGAAAAAACTTACAAATCCTGGGGAGCAGAAGTGAAGTGTAAGTATTGTGCAAGTGTAGAAGAGGAGGAAAAGGTTTGTTTTTCCTGTGCACTGTCTTTCTCTTTAATACATGTGGTCTCTATTTCTCCTTTGTCAGGAGCTTCCTGTCCCTTCCTTCTTCATGCTTTTCTCTTCACTGCAGTTCTTCTGCCACCTACTCTGTGAAACCTCTTCTTCATTGCTCTTTGAAGAGTACTATTCTGTGTCTCCAATATAGTTCACTATAAACTAAAAGTATAGATATGATAGAATTCCTTTAATTACATCGTGGCTATTATACCAGAACTTCACTATTACTTTTGGTTTTAAGAACAGTCTCACATTTGATAATTAAAACTGACTTACATGTTTTCAAAACTCTACTTAAAATTCACTTTGCACACTAAGGATATGCTTAGTGGCAGAGAGCTTGCCTTGTATGCTGAGGCCCCAGTTTCCATCGCCAGTACTGAAAACAAAATAAAAAAAACCCTCACTCTGCCTACAGGAGTTATGAAGGATGAACATGTCTGACTCCTCATATTTTTCTCTTCTTCCAAGTGTTGGGACAGAAAGCATATTGTCAAACGGGGTGAGGTTGTCTCTTTCTCCTTGTTGGGCTGTGACTTCCTCTCTCTTTTGTCAGTCATATAAATGCTGATTAATCGCCATGTATGCATTCTTCCTCACTTGTTGGCAGCTCACTGAAGTTAGAACTTGTAGTAATTATCTTTTGTTTTTAGTTTAAGCCATAGGTGAATGTACTAATCTGCTTTTCATTACTATAACAAAATTCCTGAAACAGGGTAAGTTCATAAAATAACTTTATTTAGCTCCCAGTTTTGGATGTGAAACTCCGAGATCAGGCAGCCCCATCTTTTGAGCCTCTGGCGAGGTGTGATGGTGGACAATGTTATGGCGGGAACATTTTGGGAACAAGAGATTACATAGCAAGGCAGAAGGTGAGGGAGAGATTCAGGGTTGGGCTCAGGCTTTTTTTTTTTTTTTTATTTTGGCACACTGGAGTTTGAACTCAGGGTCTCATGCTTGCTAGACAGGTGCTCTACCACTTCAGCCACTCCACTTGACCTTTTTTGTGATGGGTTTTTTTGAAATAGGGTCTTAGAAACTATTTGCCTGGGCCGACTCCAAATCTTGATCCTCTTGATCTCTGCCTCCTGAGTAGCTAGGATTTCAGGCATGAGCAACCAGATTCCTGGCTTCCCAGGCTGATTTTAAAAATGACTTCTTTTCCTTTTCCCTCCTCTCCCCTCCCCTTTCCTTTTCTCTTCTTAGGCTTAGTTTTTTATAACAACTTAAGAACTCAGCCATTTCCTGGTTCCCATGTACCCCCATTTCTCCCTATCCTGCTGACTAAAATAAATCCTTGGTAAAACTTAACAACAAAACAAGAACTAACTCGGCTGGTTACTGGTGGCTCTCGCATATAATCAACAGGAAAACTGTCAGTCTTCCAGAAGATAGGGTTAAGTCATAAAGATAGTATAGAGGACCTCTCAGTGCAGATTTTTTAACTAGAATGTCTGTATCCTGAAATAATACACTTCAAGGACTGAGGAAGATGCTCAGTGGGAGAGCACTTGCCTAGCATGTGCAAGGCTGTCAGTTCAATCCCCAGCACCACAAAACAAACAAAACAATGTCTGGGAGCCTTCATCCCAACCTCTCTGTATTCTAGAAACCCTCCAGATATACTATATAAATGAAAGTAAAATAAAAGGTGCAGTTTCTTAGCCCAGTAGCTATGTTTGAAGTACTTAAATTTACTACACGTGGCTAATGGCTATTGTATTGATAGCAAAGAGCATTTTGATCCTTGAAGGAAGTACTTCTGTGGGGGATAGAGAGATTTTCCTTATCATAGGAAAATCATATATAGAGTCAGTCATAAATACCCACTAGTTACTTTATTTCACATTTATTTTCCTCATCCATGTGAAAGCAAGAAAAGTTGCTACCTCCTGTCTAAGACACTGCTTTCACATCTACCTGACGTTTAGCTTTTCATATGAAAGTGTTTTCCTGTAAAAATGTTAAACAACTACTAGTACAAACAGTTGGCAGCAGGATTGAGAGTTCAAGTGTTTTTACCCACCAGAGGCAAACTGTCTAGTTCATCCTTCCTGCTTGCTGCCTACCTCTTCCTCAGATGAGGGTTGGCATAACTACAGTCCTAAAGCAGGTAAAACGTGTAAAAAAGAAAGACACATTTTGTTTATATGTTTGGGTGGGTGTATATATGTAGGTTTTAAGAAAAATGACTTAAATTTTAGAAAAATTATTTTTTTTCACCAAGCTCTTAGATACCACCTATTTGAATACCCACCCAGGAAACCAGGGATAGAGGACATGATTACCCAAGACCTTATCAATAGTTAGCAGTAGAACTGGGTCAAAACCTGTGTTCCGTCACCCAACACCAATGGGCATTGTACTTCTTCATTTTAATTATTTGTTCATGGCTAACTTGCTACAGATGAAATGGAAAGAGTTCAGATGTGGAATAATTAACTCTTATAATTAATTTTCTAGAAGGGAGGGTGAGGGAGAATGATGGTGGGGATGAACTAACCAAGGTACATTGTCAGCATATGTGAATAGAAATGTCACAATGAAACCCCCTGCACAACTAATAGAGCAAATAAAAATGCAAAAAAAAGAAGAATTTCTGAGTCTGTAATCCTCCTAGCTACTTAGGAGGCAGAGATCAGGAAGACTGTGGTTTTAAGTCCGCCCCAGGCAAATAGTTCAAGGGACCCTATCTTGAAAAATACCCATCACAAAAAGGAGCTGGTGTAGAGGCTCAAGGTGTAGGTCCTGAGTTCAAACCTCAGTACCACAAACAAACAAACAAAAAACCTAAAATGCTTTAGCAAAGGAAAAAGGGACAGGTGACGGGAGAGGAGCATGGCACAGTGTAGCTTAGGGTTGAATCTGGGAGTTGGTGTAGTTCAAGGGACCCTATCTTGAAAAATACCCATCACAAAAAGGAGCTGGTGTAGAGGCTCAAGGTATAGGTCCTGAGTTCAAACCTCAGTACCACAAACAAACAACAAAAAAAACTAAAATGCTTTAGCAAAGGAAAAAGGGACAGGTGACGGGAGAGGAGCATGGCACAGTGTAGCTTAGGGTTGAATCTGGGAGTTGGTGTGAGGCAGCTCATTACATTGCTGCTTCTACTTTGTAAGCGTTTGGAATTTTCATAATGAAAAATTCAAGCCAAAAAATAGTTTCCTATTTAAAGAGATACTGCTTTTATATTTTACAGAGGAGAGTTTCCTTATCATAGGAAAGTCATAAATAGAGTCAGTCACATATGCGCACTAGTAAAGGATTTACTCATTCTAATTTTTACAGATTGAAGAAGAAGAGAGGAAAAAGATAGAAGATATGAAAGAAAACGAACGGAGAAAAGCAACTAAAGAATTGGAAGCCTGGAAAGAAAGTCAAAAGAAAGCTGAAGAACAAAAAAGAATTCAGAGAGAAGAGACATTTCGTCAACAGCAAAAGCAAACTAAAGAAGAAAGAAAAAAACTAAAACCTAAAAGTCTCACTAGAAGTTCCATATCCAGACATCCTGCTACAAAAGGTACAGTGAGTAATATATTCTGGAAAAGTGAGTCCTATTGGTGTCTATGACACTATATTTTTGGTGTATCTGTTCACAGTATTAAGATACTGTTTTGGTAAATAATGTAAAGGCTAAAGTGAAAGACTTCTTTTTTAGGGAGTGGTGGAGTTTTCTAATAAAATGTGCAAGGATTCAGTGTCTTCTTTGCTTGTGTGCTACTTTTTCAACTTACGCAGGTGTTACTAAAGATATGCTCAAGTTAGGTTCAGAGAGACTTAGAGTGGACTGGTACTGTCAGGAACATTCATTTATTCCTTTAGAGATAAGAAGGTAGGAATTTTACTGGGTGTAAAATCCCTATAATCCCATTCCTATAATCCCAGCTACTCAGGAGGCAGAGTTTGGGAGGACTGCAGTTTGAGACCATCCTGGGCAAAAAGTTAGCAAGACTTCATCTTGACTAATAACCCAAGTGTGGTGGTTTGCACTTGTCATCCCAGCTATATGAGAGGAGTAAAGAAGATTGTGGTCTAGGTTGCCCTAGCAAAGCACAAGATCCCAAAAATCACTAGAAAGAGCTAGGGTATGGCTCAAGTGATAGAGCCCCTGCCTAACAAGTGCAAGGCCCTGAGTTAAAATTCCAGTGCCACAAAAAAAAGAAAGTAGGAATTTCATTAAGAGACCTTTTTCTCAAATGACCCAGGAAGATGAGTACTATAAGCAAATTTAGTCTCAAGCAAATAGGGTTACTTCTGACCTTTGATCCTAATGTATTCAAAAATAGGTAAAAGAGCCAGGCACCAGTGGCTTACACCTGTAATTCTAGCTATTCAGGAGGTAGAGATCAGGAGGATCGGGGTTCAAAGCCAGCCCAGGTCTCGAAAAAAATCCAATCTCAAAAAAAGGGCTGGCGGCGTGGCTCAAGGTATAGGCCCTGAATTCAAGCCCCAGTACTTGAAAGAAAATAGATGGTCTGGCAGAGTGGCTCAAGTGGAAGAGCGCCTGCCTAGCAAATGTGAGGCCCTGAGTTCAAACCCCAGTGCCACCAAAGAAAATAGGTAAAAGCATATAATTCTTTATCGAAAACTAGAAATTTTATTTTGTCCAATTTTTAGAATAGTAAAATTTTGGGGGTACATTTCAGTCTCCCTTATCCCTGGGGGTTGTGTTCCAAGACTCCCAGTGGATGCCTGAGATTGAGGGTAGTTCTGAACCCTGTATGTCATATGGTTTTCCCCATACATACATACCTATGAAAAACTTTCACCTTTTCACTCACACAAAACAGGCTTTCTTGGGCATATCCGGATCGCTAGTGTCACTACCGTTATGCTTTGGGGCCATTATGAAGTAACATAAGGGTTACTTGCCCTGGGCTTTTGTTACTGCTCTCTTGTAACCAAAACAAATACTGGGTGACTGTGCATGTGTACAGCACAGATACTGTGGAAAGAAGAGTGGTTTACATTCTGGGCTGGATGGAGCAGGATGGCACAGATTGTGTCACACTAATCATGTGCAGTTTTAAACTTACAACTTGTTTATTTCTGAAAGTTTTAGTTAATATTTTTGAGCTGTGGCTGACCATTGGTAACTTAAACCATGGAGAATGAAAGTGCAGGTAAGTGGAAGGTACTATTATTTACTATTTTATTTAAGTCGTTAATGAAAATAGAACATCTGAAACTGGGTGCAATGGTGCACACCTGTAATCCAAGCATGGAGGCTGAGGCAAGAGGATTACAGGTTCCAGGTCAGCCTGGGCTACATAGTTGAGACCCTGTTTCAAAAAAACCAAAAAACTCCTAAACAAGCAAAAAGAAATGTCTCATCTTTAAGTGTTGAAAGAGGACCAAGGGTGTGGCTCAAGTGGCCCAGTGCTTGCCTAGCAAGTGCAAGGTTCTGAGTTCAGTCCCCAGTTCTGCCTCTCACCCCCCCAAAATCATGTTAAAAAAATTAAAGTGCTGAAAAAAAAAAAACCTGTCAACCCAGAATTCCATTTAAGTGAAAATATTCTTGTGTTCATTTTCTAGTGTTACTATAACAAAGTTGCCCCAAACTTGGTTGTTTAAAACAACATAAATTTATTCTCTCACATTTGGAAGTCACAAGTCTGAAGTCAAGGTACCAGGTGTTTCCTTCTGAAGACTCAGGAAGAACCCTTCTGATGCCTCATAATTCTCATAACTCACAACTTCTGGTGGCCGTCATCAATCCTTAGCACTCTTTGGCCTGTGTACTCATCATGCATTCTGTGCTTCCATCTTCTTGTGTCTGTCTGTCGTTTGTTCTCTTACAAGCATTCCGGTCACTGGAGTCAATACCACTTTGAATCCAGGGGGATCTAAGTTTGTGATCCTTACTTATATGTGTGAAAGAGTCCAAATAAGGTCACTCTGATGGCTTTTTTTTTTTTTTTTTTCTTTGTGATCCTGGGGTTTGAACTCAGGGTCTCACACTTACTAGGCAATTGCTTTACCACTTGAGCCATGCCTTAGTCCTTTTCTGCTTTATTTTTCAGATAGGGTCTTGCTTTTGCCTGGGGCTAGTCTCAGACCATAATCCTCCTCTATCTGTGCTTTCCATGTAGCTGGGATTTTTGTAAAATCGCAGCTGGTTATTTGAGATGGGGTCTCCTAACTTTTTGCTTGGGCTGGCCCTAACTGAGGTCCTCCTATTTCTGACTCAAGTGGCTGGGATTACAGGTTTGAGTTACCATACTCAGCCCTCTGATGGCTAATTTATCTGACTACTGGGCCATGGTATGCTCAGATTTTTGGTTAATTGTTACTTGGAGGTGTGTCTGTGAGGATGTTTCTGGATCTGATAACTATTTTAATTGGTAGACTGAGTAAAACAGATGCCTTTCCCAGTGTGGGCAGGCCTTATCCAATCTGCTGAAGACATGAATAGAATAAAAGATGAGTCAGAAAGGTCTCTCTTTTTCTTCCTCTCTCCCTCTTTGTCCCAGTCTCTTAGCTGGGACATTGTTCCTGCCTTTGGACTCAGACTGGAACTGTGCCATTGACTCTCCTGGATCTCAAGCTTGCCTACTACAGATTAGAGACTTCTTACTCTCCAGTCATGTGAGCCACTTTCTTAATCTCTCTCTCTCTCTGTCTCTGTCTCTCTCCTTCCTCCCCACCTCCTCTCTCCCCTCTCTCTGTCTTATAGGAAGGCAGGTAGATAGGTAGCTTTGTATCTATTCTGTTTCTGTTTTAGGGGTAAAGGGAAGTGAGGAAACTTGGATCTTTAGGAATAAATTGAAAGTGCTGGAGACCAGCCAAAGGCTGGTTTTTGAAAACATCACAAGATATATTAATACCTAGCTAGACTCATCAAGAAAAAAGAAAAATAAACAATTAAATTCGAGTGGGTGTGCTGGATTCCACCAGTAAGCCTAGCACTCGAGAGGTGAAGGGAATAGGATCACGACTTCCTGAGCTATGTAGCAGAACTGATTCAGAAAATAAAGTAAAATAAATAAGTTACATACTAATCTTACAGACAGAAAAATATAGTAAGATAATAAAGTATACCATAATTGACACAGATAAAAGCAAATTTGGCAAACTGAAATAATGTATTTGGCTGGGGATCTAACTCAATGTAAACTTCAGGTCCTAGTGATATCACTGGTATATTCTATCAGTTCAAAGAAAAAGTAATGCCAATTTTTACAGAAAATCTTTCATAAAAGTAGAGGACAGAGGAATACTTTCCAACACTTAAGACCAACCTAACTCTAATAATCCAATCCTGACAAAGACAGTACAAAAAAGGAAAACTGCAGGCCTATGTCCCTTATAAATATAAATGTACACATCCACAACAAGATAATAGCCAATTGAGTCCTGTAATAAATAAAAAGGGCAGCACAGGTGCCAGCTGTGGTTATGTACACCAGTAGTCCTAGCCCTCTTGGACACCAAGGCAGGAGGATTGCAACTTCAATGCCAGCCTAGTCTGAATAGCGAGACTCAGTTTCAAAAAATACAAAACAACAAAACAGAATGGTAGTATAGTGTGACCAAGCAGAGTTTGTACCAGGACTGCTAAGTTGGTTTACTATCTGAAAGTTTTCAGTATTGATTCCTCTTGTTAACAGAATAAAGGAAAAAACACCATTTCAGTATTGTAGAAAGACATTTGACAAAATCCAACACCCATTGATGATAAAAATTTCATGTTTTTAGCTGGGCTTGGTGGTTCATGCCTGTAATCCCAATACTTGGAAGGTGGAAGCAGAAGGATTGTGAATTCAAGGTCAACTTGATATACACAGCAAAACCCTGTCTCAGAAAACCAAAGGCCCCAGTACCACCAAAAAAAAAAAAAAGTCAGAAAATCAAGGGCCACAATGTAACTCAGTGGTAGCGCTCTTGCCTATTATGTGCAAGCCCTTGGTTTGATCGGCAGAAATGAAGAAAAAGAGAAAAAGAAAAAAAGAAGAGGGCTGGTGGAGTGGCTCAGGCAGTAGTGTACCTGCCTAGCAAGCATGAGGCCCTGAGTTCAAACTCCAGTGCTGCCAAAAAAATTTTTTTTAATAGCAAATATATTTGCTGCATAGGTCTAAGAACCAGGCACTTTTATTCACTATGCATTAAGACAAGAAAAAAAGTTGGCACTGGGGACTCAAGCCTGTAATCCTAGCTACTTGTAGGCTGAGATTGGATCTTGATTTGGGAACCCTAAGGAAGATCCAGAACTAGTAGAACTAATCAATGAATTGTAAGCCTTAGGAATAAGTTTATAAAAGTCACTTGTAAGGTTTTTTTTGTTTTTTGCGTTTTTGAGACGGGGGCTAGCTTTGTAGTCCAGACTGGCTTCAAACTTGAGATCCTCCTATCTCAGCCTCCTGAGTGCTGGATTACAGGTGCGGGCCACTACACCTGGCGAGAACATATTTTATTCATTAAATAAGGACATGAGGCTGTAATAAAGAATCTTGAGAGAATAGCTGGGCAAGGTGACTCAGCCCTATAATCCCAGCTAATCAGGACGTGGAGATCAGGAGGAACTCGGTTCAAGACCAAAAAGTTAGTGAGACTCAAGCTCTACTAACTGAGCATGGTGGCACACACCTGTGATCCCAGCTGGGCAGGAAGTGTAGGTAGGAGGCTCATGGTCCAAGGTTGGCCCTGGGTAAAAACCTGAGACCTTATCCAAAAAAGAAAGAAAAAAAGAATATTGAGAAAACAAAAATGTTTGGAAATTAAAAATATGATTAATATTTTAAAAATTCAACCCAATAAATGGAAGATGGTTAAGGCTTTTCTTCTTTTCAGAAAGTAGAACAATATGATAAAGCGATTTGAGCTAGGAAAAAATTAAAACAATTTGAAGATATATCTAAACTGTCCAATATTCAACTAACAGGAGTATTAGGAAGAGTGAAAGGAGAGACAGGAGAGGAAATCATTAAAATGTGCTAGAAATTTAAATTCCTAGAATTTAAATGAGTTTCTAGATTGAAAGGACGAATCAGGATGAGTATAATAATGTTAAAATTGATGTTAAAATTGATTACACATTGTAATCCGTTTTGTGCCACTATCACAGAATGGCACAGACTGGATTCTGTTTTTGGGTGCTGGGAATTGAACCCAATGGCTGGTGCATGTAAGGGAAGCACTGTACCACTGAGCTACACTCCAGACTCTGTTAACTTAGAAAGAACAGCACTTTATTTCTCACATTTCTGGGAGCTAGGAATTCAAGGTCAAGGTGCTGATACCTGATGTGGGCATTCTTTCTGTGTCCTTACTTGGCATAAAGGCAGAGACAGCAGGCTCCCCCCATTATGCCCTTTAAAATGACATTATAATAGGACATGACATAAACTCCTGCTTGGCTCTACCCTCCAACACTATTGCATTGGGAATTAAGTTACCAACACAGTAATTTTGGAGAACATATTCACACCATTAATTTTGGAGAACACATTACCAAGTATTTCAGCATACTGGGGAAAATGATCCTGAAAGCATCCAGAGAGAAGAAATGGGCCACACAAAAAGGACTGGGAATGTTCACATTGATACTTGTCAGCCTTAGAATCCCAAAGCTGTGGGTTGGTGCCTTCAACATTCTGGGTGAAAAATTTTTTCAACATGGAATTATGCACCCACATTATTAATGAAATGAGAGGTGAGAATAAAGATTTTTCAGGTGCCAGGCATGGTGCTGTACACCTGTAATCCTAGCACTCAGGAGGCTGAGGCAAGAGGATGGTGAGTTTGAGGCCAGGCTGAACTACATAGTGAGACCCTGTCTCAAAAAAACAAAACAACAAAAAGATTTTTTTTAGGCATGCGATCTTATAGCATTTACTCTCCAGGTACACTAGAAATTTTACATATATATATATGAAGTACATATATACTGTGTACTTACGGGTTTGAACTCTGGGTCTATGCTTTTAGCCACTCCACCAGCCCTTTTTTTGTGAAGGATTTTTTCAAGATGGGGTCTCAAACTATTTGCCAGGTTGGCTTTGAACCGTGATCCTCCTGTTCTCTATATCCTGAGTAGCCAGGATTACCCATGTGGTACACCAACGCCAGGCAGGAATGATGTATTTTTTAAATTACTTTTTTAAAGACAAATGTATTGGAAGGCAGTTGATTAATACGTGTAGGACAATATGTTGAATTTGCTTATTTATTTTAATTATTCTGGATAATGAATGGATATTGAATTCTAGCCTGGGCATTTGTTGTAATTTTGTCCTTTATTTAATGAATGTGGTATATTGCATTAATAGTTTTTATGACATAGAAGCATTCTTGTGTTCCTGTGACGAGTGATGTTTGATCACACTGGTTTCTATACAGTGAAATTCAATTTGCTAGTATTTTATGAATGATTTTCACAGTCATATGAAGATTGACTTACATTTTTTCCTTCCTCACACTGTCCTTGCCAAGATTTGATAATCATAATAAACCTCACAAGTTATGGGACTCCTTTTTTTCTTCTTCTTTTTGGCAGTACTGGGGGTTTTGAACTCAGGGCCTTGCCTTGGCAGACACTACCAATTGAGCTATGCCTTTAGCCCTTTCCTTTTAGCAATTTGTCAAATAGGGTCTTACATTTATGCCCCAGTTTAAGCCTTCTGAGTACCTAGGATAACAGGCGTTCACTACCATGCCCAGCTTTGTTGGTTGAGGTGTGGCCTCAAACTTTTTCCCTGGGCTGGCCTCAAACTGTGATCTTCCCAATTTTCACCTTCCCAAATAGCTAGGATTACCATTGTGTGCCCCCATGCCTGGCTTTTTTTGTTTATTTTGGTTTTTGAGACATGCCTATAAATCCCAACACTTGTAAGGCTGGGGCAGGAAGATCCAGAGTTTGATTTTGATGCCAGCCTGGGCTGTCTTGATCCACAACTGCAACATAAGATTGAAAGTTGGTTCTTTGTAAGGTGACACTTTGTTGTGCAACAGACAGAAATCAACCTAGGTCTGATAGATACTTTTCTTCAGGAGCAAATGTCCAGGTTGGTGTGGTTGCTTCTGTCATCACATCAGATGACTCTGTCTCTGGGTCCCTTCTGTTGAAATGTCTGCTCAGGCCTTTTTCTAATTTTTAACTACTTATTTTTGAAAGAGGCCTCATGTGTCACCCAAGGTGGCCCTGCACTACTAGACTCAAGCTGTCCTACCTCAGCCTCCTACGGAGCTGGGATTATTGGCTAATTCCACTGTACCTGTCCTTTTTGTAACTTTTTAAACTTTTTGATTTTTGCTATGTATTCATTTTCTGCCCAGGACTTTTTGTTTATTTGGGGGATGGAGATCAAAGCCAGGGTCTTGTACATACTAGGCAAGCACTATACCAGTGAACTACACCCCCAGTCTTTGGTGTGTTTGAGACAGGGCCTCAGTTTACAGCCCATGCTGCCCTTGAGCTTGAGATCCTTCTGCCTCAGCCTCCCAGGTACTGAGATCATAGGCCTGTGTCCTGAAGTCTGTTAAGCATATTATCCTGTATCCTATTTCTTTTCTTTCTTTTTGGTGGTACTGGGGTTTGAACTCAAGGCCTTGTGCTTCTAGACCAGCCTCCACCCCTTGAGCCAAGCCCCCATCCCTCTGTGTCCTAGTTCTTGAAAATCTTTTTTTTCACTAGTTTTGCTATGTACCTTTAAATCTGCATGTTATATTTTTGGTGCTTTAGTAACCTGGGTTTGTTTTTGGTTTTGTTTTCATTGTTTTTAGGGTAATAGTTAATTTTAATCTCTACGTTTTTGGATTAAGAAAGGGCTAGGAGGGCCAGTGGCTTATGCCTGTAATCCTACCTACTCAGGAGGCAGAGATCAGGAGGAAAGCAGTTTGAAGCCAGCCTGGGCAAATGGTCCAAGAGACCATATCTTGAAAATACCCATTACAAAACAGTGCTCGCAGAGTGGCTTAAGCAGTAGAGCACCTGCCTAGCAAGCTTGAGGCCCTGAGTTCAAATCCAGTACACCAAAAAAATGCTTAGGAGATTGGTAAAGCACACCAAGCATACCTGGATGTGTTTGGAAGGTTGTTTTCATAGGCAGCTACATCCTGAGAGCTCTGGCCTAATGAATGGATTATGGCCTGATGGATTTATAACATGATGGCATTATTGGAGGTGGTTAAAGGGAGGAGGTAGGGTCTAGTTGGAGGAAGAAGGTCACTGGGTCAGGCCCACTTCCTGTATGCCCCTTTCCCCTCTTCCTGATTACCATAATGTGAACTGCTTTTCTTCACCTCCTCTCTACCACAATAGACTGACACCTCTGAAACTATGAGCCAAAATACATCGTTTATCCTGTAAGTTGCTTTTTTTAGGACATTTGGTCACAACATTGCAAAAGGGTGACTAACACAGCTCCATGTCCTTTTCTTCTTTCATATAGGTTATACTCTAACACGTAGATTAATCTTTTCTCTTATACCAGCTTAACTGTTATTATGTCTAACGACCTTTACAAAAATGTTTAGCTTTTCATTATCATTTGCCTATTATAGTTAGTTCTCTTTGATGGTTGAACAACCTACGCCCTCGCAAGGATGTGCATAGGCCACATGGCTATAGGAGCATAAGGAACAGAGTGGTTTGGGCAGTGGTGGATTTGCTTCCATGTCCTGCTCTAGAGTTGATGTAGAGCTGCCTAAAGTGCCCACCCCTAGACTTGATGTGAATTGGGCACCATGACAGTGGCTTAACAAAGAGAACCCCAGAAAAGGAGTGGGGTCATCAGTTAAATGAAAGATTAGCTTCTGTATTATCAGAAATGAGCTTTATGTTCCTTTTTGCAGAAAATATCTTTGCTTTATTTGTTTAGGAGTTTAGAACTAGCTTTAATGCATAATTATCTTTAAAGTCAGTTTTTAACTAGGAAATGAGAAATGACTTACTTTTACCATTGCTTTTGAAGGGAGAAATTCAGAGAATATATTTTCTGAGGTGTTCAAGGAAGACTGCGTTCCTGCTCCTCGCTCTGTGGGCAGCATTCAAGTCAGCTTTACCCCTCGAGTCTTCCCGACAGCCCTCCGAGAGTCACATGCGGCAGAGGAGGAGGAGGTACATACACGTGCTGTAGTTACACTTGCCATCCGTGGAAATGCTTTCATCTGACTTCAACTATTGAACTTAGCACAGGTTCTAAATTTCTTAAATATTTATTACCCAAGGATATTATTTCATGAATATATTTTAGTATTTCCTTAGGAAATGTTTCCCCAGAATGCTGATGAGAGAACACGGACATAATGGTATTGCTGCTATTGCAAGAGGGAAACTTCACTTACTATTAATTTTGTCAGACTTATTCGCTGTAATATATTTGTAAACTTTGTAATAGTGTGTATTTTGGAAAGAAAAGACTTGCAAGTTTCAATGAATGTATTATTACAGTTAATTTTTATTGGCAGGTATTTCTAACATTGTGATATTATAGAATTAAAATATTTCATTCATTTATAAATTTCTGAGCCCTGGATTTCATAAATTGTGTCTTCAGTAATAAGAGCACTAAGATATGCATTTTTTGATGCCTCTCTCAATTAAAAAATTATAGAAACTGGACAGGCAAGGGGGCTCACTCGAGTGGGAAGATTGTGGTTCAAGGCCAGCCCTAGCAAAATGTTAGTGGAGCTTCATCTCAATAAGCAAGATGGGTGTAGTGGTACACACCTGCTATGTGCAAGGCATCAGTGGGAGTATCGCAGTCTAAGGCTAACTCAGGCAAAGAGCAAGACTCTATGTGAGAAGTAAAGCAAAAAGGATGAAAAGTGTGCGGATACTGGGGGCTCATATCTGTAATCCTCGCTACTCAGGAGGTAGAGATCAGGAGGACTGCTGTTTGAAGCCAGCCAAGGCAAATAGTTAGAGAGACTCTATCTTGAAAAAATTCACTAAAAAAAGGACCAGTGGAGTGGCTCAAGGTGTAGGCCCTGAGTTCAAACCCCAGTATCATTAAAAAAAAATTTTAATTTCCGTAATTATAATTGTAATTATTATAATTGTTTTTAAATTTTTTATTAGCATATATTAGTTGTACAGTGGGGTTTCATTATGGTACTTCCACACAAACATACAGTGTACCTCAATCAAGTTTACCCCTATTCCTCTCCCTCATTCCCCCCTTCTTAAAACAGTTTCAACAGGTTTCATAGTTTGATTTTCATTCATGGGTATAAACCATATTTGCCTTCTCTTTTGTCCTTCCCCCTCCCACTGGTGTCCACCCCAAACAGTCCCCATTTTAAACTCTTGTCATTCATTTTTAAAGAATAGATTCTGCATATGACAGAGAGCAGAAGATATTTGTCCTTTTGAGCCTGGCTTATTTCACTTAACATTATGATCTCCAGTTCCATCCATGTTCCTGCAAATGGCATAATTTCATTCTTCTTTATGGCTGAGTAATACTCCATTGTGTATACATAACACATTTTCTTTCCATTCATTGGTTCATAGGCACCTTGGATGATTCTATATTTTGGCTATTGTGAATAGTGTTTCTGTAAACATGGATTTGCAGATATCTTGAAGATAGAAAATCTAAAAGTATCTGTTAATACCATAGTGTCTGCTGTGGTTTGGATATGGTTTGCCCCTGTGTTAATCGCTTTTCACCAGTGTGACAAAATACTTAAGAGAGTGAGCTGATAAGGAGAAAACGTTTGTTTGGGCTTCTGTTTTTAGAGGTTGCAGTCCCTGGTTGGTTGATGTCATTGCTTTTGGCCCTGTGGCAAGGTGAACATCATGGTGTAGGAAAGCTGCTCACAGCTTGGATTCTGGGCATCCAAGAAAGAGGAAAGTCTGAGTCCCTGTGACCTGACTTCTGTGCTGCTAGGCCCCACCTCCCAATAGCGTCATGGCTGGGGACCAGCCTTAAAGGCATTAAAGGTCCAAAACATAGCATCCCACAAAGATTCCTGTGTCAGAAGCTTGGTCCCCAAAGTAAAGGTACTGAGAGCTGGTAGATCTTTAAGAGGCAGGGCCTCGTGGAAGCTGGTTACATCATGGGCACTGCCCTGGAAGGGGTTAGTTCTGGTCTTGAGGAGTGGACTAGTCCACAGAGTGTTTGGTTCCCCAACCAAACACTGGTAGCTCCCCCATATGATATCTCTCCCTCTCACAATTCTGTCCCTCTCCCACCCACCCCCTTGCACATGCTCCAGCCACATGATAACACCCACAATTTGTAACATAGCCTGAAGGCTTCCCAGAGCCTGACCAGATGTGGCTATCAGCTCTCAGACTGTCAGCCTCCAGAACTATAAGCGAAATGGAGCTCTTTTCTTTATAAAGCACCCAGCCTCAGGTCATTTGTTACAGCAACACAACCTCAACAAAGACTGTATCCTTCATGACACTTCATTCTTTTTTCAGTGGCTGCACAAACAAGCAGAGGCAAGAAGAGCAATGAATATTGATATTCCTGAATTTAGTGATTTAAAAGAAGAAGAAAAGAATCCAGACTGGCTGAAGGAAAAAGGAAAGTAAGTTGTTTGAACTCTGGCTTTGAGATCTATAATGTATGTAGATGTTAGGACTAAGCACATTCTCTCAATATTTTGACCTTTGTGGTTGCATATGTGTATGTTTTTGAGGAGAGATAAGACAAGTAAGCAAATTAGGTAGGCAGGGCTGCCAAACTTCAGAAGTTAGATGAAGCTGGGTGCTGGTTGTCATACCTGTAATCCTAGCTACATGCAGGTCATCTCTGTGTCTCAAAATCTTTAATCATACCTGTGAAGGTTTCATATTAGAAAATGTATTCATAAATTCTGGGGACTAGTATGTGGCATCTTTAGGGAAACTATAGCACAGTCATAGTCATCTTTTGGTCATAGTTATCTTTTTTCTTTTTCTTTTTGTTTTTGCTCCTGGAGTTTGAACTCAGGACCTTCCCCTTGCTAGGCAGGCCCTCTACCACTTGAGCTATGCCTACAGCCCATTTTCCTGTGGTTATTTTGGAGATGGGGGTCGGGATTTGAGGATTCTAGAAAACAGGCTAGTCAGGAGGGAGTGCATGCAAGTTTGGTTTTGCATAGGTTAAATTTGAGATGTCTTTGAGGGTTCGTCAGGGTGACAGAGTTCAGCAAGCTTGAAACTTAGGGGAGAGGCCAACACTGTAGATATATTTTTGGAGTTAACAGAATTTGTATAGTGGGCTGGTGTTGTAGCTTAGTGGTGGAGCATACATATAGCATACACAAAAGTCTGGCTTCCATCCTCGGTACACAAACCAACCAACAAAATGGGGTGGGAATGTAGCTAAGTGGTAGAGTGCTATCATGGATGAGGCAGGTTCAACCCCCAACAATGAGAAAATGACCAAAAAAAAAAAAAAAAAGAATTGCTGATTCCCTGCAGGATGTGATGGCACATGCCTGTAATCCCAGCACTCAGGATGCTGAGGCAGAAAGATCTTAAGATCAAGGCCAGCTTAGGCTACTGAGTGAGGAAAAGAGTAGATGCCATAAGTTCCAAAGACTGATAACTCTTATGTAAATGAAGAGTTATGCTCAGAAGTGAACTGGAGAGTGCCAGTCCCTGCAGTCCGGGCCCTGTGATGGGAAACTGAGGGCCTCAGTGGACAATATGATAGAGTACAGCTGAGGGTGTGGTGTTTGTCTCACATATATAAGGTCCTGAGTTTGATCCCTAGTACCCCCACCCCTCCCACCATGAAAAGAAAAGTGTTTTGTAGACAAGTTGAGGATTTGATGGGGGAGGGGGACGACAGCTTCTGTGTGTGTGTGTGTGTGTGTGTGTGTGTGTGTGTGTGTGTGTGTGTGTGTGTGTGAGAGAGAGAGAGTGTGTGTAATACAGGAGTGAGAATGTGCAGAAGAGCTGAGGGGGTGAGGGTAGGAAAGGCCAGCAAAGGGCGGCTTGGCATGAGGACAGGGAGAGGCATGCTTCTTGTTCTGTGCCCAAGGACAGCAGGGTGAATGGACAGGGTTAGAAAGTGCTTTTGCAAAAGGCCTTATGATGCTGCAACTGGCAAAAGGTCCTGGGCAGTGTGTGGTCTGGTCTTATCTCTCATATCTTAAGGATGTGACTGGATTGAAGAATGCAAAGAGCAGAAGAGGTCCTGGAGCCAGAGTTAAAGGTTTTACAGAAAAGTGTGGCCAAATGCCAGTGCATGTGCATATATGTGTGAATATGTGTTATTACTGAATTGTGACAAAAGCCATGTTTTGGTAGCAACCTGGTTAAAAAATGTACTTAGCAATAGTCAGGTGTGACTGGTAGATTGTAGTTGCATTAGTCTGTCATTTGGGTATCATTTTGCCATACTAACTCCAATTAGGTAGAAAATGAAAGAAAAGCAAAATAAAAGAGTAGGAAAAGAGCTACAAATGAGAAGAAGAGATGAAGGAAATGTAGTTACTGATGAATCCCAGTGAAGCAGAGTGGAGTAGTTAATCACAAGAAGTGCAGATGGATACAAGGAAAGGCACAGGGCTGGCAGAGGGGCTCACATGGTGGAGCACCTGCCTTGCCAGTGTAGGCCCTGAGTTCAAACCTCAGCACCACCACAAAAAAAGGAAAGGAAAGGCATAATGGCTAGGAGAAAATGTTTCCTTTCTAACAATATAATGGAGTCCAAAAGTTAGAAAGAGTCACACTAGAGCCAGTTGTGTAAAGGATAAACTTCTTTCATCTCCACAGGCTTTGTTTTAATGGTAGTTTTCTATAGTTACACAGGTGGCAAAAGTGGTCCAGCTGTCCTTATTGTATTACCCTTGGGGATGTTTGTTTCACATAAGTGTGGAAGGGGGCATGCCTCTCAAAAAAAAGTAGCTTGAGGAAATTGTTTAGGGAATTATATCAGCTCAAAAATAGATTCTTATTTTTAAAAAAAGAAGAATGTTTTCGTTTTCCTCTTTACCTAACCTCCTTCTGCTGTCTTAAACACCAAAGCTACCTTAAGAGAATACATATAGCTTAGGTAATTTTATTTGCTCATGAAAGCATTTTACCTTTTCCAGATAACATTGTACCAGATATCTTTTTATGAAGAACATCTCACATAAAATAGAGTCTAGATGCTCTAAATTAGGGATAAGCATGGTGTGATGTTATTTAACAGCTGTACATTACTCAGCTTCTGTAAATAACATTAACAGCTCCCTTCCAGATGCTTGTAATCATGTAAGATAGATGAGCCATTGATCTGTCACTTTGCCATTACTTCGTGTTGATATTTAGAATGAGTTTTACTGGACCCTATCTTGACCCTAGACTTAAATAAAACTCCTTCTTTCCCACAGTGGACCTACCTAAGTTCCATCTATATACTGCACTCTTTCAACAGATTCTCAAGTGACATAAGAGAAAATGAAGGATATATAGCTCCACATCATTTTTCAGAGTTTCAGTACTACTGGGGTTTGAACTCAGGGCCTTGAGCTTACTGCATAGGCTCTCTGCCACTTGAGCCACATTCCCAAGAAAGATACATGACTCTGCAATCTAGCACCTTGAATCCTATTACTGTTGTTTCATTAGCATCAAGCTTCGTTTGTTCTCTGTGCCTACATGTTGGCTTTTATAGCTTGCTTGACACCCAGTCATTTGAAGAGTGAGGCTTTGCTTTGGTTTTTCCTCTCACCAACCATGTAAATTCTGCTTCCAGATCCCAGTTTAGAATGTAGGAGCCTGCTACTTGATGACACGCTAGCACCAATGTGTGATAGTCTGAGTTGCTGGGTTTGCTGTTTCTGGATTTTCTAGAGCTGGCTTCTATGTCCTTGTCAGATGTCCTTTTACTTCACAAGGAACTTTTTTTTTTTGGAGACAGGGTCTTGCTATGTAGCTCAGGCTGGTCATAAACTTCTGATCCTCCTGGTATTACAGGCGTGTGCCACTATACCTGGCTCACATTGGACTTTTGATGCTGATTATTAACCCCTCTTAGAATCTTCTTTTTCTTTTTTCTTGGCAACACTGGGGTTTGAACTCAGGGCCTCACACTTGCTAGGCAGACATTCTTACCATTTGAGTCACTCCCTCAGCCCTTTCTTGTGATAGGTTTCTTTCCAGATAGGGTCTCGAACTCTGCCCAGGCTGGCTTCGAACCGTGATCCTCCTGATCTCTGCCTCCTCAGTAGCTAGGATTATAGATGTTAGCCACCGGCACCTGACTTGTCCTTTTCTTTCTTTCTTTCTTTATTTTTATTCATATGTGCATACAATGTTTGAGTCATTTAGCCCCTCTACCCCTATCCCCCCTTCCCCCCACCCCTCCCTCTCCCCCCCACCCCCTCACTATCTGGCAGAAACTATTTTGCCCTTATCTCTAATTTTGTTGTAGAGAGAGTATAAGCCATAATAGGAAGGAACAAGGGTTTTTGCTGGTTGAGATAAGGATAGCTATACAGGGAGTTGAGTCACATTAATTTCCTGTGCGTGTGTGTTACCTTCTAGGTTAATTCTTTTTGATCTAATCTTTTCTCTAGTTCCTGGTCCCCTTCTCCTATTGGCCTCAGTTGCTTTAAAGTATCTGCTTTAGTTTCTCTGCGTTGAGGGCAACAAATGCTAGCTAGTTTTTTAGATGTCTTACCTATCCTCACCCCTCCCTTGTGTGCTCTCGCTTTTATCATGTGCTCAAAGTCCAATCCCATTGTTGTGTTTGCCCTTGATCTAATGTCCACATATGAGGGAGAACATACGATTTTTGGTCTTTTGGGCCAGGCTAACCTCACTCAGAATGATGTTCTCCAATTCTATCCATTTACCAGCGAATGATAACATTTTGTTCTTCTTCGTGGCTGCATAAAATTCCATTGTGTATAGATACCACATTTTCTTAATCCATTGGTCAGTGGTGGGACATCTTGGCTGTTTCCATAACTTGGCTATTGTGAATAGTGCCGCAATAAACATGGGTGTGCAGGTGCCTCTGGAGAAACCTGTGTCACAGTCTTTTGGGTATATCCCCAAGAGTGGTATTGCTGGATCATATGGTAGATCAATGTTTAGATTTTTAAGTATCCTCCAAATTTTTTTCCAGAGTGGTTGTGCTACTTTACATTCCCACCAGCAGTGTAAGAGGGTTCCTTTTTTCCCCGCATCCTCGCCAACACCTGTTGTTGGTGGTGTTGCTGATGATGGCTATTCTAACAGGGGTGAGGTGGAATCTTAGTGTGGTTTTAATTTGCATTTCCTTTATGGCTAGAGATGGTGAGCATTTTTTCATGTGATTTTTGGCCATTTGAATTTCTTTTTTTGAGAAAGTTCTGTTTAGTCCACTTGCCCATTTCTTTATTGGTTCATTAGTTTGGGGAGAATTTAGTTTTTGAAGTTCCCTATATATTCTGGTTTTCAGTCCTTTGTCTGATGTGTAGCTGGCAAATATTTTCTCCCACACTGTGGGTGTTCTCTTCAGTTTAGAGACCATTTCTTTTGATGAACAGAAGCTTTTGAGTTTTATGAGGTCCCATTTATCTATGCTATCTCTTAGTTGCTGTGCTGCTAGGGTTTTGTTGAGAAAGTTCTTCCCTACACCTACTAACTCCAGAGTATTTCCTACTCTTTCCTGTATCAACTTTGGAGTTTGTGCTCTGATATTAAGATCCTTGATCCATTTTGAGTTAATCTTGGTATAGGGTGATATACATGGATCTAGTTTCAGTTTTTTGCAGAGTGCTAACCAGTTTTCCCAGCAGTTTTTGTTGAAAAGGCTGCTATTTCTCCATCATATATTTTTAGCTCCTTTGTCAAAGACAAGTTGGTTATAGTTGTGTGGCTTCATATCTGGGTCCTCTATTCTGTTCCACTGGTCTTCATGTCTGTTTTTGTGCCAGTACCATGCTGTTTTTATCGTTATTGCTTTGTAATATAGTTTGAAGTCAGGTATTGTGATACCTCCAGCATTGTTCTTTTGACTGAGTATTGCCTTGGCTATTCGTAGCCTCTTGTGTTTCCATATAAATTTCATGGTAGATTTTTCAATCTCTTTAATGAATGTCATTGGAATTTTGATGGGAATTGCATTAAACATGTAGATTACTTTTGGGAGTATAAACATTTTTATTATGTTGATTCTACCAATCCATGAACATGGGAGATCTCTCCATTTTCTATAGTCTTCCTCAATTTCTTTCTTCAGAAGTTTATAGTTTTCCTTGTAGAGGTCATTCACATCTTTTGTTAGGTTTACACCTAGGTATTTGATTTTTTTTGAGGCTATTGTAAATGGAATTGTTTTCATACACTCTTTTTCAGTTTACTCATTATTAGTGTATAGAAATGCTAATGATTTTTCTATGTTGATTTTATATCCTGCTACCTTGCTATAGCTATTGATGATGTCTAGAAGCTTCTGAGTAGAGCTTTATGGTTCTTTAAGGTATAGGATCATGTTGTCTGCAAATAGGGATATTTTGACAGTTTCTTTACCTATTTATATTCCTTTTATACCTTCTTCTTGCCTAATTGCTCTGGCTAGGAATTCCAATACTATGTTGAATAGGAGTAGAGATAGTGGGCATCCTTGTCTGGTTCCTGATTTTAGAGGGAATGGTTTCAGTTTTTCTCCGTTAAGTATAATGCTGGCTGTAGGTTTGTCATATATAGCTTTTATAATGTTGAGGTACTTTCCTTCTATTCCTAGTTCTCTTAGAGCTTTTATCATGAAATGGTGTTGGATCTTATCAAAGGCTTTTTCTGCATCTATTGAGATGATCAAGTGGTTTTTGTCTTTGCTTCTGTTAATGTGGTTTATTACGTGTATTGATATTCATATGTTGAACCACGCCTGCATTTCTGGGATGAAGCCTATGTGGTCGAGGTGAATAATCTTTTTGATGTGTTGTTGAATTCGGTTTGTCATTATTTTGTTGAGGATTTTTGCATCAATGTTCATTAAGGAGATTGGCCTATACTTCTCCTTCTTGGAGGTGTCTTTGCCTGGTTTTGGGATAAGTATAATACTGGCTTCATAAAATGTGTTTGGCAGTTTTCCTTCCCTTTCTATTTCATGGAACAGTTTAAGGAGGGTTGGTATCAGTTCTTCTTTAAAGGTCTGATAGAATTCAGCAGAGAATCCATCAGGTCCTGGACTTTTCTTATTAGGGAGACTCTTGATTGCTGCTTCAATTTCATTTTGTGTTATAGATCTATTCAGGTGATTAATTTCCTCTTGGTTCAATTTTGGATGATCATATGTATCTAGAAATCTGTCCATTTCTTTAAGATTTTCAGATTTATTTGAATATAAGTTCTCGAAGTAGTCTCTGATGATTTCCTGGACCTCTGTGGTGTTTGTTGTTATCTCCCCTTTTGGATTCCTGATTCTACTAATTTGGGTTTTTTCTCTCCTCATTTTAGTCAGGTTTGCCAGGGGTCTATCGATCTTGTTTATTTTTTCAAAGAACCAACTTTTTGTTTCATTAATTCTTTGTATGGTTTTTTTGGTTTCTAGTTCATTGATTTCAGCTCTTATTTTTATTATTTCTCTCCTTCTATTTGTTTTGGGATTTGCTTGTTCTTGTTTTTTTAGGAGTTTGAGATGTATCATTAGGTCATTGATTTGGGATCTTTCAGTCTTTTTAATATATGCACTCATGGCTATGGCTATAAACTTTCCTCTCAGGACTGACTTTGCTGTGTCCCATAGGTTCCAGTAGGTTGTGTTTTCATTTTCATTGACTTCCAGGAACTTTTTAATTTCCTCTTTTATTTCATCAATGACCTATTGTTCATTAAGTAATGAGTTATTTAGTTTCCAGCTGTTTGCAGGTTTTTTGTCTTTACTTTTGTTGTTGAGTTCTAGTTTTACTGCATTGTGATCATATAGTATGCATGGTATAATTTCTGTTTTCTTGTATTTGCTAGGCTTGCTTTGTGCCTAGGATATGAGCTATTTTGGAGAAGGTTCCATGGGCTGCTGAGAAGAATGTATATTGTGTAGTTGGATGAAATGTTGTGTAGACATCAAGAAGGTCCATTTGATCTATTGTATATTTTAGATCTTGGATTTCTTTATTGATTTTTTGTATGGATGACCTATCTATTGATGATAATGGGGTGTTAAAGTCTCACAACCACTGTGTTGGAGTTAGTATATGCTTTTAGGTCTTTCAGGGTATGTTTGATGAAATTGGGTGCGTTGACATTGGGTACATATAGGTGGATAATTATTATTTCCTTTTGGTCTATTTCCCCTTTTATTAGTAGGGAATGTCCTCTTTATCTCGTTTGATCAATGTAGGTTTGAAGTCTACTTTGTCAGAGATAAGTACTGCTACTCCTGCCTGTTTTCGGGGGCCATTGGCTTGGTAAATCTTCCAGGCTTTCATCCTAAGCCTATGTTTATTTCTCTGTCAGTGAGATGGGTCTCCTGTAAGCAACAACTTGTTGGATATACCTTTTTAATTTATTTCGTCAAGCGGTGCCTTTTGATGGGTGTATTAAGTCCTTTAACATTAAGCGTTAGTACTGATAGGTATGTGGTGAATACTGTCATTTAGTTGTCTTGGTTGTTTGAAGGTTTGATTGTGTGTACCTAAGTTGAGGTTACTCTCTACTTTCTTGCTTTTTCTTTTCCTATGGTTTGGTGCTGCCTGTCTTTTCATGGTTAAGTTGGGTTTCACTTTCTGTGTGCAGAATCCCTTGAAGAATCTTTTGTAGTGGTGGCTTGGTGGTCACATATTGTTTTAGTTTCTGCTTATCATGGAAAACTTTTATTGCTCCATCTAGTTTGAATGATAGTTTTGCTGGGTAGAGTATCCTGGGGTTGAAATTGTTTTCATTCAGTGCCCAGAAGATCTCACCCCAAGCTCTTGTTGCTTTTAATGTTTCTGTTGAGAAGTCTGCTGTGATTTTGATGGGTTTACTTTTGTATGGTATTTGTTTTTTCTGTCTTACAGCCTTCAATATTCTTTCCCTAGTTTCTGAACTTGTTTTAATGATGATATGTTGTGGGGTAGTTCTATTTTGATCTGGTCTGTTTGGTGTCCTGGAGGCCTCTTGCATCTGTATGGGAATATCTTTCTCTAGTTTTAGGAAATTTTCCGTTATTATTTTGTTGAATATATTACGCATTCCCTTTGCTTGCACCTCTTCTCCTTCTTCGATGCCCATGATTCTCAGGTTTGGTCTTTTGGTGGAGTAAGTGAGTTCTTGCATTTTCTTTTCACATGTCTTGAGCTGTTTAACTAATAGTTCTTTGGTTTTTCCTTTAATTACCATTTCATTTTTGAGTTCTAAGATTCTGTCTTCTGTTTTTTCTATTCTGCTGGATTGGCCTTCCGTTTTGTTTTACAATTCTGTTTCGTTCTTTTTTCTGAGGTTTTCCACATCCTGAGTCCCTTCCTCTTTATGTTGTCTATTTTCGTCCCGAGTTCAGTTATCTCTTTATTAATCATGTTCTTTGTTTCACTTTGGTGTTTATATAGTGCTTCTATGGTTTCCTTTATTTCTTCTTTTGCTTTTTCAAATTCTCTATTTTTGTTGTCTTGGAATTTCTTGAGTGTCTCCTGTACATTTTGGTTGACCATATCCAGTATCATCTCTATAAAATTCTCATTGAGTACCTGTAGTATTTCTTCTTTTAGATTGTTCTTGTGGGCTTCATTGGGTTCTTTGGCCTAGTTTATCTTCATTTTGTTGGAGTCTGGATCTGAGTATCTGTTTTCTTCATTTCCCTCTGGTTTTTGTAGTAATATTTTGCTGTGGGGAAACTGGTTTCCCTGTTTTTTCTGTCTTCCCATCATTGTCCTTGGTATTGTTACTGTCCCTGTACTGTGTGCAATTAAGTATTTTCTAGCTTGTAATAATAACAATGGTGATATTTAGAATGAAAGGGTGAGAGGACAGGGAAAGCAAAGAAGTTAAAGAAAAAGGGAAAAGCAAATAAGTAAAAAAA
Organism: Castor canadensis; assembly: GCF_047511655.1. NCBI lineage: Eukaryota > Metazoa > Chordata > Mammalia > Rodentia > Castoridae > Castor > Castor canadensis. Next base: position 145,170,315 of record NC_133387.1, on the reverse strand, counting down.
CAAAAACAAAATGTCAAAGACATAAACTGTTGATTAGTGTACTAATCAACAGTAAACTGAACAGGCATTAGAGAGACAGAGAGAGGATTGAAAATTAAAAATTTAAAACTAAAAATAAAACAAATAAATGAGAAAATATATTTTATTAAAAAAAACTCTATGTTCAAATGCAATAAAGTTTCAATCTTAGTAATTTTGGTGTTCGTCCCTCGGCCTCCAATCCTGGAGATGATGTCTCAGAAGTAGTTCTATTGTCTCATCAAAGGGGAAAAAAACTAAAAAAAACAAAACAGCACAAAACAAAAAAACCCCACAAAGTGTCCCAAGTTCAAATGCAATATAGTTTCAGTAAATTTTTCAGCATGCAGGTGTAGTTTGGTTGTTGTCTCATCAAAGGAAGAGAGAAAAAAAAAAGAGTCTGGAGACAGTTCTGTGAATGGTATCTGTGGCTATGGCTTGCGTGCCTGCTGCTGTCAGCCTGCTGTTTCTGGAGGCGTTATTTATGCAGATCTCAGGAGTGAGGTTAACACTCACCTGGCCCTGCAGGCTTTGTTTACTCAGAGTTCTCCTGGGTGTGACCGCCACTGCTACAAGCTTTCCCCTTTCCAAGCACACTGGGGGAGGTGACACTGCACCCGCTTTCTCAGGCCTGCATGTTTATGTACCGTTCATGTGGGAATTGGGTCTTTCCCCCTGTCCTGTGGAGTTTTCCTCCCACCGCCACTTTTACAAGCTTTCCCACTCCCGGTTGCTGGGCATGTGCTGCTGCTCCTGCCTTCTCCAGCCGGCTTATGAGGGATTTCCCCTCCCCCCTCTTCAGTGCTCAGGGCACCCCACTCTCTTTGCTATGTGTTTTTTTTGTTGTTATTGCTCATTATTCAGTTTCTCTTTTTTTTCCCTGGGTGGGGGTCGGTCTGTCCAGGGGGCTATGCTGATCTGGACCAGGGTTGTCTGTGGGAGTACCGAATGCCGCTTAGCTCACCTGGTGGTCTGCGTCTTCCCAAGCTGTCTGGGCACTGCCATCTGGCAGCGGCGCGGGAGCCCTCCTGGTTTCTCTGTTTAATGTGAATTGGAGATGCTATGCACAGGCTGGAGGTGTGGAGGAGTTAAAGTTTTTCCTCTTTTTGGTGGTTTTTCCTGTAAGGTGTATCTCCAGCATCTCTCCAAGATTTTACTTTAGGAGGCACGCTTTCTGCTTCCTCCCTCTAGCCGCCATTTTGGAATCCTGTCCTTTTCTTTAGTATGCAGTAAGATTCTCCTTCTTCCATTCTAAATGCTAAATTGCACTGTTTGATGTACCTTCATTAAGGCACACTGAGACTAGCTTTATAGTAAAAGGAATTTATTGGCTTATGTAACCAAACACAAGCAATATTTTGCATTTCAGATACAGCTTGATTTAGCAGCTTACCTGTCACAAAGTACGCAGTTTCTTTCTGCCTTTTTATTCCTTTCCTATTTCCATATTATCAGCCTTATTCTAATTCTAGCTTTTCCCGTGATTTTAAAAATGAACAGCAACAATTTGGGCTTATCCAGCAGGGGGAGAAGTTCTCCCAACTTTTCATTCATGCTTTTTGAAAACAAAGTCACAAGCTTCATTGTGTTTGTTGTGCTTTTTTTCATGGTGTTGGGGGTGGATGCTAGGCAGTCACTCTCTCTTTGCTCTTCCCTGAGCCCGTAGGCTTCAATTCTGAATAAACCACTTTAGGTAACAGTCCCTCAGCCAGTCACTAGCAAGGATGGCAGTCTGTCTGCTGGCTTAAACTGCCCATGACTACTTTGGGGCAGGGTGTGACATCCACCCCATTCATATTACGTGCCGTGTATGTGGAGAGACGGTCAGTCTGTGCAGCTAGCAGTCTTCAACCTACAGGGAGTACAAAAGGCGATGAGTAATCCCTTTGCCAAATAGTGCTATGTATTATTTCTCTGTTTCTGTTTCAAGGTTATAATGTCTTTTTCTCTCTCTCTCTCTCTGTGTTTTTGTCTTAATAGCAAATTGTTTGCAACAGAAAACTATTTGGCAGCGATTAATGCATACAATCTGGCCATAAGACTGAACAGCAAGATCCCACTGCTGTACTTGAACCGGGCTGCTTGCCATCTAAAAGTGAGAAACCTACACAAGGCCATTGAAGACTCTTCTAAGGTACACACATATCTCTCCACTATTTGTAATTGGTATCCTCCAAGTTACTGTTTTAAATAATGCTCTTGGGCTAGAGATGTAGCTCAATAGAGTGCCTGCTTAGCACATAGGAGGCTCTGGGTTTGATCCTGATTGCTACCAGAAATAAATACGTACATATATACATACATACTACATACATAAATGTTGCTCTTTTTTTATTCTGTTACTTTAAAAAAATTTTTTTTGTTGTGCTGGTTCAGGGTACATTGCGGCATTTGTAAAAGTTCTTACAATATATTGCACTTGAATTCACCCCTTCACCATTCTCCTTCATCCCTCCACTTCCCCCATTATTAAATTTAAAGAACTAAGGTGGACATAGTGCAGCTATGCATAGTTGTAATCCCAGTACTTAAAAGATGGAGGTAGGAGGATTGTGAGATCAAGGCTAGCCTAGGCTACATAGCCAATTTGAGGCCAGCCTGTGCTGCATGAGGAGGCCTTGTCTCAAAAGAAAACAAGGGTGGGAGACGTGGCTCAGTGGTAGAGCCACTTGCCTAGCATGTGCAAGGCCCTGGTGTTGATCCCCAATAAAACACACACACACATGCACATGCACACACTCACACATTTATTCAAATTCTTAAACTCCTACAGCTTTTCCTCTTTTTGTCCCTGTCAAGGTGACTTGTCTTATCGTAATATCACATGCAAAAATCTCTTATGTAGTCCTTCAGATTGAAGATGGTGAAGAAGGTCCTCATACTTTGACCATATTATATTTTTTAAACTAGTTTTCCTTGGACTAGCACAATTTTGTGAAAACTTTTTTCCTAGTAGAAACTTTTTATTTCATAAACTATTTCAGTGCAAATTATACCAGGAATAGTCAAGATTTCCATCAGTGCAGTGAGATTAGTCATTTGCTTCAGTGAACCACATTAAGCATTGAAGAAAATAAGGGAACAACTAAACAAATATTTATTAAATGAATGAATGAAAGAACAAACTGAAGTAAAGCATGATGGTACACACCTATAATCCCAGCACTCAGGAGGCTGAGGCAGGAGGACCATGAGTTTAAACTAAGCACGAGCTACCTAGAGAAATCCTGGCTTAAAATACAACACAACACAACAAAACAAAACAAAACAAACACAACAAAAGACTAGACTAAATTACTCAATCTGAATGCAAAGACCACAAGTGCTATTTAGTCAGTCCTGTTAGAAAAGATAGAGCTGTAGAGGTTTCAGATAAGACAGATCACAACTTTGTGGTTTGTGAATCTCACATAGGGACAATTCCTTAATTTGTTCAACATAAACAGGGATATTTGGTAAATTCCTGTACCAGCTAAGTCAAAAATTTCCATGGGTGAGGGCCTGAGGCTTGTTTTTTTGTTGTTAATGGTTTGTTTATGAAGTTTTAGCAAGGGTTTATTTTAGCATAACAGGATAAAGTAGGGAAAAATAGGGAAAAGAAATAAAGGGAGAGCCAAGCACCAGTGGCTCATGCCTGTAATCCTAGCTACTCAGGAGGCAGAGATCAGGAGAATTGAGGTTCAAGGCCAGCATAGGAAAATAGTTCTATGAGACCATATCTCAAAAAAAACCCATCACAAAAAGGGCTGGTAGAGTGGCTCAAGTGGTAGAGTGCCTACCTAGCAATCATGAGGCTTTGAATTCAAACTCTAGTACTACCAAAGGAAAAAAAAGGAGAAACATTTCTTGCTCCCCATCCAGGAAATAGGAATAAGAGCTCCACTGAGGCTTGTTTTAGAGTTTTTCACTCAAGTTTAAGTTAGGAATTTTAGTCTTTCCCTTATTAATCATATATGTGTATATATGTGTGTGTGTGTGTGTGTGTGTGTGTGTGTGTGTGTGTGTGTGTGTGTGTGTGTGTGTATATATACACACACACATATATACACACACATTATATATATTTTTTTTTTTGGCAAGGCACTGGAGTTATTGACGCCACCTGTTAAAGACAATGCTAATGCAAGAATGAAGGCACATGTTCGCCGCGGAACAGCATTCTGTCAGTTAGAATTATATGTAGAAGGTAAGATATTGACAGATTTGTTTTGTTGCGAGACGGGGTCTTGATATTCAACCCCATGCTAGGCTCAAAGAAGATATCCTCCTGTCTCATATTCAGAGTGCTGGGATTATAGGTATCTGGTAATAGAAAAATTTTAACTTCCAGGTTATGCTGAAAAAAATGTCATTCAGATTTTTTGAGATCATGACTTTTCAGTACTCATTAAATAAAAGTGATTTTGAAATTATATTTTAAAAAATTCAGAGCTGGAGGTGTGACTCAAGTGATAGAACTCCTGTTTTGTAGGCACGATCAAACCCCACTCCCACAAAAAGAATTCTTTGTAGGGCTGGGAATGTAGCTCAGTGGTAGAGCACTTGCCTACTATGTGCAAGGCCCTGACTTGAGTCTCTAGTACCACAAAAAAAAATAAAATAAAATAAAAATGAAAATTCATTGTAGAATGGAGTTAAGGTAGATTCAGGAAAATCTGTATTATCAGACATTTCCATAGAAGGATATGTAATAAATGGTATAAATGACTCACTTAAGATAATAATACTGGCCCAGCAGCAGTGCTAATGCCTGCTGCCCACCTCAAGACACAGAGATCAGAAGGATGTGTTTTGAAGCCAGCCCAGGCAAATAGTTCTTGAAACCCTCTCCCCTATCTCAAAAATACCCAACACAAACTGTGCCTTTTGATGGGGGAATTAAGTCCGTTAACATGAAGTGTTAGTACTGATAGGTATGTGGTAATTCCTGTCATTTAGTTGTCTTAGTTGTTTGAAGGTTTGATTGTGTGTACCTAAGTTGAGGTTACTCTCTACTTTCTTGCTTTTTCTTTTCCTGTGGTTTGGTGCTGCCTCCCCTTTCATGGTTAAGTTGGGTATCACTTTCTGTGTGCAGAATCCCTTGAAGAATCTTTTGTAGTAGTGGCTTTGTGGTCGCATATTGTTTTAGTTTCTGCTTATCATGGAAGACTTTTATTGCTCCATCTATTTTGAATGATAGTTTTGCTGGGTAGAGTATCCTAGGGCTGAAGTTATTTTCATTCAGTGCCCGGAAGTTCTCACCCCATGCTCTTCTTGCTTTTAATGTTTCTGTTGAGAAGTCTGCTGTGATTTTGATGGGTTTACTTTTGTATGGTATTTGTTTTTTCTGTCTTACAGCCTTCAATATTCTTTCCCTAGTTTCTGAACTTGTTGTTTTAATGATGATATGTCGTGGGGTAGTTCTATTTTGATCTGGTCTGTTTGGTGTCCTGGAGTCCTCTTGCATCCGTATGGGAATAGATTTCTCTAGATTTGGGAAATTTTCTGCTATTATTTTGTTGAATATATTACGCATTCTCTTTGCTTGCACCTCTTCTCCTTCTTCGATGCCCATGATTCTCAAGTTTGGTCTTTTGATGGAGTCGGTGAGTTCCTGCATTTTCTTTTCACAGGTCTTGAGTTGTTTAATTAATAGTTCTTTGGTTTTTCCTTTAATTACCATTTCATCTTTGAGTTCTAAGATTCTGTCTTCTGTTTTTTCTATTCTGCTGGATTGGCCTTCTGTTTTGTTTTGCAATTCTGTTTCATTCTTTTTTCTGAGGTTTTCCATATCCTGAGTCCCTTCCTCTTTATGTTGTCTATTTTTGTCCTGAGTTCATTTATCTCTTTATTAATCGTGTTCTCTGTTTCACTTTGGTGTTTATACAGTGCTTCTATGGTTTCCTTTATTTCTTCTTTTGCTTTTTCAAATTCTCTATTTTTGTTGTCTTGGAATTTCTTGAGTGTCTCCTGTACATTTTGGTTGACCATATCCAGTATCATCTCTATAAAATTCTCATTGAGTACCAGTAGTATTTCTTCTTTTAGATTATTCTTGTGGGCTTCATTGGGTTCTTTGGCCTAGTTTATCTTCATTTTGTTGGAGTCTGGATCTGAGTATCTGTTTTCTTCATTTCCCTCTGGTTTCTGTAGTAATATTTTGCTGTGGGGAAACTGGTTTCCCTGTTTTTTCTGTCTTCCTGTCATTGCCCTTGGTGTTGTTATTGTCCCTGTACTGTGTGCAATTAAGTATTTTCTGGCTTGTAATAATAGCACTAGTGATATTTAGAATGGAAGGGTGAGAGGGGATGGAAAGCAAAGAAGTTAAAGGAAAAGGGAAAAACAAATAAGTAGAAAACAAAAACAAAACAAACAAAAAAAGTTTCAAAGATATAAACAGAGAGAGACAGTGTACTAATCAACAGTAAACTGAAAAGGCATTAGAGAGATAGAGAGAGGATTGAAAATAAAAATAATAAAAATAAAAAATAAGTAATTGAGAAAAAAAATATATAAAAATCTCCAAGTTCAAATGCAATGAAGTTTCAGTCTTAATAATTTTAGTGTTTGTCCCTCAGCCTCCAATCCTGGAGATGGTGCCTCAGATGTTGTTCTGTAGTTGTCTTATCAAAGGGGAAATGTAAAATAAAACAAAACTGCACAAAAAAATTTTTTAAAAACCCACAAAGTGTCCCAAGTTCAAATGCAATACAGTTTCTGTAAGTTTTTCAGCATGTAGATGTAGTTTGGTTGTTTTCTCATCAATGGTAGGGAGAGAGGAAAAAAAAGAGTCAGGAGACAGGTCTGTGAATGGCTATCTGCGGCTGTGCCTTGCCTGCCCGCTGCTATCAGCCTGCTGTTGCTGGAGGCTTTATTTATGCAGATCTCAGGGGTGAATTTAGTACTCACCTGGCCCTGCAGGCTTTGTTTACTCAGAGTTCTCCTGTTATGCAGATCTCAGGGGTGACCTTAGCACTCACCTGTCCCCACAGGCTTTGTTTACTCAGAGTTCTGTGCATGAGCCACTGCTACAAGCTTTCCCCTTTCCAAGCACACTGGGGGAGGTGACACTGCACCAGCTTTCTCAGGCCTGTGTGTTTATTTACAGTTCACGTGGGAAGTGGGTCTTACCCCCTCTCCTGTGGAGTTTTCCTCCCTCTGCCATTCTCACAAGCTTTCCTGCTCCTGGTTGCTGGGCGCATGCGCCCCCGCTCCCACCCTCTCCGGCCAGGCCTGGCTTGTTTATTTAGAGTTCCAGGAGGGATTCCCCTCCACCCCTCTTCAGAGCTCAGGCGTCCCACCCTCTTTATTGTTCTTATTGCTTATTACTCAGTTTCTCTTTTTTCCTTGGGTGGGATTTGGTCTGTCCAGGGGCCTATGCTGATCTGGCCCAGGGTTGTCTGTGGAAGTACCATGTACCCCTTAGCTCACCTTGTTCGTGTCTCCCTAAGCCATCTGGCCATGGGTGACTGGCGGTGGCCTTGGGGCCCTCCTGGTTTCTCCATTCAATGTGAAGTGGAGATGCTCTTTGCAGGCTGGGGGTGTGGAGGGTCAAAGTTTTGCCTCTTCTTGGTGGCCTTGCCTTCAAGGTGTGTCTCCAGTGTCTCTCCAAGATTTCACTTTAGGAGGCACTCTTTCTGCTTCCTCCCTCTAGCTGCCATCTTAGCTCTCTCTGAATCTTATATCTGATTTTGGGTTTAAACCTGCTTCTGTCCGTTTTTCTAATGGAATCATCCCAATTACGTTTATATGCCCATCTGTTTTTACTTATTTATTTATTTTTTGCAGTATTGGGGTTTGAACTCAGGGCCTACACCTTGAGTCACTCCACCAGCCTTGTTTTTTTCTTCTTGTGAAGGGTTTCCAAGATAGGGTCTCTCAGACTACTCGACTGGGCTGGCTTTGTAGCATGATTCTTCTGATCTCTGCCTTCTGAGTAGCTAGGGTTACAGGCATGGTGCCCAGCCCATCTGTTTTAAACGTCTTTCCACCTTCATGAGGATAAGGACCTCTCTTTCTCATTTGAAAGGTGAGAAAGTGGAGATTGCAGGAGTTAAGTGGTTGGCCTGAGTGATGTGGCAAATGAGTAGCACTTGGGTCTTCAGCTCAGTTTTCTTTATTCTTTCCAGTAAAGACTGGGTGCAGTCACTGTTTTCAGTGAGCACTGCACAGTACTTCTTTCTTTTTTCTTTTTTTTCAGTACTGGGTCTTGAACCAGGGCCTGCATCTTGAGCCCTTTTTTGTGATGGGTTTTCTCAAGGTATGGTCTAGAGAACAGTTTGCCTACTCTTCAAACCAAGATCCTCCCAATCCCTGCTTCCTCAGTTGCTAGGATTACGGGTGTGAGCCACTTGGTGCCTGGCTAATACTTTTGTTTTTAAACAATTCTTCTCAAAGGAAATTTGTAGATAAAATAACTACAGGCTGGGCACGGTGGTATTTATTTGTAATTCCAGCAATTGGAAGACTAAGGCAGATAACTGCAGAAAAAATCACATACTTTGTTCTAGCCTGTGAATATAAAGTAAGGACTGAGTCTACAAAAAGAATTTCAGTGAAAGGGTGTGGCTCAGTGGTAGAGCTTGTGCCTGAAATTTGTGAGACCCCAGCTCTGTCCCCAGCACTCCCACATCCCCCATTTCATAACAAGATTCCATTTGTTTCCTTTTCATTGAAGGAATAAAAATAGCTTTATGATATGTAAATTTTATTGGCTCCATTCATATTTTAATGAGTCTAAGATATTAAGACTGTTTGTACTTGAATTAAAAATAACCTGTTTTCTACCAAATTCTGACTGAAATCATAATTTTTCCCTAAATCACAGAATAAATACCAGGTGTGTGAAGTTGGGAAACTTATTAAAAACTTAATAATTATCCAGTGTCATATTCATAGTGGTTTTTTTTTTAATTTTTAAAAAATGTTGTCTAACCCAGAGGCCTGTTGCTCACACCTATATTTTAACTACTTGGGAAGCTGAGATCAGGAGGATTAGGATTCGAGGACAGCCTGGGAAATAGTTCTCTAGGCCCTATCACCAAAGTAACCAGAGCAAAATGGACTGGAGGTGAGGCTCAAGAGGTAGAGTGCCTGTTTGACAAGTGCAAAGTTCTGAGTTCAAACTCCAGGCCCTCCCCCCACAAAAAAATGTATAGATAAGACAAGTACTTATAAAATATTTATCTTATTAATGATTGCCATATAAATACAGGCCTACAGGATTATGAAGCTGCACTTAAGATTGATCCAACCAACAAAGTTGTGCAAAATGATGCTGAGAAGATTCGGAATGTAATCCAAGGAACAGAACTAAAATCGTAATGACTACCAGAGGCAACTAGGTATAATAATAGGTATTGTTTTGAAGTTTCTCAAAAAGAGCTAGAGATGTTAGGAATCTTTGTACATATTATGGCCAATGGGTGCAGAATCACTTATTAGTACTCTCTCATTGTGTAGAGGCAAAATATTGTAAATCTGTAGAAAGGGAAATGTTTGTTTGAATCATTTTGAAAGTAAATCTAAATAAGATTAGTTTATTTTAATTTTCCATTTCTTAATATTAGTACACTATTTATACATTTTTTGTTGTTGTGACTGAATTACACTTGCTCTTGTAACAGAATTGTTGGTGGTGTAGTTGCCAGGCACTGACTGATTAATTTTTAACAAGGTAGAATTTTAAAATGAAAGTTGTGTTTTTGAAGTATTTTTGTTTATATTAAATCTACTATTTCATTGTCTGAATTGTTGACTTTGCTGTAATATTGATAAATGTTTACTTTCAAAATACACAGAGCCTTATATTTTATTTCTGCTACCTGTTGTTTGAGGTCAAACCATGTCAGTCTGGTAAAATAACCATCTTGAGCCTTGCATTGTGATGCACATCGGTTATATGAGCACTTAGGAGACTGAGCCAGAAGCATGGGGAGTTCCAGGGCAGCCTGGGCTACATTGTGAGACCCTGTGTCAAACAAAGTAAACAAAAAACAACTCAGAAACTTTATCCCCAACTTTAGTTATAAGCTGTTGTCCCAAAAAAAAGACAGAGCCTGAGGTGTAGCTCAAGCTATAGAACAGTGCTTAGTAAACATGAAGTCCTGAGTTCAAATACCAGTACTGCCAAAAAAAAAATGTGGTTGTACATACTGGTAATCCCAGCACTAGGGAAGCTGAGGCAGGAGTATTGCCAATTTGAGGTTAGTCTGGGCCACATAGCAAGACCCTGTATCAAAAAAAAAAAAAAAAAAAAGAAGAAGAAGAAAACAAACAGACTGGAAGTGTAGCTCAAGTGGTAGAGTGCCTATTTAGCAAGCATGAGGCCTTGAGTTCAAACCCCAGGACTGCCAAAAAAAAAAGTCAAAACAAATTTAGTTTGCAGACCTTGGTTGGCTTTATTTTGTGATTCTTAACTCTGGCAACAGGTACCTACATAAATTAAGTGTTCCAGTGAGTTGAACAGGAGTTTGGTTTAATAGACAGAGAAGAACTGAAAAATGCAGAAACAGAACAGTGAGCAGATTATTCATTTCAGTTACTTTCCTTGTAAGGTGTGGATAGGGAGACAGAAAAATAGGAAAATACCTGGTTAACATCAGGTCATTTCAGGTTCTTTTTTGTATGGGGATTCAAATTGAGAGAACGTCTTTATCATACCAGTTGGAACTGGAAGATTTGGAAATTTTGGTTGTCTTTCTCTCCTGTATTTCTCAGAAAGTCAGATCACAACTTACTTTCCATTTGGTGACTGGAACTTTGGTTCCATTTTGATTTTTAATCTGGTATGTTGGGGTGTAGTGCTGCAGCAGCTTAGCTCCAGACAGTGTCCTCGTATAATTTTTTTTTTGGTGGTATAGGGGTTTGAACTCAGTGCCCACGCTTGCTAGATGGGTGGTCTACTGTGGCAGGAAGACAGGAAGGGGGAAGAGAGATAAAGAATGCTACAGTAAAACAAAGAAAAACTAAAGTTCGGGAATGTTACCTGGAGACCAGAGAAGGGTCACCAGAGGCTAAAGCAGCCAATGAAATAACATGTGATTATGTATGGGATGAGCTATACTCCCTGTTTCTGTAACCTGCTCTAAATGGTATATAAGGAAGGCCCCCTTTTTCTCAGGGCTCAGCCTTTGGACTCGAGTCCAATGAGTCGCTGCTGGCTTAATAAACTTGCTTCCCAAAAGCTTTGGTGCCTTCTGTCTCTGTCTGAACCCTCCTGCAATATTTCTGGGGTGCTTTCCCAGGATTCAGAGGGTGGTGTTTTCACCTCCTGTCACTGGCTCAACGTCCCAAGCCCGCTGCCAGGAGCCACTGGACTGTGTTGATCTGAGGGGAAGGGAGCCTCTCTCCCAACCAGCTGAGGTGGTGTGTTCCAGTTGCACAAAGGAACCCAGAAAGTCTCAGGAACCAACTTGAGAGCCCCACTCATCAGACTGGTAAGAACCTGGGTTTGAATTCAGGCCTGCCTCAGGAGGCAGAAGGGGAGTCTGATCAACTCCCAAAGACACCTGAGTAACCCCCTTTTTGTGGGTGAAACCGTATCTTTCAGGTTCAGGGAGCGGGATGGAAGTACTGTGCTGTGTGAGAATGTGTGAAAGTGCGAGCCTGAGAGGTATCCCAGTTACAAAGTGAGTGTGGAGTCCCAATCCAAACTCGTATGGTCTAAGGTGAGTCCTAATGGCCTCCAGTCTGGGGTTTATATAGACTCACTGTGGCCAAGAGGTGCCTAAATCCCTGCAAGGGGAGCAGCTGGAGACAGATGAAGCAAGTAGTGTTATTTGTTTTTTCCTGGGTGCCAGAGAGGAGGACCCCTTACCTCCTCTCCACAGCCCTCATCCCTTCCATCTTTGTCTCTGTCTTGCCATCTGGCAAATGGGAGGAATGGGAGGAGGTCAGAGTAAGAACACCGCCCTAGAAGGCATGCTTAAGAACTTTAAGAGGGGATTTAATGGAGATTATGGGGTAAAGCTGATACCTGGCAAGCTTAGGACCTTCTGTTGACTGAACCAACTCAGGAGGATTATATGGAAGGAACTCACCTCTTTCTCTCCCTTTTGTGGAAGGCAGGATATAAGGGTCCCCAAAAGAAAGCTCAAGTTTGCCAGGATGCTGTCAAATACCTTGGGTTTCACCTGTCACAAGGATGACATAGACTGGACCCTGAGAGGAAACAGGCCATCTGCTCCATTCCGACCTCCAAGACCCATTAAAAGATTAGAGAATTTCTAGGAGCTGCAGGTTTCTGCCAGATCTGGATCCCCAATTACTCTCTCTTGGTAAAACCCCTTTATGGAGCCACAAAGTGGGGAGATCAGGAATCCATGGAATGGGGAGAGGAAGAAGAAAGGGCCTTTAAAGAAATTGAGAGGGGACTCACAAACGCCCCTGCTCTGGGCTTGCTAGATGTGATGAAGCCCTTCTTATATGTACATGAAAGACTGGGGACAGCTACAGGAGTTTTGACCTAGCTGCTAGGTTTCTGGCACTGCCTGGTGGCCTATTTATGTAAGCAACTTGATGCAGTTTCCTGAGGCTGGCCAGTCTATCTGTGTGCCCTAGCAGGCACTGCCGTCTTGGTGGCTGAAGCAGACAAACTTACTTTGGGACAAGAACTCACAGTTTGAGTTCCCCACTCTGTTTTTTTTTTTTTTTCCTTGATATCACATTTATTGTTTTTGCTCTTTTTTTTTTTTTATTTTTTTTATTTTTATTTTTATTTTTTATTTTTCTTTTATTATTCATATGTGCATACAAGGCTTGGTTTATTTCTCCCCCCTGCCCCCACCCCCTCCCTTACCACCCACTCCACCCCCTCCCGCTCCCCCCCTCAATACCCAGCAGAAACTATTTTGCCCTTATCTCTAATTTTGTTGTAGAGAGAGTATAAGCAATAATAGGAAGGAACAAGGGGTTTTGCTGGTTGAGATAAGGATAGCTATACAGGGCATTGACTCACATTGATTTCCTGTGCGTGGGTGTTACCTTCTAGGTTAATTCTTTTTAATCTAACCTTTTCTCTAGTTCCTGGTCCCATTTTCCTATTGGCCTCAGTTGCTTTAAGGTATCTGCTGTAGTTTCTCTGCGTTAAGGGCAACAAATGCTAGCTAGTTTTTTAGGTGTCTTACCTATCCTCACCCCTCCCTTGTGTGCTCTCGCTTTTATCATGTGCTCATAGTCCAATCCCCTTGTTGTGTTTGCCCTTGATCTAATGTCCACATATGAGGGAGAACATACGATTTTTGGTCTTTTGAGCCAGGCTAACCTCACTCAGAATGATGTTCTCCAATTCCATCCATTTACCAGCGAATGATAACATTTCGTTCTTCTTCATGGCTGCATAAAATTCCATTGTGTATAGATACCACATTTTCTTAATCCATTCGTCAGTGCTGGGGCATCTTGGCTGTTTCCATAACTTGGCTATTGTGAATAGTGCCGCAATAAACATGGATGTGCAGGTGCCTCTGGAGTAACAGTCTTTTGGGTATATCCCCAAGAGTGGTGTTGCTGGATCAAATGGTAGATCGATGTCCAGCTTTTTAAGTAGCCTCCAAATTTTTTTCCAGAGTGGTTGTACTAGTCTACATTCCCACCAACAGTGTAAGAGGGTTCCTTTTTCCCCGCATCCTCGCCAACACCTGTTGTTGGTGGTGTTGCTGATGATGGCTATTCTAACAGGGGTGAGGTGGAATCTTAGTGTGGTTTTAATTTGCATTTCCTTTATTGCTAGAGATGGTGAGCATTTTTTCATGTGTTTTCTGGCCATTTGAATTTCTTCTTTTGAGAAAGTTCTGTTTAGTTCACCTGCCCATTTCTTTATTGGTTCATTAGTTTTGGGAGAATTTAGTTTTTTAAGTTCCCTGTATATTCTGGTTATCAGTCCTTTGTCTGATGTATAGTTGGCAAATATTTTCTCCCACTCTGTGGGTGTTCTCTTCAGTTTAGAGACCATTTCTTTTGATGAACAGAAGCTTTTTAGTTTTATGAGGTCCCATTTATCTATGCTATCTCTTAGTTGCTGTGCTGCTGGGGTTTCATTGAGAAAGTTCTTACCTATACCTACTAACTCCAGAGTATTTCCTACTCTTTCTTGTATCAACTTAAGAGTTTGGGGTCTGATATTAAGATCCTTGATCCATTTTGAGTTAATCTTGGTATAGGGTGATATACATGGATCTAGTTTCAGTTTTTTGCAGACTGCTAACCAGTTTTCCCAGCAGTTTTTGTTGAAGAGGCTGCTATTTCTCCATCGTATATTTTTAGCTCCTTTGTCAAAGATAAGTTGCTTATACTTGTGTGGCTTCATATCTGGATCCTCTATTCTGTTCCACTGGTCTTCATGTCTGTTTTTGTGCCAGTACCATGCTGTTTTTATTATTATTGCTTTGTAATATAGTTTGAAGTCAGGTATTGTGATACCTCCTGCATTGTTCTTTTGACTGAGTATTGCCTTGGCTATTCGTGGCCTCTTGTGTTTCCATATAAATTTAACAGTAGATTTTTCAATCTCTTTGATGAATGTCATTGGAATTTTGATGGGAATTGCATTAAACATGTAGATTACTTTTGGGAGTATAGACATTTTTACTATGTTGATTCTACCAATCCATGAGCATGGGAGATCTCTCCACTTTCTATAGTCTTCCTCAATCTCTTTCTTCAGAAGTGTATAGTTTTCCTTGTAGAGGTCTTTCACATCTTTTGTTAGGTTTACACCTAGGTATTTGATTTTTTTTGAGGCTATTGTAAATGGAATTGTTTTCATACATTCTTTTTCCGTTTGCTCATTGTTAGTGTATAGAAATGCTAATGATTTTTCTATGTTGATTTTATATCCTGCTACCTTGCTATAGCTATTGATGATGTCTAGAAGCTTCTGAGTAGAGTTTTTTGGGTCTTTAAGATATAGGATCATGTCGTCTGCAATTAGGGATATTTTGACAGTTTCTTTACCTATTTGTATTCCTTTTATTCCTTCTTCTTGCCTAATTGCTCTGGCTAGGAATTCCAGTACTATGTTGAATAGGAGTGGAGATAGTGGGCATCCTTGTCTGGTTCCTGATTTTAGAGGGAACGGTTTTAATTTTTCTCCGTTAAGTATAATGCTGGCTGTAGGTTTGTCATATATAGCTTTTATAATGTTGAGGAACTTTCCTTCTATTCCTAGTTTTCTTAGAGCTTTTATCATGAAATGATGTTGGATCTTATCAAAGGCTTTTTCTGCATCTATTGAGATGATCAAGTGGTTTTTGTCTTTGCTTCTGTTAATGTGGTTTATTACGTTTATTGATTTTCATATGTTGAACCACCCCTGCATCCCTGGGATGAAGCCTACCTGATCGTGGTGAATAATCTTTTTGATGTGTTGCTGAATTTGATTTGCCATTATTTTGTTGAGGATTTTTGCATCAATGTTCATTAAGGAGATTGGCCTATAGTTCTCCTTTTTGGGGGTGTCTTTGCCTGGTTTTGGGATAAGTGTAATACTGGCTTCATAAAATGTGTTTGGCAGTTTTCCTTCCCTTTCTATTTCATGGAACAGTTTAAGGAGGGTTGGTATCAGTTCTTCTTTAAAGGTCTGATAGAATTCAGCAGAGAATCCATCAGGTCCTGGACTTTTCTTTTTGGGGAGACTCTTGATTGCTGCTTCAATTTCATTTTGTGTTATAGGTCTATTCAGGTGATTAATTTCCTCTTGGTTCAGTTTTGGATGATCATATGTATCTAGAAATCTGTCCATTTCTTTTAGATTTTCAAATTTATTTGAATATAGGTTCTCAAAGTAGTCTCTGATAATTTCCTGGACTTCCATGGTGTTTGTTGTTATCTCCCCTTTTGCATTCCTGATTCTACTAATTTGGGTTTTTTCTCTCCTCATTTTAGTCAGGTTTGCCAGGGGTCTATCAATCTTGTTTATTTTTTCAAAGAACCAACTTTTTGTTTCATTAATTCTTTGTATGGTTTTTTTGGTTTCTATTTCGTTGATTTCAGCTCTTATTTTTATTATTTCTCTCCTTCTATTTGTTTTGGGATTTGCTTTTTCTTGTTTTTCTAGGAGTTTGAGATGTATCATTAGGTCATTGATTTGGGATCTTTCAGTCTTTTTAATATATGCACTCATGGCTATAAACTTTCCTCTCAAGACTGCCTTAGCTGTGTCCCATAGGTTCTGGTAGGTTGTGTTTTCATTTTCATTGACTTCTAGGAACTTTTTAATTTCCTCTTTTATTGCATTGATGATCCATTCTTCATTAAGTAATGAGTTATTTAGTTTCCAGCTGTTTGCATGTTTTTTGTCTTTACTTTTGTTGTTGAGTTCTACTTTTACTGCATTGTGGTCAGATAGTATGCATGGTATTATTTCTATTTTCTTATATTTGCTGAGGCTTGCTTTGTGCCCTAGGATATGATCTATTTTGGAGAAGGTTCCATGGGCTGCTGAGAAGAATGTATATTGTGTAGAGGTTGGATGAAATGTTCTGTAGACATCTACTAGGTCCACTTGATCTATTGTATATTTTAGATCTTGGATTTCTTTATTGAGTTTTTGTTTGGATGACCTATCTATTGATGATAATGGAGTGTTAAAGTCTCCCACAACCACTGTGTTGGCGTTTATATATGCTTTTAGGTCTTTCAGGGTATGTTTGATGAAATTGGGTGCGTTGACATTGGGTGCGTACAGATTGATGATTATTATTTCCTTTTGGTCTATTTCCCCTTTTATTAGTATGGAATGTCCTTCTTTATCTCGTTTGATCAATGTAGGTTTGAAGTCTACTTTGTCAGAGATAAGTATTGCTACTCCTGCTTGTTTTCGGGGGCCATTGGCTTGGTAAATCTTCTTCCAGCCTTTCATCCTAAGCATATGCTTATTTCTGTCGGTGAGATGAGTCTCCTGTAAGCAACAAATTGTTGGATCTTCTTTTTTAATCCATTTTGTCAAACGGTGTCTTTTGATGGGTGAATTAAGTCCATTAACATTAAGTGTTAGTACTGATAGGTATGTGGTGATTCCTGCCATTTTGTTATCTTAGTTGTTTGAAGGTTTGATTGTGTGTACCTAACTTGATGTTACTCTCTACTGTCTTGCTTTTTCTTATCCTGTGGTTTGGTGCTGCCTGCCTTTTCATGGTTAAGTTGGGTGTCACTTTCTGTGTGCAGGATCCCTTGCAGAATCTTTTGTAATGGTGGCTTTGTGGTCACATATTGTTTTAGTTTCTGCTTATCATGGAAGACTTTTATTGCTCCATCTATTTTGAATGATAGCTTTGCTGGGTAGAGTATCCTGGGGTTGAAGTTATTTTCATTCAGTGCCCGGAAGATCTCACCCCACGCTCTTCTTGCTTTTAATGTTTCTGTTGAGAAGTCTGCTGTGATTTTGATGGGTTTACCTTTGTATGTTACTTGTTTTTTCTCTCTTGCAGCCTTCAATATTCTTTCCTTAGTTTCTGAACTTGTTGTTTTAATGATGATATGTCGTGGAGTAGTTCAATTTGATCTGGTCTGTTTGGTGTCCTGGAGGCCTCTTGCATTTGTATGGGAATATCTTTCTCTAGATTTGGGAAATTTTCCGTTATTATTTTGTTGAATATATTACGCATTCCCTTCGCTTGCACCTCTTCTCCTTCTTCGATGCCCATGATTCTCAAGTTTGGTCTTTTGATGGAGTCGGTGAGTTCTTGCATTTTCTTTTCACAGGTCTTGAGTTGTTTAATTAGTAGTTCTTCAGTTTTTCCTTTAATTACCATTTCATCTTCAAGTTCTGAGATTCTGTCTTCTGTTTGTTCTATTCTGCTGGATTGGCCTTCCGTTTTGTTTTGCAGTTCTGTTTCGTTCTTTTTTCTGAGGTTTTCCATATCCTGGCTGTTTTCTTCTTTATTGTTGTCTATTTTTGTCCTGAGTTCATTTATCCATTTATTCATTGTGTTCTCTCTTTCATTTTGGTGTTTATACAGTGCTTCTATGGTTTCCTTTATTTCTTCTTTTGCTTTTTCAAATTCTCTATTTTTATTGTCTTGGAATTTCTTGAGTGTCTCCTGTACATTTTGGTTGACCCTATCCAGTATCATCTCTATAAAATTCTCATTGAGTACTTGTAGTATGTCTTCTTTTAAATTATTCTTGTAGGCTTCATTGGGTCCTTTGGCATAGTTTATCTTCATTTTGTTGGAGTCTGGCTCTGAGTTTCTGTTCTCTTCATTCCCCTCTGGTTCCTGTACTAATTTTTTGCTGTGGGGAAACTGGTTTCCGTGTTTTTTCTGTCTTCCTGTCATTGTCCTTGGTGTTGTTACTGTCCCTGTACTGTGTGTAATTAAGTATTTTCTAGCTTGTAATAATAACAATGGTAATATTGAGAATGGAAGAGTGAGCTGAGATGGAAAGCAAGAAGTTAAAGAAAAGGGGAAAACAAATATACAGACAAGAGGGAGAAAGCAGAACAAGGTATCAGACAAGAGAGTTTCAAAGGTATAAACAGGGAGTGTTAGTGTACTAATCGACAGTAAGCTGAACAGACAATAGAGTGACAGAGAGAGGATTGAAAATCAAAGATAAAAAAAATAAAAAATAAGTATATGAAAGTAATATCTATTTATAAAAATGAATTAAAATAAAATGGAAAATAGAAAATTAAAAAAAACAAAAAAAACCAAAAAACCAAAAAACTTCCAAGTTTATATGCAATGCAATTTCAGTCTTAATAATTTGGATGTCCGTCTCAATCTCCAGTCCTGGAGTTGGTGCCTCAGATGTTGTTCTGTAGTTGTCTCATCAAAGGGGATGCATAAAGTAGAACAAAACTACACTCACACACACACAGAAAAAAAAAAAAAAAAGCCCCACCAAGTGTCCCCAGTTCAAATGCAATACAGTTTCAGTAAGTTTTTCGGCTTGCAGGTGTAATTCGGTTGTTCTCTCATCAAAGGTAGGGAGAAAAAGAAAAAAAAAGCGTCTGGAGGCAGTTCTGAGAGTGGTATCTGCAACTGTGGCTTGCCTGCCTGCTGCTCTCAGCCTGTAGCTGACGGCGTTATTTATGCAGATCTCTGGGGTGAGCTTAGCACTCACCTGGTCCCACAGGCTTTGTTTGCTCAGAGTTCTCGTGTGTGGGGGAGGGGGGCCTCTGCTACAGGCTTTTCCCTTTCCAAGCACTGGGAAAGGCGACACTGCCCCGCGTTGTCAGGCCTGCGTGTTTATTTACAGTCCCGGGAAGGATTCCCTTCCCCCAATCTTCAGCGCTCAGGGCGCCCCACCCTCTTTCCAGCGTGTCTTAACTGTTCTTATTGCTTAGTACTCAGTTTCTCTTTTTTTCCCGGGTGGAGGTCAGTCTGTCCAGGGGGCTATGCTGCTCTGGCCCAGGCTTGTCTGTGGGGGAACCGCGGTACCGCGAAGCTCACCTGGTCCGCGTCTTCCCAAGCCGTATGGGCGCCGGCCACTGGCGGCCCGGGGGCCTCCTCGGTTCTCCGTTTAACGTGAAGTGGAGATTCTCTGTGCCGGCTGGAGGTGTGGAGGGGTCAAAGTTATGCCTTTTCTCGGTGATTATGCCTGCAAAGTGTGTCTCCAGCGTCTCTCCAAGATTTCACTATAGGAGGGTCGCTTTCTGCTTCCTACCTCTAGCCGCCATCTTGGAATTCCCCACTCTGTTTTGACTCTAATGGAATTTAAAGGAAATTATTGGTTGACAAACTCCCAAATCAAATCAAATCTCAAAACATGTTATGTAAAAACCCACATATCCAGCTAAAGGTTATTAAGACTCTAAACCTAGCCACCCTATTACCAGCTGATTCAGCCACAGCCCCCTACCCCCCACTGAACATGACTGTTTAGAAGTTATGGATGAGGTGTTCTCCAGCCAGCCAGACTTGACTGACCAGCCTATTAGTCATCTGGACACTGAGTATTTCATGGATGGCAGCAGCTTTGTCCAGAAAGGCACACGTTTTGCTGGATATGCAGTAGTGACTCCAGACACTGTCACTGAAACACGACCACTGCCAGTTGGGACCTCTGAACAAAAGGCTGAGTTTATTGACCTCACATGGGTGCTTCAACTCACTGCAGGAGTGCAAGTAAATATCTATATGGACTCTAGATAGGCCTTCACTACTATTCATATCCATGGAGCCCTTTATAAGGAATGGGGGCTCATTAACTCAGGAGGAAAAACTGTTCAATATGGAGAAGATATTTTGGAATTACTAAAAGTTGTATGGGCACCTAAGCAAGTAGCAGTCTTGTACCATGGAGGGCACCAGAAGGGGGAAACAACAGTGTTTGGGGAAACCAAAAGGTGATAGGGAAGCCAAGTGAGCAGCCCTCACAGGAGAACAAACCTCAGCCTCACTGACAGCTGCCTTGTTCCCATGCCCCTTACCTGAATGGGACCTGTGGTATACTTTACAAGAACAGGCTTGGTTTGAGACTTAAGGAGGAAATTTTCTACCAGACAGATAGTGGAAGTTTACAGATGGCTGCATTGCCATACCTGAGTCACTGGCTCCCACATTTGTTAAGCAGTTCCATGAAGGAACTCACTCAGGGTGGACAGCTCCAGACTACCTTGGCCCAGCATTTTTATGTCCCCAAGCTCTTCAGCATAAGAAGACAGTATGTGAAAGGTGCACTCTGTGTGCCAGAAACAATCCTTGACAAGGGCCAAGACATAAATATTTGCAGTTGTTTGTCTGCACCTTCTGAGGATGGGTGGAAGCCTTCCCCACTGGGATTGAGAAAGCACAAGATGTTGCCAGGTGCCTATTAAAGGAAATCATCTCTTGATTTGGAATACCTGCATCTATTGGGTCAGACAATGGGCCATCCTTTGTGACTGAGGTGGTACTGTTGATGGCTAAGGGAATAGGAATAACTTGAAAGCTGCACACAGCCTACCATCCCCAGAGTTCAGGGAAAGTAAAACATATGATCGGGACTTAAATTGCATTTGAGAAAACTTTGCCAGGAGACCCACCTACAATGTGATCAATTACTGCCCATAGCCTTGCTCAGGATTAGGTCAAGCCCCACTAAATGGATGGGTCTTTTCCCTTTTGAAATTCTTTTTGGGTGTCCACCCCCTTTAGTCAAGGGTCTGTGAGGGGACCTTAGGGAAATAGGTGACCTCACCCTGAGACAGCAGATACAGGCCCTAGGGTTAACTCTCTCAAAAATCAATGTCTGGGTAAGAGAGAGACTCCCTGTTAGCCTGACAACTCCCACACACCCTTATAAACCAGGGGATGCTGTTTGGGTGAAGGAATGGAATGTTCAACTGCTAAAGCCCCACTGGAGGAGCCCTTTTGTTGTTGCTTTGTCCACCTCCATCAGTTAAGGTAGCAGAGACCATTCCCTGGATCCACCACAGCTGAGTGAAGCCAGCTTCCCTCAAATGGGATTGTATCCCTGATCCAGTCTAACCATGCAAGATCACTCTTTGGAATGCCTGCACCCTTTCTTGACAGGACCCTGCTTCCCAGGAGACAACAGGAGACTTCAAAAGACGAGATGTAAATGACAAGATGTCAGCCCTGCTCTAATCATTCCAGAAGCTGACTAGTCTACACATGGCAGAAGCTTTAGGAGTTGCCCATCTCACCTTTGAGGATGAGTCCGTTCCGTATGTTATTCTTGCTAATCTTGTCAGATCTCTACCTGGGAACCCCCAGGCTTTGGACTGTGACTCATGTATACACACTAACCCAAGTGGGGAGTGCTATTACCAAAACTCTGGTTTTCCATGCTTATTATTCCTGTGCAGGCACCATTGCTGGGTCATGCACCCACAGCCATACCACCTACTCGGTGTGCTTTCATGATGGTCAGTGTATCTGTTTTAACCCCATCTATTGCCCTCAGGAGCAATGGCTAAGGGTCCAAAGCTTCACCAGCTTGTTAACCACACATGTGTTAATGACCCCAACAAACCTGTGTCCATGTGAGGAAAGGATAAACAGAAAAAGGTGAGATGTCCTACAAATAGGGGACTGGAAGGATGATGAATGGCCTCCAGAGTGGATCATTCAAGTTATGGCCCTGGGGGCATATATAAATAAAAGAAAAAAAAGATTCATAATGCTATGAAAAAAAAAAGTTATGGTCCCACTACATGGGCAGAAGATAGCTCTTGGGGCTATGGCCAATCTATATGCTCACCTGCTTCATTCGGCTTCAGGAAGTGGTTGAAATTATAACTAATGAAACAGCTAAAGCCCTCAACATACTAGTCAAACAACAATCTAAAATACGCAATGCCATCTTCCAAAACCATTTGGCTTTGGACCATTTGCTAGTCTGAGGGTGGAGTATGTGAAAATTCAGTCTGAGTAATTGCTATTTACAGATTGATGATGAGAGAAAAGTAATTGAAGAGATTACCGACAAGATGAAAAAAGTTGCCCTTGTCCCTGTGCAGACCTAGAAGGGATGGAGTCCCAATGACCTGTTTGGGGGCTGGTTCTCAACCCTAGGTGGGTTCAAGACCTTAAAAGGGGCAATGAACCTTGTCTTAGGAGCGTGCCTGATGTTACCCTGCCTGATCCTCCTGGTCCTGCGGACTTTCAGGATGGAAATATAAACCCCTAGATCAGGATGATGCTCTTTGACCCAAAGTGGGTCCAAGCATTAAAGGGGGGAATGTGGCAGGAAGGCAGGGAGGGGGAAGGGAGATAATGAGTGCTACAGTGAAACAAAACCTTGGGGAATGTTACCTGGAGACCAGAGGAGGGTCACCTTGCCCCCGAGGTTAAAGTGGCCAATGAAATAATGTGATTATGTATGGGACAAGCTGCACACCCCCCCCCATTTCTGTAACCTGCTCTAAATGGTATATAAGGAAGGCCCTCTTTGTTCTTGGGGCTCAGCCTTTGGACTCGAGTCTGCAGAGTCACTGCTGGCCTGCTTAATAAACTTGCTTCCCAAAAGCTTTGGTGCCCTTTCTGTCCCTGTCTGAGCCCTCCCGCAACACTACCACTTGAGCCAAGACCCCAGCTTTTTTGTTTTTGCAATGTTGGAGGTTGAATCCAGTCTCTGGTGTGCTAGGCAAGCATTCTACCACTGACCTATGTTAGAAAATAAAGGAAAGGGTGGAATGGACAGGTGGGGAGATGGCTCATACACCAGCATAGGGTTTATTGTGGAGAAGTAGTTCTGTGGAGGGGGTCCCCAGTAAGAGGGCTGAGCCCCCAGCCACTTACAGACTGGGGGTATTTATGAGATGAGCGGGAAAATCCGCAATGGTCCTCTGACTCTCCCAAGATCATGGCTTAAGGGCAGGTCATTCTTTTTAGGCCAGGTGGGGAGTTTCTAGTAAATGGCTAAAGATGTCTACTTTTCTTTAGGGCCCTGGTGGAGAGTTTTCAGTAAGTCATCTTCAAGGGAGAGGGTGTACAGTTTTAACTTGACTTCCTTTTGTTCACCCTAACGATCCATATCCCCAGCCCCTATGATTTTTACATAATACTTTGTTCCCCCAAATATAGATCATATTTCATAACACTATCTAGTGAAGATAAGTTTTCTAGAGAGATTGTTTTCTAGAAAATTCAAGCAGCCCATAAGGTAAAAAAGA
The DNA here is from genome assembly GCF_047511655.1 of Castor canadensis. Classification (NCBI taxonomy): domain Eukaryota; kingdom Metazoa; phylum Chordata; class Mammalia; order Rodentia; family Castoridae; genus Castor; species Castor canadensis. The sequence goes on along the minus strand of NC_133387.1, from coordinate 145,146,752 downwards.
CAGCAAAAGGTGGGACAGTAACCTACTGTATTTGTTGGTTTGCGCCACCATTTGTGCTGTATCACTATTATTATGAAAGCATTCAGTGCAACAGCATAACTTCCTTTTTTTGTTTTTAGCAGTACTGGAGTTTGAACTCAGGGCTTCATGCTTGCTAGGCAGGTCTCTACCACTTGAGCCACTCTGCTAGCCCCATAACTTCCTTTTTTAGAGTGTTCTTAAGATAGGATCTCCCTATGTAGCGCAGACTGGCCTACAATTTACAATCTTCAGTTCTCTGCCTCCTGAGTGCTAGGATCACATGCCTGGACCACTAAGCCTGACTCTCACAGTTTCCTTTTTGCATGTAGAAAGATCCATCAAGAGCTGACCAATCTCTGAAGATCAAGTTCACATTAACCCAGTTTAGGAGACTGAACAAAACAGAGTACTTATGTAAAATAAAATTATGGGAGGCCATTGTTTTGGACTAAGGTTTTACATTGGGCTCCAGCAGCCTGGAGACTACAAATCAAAATGGAGTCACTGATGATAAAGCCCAGTGTCCCTAAACCCAAACTAACTTGCTTATCTGACCTTCTTGAGTAACTAGGATTACAGGTATGAGCCACCAGTGCCTGGCTTTTATCTGACTTTTTGATAAATCCCAAAGACAAGAGACTAAAAAATCAAAACAGTCACTCATGATAAAGGTTAATGTTTCCAAACCCAAACTAACTTGTTTATGTGACCTGATAAATCAGGGTTAGAGAGATAACAGCCACATTTCCAAATAGGCCAGCTGCAGTCTATATGAGATGGGAATATCTCTGCTTTAATCCTTTTAGCTAGGTGGTATTTGTGGTGCTGGGGATATACCCCAAGACCTCAGGAGTACTAGTCCAAGTGTTCTACCATTGAGCTTACCCCCTCAGCTGTTTCTGCTTTCTTTCAGCCTTTTTTTTTTTTTCTTTCACTATAAGACCATTTGCTCATTGGAACACTTAATCTTTTGTCTGTAGTGGGGTTTGAACTCAGGGCCTCACACTTGCTAGGCAGATGCTCTACCACTTGAGTCACTCTGCCAGCCCTTGGAACATTTATTTTATGGAGTGAGGTGTTTCCAGATTAAAAGTCAAAAATAAAACCAGTCAAGGGTCTGGAGGATGCAGCTTAGTGGTAAAGCACTTGTCCAGCCTGTACAAGGCCTTGGGTTTGAAGGAACCCAGCACCAAACAAACAAAGGCAAAATTAAGATCTTTAAACTGTGTTAGGTGTCTATAATCTCTGTCTTCAGGAGTCTGAGACCTGCCTGGGCTACATAGCAAGGCTCTGTCTAAAAATTAAATAAGTAAAAAAAAAATACGTATATGTATATATATGTATACATACATATATATATAAATTTTTGTAATTTTGTCCTTTGGCACTAAGTCATAATAAAAAGTTAAGTGGGAGCTGGGTGCCAGTGGCTCATGCCTTTAATCCTAGCTACTCAGGAGGCAGAGATCAGGAATTTAATGTTTTATAGTCCATAGTCTAATGCTTCTTTTAGAGTAGCTGGTTCTAAGTATATGTTTATATGTTAATTATTCTGTTTGGTCTGTCAGTGGCTTTCATTTTATACACTTTAGATTTTCTAGTCCATACTAAGGAAACATTAGTTAGCAGCTACATTTTAACTGCATATTTGATTACTGTAAGTTAGCAGTTCCCCAAAGATGGTCTCATCAGAATATAAATATGTTGGGAAGCTGGATGTGGTAGTACAAGCCTATAGTCCCAGTACGCCAGAGGCTGAGGCAGGAAGATCAATAGTTCAAGGCCAGCATGGGCTACGTAGTGAGACCCTATGTAAAAAAAAAAAAAAAAAAAGTCAAATCTTTTTATTTTAAAAAATTTATTGAAATCTTTTCATATTCTAAAATTAGGCATTCTAACCTTAGATTAAAACTTGTTTCCAAGTATATTTTCTCTTAAATCATCAAGGAAATGTATTTTCATAGAGTATGCTGAAAATTAGGAAAATCCAGGGTTCTGGTTCTGTCAGGGGCAGTATTTAGACTATTATTTTGATACAGTCCAGTTGCTCTGATGTAGTTTGAAAATTCTTGCTCCTTTGGAGTATAATTGCAGGGAAGAAACTGTGGCCTGGGTAAAAATTCACCATAATGACTTGAGTTGGTTTTGTACATAATCATCTGAGGTTTTGATAGTGAGGTAGTTGTACGGAGTATCTTTGGGTCCAACATACAGGAAAACACAGGATTACCAGGGTTCACACAAGGAGGCTGTTGTTCAGGTTTCATTTCTGTGTCTGAATTTGAAGCTGAAGTACTTTTCTTATCCTAAAAGATACACACATAAAAATCATTCTCACAAAGAAATACAGTTAAACTTATGCCCCTCACTCCTCCCTTTTTCAAACCCTGTTCTCTTTAGGTAGTTATTTTTGTTTGGCTTTTTGAGAAAGAGTCTTGCTGTATAGATCAGTCTGGTCTCGAACTCACAACTTCCTGCCACCACTCTCAGCTTAAGACATTTATTTATTTATTTTTGTGTTACTGGGGATTGAACCCAGGGCCTCAAGCATGCTAGGCAAGCTTTCTATTACTTGAGTCATGCCCTAGCCCTTTTGTTTGTATTTTGTTTTTGAGAAATAGTCTGGCTAATTTTGCCTAGGCTGGCCTTAAACTCTAGATCTTCCTGAGTAGCTGGATGATAGGTATGTGCCACCATACCTGTCTTGAAGTACTCATTTATTTTATTTGGTGGGATTGGGATTTGAACTCAGGAACTACACTTTGAGCCACTCCACCAGACCTTTATTTTTGTGATTGGATTTTTCGAGATAGGGGCTCCCAACCTGTTTGTCCTGGCTGGCTTCGAACCTCGATCCTCCTGATGTCTTTCCTGAGTAGCTAGGATTACAGGTGTGAGTGACCAGTCACGCCCAGAGAGATAGTCATTTAATTACCTGTTAAATGACTTTTATGCAGGCCAGGTGGGTGGCTTATGCCTAAATCCTAGCACATAGAGGGTCTTAAGTTCCAGGCCATCCTTGGTTGTTTATGAGGCTCTGTCTCAAAAAATCAAAAAACAAATCAACAAAAACAAACTTATTTGCACAGAGCAAACTTGTCAAAAGTATGCATAAATTAGGTTCTTTTTTGGCAGTACTAGGGTTTGAACTCAAGGCTTACACCTTGAGCCACTCCACCAGCCCTTTTTTTGTGAAGGATTTTTTTTGAGACAGGATCTCTCCAACAGGCTGGCTTCAAACCTCAGTCCTCCTGATTATTGCCTCCTGAGTAGCTAGGATTACAGGCGTGAGCCACTGGTGCCCAGCCCAGATTTTTGTTTTTGTTTTTTTTTTTTTTTAAGAGAAAGTCTTACCATGTGGCACAGACTGACTTGGAGTTCTTTTTGTAGCCCAGGGCAGCATCAAACTTATGATCCTCCTCTCTCTGCTTTGCATGTGCTAGGATGACAATATAAACCACCATAACTGGCACAAGTAATTTTTAAAACATTTTATGGTAGAACTATGAAAATTCATTAAAAATTTGTAGATCATAGGGGAAATCTAAATAAATAACTAAATCTAAATAAATAGTTGAAAAAGGAAGTACAATTTAATTTTGTGGAACAGCCATTAGCAAATAATAACACAATTAACTGAAGAAGTACAATTGTGGTAAGTTCTATGAACGAAAAAGAGATAGTTATGATGACATCTTGGGGGCTTTAACTATTGTGAAGGGCTAGGGAAGGCTATTTTGGTGAAGTTGCATTAAATCTAAAATAGGATTGGAAAGCCAGATAGGAAAAGACAGCTATAGGAACAAACAGAAAGGTAGTATGGCTAAAGTCAAGTTAGAATGAAGATGTTTTGAGGTGAGAATAGAGGGGTGGGAGCCAGATCATTTAAGGTCTTGACAACTATGTTAAAATTCTCATTTTAGGCTGGTGGAGTAGCTTAAGCAGTAAAAGCACCTGCCTAGCAAGTGTGAGGCCCTGAGTTCAAACCCCAGTGCTACCAAAAAAAAAAAAAAGAATTTTAGCAGGATGTTTTCGTACACATCTGTAATCCCAGCATTTGGGAGGCTGATGAGGAAAGATCGCTAGTTTGAGGATAGCATGGGCTACATAATGAGATCTTGTCTCAATTTTTTAAAAAAATGTTCATCCTAAATGCAATGGGAAGCTACTGAAGAGTTTTAAGGAGAGCCATGCCATGGTGTAAAGTAACTTTTCGTAATTACTAACATTACTAAACTTAGAAATGTTACTTTGACTTCTGTTAGGGCTGTGTGCCTATGCAGAGGAACTGCAGTGGGCCATGTGACTGATGACAATTTCTAAGTTCAGTGGGTGACCCAGTGTGTGCATGGGAGGGATGATAACATGTTTCAGAAGGAGAATTCACAGGGCCTGGTGACAGATTGGGTGTGGTAGGAAGGAAGAGGGACCAATTTAGGACGACTCCCAGGATTCTGGACAAACATTTCACTGAGTTCATCCTCAGCCCCCATTTGTTGCAATTTAATATATAAATGAAGTATATATTGGTAACATTTAATAAATACTTAAAATATAAATAAGTCATTTGAAGAGGGAGGGAGGGAGATCTTAAAAACAATGGATGTGAGCCAGGTTTTGTCGTGCACACTGTCACCCCAGCACTCAGGAGGTTGAGGCAGGATTGTGACTTCTAGGCTAGTGTGGGGTTACATAGTGAGACTCTGTCTCAAAAAAAAAGGAAAATGATAAAACACTGTAACTCTAATGATGCAAAGGTAGCTAACATACTATTCTTTTTTTTTTTCCTCTTAATTTTTGGTGATACTTGGGTTTGAACTTTGTGCCTCACACTTGCTAGGCAGGCACTCTACCCACCATGTGAGCCATTCTGCCAGCTCAGTAATTTTTAAAAATGTAAATGAAGACCTGAGGAGGTTTTCTGATTTATTTTGACATTGAAACAGCATTTTGCATTGACAATGACTAGGTAAATAAATACAAATGCATTTTTAAAATTGAATGAAAGGCATCAAAAATTTTAAAAATGTCATGATTTTGAATCCGGAATTTTTAGTTTGGGATTACACCATAAGAAACTCGTTCTAGGGCTGGGGGCAGGCCTCAAGTGGTAGAGCACTTCCTTAGCACACAAGAGGCCCTGGGCTCAGTCCCTAGAACAGCAGAGAAACTCCAGGGTTGGAAAAAATGTTAATGCACAGTAATACTTAGAAAAGATCTGACATGTACACTGATTATTGATACTGTGGAAAATACTAATGAAAATACTTTACAGTTAAGATTCTTCCTCAACCTTACATTGGTCTAAGATAATTTTTTTTGTGTGTGGTGCTGGGGTTTGAACTTGGGGCCTACATCTTGAGCTACTCCACCAGCCCTTTTTTGTGATGGGGTTTTTTGAGATAGGATCTAACTAACTGTCCAAGATGGCTTTGAACCGAGGTCCTCCTGAGTAGTTAGGATTACAGGCATAAACTGAAGGACAGAATGCAGGAGGTCAAGGAGACACTTCTCCTCCCTAGGAAACGCCTGTTTGCATCTGAAAGGCATCCCCGCCATCAGGCAATGCAAAAAGGCTATAAAACCCCACTCTCCACCCGGTTTTGGGTCCCCCTGCATTCCTCAATATGCAGTTTTTCTCTTTTTTCCAACTAAATTCTCTACAAATAATATCTTTCCAACCTCTTCTGTTAGTCTGCCTGTGCTTTCATTCTCAGAGCAGGCTCAAGAACCCTGAGCACCTGAAATTCCTGCGCGTGTCATCCACTGGCACCTGGCTAATCCCAGCATTTTAGAAACTGAGGAAGGAGGATTTTGAGTTCTAGGTCAGCCTGGGTTACAAAGCAAGACTCTGTCTCAAAAAATCAAATAATAAATCTGTATCTATCTATATGCATACATGAATAATAGTTTATATTATATTTAATTGTGTTTTAAATCCTCTTGGGCCTGGTTATAATTCTTAAGTATAGAGGGTGTGGTGACCTAGCTGAGTTTCTACCCTGCCCTAATCTTGTTTACTTTTCAGGGCAGGATGCCTGTAGGCCATAAATTCTTCAGGTGGGCTAGTTGAAAGTGGTTGGATCTAAGCCCCATCTCCATTATCATCCCATCTGAATGGTAACCAACATACCCTCCAGTGCCATGACAGATGACAAATTGTGACCACTGGGAAGAACCATATAGAAAGAAAACAGGTTGTGCCCAGATTCCCGGAATGTCTCACCCATTCCCTAAAATTTAATATTCCTCCCTTTTCTCACCCTATCCCCCACCCCTCATTTCTTTTACTTTACAAGGTTAAGAAATCCATTTATCTCTCTCTTCTGTTTTTTGCCAAGAATAGGTCTCCCCTGCTCAATTGGTGCCAGGTGGTCTTCTTTTTTTTCAATACTGGGGCTTGAACTCAGGGCCTACACCTTGACCCACTCCATAGGCCCTGTTTAGTTTAGGGTAATTTCCAGATAAGATCTCATGAGCTGTTTGCCTGGGCAGGCTTTGAACTGCAATCTTCCTGATCTCTGCCTCCTGAGTAGTTAGGATTACAGAAGTGAGCCACAGGAGCCTGGCTTGGGCCTTCTTATTGGTTCCACAATTTTGAAAGGGGAAGGGCCCAGATTGAGGGCAAACACTGGTAACATTATGAATTGAAATGAATCTGAGCTAAAATGTCCCCATACAAACATTCCTAAAGGCCAAATTGTTTATTTAAGAGTAAGAAAATCATATTTAATGTGCTCTTCAGTCAACTATTAATATTTTTTTAAAACTCTGGAACACTTCATGAATTTTCGTATCATCCTTGTGCAAGGACTACGCTAATCTTCTCTGTATCTTTCTAATTTTAGTATGTGTGCTGCCAAAGCAAGCACAAATATGAATATTGTTCTTGACAATTTTCCCTAATAAACTTGGTTTTTTTGAGAGTTGAACTCCCAATCCTCCTGCCTCAACCTCCCCAGCGCTGGGATTATGGATGTGAGCTACCACACCTGGCTGTTAGATTTCTTTTGTTAACGCCATAGAATTATAAAATTTATAAACGTGTATCGTTTGCAAATCAGGCAGTGTAATAGTGCGGTATGCTGTTGTGAACTGATGTTCTCTAAAGTAGCCACATGTGTGTTGAAAATCCTGCCTGGGTGGTCACCCAGGTGGTCACCTGAGAACGGTCACCTTGGGCTGTCTTCAGGCCCTGTTAGTAGCCATTTACTAACATCCTTGTGACTGTTAGGTCAACATTCTGGAACATATTGCTAAACCTAGCTGATTTCTAGTTTCCACCAGCTCTAAAGCTAAGGCTGTTACAACATCTGAAACCTGTATAAGAGATTTCCCTGCTCTTCTGAAACCGGCCTGCCTCATTATCCCCACCAATGTGTTCAGTAAGTACATTGATTCAGGACTTTGTTTTGTCTTGTGATTGTAAAAGCTAGGTAACCAGAATTCATGTTCCCCACCTTGCTCGCTCCTATTTGGCTCAGAATACACTATCTGTTACTTCCTTTGGAGCAAGTGCTGTGTCTTGGGTCAACCTGATAATCAAAAAGCAAAGGGAAGGAGTTAAAGTGGCTGCTTCCACTGGAAATGTCCTTGGCAAGGTTACTTCTGCTCTCTTTGCACTCTAAATTCTAAAGAGCAGCAGCACCTAAATGATTAAAATGCTAATTGCTTTCTGCAGATTTACACACCAGGACATCTGGTGACCTTCAGATTACATCAGAAAATGCAACACTTTATTGTTTAGTTCTGCCCATCAGCTAACACAAAGCATATAAATTGCTGTGAGGTTTAACTTGCCCAGTGTTTGTTTGTCTAAGGAACACAGGAACTGGCTCCAGGAAGTTAGGTTCATTGCAGGGTGCCAGCCAGAGAAAAAAACGAGACATGCCCTGGGTGTCAAGACCACATAGCCTTCCTTGCTCTTTGTCCCCTGTTCCTCCTTTCCCTCCCTATGAAAGTCATCTGTGCTACAAAATTCCCTAAAATGGGGTTCTGAGGCAATCCCCTCTACCCTCATTTTCTCAAGATGCCAGCCCTTGGGTGAGTAGCTAGACCTGGGGCTGATGACAAAGGACTATTATATTTTATTTATTCATTTTTTGATTCAGAGGTTAGAACTAAGGCTTCTTTGAACTAGGCACTCTACCACTTGAGCCACACCCCAACTTTTTTTTTTTTGACAGGGTCTTGGGGTCCTCTTGCCTTAAACCTCCAGAGTGCTGGGATTAGGGATTACAGATGTGAACCACCAACCATTCTGGGATACTTTTACTTTTGACCGATTTTTGAGTCACTTGCTGACTTTTGAGAATTCAATCCAAGAATGCTTGTTTTCCTTTCTTTCTTGGTAGGGATTGAACTCTAGCATGTTAAGCACCTACGCTACCACTGACTACACCCTCAACTCCACTACACCCCTATTTGCTGTGTTATGCCCCAAGGAGAACGCTGTCTTCTTGTTCTAGTACCCCTGCATAGGTATTAGAAATGAAATTGCTAGTCTCTGTCTCTTTCTTTTTTTGGTGGGGGCAGTACTGGGGATTATACTAAGGGCTTAGCAAGTACAGGCACTATGTCACTGCCATAATATAGTCTTATTTTTTCCCTACTTTCTAGGTTACTATTCATTGTTTCAAAAGCTGACGTTGTAACTTACAAATGTTATACATATTCAAATATCATTCTATTGTTTTGGTATCCTGAGCTGTTTGCTTTAGAAAGAAATCTCCCGACTGTTCAGTGCTTAGGAACAAGGCCATGATTTTATATCTATCTACTTTGAACCCTTAGCAGATGGGGACCTTTAAGATCCATTTCATTCTTTGACCTTGGTAATCAAAAACAAACTCTAAGCAGTGCTTCACTATCTACTAACATAAAGCTTTTTGAATTTCAAATTTGGTTTGGGTTGGATTAGCCATGTTCCCTTTATTTTATTTTAGGTTTATTTTTGGTGATTGTTTTTGAGACAAGGTCTCTCTATGTAGCCTAAGCTAGCCCTGAATACAGAATCTTCCTGCCTTAGTCTCCTACTGTTGGGATTACAGGTGTGCCCCACTATGCCCAGCTAGCCAGGTTCCTTTTAGCATAGGCCAGTTCACTCTGAATTCCTTGGGTATTTTAATTAGCATCTCAGCAAAAATAAATTTTGGAATATGAAGTTTAAATCTGCAACTTCCCTTTTTTGGTGCTTGTTTTGGTTGGTTATGAAAAGGCTAGAGTAGCACAAGGCAGAAACCGTGGCCTAGATTCTAACTTTTTATCATTTTCACCTTTGTTTATCATCTGTAAAGGTGGCTTAAAAAACCTGCTCTAATTTCTATGCTTGTGGAAATAAAAGGAAAACTGAATGTAAACATTAAATTGCCAGACAAATGGAATCAATTTTTACCTGAAGGCATATGTGTGATCTTCCGGAATTCAATTCTGAAAGTTCTATGTCAATAACACTGTAAAGTAGTACGCTACAGTTTATTAATATTCATCTGATGCTCAGAAATGTGCAGGCAGCTGGCACAGCTGGAAGTAGAACTCAGGTTTCCTAAACTTCAAATCAATGTTAACTCTCTTTGTATCTTGTTTATTCTTTTTTTCACTGCTTAAATGTCAAGAGTGCACACATGGTGAAATAATCAGTCACCAAAACCCAAAGATGCTGACCATAATCTCAACAGTATAGATGTTCTCAAAATGCCTCGTTTTCCTCAGCACAGGGAAAGCTTCAAAGTGGCTGCCCACCATAATTTATGTGTAACTCAGGCTAGCCTCACACTCATGGTTATCCTGCTTCAGCTTCCTGAGTGCTGGGAGTATAGGCACGAGCCAGTAGGCCCAGCCAGGTCATGGATTTTTACATTTGTTCTATCTACTTTAATCACAGGGTAGCTTTTGTCTTAGCAAATCATCTTTTTTTGGAACTGGCTCAAAATGTAATACAAAAAAATCTACTCAGTAGAAGACTAATCACTTAATAAACTTTGAGGGCATAACAGGTGTCACAAAATCTGGAAAAGTTAGTGTCTACTTAAATATTACAGAGCTCCATGATAATTCACAAATGTTTATAGAATCAAAACCAAAATACCCTATTGTTTTTACTTTACCTCACAGGCCCTCAAGGCTGCTTTCTTATTTGGATTTTACATTCTTCAAATCTGGTATTTTAAAATGTGAATTTCAAATTTGATACAATTAAAAACAAAACAAAGGTGTTGGGCTGTGGCTTATGTGTAGAGCAAGCAAGCTCCAGGCCATGATTTCGACCCTAGGACAAAACAAAAACAGAAATGCAAAGAATAAAAGCCTCACTTTTTTTTTTTTTTTGCTGTACTGGTGCTTGAACTCAGGGCCTACACCTTGAGCCACTCCACCTGCCCTTTTTTGTGATGGGCTTCTTTTGAGATAGGGTCTTTCCAACTATTTGCCTGGGCTGGCTTCAATCCTCCGGATCTCTGCCTCTTGAGTAGCTAGGATTATAGGTGTGAGCTGCTGGCGCCTGGTTTAAAAGGCTCACTTTAAAATTTTTCTGCATATTCTGTTAGCAGCTGTTAGCTCCTGAAGGATGGAGAGGTTAATTAAAATTGTAAATGAAGCTGGGGGCCGATGGCTAGCTGTTCCGGCCCTCACAACTTCCTAGCTGTATCATTTGAGTCATGCCTCTAGCCCAAGAGTTGAAATCAATATTAGTCTGTGAAAGTACCTTAAAAACTGTAAAAATCTTTTAAGTAGTATTAGTGGCCTTTGACTTTTTTTTTTTTTTTTGAGACAGGTAGCTCTAAGGCTCAGGATGGCTTCAAAATCATGGCGTGAACCATGCTGCCTTTTAACATTTGCCACAGTTTGGGGGCAGAATTAAGCTTTAATTTTATCATTGTTTCCATTAACTGGTACAAGCGCACCCTGTTTTTCTTTTACTTCACATCCTCTTTTGGACAAAGTACAATGTAAATGTAGTATTAATTATGGTACAGGGCTGGGGGTGTAGCTCAAGTGGAAAAGCGCTTGTCTACAAGTCCGGGAGTCGATCCCCAGCAACGCAAAGAAATACAATGAAACTCACGTACGCTTGTTTGTTTAAACCATCACTGAGAGTTTGCAGTGGGTGAAGGTGCCTACCATCCCAATCTTCTACACCTGCAGAACAATAATGACTAATAGTGCATTTGCATTAAAAAATGTAAAAGTTCCTAGAAAAATGTACTTTTGGTGGTGGGGTGGGTGGGGTAGGTGCTGCCTCAAATTTTATCAAAGATTACGAACATTCACAAACATTTAACCCTTTGCCCAAACCCACCCAATCGTGGTCCGTCATTGTCGCTCTTCTTCGGTAATTTCTTCGGCAAACGTAGTTTTCTCCTGAAGAGGATGGCAAGAGTCCAGCAAGGGTCTTTGAAATTCACCCAATGAAAGCAGCAAAGCGAGGATGAATCCTTCGGTGGTTCGTGAGGTGGAAACCGTGGATCTTTTCTAGTGGTTACAATCAGTCTCCATAGCAACTGGCCGCGGGCGCAGGAGCCCGGATGTTGTGAGTTGCGGTGTTCGCCCCACCCAGGTTCCTGCAGTCTCCCTGCGCTCATCCTCGGGAGTCGTAGTTCTTTCCTCCGTAGCCACGCCGGAAGGAGACGCAGACGGAACTACAGTTCCCGACATGCACTGCGTTCCCCCTGCCCCGCCAACCGCTGCCGCTTCCCGGCCTTGGACGCCTGCGAGCAGGTTGTTGTTTTTCATGAGAGGCGTCACTGGCCCCCGGAGCGGTGACCGCCGGCGTCGTGACAGCTAGCGCCGTCGGGTGGAGGTGGCGCTGCCCGGTCAGGTAAGAGCTTGGACTCCGGGAGGGGGCTCAGGGCGGGCCGTGGGCACTGCGGCCGCCACGCTGGACTCCGCCGCCCCGCGGGCAGAGGGGCGGTCGCGCTCTCCCGCGAGTGGGCTTTCGGACTCTGCGGCTCCCTGCGCGCGGCAGCTCGGCGACCTTCCCCGGCCGGCAGTGCGCGGCCCAAGCCGACCCCGGGCGTCGGTGGGTCTTAGGGCCTTGCAGCCTCCGACCCCTGCCCGTCTACAGCCCCATCCGTGCGCCAGGCGTCGGGGAGCCGACGGCCCAGGGAACCCTGTTTTACCTCGGAACCCTCTTTTCCTTCGGTACTTGAGGGGATTCGCGGTACCGACCGACGGGGAATCCATATGGTAAGCGCTGATGTACGTCATCCCCCCCTCCCGTTTCGGTGACGTTTGAGCCCTGTGATGCCAGGAATAGAAAGATTAAATGTGGAATAATGCAGCGGAGATTTCTGATGATCAAATCCCCTTCTGTACCCTCTAGCGCCGGTCTTCCTAATGGCTATGTCCCCAGTGGCGACTGTCCCACGCAATGTCTTGTGCGCGTTACATGTTTACTTTAATTTATCCCAGTCCTCTGCCATTGGGCGCGCCAATTTTAATTTTAAGGAATTCAATCAATCAAGGTATTTTGTTGGGTGTGTGAAACTTGCACTGACCTGCTCGAGCTCTATTTAAGAATATGTGTGTGTGTGTGTATGTATATATATATATATATATACATATATATATATATACATATATATACATACACACACACAGAGAGAGACAGAGAGAAGAAACTGAATGGTGTTTTCTTGGAGCTTGGATAGGTAGCTGCTTCAGTACTGCGAATTGTAGAAGGGACTTGCTTCTTCCATAAGGTCACAGCTACTGGATAGTGCGTGAACTGCCACGATTACCGCATCATGTTTGACTTAAGGTTTGAACTTTGGTAGGCCTGACCTTTCCCAGGGGATATTTGTCACGTAGAGTGAATGGTCTACTCGTCTTCCCTGAGTTCAGGTCACTGGGAAGGAACCGGGAGAGTAGAAGGTGTTAATGAGTTTTAGCCCTTTTACTTTAAGGGTGGAATTCTAGTCAAAGAACCCATTGAGCCAGGTGAGGTACACGCCTGTAATGCCAGCTACTGGGGAGGCTGAGGCAGAAGTATCTCAAGTTTGAGGCCAGCCTGGACAATTCAGCAAGACCCTGTCTTAAATTTGTATTAAAAAGAGTGCTTGCCTACCCCATTTTGGGGCCCTGGGTTCAATCCAAGTACCACCAAAAATTAAAACAAAAACTAGAATCGATTTTGTGTACTAGGCCATAGAGTAGGTGATTGTATTTCTTTTTTTTTAGGTGATTATATTTCTATTGGAAGTAAGGCTCAAAGGGTACTTACAAAAAAAAAAAACTTTTTCTAGTATGTTAAACTATAAGTTTTGTTCCAATACTATACTGTATTTTCCAAATGTTGAAAAAACTTTAAAAACCTTATGAAATCTCTAAATACTGTTTTTGTAAGTGACTTGATTTTTTTTTTTTTGGGGGGGTGGGCCTGGGGCTTGAATTTAGGGCTTTGCATTTGCAAAGCATGCACTCTACCATTAGCCACATCTCCAGTCCTTGAAAGTGAATGACAACAAAAAAACAGTACTTGTGCTGAATCCACAATGTGAATGTAAATGTAAATTATTTTGGAGAAAAGGGACCAGAAGTGAATTAGTTGTACTACAAAGAATAAAAAAATTAGGCTTAGCATGAGTACATCTCATCTTTTGATCTATTCACCTTGTGCAGTAAAATCAGACAGACATGCATAACCTTTCTTAAGACTGGGCAATCTTGGTTATTTCTGTAAAACCATCATGTAACACAAGATTGTACCTGCTGAAGAGATCTGGATGTAGTATAATTTCTTATTTGTAAGCATTTGCCAGTGAAAATAAAGTTTTGTTCTTTCCTTTTTTTTGCTGTACTGGGGATTGAACCCAGGGTCTTCCACTTGCTAGTGAAGGGCTCTAGCCCTCGAGCTATGGTACCACCCTTTTTGTCTTTTGTTTTTGAGATAGGATCTCCTTAACTGCGCGAAGGCTGGCTTCCAACTCTTGATCCTCTTTCCTCAGCCTTCCAAGTAGCTGGAATTATAGGGGTCCACTACACCTGGCTTGATGGAATTATACCAGGCATTTTAAGCTGGTTAACCTTGAATCACTTTGCGTACTCTATTTTATATGCTTGATGTTTTTGGACTGTTTTTGTTTTATTGTCTATTACTTTTATATTGGATGTGGACAGATAAGTTACGTTATTTAGCCACAATTTTTTTTTTTTTTTTTTTTTTTTGCAGTATGGGGTTTTGAACTTAGGACCTCATGCTCATTAGGCGGACGCTTTACTGGTTCAGCCACTCCATGACCTTAGCCTACTTCTTTTTTTTTTTTTTGGTGCGACTGGGGTTTGAGCTCCGCCTCATACTTGCTAGGCAAACACACAAACCTCAAAAAAAAAAAAAAAAACAAAAAACACAAACCTCTTGAGATATGCCTCCAGCCCCCATGTTTTGTTTTAAAGGACTACATTGTTCTTTTATAGGAATATTTGTGTGCATTTTTGCTATCATCAACCTTAAGAAAATTTGAGATTTACCTCAATCCCAAGTGTCCATTAATTTATTATTATTTTGGTGGCACTGGAGTTTGAACTCAGGGCCTTGGGCTTGCTAAACAGGTGCTCTACCACTTAAGCCACACTCCCAGCCCAAATGATCTATTCTTTTTTTTCAGACAATAGTATTCATGTTTTATTTTCTTAAGTTGTCTTCTTTGGAGGTGCTGTCTCCAGATTTCAATTTCTTTTCAATATTTCCTACCTTTATAGTTCTATAGTATGATTGTATTCTTGTCAGGTTAAAGGTTTTTAAAAATTAAGTGTGAGCTGCAAACATAAAAAGAATAGTTTCTAAAAATGTTAAGAACATGAACAAACATCATCAAGTCTCCCTCCCACCCCCCCAGTATTTAAAATAGAAAATTCAGACTCATCTAACAGTAAGAACCACTATAGGCCAAATTGTTTTTGTGTGGTTAAGGTGAGGAAGTTGCCTTATTCTAAGTGATAACTGTTTTTCAAGAACTTTCTTTCTGGCAGTTCTGCATATTTGACTAGATTAAAACAGCTACAAATATAAGTTGGTTTCAGGGGGTCTTTTCCACTGTCTTACACCAAAAAAACTTGGTCAAATCATCTATCAACTTGAGTATAAAAGGCAAGTTAGCCCTGTAATGTGTGAAGGATTGAATGTAAGTAATACATAATAATTTTCTTTTTCTTTCTTTTTTTTCTTCCTGGGACTGAGGTTTGAACTCAGGGCGCTTACTTGCAAAGTTAGAGCTCTATTGCTTGAGCCATACCACCAGTCCATTTTGCTCTGGTTATTTTGAAGATGGAGGCCCAGCTGGCCTTAAACCTCTATCCTCCTGATCTCAGCCTCCCAAGTAGCTAGGATTATAGGTGTGAGCCACCAGTGTCCACATATAGGGGGGAAAAAAAAAGGAATTTAATGTGTGGAATGCTGTTGAAGACCCCACAGCGTTTTCAGTATAAGTATAAGAAAATAACACAAGTTAAAGATTTTCTTCTTTTCATCATAGGAAGCCAAAAACCTAATTTTTATCCAGTACTTATCCATAAGCCATTGTCCTTCAAACTCTTTGCCAGCATAGTGAAATGTAAAAGTGTGTGGAATGGGAATCCCAATATTTAATGATGCTGAGCAGGTAGTTTTTTTTTTTTTTTTTTTAATGTCTGTTTGTTTCCATTTGCAATAGCCAGTTGCCTTCCTGGGATATTTGTGAAGATGAAATCAGATATGCAAATGAAATCACTTTGGAGGTGGCGGGATGATCTACCTACTAAAAGTGTTTTTGGCTTGCTTAAGGGGCATTTTCATAAAGCACATATATGCATTTGAAGTATGAACCTGTGATGGGATACATACTTTTTCATGGAGAAGGTTGATGAAAAAATGTTAATCAGGGTTTCATCTGATTTCTTGATAGCCCTTGATAACATCTTCTTATCTGGTTTCTCTCATAACTTTGACTGTGCATGCTACTGCATGCAACAGCCCTGAAACAATAATGTACTTCTGTGGTTGGGCCTTTAATTTTTGTCTTAATCTCACATTTAAAGGTAAAAGAGAGATCATTACTCTTATTTAACAGGAAGTGTCTGTGTTTTTTAAGGTTCTAAAGTGGAACTTTTAAGTTAATTTCATGAGCAGTGAGGCTACCTTAAATATGAAATCCCAGGTCCTCTTGAGAGATATTTAGTGTGTGTAAGCAGTGGAGTTTACATGTCTCCTTCTGGGGAAATTAATCCTGGCCATTACAGTATCTGACTATTTGAGATTAACTTCAAGTTAGATTGACATAGAACATTCACTTAAAAACAGTCTTAGAAATTTATAAATATAGTTTAAGGACATTGTCAGAGTTAATATAGGTAAGTGATAGTGAAAGGCAAACAAATACGTAAGCTGGGCTCACACCTGTAATCCTAGCTACTCAGGAGGCAGAGATCAGGAGGATTGCCATTGAAAGCTAGCCCGGACAAAATAGTTCTCAAGAACCTAGCTCCAACAAACCCTTCCCAAAAAAAGGGCTGGTGGAGTGGCTCAAGGTGTAGGCCCTGAGTACAAACCCTGGTACTGCAAAAGAAAAAAAAAAGAAAACCACATAAAATGGACCATTATAAACTAATTATTATAAAATTAATTGGTAACTCAAATAACATCTTTATTCACTACTGTTATTACTAGAAAGTAACAAATAGTGCATTTGTATTCTGTAATCATGTACACAAACTTCAACAAATGGAGCATCATAAAAATGTATAAAATACCTTTAGTTTTAGCTTTCCTTCTTGAATAGAAGGTATTGTAAGAAAATTAGAGCAAATTATCCTTTTGTTAAAAGGATGTTTGAAATAAAAAAATAGGTATTTAAGGAATATATATTTTTAGCCCGTTAAGAACAATAGCAGGGGCTGAGGATGTAGCTCAGTGGTTTGTTTGTGTAACATGCACTGAGTCCTGAGTTTTATCCCCATATCCCCAGTAAAGAAAAAATAAAAATAAAAAATAAATAATTGAGAATAGAAAAAACCAAAAAGTCAGATCCCAGGAGTTTTACTTACTTCTTTTAAAAGTGGAAAGAGGCCACCAGGGACTTACAGTAGTATCCAGGTAATGCCAGAATATAGCGATGCCAGTCTTCTATATCTGATAGCTCTTTCAGGTGTTTTCTTGGAGAAACTAATGAAAGGAGTATTAGCAAGTATCTTGACTTTTCCTTCAACGTTTTGAATTCATATCATTCATTCACTTTATTTCAAACTTTTTTTTAAATCAAAGGTGTGTCTTCAGATTGAGGCAAAAGTAATTTTTATCTTCAAATGTGGAAGGATGTTACATCATAGAAGGAAATTTATGAAGTAATCATGTATTGACTCATTTCTCTTGCAGAACTGTTTTCTACATCAAAAAGTTAATTTGCTGTATGTAACAGAATTTCTGCCTCTTTCTGGATATTGTGAACTCATTCCTCCTTTTCTGGATGGTTCTAGTTACCTATCTGTAGTGATAGACTTCAGTGTTTTTCTGTTTCATTACAACCTAGGAAAGCCTGGGCTTACTATGGATGAATTATCTTTTTTTTTTTTTTTAAGCTTTTTATTTACTTATTTTTTTGGTAGGACTGGGGTTTGAACTCAAGGCTTCTGGCTTGCAAAGCAAGGTGCACTTGAGTCACACCTCCCGTCCATTTTATTATGCTTATTTTGGAGATGGAGTTATTCAGCTCTTTGGGAACTGGGATCCTCCCGATGTCAGCCTCCCCAGTAGATAGTATTGATTACAGGCTTGAGTCATCAGTGCCCAGCAGGATGGATTATGTTTGCATTTACTTTCACGATAAATGTAACCAATAGTAGGACAACCATTGGACCTAATCTTTATTTGTTTAACTTTTTGGGGTACTGAAGTTTGGACTCAGGACTTGGCACTTGCAAACCACTTGACTCACACCTCCAGTCAGAACCTACCCCTCTCTCCTTCCTTCCTTCCTTCCTTCCTCCCTCCCTCCCTCCCTTCTTCCCTCCCTCCCTCCCTCCCTTCTTCCCTCTCTCCCTCCCTCCCTTCTTCCCTCTCTCCCTCCCTCCCTTCTTCCCTCCCTTCCTCCCTCCCTTCTTCCCTCCCTCCGTCATGGTACTGGAGTTTGAGCTTGGCTTCACGCTTGCTGGGCAGGTGCTGTATTACTTGAGCCACTTCGTCACTCCTAGGACCTACGTCTTTTTTTTTTTTTTTTTTGGTACTCGGGTTTGAACTCAGGGCCATACACTTTCTAGATAGGTGCTTTACCACATGAGCCACTCACGTGCCACAACCTACATCTTGATATAGGTACTAATTTCTGTACTGTGGACTCAACTCATCAAACCCAGATAGTAACTGCGTTTTTGGGACAGGGTCTTGCTATGTAGCCCAGGTTGGCTTCCAACTTGTAAACTTCCACCTCAGCCTCCCCAGTGCTGGGATTTCAGGTGTGTACCACTGTACCCAGATCAGATAGTAATAATTTTAAGGTAACCCATTAATTCCTTAACTTGTCTTAGAAAAACTGGTAATCCAAAATATTCTGGGAGTTGTATCTGTCACTCACTATGCTTAAAATTGGGTTTTGTCTTTTCATTTAAATAATATTTATTTTTTTCCTGTGGATTATAAAACTAATAAATGATCACTGGAAATTTAGCAGACACATTACTTGTAATTTTTTGGTTTTTTTTTTATTGCGGAAGTGGGACTTGAACTCAGGGCCTTCACCTTGAGCCACTCCACCAGCCCTATTTTTATGAAGGGTTTTTTGAGATAGGGTTTCTTAAACTATTTACCCAGGCTGGCTTCGAACTGCAGTCCTCCTGATCTCTCCCTCCTGAGTAGCTAGGATTACAGGCATGAACCACTGGCACCCGGCCTTATGGGTCTTTTTGAATTCGAAAATACTGTTTAAAAGTGTAATATAGGCTGGGGGCATGGCTTAAGCAGTACAGCCAATGCCTAGCAAGCATGAGGTTTTAAGTTCAAACCTAATTACAGCCCCCCCCCCCAATGTATATAAAATTCAAGGTCTTGCAGTGTTTAGAGGCTAGGGTGTAGCACCATGGTGGAGCCCTTTCTTATGTTCAAGGCCTTGGGTTCAATTCCCAGCACTGAAAATAAGCACACAGAAACATTAATAGGTGTTTATTATATGTATTTTCTGACTTGCTCTTACACTATAGCCTTTTCATGTCAAAACATGCTGCTGTCTCTCTCTTCCTACCCTGCCCTCCTCCTTCCCATCTCTCTGTCCCTGGTCTTCTCCTTGCTCAGGATGACTTTGAACTCCTTGTCCTCCCGCCTCAGTCTTCTGACTGCTTCACCAAGCCTGTCTATTTTAATTTTTTATTTATTTTTAATTTGTTTTTAGATGGGAGTCTGGGTTTTTTGCCCAGGCTGGCCTTGAATTCCTGGACTCAAGTGATCTTCTTGCCTCAGGCCCTATAGTAGCTGGGACTTACTGGTGGCTGCCACTGTGTCTGGGCACTTTATTTTTTATTCTTTATTTTTGTATTTTTCAAACAGTGTCTTGCTGTGTAGCCCAAGCTGGCCTTGAACTTGAGATTCTCCTGCCTCAGTCAAGTGCTAGGATTTTTTTCATTACATATTCTCAGTACTTGGAATAGCTTATGGCACAGTAAGTTCAGTATTTATTGAATGATAACTGCAAGATCACATATTCCAAATCCGGACAGGCTCATGTAAAATGTTTCCCCAGGGTTACTGTTGGACAAAACTTTAGAGTTAGTTATAAAAGACATTTTTAGAGTTTTCATAGCTATATTCTCTGCCCTTTGTCAAGTGAAGTGAAGGCATTTTCTTATTCTTTGGAAAAGCATTTTAGAAATAGGTTCTTAAGTCATTGAGACTAACTCTCCTAGCACAGCGGCATTTTGGGGCCTTTATCTACAGCCCATTGGGCGCTTTACTTCGGAATTTTAGAATTGTGGGATACTAGTGCTCCCATTCTTCTCCGTCATACGTACTTCTAGAAGATGCAGAAATGGAAACTTTACTTTCTCCATAGTAAGAGGTAGCTACTCAGGCATGATGAGGGGTACCATCATTTCAGGTAGTTCATTCCAGTTGTATTAAATGAGGCAAAATTAATACTGTTCTTTTATGATTATTATTATTATTTTGGAGGTTCTGGGGTTTGAACTCAGGGTCTTGTCCTTACTAAGTAAAGGCAGGCTCTCTGCCAGTTGAGCTATACATTCACATCCCTAGCCCTATTTATGTATGCATGTATGTATGTATGTATGAATGAATGAATGAATGACAGGGTCTTACTTTGTAGCCTAGGCTGGCCTGGAACTTGCTACGTAGCTCAGACTGGCCTCAAACTCTAGATCCTGTTAACTTAGCTTACCCTGTGCTGGAATTAACAGGCATGAACCACTATTCCTGGCTTACAGGTTTTGACAACTGTCACATAGCATTTTATAAGAGGAATTAAGCGCATAGCACTCCCTTGAATTCCAGTCTCCAGCACTTGATGTTTTCATTTAGATGTGATAATAGCTGTGTCAAAATTAACATGCTTTAAACCAGTTTACTAATTTTTTTTCCTCATAACCTATTCTTTTGAAGTCTTTGGTTTAATGGCCCTTCATTGTCATATTTGCTGAGGTCATGCGTCACCTGTCATATCCCCTATTCAATACATCAAGAAGTTGTGTTGGCTGTACCTTTAAAACATTTGTATAAGCTGGATGCTGGTGACTTATGCCTATAATCCTAGCTACTCATCACAGAAAAGGGCTGATGAAGTGGCTCAAGGTATAGGCCCCCAGTATGTCAAACCCAGTACCTCAAAAACAAAACAAAACAAAACAACAAAAAACATAATGTATAATCACTCGATCTACTAACTCTTTTTACTGCTACCACCCTGGTCCAATCCACCATCATTTCCCATCTGGAGTATTGGAGTATCCTTGCAAATGGTCTTCCCACTTCTGTCATTGCTTCCCTACTGCTGTCTCAGTAGGCAGCCAGAGTGATCTTTCATTCTTATCCTTAAAACTCTTTGTGACTTCTAGTTTCACTCAGTAAAAACCCAGTCTTAGATCCTATACCGGTACTATACCTGTAAGGTGCTATATAGTCCTCCACCTTGACTTTATCCTATTTTTTCCCTGTCTTATTTCTTCCTACTCCTGCTAGGTCACACTGCTCTACCTACATAGACCTCCTTGTTTTTTCTGAGGCACAGGCTTCATCTTAGACTTGTACCTGCTGTTCATTTGATCTTAATGCTCTCCTGCCAGCTACTGCATAATGGCCTCCTCACCCATTCAGGTCTTTGCTCATATACAGTATACCTTTTCAGTGAAGCTTTTCTATCAGCATTTTCTGTTTCCTTTTCCCATGTTTTCATCATAGCATGTTTTCAACAAATATGCTCTATATTGTGTTTTATCTGTTTATATTGGTGACTGAATATCTCCAGTATGAAAGATGAAATGCACAGGACAATTTCTTTTTAAGGCTACTGCAGCAGGAAGAAAGTTCATCAGTGAGGAACATCTCAAAGAGGGAGAAAATCAATGGAATTTATAGAAGCACATAGTATGGGAGAATTTTTGTTTTCTTTTCTCTTTTCTTTTTTTGAGAAGAGAGTCTTGTTTTGTGGCCCAGTCTGGTCTTGAACTCACAATCATCCTGCCTCAGCCTCCTCAGTACTGAGATTACAGGTGTGCACATAGCTGCTGAAAGTCATTTTTAGGAAGGGAGATCTGTCTTTCCTGGGAGTTTGTGAGGGCAGGGTGGTTCATTGCCATTTGTCAGAACAAGCAGAGGTTGAGACAGTTTCTTCCCTTTTCTTGCTGTCCTGGAGCATAGGGTTCAGATTCAGTGAAATAAGAGTCAACTCCCAGTAGGATTCAAGCTCCAAGTGGACAAGACTCCCTGCCCCTGCTACATTGGTGTATTTTTTAATGAATTTAGATTGGGTAAATGAATGGATTTAAGACAGTATAAGCCTTAAGCTTCTTTTTTGCTGGAGAATGTATGATTGTACTAGTATAGAATTATTTTTTCTATCAAAATTAGCTTCATAAATGAGATGAGACTCTTAGGGATTTCTTTGTGTGTGTGTGTGTATGGTACTAGGGTCTAGACTCAGAGCCTCAAGCTTGCTAGGCATGTGCTCTACCATTGAGCCACTCCACTGCCAGCCCTTTTTTGTGTTGGTTATTTTTGAGTTAGGGTGTTGTGAACTGCTTGCCCAGGGTGGTTTTGAACTGAGATCCTCCTGATTTCTACCTCCTGAGTAGCTAGGATAGCAGGCTAAGAGTTTGAATTTTGTATGGAAGGCACTGGATACCAATTTTAAGTGATTGAGTGATTTACAGGACTCAGTAAGGGAATAGGCTTAGTATGGTAACATTGTAAAGTTGACCAAAAGGGAGTTGAAACTGGAGGGTAGAGTAGAGGAGCTGTTTGGGAGTTGTTACCACAAATGAAGTTGGCAGTGATGAAGTCATTTTAGGGTTTAGAAGAGGGGATGGGTAAGGAGTAAGGTGAGATGGAGTCAAGGTGAAGTTTTAGTTTTTAGTTATCTGAAATTCAGTTATCCTAAGGTTAGGATTTTTTTTTTTTTTAAAGCTTTAATTATAGTGCACTCTGCCTTTCTTTTTTGTTTCTCTACTTTTTCTTAACTTCTTTCTGCTTTTCTTTTCTTTATACTTAGCTTTTGAGAACAGCTGAATTAAATTGGGGGGTTTTTAGTAGGCCTGTGCACTTACCCAAACTGCCACAATGGTATATGGCCAGGGGAGAATTTTGCTTTTTCTTATTTGGATTGATTAGGACAAACCTGCCCTTTCCTCCCAAGGAAGTAAACAGAATTAAATTGGGTCCTGATTAAAGTGGGCTCATTGATTTGAGAATTCAGGTTTGATAAGTTGTCCCAGTTTAGTAGTGTATAGTACTTTCTTTTGAAATGTCCTAAAGTGTTCATTTCATCCTCAGAGCTATATTAGAGTGTGTTTTATTAGAAATTGAAAGCTAGGGCTGGGGATATAGCTCAGTTCAGTGCTTGGGTTAGCTCCCAGCATTGCCAAGGAAAGAAAAAAGGGCTAGGGATTATGTGTTCACAAGAACTGTTTAAATGAAAATTACCTAGTCACCCAGGGCGTAGGAGAACATACATTTCAAGTATCTCGGTCAGTTACCTGGAAGCTTTGGAAGATTATTAAGAAAACAAAGGACTGGGAAGAGGCTCAAGTAGTAGAGCACCTGCCTAGCAAGTGTGAGACCCTGAGTTCAAACCCCAGTACCTCCAAAAAAGAAAAAAAACAAAGCACAAGTAAGCCTCAGAAGGCTAGACTGAGCAGCAGTGAAAATGTGGGCTGCTAACTGCGGGCCGGCAGAGGGAAGGAGGGAAGCTTTCGCATGGTGATGAGTGTTTCTTAGGCTTTGGCCAGTTTTCTTGATCCAAAGCACCATGTACTTGCTTCATATTGGATGTTTTCTCCAGTTAGCTTGTCACTTACGCCAGAAACTCTTGTACTTTCTCCTTTCTGTGGTTGGTTATTCAGTCATATAAAAAATGTTTTTTGTTTTTTCCTTGTCTTCTCAAATCTATGAAACCTTCCCTTCCTTTTTTGCTTTGTGCTATGGGGTTTTGAACTTAGGGCCTTGCTGTATCATTTGAGCCATGCCTCCAGCTTTTGTTTCCCACCTTAAACTATGCTTTTATTTATTCTTTTTTTTTTTAATTTAATTTTTTTATTATATTGTTGTACTGGGAGTACATTGTGACATTTATAAAAGTGCTTATAATATATGTTAGCAAAATTCACTCTTTATTTCTTAAATCAAGCTGGCCCCAAACCATGCCTGGCTAAAATAGGACTTTTTTTTTTAAATTTTAATTTTTTTATTATTCATATGTGCATACAATGCTTGGGTCATTTCTCCCCCCTGCCCCCACCCCCTCCCTTACCACCCACTCCGCCCCCTCCCTCTTCCCCCCACCCCCTCGATACCCAGCAGAAACTATTTTGCCCTTATTTCTAATTTTGTTGTAGAGAGAGTATAAGCCATAATAGGAAGGACCAAGGGTTTTTGCTGGTTGAGATAAGGATAGCTATACAGGGAGTTGACTCACATTAATTTCCTGTGCATGTGTTTTACCTTCTAAATTAATTCTGCTCGAGCTAACCTTTTCTCTAGTTCCTGGTCCCCTTCTCCTATTGGCCTCAGTTGCTTTTAAGGTATCTGCTTTAGTTTCTCTGTGTTAAGGGCAACAAATGCTAGCTAATTTTTTAGATGTCTTACCTATCCTCATATCTCCCTAGTGTGCATTCGCTTTTATCTTGTGATCAAAGTTCAATCCCCTTGTTGTGTTTGCCCTTGATCTAATGTCCGCATATGAGGGAGAACATAACGATTTTTGGTCTTTTGGGCCAGGCTAACCTCACTCAGAATGATGTTCTCCAATTCCATCCATTTACCAGCGAATGATAACATTTCGTTCTTCTTCATGGCTGCATAAAATTCCATTGTGTATAGATACCACATAAAATATGACATTTTAAAAAATTCAAATTTAATATTTTATTGTTCCATTCACGTTAGATTAATTGCCTCTTTAAAAATTTTTATAGTCTTAACATTTTTTTTGCCTTTGTTCTTAGCATTTGTTTTCTCTTTCTCACTTGGGAAATCCTTCCAGCATCATCAAATCTGATTTTTTTTTTTTCCTTAATGGGGAACTAGACATCTAGTTTATGTCTTACATACCCATTACTGGTTTATGTAATATCTCTACTTCTGATTTTTTGTACCTGTTTATTCATTTTTTAAAAATGCTGTCTGGTTTGCAACCTCACGCTAATTTTTCTACAGGTAAGGGCCATCCTCTTTGTAGTTTCTCTCTCTTCTGTCTCTCTGACTGTCTCTTTGACTTTTTGAGTCAGGGTCTCACATATGGCTTTGGCTGACCTGGAACTGGATCTTCCTGCCTCTGCCTCCTGAGTGCTGGAATTACAGGCATGCAACACCATGCTGGTGTATTTTCTGTTTGAAATGTTAATTATTAATTTACAGAATACATGGTTCAGATATATATAATTATACATTATATATTATATATTTATATAATAAATCCATGTATTTTTCAGAATACATGGTTCAGATGTATATTTTTGCCCTGATCTCATTTGAGCACTTGTTCCATGTTGTCTGTACTAAGAGTTCTGCTAAAACAGCAGCCATCAAGTTGGCTCTAACATGTTTGTGGTGTATGTGCAGTAAAGAAACATATGATTTAGGTGTGCAGAACATGTTAGAATACCATTCACTTTTTGAGATGGATATTTACGCTTAAAGGAGTTTAGGATGGAAAAGGGAGAAGAAAGTGGTCAGAGTGACCCATATATGCTGGTTTAGGACTTGAATCTAGGTTATCGCCATTGACGACAAGTTTGAACCAATCCCTGATATTTTTCCCTTTTCCCCTGCTTTATAAAATCCAGCTGAAGCATTGCTGACAGTTATTTTAATAAAAAACTGATTTGGTTGTGCTTATTCTCTGCTTGAAAAATTTAGCTTGTTAACACATAGACTTCATTTTGCTTGGAATGGGAGCACTTCCATTCTCTCTTGGTTTCTTCTTTTCTTCAGCCTTTTTAAACCTCACTGTTCATTGAAAATATAGGACTTTACTGTTTCTATTTGTTCCCCATTCACCATTGTGATAACACTGGGTTCTCTTTCCTCTTCAATTCTGCCAGCTCAAACCCTGTATTTGCTTCTAGACTCAACTGTCTTCCTCATTCCAACAACATGATTTTCCATATTGTAGCTCAGGGACAGCTCCTTGTCTTAAGAAGTTTGTAATTGTTCAGTAGGTATACAGTCATATCATGTCCTATATGGTAAATCTGTGTATGGATGGATTGTGTCCCTTTCATCTGGAGGTCAGTAAGCCACTTTTCATACTTGTGTCACATATAGAACTCCTATAGAATGTTAAAAAAACAAAATGTGTCCCACAAGTCAATATGTTCTTGTATTTGTAGACCTGAAAAATGTCTGAAAATTCCAGTGACAGTGATTCATCTTGTGGTTGGACTGTCATCAATCATGAGGTATGCTATTTACTACTTTTTATGGAGGCTGTTTGTAATCTCAGTGTTAGCAATCATGTAAACAGTTATTTGTAGACCAGCATTTTATATTTAAGCCAGATGTTCATTGTAGCTTGCACATTTTCCCATACATATTAAACTTCACTGCTAAAACTCTTCCTGGGTCAGAACCTTTTACGTTACTGCATATAGCTTTCCTTAGCTTTGAGACTTTAGGGAAGTATTTATTAAAGTTTATTACTGATTAGACCTTTGCTCTATCTACATTCTCATGTAATGTTTAAAAATCCACTGTGGTATAGATTATTTTCATTCTCTGTTTTTTTTGGGGGGTGATATGGTAGAAGAGTCTCACTGTGTAGGCCTGGCTGGTCTCCAGTTTGTAATCCTCCTGCCTCAGTCTCCTGAGTGCTGGGAATTCAGGTATGTACCACCATGCTTGGCCTTCATTCTCATTTTATAGTTGAGAAAACTAAAACTTAGAAAAGTTAAATAATTTTACTGATTATGTAATTAGAAATACCAAGCCTGGTTTTGAACAGACCAGAAACAAAATGGAAAACTTGATAGGAAAAGAACTATGGCTAGAACTCTATCACAAAACAAGTTTTATAGTAGAAAATGATACACATGCAATGACTGTATGTAAGTAGAACATAATAAATAGATTATTTTCTCATACCGATTTTTTTCTCACTATAGAAAAAAAAATGAGGATATTGATGAACAGAAACAGCAAAATCAAAATCAGCTTACTGTTCAAAGTTCTGATAGATTTATATATAGTTTTTCCATTTGATCTTTTTTGCTTTTTGTAAGTTTTAGCTAGGATTTATTTTAGTATAGCAGGATAAAGTAGGGATAAATGAGGGAAAGGGAGCGACATTTGCTGCTCACCACACAGTTCAAAATGGCAGTAAGATATCTCCTCCATTTGTTTTTAGGATTTTGAAAGACTCACTTGTTTTCTTTCATTAATAAAAAAAGTAATCATATTTTCAAGGAATTATTTTGGTAATTCAGGCTTAGACAAATTTATTGATCATTTCTTCTACGAAACAACATTAACAAAGAAAGATTGCTTTTTCTGTTTTACAGTTTGAAAAGTTCATTGTAACTGTACTAGTATGGATTGAGGTAATCCTTTTTTTTTTGAGACAGAGTTATGTTTTTAGCCCAGGCTAGCTTTGAACCCAAGTGCTGGTATTACAGTAGTTTGTCTGACCCTCTTTTATTTTTTTTTACTTTTGTGGTATTGGGGGTTGAACTCAGGGCTTCACACTTGCTAAGCAGGCTCTCTACTCCTTGAGCCATACCTCCAGCCTTTTTTGCATTGGTTACTTTTGAGATAAAGTCTTGTTTTATGCCCAGGTAGCCCTGGACCTCAATCCTCCTATTTATGCTTCCCTGTGTAGTTAGGTGCCATGGTGCCCTGTCATTGGTTGAGATAGGGTCTTGTGAAATTTTTTTGCTGGGGTTGCTCTCAAACTGCAGTTCTCCTGATGACTTCCTCCCAAGTAGCAAGGTTTACAGGTTTGAGCCACCCTGCCTGCCCTTTTAAAAAATCATGTGACTTTTCTATTTTTAACCTGTTTATACATAGGTTAGATCAGCTTTTATAAGCAACATCTGTCCTTCAAGGACAATTAACAGTAAAGGAGCAAGGCAGCAGTAGGAATCTTAGTTGTGAGTCTGTAGGGTAGAACAAAACAGCAAACCTGTCTGGCACTTAGCCACTTGTGTCAGACATCATTTCACAGTAAATTATGTCTGTACATTTTTGGGAAGGTTGGGACTTGAGACAGGGTCTTGCTAGTTAGTCCAGGCTGATCTCTCAACTCTTAGATCATCCTGCTGCAGCTTCTTGAGTGCTGGGATTATAGGCGTGCACCACTATGCCTGGGTTTCATGTTTATGCTTTCATTTCTCTTCTGTATCTATTTACCAAGTTCTACTCTTTTTTGCTGTCTCTTAAATGTGTTTATTTTTCCTTTCCATTGTCATTGTTCTGCTTTAGTCCAGAACTGGTCTCCCCAGTAATCCTCAAGCCAATTCTGACATTGCCTTTGCCTCTACCATTTTCCTGCCACTATAGGCAATCTTTTGAAGTCTTACATTTAGAACTCTCTTTTGGACTCAACTTGAAGGCTGTTCTTTGAATTTTTGCTGTATTGAGTTATGCAATATTTCAGGAGAACTTAACCCTTTCAGATTTATGAATTGGTAGAAAAATATGCCTTGGTGCTATGTAGGTGAACCAGAATCAACTTACGGTTAACTTTGTTTAACTTATTAGACATGAGGGAAAAAAACTCAGAGTTCTCTGTTTTATTAATTAAAGACAGTCTGACATCAAACTAGAAAAGATAACTTCAGAATAAAAAATAGTCTAGATAGGTGTATGGAGTGGGCCTGTAATCTCACCTACTTGGATTTACATTGCCATAAGCAGTAGTTATTTGCATGTGGCTGTTTCTTTGAGTAAGTTGCGAATTTCAGTTTTGAATTTGAATCTTTTATGCCACACAACACCTAGCAAAGTGCCTTGTCTAGTGTATTTCCATAAATGTTAAATAGAAGTTAATTAATAAAAATAGGTAAGTATAGATACTCCTGAGATTGAAAATGATTTTTATGAGATTCAGATATATTGCTTGGGCTCATAAAATAGCGTAAGCATTCTACTTTTGGGCTCATTTGCCATAGACTTAAACTTTGTGAGTCTGTTCTGGAGTTTCCCTGTTCAAGTCTTTTATGGACTGAGTTCAACAAAGCTAGTTGGAACAGATGTGTTCCCTTTGGGTATGGCAGTGTTTGGGATTTTGAATAATGAAACCATCTGCATGTAATCAAATCCAGCTTTGAGTGAAAATAGGCAACTGAATGATTTTCCTTTTTCTCTAGGGATCTGATGTAGAGATGGTGAATTCTGTCACAGCCAGTGACAGCTGTGAGCTCACCCCAGAATACTCATCTTTAGGGCAAGAGGAATTACACGTACTGCAGATAGAGCAGGGAGGTAAGTTGTTAAATTCTCACTACTGTAAAAGTAGGATATGAGCGTGACATTGTGAGTCTTGGTGGTGTTCTCTCGTTAGCCTTTCTGGCTTATCGTAGTGATCAGGTCATGAAGAACTAAACTTGAGTGTGGACTAGGTGAAACTTTGAAGGCTTGCAGAACCCAGTGCTTCTAATCTGCCTCAGGGACTTATTTGCAGCTGTACTACGTTTGGGCCTCTAGATACTCTTTGATACTACAGATGTAACTGGTGACTACACAGCCTTACATGGTTTGAGATACAATAAATGTAAAGTGTGGCACTTTATAATTACTTGCCATTATTAATGTTATGGTCAGTAATGTATAAAAGTACAACTCATGCAAGTCGCTAGGCACTTCTGCAGTGAATATGCTGTAGAAGGTTAGAGTTAGAGTATGGTAAGGTGGTACTTCACCATCTCTTTTCTACATCTGTGTGGTGCATACTTCCTGTGGATTTGAAGCCCACACTATGTATATAGAAAACACGATTCCCAAATAATTACTATCTATATGAGCTCATCTTTGTATTTCAATTACTTCCTAAACTTTAGAAAATTGCATTAAGACTCAAAGTAAATGGAACATTTTCACTTCAGGTGAATAAAATAGATGTGTCTAGATCAGAAATAGATGAGATTGTACTTGTTGCTTCTTTTCTTTTTTCTATTTTGAGGCAGGGTTTCCTCATTCAGCCCAGGCTGGCCTAGAACTCAGGAACTCATGAAGTTCTTGCCTGAGCCTCCCAGATCTGGGACTACGAGTCCCACCCTCGCATGTTGATTGTGATTCTCATTTGAGCAGTGATTCTCATTTTTTGTGGGTCGGATTCCTTTGAGAGTCTGAAAGCTATGAGTAGCCTCTTTTAAAAAATGCATCTAGTCACACGTCAAAAAAATTCTGTACTTATAGTCCTTGGCTTCCATACTTAGTAATCCTTGGACCCAAATACATCTCTCTCTCTCTCTCTCTCTCAAGGTTTTGTGGGTCTGTATAACACAAAAGTAATGCTTGTTTTTCTTATTCTTTGGGGAAGTTAGACTACATTTAGAAAATTGTGCTTATGATAGGAAAAAGATAAGCCAAGAAAATATAAAATTACTGTTATACTTTTATCTGGAAATAATTGCTATTGATGATTAGTGTATGTTCTTGTATAAATTTATATTTGTTATATTTTTATATTTTAGCTTATATTAACACTTCATGCTCTCCTCTTTGCTGGGAATTGAACCCAGGGCCTTGTAAATGCTAGGCAAGTACTCTACCACTGAGCTACCTCCCCAGCTCTACTTTATACTCTTTTTCATTAAGAATATATTGTGATCCAGGCACCAGTGGCTCATGCCTATAATCCTAACTACTCAGAAGTGGAGATCAGGAGGATCTTGGTGGTTTGAAGCCAGCCCTGGGCAAATAGTTTTGGAGACCCTATTTTGAAAATACCTAGCACAAAAAACAGGACTCATGGAGTGACTCAAGTGGTAGAGTACCTGCCTAGGAAGTGTAAGGCCCTGAGTTCAAACTCCCCAGTACCACAAAAAAAGGAAAAAAAAGTACGTATTGTAAGCCAGGCGCAGTGCTGCACACCTGTCATCCCAGTATTTAAGAGACTGAGACAGGAGGATCGTGAATTCCAGACCAGCCTGGGCTGTACAGTGAGGCTCTGTCACCTTTCCCTCTCTCCTTCTCCCCCATCCCCGCCGAAAAAAAAAAAGGTGAACTGAATCTTTTACATTTGTAGGTTTTTTTGTTTTTTTGTTTTTTTTAGGAGAGTTATCTTCTGTAGTGTTATCATTTTTTATGTTCTTTTCAGTCCTCGCTTTAATAGCTTATTATTTATAGTGATTCTTTCATTTTGTGTGTATGTGTGTGTATATATATATATATATATATATATATATATATATATATGTATATAAATAACGGACTGGGGTTTGAACTCAGGATCTCAAGCTTGCGAAGTAGGTGCTCTACCATTTGAGCCACACCTCCAGTCTGGTGAATCATTCAAAATTTAAAGACATAGCTTTGATTCTTAAGTACCAGCTATTGATAGCCAATTGAATAGTGATATTTAGGAATTGTTTTTTATATTGTCAACCTCTTTACTGTCTAGGGAATAGGTATAAAATTTAGCATTTATTTGTTCATCATGTACACAATATATGCAGTACAGCAGAGTTAAATGAAGTGCACACAACACACAGGGTAATGGATAAGCTGACATTTTCAAGCACACACTAACAAATATTTTTTGCTCTTTAGGAATGTTGAGTGATCTTTTAAGAAGTTAGCAAATGTGCTACCAGGTATCTAAGAATAGATTTTCCATATTAATAGGCTTTCAGAAACACCATTGGTTAAATAATTTTAGTATTGCAAAGCAGAGATTTTATCTGGTCAAATTAGCTTTCATCTCAGCTCTTAATAAGTCCTAAATGAGTTCAATTCAATAAATTGTTCTCTCACAGTTACAGATAATTCAGATTTGTTAGCAAGAATAGCATATTGGGAGTAGATTTTTATTTACCCTGACACTTTGTAAGTCAACAGAGTGTTTTAAAGAAAGAAATAATTCTGCTGATCTTTGCTTTATATCAGAAAGCAGCCAAGATGGCATATTATCAGTTGAAGAAACTCCTTATCCAGCTTTGGAAGAAACCAAGTCAGCAATTGAGGTAAACTTCCATACTTTACTCTGCAGCTGTAGAGATGACAGTACTATAGAAAACACTCTTTGAAGCCTCTATTTCTAGTTATACATTCTAGTTGTATATGAATTATAAGCAAATTTAGCAGAAAAATTGATCCATTTTAAGATTAAACCATAAGATTAGTTGATATTGGTGATCAAACCAGGGCTAAGCATGCTTTCTACCACTGGGCTACATCTTAGTCCAGTCTTCTGATTCAGAAAAATAATGTATTAGTATTTCATTGAGGGTTTGTTCTTTTAACCTATAATACAATTTTCTTTGGAAATAGGTTTCATTCTTGAATTATATTGAAAATTACACTAAGTTCATCTCTAAAATAAAGGTTAATTTTTAAGTTTGATAACCAACTGAATATTTTCCTTTGGAAATTTTATTTTAATTTTTTTCTTATTTTGTTGAGTTTTACTGACTTTTAAATAAAGCTAGATATAGCAAGGTGGTCTTATCTTAGTCCATTTGTGGTGGTATAACAAAATACTTGAGACTGGGTGGCTTATAAAGAATGAGAATTTATTTCTCATAGTTCTAGAGGTTGGAAAGTCTAAGATGAAGGCGCTAGCAAGTTTGGTGTGAAATGAAAACTACTCTCTGCTTCCAAGATGGTGTCCTGGTGCTACATCTTCCAGAAGGGACAAACAACTTTCTGAGATGGCAGAAGGAAAGGAAGGCAAGAAAAGGCCTGTTTTATAAAGGTCTTAATTGTAGCCATGAGGGAACAGCCCTCGTGACCTAATCAACTAAAGGTCTTACCTCTTAATACAGACGTCTCCCTATCCATGGTGTTGCTTTCCTCCTTTTTAGTTACCCGTGGTCAACTGTAGTTGTCTTGACTCCTCCAAGAGAGATACCACATCCATATAACTTACTACAGTACATTGTTAGAACTGTATATTGTTATTGAGTATTGTTAATTCTTACCATGCCTAATTCATAAATTAAACTTGATCAAAGGTATGTATTAGTATATATAGGGGAAAATAGTATATGTAGGGTTTGGTATTATCCGTGGTTTCCAGCATCCATTATGGGTCTTAGAATGTATCACCTACAGGGCACCTACCCTATTATCCCATTGGTGATTCATTTCCAACATACAGACAATAGTTCATGGCATAGTTGTTGAACCAGAAAAAAGTTAAATCAGTCTTTTCCAGGTTCCCTAAATGCAGAATTATGCTCAAATAAACCCATGGAACTGGTGAAAAATATGAGTTCTTTCTTTTCTGTAGTTACTGGGGAACAGAAATGGTTTGTACTTTCTTTTTTTGGAGGTAGTGGGGTTTGAATCCAGGGCCTCACACTTGTTAGACAAGAGGTCTACCACTTGAGCCACTCCCCAGCTCTGGGGAACAGAAATGGTCTTTTCAGCTTTCGCAGTCCAGTAAGAGAAAGCAGTGGCCCCATCTAATTGTGGGAAAGTTGTCAAGGGGTTTGATGATGTTTTCACGCTTAAAAAGAAAAGATGAGCCTGCTTTTGCATAATCCTTTACTACTGGGAGGTAGCACAGTGATAGAGCTCTTGCTAGCATGCATGTAGCCCTGGGTTTGGTCTCTAGCACTGAAAAGAGAGGGTTGGGGGTAGGGAGAAATTTTTTTTGTGTGTGTGGTACGGAGGCTTGAATTTTGGGCCTCAGGCTTGTTAGGCAGGTGCTGTATAACTTGAGCCATTCCTTCAGTCCAAAATTGTATCTTTTATTTTAGATTACCGTAGTATATTTTATTTCAGATACCATAGTACTTGGTACCATGCATTTTGAACTGTACAGAAAGTATACTCTTATATAATTATTGAATTTAATGTCTGTAAAATTATGACTCATTCAGGCAAAGGAAGCAAAATCACCTGAAGATAATGTCTATTTTGGAACTGCTAGTGATGATTCTGATATTGTTACCCTTGAGCCACCTAAGTTAGAAGAAATTGGAAGTCAAGAAGTTGTTCTTGTTAAAGAAGCACACAGCTCAGATGGCTTTAATATGGGCTCTTCCTCCAGCAGCCAGTACACATTCTGTCAGCCAGAAACTGGTAAGACTGCAAAGATAATACATTGACAAGAGACCTGCTGACTTCTGTGACCACAGCTTTCTAACCCTAGTATTCAACTTTAGAATATGTTTCAGTAAAACTCAAGATTTTTTTTTTTGTGCTGTTGGGGCTTGAATTCAGGGCCTACACCTTGAGCCTGTCTACTGGCCCTTTTTTTTTTTTTTTTTCCCAAAATAGGGTCTCTTGCTGGGGCTGGCTTCAAACCTTGATCCTCCTCATCTCTGCCTCCTTAGTAACTAGAATTATAGGTGTGAGACACCAGTGCCACAAGAAATTTGTTTTGTAAAATCTACTGGGTGGGTTCTCTGCCCCCCACCACCCCGAATAAGAGAGTTGTTCCTGTTGTTGGAATTAATAGTCTCTGGTGCTAAAGACAGACACACCAGAAACAGAAAATCTTGACAAGGCAATTTACTTTGATCAAAGGGTGCACGCATGTGCTCACTCTAGCTAGGCAAACATGCAAGCACAAAATGGCTGCCGTGGCTCCTCCTACCTCTGACGCAGTTGTACCTGCCCCTAACTCAGGATTTGTCCAGGTCAAAGGTTCACAATCCCTCTTGATTGGCTAAAAGGCTTGGGGGATGGGTTACAGCTTGGCGGACAATGGAGTTGAAAAGGAATCCAGAGGAGGAAACAGGGACCTTTTAAATATGCAAGTCACCTAAGATGGCACCCTGAGGAATTTTTAAGTAATGTAAGAGAGTAACAAATACTTTGATAGAAAAGATCATTTTTCTTTCAATTTTCCCCTTCTTTTTAATTTAAATTCTTTTCTTCAAACTCATTTAGAAGCTGTTGGCTCTAGTGTTCCTGCATTTCTAATAGAAACAAGTGATTTTAGTATGGCGTGGGTGATTGTTTGGTGAGGGCTGTCTCATTTAACTGCTGTATTTGTCCTCGGACACAAGGAATTATGCAGCATCCTACTAAAATTAAAACTTCAGTCACTATGATCAAGGAGGTTAAGATCGAGGTCATCCAGGCCTTTCATCTTCCAAACCATTTTTCCATTAAATCAGTGAAGGGGTCATTTATACCTGAATTTTCAGCTAGCTCGTTAGATAGGGTAGTTAATCCTTAGTAATAGTTCCATCAGGGTCTGTATTATTTCGTATATAAGTGCAACACGAAACTCTATAATCATTACACAAATTGCTCCCTTTTCGGCCAACATCATGTCTGATGCTAGTCTGTTCTCCCAACCCATCTGGCTAGTTGGTCCCAATTGCTCTCCTATTCCTTTGATAGCATCCCTGGTATAGTTAACAAACCTTTATTGGTTATAATAAATATAATTAATCCAACTGACATTTTTATTTGTAGTGGATCACCAAAAGAGTACTGATTCAAACCCTGCTGCAATTTGGTTTCTGGCTTTGAATTGTTGGCACTCCCTTAGGAATTCCAATGGTATCAATGTAAACATGGGGATCAAAGGAGCCTCTGCAGGTGGCTACAGTGTCTATGTCTCTCCTTTTTCTAGATGTGGCATGGGCTGTGGACAAAATGCTAGGATGAAAGGGATTGCCAACTGCACCAAAGCACAGGTGACTGCCCAGTTACCTGGGAGAGTCTCAAGTAAAGGTCCTCCGCAGTACCACCAGACATTGGTTCTGCCCACCAAGAGTGTGGACTGGTTTATGAGGCTGTTGAAGGACTGGCTTTCACTGCATCCTGTCAGATTTCCCACATTTGTCATTCGTCCCCCTTGTCTGGTGAGACATGAGGTATAGTTGATGTCTAGAGTAGATGGCCTAACAGTCTTTGGGGGCTGACCCACAGGACCTCTGACCTCTGGTAGTGATAGTGTCTGGCAGGATTTGTTGCCCCAAACCTTGGCATCCTGAAACAAACCAACATGCAGTACATTCCTTCTGGGTCCAAGGACCATCCTAATGAAAACGGGACAACCTGAGACTCTGGTCTCCTAGTAGTATAAACATCACAATCGCTCTTATTTAATGTGCAGACACAATATTTTATCCATTCTATCCAAGCATTTGTATCCCTGTACCCGATTTCAATAGCCAGTTTGTCTTAGATCCTTGACTTCTACTGTGGTTTGCCTGAGTTCTATTGTTGAACAACTGTGGTGAGTTTTGGGTTTATAGGCATATGCCACCTCACCGGATTTACACAATTCTGTTTTTTTGTGTGTGTGTGTGGGACTGGGGTTTGAATTCAGGGCTTTCCAGTTGGCTAGGCAGGTACTTTACCACTTGAGCCACACTACCAACCCATTTTTGTGTTGGGTATTTGCAAGATGTGGTCTCACAAACTATTTGAACTGTCTGCCCTGGCTGGCTTCAAACTGCGATCCTCCTGGTTTCTGCCTCCTGAGTAGTCCACAACTCTTAAGCTCAGATTTAGGAGTATATAAAGGTGATATAAAATGTTTGGACGTAAAGTTCCTACAGAATATCATGACACAGATCTGTAACTAATCCTTACGGTTATAACTTAACGGAAGATTATGGATGAAACAACCAAGGAGACTAAGGCAGGAAAATTGCAAGTTCAAGGCTAGCCTAAGCCACAAAGAGAGACGCCCCATCTCAAAAAACTAAAGTCATAAAGTAATAAAATGAAAGAACAAAAAGTAGTTTTTGGGGACACTGCTTTATGACAGCTTCTTGAATTCTGTTTTATACTTGGTAGGCACATAATATTTGTTAAATAACTAATAACTGAGTGGATCTCAAAGACTTCAATAAGAATTTCCTTTCACTTTTTCTGTAATATAAAACTTACACTATTATAAGCAAACTTATTAGCATTCTCCTGCTATTAGATATAATACTTCAATCTTCCACTATTAATGATCTAAAAAATTAGCTGGAATTTAGCTCCATCTGGAGAATTATGGATTTATAGCCCATTTTTAAAATATTTACATTTGGCATCCAGAATTAGACAATGGAATTTCTGTTATTCCAGGTAAAGGCAATAAAATGTCAAGTATAGTTTCTTGGCTACCTCATTTTTTTGCTTTTCAGTTTCTTGGCTATCTCATTTGATGATGAGTTATTTTTAGAGTATCTGGAGAACTTGACAACATTTTATTCAATTTTTTTTTTTTTCTTTTGGGACGTTGGTTTTAACCCAGGGCTCTGTGCTTGCAAAGCTGTAGCTCTATGGCTGGAGCCACACCTTCAGTTCATTTTGCTGGTTATTTTGGAGATGGGAATCTTGTGAAATACTTGCTTCGGCAGACCTCAAAGTGAAATCCTCCTGATCAGCCTCCCAAGGAGATAGGATTGCAGGCGTGAACCACTGGTGCCCAGCTCTTCAGCTATTAAATACTCATGTGATACTGCTAGTGGTTAGAGGGCATCTGGACTGACAAGAAAAAGAATTCTGTACATGTGGACATGTTCAGTACAGATGAAATTTTTTTCCCCGAATATTTTTATCCATAGATACAGAGTGCTGACTACATACATAATTTCAAAGGGTTAATATAATGGACTTTAGAGTACCACAGGTAATCAGACTTAAATTTAAAAAAATAATTTTTTTCACTATGTAGTCCAGGCTGGCCCGGAATCACTGGGAATACAGGCATATGCCACCATGCTTGGCTACTCAAATTTTAGTATTTTTTGAACTTTAGGATGCCTGCTATATTGAAATAGTTTCTCCCCACCCGTCTTATTTTATCCCTCTGGTTTAACTTAAGAATACACATAGGCTAAAATAATCAAAGCAAGCTGGGAATAGTGGTGCATGTTTGTAATCCCAGCTCTCAGAAGGCTGAGGTAGGAAGGTCACAAGTTGAGGTCAGCCTGGCCTATATGGTGCAACCCTGTCTGAAAAATAATAACAATAAATAGTCAGAATCAGCAGTATGGCAGAAGGGGTCAAAGTTACATAGAGAACGTGAAAGAGGCTATACACTTAAATTTTTTTTTTTTTTTTTTTTTTTGCAGTACTGGGGCTTTAACTAAGGGCCTTCACTTTGAGCCACTCCACCAGCCCAATTTTTTGTGATAGGGTTTTTTGAGATAGGATCTTGTAAACTGTTTGCCTTGCTGGCTTTGAACTGTGATCCTCCTGCTTTCTGCCTCCTGAGTAGCTAGGATTATAGACGTGAGCCACTAGTGCCCAGCTATACACTTAAATTTTTTCAGGAATTTGGACACTGCTAAGTCTATTTTCCTTTTTTTTTTTTTCTTTTGGTGAGATTGGGGTTTGAACTCAGGACTTGGCACTTGCAAAAGCAGGTACTCTACTGCTGTAGTCCATTTTGCTCTGGTTATTTTGGAGATGGGAGTCTCTTGAACTTACTTGCCCATGCTGGCCTTGAACCATGATCCTCCTAATCTCAGGATTACAGGTGAGAGCCATTGGTGCCAGGCTAAGCCTGTCTTCAAATATTTATTTTCTTTCTGAAAGACTTGAGAATTTATTTATTTATTGACAGTACTGGGATTTGAACTCAGTGTCTCACACTTGCTAGGCAAATGCTTTGCCTCTTGAGCCACTCCACCAGCCCAAGACTTGAAGTTTTCAGCCTTAGTTAACAGGAATATTTTAAGTGCATTTTTACCTGTTGTTAGTCTTCCCAACACAATTGTTCCAATACACAAAATGTTAAGAACAAAAGATAAAACATTTGGATCTGTGCTGAAAATGCTTTATAAGCTATGGACTGTTCAGCTACATGATACGGTATAAGAAATGCATCATTAGGTGATTCCATCATTGTATGTTCATCATAGAGTGCACACATGCAACGTAAGAGTGCTATTCAGTAGACAGTGCAGTTGCATAGAACCTCTGTCATCAGTGATCATTGTTGACTGAGATGTAGTGCAACTATATATTGTCAGTTGCCAAGAGTTTCTGTTCTTTTTTCCTTACCTTTGGCTCTCCCTCTCCCTTGGTTTGTTAATTCATGTACCCATTGCTTTTTTTTTTTTTTTTCATTCCTTTTCTTCATCCTTATAGGATTTCAACTTCATGTATTTTTTCTGAATTAGATTGTAACAGTAACATACTTTTTGCTCATTTAAGAATACTGTCTACTTTCATATGAACAACCTCTCCTCCCAAAAAAGCGAAATTAGTTGCTATAGAGACGTTTGTATTGCATATGTTTTTAAAAAGACATGATTATTAGATTTTAATGTAGCACAGATAGTAATGTTAGTAATAAAACAAAATTACTTTTTCCTTTTTATTATTTATAATAAAGCTTTATGCATCTTTTTTCCTGTTTATTCACAAAAGAAAGGTGGTGGGAGAAGCTGTGGAAGATTCCTGAATGCATAAGGGGCTGGGATGACCAGCTGAAACACCATGTTCCTAGCCAACTGGCTTTCCAAGGTGGTGTGACTAAATCTCATCAGCTTCTCAAGAGCTGAATGTGCCTAGTCACATTTACTATTACTGAGTGCTTTCAGGTTCTGTTAGCTGTGCTACTCTAAACAGGTGTTCAAAGTAGATTTTGTATTGTGAAAGCTGGCTAAGCTTATTGCATGCATTTGCATTGCTTGCATCTTGGACTGTGGACAAAATTATGCTTTAAAAGGAGCTTAAGAATTAAAATATTCCTGCCCTTGTATGTATAGGTTAAAAGAGATGGAAGCATTGAAGACATGAGTATATTAATATTGGGTAGGCTAGTTTGTTACAGTATATAATGAAGAGGTGAAAATTTATTTAAGGAAGTTTGACAGATTGTTATATTTGCTTATTGAAATTCTATGTCAGGAAGTCTGACTTCAATACTCCAGCTGTGATCATGAATGGCTTCATATTATGTAATGCTTTGTTTAAGTCTTCCTTTTTTCTCTTTGTCCAAGAAATGTAACCTCACACTTGAGGCGACGGCATCTTGGTTATCTATCAAGATAACCAGATAGACATCATGGGCAAAAGGGTTATAACCAAAGATCTCTCAGGGCATCTGTATCACTAAATGTTAGGCTATTCATTCATCCAGTAGTGACTTTTATCTTTGTGTGTGTTGTCCTGTAAAAGTGAACTAAATCATCAGCTTTCCTGTGGCATGGATATCCTGTCTTCTGATATGTTGTTTTGCTTCTTTGGGGCATGAGTGCTTGTTTTGGAGCTTTGTATTAAATTCAGATTCGTATTTTATCCTTGTTTTTAGTGCTTATCTTACAGGCCTATGGAGGTTATTGAGTGATCTATCTTCTGTATCATTTAGTTTGTTGAAATACGGAGTATTTTAAGAAAATGTGCATTTGGAAAAAACTGAAGTTGATGTTTCCAGGACTTGATGTTTTGTGTGCAACCCCTCCCCCCGCCCAATTTGTTGTTCTTTATTATTTTCATAAAGGAGCAGCACCATACTAGGCCTTAATATCGAAGATAGCTGTTGTGTCACTTCCTCATGCTGACATATTTACTAGAGGGTAAAATTAATAACCTTCTAGTAAGAGTGGCAGTCGAAGGGAAGGGCTCATCTGACTTCTGGAAACCTATAGTAACCTATAGTGCTTTGAATCTTGATCATGGACTGATAGGATTGGAAATCAAAGGAGGGGCCAGATTCATACACCTACAGAAGTTTTTGGGATATGTTACATGTTGCAAGTCACAGAAAGTGCTTGTATACCTTCCTGTATTCCTTAAGCCATGAAGTTTAAATTATGTGTATTTGAAATTGAATGAGATAAAGGATTTTTTTCTTCCAGAAATAGTACTTGTTTATGCCTCTGATAGAGATGGAATTATGGTAATGAACGTTGTTCTATAAATATACAGTATAGGGTATGGCGGCTAACTAAAAATCCAGAAAAGTAAACTCTCAAATCATAGAGTAATATGTGTAACATGTTCTTCTTGTATTACATTAGAGGTCTTTTATTTTTCTGCTTTATGTTGATACATTAAAAACTTCTGTTTTTGTTTGTGTTGCTTCTATTTTGGGCTGTCTCATGTTAAAAGGCATGTAGGGTTGGCATTGATTGTTTTAAATTATATTTACTGGGAAAGCTTTTCTAAACTTTTTAATACCTAAGTACTGACATTTTTCCTTTTAAAATAGTTTTTCCATCCCAGCCTAAGGATGATGAATCAAGTAGTGATGAAACTTGTAATCAGCCCAGTCCTGCCTATAGACGACGCCGTGGTAGGAAGAAGACAGTTTCTACTTCGGAATCCGAGGAACGGGTACTTGCTGAACAAGAAAACGAACCTTCTAAGGAGTTGAGTAAACGCCAGTTCAGTAGTGGTCTCAATAAGTGTGTTATACTTGCTTTGGTGATTGCTATCAGCATGGGATTTGGACATTTCTATGGTAAGTATTTGAAAATGTGTTGTACCTAAACTGATCCATAGTATAGAGCACTTACTAAGGGTGAGGAATCATGGGATTC
Source organism: Castor canadensis (assembly GCF_047511655.1). NCBI lineage: Eukaryota > Metazoa > Chordata > Mammalia > Rodentia > Castoridae > Castor > Castor canadensis. The sequence continues at coordinate 145,105,490 of NC_133387.1, read as the reverse complement.
TGGATTACTTTTTTTTTTTGAGGTACTGGAGTTTGAACACATGGCCTTGAGTTTTCTAGGCAAGAGCTCTACCATTTGAGCCATATCCCCAGCCCAATCATAGAATTCTGCATCACCTTGCAACCTGGTGTGAATCTCAGTTTTCTCATTTGGAGATAGTACTGCTTATCTGACGAGATTTGGCACGTTCATGGTGGTGTAGCTATAGACAGTGCTGCTTATCTCACAAAAGGCAGTAGTTATTAAGAAATGCAAGAGCTAGCAGGGTTCATAGGGGGCTGAGTTCAAAAGAATTGCTCAATTCCAGGCTAGCCTGGGCAAAAGCTTTGCAAGACCACATCTCAGTGGAAAAAGCTGGTTATTGTGGGGTGTACCTTTCATCCCAGCTTTTATGTGAGAAGCCTAAATATGAGGATTATGATCCAGGCCAGACTGACTTAGAGGGAGGCCCTATGTCAAAAATAACCACAGCAAAAAAGGCTGAAGGCATCACTCAAGCAGTGGAATGCCTGCCTAGCAGTGCAAAAGCCCTGAGTTCAAACCTCAATACTGCCAAAAAAAATGTTAAGAGCTGGGCACAGTGGTTTGTACTAGAAATCACATCTACTCAGGAGTTTGAAGGAGGTTTGTTTGCAGGAATTCATAGGTAGACCCTGTGTCAAATTAAAAAAAAAAAGGTCCCTTTTTGGGGGGGATTTTGAACTCAGGGTCTTATGCTTGCTAGGCAGGCATGCTGCTCTACTATCTTGGTTTTTGTTTTCATTTGAAAAAGTCTTGCTATATAGCCAAGATTGGTCCTGAACCCCTCAATCCTCCTCAGCCTCCCAAATAATGCAAATAAGGATTATTAACACTTAAGTGGTTTTGAACTTAGGGTCTTATACTTGCTAGGCAAGCACTCTACCACTTGAGCCACACTTCTAGCACTGCTTTTCTTTCTTAAGTAAAACGATTGGAAGATTAAAAAAATCTGACTCTGGGTATGGAGGTGTACACTTGTAATTACTTAACAGGCTGAGGCAGGAGGATCTCACATTTGAATCTAGTCTGGTTATTTTGCAAGAACTGTCTTGAAAAAAGAAAATTCTGAAGTGCTCACCATGAGGCTGATTTGGTATTACAGAATCTTTAAATCCCAGTGAAAATAGTTATATTTGAAATGTCCCAATAGCTCGTGCTCATTATTTCTACTTTGAGGTTTAATGCAGGTGTCATCATTTTTTGACCTTCATTCTTGCAATTGGTAATTTTTCATCTTGTACTTTAGCCTTACATTTTTGTGTTAATTATGCTTGATAGTGTTTATGTATGTTGATTATTTTATTAATTCAAAGCCTTTAAATAGGAATTTAATTCAAAGCCTTTAAATAGGAATTTTGCCATGTGGTGTTATTTTTCATTTAGGAGTGTCACTGTTGAGTCTTTTATTTAAGGTATATTTTTGTACAAAGACAAGTATTAGAGAACTGAGCATTCAGATTCCTTATATGGACCTTGGGGGAATACACTTTAAAAAGAAATGTCTTAGATCTTAACTCCACAAATCTTGGTAACTCTTACACAAACTATTTTTAGATATTTTTTGTCTGCATAATCTGGACTTTATGTTTTGCTAGTTCTTTCCCACAACGTGTTTGTTATGCAAAGATTGAAGAGTTGCAAGTACCTTATGCTGGTGTGGACAAGATACTATTTAACATAGTTTAATGTTAGAATAAACTTAATGAGGATAATCAGTACTTGTTTAAAGTCAAGTTAGAAAAATGTGTTGTTTCTTGTGTTTAACTTTATATTAAGTATTTAGACTCCTGATAGATTCCCGCTTGAATTTAATACTGAGGAACTATAGCTTGTATCCTCCCTTGATGTTTAGTGTAATAAAATTTTATTTGAAATGCACAGTTAACTTCACTGACTACCTAGACCAAATGTACCAATATATTTTTGAGTGATTTTTTTTTTCCCTCTACAGGTAAACATGAAGGTAACAAAGGAGAAGGCCTTAATCTTTTTTCTTACTAAAAGTAAAGGTCGGATAATGATGTGTACTGTTGATTGTATTAAAATCTTACCAACTGCATGACCTTTGGATATTTTGTGGAAAGTTTAGTTTAGGGCTGGAATATGGCTTAAGTGGCAGAACATCTGCCTAGCAAGCATGAGACCCCAAGTTCAAACCCATTACCACCAAAGAAACCAGAAAGCTTAAAAAAAAAAAAAAATCTTTCAAAAGCAAGAAATTGTTACTTTGTTACACAGGATTTTGTTTACTAATAAAAAAATTTACTTTAGTAATTAAAATTAATAAAATATTTTCCTGTGTTCATATTAGGCTTTTCAAAGTATAAGAAACATGGATAATGAAGTGTATGAAGTAGGTCTATATAGTAATGAGATAGGACTTTGAGCCTGGATACTTGGGTTATTGGTAGTTTATTAAATTCTAGGAACTGCTAGCTCCATCCCTTTGGAGTTGGGGCTCCTGGGGAAGAGTTTTGCCAGGTATTAAAGTAAATGGATGATAAGCATAGGTTGGATGGTTTTTACTTAAATTTATTGTAGAGTGGTTTAGGGTAGGTTTTGAAGTATGAATCCCCCTTTCCCATTAAGGTGCCCCACCTTATAAGAGGAGGGTATATGTGTATCCATAGCTGAGAAGTCTTACCCGGAATGGCAGCAAAATCTGACAGTGGGTTTATGTGCAAGATGAGGTAGTGTTTGTAGACATGACTTTAGGCCAAAGATTGTGCCTTGGGTGGTAACACTCATAGGTACGTAGTTGAAGATGCAGGGGAAAAACCCCAATGATTACTTAGTGAGGTTGAAAAAGGCTACTTGAAAACATCAACCACATGCCATGTAATAGTGTCTCACATTCATCTCACATAGGTTATTTCCCAACAGGCAAAGGAATTGCCTGATTAGCATGATTGAAAATAGAACACTAGAGGTTTTCTGTTACTCTGGGAGTTATAGATAAGAATTATCAATATAATGTATATGTAAAAATTACAGACAGTTATTTTCAACATTTTAAGAAATCTCAGTTTCTTTTGAGTAATTTTAAAACCTAACAGTTGTTTGTAGGTCAACAGAAGTTTTCTTTTTTAGTGTTTAAGATTTATTGCAGAAACTAAGAAAATAATTTTTGTAGCAATTAGAGGAAAAAATAGTAAGCTGTCATCACATTCTTTTGTTTTAAAATTCTGTGGTATATATACATCCTGGTACTCTCACTCAATAGATGAAAGGTTGCACGGTGCATTTTGCCCTATTTTTTGATCTAGTGGGGTTTTTTCTTGTGCATGAAGCATGTAGCAGTATGTGAACAGCATGTCTTGTCAAAATACCGGTTTGATTTTAAGGTGAAAATAAAGGAATCTTCTCTATCTGCTAGAATAAGAGATGGTGGTACTCCAGTACAGATTTAACCATTGCGGAATTTTTTTTTTTGGTGTGGGCTGCTGAATAGTGAACCAAGGGTCTTGCAAAAATGCGAGGCAAGGGTTTACAACTCACCTTCAGTGCCATTGCAGAATTCTTAAAAAAGATTTGGCTTTGGGAATGGGTGGGGGTACTCATAGTTAGCCAGCTATGCTGTACTTTGTAGGCTTGTGCAGTATCCTATAGGTAAATTATTAAGAAAGACCTTTTTAAGGGCTGGCAGAGTGGCTCAAGTGGTAGACCCTGAGTTCAAACCCAGGACCACAAAGAAAAGATATTTTTATTTATCCATATTGAAAAATATCCTGTGGGAAAAAACACCATGGATTGTTAATTTTTCTGTGTAAAGGGCAAGTTTCAAACACATTATATACTTCAAAGATCACCTTAAAACAATAAAGCTGAATTACTGCAATTTATAGTAAGACAAGAACATTTCATAATTTTTGTTTGTTTGTTAGAGTAATATAGGCTAGCTTGTTTATTTTAATCAAAAGGATAGTGAACTGCTTAAATGTTTCTATGTGTGTGCTAAATAAATTAAAACATAAATTAACCTGCTCTTGGCCTGGTTTGTATTACAGTTAACATCCACTATCATTTGATAAATGACACTGTGAGCTTTCACATGCATAGTCTTTGTTTATATATTATAAGAATTTTTTAACAGAAATCAGTTATTTTATCCAGATTAAGTAGTTGCATATAGATTAAATGTTTTATATGTTTTTAATTGTTGGTGATCATAATGTTTATACCTATAATAACAATTTTTCATTTTAGGCACAATTCAGATTCAGAAGCGTCAACAGTTAGTCAAAAAGATACATGAAGATGAATTGAATGATATGAAGGATTATCTTTCTCTGTGTCAACGGGAACAAGAATCCTTTATAGATTCTAAGGTGCGTACCACTAGCAAATACTAAAATTAACTATTACCAGTAGTTGTGTTATTTAGATAGATACAAGTGTAATGATGATGAGTAAATCAGTAATGTTGACAATTGTTTACTGAGTACTTGCTATATCATAGTCACCATCATGGAATGCATCATGTATCTCTTGTTTCTCATGACTACCTGTGAATTAAGCAAATATTAATTTTATTATATAGGTGGAAAAGTGGTTCAGAAAGGTTATACAACTTTGGCAAGGCTAGCAAAGCTTAAATTGATTTTAAGTATCTATCTGGTTTCTTACCCATTTCTTTCCTAGGAAGGGTGAAGGGGTAAAGGAATTGCAGATGATTTAAAAGCAGGGCATAAAAATAAGCTGTAGCTTTTTTTTCCTCCAAAGTCTCCCCACAATTTATATTTGTGTCCTTAACAGGATTATAATTATATTTCTTGGAACAATGGAATCCTATTTTACATCCAAATTGTGTCTTTTAAGGATTTTATTTTTGAAATTGTCAAAAATGCAGTTTCCAAGCTGGGCATGGTGGTGTACTCTTTTTTTTTTTTGTGGCACTAGGATTTGAACGCAGGGCCTCACACTTGCTAGGTGGATGCTATACCAGTTGAGCCAATCTGTTAGCCTGGTGAGGCAGCCTTGTAATCCCAGCACTTGGGAAGGAGACTGAGGCAGGATGGAGGAGGGAGGATTGTGAATTCTAGGCTAGCCTGGGTTACATAGTGAGAAGCCTGTCTTATAAAAACAACACACCAAAACAAAAACACATTTTCCCTAGGTATATGAGAAGATGCCATTTTGTTCATCATCACCTTGGTTTCTGATTCTATAGAATGACTTTGGCTTTTAGGAGACATAAATCTCTAGAGAGTGAGTTTTTCAGATTTCTTTTTTGCAGCTGTTAGGTGTGTGTGATTCAGATGCTGGAGCTCTTTGAAGACCTGCCCCAGAACACAAATTAATTCCAAGATCATTTGTACCAGATGAGGATTGCTCTGCTACCTACTGGAGATGTGGCTCAAGCAGTAGAGCACTTGCTTTACAAGCACAAAGCCCTGAGTTCAAACCCCATTCCCACAAAACAAGCAAAGAAAGATAGATTATAATGTGTCACTCTCTTCTGTTCAATGGTCCTCTGCTATTTGGTAGCTGAAACTTGTTTTCTCTCAAACAGGTAGTGCAAATGAAATGACTATGGTTACATTTTAAATCCTGTTATATAGCCTTGGACTGTGATCCTCTTGCTTCTGCCTCCCAGTGTTGGGAATGCCTGTGTGTGTTACCATGCCTGGCTGTTTTAAATCTTAATTTAATCTCTGAAGATGAATGAGCTAGAGAGTGAAAGCAACTGTTTAAGCTAGTTGCTTTTCAAGTGTAAAATACTGCTATTACCTTAAAGGACTTTTTTTTTCCTTTTCATCTTTGTTTGTGAAATCAGATTATTTACTGGTCTGATTCAAATAGGATTAACCTTAATATCTGTAGTTAATTAAGCCAAAATAAAGTATCATCCTTATTATACATATTTTTTTCTTTTGTGTTACTGGGGACCTAGGTCCTTCTACATGTTAGGCAAGAGCTGCACTATTGAGGTACATTCTACCCCCATGACATACTTTAACTAACTATATAGTGCTATAACAACCTGTTGAAATGTTATTTTGTTACCTGTGGTTAAAGTTTGTTACTAATGGATGAATTTGAAGGAAAAATCAGGTCAGGGAAGTCTACCTTGAACTGCAGTAGAATTTTGTAATCCTGATTGACCATCATTTCTGTAAATCATGGATGCTGATTTAAGATTTACATTAATCTGTGCAGATTACAGAGTTACTATAATCTGGGTTATAGTGATCTCAGAAGTGTATTTGAAATTGGGGGAATTAGTTATGTGTGTTATCTGTATTTAGTCTGTCCTCTAATGTGCTTGTAAAATCTTATGACTTACTTGGACATACCTAGAAATGTTAATTTGTATAGGACTAAAATGTTTCAACTGGGACTATGATTATCGCAGCATTTGTTCTTTCAAAGAGTGCAATGACTATAAACAAGTTTTTGAAGCCCAAAGTCAGTTCTAGATGTAACTACCTCGCTCTCTCTCTTATAACTTTACCTTTTATAAAACATTATTTCCCTCATTAAAAAACCAGAAAAGTTTTTAGTCCTACCTAAATTCTCGAAGAGCCTTTTCGGGATAATGTCCTGTAGTCAGAAGACAGAAGGCTATCCTCAATTCTTCTGAGTCTATGGAAACCAGTAAGAACTTCATGTTATTATGGGAAACACTAATCACAAGTGCTGCAGTTCTCCCTCTCTCTCTCCCTCCCTCCCTCCTCTTCTCTCCACCTCCAGGGCCTTGTGCTTGACCACTGAGCATGTCTCCAGCCTTAATTTTTTTTAATTTAATTTATTTTTTTATTATTCATATGTGCATACAATGCTTGGGTCATTTCTCCCCCCCTGCCCCCACCCCCTCCCTTACCTTCCATCCCACCCCCTCCCTCTCCCCCCCACTCCTTCGCTAACCAGCAGAAACTATTTTGCCTTTATCTCTAATTTTGTTGAAGAGAGAGTATAAGCAATAATAGGAAGGAACAAGGGTTTTTGCTGGTTGAGATAAGGATAGCTATATAGGGAGTTGAGTCACATTAATTTCCTGTGCATGTGTGTTACCTTCTAGGTTAATTCTTTTTGATCTAACCTTTTCTCTAGTTCCTGGTCCCCTTCTCCTATTGGTCTCAGTTGCTTTTAAGGTATCTGCTTTAGTTTCTCTGCGTTGAGGGCAACAAATGCTAGCTAATTTTTTAGATGTCTTACCTATCCTTATATCTCCCTTGTGTGCATTTGCTTTTATATTGTTTGTGATCAAAGTTCAGTCCCCTTGTTGTGTTTGCCCTTGATCTAATGTCCACATATGAGGGAGAACATACGATTTTTGGTCTTTTGGGCCAGGCTAACCTCACTCAGAATGATGTTCTCCAATTCCATCCATTTACCAGTGAATGATAACATTTCGTTCTTCTTCATGGCTGCATAAAATTCCATTGTGTATAGATACCACATTTTCTTAATCCATTCATCAGTGGTGGGGCATCTTGGCTGTTTCCATAACTTGGCTATTGTGAATAGTGTCCAGCCCTAAAAGTACTGTTAGGGCGAAATGGAGCTCTAGCTAACTTTTCCTTATTTTAATTATTCTACCATGCTATTGTTCTTAATTTGATATAGCTCTCTGTTAGGCATTTTCTTGCCTTGTTCATTTTTAATGGGCTTTATCATTTTAGGTTTTAATGCTGTTAAAATGTTACGTAGGGGACAGTGCTTATAGAAATACACTATGGTTTATGATGTATGTAATATAGTATATGCTAGAGATTTAAATCAGCTTTTCAAGCACATGATGTTTCTCTTCTCTTTCAAAAACATTTATAGTCATTGAAAGAAAACCTTGCAAGCTGTCGGGCCCTTACTGAAACAGAAAAGATTTCTTTTGAAACTCAGAAAAACAATCTTGCTACAGAAAATCACTATCTAAGACAAACTCTGGAGGTGGAAGAGAAAGCTGTATCTACATTACAGGAGGAGCTAAGGAAGCTAAGGGAACAGATAAGAATACTGGAAGATGACAGGACAAGTACTGAGCTCATCACGGAAAATCAGAAACTTAAGCAACATTTGGAAGAGGAAAAACAGAAGACACACAACTTCCTTAATCAAAGGGACACTCTGTTGGCAGAAGCAAGGATGCTAAAGATGGAACTAGAGAGAGAACGAGTAATAGCAGTGGCTTTAAAGACTGAACTTCAGCGGTTAAGCACTAGTCAGTCACAGGACGACTCAGATTCTCCCAATGTAGTGGCTGAGAAAAGGGAAATAGTGGTCTTACGGGAAAGACTCACTGAGATGGAGCAGAGGTTGAACTTTGAACAGCAGCGCTCTGATTTGTGGGAAAGACTATATGTTGAGGCAAAAGAACAAAATGGGAAGCAAGAAACTGATGGGAAAAAGAAAGGGAGCAGAGGAAGCCACAAGGCAAAGAATAAGTCAAAGGAAACATTTTTGGGAACGGTTAAGGAAACATTTGATGCCATGAAGAATTCTACTAAGGAGTTTGTGAGGCATCACAAAGAAAAAATTAAGCAGGCTAAGGAAGCTGTGAAGGAAAATCTGAAAAAGTTCTCAGATTCAGTTAAATCCACTTTCCGACATTTCAAAGATACCACCAAGAATATCTTTGATGAAAAGGGCAATAAAAGATTTGGTCCTGCAAAAGAAGCAGCAGCTGAGAAACCAAAAACAGTTTTTAGTGACTATTTGCACCCACAATATAAGGTGCCTACCCAAAATCAGGACCGCAGAGGCCCAAATATGCAAAAAGACGGAAGGAAGGAAAAGCCAATTCACTTTGAAGAACATAGAAAAAATATAAATTCACAGAAGTGTAGTGTTGAGCATGGCCATAGGGAAAACCATCATTCTTTCAGAAAAGGTTATTCGCTTGCATTTGAATGTGCTCAACAAAAAGCCATTAACCTTCTTAATGTAGCCAATCCCATAAGGATAGATGAATTCAGACGAATAATTGAAAGGTACTTATTAAAAGAACTGAGTGCTTTTCATCATTGGAAAGAACTTGACCAATTCATCAATAAGTTTTTCCTAAATGGTGTCTTTAGACATGATCAGAAGCTCTTCACAGACTTTGTTAATGATGTGAAAGATTATCTTACCGACATGAAGGAGTATCAAGTAGATAATGATGGAGTGTTTGAGAAGTTGGATGGATATATATATAGACACATTGATCTCACTTTTTCCCCTTCAAATGGACCCAGGTCGGTTTACATAAGACCATGCTATTATAATAGTTTCTAACAGTTATAAACTAAACAGAATTTTTATATTTGATGAGTTTCTTGGAAAGTTACAATTTAAGAGATGCCACTGAAAAGACAGAATAAATTGGAAGATAGTTCTTAAATTATAGACTGAAAATTTCATGAACATTATAGACTTGAGCAAATGATTTAATTTCTATTTTATAAATCAGTTAAGGATATATAAATCCTATTTTGGCCAATTTTGGTTCTTTTCAGTTTATGTGAAATTAAATTATTTTTCTTTTAGTCTTTATTTACTTACTTTAGGAGGCTAGAAATGAACAACATGAATTTTACTCTAAAATCAGAGGAGCTCATGCAGTTCTGATATCCATCTGTTTTCATTTGTCCAGTCCACATACCAACTTAAGTATTCTACTTAATACTTTCACAGGGGTGTTACTGGTAAGCATGATGGAAGAGGCAAACTCAGTAAGCGAGAGACATTCTAATGTGTGTGTTTCCTATGTTTTTACCCATTGTTTATCAGCTTTTTATTATGTAAACACAAAACTCTCCTAATGTTCAAATGTTAGTTTCACTTTTTACTTTTGAGATATATACGTTACTATATTTCTGTGTGAATAAATGTAATGCGTCTATAAAATAATGAGACTGATTTCTGGTATCTTCAGTTATTAAGCAAACACCTAGTGCTATAATAAGCAAAGTGCTGTGCTGGGAGACTGCTTTGAGAAAACAAATGAAAAACTAGAAAGTTGCTCACAGCTAGGTAAATACAGTAAGTGAAATGAAGATGGGGCATGTATGTAGTGATCGCAGGCTATGGAAATGTTTGGAAAGGCCTCATGAATGAACTGGCCTTTCAGCTAGCCTTGTTTTTTAAATAGCTTGTGAAAGAGAAATGAGAATTAGCTACACAGATGGGAAGGCATTTACAAAGGCATGGAGATAGGAAGACATACTACATAAGTAGTGCTGGGGATGAATTTTTTAAAATGTCCTTATTTTAGACCAAAGTATTTGTCTTGTAGGACATGGAGAACTTCAGAAGAATACTGTAGTGGGGTGGGGGATTGTATTCCCGTTTAGGTAACTGGCCGTAGTCTAGAGGATTGATTGGAAAGGTGTGAAGCCAGAATCCTGTGGTCAACACAATACAGACATGAGCTGATGAGTATCTAAACAAGAACAGTTGAAGTGGACAGGAGACAGAACAATAGAAAACTTTAGTTAGGTCTTGTGCAAGAGGAGAAAGCAGTGACGTCTAGATTTTTTGGTATGGTTTGCCTGCCTGATCATTAGCACTTAGGGAATACAAGACAGTTTTAGGAAGAGAAATTTATGTGAGAATTGTTTGGAGAGGGTTAGTTGGCAATTTAGTTATAAAGGCCATCTCTTGAGCCCAGACTCTACTCTGTAACATTTCTGCTGGAAGTAGTTACCAGGCTCCTGGGGAACATCCGACATCAATGGGCTTGTTGACAAGACTACAGACTGGCATCTTGACAACTAAAAAATCATGTCAAGTAAAAGAATATTCAAATGTGTCAAATGCTTTTTTCAAAAGTTGACTGAAAAATGTTTATTGGCTTAGGAATTGAGTGACTATGGATGGCAGTATGGATTCCATGAAGTAGTAACAGAAACCTAATACAGAGACTGAAGAAAGGCAGTATAGATACTGAACTTTTATTGTAAGAGAGGCAAAGTTAGAGACTTTGTTTTGCTTTGTTTGTAAGAGATGTGTATATATTTCTGCTGAGGGATAAAGCCAATAGGGGGAGGGATGGATTTTTAAGGAAAGGAAAAACAATGGAAATACATCTCATTATTTTATTGTCACATTTCTAGTGCTTTAAAAAAAAAAAAAAACCTGTTCAGCATTTCCCCTTTTTGCAAGTATGGTTATATTTGCCTGTTTTTTCTTTAGGGTAAAAAAAAGTACAATACTCACCAAATCCACCCCTTTCCTGCCTGTTTTGGGCAAATCTATGTGTCACATTAACATCTTTTCACAGTGTTCAGATAGTAGATTAATGGATAGTAGATTAATGGAGTAGATTAAATAGAACTAACATAGATAAAAAATGTGTTTACTACTTTCAGTCGACCTGATAAAAAGCAACGTATGGTAAATATTGAAAACTCCAGGCATCGAAAACAAGAGCAGAAGCACCTTCAGCCACAGCCTTACAAAAGGGAAGGTAAATGGCATAAATATGGTCGCACTAATGGAAGACACATGGCAAATGTTGAGATAGAATTGGGGCAATTACCTTTTGATCCAAAATACTGATTTATGCTTAAGTTAAATTAGAAAATTGAGACAGATGGATGCTTTCTACAATGTTTGGTGTTGAAACTTAAGATGAAATTATCAAAAGGATCAGTTTGCTGGCTTTACACTACTCAGAAGCATCAGTCAAAAGCTTACTAACCTGCATTTTCTTGTAACTTACTTTGTTGAATTTGGGGGGAGAGGAGTGGAAAAAACAGTTTTATTAAGGAAGCCAGGCATGTGACAGATTTTGTGCATGAAATGAAAACTTCTTTGTGTATGAGCTTAAAACAAGCCCAAATGATACAAGATAATGTGTAATTAGCAGTGTTAGATTTGCAGTAGATCTTGAAAAAAGTATGTTGTGATGGAATTTCATCTTTAACGTTTTAATCTTACACTTTTTATCTTTTTGTGGGTTCAAGAGCCCGTTGACTTGTGAAGAATTTGCTGCCTTCTTAAGAGCTTGCTGATTTGTTCTCTTGTGAAATTTCTTTCAATCTGAATATTATGGAAGAAACAATAAAACTACACCATGAGGAAAACGAAAGGTCTTTATTTAAAATCTGGCATTGTATTACTATGTGGTGTTTTACTTTGTGGTATTTTACACAATTCCTCAGTAGTGGTATTTGGTAAAGCAGTCCATAACTATTTATTGCAAATTCCATGAATCACACTTGGTGTTGACTAAAGTGTTTCAGCACTGTCTGAATGTTTTCACCTGGTAATACCAGTTTCTCTGCAGAAGTTCTAAACACAGTTCAGAATCTCACCTTCTGTTGAGTTTCCCATTTAACTTCTGTTCATAGACATATATGTGACTTCCAGTTCGACCCTCTGGCAAGTGAGTGTGGAAGAAAACAGCAGTCCTCTCATAATTTCTTGCAGTTAGGAAAGCACTTATTTCCTAGAAGTAAATAAATGTTTTTATGTAAATAAAGGCTACATTTTCTGACTATCGATTAAAAGAATTTTAGAATGTCCAATTCTAACTGTGCCCTTTGCATCTTTCTCTTCATACAAGATTTCTTAATAAAAGAGTTAACTTATTGATGATAACGAATGTACCTTGACATTTATAGAACTGGAACTGATTTTTGATGGGGGAAAAGATCAACTACAGGAGTTGAAAGGGATCATAAAATAAATTATATGGTCTATTTACCTTAGTGTTTGCTAATCTTGAGGTGAAATATAAATAATTGTATTTTCTTCTTTTCCTTGTTTACTTACTTCCTCCAAAACACTGAAGATGATCAAGTGAGTAGGCAATGATGCATCATTGTGAAACTCTTTATGTAACCAGTTTAAGGGATTTAGGTAAAATATGTCTGCTTCATCAAGATACTGAGTTTTTCCAGTCAAGTCTGGGGGACACTGGAGAAATCTCATTTGAAGTGGACAATGAACATGGCTATGAAAAGAGAAGTTACCATAATAGTTAGAAGAAGTAAAAAAAAAAAAAAAGTTCATATTATTATTAATACACACACACACATATATATTTAGCAAAATGAGAAATCTGAATATGTAAGTTGTATTCCAGTTAAGGTGAAGGGTGAGGAAGCAAGCCTTAGTACATTTTATCAAAGATGGAGCATCTGACTTTCCTATGTAACAAAAGCATAACAAGCCCAGACTAAAGCATAAAACTCCATTTCAAGGAGAGAAGTAGGGCCAGTTAGCAGCTTGAGGAACTCTGCATTTGTATGCTGGTCCAGAAGTCTTAAGTGGTTTTTGAAACCAGGTAAGTTACCTTGTTAACACAGAAGTTTTCTGAAGGCTTATTTGGTAAGTAGAAAACTGGTGATAAAAGGGAAAGGATTCTTGCTGTCTTCCCTTTATGTGCCAGAAGGACATTTAAGGTCAAACCATTAAAATGACAAGTCTTGATCTTGCCTCAGTCTCTAGAGTGCTAGGATTATGGGTATGTGCCACCACACCTGGCTTGAGTTTTAAAATTTATTACCATCTGAACAATGACCAATTGTTTGGATGCGGAGATTTTTAAATTTTGTGTGTGTATATGTTGCTGGGTTGAACCCAGAGTCTTGTACATGTCTAGACAAGACAAGTGCTCTGTCACTGAGCTACATCCACAGCTAACTTTCAGTTTTCTTAATAACATCACATACATTACCTGTAATAAGGAGTAGAATGGCATGGCATCAGTATAAGTATTGAGGCTGAAGATTTATTGGGACTGTTGTAACAGAATTTTTGAATATGACTCATGACATCAAGAGTGCCTCGTTGGTGAACTAAACCAGTATAGAGTGCAAGGAGCATATTTGATAAAAACAGGAAACTTAGAGCTGGTTTCTTCCATGATTTCAGGTGGGTAAGTGAGTATCCTATGTGAAGAGAGGTACATTGAACTGTTACACTAGCAATCTTTTATGTTAATTGCAAATACATTTATAATTTGTCATGGAAACAGTAAGCAGTCGTAATTCCTCTAACCATTCACCCTCATTGTGCTGTCACGTAGATCTTGGCCTTAGTAATTTCCACCCAGTGAAAAGCTTGGTAGTATGGTAGACATATTATGGCTGCCAAATATAACGTGCAGATTTAAAGTGTCTTGACATTGAAAATTTACTACCGGAATTACAGAAATTGGAGTTTTTAAAAGGCAGAGTTGGAAAGACACATTATATTGCCAGACTGAATGAGCCCAAGAGAAGCCTAGCGTCCATGGTTTTCTTACATGAAAGCAGTAGTACTGCTACCAATTCTGGGTTGTCAGTGGCCAATGTAGACTTCTCTCTGGTGAAGCCACTTTTTCTGTTTTTTAAAAATCAAAACTGCACATGCACATTGCTTCAATAGCATCCCAACTTTTTTAAAAAAATGGGCTGAGGCATAACTCAGTAGAGGAGACTACCTATTGGTCTTGAGTGCAAACCCCAATACTGCATAGTTCAATGGGTGAGTGCTTGTCCAACATTCACAAGACTGGCTTTGATCCTAGCATCACACCCAACTCAGAATAGGTAGCAGGTGCTAGGAAAAAAAAAAAATGAGTAGCTCACTCTTAAGAATTGCAGTCTTATTAAAGCAATAGCACCTTCCTTTTACAGATGAGGGAACTGAGACACAGTGTTATGAAGTTCAGTAAACATGTTTTTGTAGTGTTAAGTCTTTATAGGATTGAGGGATTCTGGTTAGGCAAGATAGGTTATTACAGATTGAAAACAGAATTCTAATTCTTCCTCTCTCCACTATGGGCTGGTATTTATTTCCTCATCTCTTGAATCTGGCCTGGTCTTTTGACTGCTTTGACCAAAAGAATGTGGTGGAAGTGACATGTACAGATTCTAGGCCAAACCCTCTCTTGGAATCCGCTAGCCAACTGGAGGATGAGAGAACACAGAAGAGCTGAGGTGCCTCATCCTACAGCCAGCTGAACCCTAAACATGTGAGAGCCCTGCGTAGGTCACCAAAGCTGGCTACTCGATCTGCAGCTGATCACATCTGTGTAAGTGAGCACAGCAGACATGAGATGCAGCTTGTGAGAATGAATGGAATTTAAACCTATTAAGTTTTGAGGGACCTGTTATTACAGCAGTGGGTAACAGAGTTGTTAACATTTATATGTAACCAGGTTAAAATAGGTCACACAAGCAGAATAAGGCTAAGATTTGAGATGTAATATGACTAAAAACTCCAGGTGGTTAAGAGACTCAGTAATTTAAAACATGAAAAACTTCAAAGACAACTGTCTGACAGTATTCCTGAATGTCCAAAGACTTCTGTGGAGGAGAGCTTAGTACTTAATTGGTCCTACTGTTTGAAGCTCCTGACTGTAAAGACCTCTGACTCTTGGTGGAAGTACAAATCTAGCAATCAGATTCTTTGGGCCATTCCAGAATCTTGGGTCTGTTTGTATCATGAGGGAAAGATGACATCCTGTGAGGACACCAGGGGTATCTGTAGGTGTCAGTCAGGACTAACAGGGTGATGGAATAAAGGGTGATTTTTCTGAAATAGCATGGGATCGCTCTGCCTCTCAGTAGCATTTTATTTCAACCTCTGAGATAGGAACAGGCCCTGGTTGCAGAGATCTTGCCACTTAAAAAGTCTTAACTTTTGTATTGGGAGTAAATATCCAGACAACTTCCATCACTCTCTAAATACTTTGTAAAGAAACAGGGCAGAGAAGGTGAACTTAGAAAGCTCAGATTAAAACGGAAATCAAGTTCCCAAATTAATCAAACCACGAAAAGACACATTATCTGTCCTCTAGTACTCTGGCAATGCTTGATTTAATTGTAACTAACGCTCAGGTAACATAACACCTTAATAGTGGCTCACATCTGTAATCCTAGCTAGCTCTTCAGGAGGCAGAGATCAGGAGGATCAAGTATTGAAGCCAGCCCCCCAAATAGTTCCTGAGACCGTATCTCAAAAATATCCAACATAAAAAACAGGGCTGGAGGAGTGGTTCAAGTGACTGCCTTGCAAGTGAGAGGCCTTTAATTCAAACCTCAGTACCACCAAAAAAACCCAAAAACCAAACAAAAAATGAGGCTTTGGTTTCAGTACTTCAGATGTATCAATACACAGATGTATATATTTATCTAAACTGTAGACAATACAACGTTATGTCTGAGATCTACAGGAGTTGTATACTTGAAAGCTGCCTGACTGCATTTTGTTTTAAGAAAAAAGTGAGTTTGATACCTGCAACTTCCTACTTTTTTTTTCCAGCCTCCAGGCTCATTTGGTTACTCATTTCCTTCCTTCCCAATCCAGTTTTTTTTTTCCCCCTTAAGGTCTTAATATTTGAAGTAAGCCAGTAGTCATTTATTTTGAATTAAACTTGGAAGTTGTTAAAGTTTTGATTTATAATTCTTTCAAACCAACCAATATAAATATCTGGATTTCCCTGAGCTGGGTAAAAAGATTTTTTTTTTCAAGTTACAAGTAAAAATTATACTTGCCGAGACCTCATGGAAAAATGGAGAAAAAGCCAAAATTAAAATCACAACAGTGATTATTTTAAAAATTATATTTTCACTAGAGTTCAGTGTAAGTGTTAAAGGAATAAATAAGGGCTGGAGGCATTAGTTTCAACAGCTGTGAATATACTTTTGTGAAATTGAAGACCCTGCAGTTTAGCCATAAACTTAAAATATCTATTTGAAAACAGACATTCTTTTTTTTTTTAATGAAAGATTTCTAAGAAACACCACCCAAATGTGGTTTGCATATTGGGTCCTAATGTTTTTATCTTACTTTATATAATATACAAAAAAAGATACTTAGATTACAAGCTGGATGTGGTGGTTCATGTAACCTCAGCACTTGAGAGGTAGAAGCAGGAGGAAGGAGAGTTCAAAGCCAACCTGGGCTTGAGCTGCATAGTCAGACCTCATCTCAAATACACACACACACACACAATATTTAAATTACAGAAAGGAAATACTGCAGTAATATAATTAATTTGTAATTAAGCAATTTTCAATCCTAGCTACTTGCAGGGAGGCAGAGATTGGGAGGATCACAGTTCAAGGCCAGCCAGGCAAAAAATTGACTCCATTTCAATCAATGGCTAGGTGCAGTGGGGCATTCCTGTCATCCCAGCTACTTGGGGAAGCACAAATACGATCAGTCCAAGTCAGCTCAGGAATAAATGGAAACCCTATCTCAAAAATAACCAGAGCAAAAGGGCTGCTGGAGTGACTCAAGTGGTAGAGCACCTGCCTAGCAAGCATAAGGCCCTTGAGTTCAATCCCCAGTATTGCCCCATCCCACCCCCAAAAAGAAGCAATTTTCACTTTATCTAGTTGAAAATAAGTTCAATGAGCATTTCATTATCTTTTAACTTTCTATATAAATTATGTTCCATATTAAACAAAAACACTTACCACAGAACACCATACAAAATGGTAAAACTGGATAGATAAACCTGAATTCTTTGTGACCCAACATGCTATAATAATAAAAGATATTAGGAGAAAACATTATTTTTAATATTATAGGACAGTTTGAGAAATAAATGTATTTAAACTGAAATATAATTAACATCTGTTTTCTACTTGGAGACTGAATTTCTTCAGGAAAGGAGGTGATTCACCTTTAGTTAGAAGGTGATTATGATGTGTTAAAGCTAACAGTATTTAATATCAAGGTAAATTTCAAAGTGCAATTACAGTCAGAAGAAAGGGTTTCATTTTTTTTGGTGGTGGTACTGGGGTTTGAATTTGGCCTCACACTTGTTGGGCAGGTGGCTTTACCACTTGATCCATTCTACCAGCCCAAGTTCCTATTTATTTATTTATATCTTTTTCTCTTTTTTGCTTCAGGCTGTTGAGCCTGGAAACGGTGCAGGCAGCGGTGACCTGGGGTGGAGAGCTCCTTTTTTTTAAAGGAAATAAAACCTTAAAAAAAATTGAATACAATCCTTGTTAGCACTCTATGTATCTAAAGTATTCATTCTGAGCACCAGTATAATTACTACATCTGTCTTCTAAAATAATCCCCACTAACAAAACCTTATGTTAGCTTGCTTTTTGAAGAATTCACTTCAGTTCATTTAAAAAGTTACTACTTGGACAAATGAAATCTTACCTGTATACTAACAGTGTCCACAGCACACTCACCAGAAGTATCCGATATCTCTTTGGAGCTAGAAGGCAGCCATGAATAAAGAAGGGTAAGTGAGTACCCAGCACAACTGGAAATCCTTGACTGAAGTACCAGTGCCACGGATGTGAACCATAAAATGTTCCCAAATTCTGAAGCACGTTAAATTTCAAGAAATTAAATTGAACCAGAGTCCACTAACATAGTTGAAAGGAAAGAGAAATAGAAATGTATTAGGGTCAAATATTAATCTTTGGCATTTGGAATTTGACAAACGATATTAAAATTTCAGTCAATAAGTTAGGCAGTAACTTGCATTAAGACTCACACCTGTAGACCTAGCTACTTGAGAGGCAGAGATCAGGAGGATCACAGTTTGAAGCCAGCCCAGATGAAAAAGTTTGTGAGACCCTATCTCGAAAACACTCAACATAAAAAAGGGCTGGCAGAGAGTGACTCAAGTGGTAGAGTACCCACTTAACAAGTGTGAGGCCTTGAGTTTGAACCCCCGTACCACCACCAATAATAATTCTGAGTAATGACTATATGAAATCAATCCTAACTATTGTCTTTTTCTTCTATAAGAATACGAATTGATGTGTTCTTTGTTAATTTGTAAAATACTGGATTTTGAGATTTAAGTTGACTCAAATTATGAATAAATGTTCATACATATTTTGGCAATTTAAGTTTTATGTTAATTAGAGAGAGAGGAGCCTAAAAGTAACTTTTATTAGATGGTGTGTGTGGTACTCACAGTAACAATTTTACTCTAGTACTTCACCATATCACATCAGGTACTATGAAAAACTTAACATTACAATTTGAGTCAGAGCACAAAGCTGGTAATGACAGCAACAGTAACATAATACTAGGTACATTAAATGCTCACTTGTGCCAGAAAATGTAAGCATTTTATACCTGTTACCTCATTTAATCTTATGAGACAAGTTCCACTTGTCCAAGATCACATAGCTAAAAGTGAGAGTTCTAAGTTTCAAACTGTGATTTGGGGTTCCAGAGCCACAGCTAACTTTTTTGGGGGGGAGGGGTGCGGAGTGAAGGGAATTCACTTTTTAAAATTTTTTATTAGGATATATTCGTTGTACAAGGGGGATTCATTGTGACAATTCCAAATAGGCTTATATTGTACATTGGTCGTATCACACCCACCTTCTCTCCCCCTCAACCCCTTCCCCATTCCACTTAAAGCAATTGCAAGAGTTTTCTTTGTTCTATTTCATGTAAGTACCTGAAGTCCATCAACCAATATACACTCAACTTAATCTCCTTTGTTCACCCTCCCACAAGTACCCCCCCAACACTGAACCTATTCTATAGTCCTGTCTTTGTCATTAATATTTAAGTTGATGTTCAAAGTGTATGCCCACTGTAGGTATACTTTACTTTGATCCATTTAACCCCTTCCTTTACTCACCCTTACCTCCCACCCCCCATTTTTCAATACATATCCTTATATCCTGTACCTTCACAGATGTTGTTTTATGATATTGTTGATGCTTTGTCATTCTCTTTTCCTTTCCCTCCTAGTGAAGGGAATTTAAAACCAACCAAAGACCATTACCTACAATTATGAGATTAAAATATCAAACAAACAAATGATTGAAGTATATTTTTGGTTGATAGATTTCTGGATGATTAAGGTGATCAATGTTGTAAAAAATTTTAACCTTTATTATTATAAACCCAACAAAGATGTAGGTATGCCTCCCTCTCTTAAAAATGGACTCTTCTGAATACCAGCTAGGAATACATTATAGAAATCACAGCAAATTAAACCAAAAGCATACTCTTAAGTCTTTTTTAAATTTTTGTTTTGAGATGGTCTCACTCTGTAGCCCAGGCTGGCCTTGAACTTGAAATCTAGGTTTCATTAAAATAAATGATTGAAATAAAAATAGCTCTTAATATATTTTTACTTACTTGGCCAAAAAAAATACGATCAATTACCAGAGACAAACTCAAGGTTACAAATCTGAAAAACAAAATAGAATTGTGACTAACATTCAGAACCTACTGAAAACCCAGTATTGCCATATGGCTTTAAAAGACACTTTTAGAAATGCTTTAAAATTTCATCAACTGAATATGTATTTATACATTTTGAAAGACTGACCAGGCACCATGGCTCATGCCTGTAATATGGCTACAATCCTAACTACTTAGGAGACAGAGATCAGGAGGATTATGGTTCAAAGCCAGCCCTGGGCAAATAGTTCAAGAGACCCTATCTTGAAAATACCCAATACAAAAAAGGACTGACAGAGTGACTCAAGTGGTAGAGAACCTGCCTAGCAAGCATAAGGCCCTGAGTTCAACCCCAACACTGCAAAAAGAACCAAAGTATACTTACCTACTGTTGGGTAACAAATTTTCCCCAAACTTGGCAACATAAGAATATATTACTTCCTATTTCCTGTGGTAAAAATTCCAGGTTTAGCTTGGCTAGGTGGTTCTGGCTCAAGATCTCTCACAAACTAGTAAGGTCAAGAGAGTGATTAGGGATTGAAGAGCAATTGGCTTCTAATCTCCTTACATTGGCTGGGCTCAGTGCCTTGATTCAGGGCCCTCCCCTTAAGACTGCCTCATGACACAGTGACTGGCTGCTTCCAGGTGAGTTAGCCACGTGAAAGCGAATCAGGCACCCAAAATGGAAGCCACAGTCTTTATAACCTAGTCTTGGGAGTGATGCCCAACTCAATATTCTGCTCTTTAGAAATGTGTGAACAAATGTAGCTCACATTTGAGTACAGGGTTGTATGATGGCAAAGGATGACTTTCAACCTTTCTTTTGAATTTCATGACAATGGAATCGTAACACATACATTCTTGTTCCTGGTTTTCTTCCATCATCATGCTTGAGAGACTGAACTATGTTTTTCTGTGTGCTGCAGTTTATTAACTTATAATACTGTGTAACTGTACACTACACTGTATTGTGTTAATGGAGACTGTGCCCATTTTCAGCTACTATGAATAGTGTTGCTACATTCTTTTACAAATCATTTGGTGCCCATAAGTATGTATTTGTGTTTGGCATATATCTAGGATTGCAACTGCTAGTATAAGCAGTCAACTTTAGTTTTATCAATTTATAGTCTCATAGGAACATACAAGGGTTCCATGTTGTTTCTAGTCATTTGAGCAGATGTATGTCAGTTTTAATTTTCATCGTAACTAATGAGATAAGTACCTTTACATTTACTGGCCATTTGGAAGGTCTTTTTTTTTTGGTGGTACTAGGGTTTGAACTCAGGGCTTATGCTTGCAGAACAAAGCAGGCACTCTACCATTTGAGCCACATCTCTGGTCCATATGTATTGCAAATCCCTTCTGATCTGTGGCTTGCCTTTTCACTCTTAATAGTGAATCTGATGAACAAAGGTCTGCAATTTGTTTTTGTTTTTGTGGTGCTGGGGATCAAATCCAGGACTTGCATGCTAAGCAAGTGCTCCATCACTGAACACTTTACCACCAGCCCAAAGATCTTTAAATTTAATGTACTCAAATGTATCTTTATATTTAGTTCGAAAGTTCAAGGCCAATCTGGGCTGTACTTATGAGACCCTGTTTCACTTGTTTTGTTGTTGTTGAAAAAAAAATTTTTGCATTTTGCTCAGAAGTTTAGAATCAGGGCTGGAGGTGTGTCTTAAGTGGTGGGGCACTTGCCTAACAAACCCAGTGCCACCAAAAACAAAAGAAATTTAAAAAATAAAAATAGAATTAGCGTATGTTCAGGCAAACATTCATACATACACAGCCTACAAGGATTTCAACTGGAATTTCACTGAATATATAGTTCAATTTGAGGAGAACATGGTACATTCCTCCATTTATTTAGGCTTTTATAAAATTTTTCCCATCATGATTTGCAGTTTTTTGTGTACAGATTTTGTAGACCTTTTATTAATTGATATTTAAGTATCTGATGTTTTTCATGCCATTTTGAGTGATATTTTGGATTTCCATATACCCTTCACCTATTCCTATACACCTCTCACTGTGGCTAGTGAGGTTATTCCCATATGCCCTTCATCTAGGTTCCCCAATCGTTAACATTTTTACCATATTTGCTCTAGTTATTTCTTTCTCTCTAAATGTACATCTTTTTCTGCACTGTTTGAGAGTAAGTTGCAGGCTCTTTTTAGGATATATTCTAAAATCTTTACTACCTAACTTATAGATATGGTTCAAATTTTGCCTGTTCTAATAATAGCAAAGAAAAAAGACCCAGTTTTTGGTTATATTCAGTTTTCAGATTCATGTTCTATGTTTCTTTACTCCTTTAATATGAAGTATTCCTTAATCTTTGTTTTTCATGAACATGGCATCTCTGGAGAATCAGGTCATTTATTTTGGGTTTGTCTGATGTTTTCTCATGATTAGATTCATGTTTTGTTTTTTGGCAGAAGTAACACTGAAACAATAGGGTGTTTTGTCAGTGTTTCAGATCAGGAGTCCTACAGCATTGATTTGTCCTATTTCTGACAATGTTAACTTTACTTACTTGGTTAAAGTATATCTACCACGTTTCTCTGTTGTAAAATTATCATTTTTTCTTTTGTAATTAATAAATATCTTGTGGGAAGACAATTTGAAACTATGTAAATGCTATTAATCTCAAACTTTTGCCCACTAATTTTAGTATTCACACATAATTAACATTTGTATATTGATGATGAATTCAGTGAACATACTTAAAGTGTATCTCCTTTAGATTCGTTTGGATTTGCTAAACATATAATCATGTCATCTGGTTTCTTTAATTCCTTTCATCCACTTACTTGCTTTCACTGTTGCCCTAGCTAGGATACAGGAGTTCGGGTGAGTATCCTTCTATCTTTTCCAAATGTTAGGGGAAAGGATTTCAAAATTTCTATACTAGGTATGATTTTGCTGCAACACTTTAATAGAAATCTTCATCATATTAATAGGTCCCTTTACATTGCTTGATTTCTAAGGGCTGTCTTTCATTTTCCCCCCCAATCATGAGTAGGCTTTTAATCTTATCATTTGCTTTTTATGTGTTTGGGAAAGTGGTGCTATGATTTTTCTTATTCTTTTAATATTGTGAATCAGATTGATAGATTTTCAAATATAAAACTTAATTTCATATTCCTAAAATAAAATTAAAAAAAATTTTTTTTTTTTGATACTGGGCTCAGAAATCAGGGCTTTGTACTTGCTCAACAGGTGCTCTTCTGATGGAGCCATACCTCCAGCCCTTTTTACCTTTGTTATTTTTTATATAGGGTCTTTCTACCCAGGCTGATTTGTGCCTTCCGCCGTAGCTGGTATGACAAGTGTAAGCTACCACACCCAGTTCTTTCTGTTGAGATGGGGTCTTGTGAACTTTTTTGCCTGGGCTGGCTGGAACCACAATCCTCTGGCATAACTGGGATGACGGGCACATACCAGTGCACTCAGGTGTTGGTTAAGACAGGGGGTCTCAAACTTTTTGCCAGAGCTGACCTCGAAGCACCATCCTCAGATCTCTATCTCCCAAGTAGCTAGTATTATAGGCCTGAGTCACTGGCACCCAGCTAGTTTCTTTTTTAGTATGTAACTGGATTCAGTTTGGTAATGTTTGTTTAGGATTTTTACATTGAGTCATGGCACATACTGGCTTATAAATATACTTTCCTTATAATGTCCTAGTTAGATTTTGGTCAAGGGTATGTTATCTTCATTAGAAGAGTTGGAAAGTCTTCTTCTTCTATTTTGTGGAAGAGTTTGATGTTTCTTCTATGATAAATATCTCGAAGAATTCACCTATGCATCCATGTGCCTGATGCTTTGTTTGAAGGTCTTAATTACAAACACACACTATTAAGATTTTCCTATTCTTTTGCCAATTTTGGTAAGTTGTATTTTTCTATATATTTCTCCATTTCCTGTAAGCTGTCAAATATATTAGCAAGAAGTTTATTTAAATGTCCTTTTGTTTTTTTGGTGGGACTGGGGTTTGAACTCAGGGCTTCACACTTGCAAAGCACGCATTCTGCTGCTTGAGCCACACCTCCAGTTCATTTTGCTGTGGTTATTTTGGAGATGGGGTTTCCCAAGTTGCCCAGGCTGGCCTTGAACTGCCATTTCAGTCTCAGAAGTAGCTAGCATTACAGGTGCAATTCACCAACACCATGCTAATATCCTCTTCTTACCTCTATAATGCCTTAAAACCTACAATAATGTCCCTTCCTTTATTCCAGTCTCGCTAACTGTGGGTTAGAAAATGTGGCAGCTGAGAGGCAACTGACCTATTTTTGATTTTACACATGACAAATTCTCATGATACGTAAAAGGCAAAAAAAAATAGGTGCACATTCATTACAATTTTTCCTATGAGTAATTCAAGATTTTTCTCTATTTAGAGATACTATTTGGATATGCAATTTGATATATGTATTTATATTTCATGGGATTGGGTTTGAACTCAGGGCTTCATGCTTACAAAGCAGGTACTCTACCACTTGAGCCACACCTGTAGTCCATTTCGCTCTGGTCATTTTGGAGATGGAGTCTCAAGAACTATTTGCCCAGACTGACAGTGAACTTCAATCCTTCTGATCTCAGCCTCCAAGTAGCTAGGATAATAGGCATGAGCCACTGGTGCCCAGCTACAAGTGGATATTTTATTTTATTATTTTCTTATTATTTTTGGTTACTGGGGTTTGATCAGGATCTCATACTTGCAAGGCAGGTGCTCTACCACCTGAGCCACTCCACCAGTCTCTGGATATTTTTAAGTATTCAGTATGTAAAAGGCTGTTAGAATAGTTCAAGTCTGGGGCCAAGTGTACATCAAGGATTTGAGCGTAAGACTGATTGACATTTGTTCTACACTGCATAATTACAAAGATTTTCATATGCACTATCTTATTCTGTATTTTCTTTTGAAACAAGACAAGCATTTACCTATGAATAGCTTCTTTCAGATCTTTTAAGCCTGAAGTGTGCTGATTTTCTGTGCCTGGCAGGCAACTCATTTTTGATGTATCTAAAACATTACTTATTTTACAACGTTTCTAATGTTTCCCCAGCAAGCAATTTTCTGTTTTACAGTATTTCATTTTACACTTCTATTAAAGTACATTTTAAATTGTTGGATAGAATTAGTTACAATTTCTGTTCTCCCAGTCTTTGGCTTTGAGAACACATACTATGTTTTATTTCTCTCCTTTTTTTTTAAGGTACTAGGGCTTGAACTCAGGGTCTTCACCTTGAGCCACTTCACCAGTCCTATTTTTGTAAAGGGTTTTTTGAGATATGGTCTTGCGAACTTTTTGCCTGGGCTGGTTTTGAACCTCCATCCTCCTGATCTCTGCCTCCTGAATAGCTAGGATTATAGGCGCAAAACACTGGTGCCCCGCTATGTTTTACTTCTGAAAAGTCAAATGCTTGATACCAAGTAGGCTAAATGCTTTGTATATCCTTTTTTAAAAAATTATTTGAGGCACTGGGGTTTGAACTCAGGGTCTCATGCTTGCTAGGCAGGTGTTTTACCACTGGAGCCACTCCACCAGCCCAGTTAAATGCTTTTGAATGAATAAACTGTATCATAAAAAGCTAAAAGAGCCTTTTATCTCCCTCAGTGTAAAAACCTGCTTGATCTGGGCCCTACCATCACTGTCACAATCTCCCAAGATCGCTGTCCTGTCACAGCGGTCTCGTTGCTGATCCCTGGATATGCCACAAATACTTTATTCTTTTTTTTCTTTTTTTATTATATTCATATGTGCATACAATGTTTGGGTCATTTCTCCCCTCTTCCCCCAGCCCCTCGCTACCTGGCAGAAACTATTTTGCCCTTATCTCTAATTTTGTTGAAGAGAGAGTATAAGCAATAAAGGAACAAGGGTTTTTGCTAGTTGAGATAAGGATAGCTATACAGGGAATTGACTCACATTACTTTGCTGTGCCATGTGTGTTACCTTCTAAGTTAATTCTTCTTGAACTAACCTTTTCTCTAGTTTCTGGTCCCCTTCTCCAATTGGCCTCAGTTGCTTTAAAGTATCTGCTTTAGTTTCTCTGCATTGAGGGCAACAAATGCTATCTAGTTTTGGGGGTGTTTTACCTATCCTCATATCTCCCTTGTGTGCTCTCGCTTTATCATGTACTCAAAGTCCAATCCCCTTGTGTTTGCCTGTGATCTAATGTCCGCACATGAGGGAGAACATACTTTATTCTTGCTGGTCCCTTTGCCTAGAATGTTCTTTTCCCGGGTATCTACGTGATTCACGCTCTCAAATACTTGTGACAGGTTTTGGCCCTGACAACATCTGATTATGATTGTCTTCCCTAACTACCTATAAAAACTAACACCTTCCCTCCCCCACCCCAGCATTCTATCTTTCTTCTGCATTATTCTTCCCGATAGTGCTTCTCATCACTTGACAAATATGTATTTGACTTTTGTGTTTTTCACTGTTTCCCCACTAGAATGTAAACCTCATAAAGGCAGGGACACAATGTTAATCTGAGAAATGAAAATAGTGGCAACTTAACTTAGATAATGTCCTTTTAAGTTGCTGCCCCAAAAATACTTGTGCAGAGTGCGTATTAGTATATTTAAAAGATCACTGTCTTTGAGTCAGAGTGCATTCATCTGTCCAACAGATAATGATTTTGGATGTTCTACCAAGTGTTTTGGGTAAGTCTTATCTTCACAGTATAGTTAGAAGACCTGAGTTTCAATCCCAGCAACCAGCGAATTTTAAATTTGTTTCCTGTGTCCTGTACTACAAAATAACACATCCACTGCCTAGATCCCAAGAACAGTGAAACTCCTGTGCACTGTGAAAGCCAATTAGAAATGATAAACTCGTATACAAATGAAAAAGAATGCATCTCTAAAATTTGAGAAATTTTTAGCATATGGAAATTCTAAGAAATAACTGCACAGACCCTCATTTAAGCAAGTTAAAATACAGCTAATCAGTATCATAAATATCAACATATAAAATATAAAGTTGGAAAAATTCTATTTCCAAAGATTGGGAATTCTCAGTGACATCAGAAGATATAATTAACTGAAAGATATAAAATCCTAATTAATAGGTGGACTGTGGCCATACTTACCCTACAGGTACGAAATGATGTAGAATAAGATCAAGCTTTCTCCGTTCTTGCCAGAAATGCCTGAAGAGTAAAGGCACCCACGGAATGAGAGCTGTAGGACGGATTATGAAGGCAAGAGCCACCAGGAATGAGTACGTAACACTAAAAGCAAGGAAATGTGTTAAGAGAAACTAGGAAGTTAGTTAATTTATTTTCACTGTAATACATTTTTAATAAAACTGGTATTTTTGCTTTTGGTATAAATAGCTATATAATGGTAAGTCACTTGTATTTTTTCAATCTTTTTTTTGTTTTTAATCTGTAAGAAGAGGTAGTACCTAATGTCTTATAGAGCCCTAATATCTTCTAATATTTTCAAGTAAGAAGTTATCCAATGTCTTAATGTTAATCTTTTTTTTTTTTTTTTTGGTGGTACTGGGGTTTGAACTCAGGGCCTACACCTTGAGCCACTCTACCAGCCCCTTTTTATGTTGGAATTTTTCAAGAAAGGGTCTCGAGAACTATTTGCCCGCGCTGGCATCAAACTTCGATCTTCTTGATCCCTGCCTCCTGAGTAGCTAGGATTACAGGCTTGTGAGCCACTGGAGCCTGGCTTATTGTTAGTCTTAAATGCTAAAAAGTATACTAAATTTTAACATCACAACTCTGCCAGTTACTTTCTTGATAGAATAGTCATCAAGTTTTTCCTAAGGAGTTGTAAGAAAGTCACACAAATCCTTTCTCTAAGAAAAACCATATACCTTTAATGATCATTAGGATTATTTAGGCAATGGCAATGATGAACTTCTGAATACCTGCTTTTTTTGTTCTGAAAATAAGCTAATTTTATCCATCTGAAAGATATATATGTACAAACCCCACAACTTTAACTGAAACCTGTTCACTGTATACCGTTCAATAGCAGAATCACTTTATTTCTTAAGCTTAAGATGAAAATTCTGAGTCACCTTAAATAGCAATTTCTCATAATACATACCCACTTTTGTTTCTTTTTCATGCTGTCATCATTTTACACTGAAATCTGTCACTTACCTGGAACCTCTTCATCATTTTTTATGTTGCCCAGAAAAACTCCTTTGCTTAACAATATTGTCTCTGTCAGCATTACTGAACATCTATTTTTAATAGGCTCTAGGATAGTCTCTTTATAGATTCTCATTTAATCCTGAGAGCAGTTTTATTCTCATTTTATAGAAATCAAAGCTTAGATAGTCTAATGCCATCCTTAAAGGGATCTTTCATTTATAATACCTGCATTCAAAATGGAAGGTGTAAAATAGCGTTTTATTTTCAGATCTGGAGTAGTACTTTTCATGTTTATATCAAAAACGTTTGTTTTTCTGAGGCAGTATTTCACTATGAACGCTCACTGTGTAGCCCAGAACTCTAGATCCTCCTGCCTCAGCCTTCTGAGTGTTGGGATTATAGACATGCACCACTACACCTGGCTGGAGTCCTTTGTACCACATGCATGACCCTTCCCTTCCTTACTAAATTAGGGGAGGTCACCTGAGGCCAGGCAGTCAATCTAAGGCTGGCCACTTTCCTCCTGCCTTTCAGTTAGCCAAAATCAATCTGATTAAGTTTATTAAGTGTCACTGACCCAAATCAGGTCCAAATATTTTCTATTTGCCCTTCCATATCTGTTCTCCACCCATTACCTGTTCTTTGTGTAGGGAGGTTGAGCTGCATGGGTTACATCTACTTTGCTTTCTGGGTTTGTTTTGTTTTGTTTTTTTGCAGTACTGGGGCTTGAACTCAGGGCCTTCACTTTGAGCCACTCCACCAGTCCTATTTTTGTGAACGGTTTTTCGAGATAGGGTCTTGCAAAGTATTTGCCTGGGCTGGCTTCCAACGGCAATCCTCCTGATCTCTGCCTCCTGAGTAGCTAGGATAACAGGTGTGAACCACAGGTGCCTGGCTTGCTTGCTGGCTTTTAATTGGCTTTGGCTAACTGGAAGGCAGGAGGAGAATGAGTAAGGTTGTTTATTCTGGCTATGTCCTTGCTATTGTTAAAGGCTATCTATGTTTCCATAGATAAACAGTTATTAACTGTTTCTTTTAGCTCACTGAAGTCTAGAGATAATAGGGATTTCCTGTTATGACTAGCATTGGATACTACAGTATTTCCTATTGGCCTTCCTAAGTGTCATCTACACCTTTGTAAACAGTGATTTTATTAAACTCTCCTTAATTATCCAGTTTGAATGTGTTATCTGTTTCTCGTATAATATATCCACTGAAAATCTGTTGTTTTTCTAACTCTCATAAACATTAGGGAGTCTACTTGATATTACAATATGTTGATATCTAAGATTTTTCAAAAGCATGCTTTAGAGTTTTGTAGATAATTATTAACAATAATATAGCTCACCTGTTCATGGACTTTGAACCTTCCCAAGGATAGTAGAAAAGAGCAATTATAGAAAGAACAGTTTCCATGGTGTTTGTAAGGGTTCTAGTACAGCAATACCATGTGAACCAAGAACACAACTGGCAAAAAAACTATGAGCAATAAAAAAAAAAAAAATATGAGCAAACATGTATGAAGTAGGAAATGGGAAAGTTTGGCATTTGGCATCAAAAGGTACATGATCTTTAAAGTATAAATGCCCAAACATTGTTCAAAAGCACATTGCCTCATAAAAAAACAAACAAACAAAAAAACTTACATTAAATAGCTCTGTGACAATGTCAGATCTATATTTGTTAGTGATAAGGAGTTTATACTTGCAGGTGTATTTTATGGTATTGAATTTCACTTAAATCCCACTTCTCTTAATGAAAGATGTAAAACATATTTTTTCGGGGGACAATACTGGGGTTTGATCAGGGTCTTGCACTTTCTAGGATCGACAACTTGAGCCACTCTGCCAGCCCCCAAAATTTATTTTTTTCAAAACTTATTTTTTTATGATAAGGTTTATAAAGAATTGAAATTCATAACTAGATTTACAAATTGGTGTTCTTCAAACAATCATATAGTACTAACACAAGTCACTTTGAATTTTTTTAATTGATCCATTTCTTGGTAAAAAATTAAAAGGAGAGAAAAAATATCAAGAGGTATATTAAATTTTAAGTTGAAAATGGACTAACTTAATAAACCAGGTCATGAATGAACATGCAAACAAAAGCATCAGTAAATCCATAAAACATTAAATACAGTAAGACATTTGTCTTAAGAGAAACGTCATAATTGAGGCAAGGTTGTTAAACATGGTACTAACTTCATCTCTTCCAATACACTTTTAAAAAGTTCCAATTTGGGCTGGAAGGGTGGCTCAAGTGGTAAAGCACCTGCCTAGCAAGTGTGAGGCTCTGAGTTCAAACCCCAGTACTGCCCCCCAAAAAATCAAAGTTCCAATTTTCATGAAATCAAGAGCTTTTCCTAAACTAGAAGAACCTCATGCTGTTATGATGGAGGATTTAAAAGGCATCATGAGCTTTGCCTACCATTTTATGTTGAGCCTTCAGGAATGTACATAACATATAAGCACAAAGGAATGAGGATGACTTTATATCTGAGTCAAGTAGAAGGGCTTAACTGCTAAACTAACCAGTCTTTTCAAAATGCAAAATGCACTGCTTGCAGAAAAATGTCTTTTTTTCTGATTTACTAAAAATTATATCCCAGAAGTATGTTGGTAAGTGGTTTACTTGGAATTTGGAATGTATTTTCCAATAGAAGCAAAAACTGTAGTAGTTTATTTAATTTTGGAAAGAGCCAAGTGAAGTAATAGAGTATTACAGAATCCAGTCACTCTTCAGGGTATGGTCTGAATGAGAAACCCTATTCAAGATTTGAATGGGATGTCAGGAATTGATTATCTCTACCACGAAATAAGCCAAATGACCAAAGACAGTCTTCATCATACTCTCTCCCTTATACAAGTCTTGCTATTCAAGCATCCCAGCCAGGAGTGAAAGAATATTCCGGTGCAAAGCAATTTCTCAGGCTGAGACTCTGTAGCTGAAGGAATGATCAACAAAGGCTATAAAAGCTGAGGTGGTGCTTGTGAAGTAGGCAGTGATTTAGAACCATCTCTACTGAATTCTAGGTAAAGGAAGCCAAGGATTCTGACAGTTTGAGGAGTTAAAGGGCTTCCCAAGGCCGTCTCCTAGGGTTTAGCTTCGCCTAAGTTTTGGCTTCCATCACCCAGGACTCAATCAGGAGGAGAGATAGGGCATATGCCACTTGTATTTTACTGTTTGTTTGGTGGGAATGAGGTTTGAACTCAGGGCTTTGTGCTTACAAAGCAAGCACTCTACCATTTGAGCCACACCTCCTAGCAAGTTACGCCCCAGTGCTTAATATACTGTAAAATTGATTTTACTATTTTTTTTTTTTACTTTTTAGAAAATTTTACTTTTTCTTTTGGCAGTACTGGGGCTTGAACTCAGGGCCTCTACAATTAGAGACATTCCATCAGCCCATGATTTTACTCTTTTTAATTATGGAAGTAGCTCTTTAAAATTCTATGAATTACCTTCTAAAACTATTTTGGGAAACCATTATTTATTTTCCACATGCTTTATGCCTGGGAATGAAATAACTGGCATACAATTCCTGAAGTGTTTAGGACTTACCACCCATCTTCCCAGTTCCTGATTTTCTAGTTGCTTCATTAGTGAGTAAAGCCTGACATCTGCTATAGCAGACAGAAGTGCTTGGGCAAGTCTCGGGATCCAGATCTTTGTTAGTTAAAAAGAAAAACAAGAATATGTTAAACACATCTCTTGGTTCAGACAGAATTAAAAGTGAACAAGCTGATCCAACTGTCAATTGAAAGCCAATTCTAGTAAAAAAAATAAGACAATGTATTCTGCAAAGATATGAATTTGTTTACTTTGCAGGACTGGGGATTGGATTCAGGGCCTCATATTTACCAGGTTAAGAGCTCTACCACTGAACTAAGTCCCAAGCCCCCAAAAGATTTATTTCTATGAGAGTTTTATTTCTCACGGACATTCTAAAGGTAGTTTTACCATTCTCATTTTTTTCCCCCTTCTTGGTGGTATTGGTATTTGGAATGAGAGGCTCACATTTTCTAGGCAGGCAATCACTTCAGCCATGCCCCAGTCCTACCACTCTCATTTTTCTTTTTTTTTGGCACTGGGGCTTAAACTCAGAGCTTCATACTTGCTAGGCAGGCACTCTACCACTTGAGCCATTCCACCAGCCCTCCATTTTCATATTGACTTATATATCACACTTTTCTTTTTCTTTTTTGAGACAGGGTCTCACTATGCAGCCCAGGCTGACCTTGAACTCATGGCCTCAAGTCTTCCCATAGCCATCCAACCCAATAATGTGAATTTTAAATAGCCAGCAAACCATTTTATTGTGTTAAGATTCTATTTTAGAAGTATATTTATTTTCATTAGCACTCTATAGTCTTTAAAAATAATCAAACATTTACAGTACTGTGCCTTAGCCAAGTAGTTATGTATGTATGGATATATATATGTATGTGTGTATATATATATTTATATAAATAAATTACATAGCTCATCCAGGTGGAACAATCTTCTAAGACAGAGCGGCAGGAACTGTTTTATAAATGATGAAACCAAGGTGCAGAGAAGTGAAGTAATTTCCCCACGGCTGAAGAACTACTTAGCATGGAAAAAAGAATTCAAACCCAAGTCAGCCTGACACCAAAGCCTCTGCTCTTAATTATTAAGTTATACTGCTTCCCCATTCTGCAATGTAGATCAATAATCCCATAAATTACCTTAAAAATCCCACAGATATTCTATAATCAATATATTCAGATGACATTAAGGAATAAACTTAAAACTCAAAAGAAATTTAAGAGATGGGGCTGGGGCCTAAGAGATAAGTAGCCTGCACAAGGCCTTGGGTTCAGTCCCTGTACTGCAAAACAAAATGAAACAAAAAACCCAAAACAAACTAAATGTATTACAACTAAATTACAGTTAGAAATGTTAATGCTGAGAGTTTTTTAAAAAACATGCCATAACTACTTAAAAAGCTAAACATTAATCTACCATTTGATCTAGCAATACCACTCTTGGGGATATACCCAAAAGACTGTGACACAGGTTACTCCAGAGGCACCTGCACACCCATGTTTATTGCAGCACTATTCACAATAGCCAAGTTACGGAAACAGCCAAGATGCCCCACTACTGACGAATGGATCAAGAAAATGTGGTCTTTATACACAATGGAATTTTATGCAGCCATGAAGAAGAACGAAATGTTATCATTCGCTGGTAAATGGATGGAATTGGAGAACATCATTCTGAGTAAGGTTAGCTTGGCCCAAAAGACCAAAAATTGTATGTTCTCCCTCATATGCAGACATTAGATCAAGGGCAAACACAACAAGGGGATTGGACTTTGAGCACATGATAAAAGCGAGAGCACACAAGGGAGATATGAGGATAGGTAAGACACTCAAGAACTAGACAGCATTTGTTGCCCTCAACGCAGAGAAACTAAAGCAGATACTTTAAAGCAACTGAGGCCAATAGGAAAAGGGGACCAGGAACTAGAGAAAAGGTTAGCTCGAGTAGAATTAATTTAGAAGGTAAAACACATGCACAGGAAAGCAATGTGAGACAACTCCCTGTATAGCTATCCTTATCTCAACTAGCAAAAACCCTTGGTCCTTCCTATTATTTCTTATACTCTCTCTTCAACAAAATTAGAGATAAGGGCAAAATAGTTTCTGCCGGGTAGTGAGGGGGTGTGGGGGGAGAAGGAGGGGGCAGGGTGGGTGGTAAGGGAGGGGGTGGGGGCAGGGGAGAGAAATGACCCAAGCATTGTATGCACATATGAATAATAAAAAAGGAAAGAAAGGAAAAAAAAAAGCATGCCACAGTTATCATAGTATAATTTAACCTTTGATCAAGGGGGAATGTTTATAAAAACATGTATGCTGGCAGACTAGCAAGTGTGAGGCCCTGAGTTCAAACCCCAGTACCACCATAAAAAACTAAACAAATGTAAATGTTTTTGCTCAATTAAACTATTAATTTCACATAATTAGAACTGCCTTACTTTCACTTCTAACACTTCAACTTTTGTCAATTGTGTATAAATAGGTAGGTGCCTTTAATTGTACTGAAAACTGTGCCCTGTAAAATACAGTGAAAGGCACATATATACATACCTTCTGTTTACTCTGCATAGGAGGCTGTCAGCTTCATTCTAACTTCCCAGGCCCCCTGAAAGCAATTCCTATGAAAAGTCAGTCTTGCTACAAACATTATGTGCCAACAGTGTGAGATAGCTGCTAACAAGTAAAAAGCAGTCTTGGGCACTGAAAGGTGTATAGTTTTTATGAAGTTAATGGTTCCATTATATTCTGAACTAGTTACCCTACCTTTTAATATTTTGTTCAGTTTGAAAATCCACATTTTAAGATGGATATTAAGTGACAATGTTTCTAGAAGACACAATCTATGATTTTGAGGTTAATGACTGGAGATGGTTAGTCCGGATAAAAGAAGGTTTTCTGAAGGGTTGCTGCTAGAGTTTGGATCTGAAATGTCCTCCAAAGGTCCAAGTGAAGGCTCGGTCCCCTGTCCGTGGCACTACTGGGATGTGGTGAAACCTTTAGGAGGAAGGGGGGCTAGTGAAAGGAGGTCAGATCATTGTGGGATATACTTCAGCACACTTGAGCACACCTGGCCCCTTTCTTTTTGCTTCCTCGACACTGTGAGGTGAGCAGCTTCCTTCCCTCCATCTCCCACTGTGATGTGCTGCCCTGCTGATGGCCCCAAACTAGCAGGCCAGCTGATCATGGACAGAAACCTCAGAAGCCTCCAAAACTGTGACCCAAAATAAACCTTTCCTCTTAAAGCTGATCTCAGGTACTTTGTTGCAGTAATAGAAAGCTAACACAGCTGTCATGCAGAAATCTTGAACTTGAAGAAAGACATTATGTTTTCTTGCAGTGCTGGGCATTGAACCTAGACCTTTGTGAATGCTAGGCAAATGCTCTACCACTGAGATACATTCCCAGCCTGGAATACCTATGTTTTTAACAACTATGTTGGATACTTTTATTTATACTTACCAGTGACAACTTAAGAGGTGTGGCTTAAGAGGTAGAGTACTTGCTTAGGAAGTGCAAGGCCCTGAGTTCAATCCCTGGTACCGAAAAAAAAAAATACACTCACCAGTAACTGAACACTGTCTTTTCCCAAAAGATGCAGAATCTTGTAAATGCTTGCAAACACTAAGGGGTAAGTGTAACCCCTCAGTCTTTCTGCCCATTCCCAGGTCAAATAGCCATAATTAGTAATATTAAGGATTAAATGTCACATAGTATTGAAACATGTTTTTGGATTCTGGGGCTTGAACTCAGGGCCTGACACCCACTAGGTAACCAGTTTAACTTGAGCCAAACCCCCGACCTTTTGCTTTGAGTTTATTTGTTGTTACAGATAGGGTCTAGTGTTTTTGCCTGAGCTCACTTCATACCCTGACGTTCCTACCTTCACTTCCCAAGTAACTGGGATTACAAAAACTTGCTACCCTACCCAATTTGTTTTTGAGACAGGATCTGACTGACTTTTTGTC
Organism: Castor canadensis; assembly: GCF_047511655.1. Lineage (NCBI taxonomy): Eukaryota > Metazoa > Chordata > Mammalia > Rodentia > Castoridae > Castor > Castor canadensis. Next base: position 145,069,753 of record NC_133387.1, on the reverse strand, counting down.
AGAATTGGCCTTGACCTCAACCCTTCTGTCTTTCCTTGACAAGTAGCTGAGATTACTGGAGAGTACAACCATATATCTAGCTTCCAATACTTTATTTGTTGACAATGAAGTTTAAAATACAGCATTTTTTGGGGGGGGGTGGGGTGGGACTGGTGTTTGAACTCAGGGCTTTGTGCGTGTAAAGCAGGCTCTCTATCACTTGAGCCATACCTCCAGTCCATTTTGCTGGGGTTGGCCTTGAACCACAATCTTCCCAATCTCAGCATCCCAAGTAGCTAGGATTATAGGTGAGAACCACTAGCACCCTGCTCAGCCCAGTAAACTCTTAGCTTCTTCAGACAGGAATGTAGGTTTTTTGTTTGCTTGTTTGTTTGAATTTGTTTGTTGGTTCATTTGGATTTTTTTGAGACATGGTCTCATTACCTGAAACTGGCCATCTTCCTGCCTTAGTTTCCCAAATGCTGGAAAGGAATGTGTTTTTTACTTCATCTGTATTCTCCAAATACTATGCATTGTGGGCATATACACTAGGTAAAAAAGCTGTGTCAAATACATCAACATCAAAGGAAGATGCAGAAGAAATATTAGTATACATTAACAGTATAAGTTGATGGAATTATTTGGAGAAAATACAGAATACCAGTTGAAAACACGTAATAGAAAAGTGACCTCAATCCTTCAGATGAATATACACTCATAACGTGGAAAAGAAACTACAAAGGATATTTGAAAACCATGTGATGTGCCACTTCAAGAGACTGCCAGTATTCGTCTGGAACAAAACTTGTCTGGACTAAAAAGCAGTTAAATATCCGTAAAGCAATGGTAAACAAGACCAGATAAATGTTTTCTCCAAGAAGATCTGAAAAACAAAACAAAGCAGGTAAGTGTGGCACAAAAGTCGGGCAAATTACTGTTGTAGAAGTTAAAATATGCAGCTCTGGATGGCCCCTTGCTCAGGCTCTGTTAGGACACAGTGGTGAATTCACTCTCAAGGTTGGCCTGGATTAAATCTACACTGCGGGGCTGAAGGCGCTGGGGATTTAGCTCAGCAGCAGAACTGTGAACTGGACTGCATCAGAACAGAGTTCAGCTCCAACACTGCCTTAAAAAGGAGCGGGGGTGGAGGGGGCAGAGCCCACCACTCTTCATTTAATCAACATGCCCTGCAACTTACTGTACGAAGAGAGGATGAGATAAATACTGAAAAAAACGACTAATGCTAATTGGGTTATGCTGCATGTGTGTCTAATGAGAAAGGAGCTCTCACACACTAATTTAGAGTGCAACTTTGTATACATGACCATCAGTGGTGTATAAAATGCTTTGTACACTTAAAACCTCTTATTGATGCTTAATATACGCCAATCATTGTGTTAATTCTTTTACGTGCATCTCATTTGTCTTGAAAACAATGCGATGGGGTAGGTAGGATTAGCTCCATTTTATGTAGGAGGAAATTTATGGCCCAGAAATTAAATTGCCTCGTCCGAAGTAAAACTGAAACCGGGTTTGCCCATAAGCGCAGGTGGACAGGCAGCCCGCACGCCAAACACAGGGTATTCTGTGAACTCTGAGTTCAGTCACCGACATTTCAAGATCAGATGGCTTTAAAGTCTACGTGCAGCGTTTCAGGTGTTGGGACCTCCCAGACCTCTCAGGCGGCGCCCCTGGCTCACCCCGGCGGTGCCCCGCGCCCTTGTCCTGGGCGCCGGAGTACAGGGTGGACTTCCTCTTCCGCAGCTTCACCTTTTCGTGGGGGCGGCTGTGGGGGCCGCGGAAAGCGAGCCCGCCGTCGCCGCCCTGCGGATCCATAGCCGGCGGAGGAGCGGGGCCGCCACCTTTCCGGGAAGGAAGGGGCGGAGGCCGCGTGCACCGCTTCTCCCACTAAGCTTGGCCTTCGCGGCCGCCGTCGCTCCACGCGCGGGTCCCGGGACGCCGCTCTCCGCGTGCGGCCAACCCCGGGGTCTCCGGGAGCAGGGGCGGGGGCGGGCCTGCCCTGCGTCTTCGGGCCGCGCCGGAAGTCCCGCCGGAAGCTGCGCGCCCTCCCCCGCGGTTCCGGCGGCGGCGTGGGGCGGGTCGGGTGCTCGAGTGCGGTCCGCGGTGGTTGGGCCACTGGAAACGTGTGTGTCCTGGTCACGTTGCACTGTGGTGGCCGCCTCGCAGAAAAGAGCTGTCTGTCGAATGAGGTAGGCAGGGTAGGGCTGATTTGCCATGTAGTGCAGGTGCGGAGACCGAGGCACACACGGTTCCCGGGTGTGTTGATCCCGGCGGTGGAACCAGAGCAAGCTTGCTGAAGCCGTCGTCCATCTGCTCAATCCCGGGCCGCGGAGATAACAGACGGGCTGAGCTCCCACGCCGGGGGCTGGGGAGGCCGCGTGCAGATCCCCTTCCCAAAGTTGAACAAGTGAAACCTTCCGGCTGGTGCTCGGCAAGGTGGATGAGGTCCTCTTGTACGGAAGAGTTGAAGGGAACTCATACTGCTGAGTCTTGAACTCAAGACCTCTCGCTTGCTAGGCGTCCCCAGTCCCTTTTGCTTTTAGCGTTCTTTACAGATAGGGTCTCACACTTTTGCCTGGGCTGGGTGACCTCCTTGTCCCCGCCTCCCAGTACCTGGAATCACAGTTTATTTTTTGGAGGTTCTGGGGTTTGGACTCAGGACTTTGCGCTTGCTAGGCAGGCACTCTACCACTTGAGCTACACCTCCAGCTCTCAGATTTATTTTTTTATTATGTATTTATTATTCTTTTGGCGGTACTGGAGTTTGAACTCAGGGGCCTCACTCTTGCTAGCTGGACACTGTACCATTTGAGTGATAGTCCCAGCCAAATCTTTTAGTCAAAAAGATTGTTTTTATCTGAAGAAATTGTTTTTATCATACTGCTAAAAAAAAGATTAATAGTACAGGAAGATTATTGAAAAGTAACAGCTCTCTATCTTGCTCTTCCTTCCAGATCAGATTTCTCGGGTGCGAACACTTTTAACTGTATTATTTCAGCCATTTCTTGTAGTACTGAGTTTTGTGGTCCGACTTTAAAGGTATAAAGTTTCCCAACTTCCCACTCTTGGCATTTTGAAAGTCGGTTTAAAACCACTGAGAACATTCTGTAATAGAAAAGGATTTAGCCTTGTTCTATACCACGCCGTCATCCTGTTTCCCATATTCCCTATATATTTATATTTCTCTTTTCGTTAGTAAATGGTGTTTAGGTATTATTACAAAACTATTGTTCACTCCAGAGTGAAATATGACATGAAATCTTTTTAAAAACTACTGTACTAAATCATTGCTTAACCCCCCCCCCCCAGTTTCTTTGTACACAGATCTGAAGAGATTTGCTGGACTTGGGATGTAACTTTTCAAAACCACCTTTGTATTGAGCAGTGGTTGTTGCAACAATGTTTGGGAGACTGACTGGTCCACAACTGCTTTTTGCTAGCATTCTTGGAATTGCTGGAGGAATGTATATTTATCAACCAATATTTGAACAATATTCCAGAGATCAGAAGGAATTGAAACAGAAGATGAAATTGGCACAAGAATCAGAAGAAAAGAAGAGTTAATACTGCCTGAAGCTGATCTGTAATAATTGTTTAATGTTCTGTTGAAGTATATATTAACTGTTAATAATCTAGTTCAGAATTTATAGTTGAAGCATAAATCATGGATAATGAATTTAAGTGATTTTTAAGTTAGCACTTTTTTTTGTTTTGTTTTGTTTTTTGAGGCACGATCTTGCTAAATAGCCCAGGCTGGCTGCAAATTTGAGATACTTCTGCCTTAGCCTCCTGAGTGCTGGGATTATAGATATACACTACCACACCCAGCTATAAATAGCACTATTAATTTTATTGTTCACTTGCCTACTACCTGCATGGGTATGCTGCATGAAATTAAGAGCAGCAGGGAATGAGAAATAAGACACACACAGACATACAGACGTAAAACATAAAACAGAAAGCTGGGATTAGAAGGAATGCACGTTCCTGGTGGGATGCATGAGTGCCTACGTGAGCCAGAGTGTTCATTTTATAGGTCAGTACAAGGAAAAGACTTAGGTAAAAATCAAGCTTTAACAATTCTTGATGCAAGGTGAAAGGAATGAGGTTTGGTGGGCTAATTTTCCTAAGGCTAATGAAGCTTAATTACGACACATCTGTTCTGGAATCATCAAGGCACACAGGACACCTTATCTAAGGTATTGATGAATCTGGCATCAGGGAGTCTCCGTATCGGAGGTTGGTATGCGGACAGGAGGTTGTTTTCTTCAAGGAGATGCGGGAACGAAGGTCAAGACACCAGATGCTGGGAAGAATGAGAGTAGGAGAGACTTCAAGCTCCATTATTTCCCAGTCCAGGGTTCATGCCTGGTCCCCAACATTCACTATCTTTTTATTTGCCATTTCATGTCTTTATAATCAGGGCAGATTAACAGTGATTTCTTTTTAAACAAAAAATGTCTTAAGAACCATGTATAAATTTATTTAACTCTATACCTTGTTTAGTGTAAGCTTTTGACATTATGCACTCAAAAATAGTGCATAATACTCAAGTTTCTACTGTGTGACAGTTTAGGTTTGTTTGGCTCTAAGTAGACTAGGATTGTGTTCTGTATGTTTTCTCATTTTGAGACCCAGACTTAAGGAGCAGCCTCTGTCTAAGCATGACAGCATAGGGAGAAAGAGAGACTAAGAGAACTCATGCAATTGTAAGCTTCTGGTCCATGTGAGGAGTGTCACATCTTTCCATATTTTGTTGGTTTGAGAACATGTTGCATTATCAAGCCCAAAGATGGCAAGCACATGGATTTTCCCACAGGATACACAGTCAAGTCACATAACAATGGGTAGGTATGTATGTATGTATAATCCTATTGTGTCTAAAGAATAAGAATCCTATCTAACACATCTAAATTGAATTGAGCTGCTTTTAATCCTCCTTTTGAGAAAAATGAGCTGGCCAGTTTAGTAGTCATATACTGATTGCTAGAGTTGAGGTTTCCTTTTTCCCAGTAAAGGAGGCTGGGTATGTAGCTCAGCGGTAGAACAAGAGCGTGTTTAGCATGCACACAGCCCCGGGTTCAATCCCCAGCAAGAGAAAAACAAAGTTAAAAAAACCCCACAATGAGATGCCACTTTACATTCACTGGAATGACTACAATAGTAATAATAAATTACGGATTAAGGATGTAGAACAATTGAAGCCATTGTACACTGCTGGTGGGAATGGAGGATGGTGCAACCACTGGCAGCTCTTCAGATAGTTAAACACAGCTACCATATGACCCATCATTTCCCCTCCCAGGTAGATATGCCCAAAAGAATTGAAAACGTAAGTTTACACTATAGCTGCTACATGAATGTTCATGGCAGCGTTGTTCATAACAGCCAAAAAATAGGAACATCCCAAAGGCTATCAGTGGTTAATGGATAAATGCATATCTACACAATGGAATATCTGGCCAGAAAAAAGGTACAGAGTTGGACATGGTGGTGCACCTCTAGTCTCACCACTCTGGAGGCTAAAATAAGGATTATGAGTTTGAGGCCAGCCTGGGCAAATAGTTCCAGAGATTCCATCTCCGAAATAGAGCAAAATGGGCTGGAGGTGTGGCTCAAGCAGTAGAGCACCTGCTTTGCAAGCTCTAGCCCTGAGTTCAAACTCCAGTGCCCCCCCCCCACACACACAAAAATGAAGTGCATGCTACAGCATGGATAAACTTAGAGTACATTGTGAAAGAAGCCACAAAAAAGGGCCACCTATTGGTGTGATTCTAATATGACATGTCCAGATATGTCCAGATATGGGGAAGTGGATTAGTGGCTGCCAGGAGCTGAATGAAGGAGTAGAGAGTGACTCCAGTGTGTGTGTGTGTGTGTGTGTGTGTGTGTGTGTGTGTGTGTGTATGTATATTTAATGAAATCTGGAACTATCACTAGATAGTGCTGAAAAATGTACAACTTTGTTAGAACACACTATTGTATCTTTTTTTTGGCAATACTGGGGATTGAACTCAGGGACTTGTGTTTGCTAGGCAAACACTGTTCCTCTTGAGTCATGTCCCCAGTTCTGTTGTTTTTTCAGTTTGCTTTTCAGATAGGGTCTCATGGCAAACTTTGCCCAGGCAAGTCTCAAACCTTGATCCTCCTACCTCCACCTCCCAATTAGCTGGGATTATAGGAGTGAATCATCATGCCTGGCCTTTTTTTTTTCAATATAGGATCTTGCTATGTATATTAGGCTGGCCTTGAACTTGTGATTCTTCTGCTTCTGCCTACTGAATGCTAGTATTACAGGTGAATACCACCATGCCCAGCTGTTATATACTTTAAAAGGGTGAATTTGTGTATGAATTACACCATGAAGCTATAATTTAAAAAGATGCCACATTTTGGCCAGGCACCCGTGGCTCACACCTGTAATACTACCTACTTGGGAGGCATAGATCAAGAGGATTGTGGTTCGAAGCCAGCCCAGGTAAATAGTCTGAGAGACCCTATCTCAAAAACACCCATCATAAAAAAAGGGCTGAGTTCAAGCCCCAGTACCACACACAAACACAAAAAAGATAGCACATCCAAAATATCAGCTGCAAGTGGCACTGCACCCTTTTCAATTGCTATGGTAGTCCACAGTCCTAGTTTTCTAAATTGTAAAGCATACACAAAATTTGCCCTTTTTAGAGGTACATTCGGTGGCATTAGGTATGTTTACTTGTGATTGTGCAGCTATCACCACCTCCATCTCCCAGCTTTTGCAAAGTCCTGACAGGTGTATTGAATTGGGTTGTAGAGACTTCACCACTGTATCCCTCACCTCTCTGAAAGTATTACTACTGCTGCAGTTCTTTGCATGAGCTGCTTCTAATAGGTAAAACAGATGCAGGGGTTTTCAGTTGGTCCTGAAAGAAGAGCCTACTATAAAAGCACTTCACAGATCAGTGTGAAGTTTTTGTCATGTATTGAGTTTATATTTATCCTACTTAAGGACTGGGGACAAAAACACCTTTGTAGAATGAGTCTGATAAATTGGTTGGGGCAGAACCTGCATTCATCCTTTCACATCCATAAGCTCCCATTCCAGGCCACCGTGCCATTGCCAGTCTGCTGTTAGTGGTGTCCATTCCTGTAATCCAGTCAGCATCCAACCCTCTTTATCCTGTGTACGTTTATCCTGGTTAACGGCCTTGGACCGCTTGGGGGAAGTAGCAGGAAATTATTGTATGTCTTTGTGGCATTGAAGAAAATTTCCTCACGTTCTCTTGTAGCAAACTTGGATAGGGCTTTTTTAATCATTGAGCTCTACATCTGTGAAGTGACTTAGATTAGGAAACTGGTGAGGGACCATGATTTGCATTGTGGAGACTAACATCAGCTTTCTGTGCTTTAGGTTTTTTTATTTCCTTTATATTTTAAGCCACACAAGCTGGTGGAGTGCCTCAAATGGAAGAGCACCTGCCTAGCAAACATGAGGCCTTGAATTCAAACCTCAGTCCCAACCCCCCCCAATGTGTATGTGTATGTGCACAAGTCAAGAGACACATCCTTTCCCTATCAAAAACAAAAACAAACCCTAATAGCAGCCCTTTTGTTTTTTCTTTCAGAGTGTCATGGTCTAGTAGGTCTCTGCGTCAAGACACCTTGGTTGTACCTCAGATTTGCTTCCCATTATGCTTTGCTTACAGGTTATGACCTGCTATGCTATCTGTCCTTCACCATTCTGGAATTATTATTTTTTTTTTGAGGTACTTAGGCTTGAACTCAGGGCCTTCACTTTGAGCCACTCCACCAGCCCTACTTTTGTGAAGGGTTTTTTGAGATAAGGTCTCGCAGAACTATTTGCCTGGGCTGTCTTCGAACCTTGATCCTTCTGATCTTACCTCCTGAGTAGCTAGGATTTCAGGTGTGAACCATCAGCGCCCAGCATCTGGAATTCTTTTATCTCTAACAGATACTAGGGAGCCCTATTTCAGGAGCATCTTCTATCATCCTCGCCTGCACTGCACCAGGGTGGAAGATGATGGCGGAAGGTGACTAGGTCATGGACTGGCTGGCGGTCATACAACCTTCACATGAGAGTTATGTGAAGCTGGACAGGGACCAGCAGCAGCAGCAGGACTCAGACCCATGTGTCACCAGAGACCCCAAGCTATCAGCATGTTCCATTATGCTATTCGACTTCACTTACAAAACACAAATCCAAAGAGAAAATTATTAAAAGTTTATCTACACTGGCTGCAATGTTAACATTTGAAGCTCAAAGCCCTCTCTGACTACTCATTTCAATCCCATAAAGCCAGCAACTTGAAGACAAGCACTACTTTGGTGTTTGAATTGTTCCCCATCTGGCCAGTGGGAACCCTTTCAAGTTGGCTCCTGTGCCTTTTTTTCTTTTTTTGCAGTCCTGGGATTAAACCCAGGGCCTTGTGCAAGCTAGGCCCTACATCCCTAGCCCATTTTATTTTAAGATAGGATTATCTCACTAGTTCAGACAGTTCAGAGCTGGCCTTGAAATTGCAATTCTCTAGACTCAACTTTTTGTTGTTGTTGTTGTTGTTAGTGTATATTGTATAAAATAACGGTTTTCATTATGACATTTTCTTTTTTTCTCAGTACTAAGGTTAGAACTCAGGGTCTCAGGAATTGTACTTGAGCTGTGCCCAAACCTCATGATGACATTTTCATACCTGTGTATAATGTACTTCGATCAAATTCACCTCCCACTACCCTTTCTTTTCGCCTTCTCCCCTCTCTTACTGATCTCCTTCCTCTTCCCAAATAGTCCCCTTCTGTTTTCATGTTTTTTTTTTTAATCTAGATTCCACAAATGAGAGAAAATGTCGTATTTCTCTTTCTGAGTCTGGCTATTTTTGAACTCCAAGGCTCCTGTTTTCCTGCTTGCTAGGCAGGTGCTCTACCAACTTAATCCATTTTGCTAGCCCTTTTTTGTGTTGGGTGTTTTCCAGATAGGGTCTCAGGAACTATTTGCCGGGCTAGCTTGGAATCTCTAGCCTCCTGATCTCTGTCTCCTGAATAGCTAGGATAACAGGCCTGAGCTTCCTGGCTGAGTCTAGCTTCTTTCACTTAACATGATGATTTCCAGTTCCATCCATTTTCCTACAAGCAACATAATTTTGTTCTTTTTTTAATTATTGAATTATACTCCACGGTATAAACATACCACATTTTCTTTATGCATTCATCTGTTATTGGGGGCAACTAGGCTGATTCCATACTTGGTTATGGTGAGTAGTGCAATGATTACATGTGTGCAGGTATTTCTATCGTATGCTAACTTTGATCCTTCAGGTATATACCCAGGATTTGGTCATATGGTATTTCTGTTTTTAGTTTTTTGAGAAACCACTATACTGATTTCCATAGTGACTGCACTAATTGACCTTGAAGCCAACAGTGTATAAAGTGTGCCTCCGTGCCCCCCGCATTTGTTGTTTTTGTTTTCTTGATGACAGCCATTCTGGCTGGGGTGAGAGAGAATCTCAATGTAGTTTTGCCCTTGCATTTCCCTGGCTAAAGATACTGAACATTTTTCACATACTTTCTGGCTCTTTATATTTCTTTTGAGAACTGTTCGATCCATTTGCTCACTTATTGATTGCATTACTTGTTCTTTTGGTGGTTGTTTGAGCTCTTTATATATTTTGGATATTAATCCCTTGTCAGATGAATAGGTGGCAAAGATTTTTCTCCCATTCTGTATGATGTTTCTTCACTGTTGATTGACCCATTGGTCAATTCTTTCTATTTCTTGAGCTATTAGAGTCTATTCTTAAAGTCATTGAAGTGTTTTCCCTGTGCTTTCCTCCAGTAATTTCAAATTTGGGGGTCTTAATGTCTTTGATTCATAATGAATTGATTTTGTACAGGGTGAGAGGGAGAGATCTAGTTTGAGTCTTCTACATGTGGGTATCCAGTTTTCCCAGCACCATTTGTTAAAGAATATTTTCTGCAACATATGTTTTTGGTGCCTGTATTGAGAATCCAATGGCTGTAGCTGTGTGTGTTTATTTCTGGGTCCTTTATTCATTCAGTTCGCCCACGTGTCTGTTTTTGTGCCATGACCATGCTATTTTTGTTACTATGACGCTAGAATAATTTGAAATCAGGTATTATGATTGTCAGTGTTAGTATTATTTTTGCTCAGGATTGCTTTGGTTATTCAGGGTCTTTTGTGCTTCCACATGAATTTTAGGATTGATTTTATAGTTCTGTGAAGAATGTCATTAGAATTTTATTTTGGGAGGTAGGACTGGATTTGAACTCAGAGCTTCACACTTGCAAAACTCTACCATCTCATTCATATGTCCCATGCCTTAGCCATGTTACTATTACACCTCACTTGGATTTTAGCATGCTGACTGGCCTTTCAAACCCATTCTTGGCCATATAGCCATTAAAAAGCCAGGGTTCTAAATTCTGTCCTAGCTATGCCACTTATTAGCTTGACCTTGGTCAGATTGCTTTATCACTTTAAGACTCAGTTTCCTCATCTGTAGTATCAAGACAAGAATAGTTAGAATCTATTTCCTAGGGCAGTTGTGAGAAATAAATGGGGTGATGAACACAAAATTATTAGCTTGCGGGATGGCTCATAGTAAATGATCCACACACGTTAGATATCATTATCATCATTCTTTATGATGCAGCCTGTGTTTATTTCTCCAGTTTCTTCTCTGACTGCTGCCTCCCACTCTGTCTTGCAGCTTTTCTGAACTTCCTTCAGTTGCTCCAATACTCTTTTGCTTCCAATGCTTCCTTCTGCTCCCTCTTCCTAGAATTCTCTTCTTCACCTCCCACCTTATTCATTTGTCTTAATTTATACATTACTTTCTTTGGGAAATTTTAATTCCGTGTCAATTTTCTGTGTTCCAAAGATACTTCTGTGTGTGTGCAGTAGGATCTGGCTATGCTGCAGGCTGGTCTCAAGTGATCTTCCTGCCTAGTTACTCTGGAGTAACTAGGACCTAGGCATGTCCTCCCCATCTACCAGTGACTGCACCGATCTGCCAATGACTGACTCCCTTATGAAGGCTCTCATCACACTGTGAGTAAGTTTCCTACTTTTTTGTTGGTCTTTCATGTAAGTCTTGAGGGCAAGGACCAGTTACCTAGCTCACAACTGCATCTTCTGTACCTAGCACAGGGCTTGACTCTTTGAACGAATAAGTGAATGAATGTATAGGTGTGAATGGGCTGTAGAATTACTGCCTGTCTTGTGAGCTCCTCTCTGGTAAACTCCTGGCCGTAGCCCTGCCTGGCTGCATGAGTGAAGAAGGCTGAAGTGGGGGGCTTTCCCTGTATCACTCTGGCCATTAGTAGTTACTGCATTTTTCTGGACTATGGTTTGGTATAGTTTGTCCCCACTGGCACTCAGTGTAAAGCCACTGAAAGACAGCTCTTTAAGAGGTGGCACCTAAAGGAGGGCAATTAGGTCATGGTGGCACCAACCTGGGAGGGGATAAGTTCATCTCGTGGGAATCGGTTAGGTCTTGTGGAACTGAATTGGTTACCACAAGGGCAAGTTGTTATAAAGTCATGAGCCTGGCCCTCACTCTCTTGATTTCTTTCCCATACACAAGCTCCTTCTACAAGCAGTCTTTTTCCTTTCTGCTTCTGTCATGATGTGACATGGGATGTGTATGTGGGGGAGGACAAGACACCAGACTGTGCTGTTTGTCTTTTTCAGCCACAACAATTATGAGCCAAGTAAGCCTCGTTCCTTTATAAAGTTCTCAGGTATTTTATTATAGCAACACAAAAATGGACTGTGTCCCAGGTTTTAGTTGATCCGTGACTCTTAGGACTGTTCCTCTATGCATGGGGCTCTCTCCTTTCTTAACCTCACCAACAGTCTGATAGTCTGATGGGAACCTGTGAAATTATACTATGATGAAGTCTGTTTTCTTCTCCCCTCCCCCCTGCTCCCTCTCTCTCCCAGACAGGATCTTGGTATGTAGCCCAGGCTGCCCTTGAACTCATTATGCTTCTGCCTCATCTCCTGAATGCTGGGATTACAGGCCTGCACCACATGCCCAGCTCATATGTTTACCTGCAAGTATTATATTGCATTTATGGAATTGCCCAATGGTCTGTTCAAACTGGTGTCAGCAATTTCATGTGGTTCGTCCTCTCTGCGATTTTGTAAATTGGACACATTTGAGGAGCTCGCTGCACTTTAATGCAAAGTGTGATTGGCTGCAGACTGGAAGGATGGGCCAGGTGAGCCAGGGACAGCAGTGGAGGCAGGTACAGGCCGGTGAAACTGCCATAGATGGTGAGAAGGGGGACAAAGTCTCCCAAACATCTTGCTTGGCTTGGAGCCCAAAGGGCAGGCCTAGGGACCACTGTTCAGAACTACAGCCCACTGCTGGATGAACCTGGCTGCCTCTGAGCACTTCCCAGCCCGGGTCCAGTGGTCCTGCAGGTCCACGGAACCGCAGCGCGGAGCGAGGGAGGCCGCTGGGGGGCAGCAAAGGCCCGCAGGGTTCCCCTGACCACCGCGGCTCTTTAACCAGCTGGACTTTCCCCCTCTCCTTTTCCTTATGTTCTCTAGCAGTCTCTTAGAAATTCTGAGGCTCCTGTAGTCCGAATTAGACCGTGTGAGCAGCGACTCCGTGTGTCATTTCCTCCCAGAATCACGTTCCTTTTCCTTGCTAGGATTTTACCTTACTTAACTCCCCTTGTCATTTCCGAGATCCCTGCACCTTCCCTTTGCCCTGGAAAGGCCATGCTGGGGCTGATCCGGGTGAGCAGCGGCCCGGAGGGCGGCGCAGAGCGGTTTCGGGGCGCTCGGGGGACAGTGAGACCCCGGCAGCCGACGGGCGCCCCCCGGATCGCGGAACCCCGAACCCCGGGCCGCCCGGGACTCGCAGCACCTCCGGCTGCTACAGGGCAGACGGCTATCTGTCGCCCTGGAAAAACACCGTTAGGAAATAAATGGCTTTGAGAGTCACCAAGCCACACCATGTAGTGCTCCGATCCCGGGGCGTTTCGTGTCACTCCCGTGTCTCAAAACGAAACAACCAGCTATCATTTCACGCCTTCCACCATAGGGCGGTGGAAACTTGTCTTGGGATGAATAAGGCGACAGGGCCGGTCTGTGGTTGGGGTGCTCCACGCACGAGGTGACAGGAGGAGGCGGGAGGTGGAGGGAAGAGAGGAGGTCCCGCCCCACCTCGCTCTCCTTCACGGGAAGTGATGTGGGGCCAGACGGAAAAATACCCGCCAAGGACCCAAAAAAGGCCAGCAGCGAGTGCAGCAGGCGCGCGGGACAGGACCCGGCGGGGACAGGAGAGCGGCCGAGCCAGGTGAGGGCGAGCGGCCGCCGCAGGAGGGCAGGCGACGTCCCCGCGCCCGCCCCGCAGGTTCCAGTCCATCGCCCAGGGCTGACAAGGCAGCCGGTGAGCAGCGGGCGTCCAGGTCAACCCGAAAAGGGGGGCACAGACCCCAGCGATGACCGCTGCCGCCGGGGACAGGGGTCAGCGCGGCGAGATGCTGGGCCGGGGCGGTCCCAAAGGTCACCTCCCGAGAGCATCCAGGTGCGAGGTCCCCATAAAGAGGGGAGAAAAGCTCACTGTGGGGAGGAGAGGAAGGCCTGGAAACGTCTACCCCCCCCCCAGTTCTTTTCTTCCCCCTCTTTTCCAGTTTAATTATTTAATGGGTTTGCACCCTTGTTGGTAAGTGTCTGAACTGCAAGCTAGCCATGGGGTAGGGTTTCTCCCCTTTCCTGTCCTACTTGGACGCCAAGCCTTCTGGTCATGACTTGGAGGCCGGGCTGATGTGATGACAGCTTTTAGCAACTATTGCCAAAGTCCCATCTCTGTTCCCATAGGTCACCTATTTGCAAAGTGAGGTCTGAAGCAAAGGAAATCTTGTGACCTCTTGACAGCCATCCCAAGCTTTTGGCTCCTGCTGGCCACCTGGCCCATATGGCCTCAGAATCTTTTACCACACCTCCTCTTCCTTACCCCAACAGGCTAACAGCTGTTCCTTCCTCTTGGATGAACTCTCACTTTATGGTTGGTTAGTTATCAGTTAGATACTGGGTGGGTAAGGGCACACAGCTTTTTATAATTATCTTTTAAACACTTGGTTTAGAGGGAAAACACAGTCTGGAAAATGGGGCTTCTCTAGTTTGTTTGAAATGAAGAAAGCTTAAAATACTGTTGAAAGAACTTGTCTTGAGGGTTGTTCTTTTCTGTATTTTACCTTGGTTTTCATTCCTGTTTCTTTCCTTGCTCCCCTTTCTCCCTTCCTTCCTTTCTAGGGCCTGCCTTAATTTTTAGTTTTGCTAGAAAAACTTATTTTGTTCCTTGTGTTTGGCATTGAACATAAGAATTCAAGGTCATCAAAACTTACACTTATGTTTTCTTTTTATACCTAAGAGTTTTTTTTTTTTTTTTTTTGTAGATCTGAGGTTTGAACTCACAGTTACTACCATCTGAGCCATGCCTCTGGGCCATGCCCAAGAGTTTTATAGTTTTAGCTCTTCCATTTTGTTCTTTCATTCATTATAAGTTAGTTTTTGTACATGTGCTGCTGAAGTGAGCACTTAAGTTAGGTTTTGTATATGTTGTGAGGTGGGACGTTCAACTTCATCCTTTCGAACGTGTATAGCCAGTTCTTCCAGCACCATTTGTTGAGAAGACTCTTTTTCCCCTTTGAATGATCTTGGCACCTCTGCTGAAAATCAACTGGTCATAAGTGTGTGTGGGTGTGTGGGTGGGGGATGTTATTTGTGGATTCCTACTTCTATTCCACTGATCTATACATCTATCCTTATGCTGGTACCATACTGTTTTGATTACTGGAGTTATGTAGTAAGTTTTGAAATCAGGACATGTGGTCCTCCAACTTTGCTTTTGTTTTCAAGATTGTTTGTAGCTGCTTTGAGTCCCTTGAGTTGTCATATGAAATTTAAGAATCATCTTAATTTTTGTTACCTTGGTTTTAGGACAGGTATAAGAGTTTTGAAGTGGACAACAGTCTCTAGGAACCAAAGTGTTGATTTTTCTTCCTCAAACCTGCTTTCTCCCTTAGTCTTCCCCTTCTTAGTAAATGGCAACTTTACTCTTGTAGACACTCAGCCTAAGCACCCTGGAATCACCTTGAAACTCTTCTTACACCCCTCGTCAAATCCCTCAGCAAATGTCACTGATTTCTACCTTGAGATTATACCTAAGATAATGACTGTTGCTCACTATTTGTGCTGCTTCCACTAAGTTCCTGTCATCTGTTATCTGGCTCACTGCCAAAGTCTCCTAAGGAACTTCCCTGCTTCTACTCTCTGCAGTCTATTCTCAACACAGCAGCCAGCGTGCATTCTGTCACTCACTCTGCTCAAAACTCTCCTTTTGTCCCAGAATGAAAAACAAAGTCTTCATTGTGGCCTGTAGAACCCTTCCATGGTGTATGGCTTTAACTTCTATCACTCTTTACTTTGCTTGCTCTGCTCCAGCCACACCTTAGGGTCATTGCAATTGCTGTTTCTTCTGCCCGGGTTGCTCTTTTCTTCCTATGTGTTCATAGCTTTCTCACTCATTTCTTTCAGGTCCAACATTTTTAGAGAGGCCTTCTTTGACCTCCCCATCTTGATGTAGCATCCTTCACCCCGTCCCTAATTTTCTGTCTCCTTACTTAGCCTTTTTTCTTTAGGGTATTTATAACACTAACTGTCATCATAAACACAGATGTGCACACAAAGCATTTGTCTCCCACTGACAGAATATAAGACTCACAAGGGCCAGTAATTTGTCTTGTTCTCTATGATGTCTATACACATAGAATGGTTTCTGACATACATCAAGCACTAAAAATGTGTGTCAAATGAAGAAGAAGGGATGGAAGACTGAGTGATAGGACTTACTCTGTCTCTTTCCCACTATTCCTTTCCGTTTTTCCTAAAAGAAACAATGTCCATAGACACACCATCTTCTAAGTCTCTCCTCTTCTGCCCTCCTGCTTCCATTAGGATAAAGGCCTTTTCCGCTTTGGAAAGAGAAAAGTGAAATAAATAGAAAGGTGAGGACTTTTGGTCCTTTCTATGGTGGCACAGGGCAGCACTTGCTCTGTAGCCTGGGAAGACAAGGCAGGGGATTTCAGTGCCTCTCTCCTGCATTTTGCCTCTTGTGCTGGTCTAGGGGAAGAATGAAATTTCTTGGAAATTCCAAAAACTTGAAATTCATTTCTTGATGAATATTTTACATCACACTGAATTAATCTTTCTGTGGTTTCTAACAGGAATTGCCAACTCTTGGCATTTTATTACGTAACTACCTTAGGTTGTCAACTGTTTCTGTGTTCGTTAGCCTTATTTCCATGACTAGAGTGTAACATCCTAGAGACAAAATCTGACTGTGTCTTAGAAAAAAATGAGCATTCAATAGACTCTTGCTGAACAGGCAATTAAGTTAATGGATAAACCTGGATATGTTGTCATCATTGGAAAAATCTAACCCATATATTTAATTTTTCTCAGCAAGTTTATCTTGTTATAGACCACTTTTTCCTACTACTGCTGACTGGCCACAGTTGAATGGGGTTTCCTGCTGAATGAGAAATTATGGGACCTCTCACTGAGAATTGAATTAATTTGGCTTAGAAAGGATAATAGCTTATTTTCTTTATTTTTAAAATTGGTCCACCTTCCTTTATTTTTTAAACTTAAAATACGACCTTGATATAGCTTCGCTAGAAAATTCAAAAGAATTATTTTGACACAAATAGGCTTACATACATTTATATCTTTTTCCTGATAAATTGTGATAGGTTTACTATCTCCTGAAGAACAAAATAGGCTTTCAGGTTTAAAGTGTGAGCTCCTGCACAGCAAAATTTCTTTGCAATTGTTAAAATAAGATTGGCTCTTGACAGGAGTAATTTTCCCCTTCATATCTCTCACTTTTATGCCTCATGCAGATTTGCTCGGACCATATTTCTCATTTGCCTCTTGGTCAGGAAATTCGAGTTTATGATCTTGTTTCCCTTAAGCTGATTACGCTGGGAGCAGACATTAGCTCTGAGTTGGAGGCAGAGATAAAGGGCTTGTAATGACTTTCTGTCCATAGGGTGAGGTGTGTGGAGCAGGAGCGTCTAGCTTGTTTGGCCTGCTGTGCCATCGTGCAGTACTCCGAGGGCTTGGCCCATTCTTTTCCTTGTAAGATGGAGGTCTAGTAACACTCACATTTTCTTTACTATTAACTAACGTTATGTGCCTCACTTATTCCAGAGGGTTGTTCAAGTTTTGCTTCTCCTCCTGTTTGTTCCTCTGTGTACATTACCCATGGAAACCCTCCCACTTGGTGTCTTTGCCAGCACTCTTAGAACTGTCTGCATGTGTGGAGTCACTCTTTGTTGACCCCGGGGCCTCCCACATGCTAAGTATGTGTTTTACTCCTGTCCCCTACTTAAAAAAAATCTTTAAATTTTAAAAAAATTAATTGCACAAAGGGGTTTCATTATGACATTTCTATACATGTGTATATCATACTTTGATCATATTCATCCCCTCTATTACTCTTTCTTATCCCCTCCCTCCTTTCCACATCCCCCTTTTTCCTTCTTTTTTTCCCCTAGATTTCACGTATGAGAGAAAACATGACGCTTATCTTTGTGGGACTGGCTTGTTTCACTTAGCGTGATGAGATCCAGCTCCATCCATTTCTCTGCGAACAACATCATTTCATCTTTTTTTTTTTTTTATGGCTGATTAAAACTCCATTTTTTGGAGAGGTAGGACTAGGGTTTAAACTCAGGGCTTAGCACTTGCAAGGCAGCAGATGCTCTATCACTTGAGCCACACCTTCAGCCCCATGCGAAAAATTCCATTTTGTATGTACACCCCCCCCCCCACATTTTCCTTATCCATTCATCTCTTTTTGATGGATACCTAGGCTGATTCCATAATGTCTCTTGCTGACTTTTGATTCTTAAATGTGAGGTTCTAATTTGAGGATGGATGTGGAGTATCACATTTACCAAATTACAAAAAGGGTTAAATTTGCATGTTAGATAAACAATGATTTTTTTTTTCCATACTGAGGTTTGAATTCAGTACCTCGATCTTGCTTAGGCAAGTGCTTTACCACTTGAGCCATGCTCCCACCCCAATGAACATTTTTTTAACCTAAGTATACTCCATGTAACATTTGAAATATACTTTTAGCAAAAAAATTTGTTATTTTTTTGAGATGGGGGATTACTGTTTAGTACATACTGGCCTTGAAATTGCTGTGGAGGCCAGGCTGGCCTCTAACTCTAGATCCTCCTGTCTCTGCCTCCTGAGTGCTAGGATTACAGGCGTGTACCATCATGCGCTCTGTTTCAAAATGCACATTTAACTGGACATGGTGAATTTCTGCTGGTAACCTCAGTTACAGTGAGTCATGTTTATGAACAGGAAATTCATTAAACATAATAATGTTCAAATAATGACTAAACTATAGCCACTTTGGAGACTAAGCATATATCATCTTAATGAAGAGGATTTGTAAAGTCAAACAGTGTTTGTCTAAGGAGCAAATAAGAGAATATTTAGTTTTGCTTTAGTCTTTTATAGTTAAGGAAATTAACACCTAGAGAGATTTAGTCACTTTGTCAAAGTCACATAGAGAGAGACAGTACTGACACTGCAGGACCAGTGGCTGGCCTATTGACGACTCCTTCCCTTAATGTACACGTTGCTTCTGAAAACACTTTGGTTGTCACCCAGTCACGCTGTCCTTCCAGTCTCTAGAGCCATCCAAAGTCATTCTCATGAGACATCTTTGACTTTTCTCTGAAAACTACATGACTACTGAAGGCCACCATTTGGTTGTGTTCCCTACTATAATGCCAGAAAACCTGAAGTTCAGTGGGTGTTTATTCCTTTTAAGGTCTTGTTAATATTTTTGTCCCTTTTAAGTATTTATTATAAGATGCTTTGATTGAGGTGCACTTACCATGAATTTTTCCACGGCATGCAATTGTTGTTCTATTGAATGCCTGGTTGCACTGAGTAGCCTCCTTCTACAAAACTCATGGCTTTGTATTTGGTAGAAAAATATGTAAGATATATGGAAAGGACCATACTAGGTAGAGAGAAATGTGTGAATAGTCTGTTTAGAGATGTATCCTTTTTGTTATTTTTTCCGGTGCTGAGTATTGAGCCTAGCGCCTTGTACATGCTAGGCAAGCACTCTACCACTGAGCTACACCTTCAGCCCCCAGATGTGTAGTTTTATTTAAATATTTTGATATTTAACACAGGCTGGACTCAAACTCACAATCCTTCAGTCTCAGCTTCTGAAGAGCTGTGATTACAGGTATAAACCACCACACTTGGTCAAATGCGCACTTATTCAACATTACCTTACTACTATTATTATTATTTAAAAATTATTTGTACCCATCTAAGAAAGCAGCCTTGAAAATGAACATGCTTTCTCCAACTGCCATTAGAAAAACCATATTTCAGAGCCACTAATTTTTTTTTTTGGTTTTTCATAGCCTTGTTGGTTAATTCACATAAAGCCTTACCAGCTGCCAGGTCAAGGCAAAATAAAATTGGTTGCCAAGAGACTGAAAAATCAGTTTGCTCTTATTGCTGTAGCTCATTTCACCACATGGGTGATTGGTTGGGGACTATCTGGATATCACTGCATAGTAATCCCCTATGAATTTGTATCATTAAAAAGAAAAGAGGAGGCCTCAATCAGCTGGTTAGACGTGGTAATAGGGCACTTTTATTCTTGATACACTGGTCCTAGAATGGGGGTGTGTGTATGAGACACATGGATACAGGTTGTAACTTTGAGTTACATAAGGACTTTTAAATATAGCCCATAGTTGTGGTTAGAACTTTTTTGTTTCTTGCTGTTTGTGACTGATTTTTGTTATGAATTTCACTACTTCAAGAGAGTGACCCCCAAGAATGAATGAAGCGGTCTAGCAAGCCCTTGAAAAGATGCGTTATTACTGTTCTCATAGTCAGACTGTAGACGTGATGTGCCAAACAAGCTGCTGGTTGTTGTGGGCGTGGATTCTCTTGTTAGGGACAAGGCCAGCTGTCCACTGTGTCTCTCTGTCTAGGCACGAGGACTGTGAAGTGGGTTGCGGTATTTCTTCATCTCTGTGTTCCAGAGCTCCTGCTTGAAGGTGAAAGAACCAACACGGCCAGAGATCAGCTGGCTGGTTTTTAGGCTCCATATTGCTGAGAACTGTGCTGTCACACCCGTGGCTGTCAGCTGCAGTGATTTTGCCCCATCTCCCTAGGGATATTTGACAATGTCTTGAGACATTTTTGACTGTCACTGCTGGGGAGTTGTGAATGGATGGAGAGTGAGCAGAGACCAGAGATGCTGCTAAGTACTCTGTAACACACAGAGCAACAAAATGTCAATAGTCCTGAGGCCAAGGAGGCCTGAACTTCTTTGGCTGGCAGTTTCCTGAGTTACACATTCTGCTCATTGTGTTGACTGAACTTGACTCTGTGACTGGAGCCAGCAACACTTGAGGGAGGAGGTCTCAAAAATGGAGGAGGGCTCTGCCTAGCCCTTGAGTTCTGAGCCCATGATGTTGTCACAAAAAAGAATTTTAGGTCACATCAAGGTAGAGAACAAGAAAGTTTGTTAGTAAAGCAAAGCAAAGGAAAGATAGAAACAGTACACAGCTCAGACATGGGTGTGGGCACATCTGATAACAGGTGCAATGAGTATTTTAATAGCAGGGGTATTTATGGTAAAAAAGTGGGTTGGGGGTTGGCTTGAATTTACCTTAGGAAAAGTGCTTTTCTTTGTTCTGACACCTGGTATAATTAGTCGTTTTTGCTGTTACACTGTCTTATCAATTGGGCCCAAAGATTTCAAGATTGGCACGCTTATCAAATTTGGGGCACGATGACTTAGATGTTTGAACATCCCTTTAAGCAAAGGATGGGTCCTGCCAGATGATCCTTTCAAGAGAGGTGTCATCCTTGTGATAAATATTTTTCTTTGTAGAAACCTATTGTGCCCAGAGAAGTCATTTTCCCAACAGTTTTGTTCCCCTGAGTAAGTATCTTTCTTTTAAGATATTCTTTCTCAGTTTTCAGAGTGCACTATTTTTTTTTTTTTTGAGCAAGCGGTGCAGGTCAGGGGAAGAGAGATGCTCCCCCCCGCCTTTTTTCTTTTTACTAACCGTTGCAGGACTGTGATGTTTAAAGCAAACAAAATAGGGCCTATAAGCTCATAATCAATTTATGGACGTACTGTTTACCTCTGAATTCCTGACTACCCATGCCTCACTGTCCCTGATCTGTCCTGCCTCAACTCCACCACTGCTGTCTTTCTTACCTCTCCCTCACCCAAGTCTGAGTCACTAAATGTGGGGTAGGACTCAAATATCTGTACATATAGTGTTAATTTCTACAAGAGGTCCAAGCACCACTGCCTCTGGGGATCATAGGAGGTGGGGTCTTTGTGGGGGTGCCAGGTTGGCCACATGAGAAGAGTAAACCCTGCTGGGAAGATGAGCAACAGGAAGTGAGAGGCTGGACCTATGGGCCGATCTATGTGCAATTCTACCTGATGGGAGCCTGCGGGAGGGACCACAGAGGGCAGGTACCTGCCAATGCTCACTGAACTACGAGCTCACCAGGAATGCCTGCTTCCCGAATTCCCAGCTGACCCCTGTGCCCTGTGCCAGAGGTGCCAAGAAAGTAGCATGACTGGACAGTTTCTTCATCAACACCCCATTTCCTGCTTAACTGGAGCCTCTCTTCCAGTTTGAGAGTCAGTAACGCAAAACCTCCCCCTGACTCATCACCCATTTTGCCACCCAGATAAGGAAACCTCATTTGTTGCACTAGAGGATTGTGTAACTTAAGAGCTGGTAGGAGGCTTGGAAGAGGTGTTGAAAACCACGCAGCCTAGTCTTTCCACTCCATCTTGGGGGTTCAGAGCTAGGCTGCAAGCCATGTGGCGAATAGATGGGAGGAAAGTTTCTAGGAGCAGGTCTGTAAGTTCCCTGCTTGGTTGTTTTCATGCTCCTGTGCTCATATTTATTTATTTTTTTAATTTTCATTTTTTTGGGGGTACTGGAGTTTGAACTCAGGGCCTCATACTTGCTAGGCATGTGCTCTACCACTTGAGCCACTCCACCAGCCCAATATTTGTCTGTCTGAGTTTGGCTTATCTTGCTTAACATGATGATCTTCAGTTACATCCACTTTCCTGCAAACAACATAATTTCATTCTTCTTTATGATTGAATGATATTCCATTCTATGTACGTACCACATGTTTTTAATCCAGTCATTGCTGGTTGGGCATCTAGGCTGGTTCCATATCTTGACCATTGTAAATAGTGCTGCTATAAACATGGTGTGTTGGTATCTCTCTTGTATATTGATTTACATTCCTTCAGATATGTGCCCAGCAGTGTATAGCATGGTCATATGGTAATGCTACTTGTAGTTTTTTGAGCAATCTCTATACTGACGTCCTTAGTGGTTGTACTAGTTTACATTCCCACCATGGTGAATAAGGTTTCCATCTCCCCCACATCCTCGCCAGCACTTGTTTGTTTTCTTGAGATTGCCACTCTGACTGGGATGAGGGAGAATCTCAGTTCATTTTCATTTTCATTTATTTTATGGGTAAGGATGTTGAACATTTTCAAAGCAAAGTGTGACTTTTTTTCTTTTTTTGGTTGTACCGGGGCTTGAACTCAGGGTCTCGAGTTTGCTAGGCAAGCACTCTACAACTTGAGCCACTTGCCCAGCCACTCAAAGTAAGTGACTTTTAAATGGATCTTTACTGACCACTAACGTGTCTTTCTTGAACCTTCTGAAATATTGCAGGAGATAAATACATTGTGATTTTTACCTATGTTAAAGCAATCCAGAAATATGTAGGTGCCAGCCATGATGGTTCGCTGGCATGATTTGGATTTAATTTCATGTCACTCACAGTGTGGTCTTCCCTGATCAGTCTGTTGAATAATATTATTTTGTGTGGTATTGTCTTCATAGCACTTGTCACTATTCAAACTTATTTTGTCTTTTTTTTGATGGTAGTGGGGTTTGAACTTAGGGCTTCACATTTGCAAAACAGGCACTCTACTGTTTAAGCCACACCTCCAGTCCATTTTGCTCTGTTTATTTTGGAGGTGGGGTCTTGCAAACTATTTTTCTGGGCTGGCCTCAAAAAGTGATCTTCCCGATCTCATCCTCCTAAACAGGTAGGAATACAGGTGTGAGCCACTAGCACCCAGCTGAAGTTACTTTACCCATACTTATTTACTGTCTATCCTTCCTGCTGAATTATCCTCTCTGTGAGGGCAAGGATTGCTTTGTAAACTACTATCTGCTGAGTACCTAGAATAATGCCTGGAATGTGGTGAATGTTAATAACGAGGGAATGAATAAGCAAACGGTTAGGGAAGATTGTGTTACAGTTAGTCCATGTGATTCACATTTTCTCCTATAAATTGAACTTTATTTTAAAATTAAACCCAGAATGCCAGTTTATGATACAAGAAAAATGGGAACTGTTAAGCTGACTGGATAATTTTGTTTCAGGACTAGTGTACTTGTTTGCTGTTGCAAAAAAAAAAAAAAACAACCAAAAAACCACAACCAAAAAATCCTCCATGGGAAGCAAATATAGGAGAGGCTACTTGTGAGTCCTGACTTCAGGCACATGGACCTAGAAATCAAAACACCCAAGGGCTTTAATGCTGGAAGAAGCCAGAAAAATGACCAAGTCACACAGGGAGATTTTCTTTATAACAACCCCCTGCCCCCCCTCCCAAAAAAATCGTATTTTTCTCTCCTTTGGAGATTCTAATTTGTCAGGTTTGGGGTTAGGGCTTGAGAATGCAGGTTTTCTTTAAAATGCTGCTGTAGTGATTGCTGGTGCACAGGCAGGTCTGGGAGCCAGTGACCATTCCCACCACTCCTCCCAGGGGAATAAACTGAGGCTCAACGACATGAGGGTCACACAGCCAGTGCGCTTCCCTCTGCATTGTTCAGAAAACATAGTAAGAACAAGACAGCAGAGGCAACACAGCCGCAGAAATTTTTGGTTTATTGCTTTTTTCTTTGTTTACATGTAGCTAACCAGTCTGGTGTCAAACAGGAAATACACAAGGCATAGCTTTCCTTCTCGTTGCAATTGTCATATCAATTAGATATCAGTGACTGGGGCTATAGAGCACATGCTATAGCAATAGTGATCAAAGTGCCACTCTGGGCCCAGCAGCATCAGCACCGCCTGGGAACTTGATGGAAATGAGGATTCTCAGCCCCACCCCAGACCTTCTGAGTCTGTGTTAAAGCCATCCCGGTGATTCTGACGGATGCTGAAGCTTGGTTAAAACTGCTGACCTTGGCTTTTGCAGTTGATGACTCATTAACATGGAGGCCTTAAACTCGCCCCCTGCTTTTCTTAGTAACATTTATTCAAAACATGAACTGTTGTTACAAGTCTTCAATGTCATACCCAAGATGGGGAATGGGCTAATTCCTATTGAGCACCTGTTTTAACTCTTATTTCATTCTCACAACCATCCTGCTAGGTAGATATTGTTCTCCCTACATTACAGATTTGGGAGCCGAAGCTGGTTTTCATTAGCTGGTTATTTGCCTAGCTGTACTTGTGTGTCTGGCTATCTGTTGTCTCTCTAAACAGTGGCTCTCAAACCTTAAACGTAATCAGGAAGTCCTTGCAAAGCTTGTTGTAAATACAAACTCCCTAGGCCTCCCTCCAAAAGATCCTAATTCAGAGGCCTAGGTGGGCTCAGAACTTTGGGTTTTCATCAAATACCCTAGGTGGGGATCAGACTATACTTAGAGAGATCTTGTCTTAGAGTCACTCACTTCTCCCTTAATCGACTGAACCAGATCCCTCTCAAAGCTTCTTGAGGTTTTGTGGTTCTGTGTTTTGTGCTCACAGGCCTTGGGTGCTGGGTAGGGACATTGGTAGGAGAACTATGACTGTGAGAGGAGGAGCGTGGGGTCTTTGTAATAAAAAGAAATCGCTAGGTGCTAGGCAGCTCTCTCTGCTGCCTCTTAGGCTATGTTTTACACTTTGAGGACTTTGTGATCTATTCTGTTATTCTCCAATTTTATAACTTTTCTTACAGCAATTTTGCCCTTATGTTTGTGGGGTGCACAAATGTGAGCAACTTCTAGGCAATAGTAGTATCTATGGAGTAGTGAATTTTTTCAGCTTTTGAGATCAGAAATAGTATCTCATCTGTTCAGTAATTAAGGCCCTTATTAATTTTTTTTAGAGACAGAATTGACATAGTAAGTGAGCGATTTGGTAATCCATTGGGAGACTGAATGATCTGGTCTTATGAAGGAAAAAAGTGAGACACAAATTGAAAGCAAATTTCGGGTATGATGCCTGTTATCTTTGTGAGGTAGCATGCTAATGTCTGTCCACAAGTTTAGAAATAGCTCCTACAACAATTACTCTGGGGCTCCCACGGTACAAAAAAAGACACATGTGTGAAAAGACAGTGGAAACCTGCCAGTCCTCTGCCTAGTAGAGAAGTTAACAATGTTAAACTATTAAATTTTTTTTTTTTTGCCCTTTAAAAAAAATTATTATACTGGGGGTATTGTGACATTTACCAAAGTTCTTACAATATATCATAGTTGAATTCACATCCTCATCATTCTCCTTTATTCCCCTACCTCCATTTATTCCTGGAACAGTTTCAATAGGTCTCATTTATAAATTCCTTTTATATGTCTTAGTCCCTGGAACAAATGTGAAAAAAAAATCACAAAAGCCAACATTTCAGCTTCCTTGGACCCATCACATATAAAGAAAATTACAGTGTTTTTGCTAAGTATACTCTTTTGCCACCTGATGTTGATAATAAAGATGTAAGTGCAGTAGCCACAGCCACCATGTGTCAGGAGTTACGTAATCTCTCTTTTTGATCCTCAACAGTCTTGCAGGATAGAGACTATCCTTCACTTTATGGTTCATGAAACAGGCTCAAAAGGATTAAGTAATTTGCCCAATGTGTGGTTGGAGTTTCCAGGAAGGGAGGACTATCAGTGCCATCACTCTGACAGGGTGGGTTGGTTAGTCACTCTGAATGTCACCAGTCTATTGACCCAAAGTTGGCAGAAGGAGGTGAATTTAAAGGCTGAGCAGGCAGACAGATGGCAAGTATACGGAAACCTGCCAGCTTGTCTCAAGAGAGACTTTCTGAACGTTTCTTGGTATCTAATTCCCTCCATTTCACATGCTGTTCTAATAAGCCTGGTTATTTGGTTTCCAGGTGCCTTGTCAATTAGAAACAGCACCCTGGAAGAGGCTAGAGCCTTTTCTAGAAACGTGCACTGATTACTGAGTCGAGAGCCAGCTGGCTGATTGACAGACAGCACAGGTGGGACTGGGAGAATGAAAAACTAATAAAAGACATGAAGTCAATGCATTATTTACAGTCATTATTACAGAGAGAAACATGCCTTTATAAGAATAGCTGTCCAACGTCTACTGCGTGACAGACACAGTTTTAGGGACTTTATATACATTGTATAACTCAAGCCTTCCAAAGTAATCCTACTAATAATACCATTATTAATAATAATTAATAACTGCCTCCACAGCTGAGGCAACTGAGGCAGAATGGTTAACTAATTAGCTCAAGATCACACAGCCAGAGTGGTAAAGCTGAGATTCAAAGCCAGCCTGTCTCCAGAGCTCAGCCCTACAACATCCTATTTCAGGCTAGGGCCCAGATCCTAGGGGCACAGGATGGCAAGTTTTTCTTGTGATGTCCTAAATCATCCAAGAAAAAAAATGAAAGCATGGGTGTTCAATTTTATAAGAAAGTCATGTACTAAGTTTACATAGTTTTCAAGCCAGTTAAAAACCAGCAGACTGCCCTGCCCCCGCCCATTTCCTGCTCCCTGTCAGCCGCTCAGCATTGCTGTATGCTGACTTTGCCTGTAGTTACATGTCCAGACTCTACAGGATGCACTTAGATTTTCATGGGCCACTTTTCCTGTGTTAGGTGTCACCTATTGGCACTTTACTAACGAAGAGAATTTAGCTCATTTCTCCACCCCCTCCTGCCATTTCTATCTCCAAATAGTTACATCATAATTTTAAGGAGGCCAAAATCATGGGTGCATAGTTTTTTATCTTCAGGCCTTCCCTCCTGGGTTGGGTGGACACCAGAGAAGACCATGGCAACCACCTGCCTGTGGAGTAGGCCTGCCTCGTGGGAGGCCAGTGCGTGGGTCCAGTGGGTGATGGGCTGTCTCGGTGTTTATTATATAGCACCTCACGGCCTACACTGAAGCTGGTGTGCCTCAGACACACTGTGAGACTTTTACCCTCTATATCTATATCTATATATCTGTATCTGTATCTATATCTATATCTATATCCATCTAGAGAGACATTGCATGCCTGTAGTCCCAGCTGAGCTGTTTGGAAGGCTGAGGTGGGAGGGATCACTTGTGCCAGGTGTTTGAGACCTGCCTGGGAAAATAGTGAGACTCCCATCTCAAGACAATAACAAGAACAGCAGCAGCAAGAAAACATAGGGCTGAACTCCTTTCCATGTTCACACTTAATAATGTCTTTAAAAAAACCATCTTGGACTGGAGGTATGACTCAAGCTGTAGAGCACCTGCTTTGCAAGCACAAAGCACTGAGTTCAAATTCCAGTTCCACCAAAAAGAAAAAGAAAAAAACAAACAGGATTTAAAAAACCATCTTATTTGGGGATAGCTGTTCACCCATGACACCATCACCTCCACAAACATATCCATTGCTTTCCCCAATTTCCTCCTGTCTCTTTATTGTGTTGTTTTTGTGGTAAGAACATGTACTGTAAGATCTGCTCTCATAGCACATTTTGAGTATTTTATACGCTGGTGTTACCTATATGCACTAGGCTGTTTTTACACCTTTGAAACTTATTTCATGTGCACAACTAAGACTTCATCCCCTTTAAACAACACCTCCCTGTTCCTCCTCACCCCAGTCATCGGCTCCTTTCACTTCTTTTGGATGTAAGCCCGGAAGCAAGGTGGCTAGATCATTTGATAGTTCTAATTTTAATTTTTTGAGGAACCTCCACACTGTTTTCCATAGTGGTGCTATAAATTTCCGTTCCTCTCAGCCATTTACCCTCTTTTTTCTGCTCTCACGTTTGAGACAAGTGCTCTACCACTGAGCTATATCCAGTCTCCTTTCTCTTTTTAAGTTAACATAGCCATCCTAGCAGATGAGAGGTGATATCTCACTGGTTTTGATTTGCATTTCCCTGATAATTGGTAATACAGAGTCGCTGTTCATATACCTTTTGGTTATTTGGATATCTTCTCTGGAAAAATGACTGCTCAGGTCCTCTGCTCATTTTTGATTCTGCTTATTTAGTGTGTATGTGTGTGTGTGTGTGTTGCTCTTCAGTTATGACTTGTGTATTTTGGATATTAATTTCTTATCTGAATTATCTCCCATTTTATTGGTTTTTTTTGGGGGGGCCTACTGGAGTTTGAACTGAAGGTCTTGCTTGCTAGGCAGGTGCTCTACCACTTGAGCCACACTGCCAGCTTTTTAGTTTCATGTAATCCCATTTGTTTATTTTTGCTTTTGTTGCCTATGCTTTTGGTATCATATCTAGGAAATTATTGCTAAGATTAACATCTTGGCTGTTTCACTATGTTTTCTTCTGGGAGCTTTTAAATTTTGGGTTTTACATTTGAATCTTTAATTCATTTTGAGTTGATTTTGGGATAAGATGTAAGTTAAGGATCTAATTTCATCCTCGTGGATTGGGGTATTTAGCATTCCCAACACTATATATTGAAGAGTCTAACATTTCCCTGTTGTATATTCTTGGCCCTCTAATTGAAGACTGTTTTACCATATGTGTGGGCTTATTTCTGGGCTCCTATTCTGTTCTCTTAGTCTGTGTATTTGTTTTTTAGTCCAGTACCATACTGTTTTGAGTGTTATAACTTTGGGATATAGTTTGAAATCAAGAAGTATGATGCCTCCTGAGTCTTTTTGCTCAGAAATTGCTGAGCAATTTCTTCTTGCTCAGACTTGCATTGGCTATTTGGGGTCATTTGAAGTTCCATATGAATTTTTAGATTGTTTTATTTCTGTGAAAAATACCATTGGAATTTTGATTCAGTTTGTATTAAACCTGTAGATCACTTCGGGTGATATGTATATTTTAGCAGTGTTGTTAAATGAACATGAGATAGCTTTCCGTTTTTTATGTCTACTTTAATTCCTCTCATCAATATTTTATAGTTTTCAACATACAGGTGTTTCACTTCCTTGTTTAAAGTTATACCTAATTATTTTCTTCTCCTCCTCCTCCTCTTCCTTCTTCTTTCTTCTTTTGTAGTGCTGGGGTTCAAACCTAGGGACTTGTGTATGCTAGGGAAGTCCCTAATGCCAAGTTACATCCCCTTTTGTAGATTGGACAAGTTGAGTCTTCAGTCACATTTGAGCTGCTAAAATGAGAGGGTAACTTCCAGAGGCAAGGGATGGGTTATATGCCCAGCAACCCATCCAATGACTATTAAGTGTTCAAGAAGTGACTGTGGGATGAACAAATAATTGATAAATAAGGCAACAATCCTTGCTGTCAAAATAGTCACACACCAACAAGGGAGACCTAGAAATAAGTTGCATGCTTATCACACCGGGTTGACCATCTCTAGACATAGTGGGCTCGAGGAGTAGGCATCTAACTCAACATTGCTGACAGAGAATGGCGCCAAGGGTAGAGTCTGTTGGTGATCAGAGGTTGATCAGTGGCTCTTGCACTTAACTATGTGTCAGAATCACCTGGAGGTCTTGGTAAACCACATACTCCCGTGCCTCTTGCTCAGGAGTCCTGAATCAGTGGGTGGTCTCACTAACGTGTTTGTAGGTGGTGCTGCTGATGCTGCTTTGGGTACCAGATTTTGAGGACCACTGGTTTAGTGAAGTACAAATAGTTCAGGTGGTTGAACTCTGGTGGCTCATAGGCAGGAGACAGGGAATGGTAGACTATGCTGGAGGGAGCCTTGAACAGGTTTTATGGAGGAGCGTGATGGACTCTCTGGCCTTTTGGAAAGAACAATTTGGGCATGGCGTGGAGAATGGATGAGAGGTAGGACCAGGTTTGGAACCAGAAGACCTAATAAGTAGTTTATCACTGTCATCCAGACCAGAAATAATGAAAAACTGAAATGGGAACAAAAGGAGAAAAGATGCTCAGGTCTTGGTGGAAGAGAGGGAAAGTCACTGAAGACCCTGGGCTCTCTGGGTGTGTGCGGGGATTGGTACTCAAGACACAGAAAGAGAAGTGGTTCTGAAGCAGCAATGGGGAGAAGAGCAAGAGAGGTAATCTGAATGCAGGACATGTTGGCTTAGAGACACTAGTGAGATTTCTGGGTGGACCCTCCCCCCATTCAGTTTTCCTTACAGGCCTAGAGGCCAGGATCAAGGTCTAGCACGCAATCTAGCACTAGCCCTTGTCTCATTTCCATGTGATCTCCTGAATTATTTGTTTGGGCCAGGTGTTGTATTTGCAAAGAAACCATACTAATACAATTTTTAAGGCTCTTGAGAACACAATATTTTCTGAAGAAAGCAAATATTGTATGTTTTGATTCAGGGGAAAAATAAGAGTTGAAATATGAGCCTCTTAACACTGGAAGAGGTTAATAAAGCAGCCCTCTGTCTGAAAGCCAGGGGAATTGGATCTCAGTAAGCTTTTAAGGGGCAAAATCACTTGACTGGGCTGTAGGCCATATGACACACAGCTGAGACTAATTAGCTGGATTGTGGGTTTTTACAAAGATGCCTGATTTTGAAAGTTGGTAGACTCAACTGCTTTTGAAAAGCTGATAAGTAGGCCATTTTGAATTTATTATTTCTTTGTCTTAACATTAGAGAAAAAAAAACCTCATTGAAGAGGATATTCGATTAGAAATTGTCAATTGTTGAGGTGTTGGCACTTGTCTCTAAAGTTTTAGAAAAATACAACAAACGCTTCTCTGTCCTGTCAAGGTATGGTTTTGTATTTGTTGTTTTTTTCTTGAAGTGGGTATGGTTTTATATTTGTCGTTTTTTTCTTAAAGTGGTTCTGAGATCTGCCATGCCAATTTTCAGGTACTTAAAGTATGTACAAATTCTCAGAAAATACCATTGCACAGATTGTTACTGGGTTTTACTAGATACATCCTGATTTCTAAGTTTCTTGGGATAATTTGAAAGGTGCATTTTTAATGATCAGGGAGCAGGTACAAATACCTAAAGTGTTATTCCTTGTATTTCTACGCTTTAATAAAGTCATACAAGTTTTCAGTCTTAGATAATATGTTGAGTAAGAGCTCACTAAATAATTGAGTTACTGAGAGTCTTGCTCAGCCCGAGAATTTTATCCATGAGAATTCAAGTTTACCAAAAGGATTTTGTTTTCAATCTTATTAGCGGCTCTAATGGACCATGTGTTTTAATGCAAGGTGTACCTTTTATGCCGTCAAGTTCTAGTTAATTTTGTAATGTTTGATAAGGGTGCGTGGTTATGTTAGCAAAGATGCATATGCTTTAGAGAGGCAAAATGAAGTATGGAGGAGTGAAAGAGTGGGGCGTGTGACAGGTGGTTTCAATTACACGATTCTCTCTACTTTTGGGTACTGTATTAGTTTGGGAGGGCTGTGATAACAAATAAACTGGGTGGCTTCACCAATATGAATTTATTAGCTCGCCCTCCAGGAGCTTACCAGTCCAAGATCAGGTGTCAGCACTGTTGGCTCCGTGTGAGAGCTGTGAGGGAGAATCAGTCCCAGGCCTGTCCTAGAAGGCTGCCTTCTCCCTGTCTCTGTCATCTTCCTTCTGTGCATGTACTGTCCAAATTTCTTCTGTTTATAAGAGCAAGTGTTAAACTGGTTTAGGGCCCACCCTGTGGACCTCCTTTTCAACATGACTACCTCTAGTGTCTGATTTCCAAAAAAGTCACATTCTAAGGAACTGGGAGCTAGGACCTCAGTGTTAGAATTTTGGGGAAACACAATTCAACCCATAACATATATGTTTGAAAATTTTCATAATATCACATTTCCAAGATTTCCCTAAACAAATGCATGTAGTAGCCATCTGTTGTCAAGTGCTAGACTGTGCTGGATGTTGAGTGTATGAAGATGAATAAGATAGGGTCCTTGGTTTAATCAAATGTAGATATCCAGATGAATGTGTGTGCTTTCTTCTTTTTTTTTTTTTGCCGGTACTGGGGTTTGAACTCAGGGCTTCCATACTTGCTAGGTAAGTGTTCTACCGGTTGAGCCATGTTATTTTTTGGATAGGCTCTTGTTTTTACCTGGGTCTGGCCATAGATCACAATCCTTTTACCTTACGCCTCCCACATAGCTGGAATTATATGTATGAATCACTGAGCCCAGCCTATTTTCTTGTTTCTTCTACTGAGTTGTAGACACTCTGCTAATTGTATGTCCTTGGAGGCACAATCAGGTGCCATGAGATGCACCTAGAAGGGCTCCCTTGCCCCAAGTGTGCCCACACATAGGTTCAGGAGTGGAGGACTGTTAATGTTCATTTAGTCCAACCTGCGCCTTTTATCGATGAAGACGTTAAGGCTTAGATGTGCTAAAGTCATTTGGCTGATTACCGTTGGGGGTGTCCTGACCTCTGCCTCTGTGCTGACCAGAGGCACCATGCTTTTGCCACCAGCCCATGCTTTTCACCTTGGAGTGAATTCAGAGCCCCATCAGAAATCACTGTGGGAGAGACCCTTGATCAAAAGCTGACATTCTCAGTAAAGATCTGTGGAGTGTAAGTGCTGCCCTCCCCCTAAAACAGTTTTGGGGAGGAGTGTTTATTCATGATGGCATCCCATGCATAGAAGATCCTGGCTGATTTAATACATTCTAAAGAAGTTCACCCCCATCTTAGTTGCTTCCTCTGTCTCTTACCACTTTATGCTTGTCCCTTCTAGATCTAGGGTTCAGTGATCTGGCAGCCATTCGAATATAAGCAACATATTTCTTCTTGCTTGCTGCTGCTGTCGCCAAGACAGGAACTGTGGCAGAAAAGGTTGGGCTGATGAGAGCTTGCAGGTCAGCAGGATGGCACCATGGTAACCGGGGCCTGTGCATGTCAGCAGGTCCCTGAGCCAGCTGCCTCTCAGCTTCCACCCCCTCCAGACCCTCAGAACCCAAGGCTCCAGGGGAAAAGGTCACCCTCCCAGCCCCCACCCCATTTCTGTTTTCTCTGTGGGATGAAAGCTTCCTGAGAGATCCACCCACCTCTCTGATTATTCCCTTCTTCCTCCTGAACTTGACTGATTTAGAGCCAGAGCTCAGGGGAAGGGCTTATGTGACAGCCAATGAGTCAGAGGAAGCCTGTGAAAAACAGAAGCCATCATTTTAGGAGTCATTGGTGGTTTTCCTCCTTCCCAGAGGGCACTTTCTTCAGCACGCTTGGTGTTGATGAAGCGCTCCTGGTTTGGATACTCATATTCTTATTTAATTAATCTTTTTTGGTGGTTCTGGGGTTTGAACTCAGGGCCTCAAGCTTGCTAGTCAGGTGCTCTACCATTTGAACTATTCTTTCCCCTCCCCATCCCTAGCCCTTTTTGCTTTTGGTTTTGTTTTTTTTTAGATTTCTAGATAAGTCTTGTGGTTTTTGCTTGGGCTTGGCCTGGTCTGTGATCCTCTTACCTATGCCAGATGTGTAGTTGGGCTAATGTGCACACCACCACTCCTGGTTTATTGGTTGAGATGGGGCCTCATTAATTTTTCCCTGGGCTACCCTTGAACCCCAGTCCTCCCTGTTTCTGCTTTCTGAGTAACTGGGATTATAGGTATGAGCCACTGTGCAGGCCTAATCTGATTTTAGTGCTTGGCTCAAATGCCCTTCTGTGAAGTTTTTCTGATTCTCTCCCTAGGCACATGGGCGCCTCCTGCTGCTGGCTCTATCTCCCCAGCCCTATGGCATCTCAGCATTTTGTGCATGCTTTTGTTAATGTTCTTGTCTCACCCTTTAGACTGGTGCCCTTCTAGGGCTGCCTCCTTGGTCCTCTCCATAGGGACGGGTTCATGCATGTATGCACTGCCTGCTTGTTGAAGGCCCTGGTGTTTCACTGAGATGCTCCTAGGCTGCTGTCTGAGTTTCAGTCCCTCATACCTGGCTCCCTCCCCTCCAGTGGCTTCAGGGTTTGCTGATCTGCCTCTTCATCTTTGAAGGTCTAGCCACTTAGCAAACTTCATTTAAATTTACTAACAGCTTGGAGATTGGTGTGTAATGTTCTGCATTCAGATTCTGCTACATCTGAAGGACACTTTTGTCTTGGCCAGTACCTTTGCATGTGTCATGGGCCATCCAACCCTCCCCCACATCATCATCTGCTTTTCTCTGTAATTTCACATTAGTCATTTGAGCCAAGTTTATTTTTCTGTAGTGTTGTGGATTCTATGGGTTTTGAGAAATATGTATCCAGTATTATAATATCATACTGAGTAGTTTCATTGGCCCCCAAGTCCTCTCCTGTAACCTCTGGTAAACTATTCTCCATGTTTTTGTCTTTTCCAGGATGTCATTTGGCCTTTTCAGATTAACTTCTTTCCTCTAATAATACACAATTGAAAAGCTTCAAGGTTTGGCAGCTTTTCTTTTTCAGTGCTGAATAATATTCCATTGTCTGAATGTATCATCGTTTATTTATCCATTCACCTATTGGAGGATGTCTTTTTGCTTTCAAGTTCTGGCAATTATGAACAAAGCTGCTATAAAAATCCATGTAGGCTTTTGTATGAATAAGAGTTTTTCACCCTATTTGGCAAATACCAAGGTGTGTAATTTCTGGATCATGGTAAGAGTATATTTAATTCTGTAAGAAACTGCCAAATTGTTTTCCTGAGTGGCTGCACCATTTTGCACCCCCCCACCGGCAGTGTGTGAGGTTCCTGTTGCTCCACACCCAACCAGCATTTAGTGGTGGCAGGGTTTTGGATTTGACTTGCTAGTAGGCACGTTCTGGTGTCCCATTGTTTTAATTTGCACCTGCCCAGTGCCACATGGTGTTGGGCTTCTCTTCAGATGCTTGTTCGCGAGTCTTCTTTTGTGAGATTTGAGGATGTTCCTAACAGCATTAAATAATGCACAGATGAATGAAGATAAGGTCATGGTCAATAGGCAAATTCAAAATCACCAACAGGCCAATCTTCTTGGTTTGCTGTGCAGATTTGATGCAGCGCCAGTCAAAACCCTCGTAAGTTTCTTGAGGAACTCGGGAGTGTGCGGGGTCAGGAGAGCCCACACTAACCAGGAAGATGTCCTGCTGGATAGGAAGCTATATTTTTAGGTCATAATAATTAAGGCAGGTGGCATTGACCCAGAGATGGTCAGAATGATCAGTGGGACAGAGGTGGGCCTGAAACAGCTCTGCCCACACAGTGCAAGTCACTAGGGAAAGGATTATGCTACTCAGTAAGCAGTGCTATCACCTGGATATCCCTAAGAGAAAAATAATGAAATTGAATCCTTAAATATGCATACTTTTAAAAACTTCCAAAGTATTAAGACAAATTTTAATGACGGTATCTTTAGGAAAGTAATATAGAAGAATATCTTTATTACTCTGAACAAGAATATCTTCAACATAGTATTAAAAATTGATGACTAGGTATGGTGGCACTCAGGAGGCTGAGGCAGGAGGACTGTAAGTTTGAGGTCAACCTGGGCTTATATATCAAGGCTCTATCTCAAAGAAACCAACCAACAAAAAGTTGATAAATTTGAACTACTTTAATATTAAGAACTGAGTATGGTAGCTCACATCTATAATCCCAGCTATGTGCAAGGTATAGGGAGGACCAAGGCCAGCCCCTGACAAAAACGTGAGACCCTATCTGAAAAGTAGCTAAAGCAAAAAGGGTTGGGGTAGTGGCTTAAGTGGTAGAGCACTTGCCTAAGAAATGCAAGGCCCTGAGTTCAAACCCTAGTTCCACCTAAAAATAAAGATTAAGAGCCATTATAAAGGTGAAAAAATAAGCCACAAACAGGAAGAACATATTTGCAACATATGTAACTGACAAAGGGTTAGCAGCCTGTATACAGAAGAGCCACCCACTCCAAAAGTAAGACAAGCAGTAGAAAAGCGGGAAGGAGGTGAACGTGCTTTTCCTTAAGAGGAAACACAATGCCCACCAAGTTAAAAAAAAGAAGCTCTGCCTTATTACCAATCAGAGAAATGCTAATTTAGACCCCAGCATTTTACCATTTTGAGAAGCTGGACCGTAAACACCAAATGTAGATGAAGACAAGAAATCGAGAGGGTAACATAACATTTGAAGACATTTGTAAATGTTGACATCATCTCATATTTCTGATCATGCAGTTTGGCCCAGGAATCTTATTTGACATTCCCCCTAGTGTGCACTGAGCCTGTGTTGATGTACTGAACCCTCTTCCCACAGGGGGGCTGGGCAGAGCCTGGCCTTGCTGGAGTCTCAGGCCTTTTGTCCGTGATCGTAAGTACCTGCCCTAGTGGGTCATGCAAACAGGAAAAAAAAAAGGTGAAAAGCAATTTCTTAAGGAACCTTGTTGGCGTTCTGCAGCAGATATGTATATACATAGTCGTAGCAGTTTGCTTTATTTTACTTTAGTTTTTGGTGCCAGGGATTGCACCCAGGGCTGTATGCTTGCTACTCTAACACTCAGCTTCACCCCCAGCCCTGGCAGTGTGTTTTATTTTTTTTAATTAATTAATTAATTAATTTATTATTCATATGTGCATACAAATGGCAGTGTGTTTTAAATGAGAACAAAAACATAGCAGATGTGGTTAGGGAATTCTCCTCTGAAAATCCCCAGACATTAAGTAACTAGAGGAGAATTGTAACATCTAATTTCCTAATATCTGCAGTAACAGTGGTAACTGTTTCAAGGGGAGAGAGAAAAGACGACTGGCTCTTTGCAGGGTGTGCTTTGTGCTTTCGCTAACGAGGTCAGATAGGTGTTATGTGATGATGGGTGACACTTGAGCCTGGATCCAAGGAGATGCCCTGACACAAGCTCCTGAGAGGACAGAATGCCGTGCAAGTCAAGGATGCCGGCTGTGTTCCCTGGCTCTTCCCTTTCTGGGAAGACCAAGCGCCTGCCAATAGAGGAAAGATGTCTGGCAACAAAGTTTCATCGGAACAGCAGAGACTGCTCTCTTGTCCTGTGTGATTCAGCTGGCTGAGAAGGCAGTGCTATGATCTTCCTGGTCTCTTCCACACTGAACTCAGTGTGTTCCTCTTCTGTGGTTTGTAGACAGAAGAGAGCCTTTCACTGTTGGCCACTTTGGCTCTGTCCTGAGGACTGAGGAAGATTTTCAAGCATTTCTCTGTGAAACAAGTAGCAGAATTCCGGGCTACTGACTTAGTCTCTTTTGCTTTTGATGTTGGACATGGGTGCATCTGGTTTCCTCACCTGGGAGCACAGTACTGGATACACAATAGTTGCTTAGCAAATACCATTGAGTTGCAAGCAATTACAGTTTAATTGACCCTTCTCCTTACCCCTCCAAAACAAAAGTGAAGCTGGCATTGGAGCCCCAGGATACCTTTTGGTCACTCCTGAATGAAATCGGCAGGGAACAGGGGGACCAGAGGAAGGAAGAGGCTGTTAGAAGAAGCTAGATGATAGCCACAATTAGCATTTGAGTGACAAAGTGGTGAGGTGTAGTGGAGAAACACACAAGGAAACATTACAGCTTTCCTGGAGAGATGAGACCGGTTCAGGAGATGGGATCGGGTACTTGGATGTGGCGTGCAGCCCATACAAGTTAACCAGCAAGGTAAAGCATTCATACACGTGGAGCTAACGCTGGCTAAAGGATTACCAGAGAAGGATGTGGTTTATGAGGAAGACTTGGGATGTTGGAGTGGGATGGATGGAGATGCAGTGGGCTTCGTTCACAGTTATCTTGTTAACTGCTGGGACTGTGACAAAAGCAGCACAATGGGTTGGGGTGTTTCCTTGAAACAATTTCCCTTCCCCTTTCTTTGCTATGGGTACTCCATACAGCATCAACCCCGAGCCCTGATGGTCAAAGGGAAGGGAAAACAAATCGTCTCACATGTCATCCTCGCACAGGGTTTACTGTGATGACCATGTCTCCTGGGACTGTCTCATTTCACATGTTCTTGGGCATGTCCTGCATAAAATACTTTGACAATTGGAGCTACGTTTCCCTAACCGGGCGTGATGGCACATGCCTATAATTCCAGCCTTCAGGAGGCTGAGGCAGGAGGGTTATACTTTCAGGACCAGTCTGGACGACATAATGAGGCCCTGCCTCAAAAAATGAGGACAACAAAGCTTCCCCAAGTCTCTGTCTTCAACTCAGCTCTGCCTTTTCATAAAAAGGGTCACAAAAATCTACTATCATATCGTATTTGTTTGGAAAATCATGCTGTGTTTGTCTTTATGTTTGGGCTGCTCCCACATTCATAAGCATTTTGTATTTTCACAGTGCATGTGAGAAGTGTCCAATTTCCTAACAGTGGAAGCCTGCACATTTTCCTTCATGAGCTTCTGTCTCTTTAAGACCTTTTACATTGAAAGTAACAGAATTTTGACATCTTTTCCTTCCTGTGTCGGAAATTAAGTATATTATAAGAGTTAAACGCACGTGTATCTCAACTACTTAGAGACCCTAGAAATTAAGGGAAGTTATTTCAAGTTAAAAATTGCATTATCTTGTATAATAATTAACTTCTCTGTTGTGTTCTTTGCAGTAGATTCCAACTAAATGTAAAACCTTCTATTTCTTGGACATTCATAAATAAAGTTTTAGGAGGATTTAGGTAGAAGAGAGGAGTGATACATACCATTGTCTACTTTTTAGAAGTCTACAAAAGCTATACATTGCCTATTTTTGGTTCATTTCCAGTACTTGACAGCTGTAAAATAATTGTATCTTTATGTGGTACAAATGCATACAGTGTTCTAACTTTTATAAAGAATATCATTTATAACATTTCTTTTAACTGGAAAGTATTTCCCAAGATTGAACACTTAACTCAGAGTCTTGTGATCAAATTTGTTGGAATGCAGAGGCTAACTTTATATTTTAAAGTGTGGACATATTAAAATTTGATTGTAGAGTTATAAGACTGATTTTTCATATGTTGCTTATAAAACCTTTTTCACTGCTTGTTTCTGTGTGTGTGGTGGTGGCGGTACTGGAGTTTGAACTCAGGGCTTCACACTTGCAAGACAGGTGCTCGAGCCACTCCTCCAGTTGTTTGCTGTGGTTATTTTGGGAGAAAAAAGGCAGGGGGTGTCTTGCAAATTCTTTAACCAGGCTGGCCTTGAACTGTGGTCCTCCCGATCTCAGCTTCCCAAGTAGCTAGGATTATAGACATGAGCCACTGGCACCTAGCCTTCTTCCCTGCTTTCAAGTCATCGCTAGCATGTGCAGAGCTCATTTTATCCTCGTTTTAAGATTTAAGTATAATATCATATATTCACATTCCTCTGAACACTGAAGTATAGTTTTCTTTTTTTTTTTTTTGCGGTGCTAAGGTTTGAACTCAGGGCCTTCACTTTGATTCACTCTACTAGCCCTTTTTTGTGATGGGTTTTTTCAAGATAGGGTCTCATGAACTATTTGCCCGGGCTGGTTTTGAACCATAATCCTCCTGATCTCTGCCTCCTGAGTAGCTAGGATTACAGGCGTGAGCCACTAGTGCCCAACCTGAAGTGCAGTTTCTAAAGATGTTGTGTGTCAATTTCCTGCAAACCCTTGGGTCCTGAGATCCTCAGGCTTTACACTCCTCTACCATTCCCTATCCCCTCCTGGCTGACTGTCCTGCTGACTCCTAGCCTCCTTGCTCACATGAAATCTTCACCTAACTGGTAGTAAATCTGTACTGAGGTTCCCCACTCCTTTCAAAATCAGGCTCTTGTTCTTTCTGAGTGACTCTTTTGTCTGTTCACTTGAGCTCCTGTTTTCTTAACCTCCTGGCTTCAAATATCTTTCTCAGAGGGGCATTCAGAAAATAGTTGCTGTTCCACAGATTC
This sequence comes from Castor canadensis, assembly GCF_047511655.1. Lineage (NCBI taxonomy): Eukaryota > Metazoa > Chordata > Mammalia > Rodentia > Castoridae > Castor > Castor canadensis. The sequence goes on along the minus strand of NC_133387.1, from coordinate 145,029,702 downwards.
CCTAATTCCAGGCGTGACTCATGACAGAGACAAGGTATGGCCTTGGGGGATGAATTCTAACCCAGATGCTTGGCTTTTCACCAGTTTAGGGCAGGAAGAGGAAATTTAGTGAGTGAACCTGTTTGGAATAGGTAGGGAACCTTTGAAATTGGATGGACTGAGCAAGGCAGGGCAGGTGGATCGAGTGAGTGGCTGTGACTTAAAAGGTAAAAGAATGTCTCAGCTTTTGATATAGCAACATTGACAGCTACCTCTTCTAGCCATTGGTATTGATGAGCTGTGTTTTCTCCACAGTTGGATCCTCTTGAATTCTTGGAATGCTTGCCCATGTGACCCCCAAATCCCTAAGTCACTTCTCTCTCTTTTTTAATCTGCTCTGGGTTTTTGGCTGGCTTTTTGTTTGGAGACAGTCTCACGATGTAGCCCAGGCTGGCATCAAATTCATAATCCTCCTCCCTTAGCGTCCTGAGTGCTGGGATTACAGGCATGACCACCACACCTGACTAAATTTCTTGATGTTTAACTTTGATAAAACTTGGACTACCTGTCTGGGGCCTCCTTTTGTACTAATCTCTGTGGCCTAGAGTTGACTCTGCTACCCTCACATTTGCCTAGGTAGGGAATAATATGAGTTTCTCTGGCCCCTCTCCTTCTGTCCTTTCCCTAGAACTTTCTAATGGTTTTAAGTAACAATGTTTTCATATCAAATATTCCTCATGACATAGCCATTATTAGTCAGGCCAAAGGATTCTGTGGCTAAAATGCAATTCCAGAAATTTCTTCTGAATTAATAGAAGAAAAATCAAGTTAATAGAGATAATTTTTAGTTTTCTCTGATCAGTATCTAGAAAGAGTTAACACTTTTTAAGGCTGTCCTGTACTATAAGTTAGTATAAAGTAGCTTTCTCATTTGTTTTAGGTTTGCTGTATTTTGTGTCCTCTTTGAAGCGTATTTTTACTTTTGTGGGACTGGGGTTTGAACTCAGGGCTTTGTGTTTGCTAGGCAGTGCTCTACCTCCTCAGCCAGGCCTCCAGCTCTCATGTCTTGACTTTTGAGGGTTCTTTCCAAGCACAGTCTTTTTTTTCTTTTTTTTTTTTGGTACTAGGGTTTAACTCAGGGTCTCATGCTTGCTAAGCAGGCGCTCTAGCACTTGAGCCACTCCAAGAGCCCTGTTTTGTGTTGGGTATTTTAGAGACAGGGTCTCACAAACTGTTTGCCTGGGCTGGCTTCCAACCTTGATCCTCCTGATCGCTGCCTCTGAGAAGTCAGGGTTGTAGGCGTGAGCCACAGGTGCTCAGCTAAGTATACAGTCTTGACCCCTTAAGACCGAAGAATTTTCTGATGGCCTCAGAAAAGAATCACCAATGTAATTGGTTATAAACATCTTCCCAGTACTTCCTTTCTCTTTCTCTTTCTCTCTCTCTCTCTCTCTCTCTCACTCACTCATTTGCTCGCTTGCTCTCACGCATACTAGAGTTTGAACTCAGGGCCTTGCACTTGCTAGGCAGGTATTCTCCACCTCAGCCGTTCCTCCAGCCCTTTTGCTCTGGGATTTTGGAGATAGGGTCTTACTTTTTCTCAGGTCAACCTGGGCTGTTATTCTTATGCTTTCCACCATTGCTGGAAGGAGAGGTGTGTACCACCACACTCAGGTTTTTTCCATTGAGATGGGGTCTCAAAAACTTTTTTGCCCTAGCTTCCTGGAACTGCCATTCTCCCATGTAGCTTGGAATGACAGGAGTGAACCACCAGAATTCCTTCCTTCTCTCTGTAAGGACACTGTTTTCCTGTCGTAAGGTAGGTGATGCTTCTTGATTCTCTTTGCTTGGTTTGGCCTAGATTCTTCTAGGAGTATTTAACCCTAGGCTCCAAATTTTTCCTTCCTGTGAGTGACCCAATGGTACTCTCCCAGGGCTCTTTCCTAAAGTCTACTGCATCTCTTAAGCTTTTAACAGCCCCTCTTGGAGTACTCACCAGGGACACCCCATACATTTGAGATTCTCCCTCCTAGATGAGATGAGCCTTAAGGAATGTGTGTGTGTGTGTGTGTGTGTGTGTGTGTGTGTGTGTGTGTGTGTTTGAACTCAGAATCTAGAAGTCAGCACAGCAGCTCACTGTGTCACAAAGAAAGCACATATTCCACGTACCTGAAGAGCATGTCCTGTGTACAGAGAGCAGCTCTGCTTCAGTGTGGCTGGGGAGGCCACGGGGTCAGCAAGGGAGGAGCAAAGCCATGTGTGGTGTACCTCAGTAGCATTTGTAAGCATCCCTGTGCCAAACCTTGGGGCAAGGTGTGTGGGGCAGGAGCCCTGACCATTCAGGGTCCTGCCTGCATGCAATGACAGCATAGCTCACAATAGAAAAGTGAAAGCATGGTTTGTGACCTTTGTTGAAGATGTCAGCAATTACACACACTGCAGAATTGTTCTTATAAAACAATTGTGAAAATTCCGGACACAGTTTCAGTTTCTCTACAGGAAGGACCAATATAAAGTTCCACCCTTCCCCCCCCCAATCTCTTTCTAGTGGGACTGGGGTTTGAACTCAGGGCTTTGTGCTTACAAAGCTGGTACTCTACTTCTTGAACCACTCCTCCAGTCCTATTCTCATGTTTTGAAAAGTCAATGATAAATGAGGCTCGCATTTTCCTCGTTACAGCCAACTCAGAGACATTTGCCTGATTGTTGTTGTTGTTGTTTGGTGGTACTTAGGATCTTGGTAATTCTTTTTCTAGCTCCAGGTCCTTCGGGTGCTCTCTGATCTGTACTGCTATCAGTCCTGGCTGTGGTGGGAGTGCAGCCATTTCTAATATTTCTTCCCTTGAATCGGCCCAGGTTTTGGTGGTTCTCTGACTTCATAGCCTCATATTCTACATCTTCAGAATCTGTTAATAACAGAATTCTCTCTGTTAACTACTTGGGCTTTCAGATACCTTACCTCCTTTTTTTTTTTTTTTTTTTGGCAATACTGGAGTTTGAACTCAGGGCCCCAACCTTGCTAGGTAGGCACTCTACCAATTGAGCCATGGCCTCAGCTCTTTTTGATTAGTTATTTTTCAAATAGGATCTTGTGTTTTTGGCCTGGGTCCACCTGGGCCACGATTCTCCTGTGTATGCTTTTCACATAGTAGGGATCTGGTGTGTACCAACACAAACAGGTTTTAGTGGTTGAGATGAAGTCTCATTAACTTTTTGCCTGGGATGTCTTTGCACTATAATCCTCCTAATCACCTCTGGAGTAGCTGGGATCACAAGTGTGAGTCACTGCTCTCAACCACAGAGTACACCTCTGAGTAGTTTAAGTTGTTCCTCCTTTTCCATTTTTGGGAAATACTTTCTGTGCCTTCTTTGAGAGTTTTATAATGTTTGCATGTCATTCTTAAGGTACAGTGGAAGAGCGCCAGGCTTAAAGCCATATGACCAGTGTTCAGGCCTTAATCTGTTGTAAACACATGAGCAATTAAGGGTTATAGATCTCAAGTCATGCCTTTGCTGCTCACGTTACGCGGGTGGGTGGTGGTGTCCTGTTCCTGGCATTCAGAGGACCCTCACTCCAGAGTCTATGTTCCGTGAAAAGCAGCCATTGGTAGGCATAGACTTGGCACGCTTTGCACTTTTACCAAATTCTTGGAGACAGCCCAGCTTCATGGTGTCATTAAGACGCGCATGCTGATCCCTGGGCCGGGCGTTGTGTTACAGGGACATGTGGCTGTGTCATCATGGGGCTGCTTCCACATTATTTGAAATATTACTCAGCAGATCAAACAGCCACTCCTGTTCCACTGTGGTGCCGTATTTCACCAAGGACATATTGTGTGCTTTCCCCCAATGTATTTTACCTATAAAGTAAGTACTTTTCTCAAATTATAGCACTCTAGAACCCAGTGTTTTGATAAATTTTCTTTCCGTAAATCCCTATAAACACTCATATTCTCATCCACAAAGAGGCTTCGGCAACAAATAATGTCTCTTGAGTAAATGAGTGAATAGTCTCCATAAGTTAAAAAGCCAGTATCTCATTTGAGTCTTCCAGAACATTTTCTAGTTCCAAGAATCATTCCATGCCCTTGCCTCTCCTAACATATGGTATCTGATGTTACTTTCAGCAGAAGGAAGAGCTTTTGTTGCTTTTTTTTTTTTTTTTTTTCTTTTAAAGACAGGGTCTTACTATCTAGCCCAGCCTGGCCTAGAACTGGTGATCCTCTGCTTCCACCTCCTGAGTGCTGGGATTACAGGCATGTACCATCACACATAGATCAGGAAGAGCTTTTTGACAGAGGGGCTGGAATTGTGAAAGTGCAGATTTCTCACCCAGCATCTCTGAGCCTGAATTTTAGTTGTAAAGCACTTCACCATACATCTGCTGGCACCGATAAAAATGCTTGCTTCCTGAATCAAAGCAATCAAAACAGGTCTCCAATTCTGAAAGAAGTACGGAGGATAAAAATATGTTAGAAAAGGACATAGGACTGGAGTTTTGGAGGCTTGGAATTGATTCTAGCTCCATCTCCAATTAGCCAATCGATTTTAGATCATTCATTTGCCTTCTCTGGCCTCAGTTTCCTCTTCTGGAAATTAGAGCACTTACCTGATGAACACTCCAGCTCTGAAACTGCCTAGAGCCACACATTGTTAGATTGGCGTACCCAAGTGATGGATGGAGACCCCCAAAGTGAGTTCACCTAAGCTGAATTTTTCTGAAGGTTCAGGTACTATTCATATTAAGAATACCTTATAAAATTACATGCTTTGCTAATAAAGAACTTGATCAGGCTATTTATAACAGCATTGCTAGTAATAAGTTTCAGTGATTGAATACTTATCACAGAGCAAGCAATGAGCTAGAAGGTTTATGTGGATTATCTCAGTCCTTAAAACATCCCAGAGAGGATAGTGGTGGTGCCATCTCCATTTTACAGTTGAAAGAATGAGACTTAGTTTAAAGAACTTGGACCAGGCTATAAAAAGTAGAAGAGTCAGAATTGAACCCAGGCCTACCCATCATTCATACTGAGGAAATACTCTTTATATAGTATAAATCTTGTACAAACATTAAATTCTCTTTAAAATGGTGGTGGAATAGCTCAAGTGGTCGAGCACCTGCCTAGCAAGCATGAGGCCCTAAGTTCAGACCCCAGTATCGCAAAAACAAAACAAAACAAAAACAGAAACTCAGCAGATAAAAGTATGTAGGCCTAGTACTGTTTAAGACATATGGTAGCAGTTTAGTTAATGCTATTCCTCCTTTTTTTTTTTTTTTTTACTTTCTATACTAAATATGAGTGATAGAGGGAAAATTTGTCTTTTAAAAACTGGTGGGAAAAATTAAAAAAAAAAAAAACCCAAAACCTGGTGAGTCACCTGGAATAATTTCAGAATGATTCTGCTTAATGATAGGAGGTTCGAAAGTTGAAGTTTGATTGACTTTAACATGAAGCTTCATGGAGAATTTGGGCTATTTGTGTGTGTGTGTGTGTGTGTGTGTGTGTATGAAAGAGAGAGAGAGAACCAAATCTACATCCTCTTGTCTTATTTCCTGAAAAGCAATGAAAATATATTTTAATTTTTAAATACGGAAGATCATCACAAGACTTTCTCTCCCCAGGCAGTTATCACACAGTCCATGTTGAGGAAGTGGGTGTTCCCTGTTTTCTATTGCTAATCTGATGAGAACGAGGGTGGAGAGCACTTTGAAAAAATATTTGTGAAAGGAGGAGAGATAGAAGTGAGCTGAATGAGCAAGTCTGTGGCATGGCCCAAACTAGGTCTACCTCGGCTTTTTAGATACTACTTGAGGTATTTAGACAGCACTTAAGAAGGAGGTACAGAATTTAGATATGTACTCTTAGGTTCAAGTGCTCCTAATAGATCTTCACTTTCTTCTCTTTTGAACCTTTAAAAATTTAGTCTAGGGGCTCAGTGTGTTTTTATTTTGTTTTTTACAGTTCTAGGAAAGGGAGGCATATGGCTGCATATTGACCCATGGGAGCAAGAGTTCTAGATGCTGCCGCCGCTGCTGCTGCTGCTAGTTAATATTTATATAGACTTGCTGTACACCAGGCACTGTGCTGAACTTTGTATGTGATGATGAATTGTTCTCAATTTTACTGGAAGATGCCAGTGAAAGGTTTTCTCACAACTGCATCTCTGCATGTCTTGCATTGTAAGACTGTGAAATATAGGATTCATCCAAATTTTAAAGAAGTTAGTAAGAAAGAATATGCATGTTAGAATTAATAAAATTAGGGATAAAGAAAATGTGGTATATATCATAGATACAGTAGAATACTATTCAGCCATAAAAAAGGGTGATTTCCTGACATTTGCAACAACATGAATGGGACTGGAGATCACTGTGTTAAACTAGACACAAAAAGACAAGTATTGCCTGATCTCACTTATATATGGAACACAAAAAGTTGATCTTATAGAAGTTGAGAGCAGAATGGTGGTGACCAGAGGCTGGGGGAGGAGGTTGATCAATAAAGACTAAGTCTTCACTGTGTAGGAGTAAGAAGTTCTGGTGTGATCCTACACAATAGGGCGACTTAGATAATAGCATACTATAGATTTCAAAAAGCTACGAGACTGGTTTTAAGATTTTCACCATAAAGAAATATTTGATTTGTCCTGGTTTAGATACTGTACAACGAATACATGTGTCAGTACCACACAAAGTATGTGTACTTTTTTGCAAAACTAGGTATTGAACTCAGGGCCTCCCACTTGTTAGGCAAGTGCTCTGTCACTTTGAGCCATGCCCTCCGTCATTTTGCTTTTAGGTTGTTTTTTTCAGATGGGGTCTTGTACTTTTGCCGGGGCCAGCCTCAAACTCCGATCCTCTTACCTGTGTCTCCTGACTAGCTGGGACACAGCACGCACCTGAGTTGTTCTTGAGATGTGATGTCACTAAGTTTTGCTTTGGCTGGCCTTGAGCCATAATCCTCCTACCTCTGCTTCCTGAGTTGTTGGGATTACAGAAATGTACCATCATGGCTGGCCAAATATGTACAACCTATGTATAAGTTAAAATAAATTTAATACCACTCCCATTTTACAGATGAGGAACCCCAGGCAAAAAAGGTTACATAAGTTTTCCAAAGTTATGTGACTGGGTTCAAATCTAGGGGATGTGGTTTTAGAGTCCTTGCTTTTAACTTCCATATTTTTTTTGTCTAAACCTGTTTGGATTGAGCCCATGCCAACATGTAGACAGAATGACCAAGTCCCAGTTACTTCCCCTCACTGTGGCAACTGTGATACACCAGCATGGAGATTCCTCTGTGGAGGCAATGTGTGTGGTTTCTGCCTACAGGCCACCTGCCTGTAGGGCTATGGTGAAGATCATGGTGCCACACCTGTAAAGCACTGGACATCTGACCTGGGCTTCAGGCCCATTTTTCCGGAAGAACAGTGCAAGAAGAGAGGTCTGATGAACTGGCTTCCCAACTATCAAACAGCTGGAGTACACATGGCAAACGGTGTACACAAAATGTTGTTTAGTGGTCCTAAATATCAATTTCTTACACAGTGTAGTCTCACTCTTTTCCTACCTGCTGTAAAATGCCAACATAAAAAAAATTTTATATCATTAGGTGTCCACATTTAATTAATTAACAATTTTAAAAAAAAATTTTTATTCATATGTGCATACAAGGCTTGGGTCATTTCTCCCCCTTCCCCCCACCCCTTACCCCTCACTACCCGGCAGAAACTATTCTGCCCTTATCTCTAATTTTGTTGTAGAGAGAGTATAAGCAATAATAGGAAGGACCAAGGGTTTTTGCTGGTTGAGATAAGGATAGCTATACAGGGAGTTGACTCACATTAATTTCCTGTGCATGTGTGTTACCATCTAAGTTAATTCTTCTCGAACTAACCTTTTCTCTAGCTCCTGGTCCCCTTCTCCTATTGGCCTCAGTTGCTTTAAAGTATCTGCTTTAGTTTCTCTGCATTGAGGGCAACAAATGCTAGCTAATTTTTTAGGTGTCTTACCTATCCTCACCCCTCCCTTGTGTGCTCTCGCTTTTATCATGTGCTCAAAGTCCAATCCCATTGTTGTGTTTGCCCTTGATCTAATGTCCACATATGAGGGAGAACATACGATTTTTGGTCTTTTGGGCCAGGCTAACCTCACTCAGAATGATGTTCTCCAATTCTATCCATTTACCAGCGAATGATAACATTTCGTTCTTCTTCATGGCTGCATAAAATTCCATTGTGTATAGATACCACATTTTCTTAATCCATTCGTCAGTGGTGGGGCATCTTGGCTGTTTCCATAACTTGGCTATTGTGAATAGCGCCGCAATAAACATGGGTGTGCAGGTGCCTCTGGAGTAACCTGTGTCACAGTCTTTTGGGTATATCCCCAAGAGTGGTATTGCTGGATCATATGGTAGATCAATGTTTAGATTTTCAAGAAGCCCCCAAATTTTTTTCCAGAGTGGTTGTACTAGTTTACATTCCCACCAACAGTGTAAGAGGGTTCCTTTTTCCCCGCATCCTCGCCAACACCTGTTGTTGGTGGTGTTGCTGATGATGGCTATTCTAACAGGGGTGAGGTGGAATCTTAGCGTGGTTTTAATTTGCATTTCCTTTATTGCTAGAGATGGTGAGCATTTTTTCATGTGTGTTTTGGCCATTTGAATTTCTTCTTTTGAGAAAGTTCTGTTTAGTTCACTTGCCCATTTCTTTATTGGTTCATTAGTTTTGGGAGAATTTAGTTTTTTAAGTTCCCTATAGAATCTGGTTATCAGTCCTTTGTCTGATGTGTAGTTGGCAAATATTTTCTCCTACTCTGTGGGTGGTCTCTTCAGTTTAGAGACCATTTCTTTTGATGAACAGAAGCTTTTTAGTTTTATGAGGTCCCATTTATCTATGCTATCTCTTATTTGCTGTGCTGCTGGGGTTTCGTTGAGAAAGTTCTTACCTACTAACTCCAGAGTATTTCCTACTCTTTCCTGTACCAACTTTAGAGTTTGTGGTCTGATATTAAGATCCTTGATCCATTTTGAGTTAATCTTGGTATAGTGTGATATACATGGATCTAGTTTCAGTTTTTTGCAGACTGTTAACCAGTTTTCCCAGCAGTTTTTGTTGAAGAGGCTGCTATTTCTCCATCATATATTTTTAGCTCCTTTGTCAAAGACAAGTTGATTATAGTTTTGTGGCTTCATATCTGGGTCCTCTATTCTGTTCCACTGGTCTTCATGTCTGTTTTTGTGCCAGTACCATGCTGTTTTTATTTCTACTGCTTTGTAATATAGTTTGAAGTCAGGTATTGTGATACCTCCTGCATTGTTCTTTTGACTGAGTATTGCCTTGGCTATTCGTGGCTTCCTGTGTTTCCATATAAATTTCACTGTAGATTTTTCGATCTCTTTAATGAATATCATTGGAATTTTGATGGGAATTGCATTAAACATGTAGATTACTTTAGGGGGGTATCGACATTTTTACTATGTTGATTCTACCAATCCATGAGCATGGGAGATCTCTCCACTTTCTATAGTCTTCCTCAATCTCTTTCTTCAGAAGTTTATAGTTTTCCTTGTAGAGGTCGTTCACATCTTTTGTTAGGTTTACACCTAGGTATTTGATTTTTTTTTGAGGCTATTGTAAATGGAATTATTTTCATGTATTCATTTTCAGTTTGCTCATTATTAGTGTATAGAAATGCTAATGATTTTTCTATGTTGATTTTATATCCTGCTACCTTACTATAGCTATTGATGGTGTCTAGGAGCTTTTGAGTAGAGTTTTTTGGGTCTTTAAGGTATAGGATCATATTGTCTGCAAATAGGGATAGTTTCTTTACCTATTTGTTTTCCTTTTATTCCTTCTTCTTGCCTAATTGCTCTGGCTAGGAATTCCAGTACTATGTTGAGTAGGAGTGGAGATAGTGGGCATCCTTGTCTAGTTCCTGATTTTAGAGGGAAAGGTTTCAGTTTTTCTCCGTTAAGTATAATGCTGGCTGTAGGTTTGTCATATATAGCTTTTATAATGTTGAGGTACTTTCCTTCTATTCCTAGTTTTCTTAGCGCTTTTATCATGAAATGGTGTTGGATCTTATCAAAGGCTTTTTCTGCATCTGTTGAGATGATCAAGTGTTTTTTTTCTTTGCTTCTGTTAATGTGGTTTATTACGTTTATTGATTTTCATATGTTGAACCACGCCTGCATTCCTGGGATGAAGCCTACTTGGTCATGGTGAATGATCTTTTTGATGTGTTGTTGAATTTGGTTTGCCATTATTTTGTTGAGGATTTTTGCATCAATGTTCATTAAGGAGATTGGCCTATAGTTCTCCTTTTTGGAGGTGTCTTTGCCTGGTTTTGGGATAAGTGTAATACTGGCTTCAAAAAATGTGTTAGGCAGTTTTCCTTCCCTTTCATTTCGTGGAACAGTTTAAGGAGGGTTGGTATTAGTTCTTCTCTAAAGGTCTGATAGAATTCAGCATTGATCAATGTAGGTTTGAAGTCTACTTTGTCAGAGAGAAGTATTGCTACTCCTGCTTGTTTTGGTGGGCCACTGGCTTGGTAAATCTTCTTCCAGCCTTTCATCCTAAGCCTATGCTTATTTCTTCTGTCGGTGAGATGGGTCTCCTGTAAGCAACAAATTGTTGGGTCTTCCTTTTTAATCCAGTTTGTCAAATGGTGCCTTTTGATGGGGGAATTAAGTCCCATCAACATTAAGTGTTAGTACTGATAGGTATGTGGTGATTCCTGTCATTTAGTTGTCTTAGTTGTTTGAAGGTTTGATTGTATGTACCTAAATCGAGGTTACTCTCTACTTTCTTGCTTTTTCTTTTCCTGTAGTTTGGTACTGCCTGCCCTTTCATGGTTATGTTGGGTTTCACTTTCTGTGTGCAGAATCCCTTGCAGAATCTTTTGTAGTGGTGGCTTTGTGGTCACATATTGTTTTAGTTTCTGCTTATCATGGAATACTTTTATTGCTCCATCTATTTTGAATGATAGTTTTGCTGGGTAGAGTATCCTGGGGTTGAAGTTATTTTCATTCAGTGCCCGGAAGATCTCACCCCAAGCTCTTCTTGCTTTTAATGTTTCTGTTGAGAAGTCTGCTGTGATTTTGATGGGTTTACCTTTGTATGTTATTTGTTTTTTCTCTCTTACAGCCTTCAGTATTCTTTCTTGAGTCTCTGTGTTTGTTGTTTTAATAATATGCCGTGGGGTAGTTCTATTTTGGTCTGGTCTGTTTGGTGTTCTGGAGGCCTCTTGCATCTGTATGGGCATAGATTTTTCTAGATTTGGGAAATTCTCTGTTATTATTTTGTTGAATATATTACGCATTCCCTTTGCTTGCACCTCTTCTCCTTCTTCAATGCCCATGATTCTCAGGTTTGGTCTTTTGAATTCTTGCATTGTCTTTTCACAGGTCTTGAGTTCTAACTAGTGGTTCTTCAGTTTTTCCTTTAATTACCATTTCATCTTCAAGTTCTGAGGTTCTGTCTTCTGCTTGTTCTATTCTGCTGGATTGGCCTACAATTTTGTTTTGCACTTCTGTTTTGTTTTTCTGAGGTTTTCCATATCCTGAGTCCCTTCCTCTTTAATGTTGTCTATTTTCACCCTGAGTTCATTTATCTCTTTATTAATTGTGTTCTTTGTTTCACTCTGGTGTTTATACAGTGCTTCTATGGTTTCTTTTATTTCTTCTTATGCTTTCTCAAATTCTCTATTTTTGTTGTCTTAGAATTTCTTGAGTGTCTCCTGTACATTTGGTTGACCATATCCAGTATCATCTCTATAAAATTCTCATTGATTACTTGGAGGATTTCATCTTTCAGATTATTCTTGTGGACTTCATTGGGTTCTTTGGCATAATTTATCTTCATTGTGTTGGAGTCTGGATCTGAGTATCTGTTTTCTTCATTTCCCTTGGTTCCTGTACTAATTTTTTGCTGTGGGGAAACTGGTTTCCCTGTTTTTTTCTGTCTTCCCATCATTACCCTTGGTATTGTTACTGTCCCTGTACTGTGTGCAATTAAGTATTTTCTAGCTTGTAATAATAACAGTGGTGATATTTAGAATGGAAGGGTGAGATGAAAGGGAAAGCAAACAAGTTAAAGAAAAAGGGAAAAGCAAATAAATAACAAAACAAAACAAAGTGTCAAAGATATAAACAGGGAGAGATAATGTACTAATCAACTGTAAGCTAAACAGGCATTAGTGACAGAGGATAAAAGAAAAAAATAAATAAAAATAAGTAAAATTAAATAAAATAATGTAAAATAATTAAAAAAACCTCCAAGTTCAAATGCAATAAAGTTTCAGTCTTAATAATTTTGGTGTTAGTCCCTCAGTCTCCAATCCTGGAGATTGGTGTCTCAGAAGTATTTCTGTCCTTGTCTCATCAAAGGGAAAAAAACCCAAAAAGGCGAAAAAAGCCCTGAAAACACAACAAAGTGTCCCAAGTTCAAGTGCAATACAATTTCAGTAAATTTTTCAGCATGCAGGTGTAATTAGGTTGTTGTCTTATCAAAGGAAGAGGAAAAAAAAAGAGAAAAAGAGTCTGGAGACAGTTCTGTGAATGTCTATCTGAGGCTGTGGCTCGCCTGTCTGCTGCTGTCAGCCTGCTGTTGCTGGAGGCACTATTTATGCAGATCTCAGGAGTGAGCTTAGCACTCACCTGGCCCCACAGACTTTGTTTACTCAGGGTTCTGGGCACGGCTGCCACTGTTCCAAGGTTTCCCCTTTCCAAGCACACTGGGGGAGGTGGTGCTACACCTGTGTTCCGGCCAGCATGTTTATTTACAGTTCATGTGGCAAGTGAAACTTCCCCCCGCTCCTGTGGAGTTTTCCCCCCACCAACACTTTTACAGGCTTTCCCGCTCCTGGTTGCTGGGTGTGTGCTGCTGCTCCTGCCTTCTCCAGCCGGCTTGTTTGTTTACAGTTCCCCCCTTCTTCGGTGCTCAGGGCGCCCCGCCTTCTTGGCTAAGTGTCTTTTTTATTGTTGTTGTTTACTATTCAGTTTGTTTTTTTCTCTGTTTTCCCTGGGTGGGGGTTGGTCTGTCCAGGGGGCTATGCTGATCTGGCCCAGGGTTGTCCATGGGAGTACCATGTGCCGCTTAGCTCACCTGGTGGTCTGCTTCTCTCAAGCCAGTAGAAGATGGCATCTGGTGGCATGGGAGCCCTCCTGGTTTCTCCGCTTAACATGGAGTGAAGATGCTATGTGTGGGCTGGGGGTGTGGTGGTATTGGAGTTTTACCTCTTCTGGGTGGTTTTTCCTGCAAGGTGTATCTCCAGCATCTCTCCAAGATTTTACTTTAGGAGGCATGCTTTCTGCTTCATCCCTCTAGTCGCCATCTTGGAATCTCCAGGTGTCCACATTTAAGGAGTGAAGTATTTTCTTTCTGGAAAACAGGCCCCAGGAACACCACCTAGGTTTTGAGGAATAAATAAGAAAGCAAAGTGATTTTTTAAATATAAAACCCTACTGTTTATTGAGACTTAAGATTAAGTTGTCCTCACCTGTGGTGGTGTGAGTAGTGGTGAGATAACCACATGGGAACTGTAGAATGGGGTTGAGTATAGTCTGCTATGGACTAGAATTCACCCTGCTAGAGATGGGACAATTCCATTAACTCCAGGGTTTGATGAATTGAATTCAGATAAGGAGCCTGTTACCATCAACACTGTGTCCAAACCTTGAAAAAAATAATCTTTTTTTTTCTCACTTTTGAAAACCTATCAGGCCCTGAATCCATGAATTTCCTTTAAGTTTCTTTATTTGTTAGAATTCTGGTCTGTGTTAAACAAGATCAGCTTGGCCACTGTGACCAACTTTGGGCCTACTCTACACTCCATCCATGTTTGTTAAAGGTGTCCTGCAACTGAAGTCTCCCTTTTATTTTTGGATGGTGGGTTACTGTTTTGCCATCAGGTCCTTGAGGTGAAGTGAGAGGTGATCTCAACCTTGGAACCTGTGTCACTTGTTTGATTCCTCTTTGTTATCATACTCTCCTCAGCCAGTTCTCCTTTCCCCAATCTACTTATTGTAGTGTAATGTGTAGTTGCTGTTTAAATGTATAAGTAAACTATATTCTGATGGGGATACATTTTTGGGTACACAGTGTCTACAGAGAAGGAAATTTATAAGTAAAATTATAAGTTTGTTGGCTTTGCAACAAATTTAAAGCACTGAATTGTTGTCTTTGGTACTTCTGATGGTTATTTTACATGCCTAGTTTTGAACTGTTTGAACATTTGAAATTCGATTGGAACAGTCATTTCACACTGTTTTGAATCAGATTGTACTCTGACTTGAACTAGTTACCAGAAGTTTGATAAAATAAGAGGAGCAAGTGTGACCTAGTCAGAAGTAGATTCAATAAAACAGACCCTCAACCAATCAAAATGTGTTTGAGCTAGTTAGACCTTGCTTGTGCAGGTCAGAATCTTGTTGAGCTGTCTGAAACCATTTTTAAAGTGAGACTCAAATAATTTTGGTTAGATATATCTGGTTTAGGCAAAGGGATTTTTAGATTGGTCAGAAATTGTTTTGTAGATAGAGCTTCTTTTAACTTAGCTCTTTTAATATGAACCAGTAATTTTTTTTTTTTTACAAATATGAGCCTGCTAAAATGGATGGGAGTATTTTAAATTTGTTTTTAAGATGATCAGATTGCAAATTGTTAGAATCAGTCAAAAAAAAAAAAAAGATCAGAATTAGTTTGAGAATGATCTTTGTTGACTCGGAAAACTACTCTGTGCCAATCAAAAATCTTTTTTTTTGTAGTTTGAGTTTTCATGGGTTTGAACTCAGGACTTTGAGCTAGCAAGGTAGGAACGTTATCACTTGAGTCACACTTACAGCCCTTTTTGCTCTGGTCATTTTGGAGATAGAGTCTTGCCTTTAGTCTGGACCATGATTCTCCTATTTTAGACTTCCACTTCAACTGAGATGACATATCCAGCTTTTTTTCCATTGAGATGAAGTCTTGAAATGTTTTCTTGCCTGAGCTGGCTTGAAATTGAGATTCTCTCAATCTCACATCTCAGCCTCCCACACAGCTTTGGATGACAGGCTCACACTACCACACCCAGAAAATGGTTGAGATGGGGGTCATGTGAACTTTTTGCTTCAACTGCCCTTGAATTGTGATCCTCCCAATCCCAAGAAACTAAGATTACAGATGTGAGCTGCCAATGCTCAGCTGAAGCAGCAATCAATGTGTTTTGAGCTGACCAGGCCTAATTTCAGAAATCATTCTAGGTTTTAAAAACCAGAATAGGGAGAAGGGAGTTAGTTAGCTGACATCACTGAGTAGCAAGTATGTGCTAAGTATTAATGTTGGGTATTCCACAAACAGAATCTCATTAATCTTCAGACCCATGGTGTGAGGTAGAGTGTAACATCTTCCTTTCGTAGACTTGAAACCTGGAACTCTGAGCTCAGAGATGTCCAAGTAGTTGGTAGATAGGAAACTTGGGATTCAAAGACAGCTCTGCTTGACTCCATGACTTCTAAGATGTCACACCAATGGTTCCTTTTAAGCCTGATAATGCATTTGTAAAAAATCAACAACAACAAGAACAACAACAGAAAGAAAAGAACATGAAACTTTGGTTAGTATAGGCATGGGACTTAGAATTAGTAGTGCTAGGTTTGAGACTGTGCACATCAGTTCACATCTCTGGGTTCTGCTTTGTTCTTTAGAAAACCAAACTCAGGGAGTGAAAGGTCTGAATACTTATTTTTAGATGAAGAAAACAGATAATTGCCATAAAGATCCATTCTGAAAAGTGCAAGCTATGATTAAAACTGATGGCAATAGCTAAACCTGGTGGTATTTGATTTGTTACTATATCTTTTACTATGCCTTGGCTAGTACCACTGTCAGAAATAGAAAACAAACCTTGAACGATGGTTTGTAGATTTACCTATGTGATTCTTCACCATGCGTTGTCATTGGTAATGCAGAGATAGTGTTCTCTAAGTATATGAGTTCTACTCAAGTGATAGAGAGTTCTAAAAGATTCATGCCATTGGGGACAGCATTTTCTCCTGTACCTTAAATGATAACATGTTTTTATAAAACAGGTCCAGAAATGGCAAACTTTTTCCAAATGAAAAGAAAAGAGGCACTGAAACCCAGTAAATACTGTTTGGCCCCGTCCCTCCTCCCTCCTCTTTTTTCAGAGGAGTATAATGGGAGAAGGATCTTGTTCAAAGTGCATCATATGCATCTGTATATCACAATGAGCCCCCCTATACAAGGAATGTATGCTAATAAAAAAGAAAAGGTAGCCACGGTGTCTTCTTTCATCTTTATTGGAGCTGCTTTCTACCTCAGTTGGAGAGGACCTCCCATTCTCAAATGATTGAATTTTTACCTATCCCTGCTTTCAATCCTTAGCTGTTACTTATTTTATTTTATTTTTTTGCAGTACTGGGGTTTGAACTCAGGGCCTACACCTCAAGCCACTCCACCAGCCCATTTTATTGATGGGTTTTTCAAGATAGGGTCTTGAGAACTATTTGCCCGGGCTGGCTTCAAACCTTCATCCTCCTGATCTCTGCCTCTTGAGTAGCTAGGATTACAGGTGTGAGCCACCAACACCTGGCACCTTATCTCATATTTCTGAATAACTTGGAGCCAACTGAAATGGTATGATATGATGTATTTGTGCTTGTATTTGTGTGGTCATCTTTTGGAGGGAACTCTGTTGCTTGTCAGCAATACTGGGGACCAACACCTGCATACAGAAGCAATTATCATACAAAGCCATCCTCTGCAAAGTGTCACCCTTTATGGTGTGCAAATAGAGCTATGAATGTTTGTAGAGGCTCTGCCCTTATCAACTGGTCAGTCATATCTGGAATGTGAGGTCTCAGACCTGCAGGAAGGCTCTCTCTCTGAGGAAGGGCATTGCATAGCTCTTGGGTCTCAAGCATTCTCAATTTTTGAGTTCAAGGTGAGTCACTAGGTTGAGACCAGGTGGGGAAGCAACCTGGAAAATAAATAAGTGTCTCTTCTGAAGTTTTTATTAATTTTATGCATCTACAGAAATAATCCTACAGGAAGCACTGAGCATTGTGGAAAGTTTCTGGCAATGGGACTGAGTAGATAGGACAGTGGATCTGGACAGGTAATATAGACATTTGAATGGGCGGTAGGATTGTTAGCTGGTTAGTTTCTGATTTTCAGGAGAGTTTATTGGCATTTAAAATGAAGGACAAAAGTAAACAGGGCTTCCTTGGAGAGAGACTACAATTCTAGTTGGACTAGTGTTTGGGGTTTACATCTATTTAGAAGATAACAAATGATGAAAAATGATGATTGCAAAGGACCAAACATAACCGTGGTTGGGGGTGAAATGAATTTGTCTTCTTTAAAGTGAACTTTTGTTTTAGTTGATATTGAAGAGATGAATTTTTAGCAGTCTTGGTACAATACTGAGGTTGGGGAGGGGGTAAGTGACCCCTTAGCTGGAAACTATGGTCTTTAAGCACTAATTGCTAAAATCTGGAAGCTAGTTCCCAGTGATATTCCAGAGAAGTCTGATTTAATAAATAGTATACAGTAATGATGATAATGGTAGGAAGACACAAGCCAAACTTTACTTGTGAATTAGCAGTGTCTTTGAAGGAACTCTAGTAACATGAAAGCAGATAGGATAAATGAAATTGCTTCGATGTCTAAGACAGACAGAAAAGCTGGTAATCTACCATTAGGTGACTTTGAAAAAAGGGAAGGGACAGAAATTGGAACCATTGCAGTCTAAGAATTACTATTGTAACTTCTAACATTCTCCTTCCTCCTTTTGTTCTTTTGTTAGTTTTTATTCTGTATAGTCTGAGGATAGCAGTGATGACTAGTGTGTGTGTGTGTTTCCAGAGGTGGGGACCTAACCCAGGACCTTGAACTTGCTAGGCAAATGCTCTACCACTGAGTTACAACCCCAGTCCAATAACTTCTACCTTCTTATTGGTTATCATTCTCACATGGAAGTTCTATCTTAATACTAATATGCCCATTAAATTAAAACTAAAAGGTTAGTAATTTACTACCTCTGTAGCATCTCACCTAGCAGATTATTAGTTCCTCAGGGACAATGAACACTATGTAACCCTCTCTTCATGGGACTTCTACACATACACAGGTGTTACGTAGAGGTACTCATTGAGCTGGATATTAAGTAATCGCTTCCTTAATGGATTACACTCATATTTTCTAATGGACCTTAATAGACATGTGTTTATCTGTATTTTGCAGGTGAATCACAGAATTCATTATGTCTGATGGAGATTATGATTACCTCATCAAGTTCTTAGCTTTGGGAGATTCTGGAGTAGGGAAGACCAGTGTGCTCTACCAGTATACAGATGGTAAATTTAATTCCAAATTTATCACCACCGTGGGCATTGATTTCAGGGAAAAGAGAGTGGTAAGTTCTATGTTCTTCTAAAACAAAAATATAATCTCCAAGTCAACATTTGCCTGTCTGTTCAGTTTACTTTGTAGGAATTAGGGGACAAAGGTTGGGATCTGAAATTAAAGGGTACATACAAAGGAGTGTCATGTTCAATTGTGCTGTGTAGTTGAAAAGGCTGTCCTGGAAGATACTTCCTATAAACCAAGCAGACAAATTAAAGTCAACAGTTCTATTAAAATTCCTCCTGCTTCCCTTTTGGCTTGTATCTTCCCTTTTGAATTCTAGTTATCGTTCTGCCTTTGTCATAAAGCCTGTCAACTACTGTGCCCCGCCTGCTTTTGTTTCAAGGGCTGTATCTTCCTCCTTTGGTATCTTATCATTTTTTTATGGCACTTCTCTTATTTGAAGTCTCAGCAGTTCCACACAGAACATGCGTGGTGGAATTCATGACTGCTGTGCTGCCAGGAGGGTGAAGTTGGAGTAGGAATATAGAATGCTGGGATGGTGTAATGTTCTGCAGGATCACAAGGAGAGAGGCTGTTGTGTCTGTTGGTTTTTTGTTTTTTTTTTTAGAGGACCAGAGGACTGAAAGTTATTCTAGAGTAAGAGTAAGAGGGGAAGGCAGGTCACTGTGTCACAGTGCAGAGGAGGAAGATGGCCTTCTTCACGGACTGTTTCTTGCTGAAAAATGTTACCATGAAGCAGGTCAAGCGGTCAGGTGGCTAATGACAAAGGCCCTTCCATGGGGAGTGTCCTGCCAGGGGAGCACGGGGCCTGGCTTGAAGACGGCAGAGTTCATTTCCTAGGTCTTTTCTTCTACCATAAATTTTTAAATTTTTTCTAAGACAGGGTTTCACTATGTAGCCCAGGCTGGCCTTGAACTCAAGTTCCTCCTTCCTCTGCCTCCCCAGAGCTGGGATTATGGGGAGTACCACCATGCCCAGCAACCAGAGTGTCTTCTAGAGACTTAGATTCACTGAGTAAGAAAGTGGTCCTTATGAAGTTTTTATTGACAGATAATTGGTAGAATATTTACACAGTTGGCCCTCCATCTGTGGGTCTGCAACTAGATTCAGCCAACTACAGACTGAGCTGTGATTGACTGTGTAGTCAGGCCTTCAATGATTGTACCTGTTCTTTCTCTTTTTTTTGTTTTTTATTTTTTTGTCTTCTGTGCTGGGGATCGAACCCAGGGCCTTGTGCATGCTAGGGAAGTACTCTAACAATTGAGCTATGTCCCCAGCTGGTTTTCTTGTTATTATTCTCTAAATAACAGTCTAGCAACTATTTTTCACAGCATTTACACTGTACTGGGCACTTGAAGGGCTCTAGAGGTGACTTGGAGTATAGGAGTATGTGTGCAGGTACTTGAAAATCCTGTGCCACTTCATGTAGTACACGTGAGCATTTGTGGACTTTGGTGTCCGTGGGGTCCTGGAACCAATCCCCAGGATACTGAGGAATGCCAGGTGCTGATGGCTCACACCTGTAATCCTAGCTACTCAGGAGGTAGAGATCAGGAGGGTGGTGTTTCAAAGCCAGCCCAGGTAAGTAGTCTGAGAGACCCTATCTCAAAAAAAAAAATCACAAAAAAGGACTGGTGGAGTAGCTCAAGGTGTAGTATTTGAGTTGAAGCCCAGTACTACAAAAAAGAAAAAAAAATGATACTGAGGAATGACCGTATGTGTAAGCAATCATTTTTGCTAATTAATTCTTAGTTCATAACTTTGCTTTTTGTTTAAAATAGATTTAATGATATATAACTCACAATAAATGTAAAAAGTGTATAACTCAGTGGGAATTTTTAAAGCATATTCAGAGTTGTGTAGCCATCACAACTGTTTAATTTTAGAATATTTTTATCACCATAAAAAGAAACTCTATACCTATTAGCAGTCATTCCACATTTCTCCTCCCTGCAGCCACTGTGAACCTACTGTCATTAGATTTGCCTATTCTAAACATACGATATGAACGTAATCATGGAATATATGACCTTTTGTGTCTGGCTTCTTACACCTGGCTCAGTGTTTCCAAGGTTCATCCAGGTAACGTGTATCAGGACCTCATTTTTTTTTATGGCCGAATAATCCTCCATTGTGTTGATAGGCCATACTGTTTACCCACTCATCTCTTAGTGGACATTTCCATTGTTCCTTCTTAGCTACCCTTAATACTGCTTTCAATAACATCAACATTCAGTTCTTAATGTTCTCTTGAATATATGCTGAAGAGTGAAGTTGCTCGGCTATATGATGACTCTGTGTTTACTTTTTGAGGAATGTTCATGTGTTTTCACAGATGCCTCACCACTTTCATTTTCACCAGCAATGGATGGGGGTTCCAGTCTCTCCACATTCTCACCTGTGCTTGTTACTTTCTATCCCATAATAGCCATCCTTATCCATATGAATACATAGCATGTATAATGAGTCCATGTTCTGCATTACAAATACAAGCCTATAAATGTCAATCATAAATAGGAAAGGAATCAAAACGAAAGCAAGACTCGGGGATGCTTAGAGCCTAACACACCTGTATTAGTAAAGAAGATCCCAATCCAGGCCTGAGCTACCTGTAATCTCTGAAATCTCTGCACTCCAGAGGCTGAAGCAGGAGGATTGAGAGTTTGAGGACAAGTGGGCGACATAGTGAGAAGAAGAAGCTCTAGCATCAACAACTCGACCTTCCACCTTAAGAAACCAGAGCATAGTGGGTAAACTAAACCCAAAGCACGCAGAAGGAAGCAAGTAATAAAGGTTAGGTGTAAACAAATAGACAAGCAATCTTTTCCCTGAAAAGGTCAGCTAAATTCCTAAAATTAGAGATGGAAGACAGGACAACCCTACTGACCTTAAAAAGGTTATGAAGAGGGTCAGGTGTGGTCACTCAGTCTTGTAATTCCAACTATTTGGGCAGCGAGGCAAAATAGAAGACCCTACAAGAAAAATAACCAAAAGAGCAAAAGCAGGGGTTGGCAGAATGGCTCAAGCAGTAAGAGCACCTGCACAGCAAACATGAGACCCTGAGTTCAAATTTCAGTACCACCAAAAAAAAAGAAAAAGAAGAAAACCCCCCAAAACAAAAACCAACAACAAAAATAGTGCTGGGGTTGTGGCTGAAGTGGTAGAACACCTGCCTAAAAGCCAAAGGGGAGAAAAGATTATGAAGAAATACTGTAAACAATTGTGTGTTAACAAATTAGGTAATGTAGAAGAAAGAGAAAGTCCTAGACAGAAATGACTAAAAATGACTCAAGAGGAAATAGAAAATCTCAACAGGCCTGTAACCAGTGAGGAGATGGACTGACCATCTCTGTTGTTCTGTCTTCAGATTCACTGCTTACGTTTTCTGTCGTTCAGATCTGCCCTTGAGCCCCTCTCTGGTGAACTTTCAACTCCAGAACTTCCTGCACTTCTCTTTTCACGTCTATCTCTTTATTGATATTCTGTATTTAGCAAGCTGTTGTTCTTAAACTTTGTTTTCCATCCTTTAGGCATGGCTTCCTTTTTCTTTGAACATTTGCTTACCTATGTCTTATTTATTTATTTTGCAGCGCTGGCATTTGAACTCAGGGCCTCATGCTGGCTACCGCAAACCCCTCCCCTTTTTGCTTTAGTTATTTTCCTACAGAATTTTCTGCTTTTGCCCTAAGCTAGTCTCAGACTTTGATCATGCTACCTCTGCCTCCTGAATAGCTGGCATTACAGATGTGTGCCTCCATACCTGAGGCTGGGGTCTTGGTGACTTTTTCCTGGGCTGGTTGACAAGCCTAATCTTCCTATCTCTTCTTCCCAAGTAGTTGGGATTACAGGTTTGAGCCACTATGCCCAGCCCTGAATGTATTTTGAATAACTGATTTAAAATCTTTGTCTTAGACATCTGGGTTTCCTCAAGAACAGTTTATTTTGGTTGTTTTTCTCCCATGTATGAGCCATAGTTTCCCATTTCTTTGTTTGCCTTTAAGTGTTAGAAACAGGACATTTAAAATAATGCAATGAGGTGACTCTAGAAACCAGGCCCCCACCCTTTGGGTTTCTCATTTTTGCTGTTTATTAATTCTCTGTCTTAGCTTTTACTTCCTGCTTGAGAATAGCTTCAAGGTCAGTCAGAGGTGAAAGATTAGGGCTTTTTCTTCTCTCATACGTGGAATATAGGCCCAATACAAATATAAGCAATATTATGAAAAACAGGTCACACTAAGAGAGTTTACAGGGTTAAAAAAAAGGAAGTTAAGAAGGTGAATATGGGTGATGTACTTTCGATTCAAAAATGAATGTGTAATTTTTAAACCTGTTGGAATCACCATAAGAAGGGGGACTAAGATAGACAGGAGAAAAATAGAGGAGACGAATCAATTTGGGTTATAATGCATATATACATGGAAATGTCATAAGGAAACTCCCTGTATAGCTATCTTAGACAAACAAAAATGTCTTTTTTCAGAAAAAGGAGAACAGGAAGGCAAAATAGTTCCTGTCTGGGGATTGATACCAGTGGGATGTAGGAGGTAGATATAGTAGAAATATTATGGACTCATGTATGAAAATAGAAAAATGAGACCTGTTGAAACTATTCCAGGAATGGGGAGAGGGGGGATAAAGGAGAATGATGGAGGGAGCGAATTTAACTAAGATATATTGTAAGAGCTTTTGTAAATGTGACAAATGTACCCCTAGTACAACAGTAATGCCATATTAGAAAAAAAAGATTAGGGGCTTTTAAAGTCTTTCCTGGGCATATGTAGAGCCTGCACGTGAATGGCCTCATAGGTTCCGAGGAATATTTGGAAACTTTAACTATCTCTGCATGAACTGGTGTGGTATTGCATACTTCTAATCCCAGCACTCAGGAGGCTGAGGCAGGAGGATCAAGAACTCAAGGCCAGCCTGGGAAATACAGCAAGACCCCATCTCAAAAAACCACCACCACCACCGACAACACAAAAATCTCTTTGTGAGACCTCCTTTCCTTTTTTTTTACTCCTTGGTTATACCTTTCTTAGCCCCAACTGGTGTACTAGCCCTGGCACTGTGATGTTAGGTAATCGCTGGGGACTCTTTTTAACAAATGCCATAGGGATAAGCTGTTCTTATAGAGCATGCTCTGAGGAAGGGTCCAGGGAAGACATCGCCTCAGATGGAGCTCCTCTGGGAGCCGCCTGACAATGCTATGACGATGGGTCTTCTAGGATGCTCGGAACCTGTTTGCCTGTATTGTCTTCAGTGGCTGCTGGCTGTGCATTTATTGGTGTTTAAGGCCACTATAGATCGGGGGTGAGGAAACGGGAATAGGGCAAGTTAAAAACATCACAAAGCATTCTAATTTTTACAGATGCAAGACCAGTTTTTCTTGAATAAATGCTCTTTTTGAAATGTTGTGAGTCTGTTAATTTCTAGGGTTCTGTGAAAATTGATTTTGACATTTTGTGGTCAATATTTTTTTGGTGGAAGATTGTGGAGGTCCTTTCCCCACCATTCCGGAAGTTCTTTCTATAAAACTGTTTAAGACCACTGTTGAAAGGATGGCGGAAAGTGATAGATAGGGAATATTTCTTTTTATTTTTCTTATGTTTTAAAATTTGCTTTAATTTGTTTTGGTGGTATTAGAGTTTGAACTCAGGGCCTCACGCTTGCTAGGCCGGTGCTCTACTGCTTGAGCCATCCCGCCAGTGGGAATATTTCTTGAAAGTAGTGATCTTAAGAAATTTGAGAAAAGGCAAGCTGCTTGCTTTTTATATAAACTGTTGTATTATTGACATATTTTATGATATATTTATAAAACATACACATTTTAATACAAATTATTGTGTTATCCAAATACAGTTATTTAACATAAAACACAAATGTGCTTGAATTTCAGGTGGGATTCTCTTGAGAAGCTTAGATGTTTGGGGATTTGTTCTGAATAGAAAGACAAGAAGAGCGCAGAGGTTCTGTTCTGATTTCTCTTTTCTCTGATGCTTTAGGTCTACAGAGCCAATGGGCCAGATGGAGCCACTGGCAGGGGCCAGAGGATCCACCTGCAGTTATGGGACACTGCGGGGCAGGAGAGGTAAGACAGCTATTACACTTGTCACATAGTGACCTGAGCAGGAAAGCCAGCCAACTGCTTGATTTGTTCCTGGATAAGATATACTGTCAAATTAGCAATGAATTTATCAGTCTGAGATGATAATGGTGGCTTTATTTCATTCAAGGTCAAAGGAAAAGAATGAATCCTTCTCAAATTGGACCTTCTTACTTTGGACTTTCATTCTTTTTCTGCTTTGTTTTAGATCTGTACACTTTTAAAATTGACTTTTTGCTATTTATTCAAATATAAGAAAGATGCAAATATGCCTATACTATTCTTCCTTGACTGCTGCAATCTAGTGGAAAGTCTGGTTGGGTGAATTCCTATGGTGAGAGGTTGCCTGAGTAAGATAAGCCATATGATATCCCAATGGAAGGTTGATTTTTTTGTGAGCTTCAGCTTCTGTTTTCTCTCACTGTCTCCTTGAAGGATTAGATTTGCTTCCTGAATTTTTGTTAGGGAAAATTTCAAGTCTATACAGAAGTAGAGAGCATAGTACAATGGGCTCATTCTCTATTATTCACTTTCAACCATTATCAAGTTGTGGCAGTCACTTATGCTCCTTAGTGCATTTCCTTTCCTTCCTCCCATATTATTTGGAAGCAAATGCTAGATATCATGTCATTTCATTTGCAATTATTTTCATGTGTACCTCTTAAAGATAAGGACTGTTTTTATAGAAACATTGATTAAAATATTATGATTAGCTGACAAATTTATACTAATATTTTCTTCCCTGGAACTTCCCTGTTAGTTACAGACTTTGCATATAGGTAAAGTGAGAGGAAAAGTGACTGTAGAGGAAAGAAGAGAGAGAGAGAGAGAAAGAGAGAGAAAGACTGACAGACAGATAGAATGCCTTGGAAGGCAGAATGCCGAGAGGGAGTAGGATCTGAGTTAATACCCTTCCCTCCTTAGAGCCAAAGAAAGGGTTATCAAAGATAAGAGATTTCTATAGCGACTCAAATTGATGGAGTCGGTGAGTTCTTGCATTTTCTTTTCACAGGTCTTGAGTGAGACTCAAATTGAAAGATCTAGGAACACGTTGTCATGTATCAAGACCACACAGAGGGCAGCATACACAGCAGTCCCATGAACTTGTAATTGTACAATAAATTCTTGGCTGAGGCTAAGAGGTCACGAGCTAGTCCTCATCCTGAGGAGCAGGCTGGGTCTTCAGATCACATGTCTATTAGCTTGTAAACTGTGTCAGTGCTGATCCCTGTCCTGTACGGTTTTAGGAATGGCATCATGGGTTTTGCTACTGTTGAACTTTGTCAGAGGCAGAGGGCGTTGCGGGCAGCTTTCTCTTTCAGGAGCAGGGCCATGTTTAGGTGACTAATCTGTTTTTGTGTTCCTAGGTTTCGTAGTTTGACAACAGCATTCTTCAGGGATGCCATGGGTTTTCTTCTGCTTTTTGATATCACAAATGAGCAAAGTTTCCTCAATGTCCGAAACTGGATAAGTAAGTGTTACTTACTGTTTCCCTGCCTTTTGCTCCCTCTCCCTGGAATAGACTACCCTCTTTTTCTTTAATAGTGAAAGTGATATTAAAGTTTATTAGGAAAGGAATACACTTTCAATAGACTGAAAGCAGATTGTCTCAGAAAGGAAGATCCGGACAAGTAGAGACCCTCTTGTGTCTATTTCTGTTGTGAGTTGTTCGAAGGAGCGAATGTAAAGGGTATTTAAAAGAACAAGGGTTTTTTTTTTTTTTTTCTTGAAACAATTAAAAACAGAGTTTAAGATTAGCAAAAAAGACCAGGAAATTCTTCAAAAATCCTTTTGAAGTGGACTTCGTGAAAAAGACAGGTGTTTTTGTGGTGTGCATGGACACACTCTTGAGGGTTAACACATTGTCCCTTAAGTCTTTCATATAAATATCCTGGAGTATGTGTTAAGGAGGACAGGAGGACTTTTATATTTCTACCCCATCCATTCAGTTTGACACAGTGATGTGTCAGTTCAGTTTGGCTAATTGATGTGTAGAAAGCATTATTGTAGTTCCTTACACCTGTGCATATGGGTATAGTTTTCAAAAACACTTTCACATGCATTCCCTGTTGCTCCTGCGCTTGTATTATTGCTTACCTATAATAACCTTTCTTACATTAACAGGTCAGCTACAAATGCACGCATATTGTGAAAACCCAGACATAGTGTTATGCGGGAATAAGAGTGATCTGGAAGACCAGAGAGTAGTAAAAGAAGAGGAAGCCAGAGGACTTGCAGAGAAATATGGGTGAGTATTTTTGTGGAGAAAACATTTTCAATGCAGACATTCACACATGAATGAACAGTCACAAAAGGGAAAAATCAAAGGCCAAAGCTCAGCTGAGGGCCTTGGGAGGTGTCAAATGACTACTTCTCATATTAATCTTACATCACAGGGAAGACTCGGTGTGTGTCCCTTCAGCATCTTGCTCTCATCTTCTCTCTTTTGGTTTTTGCAAAGTGACAGCTTTGAGTGCCGTTTTTACCAAGTCTTTCTGAGATGCAAACAGGAGACCTCTAGGATAAGAAAATCCTTTTATGTTCAGAAGGAGAAACAATTTTTTTAGCAGTACTGGATTTCAACCTCAGGGCTTTACACTTGCTTGACAGGCATTTTACCACCCAAGTGTCACACTCCCAGCTCCCCCCTTTTATTTTTTAGATAGGATAGGGTCTCAAGTTTTTGACTAGGTCTGGCTTTGGATACAATTCTCTTATCTATGGCCTTGCATGTAGCTAGATTATAGATGTGCCCTACTGTATTTTGTTGAGATGGGGTCTTGCTAGCTTTTTCAGATCTGTTCAGGAGCTGTGGCTGGAGTGATCAGAGGAGGAAAGACTAGAGACAGGGAGACTGCAGTGGTCTGTGAGGTGGGGAGGGGCCGGATTAATAGAAAAGGAAAAGGAGGGGGTAAATCAGAAAAGACATAGGTCAGGGAGGAAGAGGATTTTAAACCTTTCTCAATTCTGACTCACTGAATATGGAGGTTTTTCCCAAGGGTAGATTGTGTTGGACCACCTTAGAAACACCTGGGGAGCTTTTAGCAGACAACCAAGAGTGGCCTGTCACTCTGTGCTTCTCACATAGTTGAGCTGGCAGTTTCAATTCAATGACTGTGTATGAAGACATCTCTTGTGTGACTTATGCAATCGTGGGAGCTGGTTAAAAAGTTCCTATAAGTTGTCTTTGTGTCAAAGCTGAAGGCTGAAGTTCATAGCACAGGCAGTCAGAAAGGGAAGATGGATGTAAAATGGGGATGGATATAAAGAGTGAGAACCAGTTGTGTGTGGTGGTATCCTAGCACTCGGGACTGAGACAGGAGGATCATGAGTCCAAGGTCAGCCTGGAGTATATAGTGAGACCCTGTCTCAAAAATCAAAATCCAAAACCAAACCAAAACAAACAAAAAGAGAGAACCACTTGGGACCCATAATATACAAAACTCATGTCAGTTGTTGCATCTGACCTTGATAGTGTGGGTGTCCTGTAGAAACCAGGGCTCTGTGTCACAGAGCGAATGACACACACATACCTGGCTGAGGAGTCTGAGATGCCGAAGGAGACTCCAGGGAGATGGAGCAGGTGCAGGTTTGGTTGCTGGCTTAAGCCAACAAAATGAGCCAGCAGATACTTTACTTCTGCTCTCCATATCCCTCCCAAATCTCTTTTGTGGTTCATCCTTACTAGAAAGGATGATTAGAAAGGAGATTCTGGGAAATGAAATGTTGCTCAGCCTAGCTGGCACACTCCAGGTGCTTTTGAACTGCTTTCCACTTGATTTTCCTGTACAATGGTTAAGAAGTACTGACTCAGAGATTCTGAGGTGGAGGCTGACCTCAGAGCCCTGGGTGGTTCTGAGAGCCCTCACCCCCTTGAGAGGCACTCAAGTAGTGTGGTGGGAGGGGAACAGAGAATCAAATGCCACAAGAAGGCCCAAGAGCTGAAGTGGGGAGCTGTGTTGCAAGGGCTGAGGAGGAAGTCAGTGATGAAGCAATGCAAACCGTGAACCCAGCCCAGGCTTTTGAGAAGACATTTAATTTTTTTGGTCTGTTTTTTAGTTAGTTATTTTTTGACAGTACTAGGATTTGAACTCAGGGCTTCACACTTGCTATCAGGCACTCTACTACTTGAGCCATTCTACCAGCCCTTAGCACAAGCTTTTGATAAGTGTGTCAGCAAATGCAACAGCAGGGTGCTTAGAGGAGTGATTTAGTCAGGCAAGTGTTTCCTCAAGTATTGGAAAAAGTCACAGTGGACTTCTTCCCTCTCTGGGTTTCTTCAGCCATTTGCTTGTTCCCTCCATTCTGGGTCTCAGGACCCATGGCTTGCCCTGGTGTCAGAGAGCCTGGCACTGCCTTCTGTCACACTGGGAGTCTGAGGAATGTGGGGACGTCCTTACGTGTGTCCCGCTCATGGGCATGGGATATCTCACCAAGAGAAGCTCAATCTGTAGTTTTTGAATTGAGTTCAAAAGGAGAAGAGATTAGCAGAGAAGAGTAACTGGAATCCTCGGAGAAGAGAGGAAGCGGTTGCAATCAGAATTCCTGTAGGATTTTGAAAGTGTGAAGTGTAGTGCTATGGGCTGTTTGGCCCTTGGGGACAGGAGTGGGGTGGGATAGGGTGTCAGAGTCTTGCTGTGCAGCCCATGCTGGTCTTGAATTTGCAATCCTCCTGCTTCAGCCTACTGAGTGCTGGCATTAGAGGCATGTGCCTTTAGCTGGGTATGTTTTAAAAGCACACAAATAAGCCACAAGCACATATGCAAGACTGATTTTTGAAGCTCATTACATCTCAGGAGAGGGTCTAGATTTCATGTGCCACAATTTCCCAGACTCAAAACAGTCAACACCCCAGCTGTAAATGTTTGTATTTCCTGTAAATGTTCAGTAAGGATTCAGCAGACTATGAAAAATAGTCACTTCTCACTAAAGAAATATCCAGAACCATTTGACAAAAATCATCAAACATACTTTCTTTCATTCCTTGCGTCCTCTAACTGGGATTTAGGAGCGTCTAGTTTATGGGAGTGTATAATAGAGGAAATACCAGTTGGTTGTAGAGTCTGACCTATGGCATGAGCAAGCTATGGATAGCTGGGTGAAAAACAAATCATACTGCACCTCTTGTTGAGTTGAGGCTATCATTTTGTTCAATTTTTTTAATTTTAAAATTTGTGATTAATTTTTTTAAAGCACATTAAAATTAAATTAACATTAAAATTACATTGACATTAAATTGTCTGCACACCAAGTGACCATTAAGTGGTCATTTACAGATGGACATCCAGAGTAGCCGGAGAGAATAATTTTGCATACCTTTGGCAATGCCGCTGCGTGATAGTGCTACATTCACGCCACCATGTGGAGAAAGGGAGCAATACAAAATTTTCTAGGGTTGAAAAGGGAGTAGTTTGCTAAGATTACTAAATTTTTGCCTAATTTTTGGAAAGCATAATATTTTTGAGAGAAGGCATATTTAATTGTTGTGAATGCTGATCGGGCACTTTCTGGGTACTGGGATTGTGCTAGGTACTGCATATGGGTTACCTCATTTCTTCCTTGCCACCACCTCATGAACTGCTCTTTCTCCGTTTACTGACAAGGAGGCTGAGGTCCCAGGACTGGAGGTGGGAATGCAAGGGTTGGCTCTAGAACCTAAATCTTTTTTTTCCTCTGTACTAAGGATTGAACCCAGGGCCTTCTGCATGCTAGGCAAGTACTAAGCCACTGGAGCTATGCCTCCAGCCAAGAATCTTTCTTTTTCTTAACAGAAAGTCAGAGGTAATTTATTTTTACTTCGGAATCCAATGGCTAAGTATAGAGAAGTTGTAAAATGGAGTAAGACTATTTGTGACTCACATGAATGTTAATATTTAGCCTTGTTTTCATCATCTAAGAATGAAAACTTGCATTAAATACCGAGCAAGTCACATGTTTAAGTAATATTTCTTAAAGTCTAAAAGAAAAAAGTATGATACAGGATCTAAGTTTTCAGCGTGGCATGTATGCTATTAACACATGAAAAGTAAAGTCCTTTTTATTTTTGTGATCCTGGGGATTGAACCCAGGGCCTCACTTGAGCTGTGCTCCCAGCTCTAAAGTGCAGACTCTTAATATTTTATTCCTTTCTTTATTCTTACTTTCCTTTCCAACCTTAGACTTTGAGAAATTTTATATTGCTTTAAAATATATAAAATAATAAAAAATATCCAGATAGAGTAGTTCAAATTCCTTCTAAATGTGAACATTAGATGACGTGAACATAAAAATATTTCCAACTTCATCATCTTGATTTCCTATGCCAGTCCAGTTTTCAAACATAAGAACAAGGTATATTCCCTCTCTGGGGAGCCATTTTCTATGGAAGGAGAGTTTTTTTTTTTTGTTTTTTTTTTTCTTTTCTTGTACTGAGGTTTGAACTCAATGCTTGCTAGGCAAGTGCTTTACCACTGGAACAGGCTTTCAGGCAGACCTTTTTGCTATAATTATTTTTCAGATAGGATCTCATACATTTGCTTAAGCCATTGTCAGATCATGGTCCTCAGACCTATGCCTCCTGTGTAGCTGGCATGACAGGCATGAATTACCATGCCTGTATTGTTTGTTGAGATGGGGGGCTAGGGCGGTCCTTGGGAACTTTTGGCCCAGGCTACCTCAAATTGTGATCATCCCAACCTCTTCCTCTGGAGTAGCTGAGATTATAGGCATGAGTTGCCATGCCTAGCCATAAGGAAAGTTTTACTTCAGAACTTTCTTTGTGGCTCTCATTTAGTTAATTTTTTTTCCTCTGGTAGCTCAGAGTTGGGAGTAGAATGGAGTGTTCTTTAGCATTCATTAATTCCTGCAGAAACACAATTCATATTGTTTCAATTGGCCAGACAATTTTGAATGATTAGCCTAAAAAATTTGTAGTTGTTAACCTGACTCCTGGTTCTATGACTTAGAGTTTTACAAATGGCAGAAAAATATACTTTTAATTAAAAGAAGTTTGTTACTTGAATTTTGAGTTACAAATTTAATCCATGTCTTGTTAACATTGCACAGCTTTTGATAAAGCTTTTGATATATGATTTGTGGATTAACTCCTATACCTTGAAATTCTACTCTTTAACCCATTTACTTCAGCTAGTAGATATTGGTCAGTAGCTCACAGCTCTGATGGAAGCATTAATCACTTATACCTTGATAGGAATCAGTAAAGTTAGACCTGTTTTTCTCCCAGTCTTCATGAGAGATCACTTGGGCAATGAAGGGTTGGATGAATCAGAGAGGCAAATGTTTTGGAGCATGTGGCACTTTGGCTGGGACTGGTCTCGGTGAGCCATCCTTGACTGGGAAGTATGCTACCATGACCAGAATTAGGGCAGTATGGTACTGTACATATTTTAGATGATCTGTATTGTGGATTAATCCATCTGTAAACTGCCAAGGGACAATGTTGCTATGACTTCTAAGCTATGGTTTCTTTCTGTGACATTGTTTGTTTGGAATGATGTGTTCTGAGTATTAAAAGACAAAATTATAAATAAACTTTTGTAACCTAACCCAGACATACATGTTGAAAATAAGAAACATATATCAAGTGCCCACTGTGTCAGGTTCTCGTCAAAGTGTTTTAAATGTTAACTCATTTGATCCTTACAAGAAAATACTGATATTTTTTGGTATTACAGAGGCACAGGAGGTTAGTTGCTTGTCCAATTTACATAGTTGGTTCCATGGAGTGCTAGGATTTGAATCTAGGCAGTTACAGAGGTCATGGCTCTTAATCATTGTTTGTACTATCCATAACTTCCAGGCATAGGCTTTATAGTTTTCAAAATACTTTTAACTGCGATTTCTCATTTATTCCCCCAAAATGGCCATAAAGTAATTTTCAGGAGCCGAATGGAAAGAAACTATAGAAAGGAGGAATAGCTCAGTGGAGACTCATTGAGGAATTGAAGGAGATCCAGAACTCTAAAGTTGGACAGATATTTATAATTGACTCTGAGAGAATTTAAAAATTAGGCATACATTATTGTGACTTATTATTCAAAGAATGTTTTCTCTCAACTACTTTTTTTTGTTGACTTTTCATGTTATATTTCTGAGTGATGGTAGAATGGCCAAGCTCTCTCCTTAAGTATAAGAAGAACTATTTTGTAGACACCAGCTGATTCTTCCTGTGTCTAGTTGAGAAACCTCATTATGAAGAACTTCTTACGAATAATCGATTCAAAATTCTATTCTGTGACAATGGCAGCACCATGAATTATCCCCTAGATTTAGCTTAGTAATATCATAGGCACTCAGTAAATAAATTTTTACTGAATTCAATCACAAAGAATGCCCTCTTCACAGTTGCTAATCCAGTATTGCAAGTGATCAGTAGGGCCCTACAAAGATGCACTGTATTTATTTCATGGACCAGGTACAGATGACAATGGAAGAAATGACACTGGAAGATAGAAAGATTGCCAATAGCTCTAGAGGTCACAGAGCAGGAGGTTTAAGAACTGGTAAGACCATGTGTTTTGCTCAATAAATTCTACTCTTATTAAGATATTTCAGAGTCAGCAAGTGACCGGATAATCGGACACTGGCATGTTGGAATCGATGGAGCAGCCATGGCCTGTACAAGTCACAGGGTGGGTGGCTAAATGCCCAAATGAGGTGACAGTCATTTGGAAACAGCTAAACAGAGAATTGCAGAGGTTCTGTGCAAGGTCTGTCAGCCTCTGGAGATAATAGGTCAGCATGATGAGGAATTGTAATGGCGAAACAACCTATGTCCTTACACACATATCCCCTAAACAAGCCACTTAGTGACATCAAAAGTGGAACAGTTCTGAAAAGATTTGTAAAAGTATTAAGAAACTACAAAAAACACTCCCCTGAAGCCAAGCCCTCCCCCACCCACTTTAAAAGCTTTCTTGTGGAAGCTACTACTAGCAAGAAATAATAAAAGAGCAAGAGAATTTGTAATCTGAGACACTGATGTAGTGTCACCACTATGAGAATATAGGAAAGCACAAACATTCTTCAAGGAAAATAATCTAGGAGGATTTTGAGTTCCAATAAATGTGAGTAATGTCTGACTGAGTTCAATTGCAGACTCCCTGAGGTGGTACAACTTTCTTTTGTAGTTTTTTTGTATTTAAGAACACTTTGGTTAGAATCTTTACCAAGTGGCAGACATGAAACCAATAGTTGGAGGAAGAAAAATGTTATCACCCATTTCATGGCTTTTTTAAGAAGCAGGAAGAATTTATCAGGTGATTAATTGATCCTATTTCAAAGACTGGTGAAATGTAAAATGATTAAAGACTGATTTTTCTAGATTATGTGAAAAGCAGTCATAATTTTTGAAAGAATGGTTTGTGAGCTGTTAAAAAGTTACACTTATGTCTTGGGTCCTTGGATACCAAAATAAGTGGGCCCTTAGGATCTTGTGGTTTTGAAGAACTCTAAAAGGCTGCAGAATTCAGAACATCTTAGGTGTATTCTGTTTTTCTATTCATGTATATTAAGTTGTATACTGTAAGGGGTTTCATCATGACATTGCCATACTTGCATAAAGGGTACTTTGATCGTATTTATCCAAATATATGGTCAAAGGAATATAGCCTGGAGTTGACAAGTGGCAAAGCCTTTGACAAATACCACCAGTGACCTCTGATTTCTCTCTAATGTCAGTTGTTCGTGTGTGTGTGTGTGTGTGTGTGTGTGTGTGTGTGTACAGCAATTAAAAAAAGATTTATCTATTTTGGATATCTTTATGCAAAAAATAAAGTTTGGAACCAGTAGAGTCTATGGGTAAGATGGTTACATTGGAATCAGATGACTGTGGACCCAAATCCTTCTCAGATCCTTACTTTCTAGCACTGTGAAATCGGGCAAATTACTTCATCTTTCCGAGCCTAGGCCTGTTGTGGCGTGGAAACACTGGGTGTCCAAATACAATGGTGACTCTATTTTGTGAAGTCATGCATGTAAAACACATAGCCTGGGGAGATTAAGAATTAAGAGTTATTTTTTTCCTTCACTTTTTTTTTTTTTAAATTGGTGGAGCTGGGGTTTGAACTTAGGGCTTCAGGATTGCAAAGCAGGTGCTCTATCACTTTCCCCCTTCACTTTTAAATGAATAATATATACCAGTTCATTTCAATACAAAGTAGAACATTATAAAGAAAATATGAATTTCTGAAGCAAAAAAGGGAAATAAACCTCCCCAAACATGATAACTATAGTCCAGAAGATTCAGTTAATAAAAGAGCATGTTATAAAAGTTGAATTTAGTCACATTTTTTTCCATTCTAGATAGTAGTTTTGCAAACAGTATTCTCTTAACTGAGCACTGAGAAGACATTTCCTCCTAGATTAATGAAGAGCAATACAGTAGCTGACAACTTGTATAAGAAAATAGGAAGAGCCCAGTTTTACTTTTGTGTCATTTATTAGCAAAATGACATAGATTAGACCTCTTAACTTCTCTGGGCCTTCTTTGCCGCAGGCTTACTTTACTTGAGTGAATTTCTTGAGTGAATATGATCAAAGTACATTTCATGCATGTGTGGAAATATTGTGATGAAATCCTTTATAATGTACAACTTAATATACATGAATTAAAAAAAGAAAAGTTTCTTACAGATAAAAATTGAAGTTCCCTTTATACTTCTCCTGGAATCCATTCTCTCTGCCTCTGAGAAAACCAGTGTGTCTACTTCCAATGGCAGATATTCTTCGTTGCCTAGACAGTATCCATGCCTACTCCTTCCCTTCCTAATAGAATCCCAATTGCTTTATACATCTACTCTGCTTCAATAGGACTTACAGTGCTGGGTGTGATGGTGTATGCTTGTAATCCCAGCACTCAGGAAGCTGAGACAGGAGGATCTTAAGTTCAAGGCTAGTCTCAGCTACATCAACCCTGTCTCCAAACCAAACCAAACCAACATCCCCTCAAACAACAACAACAACAACAACAACCAACCGCCCCCCCACCCATAACTCACTTATTAGGACATTTAGGAGAGGCAGCGAACTCCCCCTAAGCAGACTGGTTTCATCCAGTTACAGTGGGACCATTCCTTTTGCTGGAGTCTGGGTTAGACACTGACATGTGGTACAGTGTTGACTGTACCAATGGGACATGAGAGAACTCTTTCTTCTCTCCTGAGAGAAACACGCATAGGAAGAGTGTTTCTTTCTTCCTTGCAATTTAATGTGCTGAGATGTGAAGTCTGAAATGTTGTAGTCTGGGGTTGTGAAGGGAGTCAGACTGCAGGCAGAACCGAGACAGTGAGAAGTCAGAAGAGAAATTGCTGATGTGACTCAGCAGCTCCATCCTCAACTCTGGATCCTTTCTGCTCTGGCCTCATGATGCGAGATAACAACTTCCCACTGTGCTCTGTGTCAACTGGAGCCAGAATTTTCTGTGACTTTTTGCTAAAATCATTCAAAATTACTTTTTTAGTCCAAGAGGTTATACATCCACTAGAGGAGAGGAGAGCAATGTGTACTTATTTTATGTTCATTACATTTCAGCAATTTGTTTTTTATTTTGTTCAATATTTAATTTTAGGGATTTTTGCCATGTTGAGACATCATAAGCATTGTATAATATTACATTGTATGAAAACAGTACAATTTATTTATTCATGAATTTATAGATGGGCTTTATGGTTAAAATTTTCACAAGTTCAAGAAATATAGCAATAAATACTTGTTCAGTGATGCTATTAGTACATATAGGAGTTTCTCTGTCTCTGTGCTGCCAGTGTGATAGCTACTAACTACATATAGTTATTTAAGTTAAAATTAATTAAAATAAAAGTTCAGGTCATTGGTTGCATTGATCACATTTTAAATGCTCCATAGCTAGCTTTATGTGGCTATGGATAGCACAGATATGGACAATTTCTGTCATCCTTAAAAGTTCTGTTGGGTGGCACTGCTCTAGGACGGTGCTTCTCAATATTTTTTCACAGCGTAGCACACATAGAAATGGTATCTATAATAGTTTCCTGGGATAAATGAACAGGCTTGCTCAAGCTTGGAGGAGATTGGTTTAGGGACTCTGGTTGCCCAAGTTCTTCTTATTTGCTCCAAGGAGTGAGGGACCAATAATCTAAGTACACCTATAACTCACTTACACTCATCATGATGCCTTCCACTGTGTACCTAGAAATGGTGTTGCTGGCACATTTTCAACCTTATGAGGTATTACCATGGTTATAACAGTTCATGCCTGCAAGTTCTTCTTCTCCTATATCCTTCACAACACTTGGTACTAGGAGATTTTACTTTGCCAGTATGACAAATATGAGTTTATGTGCTATTATTTTAGTTTGCATTTTCCTTATTTTTGGTTTGGTTAAACTTTTTTTTTTATAAATGGTATTTCTTTCTGAGTTTTCCTGTTCATATCCTTTGTTTATTTTATATTGTTTATTATTTTAATTAATTTGAGATGTTTGTGTTTTTGGATGCTAGTTCATTTGTTAGTTTTATGTAGCACAACTATTATTTTGGTCTACAGCTCACTTTTATGATGTATGTAAAGGCACCAAAGTTTTAATTTTATTGTTATCAAGATTATCACCAACTGGGTGCCAGTGGCTCACACCTGTAATCCTAGCTACTCATGAGGCAGAGATTAGGAGGATCATGGTTCAAAGTCAGCCTGGGCAAATTGTTTGTGAGACCCTGCCTTGAAAAATACTAAACCAAAATAGGGGATGGAGTGGCTCAAGTGGTAGAGGGCCTGCCTAACAAGCATGAGGCCCTGAGTTCAAACTCTAGTAACCTCCCCCCCCACACACAAAAAAAAGATTATCAAGCTAGGCTCAAGAGTTCAAGCCACTTTAGGCAACACAATGAGACCCATTCTCAAAGAACAAAACAGATATTGAGCTTTTCTTCTGTGTTTTAGCTTCTGTAGCTATTTTAAGAAATCTTCTAGTATCAAAGAGAGTGTCATAAAGATACTCTCTTT
Organism: Castor canadensis; assembly: GCF_047511655.1. Taxonomy (NCBI): domain Eukaryota; kingdom Metazoa; phylum Chordata; class Mammalia; order Rodentia; family Castoridae; genus Castor; species Castor canadensis. The sequence goes on along the minus strand of NC_133387.1, from coordinate 144,992,257 downwards.
ACATTTGCTTCTGAAAGTGTTTAAGTTCCACTTTTCACGTAGAGGAATTTAAAGTTTTTTATACAAAGAAGTAAGTTTTAAACTATTAAAATCAAAAAAGTCTTACCACAATGTTCCTAAGATATATACTGCACAAATATGCCTCCTTAAAAGAAAAAATAGAATTAATCTTTTGAAGTGTCTATAATTTCTAGTTTTGCATCTCTGTTTGAATGTAGTGTGAATTATTCTATTGTCTTTTCACTTTTTTCTCTTTTTGAACCAGAGTTTTGCTGTACAGCCCAGACTGGCATTGAACTTGAGATCCTCCTCTCTCAGCCTCCTGAGTGCTAGTGCTACCACACCTAGCTACTTTTTCCTTTTTTTATTTTTTTGTGGTGCTAGATCAAACCCCTGGGATGGTCAAATGGTTTTGATATTTTGTATATTTCTACTCAACTTATTCTCTCATCTGAATTATTAAGGGCAAAGGTTACTGTCTTTTCCATCTGCATTTGTTACCTGAGTTTTCTCTGTCTTCCAGAATCCCCTATTTTGAAACCAGTGCTGCCAATGGGACAAACATAAACCAAGCAATTGAGATGCTCCTAGACCTGATAATGAAGCGAATGGAACGGTGTGTGGACAAGTCCTGGATTCCGGAAGGAGTGGTGCGGTCAAACGGCCACACCTCGACAGATCAGTCAAGTGAAGAGAAGAAAGGGGCATGTGGCTGTTGAAAAATCAAGTGAGCAACACAGTAATTCAGGTTGCCTGGGTCTGCGATCATCTCTCTGGCTGTGTACATGGCACAGTGAGATCAACACGCATTGTATACAAACTGCTTCTTACCATCTCCATTAGACCTGCTAATAAAGCATCCAGTTTTAAAATTAATTTGCTACAGCTTTGTAAGATTTCAGCCTGAGAATTAGGAGAACTATATCACAGAGCCAAAAGTGCCTTATAAAACCCAGCCCACAGTGGCAGATCACAGAAAAGTGTATCTATTTCATAGAATTCTGATGATACCTTCACCTGCATTAAAGTAGAAAGACCCAGAGTCTCACATTAAAATCTTAGATGCAATTATAAAACCATCACAGTCTTGAGTCCAAATTCAAGGCAACCTAAATTGACATTCTCTACCACTTGCATGTTAAATAAGAATATGCACGTACATTGGCTCAATGTCTTTCAGTGTTATTTTATGTAAGCATTTCCTTTATGTTGATGTAGACAAAGTATGGCCATATCTTTTGACTCTGGATAAACTGGATTGACTCACTGTGACTTCTTTTTGTTGGTGGGCAAGGGATTGGGTGGGCAGGAATGGTTAATGTAGTACGAGCAAGTAAAGAGGGGTTTCTGGCTCTCAGTTATATTTCCATTGCTCTGGAGGGTTGACTGCAGGATCAGGGAAGGAGAGTCCATGACTTCAGTTCACTGTGATCCATGCAATGATACTTGGCCTGTGTGTCAGTGCCTTCTGAATATAGGTGGTGTTTATGCTGTAGTTGTGATAAGTAAACATTTAGTTTCTTTCTCCTTGTGTTTATACTGTTGGTCTGGGATCCTCAGACTTCAGTTTCAATTAGCTTATAAGTGACTAATCTTGTCTTCACCATCAGGCTTGGTGTTGTTTGTATTTGCAATTTGTTTTATTTTTCTATTGGTGCAATTGAAGGAATTCATTTTTTTAATTACATAGAATGTTTGTTTGCTATTTAGTGGAACATGGAAGTTTGTATTTAAGCAGCCACATTTGTATTCTACTTCAATATAAGAAAAAAATAGAAGAGTTCAATAGCCTGTATTTTTCACTGGGATCATGGGCATTTTCTGGATCTATGAAGATCATGAATTCTGCCAAAGTGTCTTCATACCAAATTGAAGGTGGTTTGAAAATATGCCTCATACAAGTTGTTTATAAAGCTCTAAGGTATTTAATTTTGGGTGAATTTTTTATTTATTAAAGTGGCTTAAATAAAATAGAGTAACATTTCCAGAGAGCTTATTAGGAAGAAATAACACTTATTATAATCTAAATAAATGTATTTTGTGATAGCAAATATTTGGCATAGCTTTAATTAGAAAATAACTATGTTTACATGATAATTTTCAAATGGCCTTTTATTGGGCACCTATCAAGGTCTTTGCCAGTGCCCTTCCACTGTCCACCTATCACAAACTTAGCCATGGTTACTAAAATTTTGTATATTCCTATCCTTGAAATGAGGGCTTCTTTTAAATACCAAAGAAGTCATTGAGGCCTGTGTATTTAAATTGTGTTCTAGTAAGGAAAAGATACAGATGTTTCAAGGGCAGGGTCATCAGCATATAGCAGTGCCTTCTAAGTATGCCATAGGCCTTAAGAGAAGTATGTTAAAATTTTGCAGTTACTTATCAGGGCATATTTTATATGGTCTATTCATGTAAATAAAAGATAATGTTTGCATATTTCAGTTTTCAAGAACCAGAAGTGTAATTAGATAGATTCTGTTGCCTTTAAGCATAGCATACAATTAAATATATATTGATAGTGTGCCATACAAGAACCACCATGAGTTATTGAAATAACATATATTATCTTTGAAAATTGTTTAAATTTGATATCAAAGTATGATATTTTTGTGTGTCAATGTATTTTTTTCTATTTACAAGCCTGTGTAAAAGTAAAGTGTATCTTTAGTGAACCTCATGCCAATTACGTGATAATAAAAAAAAGGTCTGTCAAGTTTGTGTGTGAACATGACTTCATTTCTCATCCCAATAACGTTTCAAACCAGAAGTTGTGATGCTAAGCCAAATTTAAGATACAGATTCCATTAGATAGATGCTCATTGAGGGGACAGCCAAAGCTATATTCTAGAAAAAATAATTCAAAATGTTATAATCAAGTATTTATTGAGCACCTTTATTGTGAGAAATGCTGTACTAGGCAATCTCCAATGAACAAAAAAGAGTGATGAAGGCTGAATTAAGGTCAGAGCTGGGAGACAGTGCCAGGGACATTGGGAAAGTAGGCGTGTGGCCCTTCTTACCTCATTCCCTGCAGCTGTGCGTCTTAGTCTCCTTCAGTCCCTCAGTGTCCCTGCCCCACAGCGCTTGCATTGACTGTTCCCTGTCTGCAATGCTAGCCCTCCATGGTATCTGCAGGCCCCTTCCCCATCCTTTGAGACTGCCCAATGCCACCTCGTGCAACAACAGGACTTCAGTGACCACCTTACAATAAAATGGCAGTCACTGTCACAGCCCCAACCAGATGGTCACTCCCGGACCGTTACCCCGCTCCCCTTTTCTCTGTTATTTATTCATCACCAAGCCACATAGGTTTCTCTCCGTCCCCTGAGATACAGGCTGCACGAGGAGGGGCAGCAGGTTCTCCATGCTTCCACCGTTTGGGACGGAAACCGAGTTTATCTAGGGCAACTAGTAAAAAATAAGATGTTGGAGACAGCAAACCACAAACCAAAGCTATATCGCACTTTTTTTTTTTTTCTTGTGATGGGTCTGGGTTTTGAACTCGGGGCTTATACACTTGCAAAACAGGCACTCTACCGCTGGAGCCACATTTCCAGCCCACAAACCAAAGACAAAACATGGAAGGCGTGTAAATACTGAAGACAAACGCCACGAAAAGGCACTCAGAAGGCGGCGCCGAGTCACGCCCCGCTCGAGGGCAGGAGGAGGAGCAGAGCTTCTCCGCGGCTCTGCACCTGCGCCGAGCAGTGACGCGTTTGCTCGCCCGGCCGCGAGAAAGCGCCGTTGTGTGCGGATTGCTTCCCCAAGGGTTGCTCAGACGCTTCCTTTTCCGGGTCGGGGAAGGGAAGAGAATCACTTCCGGGGCGGGTGACGTCACTTCCTCTCGAGTTTGGCGTTTGGTGGGTGGGGTCCCACGCGGGTTCAACATGAGAATCGAGAAGTGTTACTTCTGTTCAGGGCCCATCTACCCGGGCCACGGCATGATGTTCGTCCGCAACGATTGCAAGGTGAGCGGCCGAGGCCAGCGCGAGTCCAGCCCTCTCGGCGCCGGGTCTTTCCGAGTGCGTAGCCGGGGCTCGGCCTCAGCCTCGCGCTCGGGATCTCTTCCTTGCTGGTGTAGCAAGGGGAGCGGGCCACCCCGCCACCCTTGGGTTGGATAGAGATTCGGGAGCTATCCTGGCCAGCACGACGGGGAATGTGGGGGGTCTCTTAGGGCTCGTTGGACACTCTTATGCGTGGGCCCGCTCTTCAATCAAACTTAAATGCATGCCTTATTACCCATTATGCTAATAAGGTCTGTGTCCATAGGGACTAACAAGAGATGGGACTCCGTAATGCGTAGATGTTGATGGAAATGCTGCATATGCTTAATAGCAGAGTTACATATTGTTATTGGAGGTGAGTTGGGGAGAGTCCTGTACGGGAAGACTCAGGATGGAGGTGACATTTATACTAGATTTTGAATTTTGCCTGCAGAAGAGGGAACATTCTAGGTAGAAGAAAAGTGAGCAGTTCAAATAAAAATGCAGAATGGAGCAATACATCTTTGCAGAAGTGTTTGGCTTGTAAATGATGACAGACTTGGGGTAGGGCCACAGGTACAAATATAAATCTGTAAATATAAACATGGATAGGAGGCCTAGCTTTGTGAGTGACACATCAGTTCATCCTCTCATAACAGAATCTCATTCCTCATTCGCAGAATTTGACCTCTTTTAAATCTGCTGAATTACTGGGCATTTGTTAAATATACACATTCCTGGTTTCCACCAGCTTTGTTGAGTTGAAACCTCTGTGGAAGAGAGGAACAGGATCTCAGAATCTAACAAAGTGATTTTGACGTGCTGAAGAATTACACTTTCTACTTCATCAGCTTATATCTCTTGGTATAATTCAAGCATATTGACTTCATTAAGTTAAGAAGGACAGTATCCTCCAGAAAGTGAGGAACCAAACCTATGTGGAAGATATTGAATACTTACTTTCAGGAGTACAAAAACTTATGGAAATGCACCAAAAGATTGCCAGATTGGGGTCTAGTTCACAGCGGGCAGTGTGGTTTTGTAGATGATCTGGTCACCAGGATTTTATGATTTTTTTTTCCCAGCGTTGCTTCTCAGCTGGATGTTGGAATTGTAACATCAGATCATGGGAGCTATTGAGAATTGAGTTTTGATTTTGTAGACACAGTGAAAGTTAAAGTTGATGAAGAAACACATATGTGTATGTATATAACATATATAAAAAAAACTGGTGGTGCTTGGGGATTGTGCCCAGGACCTTGAGCCTACCAGGCAAGTGCTCTACTATTGAACTGCATTCCCAGCCAGAAGTCATTACTGCTAGCAAGGACAGTGCTAAGTTGGCTAGGAGTGAGCTTGACCTAAGGAAGACCAGTGGATCCAGAACAGAGTTGACCAGGGTAATGAGACAATCAATATCACCCTCATGTGCCTACAGAGTTTTGCTAGACATGTGACAGTCATCTTTGTATCTTTCACCTGTTGTGTCACCTTTTCAAATCCTGTCCATTCTGCCTCTGCAAGGATATTGATGTCTGCCTTCTTTTTGCCCTCCTAGTCTAGTTTGAATATGTACTTGTCACTTTTATAGCCTTCTCTAAAGTCTTTCAGCCTTTGTTCTCCTAGCCTGTGAGGCTATCATAGTTACCTCTTCTCAGTTACCTTCTTAAGGATAGAGTTATTGCTTGTGCTCTGTTTTCATATCCTTTGCAAACGAGAAAGACACAATTTTAATGAGGGCTTAATAAATGTTTGAACTAGTGGAATAGGAAGGTTTGAAGAACTTTGAGACTAAGGTTTATATGGATCATTTTTTGGCATGTTGAAAACCGAAAGCAGTAGAAAACTAGATTAAAAGGAAAACGTGAGCAGGCAGAGTGGCTCAAGTGGTAGAGTGCCTGCCTAGCAAATGTGAGCCCCTGAATTCAAACCTCAGTACAAAACAAAACACCCAGTACTGAAAAAAAAAAAATTATCTCAAAAAGGAAACTGAGCCTATAAAGCTTTGCCTTGTATATGGTCTGTCCACTGCCTACCCCATACCTCATACCTATTCCTATATTACTTTATGTATTGTTCCATATGGCTTTATCGCATTGTTTATATGCTGGTCTGATTTCAGTCTTGCTTGCACAATGAGACTATCACATTGTTAGACTAAACTTCTCAAAGGTAGAATACAGTATTTTACTCATTCTGGTATCCCTGTCACCTAGTGCAACACTAAGCTCATAGATGTTTCTTATTTACTGATTGAATCCCCTTCACATCTCCAATGACTCCAGTCTCTTCAGATACTTCATTGTGCTTTTCAGGTAATAAATGTTAGATATGGAGTCAAATAGACTTCTTCTTGACTCTATTTAGAGTTGAGAAGACCCAGAACAGATTCAAATCCATCAGGCAGATCTCAGAAATAAGGATTTGCCTAGAGGTTATCTCTTAGATATTACATGTTGAAGACTTTTACTTAAAAGGGTAGCAGTATTTGTATAGAAAATACTCAGAATTTTCTGAGAATGATTACATACTAGGAGACTAGTAATTCTCATATTTTTTAGTTGATTGAAATTAGCCCAAGGTTATAGACATGCTCTTATTCTAGTCTCTTAGGAGAGCCCTCTCCAGCAGATTTAGGTTTAGAGCAGATTAAACTGGTATTGACAGTTTCTAAGAAAACTTCCCTACTAGTGTAGTGCCCTGCTTGAAGTTCCCTATAGGACAAAGTGTATAAAGTGAAAAGTGTTATGATTGTGATATATATACAGGCTTTCTTAGTTTGAAATAATTTATACTGCTCATTTTAACCTATTGTATTGGATCATATGTTCTTGGTATGATACTTAATTTTCTTTGCCAAAGTCCATAAACCACAAATAATTACTTTTCATATTTCTTCTAGTAACATACACAAATTGCAGTGTTTCCTCTTATTACAAAGTAACAAAATAATGCACTTTAGACATATAAAGTGAGTTAATAATATATTTCAGGCATATATTGAAGCATTAAATTGTAAGTTACCACTATTACAGAGTCACATCTTTTGGATAAAGGTCAAGAATTAAAGTAGTCAAAGACTCTTACTAGTAGATCTATGAATAAATACTTCAGCATCTGTTGCCGGATGTGATGGTGTACGCTTGCAGTCCCGGTACCCAGGAGGTTAAAGCAGGAGGATCGTGAGTTTGAGACCAGCCTAGGCTATGTAGTAAGACCCTGTCTCAAAAAAGGAAAAAAAAAAAAAAAAAGGCAAAAAGCAAATTCACTGTAGAACTCATCAAATAGTAATTACAGGGGAAAAATACAAATCTGCTGACAGTTTTAGTTACTTTTGATATTATTTTGGCCAGGTGCCAGTGGCTCATGCCTGTAATATTAGGTATTCAGGAGGCAGCGATCAGGAGGATCTATTTGCCAGTCCAGTCACAAAAATAGTTCTTGAGACCCTATCTCAAAGATACCCAACACAAAAAAGGGCTGATGGAGTGGCTCAAGCGATAGAGCGCCTTCCTAGCAAGGGTGAGGCCCTGAATTCAAACCCCAGTACTGCCAAAAAATGAGAAAAAAAATTATTTTGTGCTTTTGATAAGAAGGATGGAAAGAATTAAAGGAGATTTCAGAATGGTTGTTTGAAACTTTTATCCTGATTGCGGTATATAGAAAAGTAATTTTGAGAATTATCCTGAATTGAGAAGGAACTTAAATTTTCTTAAAAAAAGTTCTCTCTTTATTCAAGATCATTATGTTTTATTGTTATTGCATAAAATCTGATCAGTAGTTTTTTATTTATATTCTGAATGAGTAGCCTTTAATTGGGGTGATATTTGACGGTCACAGAACAAGTTCAGTTTTCATTTATTCTGATATGCCCCTCACCTTTCTAAATGGCGTTGCAAGGAGAAGGAACTGTGAGTAGAAACCACTGTCCTTTCTCAGACTTTACAGTATTTTTATCTGATGGATTGCATCCTATGATAGAAAATTTTTAATGTTGACATTGCAATATTTTAACTTTTCTCGTAGGTTTTCAGATTCTGTAAATCCAAGTGTCATAAAAACTTTAAAAAGAAGCGCAATCCTCGCAAGGTCCGGTGGACTAAAGCGTTCCGAAAGGCAGCTGGTAAAGAGCTGACAGTGGTGAGTTCAGTTAGCTGTTGGGTGGGCACTTACTCAGTGTAAAATGGGTGTGGGTGGAGGAGACGGGGGACGGGGGACGGGGGACGGGAGTGGGGGTGGGGGACGACACACAGGGACATGTGAGCTAATTAACCCCGACACAGGTTTTTTATTATTATTCATATGTGCATACAATGCTTGGGTCATTTCTCCCCCCTGCCCCCGCCCCCTTCCTCTCCCCCCCACCCCCTCAATACCCAGCAGAAACTATTTTGCCCTTATCTCTAATTTTGTTGAAGAGAGAGTATAAGCAATAATAGGAAGGAATAAGGGTTTTTGCTAGTTGAGATAAGAATAGTTATACAGGGAGTTGACTCACATTGATTTCCTGTGCGTGTGTGTTACCTTCTAGGTTAATTCTTTTTGATCTAACCTTTTCTCTAGTTCCTGGTCCCCTTCTCCTATTGGCCTCAGTTGCTTTTAAGGTATTTGCTTTAGTTTCTCTGCGTTGAGGGCAACAAATGCTAACTAATTTTTTAGGTGTCTTACCTATCCTCACCCTTGTGTGCTCTCGCTTTTATCATGTGATCAAAGTCTAGTTCCCTTGTTGTGTTTGCCCTTGATCTAATGTCCACATATGAGGGAGAACATACGATTTTTGGTCTTTTGGGCCAGGCTAACCTCAGAATGATGTTCTCCAATTCCATTCATTTACCAGTGAATGATAACATTTCATTCTTCTTCATGACTGCATAAAATTCCATTGTATATAGATACCACATTTTCTTAATCCATTCGTCATTGGTGGGGCATCTTGGCTGTTTCCATAACTTGGCTATTGTGAATAGTGCTGCAATAAACATGGATGTGCAGGTGCCTCTGGAGTAACCGACACAGGTTTCTATAATAGGGTTGTGAGTGTTTTATCGTATTTGGCTATGGAGATAATTCATTCTCACATGATTCCAAAAACCATCATTCTGTAGACTTCTGAAAAGGAAAAAAATTCCCACTCCAGTTTTGTAGAAGTGATTTCTCTTAGCCTCACAAAACTACTTTTAGCCCTTGCAAACAAAGAGGAAAATCATTTAAATGGATTGGAGTCAAATTAGAAAGTGCTACTCAAGGATTTTGAGAGAAAATTAAGAGATTAATTAATTAATTAGTTAATGTAGCAGTGAGGCTCAGATGAGGTTTGTAATAGACTCATTTATTAGATTTCCTTAGCAGGACTTTGTTTTTTTTTTTTTTTTTATTTTATTATTCATATGTGCATACAAGTCTTGGGTCATTTCTCCCCCCGCCCCTACCCCCTCCCTTACCACCCACTCCGCCCCCTCCCTCTCCCACCCACCCCCTCAATACCCAGCAGAAACTATTTTGCCCTTATTTCTAATTTTGTAGAGAGAGTATAAGCCATAATAGGAATGAACAAGGGTTTTTGCTGGTTAAGATAAGGATAGCTATACAGGGAGTTGACTCACATTAATTTCCTGTGTGTGTGTGTTACCTTCTAGGTTAATTCTTTTTGATCTAACCTTTTCTCTAGTTCCTGGTCCCCTTCTATTGGCCTCAGTTGCTTTTAAGGTATCTGCTTTAGTTTCTCTTCATTGAGGGCAACAAATGCTAGCTAATTTTTTAGGTGTCTTACCTATCCTCACCCCTCCCTTGTGTGCTCTTGCTTTTATCATGTGCTCAAAGTCCAATCCCATTGTTGTGTTTGCCCTTGATCTAATGTCCGAATATGAGGGAGAACATACGATTTTTGGTCTTTTGGGCCAGGCTAACCTCACTCAGAATGATGTTCTCCAATTCCATCCATTTACCAGTGAATGATAACATTTCGTTCTTCTTCATGGCTGCATAAAATTCCATTGTGTATAGATACCACATTTTCTTAATCCATTCGTCAATAGTGGGGCATCCTGGCTGTTTCCATAACTTGGCTGTTGTGAATAGTGCTGCAATAAACATGGGTGTGCAGGTGCCTCAGGAGTAACCTGTGTCACAGTCTTTTGGGTATATCCCCAAGAGTGGTATTGCTGGATCAAATGGTAGATCAATGTCTAGCTTTTTAAGTAGCCTCCAAATTTTTTTCCAGAGTGGTTGTACTAGTTTACTTTCCCACCAACAGTGTAAGAGGGTTCCTTTTTCCCCCACATCCTCGCCAAACCTGTTGTTGGTGGTGTCTTAGCAGGACTTTGTATCTGAGAACAGGGAAATTAGTTAGTAGGAAGTCAAGGGGTGAGGGGATTTCCCCGCCCCCATGATCATATTGGTGTTATTGAATTGATACAAGGGTCTGTTGGAGCCTTTCCACATTTGATCCCTATAAAGCAAGAAGATGAAAACTGTAGCACAGGCTCCCTTGGTAGAGGAAGATCTTTAAGTTGCCCCCTCCCTCCATGGTTGCTCTTCCCACAAGCCCACAACCTCATTCTCCTCTCCTCCTTAAGGGCAGTATCTACAAGCATTGGTATGAAGCCTTTCCTTGGCCTCCCTAACACCAGAGCTTTTCAGTGAACATACAGAATATTACTGGATTAGAAGCAAGGCCAAGTTAGTTCAGTGTGGGCAAAAAGTAGCATAGCCACTTCCAGTGCACATGACATGAGTAAAGAAAGAGCCCAGTCACAGTTATTTGCTGGTTTCCAGTTTCTGTAATTTGCTACCTAGCAAGCACACAGTAATGTGCTCTGGACAAAGTGATGTGTTTATAAATGAAATAGCTAAATATAGAGTTTGCGATATTCCATATGCCATTGTCACATTTAGAAACCTAGGAATGCCTATAGCTTTTCCAAAATTGTTTTAAGATTAAGGATCATTTATTTTCAAAATACTAACAACTAGAAGTGGTATTTTGGAGGGGACCTGAAGAAATTCAGGGCAAAGGTTATATTCTGCAGAGAAGCAGCACATTTATTTGAAGATGTATAGTTTCATACCTTTTTGGTATAAGAGATAAGTATGTAGGTTGAACCATAATGAAATTCTGGGTGTTTGGCTCTATGAAAAATGTTAATTTCATGTGGTGTGTAATAGTGTTTTCTGGCTTTGAGTCTCATCTTGGAGGGGGGAACTGGAGAAGCTTTTTTGGTTTGTGTATAATCCCTATGGTTGTTATACGCTTCTCTGAGAGATGGGGTGTACCTCTCTCCCTTGGATGATTACCTGTATAAAGAGAGATTTTCAGTAGGGTGTCTTGTACACGGAGGTATGCGAAGTAGGAAAAGATTGAAAATCTACATTCTCTCTGATGCCCTAAGGAACCATATGCATCCCCTCAAAATGTCTGTGAATATATGTTTTAAAAAATGCTTCCTTGACTGGGCATGGTGGCTCCATGCCCAGCTACTTGCTGAGATCTGGAGGCTTGCAGGTTGAGACTAGCCCATGCAAAAAGAACCCCATCTCTGCCAATGAAAACCTGGGCATAGTGACACATGCCTGCCATCCTGGTTACATAGGAATTATAAATAGGAAGGTTGAGGTCTAGGCTGGCTCTGACATAAACGCAAGACCCTAACTTAGAAATAACCAAAATAGAAAGGGCTGGGGGCGTGGCTCAAGTGGTAGAGCAACCACCTGGTAAGCACAAGACCTTGAGTTCTACCACCCTTCCCCCAGTACTGAAAAAAAAAAAAAAACCAAAAAAACCTTTGTATCTTATCACCACCCGTTCTTTCTTACAGGACAACTCGTTTGAATTTGAAAAACGTAGAAATGAACCTGTTAAATACCAGCGAGAACTATGGAATAAAACAAGTAAGTCACCGGGGAACACTGGGAGACTGGTTTGGGGGGTAGTACTATAACTTTAAATGCCATTTTCTTGTTTTTATTGCTTGGTTTTTATTTTTCCATCCTCATTTTAGTGCTTTTGTTGTATTTGTAGCTTTATAAGTTATCCCAATTTCAGAATTGGCTGTTGTACCCATTATAGAAATAGTGTAATTATTAATTTTGGATTGCCACACAGAGTGAAGTAGATAAGGAAAATACTTGTTTGAGGTGAATGTGGCACAGTTAAAATAGTTGTAAAACCTTTATACGTTTAGAGCAGTTGGTTTAGGGATAAACTGTTTACTGTATAACATAAAATTTAGGGGCTTCTTTAAAATTAAAAAGTGCAGTACCTAAGGTGATCATTACAGATTTTTTAAGAGAACTTCTAAGTGCTTGACTTAGGTAAAATGAAGTTATAGGCTACTGAAATTAAAAGCAATAATTTCTAGCTTGTGTCTTTTTTTTTTTTTCCCTGAAGTCGCCAGAGACTAATGAAAAAAGTCACATGTATAAACCTTAGTTCCTTGAGTGTGCTCATAGATCACACTATATTTGCATGTGATTGAAGCTCTAGGCCTGCCTTCTTTATACAGCCTTTAGCCATTCCCTGTATTCAGGTGTGTGTGTAGTGTAGTGTAGTGTAGTGTAGTGTACTGTAGTGTAAGCTTAGAATTCCACAAGTTTTATTACTTTCCTAATGGATCAAAGATTGGAGGACATCCCTTTCAATACATTTTCTCCAGTAAGTCAGCTGCCTCAGGGAAAGAAATAAGAAAGCTATGAACCTTTGTAGTAGTTTTTGACAGTTTCCCAAACTTTGTCTTCTTGGACCTTGTTTTGGTATCAGAGTTATATCAGAATTGCCTTTTTTACTACATAACTCTAAGTAGTCTTTTTATTTTGTTCAGTAATTAGAGGCAGAGTTAATTTCTGAAAAGCATTTAATTTTATTGGGTTTATTTGATAAGGAAATAACACTGATTCAGACTAAGGAGTTTATTTCTAGGGTTTATTTAAAGGTTAATAAGTTCATAGGATTCTCACATTAATTTCAAAAGTCAACTCCTGTCAAGGTATAAGGCTCTACAACATTTCTGGACCACATTCAGTATTACTTCATATTGACTTTTTCTTTTTTTTTTTTTTGTGGTACTGGAGATCAAACGAACACTCATGTTAGTTATGTGAATATTCAGTTACTCAGTGCTGTTTTCATGTTATTTACATTGCTCAAGAGAAGTACTGGTGTTTAATAGTGATGTCCTCTGCAGTTTTTAATGTATTTCAGTTCAGATACATTTATTAAGCTCTCCCTCTCATGGGCAAAGATGAATAGGTCATACACAGCCACTGCCCTCTCCTATTAAGGGTTTTCATTAGATGTAATTGGTTCAGGTATTACCTCCCTCATTCATTTATATAGCTGTAAATTTTATAAGAAGCAGTACTGTATTTTTTTTCTGCACAGATTCCGTTATTCTTCTTGTATTAGGATCCTAAAAGTAGACTTTTTGAAAATCTGAGTAGAAAGTATGAGAGTCTAAAAATTGTTTTCTTCTGTTTTGCAGTTAACAAAATTGCTGTCAATTAGTATTCCAGAAAAATGTATTTTACTCTTCTGAGAGATTGGCTCATTTTCCCATGCCTCATATTTCATGTGTCACTGTGGTTGGTGTGAATTGAGATGTGCTGTAAATGTAAAATACATGCTATATTTTGAAGACTTGGTATGAAGACAGGAATAAAATATCTGATTAAACATTTTTTATATTTATCTGCATTTGGAAAGTACAGTGTCTCAGATATGTTGAGTTAAAATATATCATTAAATTTCCAGGTGGAAATTTTATTTATTTATTTATTTCATCTTTTACTTTTTTTCTTGTTGTACTGGGTGGAGATTGAACCCTGGGTCTTGCACATGTGAGGCAAGCATTCTACCACTCAAGCTACCTTTCCAGCCCCTTTTTTTTTTTTTTTTTTTAATATCTACTAGAAAATTTAAAATAACATTTGGTATGACAGTACTGACATGGATTTTAGAATATAGTTGGACTCAGTTGGACGCAGTTCCTGTATAGCCAAGGATCCCATAGATATTTTCCAAAGCAGTTGGATTATGGTGGTTGAAATGTTGTGGTATTGACTGATTTGGTTCATTGCAATCTATATCCCAAGTGTTTGTGATAAGAAGGGTACTGTCTGTATTTATGGACATTACAAACTAAGAATGAAGTTAGTTGCCATAAATCCAAAATCTCTATAGAATAAAATTTGAAAAACATTGGATTGGTTTAAAATAGAAGGAGAGTTTCAAAGCAGTAAAGGCTTTTGTAAAACACAAATTAGAGAAGTGATTTTTGCAAAAGTGCAAATCGACACTGATGACAGCGCAAGTACATACCTTTTAGCTTTTTCAGTAAAGGCTGTTTTTGCAGTTTTTTCATTTAAATTTGTTTTTAAATCAGAATAATGAAGTGTGTGTTAAAGCATTTGTTAATTATAATCATACTGCTTGAATGTGCATAAATGTGTTAATTATAATCATACTGCTTGAATGTGCTAATTTTTAATGTTTGTTCCTAGTTGATGCAATGAAGAGAGTGGAAGAGATCAAACAGAAACGTCAAGCTAAATTTATAATGAACAGGTATGAAAAGTTGTGTAGAGTTACTCCTGAAAAAATAAGTACTAGTAGATTTTGGGAGGCATTAGCATTTTTTAAAAGCTTGACATATCTTCAGACTTAAAAAAATTTGCAAGACTTGTATGAAGATATGTTGCTTATTCTGTTAGCATTTTGCCACATTTACTTATCATTGCCACTATGTATAGTGAGTTGAAGCCATAATGCCATTTCAGTTTATATGTTCTGTAAATAAGAACATTCTCTTATATACATAGTGTAGTTACTGAAGTCAGGAAATAAGCACTGGTGCAATCCTATTGTTATGTATTCCAGGGACCATGTCTAGATTTCACAAGTTCTTATAATGTCCTTCATAGCAACAGAAAAATTCTGGCTAATGCATTACATTGAAGAGTGATCTTATCTCTTTAGGTTTCTTTAATTTGGATGGTTTCTCAGCTTCTTTGTCTAACATGACATTTGCCATTTTGGTCAAGTCATTTTATAGAATGGTCCTTAATTTGGGTCTGGTCTAATGTTTTCCTCATGATTAGATTTAGATTAGGCACCTTTGGCAGGAATGTCACAGAAGGGCTGATGTGTCCTCTAATCAGGAGGTATATGATGTCACCTTCACTTTACTATTAACTTTGATCATGTGGTTATGGTGGTGTCTGCTGGTTTCTCCACTGGAAAGTTACTAGAGTTTCCTTTAGTAACTGATACATATCTTAGGGAAGACACAATAAGAAAAGCATACACTTTTCTCCTCACACTTGCACCTATTGGTTTTAGCATCCATTTCAGAGTCTTGCCTGAATCAGGATGGTGGTTATTACCAAATAGTGGTTTTTCTAATTGCATCATTTCTTCTATGGTTCTTACTTGGCAGTCCTATGTAAGAGCTTTCCCTTTTCCCCCAGTTTCAAAATTCACTCCTTTATTCATGGTTATGTCATGTGCATATATATATTCATGGATTCTCATGTATTCAGTGGGTTATAATTCTTTATTGTCATGATGATTTATTTTGATTTTCTAAGGGGCCCAAGTTTGGCCGGTAGGAGTTCTTCAGACAGGCTCTCATTTCATTTTGATGGTTCCCTTTTATTCTTTGAATGCTTCATTGTTTTATGGTTAATGAGAAGTTTCAAGCCTCAACCTGTACTTTCCATGCCCCAGCTTGGAATTATTTCTTCAGAGCAGGAGGATTAGCTTTCATGCCATGGAAGTCTTATAGAAAAAGGCATGTGCTGGTAGTTTGTTGCCCAGAAAATACTAAAGCACTTCAGAAAAGGGGTCTGAATGAGAACTAGTCTGTTAGCATTTCTGCTTAATGTCATAGGTGTTTTGTGCTCTTGTAATTACTGAACGATTTTTTAAAAAGTACATAACACAGATTGTGTTATTTATTTGAGGAGAAAAGATCTAGGCACTTGCATAATTAGAGATTGTTTTATGTAGTAGAACACTGTATGTGTATAATGATCACTGGTTTCTGAGGTCCGTTAGTTCCTTAATCATACCCCTCATTCATTATGAAAATATATATTGAGCCCCAATTTTGTGGTGGACTAGGCACAGGAATACAATAAGTTGGTAGTTTTGGAATCCTGCTTAAGCCAATTAGGAACTTGAAAATAATTTAGAGATTGAGTTGTTAGGGAAGAAAATGTACATCTGTTAGGCTCAGCAGGTAACTTTGCCTTATATTTATTCGGGATAAATATAAGATGGAGAGTTCACTTGCCATTTGGGTGTAAATTGAGAGAGCTGTTGATGTTTCTGCCTGGTGGAAGAAGAGAGGCAAAGCAAAGGGAGAGAATAGAAGGGCAATCATCTCGTTGCTGTTTCTCATCTATGTGACTAACTTAATAAAATTTAGTAGCTACATTGTGAATTGATATCTTTTAAAGAAATCTTAGTAACTGAAAGTTTGACTTTTTGTCTTATCCTAGATTGAAGAAAAATAAGGAGCTACAGAAAGTTCAGGACATTAAAGAAGTCAAGCAAAACATCCACCTTATCCGGGCCCCTCTCGCAGGTGAGTGCCACGTTGCACGGTAGTTCTGCTCTATGTAGAGAGAGGACAAAGTTAGAGTTGTGGTCCCTGCAATTAGGTATCAGTTAACTTTCTAAGGGTATTTTTTCATTTAAGTGTTATTTCACAGTACATTTATGATATGATGTGATTTATTAAATGTAATGTATTCGTTATTTTTTCCAGTTCCAGTCTGTTGTATATGGAATTTCTTTTCCCTCTTCATACAGTCCTGTCTTGCACTCATTATCTCTCCAAGTTAAATGAAGTGATTTGAGTTACAATGTCATAGATGATTTTTGCCTCATGCCTGTTTTGTTTAAAAGACATGTTTTATATTAGTGGTTCTCAAACTCTGGTTTGTATTGGAATTATTTGGGGAACTAATATAAATGTGAAGGCCCAGAACCTTTGTAGTTCTCAGGGTGGTGCTGACACTAGAATTTGAGTGTGACTTTTTTTGTATTAAAACCTGTTACTTATGAATCTTACTAGTAGTCACTCATTTGGGCAGTTGTTGTGAGGTCCTAGAAAACTAGTCTTTTACTCAACTGGATCGAAGCACAGTTTGTTATCTAATTTACTACATATGCAGACTATTTAAAGGGAAGAAGAGAAATCTTGCCTCAGTAAGGTCCACAAGTAGAGTTGATTTGTGTGTAAGTCCTACTAGGTTATGTTTGTGCCAAATTCTATTAAAACTAAATAGACAAAATCCTGGAGCATTTGTTTCAAATGTAGATAATATGAACTGATACCCAAAAAGCGACAGGAACGAACCATTGTTACCTTATTTGTTAGGTAAACAGCCGACTTGGAAGTGGGTAGTGCAGTGTTAACAACGTGGACCCTGGTTCCAGGTGACCAGGGTTCAGATACCAGTTTTTTGAGTTAATAGACTCACTAGTTGAGTGACTTTGGGCAAGTGAATCTGTCTCTGTGACTTAACTTTCTCATTGTTTAAATGAGGGTTTTTATGAGGATGAAATGATAGATGCCTGTAGAATGCTTACTTTATGCATTCATAAGATTTGTGTAAGTCTAGCCATTCTTGAATTTCTTAGAAATGGCTTATAGTTTTGTAAGTCGAGATCCTTTACAAAGTAGTGACATAAATTCTGCAAGGTCACATTAAATTGACAGTGTTTTTTATTATTTTTTTTTAAGGCAAAGGAAAGCAGCTGGAAGAAAAAATGGTACAGCAGTTACAACAGGATGTGGACATGGAGGATATTTCCTAGAAATCTCACTGCCTATAGCCTTTTGTATATGCATTTAAAAATCTGTGCAGACTTAGAACTTCTAAATTATTGATTTGTTACATATGGTCACTTGGATGGAAGGCTATTAAAAATACTTTTCTCCTACATTGCTGCCTGCAAAACATCAGATTATGGAGTCAGGTTGCATCTCAGATTGCAGCTGTCTTCATTGGTAGATGTGCTTAAGTAAATCTCAGAAGTTCTCTGTGTGAACACAGAAGTGAATTGTGGCCATTCAATGATCATGACATTTGCAAACTGGCCCCAGGCAACATTTACGTAGTAAGTTACTACAGAATTCCATGGCTGTGACATACAAAATAAAATTTTCTTTGCAGTAAAATTCTCCTTTTATTAATATTACAGAAGGTAGATATAACAAGGAACTAAAAGTTTATATGACAACCTCAGTGTCTTTTATTCTGATTTCAGTTTTTCTTTTTTTTGATTTATTGGCTTCTTGGAGGAGCATGGTGGCCTCATACAGTGAAGCCAGGTTATGCTGTGATGTTTGACCTGGTTTACCTGTTCTGATAATTGTGGATGTTGGGAGGAGAGTTGAGTTGAATAATCTTTGCCTGAAATGGCACTGTATTTTTTTCTGCTTTGGAGAGTACTCAGTTCTAACTTGTGATTATTGAAAGAGCAAGCCTTTCTTCCTCTCCCACTACCCTACTTTACCAGCTTAGAGAAGAATCTCAGTGCCTTTTAATGTTTATTGTGTGGTTTTCTTTAAAAAACCTCCTGGCTGATATTGGAAAACAGAATTTATGGACAGAATATCTGTCCATTATTTATACATAAAATAAAACCATTTCTAAGGTAAGTGCCTGTATATTATTTAAAGGTATGAAGTATCTGTTACTTAGAAGAACTTCCTCTATACACACCACTTTAATAGGAAATATAGTTAATTAAGGAGAAATAATGTGCTTAATATTTCATGGCAGTATATTTTTATTTATAATTAAGTGCATGAAGATATTAAATACCAGCTTGCATAGTGTTTTTTAAGGACAGAATTTGGAATAAATTATAAACCTTGGGGTTATATAATGATAAAGTAATGGTTAATCTGTTATTTTAGTATTAGGTAGTAAAATGTGGATCCATCTCTGGACACGTTTTAGAAGTTCTAAATTCCAGTGTGGTTTTGCCTTGTTTTCTTATTATAAAATGTGGCTTATTTGGAAACACTTGTTATGTAAAGACTAAGGGGAATGATATATACAAGGAAAGGTATTTCTTGATTTTTTTTTCTAGTTACCATACTTATGTTCAATACGAACACGTTTAAAATTATTTATTATTAGGAAACAAGTTTTGTACTCGCTAGTTTGAGAGCAAGCTGCTGTGGCTTGAGCCCATCAGTTTGGGGAAATTGGCTGAGCTGAAGAATTTACATTGTGTTCAGATGTAGTGTCCTAGTGGTTCTGTCACTGTCACAATATAGTATTGTGAGGACCCCAATATCATTCTAAGCTGTAAGGACATTCATGCACAGGTTTATTCTAAGACCGTTCTGTGTCTAGTTGGGTCACAGATATGTGAGTTACTTCTTTTAAAACACTGCCTGAGGTGCCTTCTTGGTGCTTTTAGGTTGCTTTACCAGCTTACCTGGCTGAGACCTATGCTGAGCACTCCAGGGATAGACATTCCCTACACAGCTTTTATGTGCTGTAACTGTTTTTAAGACCTGTGCAGTATTGGAAATCAGAGAAAGCAACATCCTTAATATGTATTCTTTATGATGCCTTTTGATACTCTTTTTTTTGTTGTTGTGGTTTGAGACAGGGTCTTGTTACGTAGCCCAGACTGGCCTTAAACTTGAGATACTCCTGCCTCAGCCTTCCAAGTGCTGGGATTATAGGTAAGCACCACCATCCTGACTAGGATGCCTTTTAAGAATGCAGAAAAAAAATTTCACATTAAAAAAACAAAAACAAAAAACAAAACCTTAAAAATAGAAATCCTATGAGGGCACTTATCCTGTAGATAGGAGTTGGAGAAGGACTGGTCGATTTTACAATGCCCTATGAGCTATATAGAATACTTTAATTTTATAGATGCCAAAGTTTGAGGCCCATAGAATTTTCAGCTAAAAGATGGAGGGGGTGGAATTTATATTCATACAAGTCTGTGAAGTCACCCTGTTGTATGTAGACAGTGTTTTGCCAGCGTCTCAGATGCAGTCCTCACAAGCCCAGATGATTGCCAAGAGATGAGTGCAAGTTACTTGAGTGACATCCAGCTTGATTGTGGCTTGGGTTCTTCATCTGAAAAAATAGAGACCATAATAAGGCAAGTCTTAGAGTTGTTTTTGTGAGGATTCAATCATATAAAATACTTCAAGGCTGCCACCATGTAAGCTAGCATTAAAATGTTAACTACTAAGTGTGACTGTGGGCTTACCAGCAGCAGTGGGCTTTGACCTGGGAGAAAGGTGGGGTTAGGATTTGGTGATAGCTGTGGCTACATTAGGTACAGTGCATTTAATCTCAGTATTAGCATTAGCCTTTGAATTAGCTAGAAAGTTCAGTTATTAAGAAGGACATCATGTTCCCCAGACATTGTTTTTAGAAATGGGAGGGGGAATAGCTTTCCTGCTCTAAAAAACTAGTAGCTTTTTTTTTTTAAGTGAATAAGTAGCCATATATTTTATAGACTATATACGTGATACAAGGGAACTTGGCCCCCCACCCTCTCCTGTCCTTTAGCTTATGTTTTAGAAGAAGAACTGGTACCCCAGGGAAGATCATAATAAAACCATTACCTCCAGTCCCTACATGATAGTTTCAAATGAGTAAGATTAAAACCCTAGGGGGAGGCTGGGCATGTAGCTCAGTGGTACAGTGCATGCCTGTTTTTAGAATGCCAGCTGTTAAATACTTGCTTTGTTTACTATAGTCTAGTAAGGGTGTATATAGATGTTCTTCCACTTCTGATGAGGTTATGTCCTGATAACCCTATGTCCATTGTAAGTTGAAAATATCTTAAGTGAAAATACATTTAATACACCTAACTTACCAAATGTCCACAGTTTACCAACAAAAAGTATGAGTAAACCATCTTATATTGTGGGCCTTAAGAAATCAAGCCATGAATTCTTTGGAGGAACACCAATGAAAAACATGACAGCCTAGCCAGGTATGACTGCATGCCAGTAACCCCAGCTATGTGGGAGGTGGAGTCAGGAGGATCTCAAGTTCAAGGATCCCTGGCAAAGTTAGCTGGAGATCTTACCACAAAAACAAAGGACTGGGAGCATAGCTCTAGTGGCAGAGCACCGGAGGTCCTGGGTTCAATTCCTAGTATTGGAAAAAAAATTAGTTCATGAGTTACCCCATACAGTATTTTAGTCTATACTTAATGATGTTATCAATTATTTCCTAATACCAAGGATTGCAGTGTAGGTAGTAAAAAATTATTAATGTCAGTACATTAAGAGGTACCACTACTCTAAAAGCAGATAATGATACAAAATACTGCTCAGATTGTGTTAAATTATAGGCACTTGGATATTGGATTTCCATTGAGTTTTTCTTCAATATTCCCATATTCTTGTTGCCACAACACCACAGCTGGTAGTTTTTTGATTTGTAGAGATTACAATTTCTCCATTTCTAGAAGTTCCACAAGAATTACCAGAAGATACATTAGGATACACAATGAAAATAAAAGTTTTGTAGGGGAAAACACCTCAAGGAATAAAACACCCAGGTTGCAACTTCTCAGTGCCTTTTAGCTACGCATTTGCAAACAGGATAAAGTACTACCTTGTCCCAGAGTTTCAACTTACAATGGACATAGGGTTATCAGGACATCACCTGATACCGTCAGTCCTGTGAGTTAGTCCTCTCCATTTTGCAGATGAGAAGCATGCAGGTAAGGAAGTTGGGTACGTCCATCCATGTCCCTAGTCACAACTAGCAGAGCTGAGATTTGAGCTCAGTGTGACTGATTACTAGCCTAAATCCTAAATAGCAGCTAGCCTGATACCTGGTGCATGCAAGGGAAAAAAAAAATCTAGCAGGAAAAGAAAATGTTTTAGAGGAAATAATAGAGTTTATGGAGTAGTTTAATTTTGTATGTCACTAGAGTGATACTTTCACCAGTTTTAGGTGTGATGGGTGATATTCTAAGATTGAGTGTAATTAAAACAGCAAATTTAGCTAAATAAAGTTTTTTGAGGTTTACTGTTGAAAAATTACTATAGCAATGCCACTAGTTACAATATAATTATTGGGGGAACTATTTACATTTAGCCTTGGAATGCTTGCTAATCTTGTCATCTAGAGAAGAATTCTAAATTTTTTCAACAGCTGCTTCCATTTATGAGCAATTTCAGTATTAATTTTAAAATTTTTATTGTGTGTGAGGCATTGTTTACCTTATTTAGCAACAAAAGAGTTCATGTTATATTTGCAAATTTGAGTCATTGGAAAGTATATTCTTCTAGTTACAGTTCATGTTTTACAGAACTATTTAAATCTAATAGCTATTTATTGCACTTGTGCCAGTTCTTAAATTCTCCAAGATTGTTGGGATTACTGCCAACAAGAATTCTGTCCTTGTCCTGGGGGATGACAGTTCTGATGCTGACAAGCATCAAGCATCAAGTTTCATCTGAGGTGAAAAGTAGGTTTTGAAGACACCCAAGGTGCTATTGAGTCATCTTTCTGACAGCGAATCTAAGATGATACTGTCACAATGCACAGCACACAAGATAACACTTAATCCCCTCTGGGTTAGTTAATTGAAACTTCAGAAATAGCATGGGCCCAACTGAGCAAATCCTTTCTTTGAATTGATGGGGAGCCTACAATCATTAGAGAATAGGTGTCTGCTATGATTTGACTATGTCCCCCCTAAAAAGCACATGTGGTGACTTAATCCACAATGCAGCAGTTAGGAGGCGGAACCTAATTGGAGGTTGTTCAGGTCATGAGGGCTCCACCTTAATAATCATGCTGACTATAAAAGGCTTGAGGCTGAGCTTGAACTCACCTTCTGATCTTCCATCATTGGACATTGCAGAAAGGAGGCCCTCACCAGATGCAGCTCCTTGATCTTGGGACTTCTCATCCTTCAGAACTGTAAACAACAAATCTTTAATTCTCCCCATTATGAAATCATGGCTAAGACACCTGCTTGAATCCTAAATGAGCACTCGTCATAATTTTGCCTTCCATTGGTGCCTCTGTCATGGAGTTTATCACTACAAATAAAACTTGCCTGTCCAGTCTCAGGTGTTCTGTTACAGTAGCACAAAAAGGACTTAAGACTGTATCATAAAAGGTTTGGATCATAATAGTCAAGGCCGGTTACAGTAGCATGGAGAGAGCAGCCTCCAAGCTGATTGCACATTGGAATTTTCTGGGGCAGGATTACAATTAACAGTGCCTGGGCCCTACTCCCCAGGCCAATTAAATGAACACCTCTGGATTGGTGCCCAACCATTGGTGTTTTTAAAAAAAAGCTACCAGGTGATTCTAATGTGTTCTTCAGGTTGAAAACTACTGATATATGACATTTGAAATTTCTTCGTTTAGGCAATTCATTTGAACAATACCTTTTCAAGAAACATTTATTTATTTATTTATTCATTTATTCATATGTACATACATTATTTGGACTATTTTTCCCCCCTCCCCCTCAAAGAAACATTTTCTAAATATTCAGGGTTTTTTTTTTTTTTGTGATCAAAATGCTGGCCAAAAGAATGGAAACATTTTTAGTTTGATGTTTGGATAACTTTAACTGCAGTTACATAATTTTCCAAGTACTTAATAACTCTTCTATGACAGCCAACTGGATGTTTCTCAACTTTTAAAATAAATTGGGGTACAAAGACAACCATTTCTA
This sequence comes from Castor canadensis, assembly GCF_047511655.1. Taxonomy (NCBI): domain Eukaryota; kingdom Metazoa; phylum Chordata; class Mammalia; order Rodentia; family Castoridae; genus Castor; species Castor canadensis. The sequence continues at coordinate 144,968,566 of NC_133387.1, read as the reverse complement.
TTTTTATTGGAGTTTGATTAATATTCTGTCTGGATCTATGTAACCTTGGAGTTAAGCAAGAGAGTTTATGGTCCATTTGCCAGGATCTACATATTTTACCTTTTTTAATTCTCCCCATTATGAAACTCCTGGCTAAGACACCTGCATGAATCCTAAATGAGCCATGTTATAAGCTTGTCTCCTGCTGGTGCTCCTGTCATGGTCTAGCTTCTCACAAAAATAAAACCTGCCTAACTTCAAAACTAGAGAGGTGAAGAGGAGTGAGAGAAAGGAACTGGGGGGAGGGGATTTATGCTAAGAAAAGCGTATTGTACCATCTGTGGGTGGGCATCAGCAGAAAGTCTAAGTATTATTGAAGATTTTATGAAGCCTGTTTTTAGTCAGAGATGTGCTTTCTCAATGACGTAGAGATTCAAAGTCCATTAATTAGATATGGACAGGTACAAATGTTATGCAGATGAACTACTGGGTCTCACTTTAGAGGATTTCTATCACAAAAAAAGATGACTTAGTCAAAGGAGAATCATCTGAGTTTCTTCTTGACTTTTAAAGGCATTGAAGGTAAGCACTTTCTGTCTTTACTACTTTTCTGACTTTTCTATTTTTTTCACCCAGGAAGGAAGCTTGTATAACTATGAGAGCAGTGAATAAGTATTGTCTTCTAAAGAAACCCCTGGGTTTTTTTCCCCCCCACTTTTACCAAAATCTCTTCACTCTAACTGAAAACTTGAAACTGAAATCTTGGACTTTAAGCAGTCTCTTCTTAATACCCTTCCCTTTTTTTCTGAAGGCAGAATGTATTTATAGGCTATTTGTAACTTCAGGATCAACTTCAAGTCTTTTTGGATAAAGTAACTTGGACGACTTTAGCAATCTGCAAAGTGTTTGAAATTTTACCTGGCATTCTTTCACTACTACTACCCCTTCACCCATTCAGCAAATATTAAAAGCTAGTACTATGTGCCAAACACATCTGGACACTGTGGGGATACTGTGACCATAACAGATATAAATCCTTCACTCGTGGAGGAGGGTGGGAGAGAATGTTGCAGATAAAGGCAGACACCAATCTCAAATGGAAGATGGTACCTACCATAGGTGTCAAAAGTGACAAAGCAAACCAAAAAATCCTTGACTGCAAAATCCTACTTAAGAAATACATTCTAAGGAAATAACTATGTGTTCAAATATGCATGTACACAGATGTTCACTGTATTTTAGTATAACATGGGGTAAAAGGACTGATTAAAAATCATTGCACACCATATAATGGACTACTTTGAAGCCATTAGGAAGGAAGCTGCAGAAAGATACACTAAATGAAAATCACTGGTTTCAAAACTGATAGGTTTCCTCTAAAATGGTGAATTTCAAATGGAAGTGGCGTTGCTTCTCAGAGGACATTCGTTAACATCTGGAGACACTTTTGGTTGTCACACGGCTTGGAGGTTGGTGGTACCGGGCTCTGTTGAGTTGCAGCCAGGGATGCTGCTGAACGTTCCATAATACACATCCCCCACAATGAGTTATTTGGGGGCTGGCGGAGTGGCTCAGGCAGTAGAGAGCCTGCCTAGTAAGCACAATGCCTTGAGTTCATCCTCCACTACCAACAAAAAAAAAAGTTATTTGAGCTAAAATGTCAATAGTACCCAGGTTGAAAAACTGTGCTCTCAATGACATACAGCATCAAAAAGACAAATACCTTCTAAATAAATGAGTGTTTTAAGTATTATTATTTTTTGGTGGTACTGGACTTTGAACTCAGGACCTTGTGCTTGGCTAGGTGGGTGCTCTATTACCACACCTTTTGCTCTGTTATTTTGAGGTAGTCTCATCTTTTGTTCTGGCTGGCCTGGACTGATCCTCCTATTTATGCTTCCTGAAGCAGGCTTGAGCCACTGGTGCCCAGCCAAATGATATATTTTTTTAGTTTATTTGGATTCGATTTTTTTTTTTCTTTTGGTGGCATTGGGGTTTGAACTCAGGGTCTCCTGCTTGCTGGCCAGGTACTCTTACCTCTTGAGCCATTCCACCAGCCCTTTGTTGTGTTGGGTATTTTTTTTTTTTTAATTTTTCTTTTATTATTCATATGTGCATACAAGGATTGGTTCATTTCTCCTCCCTGCCCCCACCCCCTCCCTTACCACCCACTCCACCCCCTCCCGCTCCCCCCCCCAATACCCAGCAGAAACTATTTTGCCCTTATCTCTAATTTTGTTGTAGAGAGAGTATAAGCAATAATAGGAAGGAACAAGGGGTTTTGCTGGTTGAGATAAGGATAGCTATACAGGGCATTGACTCACATTGATTTCCTGTGCGTGGGTGTTACCTTCTAGGTTAATTCTTTTTGATCTAACCTTTTCTCTAGTTCCTGGTCCCCTTTTCCTATTGGCCTCAGTTGCTTTAAGGTATCTGCTTTAGTTTCTCTGCATTAAGGGCAACAAATGCTAGCTAGTTTTTTAGGTGTCTTACCTATCCTCACCCCTCCCTTGTGTGCTCTCGCTTTTATCATGTGCTCATAGTCCAATCCCCTTGTTGTGTTTGCCCTTGATCTAATGTCCACATATGAGGGAGAACATACGATTTTTGGTCTTTTGGGCCAGGCTAACCTCACTCAGAATGATGTTCTCCAATTCCATCCATTTACTAGCGAATGATAACATTTCGTTCTTCTTCATGGCTGCATAAAATTCCATTGTGTATAGATACCACATTTTCTTAATCCATTCGTCAGTGCTGGGGCATCTTGGCTGTTTCCATAACTTGGCTATTGTGAATAGTGCCACAATAAACATGGATGTGCAGGTGCCTCTGGAGTAACAGTCTTTTGGGTATATCCCCAAGAGTGGTATTGCTGGATCAAATGGTAGATCGATGTCCAGCTTTTTAAGTAGCCTCCAAATTTTTTTCCAGAGTGGTTGTACTAGTCTACATTCCCACCAACAGTGTAAGAGGGTTCCTTTTTCCCCGCATCCTCGCCAACACCTGTTGTTGGTGGTGTTGCTGATGATGGCTATTCTAACAGGGGTGAGGTGGAATCTTAGCGTGGTTTTAATTTGCATTTCCTTTATTGCTAGAGATGGTGAGCATTTTTTCATGTGTTTTCTGGCCATTTGAATTTCTTCTTTTGAGAAAGTTCTGTTTAGTTCACATGTGGGTATTTTTGAGATAAGGTCTTGTGAACTCTTTATGTGGGGCTGGCTTCAGACTCCTTATCTCTGCCTCCTGAGTAGCTAGAATTACAAATGTGAGCCACTGGCACCAGGCTTGGACATGATTTTAAGTGAGGATGGACTGACTTTATATATACTAGGAAACAAATAACTATTAAAAATTTAATGCTAAAATTTGGACGAGACCTGGGAATTTTTCTGAAATGGTTCAGGTATTTCCTCCCCCCTTTTCTTCCCTATCCTTCCCTGTGCACACATGATTGCCTGTATTACTGATGCCTTTATTCAGATGGAATCTGGGCAACGCCTGGTCGGTTTTTTCATAACATGGGTTGATGTACTTGCCGGCTTAAATTATGAACCATGTCTATCTAGGGAAATTATCTGTTCCTTGCATTAAATAGCATGCTCCTAGAAGTTCATGGGTTCTAGTCCAACAGAGCCAGAGGAGCCTCTTCTGTCCTTCAGCATGGAAACCAAAAAGACAGGCCAGGTGCACAGCACATGCTGCAATTGCTGAGAACTGTACCCTGACAGATCCAATCTGGGCTCACATCCAGAAAAGCTATGGGGTAATTGTTTCACTACTTGGGTTGGAATATTGTGGTTTCTAAGCCCACTGTGAAAATAAAGACTAGTCATAAAATACCTCTAATGAGCCCCTGCATTTTATCTGCAGGGAACCCAGGGTCAGTGGCATTACGTTGGTTTGTAGAAGACTTGTGGTCTTCGCAGAAACTGTTTCTGGTGAACTTAGGATTTCCATTACTTCGACTGTGAGCGTGCTATTCAGGGAATCTATCATTCTCATTCTCTTTGGTTCCCTGGAAGGACAAGGTATTGTCAGTTGGGCAGGGCGGATCATATGTTTTCTCTTTTCTAATCAGAGCCTGCATATCCTGTACCAGACAGCTTCTTCAAATTAGCTTTGTGTCATTCTTCTAACCTACTCATTTTCTGGGGCTCACGAGTGTGTGTGTTCTTCCCCAAATAAGGAGTACAATTAATTCATTAGTGGATGGTTTGCTTCTAGGGAGAAGTGTCAGTTTATGATAATTCCAACATCGATTTATTTCCCGTTTAATCAGTGTTTAAAATGAACTAGGATCAGACAGAACAAAACATGCAGTTTTGCATAATTATAATGGAGTGAGTAGAAATTATCAGAGGGCTTCAGTATTAGAAACCTCACTGCAGAAGCACAGATGGGTTAGGAGATGTTGATAAGGTGTCTAGGAATAAATCCTCTATAAGCACTGTATTAAATTCCAAATGCCTGCAGATAAGTAACTTTGCATTAATTACTTTAAAATTTCTTATTCTGTGTGTAGCTCTGAGTAGAAATCCTACAGACTGAGCAAACTGTGGAGTCGTCCTTGTCATGCTCCATTTAACTTAAATCATTAGACTGTTCAGAAAGTCATTTCTCTCAGACTTGTCTAGGTGGTAAATTCAATATTTAGTAGCTGTCTCTTTGTGTTTCCCTAAGCTGCTACTGTTGAAGTGTGGGTTTGCCTTATGGAAAAATGAGCTACCTTGGAATACAGATTGGTCATTATCTAGAAATTCTCTAGATTAAGAATTGAGCTTTCTGGTTTTGTTACCTCAAAACTAATACAAGTGAGGTTGTTGAAGTCTCCCCTTCTACACTACACCCATTTTCCCTCCATCCTCAGAGAACCACTATTCTGAAGTGGACGTTTAACCTTCCAAGCATGTCTTTATAATTTCACTTTTTTAGTGTATATCCACAAGCAACCTATTGCATTACTTTGCATGTATTTAAACTTTTAAGATGTGGACTCATACTCTAAGTACCCTGTTGTATCATTCAGTTGTTTCAGTAAACATTATTATTGTTAGTTATATCTATCTGGTGCATCTATGTAGCTTTAGCTTATTGATACAAATGATGTATAAAATTCTGTCCTGAGACTATTTTATAATTTGTTATTCTTTATCTTACTGAGGAAAATGTAAACAAATACCTGATTCCTCACTATTATAATTAGTAAAGATCATTTTATCGTCACTTCTTGGTATTTAAAGTTAAGGCAGGTTGAATGTAAAACTGATGTTTTCCTTATTATGAGATTATCTCACAAGTGATATACATCAATTATACTTAAGTTTAGTTTGGTGTAGCATATTAGCTAAGCATTTCTAGATTTCATTTTCTAAGATGAAATTTGGTAATGCCATTTCATTTGCAGACAGGAACTATTTAAACTAACTTTGTGGGATGTGAAGAGTGGATTTAGTGTCAAAGGCTAAACTGTCAACTGCAGTAGCCACTAGCTACATGTGGTGACTGAGCATTTGAAATGTGGTTAGTTCAAACTATGGTGTGCTGTTAAGTGTAAAATATATGCCCAATCTTGATGGAAAAAGAATATAAAATATAGCCACACCTCGTGGTGGTACATACCTGTAATCCCAGCACTTGGGAGGCTGCAGCAGGAGAATCACCAGTTCAAGGCTAGCCTGGGCTATGTAAGTGAGACCCTGTTTTAAATTTCTCCTGCCTCCCTCCCCCCACCAAAAAAACCCAAAAACCAAGAAGAATGTAAACTATCTCACTAATAAATTTTTCATATGAAAAGATAATATTTTGGATATGCCACGTTAAATAAAAATATATTAAGACTAATTTAGTCTTAGAAAATTTAAAGTTACAAAGCGTTCTTAGCACTCCTTGGTAAGGGATTAGCTGAAGTCTGTTCTTCTGGGTGCCAGGAGGGGGCAGCAGAGAGTTGCTAGAATCAGGATGACATGTTTTCCGGAATTCTGAATGTGCGGTCTCACCAAGCAGAGGCTGTAAAGGCTGGATGTCAGCAGAGAGGCTAGGGGAGATGTTATCAGCCAGGACTCAAGCATTAGACCTAAGATCCTGGTTGACAGGGATTGGAGCCAGGCCAGTCCAGAGGAGAGGAGGCTGCTTAGTAAAAGAAAGCTCTAATTTAGCACAGCTAAATTCAGAGTTTGAATCTTGACTGTCAACTTGGGAAAATTATTTGACTTCTGTAAATGTCAATTTTTACATCTCTAAATTGTGGATGTCAGTATTTGTTTGTCAATGCAGATAAAGAGCTTACTATATACATTGAATATTTATTATTTTATTGTCTTTATCTTAATTAGTCACTGAGAAAGCATAAGAAAGGATCTCTTTTCCTTTTGAAGTAGACTCAAGTTGTATGTCTTACCACACATGGGTTTAAAGTGACCCAAATAAGGCTGAAGACTTTTTTTTTCTGAGACAGGGTCTTGATCTTACGATCTTCCCGCTTCAGCCTCCTGAGTGCTGGGATTACAGGTGTGTACCATAAGGACTGGCTTCAAGGCTCAACACTTCTTATCCTCTTTCCATTTTCAGACAGAGCCTGGAAAGTTCTCTTAGCTGAGAAGTGTTACACTAGGGTTCTTACTGTCTTATCTCTTGTCGAGCAAGAGTCTCAAATTGGTTTGTTTCTGGCTGTAAGTTGGGTAACACAAGCAACTGTCCACCACAGAATTTGCCCAGTTTTGTATTAAGCAAGCATTAGGTGTGGGAAATGTTGGAATGCTTGTAGTTCCATGGGGAGGGTGGAAATAGTTTTGGTGATGGTGTTGATAAGATTGGGCTACTTGTTCTCCTGTCTTCTGAACTCTCCAAGCTCCTAAGCGCCAAGGACCTTCATCTCTACTAATGATCTCCATCCCCTACCAGAAAAGCAATACTTCAGAGTGCATTGTCAATAGAAACTGCTTCAGGTTCTCAGACCTGAGCTCTGATTTTCTAACTATTCTCGATTTCCTAACTATTCCGGAAACTTTTATTGAGCACTTGATATGGGTGAAGATGGGTTTTTCTTCATAGGCCCCTCGGCACTCTTGACATACTCTTCTTTTTGCATCAGTTGCTTCTGGCACAGAGCTCAGGAAGTCGTACAGCTTTTACTATTTCTTCCCCTGGTAGAAGAGAGTAGACACAGCTCTGGCCAGAATCTGTGCTTGGATCATCTTCCATTTCCATGCAGTTTTAGATGTTGCTATTAGAAATAGTGTTTTTTGGGAAATGCTTATAATTTAAGTACACAATTAAGAGCTACTGATCTGGCATTTACTTATACTAGGACTATTTGATTCTGAGGATTTATGTTGGATAAAAGTTAGATTATTGACAGAACATTTGGCCTTCTGAAGAAAAGCCTTCCAATATGGCTTCAGTTGATACCATCTTTCAATGCAGGGGTCTCTAGAGTGGGCTGTGACCATCCAGGAGCTTTGCAAGATAATCATAATGGTTTAGAAAGAACACATTAAAGCTTTTGTTTTATATAGCTTTTAATGATGCTTTTATAATGTATATACTTTTGTGTTTGCTTTATAATCCTGTAATATGTTAGTATAGGAATGTAAGTCTGTAATAAATGTGCGTATATTGAGGGTAAGAAACTGAAGTAAGCTCTGGTCTCATTTGTAGGCCATTTGATTTTGCTGATATTTATGTTTAGTAAAGTGGACGCTGGTTTTTCCAATCAGATGACAAACAGCTAAATTAACGACAGAAACTATGGCTCAAAAAGACTGAGGTTCATTCAACAAATATTTACCCAGCACTACCTAGAAGTCAGACACTTTTCTAGGTAGTGTGTTAAATGTATATTGAATTGGCACCATCAAGTCTAGGTGAAAGTCATTTTTGAGGCCACAAGTTACAGAAAGACTGAGAAGTACTATCTCCTTCTTAAGAATTGCCAGCCTGCCTTCTCTGAGTGAATCTTATGGTTTCATTCAGTTATAGGCTTTGGGGTCAGAGTGGCTTGGGTTTGCACCTTGACTTTGCCAGTCACTAGCTGTGTATGTGCTGACCAAAAAGTCTGCAGTATCACACTGACTTCCTTTATACCTTCCTGTAAGAGAATAACTTGGCATAGTTCCTAGCAGGAACTTTTATTAATGCTACTTACTAATGCTGATGTTTTCCTTTCAAACAGGTTGTTCAAATTCCTACAGTTGGGACTCCAGCAGGGCTTATTCAGGTTTGGAAGTCCCACTGAGTCCCAAAGAGCCTGGTATGCAATAGGTATTCAATAAATAATTATAGAATGATGAGTGAAAGAATGAATGTTGCTTATTTTGTTTCAAATAATTCCCCAAGTGCTTTATTACGAAATGCTGTTCAGCTGTATGGTTCTGTCAAAGAACAAATTAGTCTATGAAGACGAAAATTATTTCTTACTGTTTTTCCTTCTAACTCTCTGAGATGTGGACCAACATTACCAAAAGGGAAGCTTTTCAGTGTGCTGAGATGTCAGCATGGACTTTGTGCTGAAGTATAGAATTTTTCATGGCTTATTTGCTTCTTTGTAAAATATTTTCATCTGTTTCCCAAAACTGACCACAAAGGACCTAAAGTCTTCTCCAAAGACTTTGTCCCCACTTCAGAAGGGCTGAGAAAGCTGACCTAATCTGAGATTGTCTGAGACTCATGAAAGGCAACTTGGGGATAAATATTACAGATCTTCTCAGACCAACTTTGGCCTACTCCTGTGACTCTTGGTGTGGAAAAAGTTGCTATGGGAAACAATTACTGAAAAAAAGACAGACTGTTCTTTTGGGAAATAGTAACCAAGAGTAAAGTGGTATACATTTTCTCATATGCTGCTGAGGGACTCACTTTTGATATCCTAAATTTGGCTAAAAATCTGCTACATTGCAGTTTTTGCTCACAGGGAGAAAAAGTGATAACCTTTCCAAAATGCTGTCAGAACTTCTAGCCCTAGAAAGGTGTTATGGGTTACCAGGGGTCTTATACCCCAAACTACATGCTTGCTGAAGACAGAGCAATGAGACTTGAAGGGCTGGCCCACTTCCAAGAGAACATTCCTGTCACCTTGAGTTTGACAGTAAAACAGACAAATGAAATCGGCGACTTTAGGGCTAATTATTGACTATAACCAGAGTCACTTTGGACTTTTAAAGATCTGAAAGATTCTCCTGGGAAGGTGAGCCATTTCTTAGGTCTGAACCGTAGGGTAGGAATTGTGTTTGAATATAATAACTTATCTTTGCTCTACTGCTGGAGAGGGAAAAAATAAATATGGCTTGTGTGTGCTGGGTAGAAAATAATGGCTTAAGGCTCTGGACCCAGGCTGAGAAGTCGTGGGCAGAAGAGGGCATGGAGTTGGGCTCCTGCTGAACGCACATGGAAAGACTGCCTGTCTTTGGCTGACCTTGTGGTGGCAATTTGGATGGATGTGAAAGATAATGCAGGCAGGTGGATAAGCAAGCTGAGGTGACTGATAACAATGTCACCAGTCTCCCAGTTGGGGCAAGTGTCTCCAACACAGTCACAAAAGCTTGAACAGGAAGTATTTTCACCAATAGGAGAAGCTAGGGAGCTTAGGACAGATTCTGGGTAAGGTCTCTAATGGAAACAGAATACGGGTTGGCTTCACTTTTTCCTCTGCCCTCTGTCCTCCCATCTCTACTCTACATCTCACCAACAGAAGGTATGGGACTTGCATACATGGGTTGAATTACTCAGCTGTTGATTTGAATGGAAAAAACATTATGAAAGAAGATAATAGTGAAATGAACTTGTTTACAAGGAAGAGCTGGGATATTTTCCATCAGTAAATCAGGCACAGTACCTCATGTCTGTAATCTCAGCTACTTACGAGGCAGAGATTGGAACAACCCTGGCAAAAAGTTAGTGAGACCTCATCTCAACAAACAAGTCTATCATGCCAGCTATTAGGGAGGTATAGGTAGGAGGATCACAGTATAAGGCAAGCCCCAGCAAATACTTAATACTCTATCTGACAAATAACTAAAACAAAAAGGACTGGAATTATTGCTCAAGTGGTAGAGTACCTGTCTAGCAAATGTGAGTCCATGAGTTCAAATCCCAGGGCCACCAAAAAAAGTTATATACCATGGAAAGGAGCAAGTACAATTTAGGCTATGGAAAACTTTTTTTAAAAAAATAAGAGCAGAAATTCATTTTATTTACTTTGAATTAGTTGAAATCCTTGAGTGGTACACCAGCACATGGATCCTGTGTCCAATGGCCTTAGCAGGAAGGTTGCTTCTGAATTTGGCCCAGACCAATGGGCACGAGTTACTTTTTTCCAGATTAGTCTGATTTTTGTTTTGTTTAGTTGACAGGCATCACTGGGTTGGTTTTTTTGTTTTGTACATATAAGCACATCACTTGTTTCATTTTAGCCATAAACATCTTCAGTTTTAAGAAGAGTCACATACTCCCTTTGGTTCTGGAAACCCCGTTTATAGTCAGCAAAAACGGCCATATAGAACAGCTCTTTAGACATGTTTGCCTTTTAGAAGTCCTGATCCAGCAGGACTCCACAGGCTCCAAGACAGTGGAAAGAGAGGTTATGGAAATTTATAGAACTAAGTAACTATCTCCCCAAATATGAGATTTCACTCAGTGTGATAGCAACCTGGCTTTAGTACAGAAATCTAAACTTTTAAGCATTATATATGCTCCATTTGAAACTGGAGCATTGGACCCAAGGACCAAACTCAATGGGATTCCACATGTCAGGTCTGGCCTCTTGCCTCTGTGTGCCAAATAGGGAAATGGTAGTGGTAAAGGGCAGAGAAAGGAGATTTATTACATGACCTGGGATCTGCTGTGAGAAGAGGCAGAGTAGGCACTCAGCCCATCTTCAGCCTCCTTCAGGGTATAGACGTGAATTTTAGCTTTGAATAGACAAGGACTTAGAGCAGGAGGAAAAGGCATGCTCAGTTAAACACTCCCAGTCACAAGTGTAGCCTGTGTGGTCATTATCTCAGTTCTTGTTTTGGAGGGGTTTTGGAGAAGTTGTTAAGAGTCCTTGCTACCCGGCAGGTGGTGTGTCCTGAGGAGTCTCTACTTACCCTCAGGGATAGTTTTGGTCCTTTGTCATAAAGATGTTATCATCACTTCTGTTCTTTGCTGGAACCCAAGGTGATTGCAAAGTGACTGCATGGAGAATGGCTCAGAGCAAAGATGATGGTGAAGGCATAGAAAGGAGATTTATTACGTGATTCGGGACCCATTGGGAGAGGAGGCAAAGTAAGCACTCAGCCATCTTCAGGGATGCCAAGCTTTCCTCCTGTTTTTAGTAAATTTGTGGGCTTAGCACGGAGTCAGTGATTTTTAGCAAAAGTAGTTTAAGCACCTCTTACACTTCTACTTGCGGTGTGGAACAACCCTGCCCTGTTTGGGCCAATATTATTATTCCCCTATGACGGGTGGTGGACTGAGATTCAGAAAGTCCCAACAGACTTGCTCCAGGTCACGTATTCAAGGAAATGCAGACCTGGGACTGGAACCCAGGTCTCCATCCTCTTAGTTGTTTTCAGGTTGTCACGCAATGCTACCTCTATTTGGGCATGACTAGCAGATGTCATCTTCCATCTTGATCTGGACCAATTTTCAGATAACCCAAACTTTCAGGGAAAGGTAGTGGAGCTTCCTCTAGGGTGATTCCAGCATATCTTGGTGCTCAGGAGAGCAGTGAGGTGCTAGCAATGGCAGGAGGGTTATGCTGCTTCTAGGAGGAAGGACAGGCCTTCACAAGAGGAATATTTGCTCTTCAAAAACTTTGTTTTTTAAAAATAGAGGCGATTTGGTAGCAGCCCAGCACAGAGATAATTAAGATGGCTTGAATCAATTGAGCTCTCTACAGGTAGTTTTATTTCTCCAAAATTATGCTTTGGAGAGTTTTACATGCCTAAGGTTTCTCAAAATATTGGTAAGTAGAAAATGAACAAATCAAATTCCAATAATTTTTTTTGTCAAATAAAAGCACATTTACCCAGGACATAAATATATAGGACGTTAGGCAAAGGCAGCTGTAGCATCAGAATTAACGTTTTGTCTTCCTTTCATTGATATTTGGCATCAGAAGATACTCATTAAGAGCTATTTCCTATGAATAATTTCCATAAGGAAAGCAAGTATCCTTATTTTTTTGGTGGGGGGGGGCTCTCGTTTTGTTTTCCACTTAGGCCATAAATAGAATTGAAGATTCCTTTCTTAAGTTACCTGTTCAGGCATATGGCAACTAACATTATAGGCCCCTCACACACAGGAGCGTTTGCTTGGAGTAACTGCTCTTGTGGGCCTTGGGGAAATGATTCAGATGCAGCAATATTCATGGCTCCCTTCCCTTCCTCAAGACCAAGAGTTGGCTGTCATTAGGTGTCCTACCAACACACAGACCGGATAGGGCTCTTGCTCTCTCAGGCATCTGTTCAGAACCAGGATTCAGATCTCTGCTTCACATAGTTTGTGAGGTGAGATGATACCTCACTGTGATTTTGATTTGCAAGTCCTTGATGATTAGTGAAATTGAGCACTTTTTCATGTACTTATTGGTCATTTGTATAGCTTCTTTTGAGAAAAGTCTGTTCAGTTCATTTGTCCATATACATACTAAAAACTCATTGACTGGTATACTTATATATGTGTGTGCTTTATTATATAAAAGCTATACCTCAGTTGGAAAATATGTAAAAACAAATGAAGCTAGTGTTATTTTTCATTGATAAATGGTAATTACATATATTTCTGGATTATGCAATGTGATACAAATTCACATGAATGACATATGCAGTGGGGATGATCACGTTAAGCTAATTGGCATATGGAGAGACATTTGAAATTTACTTTTAGTCATTTGAAAATACATTATTATTGACGATATCACCCTGTGATGTAGTAGATCTCTATACTTATTTTTTCTGGACTATCTGAAAGTACAAGGTACCCTTTGATAACAGCTCCCCATTCCTGTCCAGCCTCTGGTAACCACCATTTTACTATCTACTTCTATTAGGAAAACGTTTTTTTTAAAAGTTATTATTTTTGGCAGGACTGGGGTTTGAACTCAGTGCTTCCCATTTGCAAAGCAGATACTCTACCACATGAATCACATCTCCAGTCCATTTTGCTCTGGTTATTTTGAAGATGGCGTATCAAGAACTATATGCAGAGGCTGGCCTCGAAACTCCATGTTCCCAATCTCAGCCTCCTAAGTAGGTAGGATTAGAGGTGTGGGCCACCAGCGCCTGGCAGTAAAACATTTTTAGATTACGTATAGAAGTCAGGTTTACTTCTAGTAATACAACTTTTTTATATTACATATAGAAGCGAGGTCGTGGCATTTGTCTTTCTGTGCCTGGCTTATTTTACTAAGCATAAAATCTTGCAGAGTCATCCCTGTTGTTGCAAATGACAGGATCCCCCCCCGCTTTAGAAGACTGAATAGTATTGTGCATATATACCACAGTTTCTTTATCCATTCTTCCACTGACTGATTTTGTATCTTGGCTATTGTGTATAGTGCCGCAGTGAATCTGGGAGAGCAAGCATCCTTTCAACTCACAATTTTAAACCCTTTGTGTACATACCCCCCAGAGTAGGACTGATGGATCATCTTGTATTTCTATTTTTAGTATTTTGAGGAACTTCTGTACTGTTTTCCATAATGGCTTTACTCATTTACATTCTCATCAGGAAGACACAAGGGTTTCCTTTTTTCTAAATCCTTGCATACTCATCTTTCATCTATTTGATAAAAGCCGTTCTAATAGGGTCGAGGCACTATCTCATCGCAGTTTTAATGAACAGCATGAATCATCTCTAATGATTGTGACAGTGAACATGTTTTCATGTGTCTTTTGGCCATTTGTGTTTTCTTTTGAGACATGACTGTGCAGGTCATTCCCCTATCTCTTGAGTAAGTTATTTGTTTTCTTGTTATTGAATTGACTTTCATATACATATATATATTTGACATTGACACCTTATTAGATATATAGTTTGCAAATATTTTCTCTGTCTGTTTGTTGTCTCTACTTTGTTAATTGTTTCTTTTGATGTGAAGAAGCTCTTTAGTTTGGTACCATCCAATTTGTCTATTTTTGCTTCTGTTGACTGTGCTTTTGGATATATATAAATATAAATATAAATATAAATATAATTGTCCAGACCCATGTCTTTTTCCCGATGGAACTTTTTCCTGATGTTTTCTTTGAGTAGTTTTAAAGTTCAGCTCTTATGTTTGAGTCCTAAATCCATTTTGAGTTTATTTTGTGTATGGTATGAGATGTGGTTCCAATTTCATTCTTCTGTGTGTGAATATCCAGTTTTTCCATCACCATTTATTGAAGAGATTTCCTTCTCCGTTGTATGTTCTTGGCATCTTTGTTGAAAACCAATTGACTGTAAATGTGTGGCTTTGTTTCTGTACTTTCTATCCTGTTCCATTGGTTGATGTATGTTTCTATGCCAGTACTGTGCTGTTTTGATTACTAGTGCTTAATAGTATTTTGCAATTAGGGAGTGCAATACCTCCTTCTGTGTTGTTTTTGTTCAAGATTGTTTTTGCTATTTTGGGTTTTTGTGATTCCTTATGAATTTAAGAATTAGTTTTTCTTTTCTTTTTTGAGACAGGGTCTAAATTGAAGTCCTGGCTACAGATGTGTTATCTTCCTGACTCATCCTCCCAAGTGCTGGGATTACAGGCGAGCCTACTGCATCTGGCTAAGGATTGTTTTTCCTATTTTTTGGTGGGACTGGTGTTTAAACTCAGGGCTTTGTGCTTGCAAGGCAGCCACTGTACTTCTTAAGCCACACCTCTGTCCCTGTTTTTCCTATTTTTGTGAAAAATGACACTGAAATTTTAATAGCGATTGCATTTTATCTGCTGATTGGTTTGGGGTACTATGAACATTTTAACAATATTCTTCCAGTTTATGAAGATGGGACATCTTTTCATTTATTTGTGGTTCACTTAATTTCTTCTATCAATGTTTTTATAGTTTTCAGTATATAGATTTCACCTCTGGTTAAAGTAGTATCTAAGTGTTTACTTTTTTGTTGCTATTGTAAATGTGGTTTTTTTCCTAATTTCCTTTCAGATAGTCATTATTAGTTTTCATATTGTGAGTTGATTTTGCATCCCGCCATGTTACCGAATTCATTATTAGTTCTAACAGTTTTTTGGTGAATTCTTGGGAGACATTCTATATATACTGACCATGTTGCCAGCAGGTAGAGTAACTTCCTCCTTTGCAAGTAGGTTGCCTTTTGTTTCTTGCAGTGGCAATTAGGACTTTCAGGACTATGTTGAAAAGAAGTGGTGGGGATGGGCATCCTTGTTTTGTCTCCTGATTGTGGAGGAAAAGTCTTCGACTTTCCATCATTATGATGTTAGCTGGGGGTTTATCATGATGGCTTTTATTATGTTGATGTACGTTCCCTCTGTACCTAATGCAGAGAGAGTTTTTAATCATGAAAGGGTGTTGAATTTCGTTAGATGCTTTGTCTGCATCTCTTGAGGTGATCACGTGGTGGTTTCTATTCTTCACTTTGTTGATGTGGTGTATCATACTACTTATAGATTTGTGCATGTTGCACCATCCTCACATTCCAAAGGATAAATCTCACCTGATCATGGTCAATGATTCTTCTTCTTCCTTTTTTTTTTTTTTGGTGGTACTGGAGTTAAATTCAGGGCTTTATGCTTGCTAGATGGGTGCTGTCCTGCTTGAGCCATATGTTCAGCCCTTTTTTCTCTAGTTACTTTGGAGATATTGCCTTTTGCCCTGGCCAGCCTGGACTGAGATCCTCCTATTTTACACTTCCTGCAAAACTGGGTGACAGGTGCATGCCACCATGCCTAACTTTTTTTCCAATGAGATGGGGTCTCACAAATTTTTTGCCCAGGCTGACTTAACTGCAGTCCTCCAGATGTCAGCCTCCCAAGTAGTTAGGCTAACAGGCATGAGCCACGAGTGCACCCAGCTGAATAATTCTGAGTTCTTTTAACTCAGGTTGCTAACAGTTTGTTGAGGGTTTTGCATCTATGTTCACTGGGAGTTATGGGCCTCTAACCTTTTTAAGTGTCCTTGTTTGACTTTGGTAAGGGGGTAATGCTAGCCTTGTTAAATGAGTATACCTTCCACTTGAAATTTTGAAAGAGTTTGAGATTGGTATTAGTTCTTTGAGTGTTTGGTAGGATTTAATAGTGAAGTCATCAGATCACGGGCTTCTCTTTGATGAGAGACTTTATTACAGATTTCATCTCCTACTTGTTATTGGTCTGTTCAGATTTTCTGTCTAATGACTTGTTCTTAGTAGACTGTATTTGTCTAGGAATTTATCCATTTCTTCTAGATTATCCAATCTGCTGGCATTTACTTGCTTTTCATAATAATTTCTTGTGATCCTTTGTATCAGAGAGAGCATTTTCTAAGGAAAGGTTAAAAACAATCTTCCTTCTGGGCTCAACAGTAAATAATCCATTAAGTGGATGATGGGAGGCACTGTTTCCAAAGCTGTAGCCAAAAGATGTGTGGAGAAGGGTATGTACAAGAGGCCCAGGATGACGACAAGACAAATCTCTGGGTAGGCACTGAAAGAAATTATTCTTAAATTGTTCTGGTTTTCAGGTTCTGTGAGTGATATAGAAAAACTTGAAAGAGGGTTTTAATTCTTTCATTAGGCTTGCGTTTTCTCTAGACAGAAAACTCATCATACTGGAGTTGCTGTACAACACATGAGTGAGCACTTTGAAACCTTCAGTGAGGCAGGCAGCTGTCTCTCTGTCTTTATTTTAGGAGACAAGAACAGACTTTTCAGCATTAATGCATCTCTGTCCTCAACTTTTCATAGTCTCTGCATTTCATTCAGTTCTGGTACAAAGTACCCTAGGTCTGGACTGGGTTTGAATTTTTATGTGAGCAATTTGTCATCAAGTGTTAGCTGGAAGGAGCATTGGAAATCCTCTTGGGTAAAGACACCATCTTGCAGATTAAGAAACTGAGGCTTGGGCACTTACTCACAGTGGTGGACAATGTAGCTGCACTTGGTGCTCAGATATCCTGACCTCATCACATCAGACAGGGCCCGGGAAACAATGCAGTTGTCTTACAAGTAGGTTTTAAAGAAATTTATAGTGAATGTGAGGATGCCATCAGAGTGGGGAAAAGGTAATTATTTTCCTGTTTCAGTTTGGATTGCTAAATCCACTTTCCTCAGCTAAGTAAAAAAGCAACAGATAAAATGTGAGTGAAAAATAAAAAGTAGATCTTAACTGTTTGCACCTAAAATTAGTCTTATGACTAGTTAAGTGAGTTTTAATAAAAGATTTACTTCTTGGTCAAATATTTATGAATCAATTTTACTTTAATAGTTTAATTAACCAAATTGTATATTTCATAACAGAAACCATTGCCTCCTCATTTGTGTAATATTTTCCCCTAAATCTACAGGTTTGATAAGAATTCATCTTTAAACTCATTGGCCCAGACTATGGATTTTGTGTCTAGCTGTTGCTCTCTCATTGCCTTTGTGCTGCACCCCTGTAACAGGAGGCTTGGGGGAGGGGAGTCTGTTTATTCTGAGAGGAGGCGTTGTCATGGAGAGAAGGCTGTCAGGCAGAGCCATGTGTAGCTGGAAAGGATTTGGGGCTATTAACCAATGATCTTTTCTCTTTGGAAATTTCCCCTTTGCTTGTCCTATTCACACAGCTAGATAACACCTCAATGCTCGTTCCCTTGGGGAGGGGGATAAGGCAGTGGAGAGAAAAAACACCTGCAATTCGTCATAGATTTGGTTTCAAGAGCCTTAGCTCATCCTCCAGTAGCTTCCTGAGAGAGATAAACTGAGATTTTACATCTTTTCAACAATTAAAAAATACATTTTTGTAGTACTGGGGATTGAACCCAGGGCCATACGCTTGCTAGACACGCACTCTACCGTATGGGCCACATGCCCAAACCAACCCTTTTTGCTTCAGCTTATTTTGCAAATAGGGTCTTGGATTATGATCCTCCTACCTCTGTCTTCCATGTAGCTGGGATCACAGGCATAAACCATCATGTCTGACTTGTGCCTTTTTTTTGAGATAGGGTCTTGCTAACTTTTTTGTCAGGGCTGGCCTCAAACTTCAATTCTCCTATCTATGCCTCCTGCATAGCTGGGATTACAGCATGAGCCACTATACTCGGTCTCAACAATTAATTTTTTCATGTATACCTTTATATAATTTTACATAAATGTTCAGCTGCCTATTATACTTGCTTTGATGCTTTAGAAAAGGTCTTTATTCTGCCCTCTTGCTTGATAGTTTAGCCCTATAAAGAACTTTTTGGGTGAGGGAGACCTGGGAGTGGGGGCTGTTAACTGCTTATATAGAATTTAAAGCAGCCCTATTTTCATTCCTCTCTGCAGCAGTATTTAGTGCCTGTAATTTCTGATTCTTTTAGAAATTCAAGTTATTTGGCTTCTCACCAATATCCATCCTCACACTTTCCTTCTTGTTGCTGAGTGGTTAACCATTTCTCCAACAGCGTTCCATCTTCATGAGGGTGGAGCTCAGGTCTGTCAGGATGGAAACACTGAAACACTTGTTTCTATTCTAATCATTTTTTGAGTCTTAGATTAAATTCCCTGGGAAACCGTATTGGGATTTGTACTTGAGGCCACTTTCCCAGAGAATACTAGAAAGGACATTAGGAAGTATCCTAGCCAAGATTTCACAAGGAGGACAAGACTACCCTGGTGGTAGGTAATGATATACAGGTGGTGCAACCAGCACATAGGCAATGAGGTTTGTGTTTTAGTTATGCACTTATTCTGATATGTACTAGAAAAATTAGACCATAATATAAAAGAAAATCCTAGGAGTATGGCCTAAATACCTAGGGTTAGGTGTATTTGTGTGTGTGTGTGTGTGTGTGTGTGTGTAGCAGGGAATTCTAGGGAAGGCATTTTCCCGTGACTCTCATAAAGTGTAAGCTTCAGGAACCCACTCCTGCAAGGGCCCCTTCTAAGGTCTTAGGAGGGAATAACAAGATTGCTTTCATAATTTTGTATTTTCTTTTCAGAGTTCCCCTACTTCAGAACCGACAAACCTGGACCAATCCCTTCGGTCCAAGGCTGGTATGACAGCTTTGTGATACTATTAGCACTCTGGAGATTAAGTATTGTTAAAGCAGTCTGGGCTCAATTTGAGAGAAAAGGGATCTTTGAAAAACCTAGGAATGGTCACTTTGCAGTGTCTACCTCACATATATTGTCATAGATGTCTTTGCTTAGAGTGAGTGACTATATATAAAAGTGTAGATGTAAAGAAAAACATTAAGCAAATAATGAAAGCATGTAGTATAGAGAAAATCATGAAGGTTTATGCACACGAATTAGTAAGGTTTAGAAAACATTATTTTACAGAGGCAAGAGAAGGCTAGAGAATTTACATATCCAGTAGCAGAACCCAGTTGATAAGAACAATGGCTGTAGAGTCAACTGTTTCCCGTATTTGAATCCTAACCCCACTTGCTTCTCCTTGACTAAGACATAGCAAGACTTTCTAGGTCTCAGTTTTCTTACCTGTAAGATAGGGAAAAAAAATGACACCACCCATCTCAGAGGATTTTTCTCAGAGGATTAAATAGAGGGTTGATATCTGGTCCTTAGTAAGTGTTAATAAGTGTTAATTGTTCTAATGAATATTAACAGTGGTCTGGTATTGAATCCTTTGGTTAGTTATTCAGAAATGTAGCAGATAAAAAAAGGTTGAAGTAATGAACTACAACAGATGGGTTGTCAATGTCAAGACTAAGCCTTTCAGGTAAGGGTTTCCCAATGTGTACTGTTGAGGAGCATCTGTGGCCTCCCGTGTTTGTGGCCACTGAGCAGGTCTCCAGACATTACCAAATGGGGACAAAATTACTCCTTGTTGAGAACTCTTGTTGTAGGTTAGTATAGCTTGGCTCATGAGCACTAAGTTGTGTATAGTCAGCCCTGTTTGAGGTGGTCCCTAGGCACCTGTGAGTGGCATGGGCTACTTAAAGGAGCATGAGGTTCGGAGAGAATCAAACCAGAGCTTGGACCAAGTTCTGTTGCTTATGTGCTGTGTGATCTTGAGAAAGAGTTAATCTCTGGTTCTTCATTTGTCAAAAAGGAGTAGCAGTGCCTAGCTACTTCCCTGAGCCATGTGAGAAACACCCCAGGATGGTGCCAGCCACCATGAGTTCTCACTAGATGTTTATCTCCATTCTTCCTCCTCCTTTTCTTCCCCTTTCTAAGGTGGGCTATGAGAAAAGGAGGATTAGGGTCCTGAGACAGGTGGCCTTTCCAACCTAGACTCTTACCCCTTATCAAGGACAGAGTTCTTATGGACTCCCTATACCATGAACTTTTCAGGTTTGTCCATAGGAGTGCATAAGAGCAAGTTTTGTAACTGAAGAGCTCTAATAATTGAATGTTTTCTGTTTATTTATACCACACTGCTGAAGTCATATAACATGGAGACTGCCTCAAAAGAGGCAGGGCCAAAAGGAAACCCTCAAACCTTGTGCCATGTACCTTTGTATTGTATTTCTAATGGCATCTTACATGTGATCTCCTTTGGGGGAACTGAGGCAACAATAAGCATCTTTAATGTTGGACCATCCTACAGATCTGTGTAGTGACTGGTGTCAATCACATTTCTTTAAGGGGCTGACTTTGCAGTCATGTTAAACTCTTACTAGCTCGACTAGCTTGACCACTATTGCCACACTAAGCATACAACACTATACCTGACACAGGCTTTTGCTGCACAAAAACAGGTGGCAGGACCCGTGCAGTGGATGGCTGAGGGGAAGACAGCTTGTTAGATACTGTCCGGGGAAGTGTAAGGTTGTCACCATGAGAAGGATGGGAAAAGAAACATGACAACATGACCTCAGATAAGGCAGCACTCAGGCGCTCACCTAGAAGCTGCACAAACAGAAAGAACCATGTTGCACATGGAAACCAGAGGCAAGATCTGTAGCTATCAGGTGGAGAGACAGTGTAGGGACAGTCTGCAAATCACTTTTTCTCCACACTCCAGTTTCTACTGCTATAAAACAATAACCCTTATTCTGCCTACCTTTCAATGTGTTGTCAAAATTAAAGGAAGCAAAGTATGTGAATAAAAAATTGAATTCCAGAGTGTGGCAGCTATTATCTTTCTGGGGAGGCCTAATGTAGCATTAGAAACAAGGACAAGTCAAGAGGCAACAAACTTTGTGAGTCATGGGTAACGGTGATCATGACCAGTGCATCAAGCACCCATATGCCTGGGATTTGCTTATATCACTGATAATCTTTATGACTCTGGGAACTGCTATTTTGATTTCCATTTTAACAATGAAGTTAAGTGATTTGTTCAATGAAGGAATTAAACATAGTCCTGCCTATTTCCAGGGATTTGTTCTCTTCATGTTTCACATACTTCCCTCAAATTCTTTGTACATTCATAGGCAGTAAGTGAGGGGAGTGGAACGTATATCTTTTATTTTTAAGCTTTCCATTCTTTGTAACTTAGTCCTTAGCCCTGTAATTCGCCATCTAAGAAATGTATGCCAGCTTTGATCTTGCAAATCTGTTGAAAAACTGGCATCGCCACTTAAGCATAGAGCCTGACCATACAGGATTCACACATCCTTGTCGAGACCCTGGGGGCACATGACAAACATCTGTATGGGCTTCACTTCACACCAGTGAAGTGAAAACCACTGCAACAAGGCTAAGGTGTGTGATGTTTTTAATCCCTGTATTACTTTCTAGTATTGCTCTAATCACAGAAACACAGTGGCCTGAAGCATCCAAATTTATTATCCTAGAGTCAGAAGTCTGTCATGGGTCTCACTGGGCTAACATGAGGGTGACAGTAGGGTGGTGGTATTCCTTTCTGTAGCCTTCAGAGGAGTCTCTTTTCTTACCTTTTCCAGCTTCTAGTGAATTCTCCATTCCTAGGTTCATGGTCTTTTCCCTACTTCAAAACCACAGTAACTCTCTGACCCTTTCCTATCACCTTTCTCTGACAATAGCTTGGGAAGTTTCTCACCTTTTAGATTCATGAATTAGATAGGGTCACAGGGGTAATCCAGGCCAATCTCCCATTTTAAGGTCCTTAACCTTCAACACATTTGCAAGTCCCTGTTGTCATCTAAGGTAACATGTTTGAAAATCCTGGAAATTAGAATGTGAATGTCTTTGGGGGACAACAGTTCTGTTTACCACAATCCTCATTCAGATCACAAAGCATAAACAGGTTAGGGAAGAATCACAAGTGACTTTGGGTAATCATCCACCTAACTTAACCAGGGGAAGCAGAAAAGTATGGGTGTTCTAGGGATACACCATGACACACTGGGAGTGTCCAGAATGCACTGGGCATCTGTTGGCTTGCTTTCGTAGAGGGAATGGACAGAGTTATCTGGTGAAATAGTTAAATGGTAGTTAATTAATAGAACTTCTACTGCCATTTGACAGGGCAGATTTGGGAAGCTGAACTTGATAGTGTCATCCAGAAATGGAGTTCTGGTGTTCTAGCCCCTAGGTGAAAACAATAGCAAAGTGTCCTTTGACTCCATCTGGCAGTGGAGGGAGAGCCCTTCTGACCTCCTCATTGACTCTGAGGTGAGTAGCAGTCTGTGGGCTGGATGGTTATTGAAGGTAACTGATGTGTGGTTAGGGAGGGATGAGAATCAAGAGAGCCTAACAAAACTGAACCTGGTTCAATAACTTCTGCTTGGTGAAGATGTTTTTTCCCCTTTCCTCAGCCAGACATTTTAACATCCTTATGAGTTCCATCTGCACCTCGTACATAGATGTCATTTGTAGCTCTTCTAACATGACTGGGACTTCCTCAAGGGAAGGGATGATATCTGATTTACTATTAAATCCCAAGGCCTGCTTGGTGTCTGTTACATGTGGAAACATGCAAAGATTTAAAAGAATAAAAGGGATTATGCACCTGATATAGGAGTTTGGAAGCCAGATAGCTGAGAATGATGGCTTAGATGTTGATAAGAAATTACATCCTGGCCTGGTGACAAAATGACTTATGACAGAGAGCAGGGTCTTGCTGATCCATAGGCCCTATAAGCCCAAGGAAAATGACAGTCCTTGCCTGATCATCGAAGGCCAAGAACTCCCCTGCCTGACATATGAGAGCAGTTAATGTCACATAACTCAGTCTTGGGAAGTTAATGACAAACAACCCAGTTTTCCAGGATTGACCACCCCCATGTCCATTGATCCCAAAAAATCTTGAGGTCTTGGGGATTCCCCCACCCCAATCCAATGCTTCTTAAGCCTGCCCCAGTCACATTCGGAAGTTGCATTTTTGCTTAGCTTTCACTTTGCTTTGCTTTAACCAACCCACTTACTTTTGAAGTCTTTCCCTGTGTCTGTCCTTGAATTCTTTCTCCGATGAGATCAAGTGCTTTCTGGCCTCTGGACCCGGTGACCTGAATCCAGTAACACATCTGCGTATCCTCTTCTCCCAGCTATTCAGGAGGCTTTACACCCATAATTGATGGAGTGATAATGTCGCCATTTTGTGGGTCGGTGGCCAAGATGGCAGCCCCACCCTTTGGCAGATGTTCCCTTGCACTCCTGGACAGGCTCCGCCCCTGCCGGGGACTCCCACACATGTGCTGACTTCCTTGGCCTCCCTCTTCTATAAAAGCCACACCTGGCCCAGAGTCTGTGCTGTGCCATCTTTCCCTGGCCAGCCTGGCAGTTCGAGCCTGCCATTAAACCTTGCTCTTGGATGTGAGACTTTTCTCCTGAGCTTTCTCTGTGAATGGCATTTTTCTTAACATTTTGGTGCCATGACTCAGATCAGGGGGCACTTCTGGTGCTGACCTTGCTCTCCTGGCCCTCTCCCATCCTGCTGTCTCTCTCTGTCTCTCCAAACTCCCATTCCCTTCCTCTGGGATCTGAGCTGCTTTGCCAGACCCCCGATCCTAGAAAACGCCCTCACTGCTCACAGGGAATTTCCTCCACCCCAGCGTGCCTCCATTCACCTTCCACCACCGGCCAATCCTCCCTCAAGGTCCTCTCTCAGTGAGTCCTTCTCCCACACAGAGCTGTGATCTCTTTCTCATTTCCTCAAAATCCTAGCGCTAGGTCTTGGCTCACTCCTGTCCCTGGGAACCAGGTTCTCTAGGACTGTAGGCCCCTGTGATGAAGATGTTCCCTCCCAGATGTCCCACATCTACTCTCTCCTGAGGAACTGATATTTCGAGGACACCTGCCATGTCTCTCCTCATGTCAGTCCTCACCATGGGAGTTGGACCATCCAAAATTCCTTCAGACTCCCCATTGGGATGTCTCCTGGCCAACCTTGGGCCCCTCCGCCTAACGCCTGATCTTAAGCCACAAAAACTCATTTTTCTCTGTAATCAGGCCTAGCCCCAATACCCATTAGACAATGCCTCCAAATGGCCACTTAATGGCACTTTCTTTTTTTTTTTTACATTTAATTTTTTTAATTTTATTATTCATATGTGCATACAAGGCTTGGGTCATTTCTCCCCCCTGCCCCCACCCCCTCCCTTACCACCCACTATGCCCCCTCCTTTTCCCCCCCACCCCCTCAATACCCAGCAGAAACTATTTTGCCCTTATCTCTAATTCTGTTGAAGAGAGAATATAAGCAATAATAGGAAGGAACAAGGGTTTTTGCTGGATGAGATAAGGATAGCTATACAGGGCATTGACTCACATTAATTTCCTGTGCATTTCTTCTAGGTTAATTCTTTTTGATCTAACCTTTTCTCTAGTTCCTGGTCCCCTTCTCCTATTGGCCTCAGTTGCTTTTAAGGTATCTGCTTTAGTTTCTCTGCGTTAAGGGCGACTAATGCTAGTTAATTTTTTAGGTGTCTTATCTATCCTCATCCCTCCCTTTTGTGCTCTCGCTTTTAATGGCACTTTCAATCCCAGTATTTTAAGGGATTTATACAATTTCTGTGAGCATGCTGGTAAATGGAAGGAAATACCCTATACCCAATACTTTTCCTATCTCTGCACCAAACCCTCCCTCTGTATTTCCTGTTCCCCTGCACAGGTTCTATTAGCCTCTAAACCAGCTTCTAAATGAACCAAATCCTCTCCTGAACCTCCTCCTTCCCCATGTAAGTAGATTTCTTGTGCTGCTCATGCTGCCTGTCTCTTCCTATCTTCCTGAGGGACTTTCCTGTCATGGTGTCAAGCCACTCCTTGTCAACTCTGGCCTCAAGGCTATTCCAGCTCTGGGGGAGTTCATGCTCTCTCCCTGTGGGCTGAGACCAAGCCCAGGGTTTATTCAGGTACACCTCATACTACATTAGGGGAGTCCTGTTTGATTATGGCATCTGATGACTGCTTTTCTTCCCCCCCCCACCCCGTCTAATGCCCCTTTTTCCTGAGACAGCAACTGGAGAATGGAGGTTTCATGTTGCTGAAAGTGTTCCAGTACCAGTCAATGGGAGTGACCTAGAGGCACAGGTGATGGCTAATCCCTCAGGCGTGTGTCATGCCTCCAGGCTCTGCCTTCCCCTCCCTCGCCTAAGATGTCAGGACACCTTTTCTGCCTCCTCCATGGTCTCACCACATGTCCTTTGTCTCTGTCTGCCTTCCCCTCCCTGGGCTTACTGGGACCCTGCCTCCCATGAAACACTTGTAGCATGGTACCTTATGACTTAAGTTATTCTAACTAGTTTGCCATGCCTCTCAGTCTAAAGTAACATTAAATCAGCTGCTAGGCAAAAGCACTTACAAAAAACTGCAGCTGCCACGCTAACGCCCTAGCTCTGCCCCCACAAGGGGAGGAGGGAAACCAAATAGGCACAATCATGCATAGCAGGAATGCCTGCCATAGCTAAGAGAATCCATAGGCCAACCCAACACACACCCTAGGCCACCAGCCGCACATGGTGGTGCCTGTGGCCCGCTGCCACTTCCCCTAGAATAAACGCACGCAGAGTACACAGGAAGGGGAGAAAGGCAACAGGCTGCAGGATCAGGCCTAGGCAGTCAGGCTCGCTTGTCCCGGGTGTGTGTGGAGGGGGTCAGTGCATATCCCCTGTTCTTAGCCCCACCTCACACCTCGGGGCACCAGATCCAACCCTTGTAAGCCAACTGTTAGCTCAGAAATAGCAAAATGGACATTACTGAGGTCCCTAAACTTCTCATTTAAAATTTTCTATACTTTCGGCCTCAGCATAAATTTTTCCCTCCAAATATTAACTCTAGTTGTCCTTTATGGTATTGTTATTGGCCCGGGATTCCCTCTGAATTTCCTTCTCTAACTTTACAGGTGATTTATTCCTTTGTTAAAAAGGTATCCTTTATTAA
This sequence comes from Castor canadensis, assembly GCF_047511655.1. NCBI lineage: Eukaryota > Metazoa > Chordata > Mammalia > Rodentia > Castoridae > Castor > Castor canadensis. The sequence goes on along the minus strand of NC_133387.1, from coordinate 144,942,229 downwards.
AGAGACTGCCTGCTGTTAGCTAAAAGACAGGATCCTAGCATTTTGTTCTTTCTAGATGGGACCTGCACCTTCCAGTCTTCTGGCTTGTAGATGTTGGAAGCTTTGTATTGAGGGCTGGCCTCAGTATGCCTTGGGTGACCAAGAGAAGTGGCTTTCATGGGTTCCTTAAGTTACAATACCATACTCCAATTAGACCTTTTCTATAAAAGGGAAAAAAAGTGAACTGAGGTCCCCTATACAAATTTTCTTTCATCTCCGAGACAACCCAGATTGACTCCACAATTGCTATCTAGATACTCAAATGCTGGCCATTCTTTGTAAGCCACAGGATAAAAATGGGAAAGGAGGACAGAAAAGTCCTTTATCAATGACAAGGCCCCCATCCCTACCGCTCCACCCTCTGCCCTACCTTCTAAGCCACCCTAATATTCACAACCTCCTAATGGCGCTTTCCCCTTCAATAGGTAATGGTAGGAAGAGGGCAAATCTATGTCCCCTTCCAGCTATCAGATCTAAGGGAAAATTTAAAAGATCTGGACAGCTATACTGATGCCCAGACAAATACATCCAAGCCTTTATCTCTGTGATCCAAACCTTTCAATTGACATGAAAGGGTATCATGCTTCTACTAGAACAGACTCTTTCCTCATTAGAAAGAGTCCAGCCCACTCAGGTTGGAAATGATCACCATTTACAATGAGCCCCAATATTAGTGGCACCTGGAAATGAGGGAATAAATGTGCCTACTTACAGGGGTACAGGCAGTCCCCTTGACAGATCCACACCAAAAAGGGGCTGGTGATATGGCTCAAGCAGTAGAGTGCTGCTTTGCAGGCCTAAAGTCCTGGGTTTAAGCCCCAGTCCAAAAAAAAAAAATATTTGGGGATAAGGATATAGCTCAGTGCAAGAGTGTCTGCCCAGCATGTGCAAGGCCCTGGGTTCAATTCCTCAGCATTGCTAAAAAAAAAATGGTAAGGAAGATAAGTGGCATTAATGTCACTTCAGCCATCTCATAGTGGAAGAAAGTAGTTTAACCTAGACTGGATCCCTCATTCTTCAAGTGAGAAAACTGAGGCCCAGAACGGTTCAGAGACTTGCTCTCCAGAGTGTCAGGTGTCAATGTAAAATAACAACTTTGCTTTACAGAAATGGCTTGAAGAAAATCCCCTTAACCTTTCTGTAGCATCTTGAGGACACTATCAGAAAGCATACCATGGTGGACCCAGAGTCACAGGTGAGAGAGGTTCTCCTCAAAGATAAATTTCTAACACAAGTCAGCTCCAGATATTCATAAAAAACTCAAAGTCTGTGGCTGAAGGAGAAAAGTCATTGGATCAACTAATACAACTAGCCATGTCTATGTATTATAACCAGGACATTACTAACAGTGAGAAAGATAAGAGACATCATGACCTCATTGCTGCCCCCACCCGACTGGGGCCTGCATCCCGAACTTGCTACCATGGTGGACAGGAGGGGCATTTCTGCAGAGAATGCTTAAAGGGGGATGGCCCGGGAGTTAGCCCCCCCCCAACCAGGACCCTGCCCTCTCTGCAAAGGTAACCACTGGAGGTCTAAGTTCCCCCCATCTCCAGATGGAAGACGAGGTGCTACCCCCTATGGATTGATGGGTCCAAGCCCCCTGTCCACGTTCCACTTCTTGGCATCAATGTTGAGGAGACATTATGGCAGAAAAACAAAGGATCATTTTCCTTCTAGACAGTGGAGCTCATTTCTCTGTTTTACCTTTCTCTCCTGGTCCCTGGTCCAATGACAAAAGTTATCATTTAGGGCAAATCTGGCCAGCCCCTAGAGTGCTATTTTACCCGGCCTCTGGCCTGCTCTTTGAGAGACCTCCTCTTCTGTCATTCTTTCCTCATAGTTCCTGAAACTCCAGTGACTCTGCTGGGATGGGATTTACTATCACAACTAAAAACTAAAATTCTCCTCCTCCCAGGCAGCTATCTCTGCTGCCCCCTCCTTCAGGAACAAATAGCTCCCACAGTGTAGACTGATGAGATGAGTGTAGGGTGAGCCAGGCTGGCCCTCCCTATACAAATAAAACTCAAAAATCCCTCACAGTTTCCACAACCAAAACAATATCCCCTCAAGCCTGAGGGATGATGAGCCCTTATGCCTATCATAAATTCCTAAAAACAACAAGGGCTACTAATTAGTTGCTCCAGCCCCTATAATAAATTCAAAATTCTTATAAAAGTTAATTTTAAAATATGAGTTACAAAGTAAACAACTGGAAAGGATGTTGATAGGTAGTGAATGTATTTTTTGAGAAGTTAAAGGAAAAAGGAATGTTTTTTGGATGAGAAAGGATTTTGTAGAGAAGCATTTGTCCGAAAGATTGTTTCAAATAGGATGGATTAGGACAAGCCATCAAAGGGTTTAGTATGTTATATAAAGGTCTGAGTAAGTTTTAAAAGTGTGTAATAAAAATCTTCAGTGTGTAATAAAATTAAAGTTGAGTATAATCTAAGAGTTGCCCAAAAGATTTTTAGGGTCATGTCAAACTAAAATCAAATTCTCTATGTCTATAAAATAACAAGGTTATCTTAATATTGTTCTGCTCTGAGTAACATCTACAGAAAACTGTTATAGGGAAAGATTTTATCAAAAAAATTATTTGCGTTTTCTGCTGATCTTGTCAAGCTTTAAGTAATACTAAATCAGAGTTCATTTACATATTTGCTCATGTGTCTTAAATGACCACCTTGTAACAGTGTAGTGTCTATACTTTATCTAAATATGGTACAAACATTTACAAAGTTATATAAAAATGAGCTAGAGCTCTCTTTTATCCAAGAGTGTTACATTTAAATCCTGACAGTCCCTGCCTCCCACAGGTCACCTACTTAGGTGTGGCCTTAAAGGGACAGACTCACTCCCTGGGTCATGAGTGAATCAACCCAATCTTCCGTTTCCCTCTCCCCCATACCATAAAGCAGCTTAGAGCTTTCTTGGGAGTTACAGGATTTTGCAGAATCTGTATCCCTAGATAGGCAGTCCTTTAGCAGACACCTTTTATGCTCCTTCTAATAAACTTGCCTCCAACAGACCCTTCTCCTCTGGCTATCTTCCTTATCTTAACCTTCTCAGGGAACTTCTCAGAGAGCATGCAGACCAGATCCCACCCCACCCTATAACAATTTCTGTTAAACCAGGGGATATAGTTCTCCTAAAGGATCTTCTACCCTCTCCACTGGGACTTCGATGGACCAGTCCTCATCTGGTCATTCTCACAACACCTATTGCTGTCAAGCTCAATGGGATCCCCCAGTGGTGGCACCTCTCAAGGAACAGTTAGAAAAACAGAGAAGGGATATGCCTGTGTGTGTTTCTTGCTCTCCTATTCTTAAGCTTCCTCCCTTGTATCATACCACATGTCTGCTATTGCTAATCAAAAATTTAACCAGTTGTACCTCCATGGATATCAACCTCTCCAAAACTGTCCAGAGGACTGCTATGAGGGCCCCCACCAGGACGCAGGAGTCTGAGGATCTTGCCTCATACAGTGCCCCCTGGATGCAGGAAGTAGTTAAGAGGCTGATGCTTCACCCCAATTCCTGATCCTCAGCCCCTACCCACATCATTATTAAAGAAAAAAATGGGAGAATGATGGAGTGATAATGTCGCCATTTTGTGGGTTGGTGGCCAGGGTGGCAGCCCCGCCCTTTGGCAGAGGTTCCCTTACACTCTGGGATGGGCTCCACCCCTGCCGGGGACTCCCATGTGTTCACTGATTTCCTTGGCCTCCCTCTTCTATAAAAGCCATGCCTGGCCCAGAGTCTGTGCTGTGCCATCTTTCCCTGGCCAACCTGGTGGTTCAAGCCTTGCTCTTGGATGTGAGACTTTTCTTTAATGAATGTAGTTTTTCCTAACAATAATTATCATACAGGGTAATACATAGCTCTCCCATGGGAGGGAGGGGTAACCATACAAGGTCTCACAGAATGGTGGAAGTGGTGGTTGGAAGTGGAGGTTTAAATTAGGAACAGCCTTTTGTTGTTGATAGGGAAAGGTCCACTTTCAGATAATTTCTGCAGGAGGTTGTAGGACTTGGTTGTGTTGGCTCATTTTCAGTTTCTCTTTTGTTGGCTTAAAAATAGGTTCAAGTTAACTGGAGCAGTAGAAACTAGGAGAGCTAATTGCCCTGCCCACAGCCAGCAGGGTTACCGGGTGATGCCAAAGTGTTGGAATCCTTTCAGATGTAGGATTGCTGTTTTTGGTGATTTGCAAAGATCAGCCAAGCCAGTGAAAAACCTAATGTCCTCTTTCTCTTCAAATATGTTTAACAAAATAGACATGGTGTCTTAGTCTATTGGGACTGCTATCACAAGTGACCCATAGACTGATGGCTTATCA